>NC_133467.1:2775833-4137500 GCF_048565385.1 Saimiri boliviensis
AAATGTAGTTCCCAGTGTTTCATTGAGAGGAGCAGAGAAAAACTAGAATTATCTAGATTTTCTAGATAATCTCCCTCTCCATTGGAGGGAAAAAGCAGAAGAGAACATTTTGGAGAATGAAGAGAAACAATTCTGTAGAGACGTCAAAGATGTTAGTAAGAAAGTAGAATGAAGAAAATAAAAGAAACAGCTTTCCAAGATCTGGTAAATCTTAATGAAGAAATATTTTACTTAGAGTATCTGTGAAAATGAGTTAAATTAGAGATGAAAGGAGTTAGCCTCTCTGGGCTCTGATTTGCCATCTAGTATCAATGAAAACATGTCATCAATTTTTTAAAAAAGGATAAACCAACTATTGAGTTCATTCACAAATTAACATCATTAGAAATCAGAACCAATTATCTACAAACTAGATGATTTCAAAATAACGTAACTTCAGTGAAAAACTCAATAGTCATTTAAAATATCATCTTTACTGTTATTAATTATTCTTATAGGATGCATTCATATTTTTTATATTTTTCTGTTCCTTCTATAGAATTTATGTTCACAATGACTACGGAAGGGTGCATCACTACACTTTGTAGCTATATACAAAATCCTCTTGGGATTGATCCAAATTCCTAATCTCTTAAGCCTCAATTTTCTGAGATACCTGAATCAAAACGTGACCAATACTGAATTCCGTTAACAAATTTTCAGCAGTTCTAAAGCCCTTCCCTAAATATTAAGATTTATAGAGAAAGAAAACTTTTCCATTGGCAACTGTAAAACTGTAAACAGAAACGATGTCCTTATAAACAAGCCGCAAACAAATGTTGATTTTACCTTGAGGGTACTTTATCACTTCTCTGTAAAGCAACAAACACCCAAAATTAACCAGATAAAACATTCCTCTCTTTTATGGAGTAGACATCACATCACTGCTTTTATCTACCTATAGCCAATAATTGGAGAGTAATAACAATACCTTACATTTGTTTGACAATTTGTAGTTTCATATAAATATCTCCTTTGATCCTTACAAATATATTTAAAAATTACATGTACCTTAATATTTACAGTTCCTCTCCCTCCATTAAAGGCTATAAAATAGAAATGCCACGATATATTTTAAAGCGTATACATTTTCTTTTTAGTACAGCATGTATTTCCTACTTAGCAGTCTTTTGATATCGACAGTTAAAGTTTGGAAAAGATCATTCTAAACCTAAGCGATTTTTTCAATGTTAATATAAAAGTCTTCCTTCTTCCAACTGAAGACATAAATTGCTTCAAGGATCTTAAAAGTATTCCTGTTTTTACGACCGTACGCCTAAGGAAGGTAAAAAAAAACTTGTGCCAGAAAATGCTTACTTTTATTTTTAAGGATCAATTCCAAAAATTTTCCATATTTAGTTTCTTTTTTATCGTCCTCAGTTACACTTTCTAATTGATTTACCATCTGATTTACTCTTCTGAGATTATACTAAGAATCCTCATCAGCCCATAATTCAACTTCAGAATTGTTTTATTTATTGTTAATTCACAGTTTTGTGGGAGATAAGCAGAAATTCCTTGTTCTTTAGCTTTTATGGATGTGACAATCCCTAAACTGACCACAACCTGTCTCTTTTATAACCTTGTCTCTGCAACCAGACTGTGGGTTTAAATTAGGTCCCATTTCTTATAAAAATCCCCCGGTGATTAATGTGTCGGAGGTCCCCAGTCCTTCCCAAAGCTCGGCCATTTGCTAGCTGTGATCGCAGGGCGAAGCATGCGGTCGTATTCACAAGCAAGATTCACTGCAGCAAAAAGGAGAGAAAATCAAATCGGCAAAGGAAACGGTGCATTGGGCAAGATCCAGAAGGCCAGGACAAGCTCCCGAGAGTCTTTCCCCCGTGAAGTCACGCAGGACACACCTAGTGCCTTCAAGCTGAATGGCGACAACAGCGTGAAGTGCCACCTTCCAGGGAAGCTCGTTGGTCCACTGCCCAAGGGCTTTATCAAGGGATCATCACGCAGGTACCCTCTGCCTAGTTCCTACCGTGTTTCCAGATTCCCAGGAGGAAAACAGGTTCTGCGTACAGCACATGTTTATACAAACAGAATGGACAGAATGAGTACCTCCCATCAGTTAGAGTGTAAGGAAACCTGAAATTCAAGTCCCCAGATGTCAACCAAGAGCCAACTTTGCGAGCAGGCCTTTCTAAGCATACGAGTATGCAGTCTGCTGTTTCCTCTTTTCTACACGCAGTTTGTTAAGCTGCCCTCTGAAGTGCATGCCCCTCCCTTCAGTACCTCTAGAAAGCTTGGTGAGCAACGCTGTCCCTAGTACTTAGAAGCAGCTTACTCACTGTGGCAGTAGAGATAACTACAAATGGTCATGAAAGAACTTTTTAGGGCAACAGAGAGTTTCTAAAACTTGATTATGATCATGGTGGCACAACGTAAAAATTAGCTAAAAATAATTGAGCCACACACCTCCAGCAGGTGAATTATGTGGTAGGTGGACTGTACCTCACTAGAATTGTTTAAGAGAAGATCCTGTGATCCTAAAGTCAGCGCTTCTCAAAGTAGGGCTTACAAACACCCAGGGGCACAGGACTGAACACACTGCTACCGTGAGACATGTATTTCACTCACCGGTAACGTAATGCATTAACGTGAAACATCGCTGTTTCATGAAAACGAACACGCATGCTGGAGAATGTGGTGAGAAGTGAAAACAGCTCTAATGAGAACAAATTAGATGTTTATTCAGAGCTTGCTTTGGACACTCCCTTGATGCAGGCAAGGGAGTCCACCCACACCATTTGAGTTTGGCAGAGATTCAAAGGAGATAGTGGAGTGGGAACGTTGTGTAATGGAAAAGGGGAAGGCATCAGGTACACTCTGACGAAAGGAGGTCTTTGCCATGGAGAAATTGGAGCCAGCCTACCTAGAAACAGCCTCTTACGTGAGCGATCTAAAGAGCTGGAAGTTGAGGCAAAAAGAGAGAAGTTAGCAGTCACCGAACAGGTCCGCACGGCTGGGCCGTTTGTTGCAAAGGCTGTGGCCTGGTTCCCTAGACTCGTTGTTAAAAGAGTTGGGGTTTGGCTTATTGGACTCGTTGCTAAAACAGTTGGGGTTTGGTTTCTGAGCTTCTTATATGTGTCAGAACTGTATTATCATCTATGCTCTGGCCGTTGGCTGTTTCCATGGTCAGTCTCTCAAAAGGAAAATGCAAACCCTGACAAGCAGAAGACAAGCAAGCCTTGCTGCTAAGTCAGACGAGCCACGCTCTGCTCCTCCTGTCCTCCTCCCTGCCCCGAAGTCCCTCACACCCGTGCCGAGACCCCTCAACAGTCAACTACACTCGTTTGACAGAAAATCGGAAATGGTTTAACTCAATCTGACATTTTTCTCTCCCTCAAATTTGACTCATGATTTTGCTAACAGAGACTATGGGTTATCCTTGGAGAAAGTCCTTTTCGGGCCCCAGTCTCTTAGGTGGCCTTCTTCTACCTAAGTCACCGAAAATAATGATGGGAATCACATTTGTATTTTGTGACTTCTCACATTTCAGGAACTTTCAATGATCCTGGATATCATATTGCATATTACTCAAAATAACGAAAATAAGGAGAGTGACCAGCAACTTTGCAAGCTTTCATTCACTTAACCCTTTGAGAAAATCATCATTATTATGCCATTCTAGAAATAAGGAAAGTGAGATTTACCAAAGTTAAATTATTTATCCAAGGTCACAAGGCGTGTGACCAATCGAGAATTGGAGCCCAGATGTGTCTAACTACAGAGCCAGCTCTTTAACCTAAAGGAGAAAGCAATGATAAAACTAATCGGAGCTATTTCTTCGTGATTCAAATATAGCGAAAGTCCTCTCACCTCACTCTCGGCATGTACATGAATGCTCTCAAGTTCAGCATTTGGCATTTCTTCTCCTGGAGGCACATCCTTCACTTGGTAAAACACATCTCAGGCAATTTTCCTCAGACTTTAAAGTAAAATTCCCGCTTCGGTCTTGGAAGCCCTCTTAGTTCTATCAGTGGCTTGCAGTTTTTCAACCTTTACATACTCCTTTAGAAAAAGTATTGACTTCTAAAGATACAGATAGAATATTACCATGTCTAGTTTTATCAGATTGGTTATTTGGATTTCTGCATGTGCCGTTGAAAATAACAACCCAGGAAGTTTTCAGAAATTCTGGTTGTGAAGACAGGAGGTCTAGAAGCATTTTTCCTCTGGAACATTCTCATCTCTAAATCATTCACTTCTGTGGACCTTCCACCCCGACTCACCACTGTCCAGCTCAATCACACCGCCCCCCCCCCCATTAAAATCAAGGAAACTGGGTCCGATTATTAACGGGCTCCCTCTCCTGTCACCGTCCCATGTACTGCACCCCCAGACCTGGCCTGCCTGGCCACACCTGCTGTTGGCGCAGCTTGCTGGCACACCTAGACTATGACAGTTTTAGCTTAAGTACGTCACTCATGAACCCATGTCATTCCTGAAGAGAAACATGCACAGCTTTGGCCTGCTAAGTGCCAGTGGTAGTACAGGTGTGTTATCCTTCTAATTATATTTCTATCATAAATCTCTCTTTTCTACAGATTTCACAGAAAACTCTACTTTTAGGATTACGGTGCTTCTAAGAAACCATTTGGTTTCACTTCGGTTAACTTATTCATCAGACCTCACCACGTTCACCAGCCAGACTCCGTCTCTCCGAGCCGGGCCTCCTCCCTTTCACTCCAGCAGATAAAAGCCAGTTTGTTTCTGGGCGCCATTCACAGAAAGCTAAAGGATGGGATTATGACACCGTCCTGTGGGACAGAATCACCAGCCATCCTCTAGAGATGTTTCTTTTTGCTATGCAGACTTTCTTTGGTTGAGATAAAAATAAACACAGAATAAGAACTGTTTCATCTCAAAACTCTAAGGTGTTCTCAAAAGAATGTACCCTATGCAATTTAGAAATGTTATATTTTAAAACCAATGCAGTGATTGCCTGATCTCAGCTCCTTAGCGTAGAAAATCTTCAACCAATGCAATGTCATTAGTAATGAGGAGTGGTGAAATAATTTTTATAGTAATAATTAGAATGTCAATCATCCAAATGATTTGCTTTCTTTTACAAATTAGAACAGATTCAGGGCTATCCTTTGATAGCACCTCTCTCTCATTCACTTGCTTTCCTATCTGCTTTCTAAAATTGGAAGAAATAGTTGAAGTTGCAGGTAGAAGGAATTAGACATCACCTGTAATTTATTTTTCCTCTGCTAAAACCCTGAGAGAGCCATCATCAATGATATGTCATTAAAACTACAGCAATTACAAATTATTTTAGTACTTTTGGTGCTAATTTTGTAGTTGTTTCCATTTTCATTTTAGTTTTACCCATGAGTAAATTTTAATAAGGGAGAAGAAACAGATTTTTTTAAAAGCCTAAGAAATGCATCTTCAACGTGGGTTTTTAAATATCTTCTTTGTAAAAGAAAACTTTTCAGAAAAGGAAGGTTTTTGTAGAACAGTAATATATAAAGAAGATAAATATGGAACTGCTCTAATTCAGTCTTGGGCAGGAAACCAAGGCCCACCTGGCCTCTTGCTGCTTCCGTCGTGACGTTGGAGCCCAGGGCTGCACTGACCATCGGTTGAAAGCCAGTGATCTCCATTGACCTGACATATGAGCAACTTGATGCCACTAACACTGACTGACCCTCCAGATGATATTAGTCATGATGCTCCTTATGTGACAGGCTAAAAATCTACATATTCTTAATTAACAAAAATATTTATTTTATTTAAAAATAATACCTAATTGCTCATCTTTATATTATCTACAGATGAGTGACCAGGAATAAAATATCACCACTTTTTACAACTATCATTTGACGTTTTTAAATGTTACTTGCCGTATTTCTTTATTCTTATGAAAAATAATGGAATAAATATTGAAATTACTGTTTTTATCATTCACCACTAAAAGCTTTCCTATGTGCACAAAACATTTACATACACAACATTCACATACACAACATTTACACACACATTTACATACACAACATTTACACACACAACATTCACATACACAACATTTACACACACATTTACATACACAACATTCACATACACAACATTTACACACACAACATTTACATACACATACAAAATGTCTACGACACTTGTTGCCTTCTTTCTCCCCAACTTTTTCAGAAAATCAAAATCTGGACACGTCTATTTGAATGTGTTGTCACAGAAATAGAACATTTGAAATAAACAATTTCCATCGTTTGAAGTTCTTTTTCTTAATCCATCCTATCTTTCTCATTTTTTTTCTTGAAGGCCTAGATTCAATTGTTACCAAATGGCTTCAATGAGTTACCAAAATAGATGTTACATTTTAAGTAATTTATAAAATTAACCACATACCAAATGTATCAGGGAAGAAAACTTGTCATGGAAGGAAGTATTCTAAAATAGAATCTTTTGCATTAAGAAGTCAGCAGATGAGAAAAACAGCATTGAGTGCGGTATTCCCTATTATTTTTCTAAGACCTTTTTTTGTCAAACGCTGCAGCCCAAAGTGTGGACACACTGTGGAACTGGTTTTCTCCTTCTGCGGCACAGCTTTCCCGCAACCTACTTCGTACCACTCTCTGGGATGCATAAGCCATCCCCACAGAAAATCAACATCCAGCCCTGCTATGTGCTTCTCGATTTCGTGATACAACTGTTTCAGTACATATAAAATGGGAGACAAGAGGAAGACAAATATTTCATTCTTAGTTTTACCTTGCGTGGAAAGAGGGCAGCAGTAGCAGTCATAAATTATGAATAAAATTTTAAATGCAGAAGCTAATTCTGCAAAGCTATATCCAAATATTCCTAAAAGTTCTCTGTCTCAAACTAGGGTTTTGCTATTACTCTTTTTCCATATTCAGGTTTCAAATGGCCAAAGCCAGAACTATGCATAGCATGAAGAAAAGGCTTTGAGAAGTGCCTTACCTTTTAACTTCCACCTGATCTTTGCTGGAGTTGATCTCACTGACCCCAAAGGAAAATTTCACCTCACAGGAAATAAATTATGGTTAGACAATAAACACCGAAAAAGTGGATTCTGAATTTCCCTAGCAAAGGAACAATCAAAGAGTAAGTACTTTACATATTTGTTTGTTTAATTAAATAGTTATAAGGATTTCACTCTCGCGCTGGCTTCATGAAAATTCATTGGATGAAAAAGTGGACACAAAACACTCAAGACTCAGCTTTCTTCCTCTTTCCTCTGAAACTCAAAGAAGCTTTTTCCTCTTCCTTTTCCAAAGATAAAACTTCTCCTTCATCTCTAGCATTACTGAAAAGATTCCTTTTTCTACTTTATTCATTTCTCATTCTCTTTTTGCATTCTTGCAGTTCCATGCACACACACATCACTAAACTCTGCACATGTACAGAGAGAAATTTGAGATTAAAATGTAGACTGCCTTGCTCTAATATTGGACTGTTAGTATTTTCAATATTGTTCTTAAAATTATGTATTTAATTATATCCCAACTTATCCAAGAGGGGTTTGACATTGCTTGCCCTTCTGAGTCCTTTGAGTGCCTGAATTAATTAATCATATCCAATACTTATCTAGGTGCTTTGGGATTTAAAAACATGAAGAATACAGTGTCCCTGCCCACCAGGAACTAATAATCCAAGGGAATAAAGACGCATGAATAAATCACTCTGAACATACAGACTCTGACAACTGACGTAGAGCTACAGATAAAACGTGCACTGTGAGATTACTAGGAAGAAACAATCACCCCACCACATGTCAGCTACAACACATGATCGTTCTGCCTCTGTAACCCTAAAGGCATTTGCCAATACTGATTCATCTCAGCATTCCACATCTACAGAAGAATAAGAATGTTTATTTTTATGAGGATGTTTTGGAATTATCAAGATGTTAAATTATCTTATTCCTTGCAGTTAGAAAATATATAATATGGTTTTCCAGATTTTTATATAATTAGATTGACTTCCCCTCCTCTTCCCTCCCCTCTCCTTCCTTTTCCTTCCTTCCTTATTTATAATTTTTTTTTTTTAACAGGGTCTTGCTTTGTGATCCAGGCTGGAGGGCAGTGGCACATCATAGCTCACTGCAGCCTCCACCTCCTGGCCTCAAGTAATCCTCCTGCCTCAGCCTCCTGATTAGCTAAGACTATAGACACTAACAGCTACCATGGCTACCTGTTTTTAATTTTTTTTTGGTATAGATAGGGTCTCACTGTGTTGCGCAGGCTGGTGTTGAACTCTTGGGACCAAGTGATCCTCTCACTTTGGCGTTCCAAAGTGCTGGAATTGCAGGGATGAGCCACCATGCCCAGCTCGTTTTCTCTTCTCCTCTTACAAAATAACCCAAGGTCTGTTTTCTTTTGCTTTAATTTAGTTTGCATTTTCTGGAATTTCACATAAATGAAATAACATAGTGTGCACCTGTTTTTCATCTGGCTTCTTTCATGAAGGATAATTACGTTAATATTCATACACATCGTTGTGTGTATCAATATTTCATTCCTTTTCATTGCTGAATAGTGTTCCACTTTATAGATACACCACACTTTGTCCATTTACTTGTTGATGGACATTTGGGTTGTTTCCAGTTTTCAGCTATTGAAACTCCTGCTACTGTAAATATTCCTGTCCAGGTTTTTGGAAGGACATATGTTTTCATTTCTCTTGGGTACATGTCTATGGGTAGACTTAATGTTTTAAGAAACTGCCATATTGTTTTTCAAAGAGGCTGTAGCATTTTGCATTCCCATAGCAGTCTATGAGAGTGTAGTTCCTTCACATTCTTGCCAACAATTTTTATGCTTAGTCTGTTTAGAATTTTAGCTCTTCTAATTGATGTGTATATCACTATGGTTCCAATGTCTTGAATATAATTCTAGAAGATAACATAAAGGGGGGGGGGGGGGGAGGGAGGAGCCGACGGGAGAGAACAGAGAACAGCTGCCCACGGAAATGTTCAGGGTGGTTGATACGTTCATTATCTTGATTGTAGTGGTGATTTCACAGGTGCATACCTGTGTCCAATGTACCTAAGTACGTGCAATTTGTTGTACAGCAATTTTGTTCCAATCAAGCAGCAAAAAACGACAAACACTAAAGTCTACTAAGAAAAGAAGAAATCATCCTTTCATGCTGCCCTTCCGCGCCCCAGACTACGTTGGCAGCAGTTTCTCCCTACTTCGGACGGCCTCCAATCTGGAAAGCAGCATGTGAGGTACTGCCGCTCAGTCCTCTCGACTGACCGCTGGCTGCCTCTCCCCCTCACAAGAGTCCCCTGACACTCCTTTATGCCACCGCTAGATTTTATTTTTATTTTGTTTTTAATTTCTGTGTGTACATAGGAGGTGTATATATTAACGGGATACATGAGATGTGTTGAAACAGGCATGCAGTGTGAAATAAGCACATCACGGAGAATGCGATATCCATCCCCACGAGCATTTATTCTTTGAGTTACAAACAATCCCATTATACTTTTAAAGTTATCTTAAAATGTGCAATTATTATGGACTATACTCACCCTGTTGGCCAACACTAGATTTTATGCACACTTCTGTGACAGCATCCATCGTCTTGAATTCCAATTACTTTTTTATATGTCAAAATTCATTGGGAATAATACACATGCTGCCTTGTTTATCTTCTCAGGTCCAGTACGATGCTTGTTTGAGGAATGAATCTCTAAATTGGGGAATGAACTGTTATAATCCGTATGGAATCTTTCCTTCTAAGGCGCTTACATTCTTGTTCAGTGTTTACAATTCTTGAAAAATGTCTTTTATTTTTCCGCTTTGTCCCTGTGTAATACAAACTGTGCCAAAAACAAATTCAAAACCTAAAAAATAAACTAAATCAGAATTTGAGGGGTTATATTTACAACTCAGACTCCAGGCTGGGCGCAGCAGCCCAGAGCTGCAATCCCAGCTTTTTGGGCGGCTAAGGCGGGCAGATCACTTGACGTTAGGAATTCCAGACCAGCCTGGCCAACATGGTGAACTCCCGTCTCTACTAAAAATACAAAAATTAGCCGGGCATGGTGGCACACGCCTGTAGTCTCAGCTACTAGGGTGGCAGAGGTGGAAGAATCACCTGAACCCAGGAAGCAGGGGTTGCAGTGAGCCGAGATGCACCACTGCACTCCAGCCTGGGTGACAGAGCAAGACTCCATCTCATAAATTAATTAATCAATTAAAATAAAACTCAGATTCCAGAATATTTTTTTGTAGTCCCTCAGCTTAAATTTTTTTTTAAAAATAACTTTTCACTGTTGATACCATAGTGTTCAAAACACAACATGCTTGGTGAAGCCATACTGGACACCGGGTTTCCAGGTGTGAACGGCCTTCAGTGGGCACCGTTTTTACCTTGATGAAAACACAGAGCAGGAAACTTTTCAGTCAGAAAACTGCTGAGAGATGTTATTAAATTGTGTGAGAGGAAGAACACAGAACTGACAGACTGCACAGCGGTGGGTATGTTTGGAAAAAAGTAAAATGTAAGGTTGAATATCCAAAGAGAGCTGGAGAAGGGCTCTTAGGCTGCAAATGGGAGGAGCGGTTGCCCTGGCATCTCGAAGTGCACTGCTAGCTATGTTAGCTCTGTGGCTCTTCAGTTCAGTCCAGCAAACACCTCTCCAAGAGCCAGGCCGATGCTTCACAGACAGGCAAAGAGACAGCAGCTAGAAAGGCAGTAAGCATCCTGGACAGGAGAGACCAATCTCTGAAAGGATTGTTTTATGTTTGCTCAGTAGGATCACATCCTCTGTGATTTTCAAAGCGTTTTTACAGACAATTTCAAATCATCTTTACCCTACAGTCATGAGGACGATGGGGAGCTGTGAGTTCTACAGGGACTTGAAGAAGTTGAGACCCACGCCCCAGATCGCACTTATGTAGGTTCTAGACTGAACAGACACTGGAAACATATCGGATTCTTAACCCTGCAGTCTTTCCGCTGTCTTCCTCTTTACTCTCGCTGACCTTCAAGAAATTTAAGGATTTCAAATTCAGGGGGGAAAAAATCCGTCTTCTAAGTCTGAAGAAGCCTTCCTTGTGCCATAGCTCCGTTTCCCTGTGACACACGCATTCCTGGCTTCAGACCTCCACCCTCACCACTCTAAAAAAATTGCTCTCTTGAAACTCATCAATGAAGGCAAAAGTCAGTTACCTTTCTCACACCTCATTGTCCTATCATCCTTCAGTCTTTGACCCTGTTAACTGTAAGTTCACTTAAAACAAAACAAAACAAAACAAAAAACTCCAAACATGCTAGATCATCAGCAGATAAAGTCTTAGGAAAATTGAATGATTCAGGACTTTCTAGTCTTTGAATGACAATACTAAATTATTTTTAAAGAAGCTTTATAATAGTCTTGCCTTCAAGGCAGGTGCTAGACGACTTCATGTATTTCATCTCATTTTACTTGTACAATAATCCTGTGAAGCAGACATTGCCGTCTCTATTTTATACCTGAGAAAGGTTCAGAGACATTGAAAAACTTGATCTGCAAAGTTGCTAAGTGATCCTGATCATAGAGCTGTTTCTTCCAAATCACAGTCCCTCCCCCATCCATTAACCTGTTCGGGAACAGGACGCTTCGTATAAATTAATTTTGCAGATAAGTTTTCCAAGGAAACAAAAATTTTAAACTAAGGTGTTTCCAAATTACTTTTTACAAATATCATTCCAAAAATTTATTCTTAAAGAATAGATACATAATTTAACATCTTCTTAATGGCATAATCATACTATGAACATCTTGGTACGGTCCTGCAGAGACTTCCTGCAGCAATAAATTTCTATGCCCACATAATGTGTCCTTGCCTCCTCATTCAGCATTAGACGCTGAGTAAGCCCTGCTAACATTTTTGTTTTTTACAGTTATTTCACACTACTTCCATTCTACAAGAGCATTTCAAAAACAATTAACTAGAACGTAAAATAGCCAAAGTATTAACGACTACTTGAAAAATATAAGTCAAACCATTTCTGCATAAAAACATTAAGAGTAGTGTGTTTGCCTTTGGTTAGGGGTGGCTTTGAGACGTACCTTTTATTTTGGGAAGGAGTTTTTTTGGCTTTTTGTTTGGTGGGGTCTGGGAGTTGCCCTTTTTGGTGTTCTTTCAGGCATTAGTGGGAATTCAAATGGAAAATGACTCTATAGGCAAATATTTGGAAAGTGCTCCATGCCGTTTCTTAGCCTTGGACATTCATGAGACATTTTGGCATGTGTTTATAACTGTAGAAAATGCCCAATATTTAATGCTTACTCTGTAGCTAAATAGACGATAGATGCAGGAGTGGATGTAGATGCATGTATTAGGGTTTCTGTCTTAGTCTTTCTGGTAACAGAAGCCAGCATGCATCTTACAGTCAATACATGCTAGCTATTAATTTATATTAAATCATCATTGAATAACAAATACAACCAATTTTTTTAATGAAAACAAAATAAAAATATTATTAGCCATCAAATTTTGCCAGCTCACAGCATTTTACCATCTCTTTCAATATTCATCATTATTATAATGATGCCATGATTACTATTACCACAGGCATCAGTAACCTGAACTACAATAATATTAGTTAATAACAGCAAATTAATTTGAATGTTGGTTTTCACATAACAACTATAAAAATCTGGTCTGAATGAAGTTCATGATTTTTAAAAGAATAAAAATTTGGGGCTGGGCGTGGTGGCTCACACCTGAAATCCCAGCACTTTGGGAGGCAAAGGTGGGTGGATCACCTGAGGTCAGGAGTTCAAGACCATTCCAGTCAACATGGTGAACCTCATCTCTTCTAAAAATACAAAAATTAGATGGGCGTGGTGACAGGTGCCTGTAGTTCCATCTACTTGGGTGGCTGAGGCAGGAGAATCACTTGAAACTGGGAGGCAGAGGTTGCAGTGAGCCAGGATCGCACTGCTGCACTCCAGCCTGGGTGACAAAGCAAGACTCTGTCATGAATAAACAAATGAATGAATGAATGAATAAGTAAATAAAAGTTTTGGTTAGGCACAGTGGCCCACATCTCTAATCCTAACACTTTGGGAGGCCACGGCAGGAGGATCACTTAAGCCCAGGAATTTGAGACCAGCCTGCACAATATAGGGAGATTTGTCTCTAGTTTAAAAAAAAAAAAAAAGATGAGCCAAGCATAGTGGCACATGCCTGTATGTCGTCCCAGCTACTCAGGAGGCTGAGGTGGGAGAATTGCTTGAGCACAGGAGGGAAAGGATGTGGTGGGCTGAGACTGTGCCACTGCACTCCAGCCTGGGTGACAGAGTGAGATCCTACCTCAAAAGAGAAGAACAACAAGCTTAAAAACATGATAGAAAGGTGGCAAGATGGGCACAGGGAGATAAGAAAGAAATGTATTTATTCAGGAAAGACTTTGGTGCTCGTCACAAAGACCAACTCTATGTGGCTAGAGAGCTGGGGCTTTGAGCCATGTGATATCAGACAGGCGAAGGAGGCTGGAGACAGTGATCCAGTTAATCATGCCTATGTCATGAGAGCTCAATTAAACTCTGATAACAAAGCAGCTTCTGGGAGCTTCCGGGGTTCGTGATGCTTTTCAGTATCGTCACACACTGATGGACAGGACACAGGCAGTGATGTCCACGTCCCCACTTGGAGAGGGTGACCGGGAGCCTCACATTTCAGCTCCCCCCGACCTCATCCTGTACATCTCTCTGGTTGATTCTGATTTGTATCCTTTTGCTATAATAAAACTGTAGCCATAAGTACAGGCATACATTGTCTTATTGTGAGTTGCTTTATTTTGCTACACAGATGTTCCGATTTTACAAACCGGAGGTTTGCGGCGACCCTGCGCTAAAGAAATCTACAGGCGCCGTTTTCCCAACGGCGTGTGCTCACGTCGTGTTTCTGTGTCACATTTTGGTAGATTTTGCAATATTTCAAGCTTTTTCATCATTATGTCAGTTGTGGCGGTGTGTGCTTAGTCACCTTTGATATTACATCGTAATTGTTTGGGGTCACCACACACCACGCCGGTGTAAGACAGCAAACTTAACTGATAAATGTTGTGTGTGTCTTGACCGCTCCACCAACGGCCATTCCCCGTCTCCCCTCCTCTTCTCAGGCCTCCCTGTCTCCTGAGGCACGACAATACCGAATTTGGCCAATTAATAATCCATTGCACAATGGCCTGTAAGTGTTCAAATGAAAGAAAAATCATCTGTCTCTCACTTTAAATCAGAAGCTGGAAATGACTAAGCTTAGTGAACAGGCAGGTTGAGAGTCAAAACAGGCTGAAAGCAAGGCCGCTTGCATTAAATAGCCAGGTTGCGAATGCAAAGGAAAAGCGCTTGAAGAAAATTCAAAGTGCTATGCCAGTGAAGGCACAAATGATAAGAAAGCAAAACAGCCTTATTGAGGATGGGGAGGCAGTTCGAGTGATCTGAACAGAAGGTCAAACCAGCCACAACACTCCCGTAAGCCAAATCCCAACCCACAGCAAGGCCCCAACTTTCCTCAATTCTGTGAAGGCTGAGACAGGCGAGGAAGCTGCACAAGAAAAGTTGACCTGGCAGAGGTTGGTTCATGCTATTCAAGGAAAGAAGCCATCTCCTTAACACAAACTGTAAGGTGAAGCTTCAGTGCTAATGTAAAAATGCAGCAAACCATCCAGAAGATCTGGGTAAGATCACTGATGAAGGTGGCTATCCTAAACAACGGATTTTTCCATGGACAAACAAAAAGGCTCCTACTGGAAGATGCCATCTAGCATTTTCATAGCTAGAGAGGGGAAGTCAGTGTCCACCTACAAAGCTTCAAAGGACAAGCCGAGTCTCTTAAGGTCGAAGGCAGCTGTTGACTTTACATTGAAGCCAGTGTTCATTTATCCTTCCAAAAATCCTGGGACTTTTAAGAGTTATGCTAAATCCACCCTGCTCTGGGACATCAAAGCCTGGATGACTGCAGAGGTGGTAGAAATAGCAAGGGAACTAGAATTAGAAGGGGAGCCTAAAGATGTGACTGAATTGCCAGTCTTGTGATAAAACACGGATGCGTGAGGACTCGCTTTTTATGGATGAGCAAAGAAAGCAGTTTCTTGAGCATCTGAAGAAACTTTGAGAATCTCCTGGCAAAAACACTGTAAACATTGTTCAAATGGTAACAAATTATTTAGAATATTACAGTTCTGAAGGAATTTCTGCTCTAGGTAAAATCCTATCAAATAGCATCACACACTACAGAGAAATCTTTTGTGAGAGGAAGAGTCCATTAATGCAATCAACTTCATCGTTGTCTTATTTTAAGAAATTGCCACAGTGACCTCAACCTTCAGCAACCACCACCCTCATCAGTCAACAGCCATCAACATCAAGGCAAAACCCACCACCAGCAAAATATTACAAGTCGCTAAAAGCTCAGGCGATTTTTAGCATGTTTCAGTAATAACATATTTTTTAAATTAAGGTATGTACATTTTTACACATACTGTTATTGTGTATTTAATAGACTATGATATCCTGTAAACATAATTTTTATAGCCAATGGAAAACCAAAACATGTGTGCGATTCACTTTATTACCGTGGGCTGGAACCAGATCTAAAATATTCCCCATTTTTGTTGGCACAGCACCTTTCTAAGTTCTGTGAATTGATTCCAGGAGATAATTGAGGCTGATTGGGTAATAGAAACCCCCGCTTTCTAGGCAGCTCATCAGAAGCCAGGGTGGCCTGAAGCCCCCAAACCTGTGGCTGGTGTTTGAGCGAGAGGACTCTCACAGAGCACGATGCCCTGAACCTGTGAAGTTTCCCTCGCTCTGAGTAGTTTGCGAGGGAAGTCAGTGCAGCCGCGTAATGACGTAACGAGACTGGGACTATTTACTGTCCCTAGTTTACAGACGAGGAATGGAGGCACTGAGGTGACCCAGCTGCCACCCGAGTAAAGCCAGGTTCCAATCCTGGCAGGTGTGGCTCCAGAGTCCACAGTTCCATGCTCTCTCTGATGCTCTACCATGTGAAGGCCCCGGGGAAAGCAAGTGTAGCCCTCTTCAACGTTCTTTCTCAGTCTTCAATGTTTCTCACCTACGTCTACTCGGAGAGCAAGATTTTTAGCAATTACATTTTATTGCATCTCTACACATCATTCAACACAAATTTTCATGGAAACAATGTCCTCTTCTTTTTGCACTTATATGTTATCAGTTTATCTATTATTTAAATCGTATCATTTCAGGTGTAAAAACGTTTGGAGGAAACTGCCGTGCTTTCTGTAAGCAGACACATTTAAATGAGGACAGCAAGTGTGTCACGGCTTGCTAGCAAGGAGTCTCCTAACCGTGAGTGTGCAGTCTACGCACACACTGGATTTATGTGCAGTATGATTTACGGAAGGAATAAAAAGCATCAGTGAAACGGGAGGAGCTAGGTTAAGAGAGTTCCTAATGTGTAAAAGAAAGTCTGCAATGACCATGACCTTCTAGTGATCTCTTCCACTGGCTCAGTTCTGTGACCCTGGTCTCACTTACAGTGGTATTTGTTCCTGTGGTCCTACTCTATTACAGCACTCAGTAAAGCCCTTTTTCAGATTCACATTCACCCCACATTGACTGAGAGCCTATGTTTATTTATTTATGCACCATTCCATCATCAGGCACCGCAGTCTGACCAGTATTATGTCAGCTGCTTTCACATACATCACTTTCATCAGACCCATTTGATCAATGAGGCATTGCAGAGAGGTTCAGGAGCTTTGCTGAATTCACGTCCTCTCATTTCCCGCCTACTGCACCTCTCTAGAAACACTGACTTCCTGACACACTGCGGATCTCAACCCTTTTGGCGATGTTGTCACTAGCTCTCTGGAATCTTCAGGCTCTACTCTTTCACCTTGCCAGCCACGTCCAATCCTGGAAAATCTCCTGGGTTCAAAAGAGCAGAAATGTATGAAACCAGTGTCACCTGGACAAGCCTACAGCTGGTTTTTAGCTATTGAGCATTGCTGGGGAAAGGTTCAATGTACCCAACTAATCCGAATCCTTCCAAAATTCTCCTATTAAAAGAAATTATTTCAAACACCGCGTGTCCTCACTCATAGGCAGGTGTTGAACAATGAGAATACATGGACACAGGGAGGGGAGCATCACACACTGTGGTCTGTTGGAGGGGGGCAGTGAGGGACAGCGGGGGCTGGGGAGGTTGGAGCGGGATAATATGGGGAGAAATGCCAGATATAGGTGATGGGGATGGAGGCAGCAAACCACACTGCCATGTACCTATGCAACAGTCCTGCATGATCTGCGCATGGACCCCAGAACCTAAAGTGCAGTTAAAAAAAAAGAAATTATTTCTTCTGCTGAATTAGCGTAAAGCTTTTTTGTATTTTTGCACATATATTATCTTCCCTTCTAGACAACAGTCTCCTTAAAGCTACTGTCTTATGCATTCTCATTCAACACATATTTAACTCATATAGTTCCTTGTATAGTAGCATCAGTCTCTTATACTAATAACAATAATGGCATAAATACAGGACTGCAATGTTTCCTTACAGACATGCCAGCACGATCACACTGACATCTTACGCTAGCCTCATTCTGAACACTCCTTGGGCGAGTCTGGTAAATCGTATTAGTGTTTACTGTACTTGCCACCTTCCCTGGAGAAGTCTCCTCCCCCTCCTGGTGACAATGGGCTGGTCTGGGGGCTTACAGGGCCCCTCTGTGAAAGACGACTGTACATCCCTGCATTTTGAAACCAGGATTGGCCAAGTGACCTGCTCTGGCCAATGAAAGATAGTCCCAAGTAACACACTTTCAAGCAAAATCTTTAAAAGCCAGCTTATGGATTCCCGCAGCTTCATTTCCTTCTATCGTAAGATAGGCAACAGCCTCAACAGAGTTAGTTCCCTCAGCGTGTACCATGGATTGAAGCGGTGTTGATCTGACCCCATGCAGACCTCCGAACGACACGTGGCTGAACAAAAAGCAAACCTTGGTCTTTTTAAACCAGGAAGATTTGAGAGTTGCTTGTTACTGCAAAATTACTTAGTCTACTCAAATAGATATCAGGGATGTTAACATGCTGCCTGTCTTAAGAATGAATAAATGAACGAGCAGTCCAATGGTATGGAGAAAACTGGACATCGAATCTATTTACTAATTGTACTTCCAGATTTAGTTGTCACATAACATGTGACCTTGATTAATCGCCCACAGATCCAGATGGGCCCCCTCATGCTTCCCAATTTCTGCTTTATTCGGATGCTCTAAAAATTACTAACACAATATATTCTGAGAATTGTACACAAATTTTACCCACAAAATGAGCAGTAATTTCTTTGAAAAAGGAGTCAGGTCCCCACTAGAATTTAAGTGGCACATTTGCATTATTTTATCAATAAAGATATAAAAACAGGTATAAATTCCTGGGTAATAATTTGAAGTTAATGTGAATTTGGTTGCATCTTTACCTTCCAGAATCAATACAAACAGTCACTAGCGTGCTAATGATTTAGTTAAGCCTGCTATCCCCCTACGCAGCCCATTTAAAATTTTCCCTTTTTCTTGATTTATTCCTCTAGTGGTAACACCAAACTGCTCTAAAATATAACCATCGCTTAAATTATCTGACAGAACAGAAACTTAAAATAGGATCATAGACACTACTCCTCCCCAAATTTCAAAAGCGTATTCCTTAAAACCCTGTAATATAAAAGCTAGCAGTGATCCCCAGAAAACATCTCTTCCCACACACTGTCAGGCCAACTTCTTTCTCTGAATCCAGAAAGATGAAATTCACTGGGTTTGAAAGATCTCCACACCCGTCCCTGGTTCCTGACAGTGACTCCCATGTTTTCAACATGGAGAAACTCCCTTCGGGCAGCCAAACAGAGCCGCTGGAGACAGATTACGGACCGAGGAGGTCTAACCTGACCTATGTCGCACGTCACGTTCCCTTAGGTGATCCACGTCCTTATTAATCTCCAAGAGGACATGCGAAAGGCATCTTGGGAAGTGCCCGACCTTCATTAATCCAAGTTTACAATTTGGAACAAGTTATCTTAGAATTTCATCATGTTTAAACAAGGAATGGCATTTGGAGATGCCCAAAAAGAAAGGAAGGAAACAGGGAAGATATTTTATGGAACCATGAAACTCTTTGTACATGAAAGCTTTTCACAGAGTAGCCTGTCCCAGATTGTACGGAACAGGAAGAGAAGGAGTGATTCTGTTCCATGAAACAAGGGATTAATCCTCCCGGGGAGAAATTCTTAACCGAAAGCAACTGGTACCTGTCCAAGTTCAATCGACTGAAAACATATTTATTAACTATGTGGCAGAACCCCAGCTTTACCTGGTACCACCATCCACTAACGCTGATTCACAAGACCTAAAGTTCTCAATTCAGAGGTCACTGGATGTGTTGAAAACAGAATTAAAAATTCATAGGCCCTGAATTCCTCATAACTGAAGTCACGTTATTGACAGTGTCTTTATTTCTAGACCTACCTGCGTCTCTTGAGTGACTGTGCAGTTCTTTGAAACACCTTAACGCAGCATGCTTGGTGGTATCAGTGATGAGATCGTGGTAATGGAATTTATGATCTCAGTTTTCCAGGAGAACGCTTACTTGGGAAAATAGTTTTCATTACAGTAGCAGCCAGCCTCCACGCTGGCCCCCAACAGTCTCTGCCTCCTGGTATGCCTATCTTACCGCCTGTTCATGCCCCGTGCAGTATCCCACCCTGCAAAGAACAGACGTGTATAACCAGCACCATGTTGCAGAAATGCTGGAGTTGGACCTCCGAGGTAGGTCATAACAGACATCAAGGCTCCCATCTCATTTTCTTCAATCACTTGATCTGGAGGCAGCTAGCCAGCATGTCATGAGGACACTCCAGCAACCTTAGAAAGAAGTGCACATCGTGAGGAACTAAAGCCTGCTACGTGAGATACCTGCTTATTTTAAACACTAGGCTTGCGGGTAATTTGTTATACAGCAATAGAAAATGATGCAATTAACAATACAAAGATGACTGGCCAGGGTAGAAACACTCCAGACACAAATCTCCTAGTAACAGAGAGGCGCCATGTCCACCCTGCGTCTTCGCTGCCCTGATTACGGCATCACCTGATTTTGTAGCACTGTAATGGAGTTCTGAGTTTCTGCTCTAAACCTATAAACATAAGCAGAAAACTAAGCTGTGAGGACAAAGGTGCTGATAGTGTTAAGTGCTAAAAAAAAGAAAAAAATAAAAAAACAGACACAGGATCAAGCTTGAGTTGGTGTGTGAAAGCCTTCCAAAACATAATGCATTTGCAAGGAACATGAATCCGAAATGAATATTCTATTTGTACTTCAAAGGATATTTGATGCTGTATCTTAATTTTCCAGGTGAAGCCAGCGCCGGACTCTCCTTTCATCTTATTCCAAAGAGCCAATTGAATAAAAAACCAGGTACGCGTTCCACGGACGAGAATCCTTTATACTAAAAGAAGTATGTTTATTTTCCTTACCAAAGATGAAACTAGAAATTTTTAGGCTTAAGAAAATTCTAAGAAGAATCTCCAAAAATCCCTAGGCCTGAAGTTCAACTGAACACTTCCTAGTCCTCTTCATCAGTGCAATCTTCTCACTCCTAATGTGCTGATTGCCTCTCCCAAACCCCGTCAGTATTTGTGACTCGAATCTTCCAGACCCTAGGCCTTTCTTTCCCCAGAATCTATACCTGGAAGAATGTGGGAAAATGTAAGAGGCATTTGAAGTTTCAGGGCCTGGCAAACCCTACTGAGGTTTCCCCGGTGTTGACATTTCCCCAAGATTCGATTCTGAGACTTTGATTCTTCTTTTTAATTTTTAATTTTAAAAAATTTTCTATTTCCATAGGTTTTTGGGGAACAGGTGGTATTTGGTTCCGTGACTAAGTTCTTTAGTGGAGATGCGTGAGGTTTCGGTGCACTCGTCACCCCAGCAGTATACACTGAGCCTGATTTGTAGACTTCTATACCTCACCCCCTGCCACCCCTTCCCCTGAGTCCCCAAAATCTGTAGAGAGCCAGAGTAACCCACCACCTCTGGGGAAATCAGCAGCAAGGCTGCTGTGAACTTTGGGTGAACTCCAGAGAAGTGAAACCATAACAGGAAAATGTGTATGCTCGGAGAAGAGCAAAAGAACCTGGAAATATAACCAGTTTTCACGGACCTTGCTGCAACATAGTTGTCAGCTGAGGTATGTGAACCGAAGTATGAGCATTGTAACCACAGGCTGTTCTGAGTAACTGTACCCTCTCTCTGCGATGCGCTTTGTGAATATATAAAATAAAGTACTCTGAGACGGTTTGGGACCCGAGAAACTGACATCCTCACTTTCCCAGGCTGCCTGGCCCAGCTTGCTCTGTGTCTGTCTTCGTGTCTTTCCTTATCCCCCACCATTCCCTCTTAGGTCTTTGAACCCTCGTGCAGCACGGGACATTGTACACACCAGAAAAGTCTATCGTATCATTCTTTTGCCTTTGCTTTCTGATACCATAGCTCCCACACATTAGTAAGAACATACAATGTTTGATTTTCTATTCCTGAGTTACTTCACTTAGAATAATAGTCTCCAATCCCATCCAGGTTGTTGAGAATGTCATTAATTTAATCCTTTATATTGCTAAGTAGTATTGCATTTTATATATACATATATAATATATATAATAAATAAATATATAATATATAATATACATATATAAAAATATATATAACATAAAAAATTAATGAAATATATAAAATATTATATATATATACACACACACACACACACACACACACACACACCACACACACAACACAGTTTATCCACTCATGAATTGATGGGCATTTGGGCTGGTTCCACATTTTTGCGATTTTGTGATTGCATTGCTATAAACATGCAAGTACAAGTATCTTTTACATAGAATGACTCCTTTTCCTCTGGGTAGATGCCCAGTAGTGCAGTTGTGGGATCCAATGGTAGTTCCCCTTCTAGTAATTCTTCTTTTTTAACACACCTTCCTACTGGTGTCTCAGATCTAATACTGGTCTCTCTTCACATTTTACTCTAGTGTTTCCTAAACCTCTCAGGGTAAAAGGCCCCTTTGAGAATCATAAAACCCTCGAACCATTATTCCCAGAAAAAAATGCATATAAAAGTTAAAATTTTCATACAAACTGTAAAGGTTAAGTTGAAATTTTCATACAAACTAAAGGTTCAGTACTCACTGAAGCCCACATGTGTACTCTCTGGGAATCTAGCTTTTTAAAAGCCTCAGCAGCGGATGTTTTCCCTGGATGATCCCAGCTAGTGTCAGGGCTTCAGTCATCATCCGAGTGTACTATTTCCAGCCCAGGTACCTGTCTTAAATCCTCCATCTCCATCTCCAACAATCCGCTGGACAGTTTCCGTTAGAAGGGCCATTCCCACTCCCAACTACAAAGTCTCCTCCATGGATGCTCTCTGTTCAATAAATGGGATCAACATCCCTTCATCTGCCCAAACCAAAAAATGGGGAGTCATCTGGACTTGCCCCTTCTATTCATTCCCTACATACAAACTACTACGAGCCGATTCTGTCATCTACCCTCTTTTTTCAATCACCACTTCCCACATTTGTAGTAATAAACTATAAACTGTTCTTCCTGCCTCCAGGAAGAAAGATCACCTTTCTTCATCTGATTTGATGATCTTGCATATCAGTCTGAAACCCAAATTTTCATTTTATTTTTTATCTATTTTTAATTGACAAAAAACTGTATATATTTATTGTGTACAACACAATGTTTTGAAATATGCACACATCATGGAATGGCTAGATGCAGCTGATTAGCATATGCTTTGCCTTAAATACTTATTTTTTGTGCTGAAAATATTTAAAATCTAAACTATTATTTAGTTGTAATCATGTCTCCCATTAGCTCCAAAATAACTTTGACTGGATTCTCATTTGTTTTTGAATAAAGTTAAAAGCCTGGGAGTGAGAAGCCCCAACCTGCTCTGAAAGTAGCATGTTAATATTGCCTTAACACATCGCATGTTAGGCATTTCTTTTCCCCACTACAATGTAAGCTACTCTTCAAAGTCATTTTTTAAAATCTTAAATTACAAACAAAGGTACTCACAGTAACTTGTGACATAATGCAAACAAAAAGAATAATTTTCCCCTCCCTACCCCACCTACGTTCAGGGCTGTGCATCAAGAATACAAGCAGCGAAAAGGCAGAGACTACTTTTTCCTAAACATATCTTGTGTTTTGCACAGTGTCTGTACAAGGCAGGCACCCAATAATTATTTTCTAATAAATTGTTTACATCTTGTGGCGCTGTGGGATCAAGGCAGAGTCTAAATCAGAAGGGTGGCCTTCATGTATTCTACGCTCTTGCTATTCAGAATGTGGTCTGTGGGCCAGCAGCGCCAGCACCACATGGGAGCTTCGATACCGAGAAAAGCAGCGTGTCAGCGCCCGCCTCAGACCCACAGATTCACAAGGTCCCCAGGGCGTCAGAAAGCACATTAAAGTTTGAGGAGCACTGCACTAAAACACATTTTAGAGCAGCTGCCCCGACTGACCCACGGTCACTCTACATAAGAGACAGCAGCAGAAGCCAGCTCCTAAAGACACAGGCAGATGTCATCACCTACATGCCAAATCAGTTTCTACCAGTGGGTACGAAACACAACGCTGTGTGTGCTAAGTCAACGCACTGCATGCGCTGATAACTGTATTTCAATTAAGGGGTTTTAGTGAAAGCTGCTCTTGAATGTTAAGAGAGTGCGTGGCTCTGCTGCAGAGCACGGCCATTCAAACCAGAGCCCACCAACATTTGCTTAATCAGGAAATCGATTTCTCTCCACTGAAACACCTGAAATTTAACGATCACATCCTCAATACTTCCAGCAGGACACACTTCAGAACGATTATTAATGTATGTACTTTCTAATACTCAGGCAACAAGGCAAAATGGAAAACATGGCATGCAAGAGTTTTTTTAGTTCCATCATTGTGTTAACCTAGATCATTCTTCATACCCACTACCCCAAGTGTCCAGATCTGTAAAATGTAGCTAAGAATCCCTTCCTCATAAGTGTTATGGTCACATCCCAGGAAGGCCTGAAGCACCAAAAACATAACTTATCAGGTTATTGTGAGGATTTCACATAACATATACACACTTCTGGCACGTAGAGGGCACTTGATAAAGGGTGGCTATTCATAAATATGATTATTTGATTGACTATTCTCAGAATCTCCACCAGCTCCTTTAAAACCTGTGCCTAACCTCAGAGAACAGCTTTCCCCAATCTAGTAAATCATCAAAGTTTAACCCAGGCACCAACTCTATAAAGATTTTGATACCTGCTTCCCCTTGGCCCCTTTCTGCCTTTCATATGTTTCTCTGTGCATGTTCCCCAAACACGGTAAGCGTTTCTGTTGCCCCAGGACTTAGTCTTCATCGCACTGCTTTTGTAGCACCGTTTTCCTCTCCATACAGTCCAGTCTCTTAAATAAGGACAGACTGTTTCTTTAAAAAACCCTGGCATCTAGGACAACTCACAATACATACTAAGTAGTTAATACATAATTAAGGAAGAAGTTAACGAATAAACATCAGATCCTTCAGAACCTTCCTTTGGCACTGATCAATGACTCCACCTGCTCTGTGTTTGCTGGGAAGTCATTTTGAAATTCCCTGTTTTTCTCCTGTGACGGCATCTTTGGAAAGTCTCTGCCCTCTTCACTGCCCCCGGCTGCCCATGCCCACGCACCTCACACACCCGCATACCTCCAACTCACACTCAGGCCTCCCTCTTTCATTCTCATCTCCATTGCTCATTCTTTCCTACAGAATCTAAATTATTCAATATCAAGGGACGAAGGGAGGCTGCCTTTGGCTCAGGTATAACATTCAGTACACCCAAGTCAGAAATTAAGCCAAGAGAAGAAACTCCCTGTAGAAGGTTCTTTTTACCTGGTTTTCCCACCACAGACACCTGATTCTTAGTTGTAAGAAACAGGAAATCTACCTAATTTATTTAGGCTTTCATTAAGAAAACATACAAATTTGCGGGGTGCAATGTTGCTCTGTTTCTCTCTCCTCTCTCCTCTCTCTCTCTCTCTCTCTCTCTTTCTCCGCCCCCACCCTATTTGCCTGTTCAACTGATCCTAAAATGGATTTAATTACTTATTTAATAGCATGCATGATATTTCCTCACAAGCGGAAAAAGACAGTGATTATAAACATCACAAATGCAAAATTTAAACGGGAAAACAGAATCTTGCCTCACAGGTAGTCTTAGTTGCTCTTGAGGCATAGGAAGGAAAAGTGGGTTTCTAGAGGTTCCTTGCTCATTTCTAGAAGCACCTGTGAGCCCCTTGGGGAAGATCGCCTTTTAAAGTGCATCAAAAGCTGTTTTCAGTCTAATTTTTTTTAATTCCTATGTTTTAATGTATCTGTCTTCAAACCGAACCTAATAAACTGCTGCTAATGGAAGTATGAGGCAGTCCCAGATTTGATCTTATTTCTCTGGAGACTCTATTTCTAAAAATTAAGTCAGGATCAGATGGACTTTAGTTCTTACTTTTTTACAGTCACATGAAACAAATTTTCTAGGATAGCTTTACATCAGATTTAAAATGTTAAAAGTCTTTCATAATTCTAAGCATTTTATTTAGTTCTTTGGGCAAAATTTGAGAACTTTACAGCATGTTTAAAATTTCTGTGATGTCATTTTCACTTCCTTTAACTTATATTGATTTTTTTATATTTGATGCCAGTTCTTATTTGGCAGAATCACTACATAATCCCCAGTCAATTCTTCATTTTCAAATTGTCCTGGGGTTATAGTAGGATTGTCAGATTTACTAAGAATGCGGAATGTCCAGTTAAATTAGAATTTTAGGTAAATGACAAATTATTTGTTAGTATTAGTATGCTCCCTGTCATACTTGGGACTTATTTATATTAAAGATTATTCACGTGCTTGAAACAATAGAAACTTACTCTCTCACAGTTCAGGAAGCCAGAAGTCTGAAGTGAAGCCGTCAGCAGGGCCATGCTCACTCCGAACGCTCTAAGAGAGGATCCTTTCTTGCTGCTTCCGGCTTCTGGTAGTTCAGGCATTCCTGGGATGTGACCCCAAAACCCTGATCTCTGCCACTGTCTTCCTACGGCATGCTCCTCTAAGGCTCAAATATCCCTCTGCCTCTACAGGGACATTTGTCATTGGATTCGGATCCATGTAGTTAATCTGGATGATCTCATCTTGAGATTCTTAATCACATCTGCAAAGCACTTTTCTTCCAAATAAGGTAACATTCGCAGGGGTTGGGTATTAAGACATGAACACAGCTTTTAGGGGACCACCATTCAACCTGCTACGGAGGAGAATGGCTAAAACTTCAAACATCATGTGAGGTTGATAAATTCATGGTTTAGGTGTGGCATGCACTACACACAAGTCAGAAGTAAAGCTCACAGAGGCAAATCCGTGTAAGGTTTTTTTAACCTGGTTTTCCACAACGGGCACCGGATTCTTATTGTAAGAAATATATAAACTGTACCTAACTCATTTAGTCACTCATTTAATAGGCTTTTTTTTTTCTTTTCTTTTGAGACAGAGTCCTTCGTCACCAAGCGCCAGGTTGGAGTGCAGTGGCGCGATCTCAGCTCACTGCAACCTCCACCTCCCGGGTTCAATTGATTCTCCTGCCTCAGTCTCCTGAGTAGCTGGGACTACAGGCAGCGCCACCACACCCAGCTAATTTTTGTATTTTTCGTAGAGACGAGGTTTCACCATGTTGGCCAGGATGGTTTCGATCTCTTGACCTCGTGATCCACCCGCCTCGGCCTCCCAAAGTGCTGGGATTACAGGCGTGAGCCACCGCGCCCGGCCAATAGGCATTTTTTGAGTTCCTTTTATGTGCCAGAGTCTGAGAACCAGGATAAGCCAAAGAAACTGCCCTCCTAAGGATTATTTTCTAATAAAAGGAGACAATTAAATAATCAACCAATTAATAAACAAACAGAATTGTCATATAATTTAATAAAGGTTATGAAGAAAATAAATAAAGTAATGCAATAAAGAGCCACTGGGAAGCAGACATGCTGCTTTCAAAAGGGCAGTCAGGCAAGATTCCCAAAACAGATGACATCTGTGCTGAGTGCCAAGAGGTGAGGGCACGCCAGCCACGCAGAGATCCCAGCAAAAGCTTTACAGGACGGGGAATGGTGGCGAGAAGGGCCTGAAGTGGGCAAAGGATCACTGTGTCCTAGGAAAGGTGGAGGTCAGAGAGGCCAGAACACAGTGGCTGGTGGGCAGCATGGTGCAAGGACAGTGCGAGCAGGCTAGAGCCAGGTCACTGCCAGATCTTATGGTTCCTGGTGCGGGGTATGGAATTTACTCCATGGAAGCAGACATCAAAGGGCTTAAAGAAGCGTGATGATTTGGTTTCTATTCTTGAATTAGCAGCTATGGTGTCAGAAATGACTTGGGCATAACGGAAGCACGCTGACCCATTAGGAGGTGATCCTAGTAAACCAGACAAGTTTATAATGTTTTAGACTCGAGTGTTGTGAGGGATAGGGAGAATAATGGAAATCATTTGGAAGTTGGATTGTTCAAACTCAGTTATAGATTACGTGCTAAGGGGAAGATGAAAAGACGACACCATCCATTTCAGGGCATAAATCCTCCCAGCTATAAACTACCTTGCCCAATGTTTCTTGCCATTCAGTATGATTTTGTAAGTTCTAGACAAGCAGATGTGAATATAAATGACAGGAACAACCTCTGGGTCACACCCATAGGAAGAAGCTTGTCCTTCATTCGCGCTCCCTCTTTCTCTCCTCCTCCTGATGGCTGGAAATGAGGCATCTAAAGGAGATGCTTGAGATCTAGACAAAGAAGTCACATGTTGATGACGGCAAAGCTGTCCCAGCATCCAGGATCTTTAGATGGTCTCGCTGAGAAGGACATGCCACCTGCCCTGAACTGCTCACCTACCTTGCCCTCTGTTATGTGAGAGAGAAATAAAATAAAATTCTATCTCATGTAAACCCCCCTTTTTGGGGAAGGGGGCTTGTTGCAGTAGCCCAGTTTATATCCTAACTAATATTCTTAGAAATGATTTCAAGCATCCCACATTCTTTTTCTCTCTAACCTGAATGTTCTGTTCTTACATGCTCACTCTTGTCTACATCCCGCCAAGGTAGGTGTTCTGCTTTAAATGACCCTGGTGCTCTGTCTTCTGTGATAATGAGGCCAGAGCATCGGGTCATTTAAAGCCATGTTGATGGAAAGAGTTTCTTCCTCCATAAGAGTCCAAAATCAAAAGGATTCGTGTTGCACAGTGTCAACTCATCCTGCACAGTCCATTAAATGTCACCTTAGGTATAGGAAATGATGAGTATTAACTGTTCAAATGTTTTGATATCAAATATCATATTCATGACCCAGTTAACACTCAAGTTAAAATGTGTAAACTCAACACTCAAGTTAAGATGTGTAAATTCTGGGTAGAGTTTTAACACCAGTCTAGGAATTCAATAAAGAGCCTAGATCTCAGGACTTAAAGCATTCATTGTAGAAAAATAAGTTAACATTTAGTGAGAAAATAATTACATATAGTGCAATTGCATACTTTTTAAAATTTTTACCATAAACTCTAATAAGAAATGGATCCTTTTGGTTAACTTTATTTGTAATCAGGGTAGACACATTTATAATTACTTTTCTACATCTAGGAATTCATTTTATTGAATGTTAAGTTCACACACACACACAAATCTCTGTTGTTCTCCTTGGGGACTGGTAATAATACAAATGATAAGAATTAATCCTCATAAACAAGGAAAGTCAACCTTTGAGGGGCACTATGGTGCATTTTAAGTCTGTATTTTGGATTAAATAGGTAATGTTCTGTCAAATATTTACAATTATTAAATATGTTAAACTAAAAAACATAAAGATGTTCTAATTATGCCATTTTATAACTAAAATTGAACCCTTAATTATCTTGTTCAAGTGGAATATCCTTCAAAGAATAGTCCCATATTGAATTAATACTTGTAAAATATTACTTACCATTTAAATTTGAAAGTTGAAAAGAACCTTTGTATATTTCACTTAATATTTACAGTAATAGTAAATGGCATTATTGTCATTGAACTTTTGTGAGTTAATACCCTTATGAAATTATGTAAATTGCCCAAGTTCATTCATCTAGCAGAGGACTGGGCTTATATCAAGGTCTTTTTTTTTTTTTTTTTTTTTTTTTTTTGAGACAGTCTTGCCTCAGCTGGCGTGCAGTGGTGCAATTTTAGCTCACCGCAACCTTGGCCTTTCAGGTTCAAGCGATTCTCCTGCCTCAGCCTCCCAAGTAGCTGGGATTACAGGCACCTGTCACCATGGCTGGCTAATATTTTGTATTTTTAGTAGAGACAGGTTTTCGCTGTGTTGGCCAGGCTGGTCTCAAACTCCTGACCTTGTGATCTGCCCGCCTTGGCCTCCCAAAGTGCTGGGATTACAGGAGTGGGCCACTACACCTAGCCTAATTTTTGTATTTTTTTTTAGTAGAGATGGGGTTTCCCCATGTTGGCCAGGCTGGTCTCAAACTGCTGACCTCAAGTATTCTACCGCCTCAACTTCTCAAAGTGCTGGGATTACAGGCATGAGGCACCGTGTTTAGCCTAAGATCTTATCATTTCACCTTCAGTGCTCTTTACCCTCAACAGCGGCCTGGAGTAAATGAAGACCCAAAACCTAACAAAGCAGCTTGCCAGGGCCAGGTATGCCACTCTCCATAATTTCTCAAATTAAAATAGGAAATACGAAGGAGGACATGACTGCACTTTTTTGGTTACAACCTTCTTAAACTATATATTATATATTTTAAGGGATTATATGTTAAGGAATTAAGATATGTATAATTAGCAAAATAAAGTATATTCTTAAAAGAACCCCCACATTTCTCCCCCGCCCACTTTTCCCACTCAAAACTATTCTGCCACCAAACTCCTGAGGGTCATGAAACGAATGGACGTGTCCTTTCTTCCCATCTCTCTACCCCATGTCTCCCCTGAAACAATCTCCCTGTCTTCATTAAGTCATTTTGTCCCAAACCCATAATCCCAGCACGGCTTCCTTGCCTTTTCAACTCAGCCTGGGCATCACGGTTGGTTACTCTCGTAGGTCATAGGTCACTGACTGTGGCACCGGCTGTTCTCAACCTGCTGACCCTCAGGAGTTCTCACTGTGCTGATTCCCGTGGTCGAGGCTTCCTGCTTCCAGAGAACTCACAGTCCATAGTTCACTGATTACCACACTGGCTGTTCTCAACCTCCTGACCCTCAAGGGTTCTCATTGTGCTGATACCCATGGTCGACGCTTTCTGTCCCTGCCTCCAGAGAACATTCTCACAAATGTTACAGAGCCATGGTGATTTGTTCACCAAAACTTCACAGAATCTAATCTTGGCTGGACCCTTCACAGGTCTCTCATTCAGCTTATTTGACAAACAGCAAGCATTTGATGAGCACTTTCAAAATGCCAACTATTACACGATGATTTTAGGATGTAAAGGGAATAAGACAGACCCACTTTTCTGGAAGAAGCCACAGTCTCAGGGGTTCTTTGAAAAGTCCTCCACTTTCAGGCCCACTCCTCACGTTCATCACATTGGTTACTTTCCCATTTAACCAGAAGATTGGTATGACTAACCTGGGCGTCTTCAAAACCTTTCCACTCCGCCCTGAACCTCTGCATTAGATAGGGTTCCCCACAGAAACAGAACCAATAGGACACGTACATATGGTTTACTCAAGGTCTGCTACTGTACATTCATTTTTCAAAATGCCTTTACAGCAAAATGCAGACTGGTGTTTCACCTAACAGCTGAACACCATTGCCATCAAAACCTCTGTCTTCATACTTCCTTCTTCATTGCAGTCTCTCAAAAGATGCTCTGCTTCCTTGCTAGTGTGAGCTCTTAGTCCCCCCTCTTGAATCTCCTCCAAGAATCTTTTCACAATGACGCTCTCTCTTTTGTATCGTCAGTCTCTCTGTTTTCACTCACTTCTCCCTCTAAGTAAACACGTTCAGACCCTAGCTTCAAACGATGTTTCCTCATATGCTGATACACTTGGTAGCTCCTACCCTTTGGTCTCTAAGTTCATTGCCAAATTTCTTGCAAGACTAGTTTTCTGCATGTGCTGCTCCCACCTGCCACCCATTCTTGCTTTGCTCTCTGGCTTTGCTTGCCATTGCTTTATGAACCTGCCACTTTCTACTGCTGGCCTCTCTTCAACCCACTTTTATAGAAATGTCCCACGGTCTGATTCTGCACGTCCACCTGGTCAATCTAATTCTTATTTACCGCAAGGTCAATCAAAGGCAGAAGCTGCAGTCAGGGCACCTGAGGCGTGGAAAGGGGAAGCAACGGAAAAGGGTAAATGACTCACAACTTGAAACTCAACGACGCTTGAAAATATTGCAATAAATAATACCATTCGTATGGTTAAATCAAAGGAGAGTCCGGCCTGAGAGAGCCCTGTGCTAGCACACGCGTTCTTACGCGGGAACTGTAACCTGAGTTAGCAGGCAAGCAAACTGAAAACCTAACTTCTGAGTATGCCTCTGTAACCATCACTGAGTCTCAGCCAGTCACAGCAGCCACAGGCTGCTAACCGTCTAAGCCGTGTCCCAACAAGGCAAACCCTGAGCTGTAAGCAATGCATTGTCTGTGTGTCTCACCTTCCGTCCATAAGTCCTCCCCAGTCATGCGGGCGCTCCAAGTCTGCGAATCTGTCCCGATTCTGAGGCTGCCCCATTGGTAAGTTGGTTCCTTTTTCCCCCCACCTCAATTAAACTCTGCTAAATTTAATTTGTCCAAAGTTTTTTTTTTAAATAATTCTAAATAATACTCGTCTCAGGAAGGGAAGCAATCTTTCAATCACTGAGTTAATCTTTCAAAGAGATTGCAGAATACAAATTTTGCATAATTATTTACAAATTGTAGCTTTGACTACAAGTTGAGGATCTTTGCTCATGAGGTTTTTCCAAAGCATAATTATAGATGATTGGTTACCAGCTGAGCATCTGTGTCCAATAATGGGAAGGGCTGGTCCAGACTAAGGAAAATCTCTCCAGAAATACAAATTTCAGAATTATTTGTAATTAATTCAAAGTCACCCTAACGGTAACAAAAATACACGTACAAGAATATCTCAGAGGACAGACATAGTGCTATAGATACCAATAGAGAAAGACATAAAAAGAAAACAGCTATTGCTTCTCTTGAAGCACGTGACATGGCAAATGTGAAGGAAAACACTAGCTTGCATAGAAAGATTCAAGTGTTGCTGAAACCCTAGAGATACAGTATTAATTCTTCTCTCAGTTATGAATTTGTGTGATAATCAGAATGAGAAAAATCTTATTGTCAAGTTGTTTTAGAAAGGGAAACTATTAGATGAGAAAACCTGATAGTGGGAAATAGCATCCCTTAAACTAACATACACTCAAATTAGTTGCGGAAGTAAGGCAGAGGGATATTTATGAATGCTTTGGCAAAAAGAAACCATTTTGCTCAACCCCTTCTGTTTCAGGGGAAGTGGCTTGAAATAGCTAAATCTTTGCAAATGAATAATTTATGAAAGCTCCAGTACCCTTTGAATAACATAATTTAAACTGAAGCCATTACAACATAAAAGGAAAAAGAACTCACTTCAAATTCTTCTAATTTCAACATGAGTTATCACGTCGTCTTGATTCGAGATAATCTAATAATCATTTTTGTTTCATTGTATTGCTCTCAGATAACTCCCTGCTTATGTAGTCAAAGTACTGCATAGAAATTCAAAGTCGCTTAGACTGAACAAATTCATCTCATCGAATCTAAGTCCATTGGAAAAATAAATTGTAACATAGATTGGTATATTTTTAAAACACATTCTGATTATAGATCGAAAGAGAAGCTTCAATTCTCATTCGTGTACAAACAAGAATTGAAGCTCACCAGCCATGTAAAAAACCAAGTGGATTATCATTTTCTCTTATTGTGTCAAACAACGTCGTATTTTATATCCCTGGCGTTCTTGTTTAAAAGCTTATCTGCTAGTTAACAGATTGAAGTTACATAAATACATTATCATTAATTCCAAATTTTCTTTAACAAGCCTCTGTCTAAGAAATGAATAGAACAAATCTAAAGTAGCCTTTCCATCTTCTAATAAATAAGGAAAATCATGCCAAATATAATACAGTCCTCAGTCAGCTGCTCAGTGCTTTGACAGTTCTCCTCCTAAATGCATGTAAAGATCTCATTCTTAACACCTCACCCACTTGACATGAGTTGAAGCTGTTTTGTCATCAGTGCTATCTCTATCCCTTGAGCATACTTATATTACTTAAAATGCGGTATAAAATTCAATTTGTTTACATGTATATTTACCTGCCTAGATTATTTAAATTCCTTAAGGTGCAGATTGTTGTATTCATCTTTTTATCCCTCAGTATCTTGAAAATGGTACACTTTAAATCATTTGCAAATTGAAGGGCTAGTCTTATATTTTTAGGAAAATCGAGAAGGTGATAAAAGAAATGAACACTGGAATAAAGTTTCTAAAAGAGGTAGAGGAAGCCAATATACATGTGAATAATAAAGTCATTTCTAGACCATTTTCTAATTGCAAATTCGTGGGATGCCAGGTCTTTTGTTGTGTGCTGTTTTTATTTTTATTTTTTATGTGTTCCTCTCCTAAGATTGTCAGTGCTGGTTTCCTAAGACTAAAACCCCATTCATCCTCAGAACTTCCAAACTCAGTCTCTAAACTCTCCAACCTCTCCATCCTCCTGGGAATGCAGCCAGGCTCTGCCCTAGCTCCATTCCACTTAACTGGGCCGCACTCCACGCACCCAGTCACGTGTCAATGTTAATTAGCAGTGAACAATGCGTAACTTACAACCAAGTCACTTTAACAGGGGCTTCCTCAAAGATTCCAAAGAACTACAAACAGTGGCTTCTCTGACCCCTCCACGAGACCGTCTTCTCTTCTTTATTCTGAGTTTTTAGCAGCAAGCCAACCAGACAGAATAGGAAATACAGGCTGGAAAGAAAGACGAAACCTATTTTGAAGCTAGGCTTCTACTCCAGGCCTTTGCTACAAAATTCTCTTTAGACCTCCACCAACCTGGCACTGTCCCTTTGTGCATTTGTTGGTAAGAATGAGAAAGGTGTGACCCTTATCACGGAGGAGAAGAAAAGCTTGAGACAGCCTTCCGTTCCACTAGGATTCAGACACACAGGTTCTTAAGCGGAAGAATCTCGAAATAAAAACCTTGGCCTATTATACACCCCAAGAATGTAATCTCACCAGCCCACACTGCCTCTCTAAAGGCCTGATTTAGTCTGCTTTCTACTTCCACACCTTCTAATTGGGGAATTTCCTTTCATTTTAATTCTCCTCCGGGCCAAACTCTGATGAAACTAACACATATGGTTTCTAGGATTTTGAAACTGAGCTCCCCCAGCAAGAATCTACTTACAGAGTAAACCAGTCAGCCCTCTTCAGCTTTCTCTGCTCGAAATAGATAGGGCCGGGCTCTGGTAGGCAATTAACTGACCCCGACTCCCTTGCATTTTCCCTTCTCTGTGAAGACAAGACAAAAATCCTTCTCTGGCAGCTGCAGGCCGGATATCAGTTTACCACTAGCTCAGCACATTCCAGGTAAATGTACTCAGCTTTGTAGAGTCCAGCACAATGTTAACGTATTATTTACATCCCAAAGATAACCTTACTTTCTAAAACTTAACTGAAACTCATTTTTTAAAAGAAAAAGCATTGAGTGCTGCTTGAGTAAGATTTATGGAACATAGCCTTTTCAAGCTGACATCCTAATGTCTCAGAGAAATGGCAGCTCACAGGAAGACACAGGAATAGGGAGACGGGCACCTCCATCCTAATAACAAAAGCCCCACACGGGGGTTGGATTTCTTTCCAGTCACTTGAATATACAGGCTTTTCCCCACCTCTGCCTTTCCTCCATAAGCTTAGAGCTCAGAAAACTATTTGTCTTTGGCTTCTTTCCCTATCACTGTGTCAACTGATGGTCTTAGCTATCTAAAACATTTTCATATTCAACAAAAACAGCAAGGATATATTAGCTATCTTTTGAACTTTCATGACCATGTATCTCTACATATTCATTGATAGATCTACACTTATGGTATTTTACTGAGCACCTACTACTATATGCCAGGCACTGTTCTAGGCCCCATGAATAGACCAGGGAATAAGAAAGACCAAGTCCTTGCTTTCAGCTCTCATGGAGCTTCTGTTCTAGAAAAGAACTTTATGTGATTATTTTATACAGTTTCGGTTCTACAAAGAAAATAAATCAGGGAATGTGATGAAGCATGAGTGGGAACCCCTTTAGAGACTGGAGCTGATTTCTGAATGACAAGATGACCTGGCAGTGATAAGACAGGGAACAGAGCCTTCTAAACAAGGGATATAGCAGGTTCTCAAGGCCCTAGATTTAGATGTGACCTTGGCCTGGTTGATGAATGGGAAGGTCTCTGTGCCTGGAGTTTAGTTAAGACAGTTAGAATGGGGCCGAGCATGGTGGCTCACGCCTGTAATCCTAGCACTTTGGGAGGCTGGGGTGGGCGGATCACCTGGAGTCAGGAGTTCAAGACCAGTCTGACCAATGTGGCAAAACCCTGTCTCTACTAAAACACAAAAATTAACCAGACATGTTGGCATGTGCCTGTAATCCCAGCTACTTGGAAGACTGAGGCAGGAGAGTCACTTGAACCCAGGGAGCAGAGGTTGCAGAGAGCCAAGATCACACCATTGCACTCCAGGCTGGGCAAGCAGAGTGAAACTCCAAAAACAGCAAGCAAGAAAGAAAGCAAGGTAGAATGAGATGAAGTAGAACAGAAGGCAGAAGCCAGAATACGGAAATCTTTAAGGCACAGGAAAGAGCTTGTATTTTATTCTCATGGTAGAGGGAAGGCGCTCCACAGCGGCTGGTAATTTTTAAGTAACACTTGAACTGCTGTGCGGAGAATAAATGGTAGAATGGGAAGACTAGAACCAGAGAGACTACTTAGAAGTTATTGCAGAGGTCCACGTGAGAGACCACAGTGGCTTGTCCAAATAGAAAATGAAAACTTGAAAAAGACTAGATAGGTTAAAGAACTTTTGGAGGTAGAGCCATCTCAACTTGTAGGTTATATACAGGGAGAACAACCCTTTACTCGCATCTTTACTTGAGGTGTCTATGACATATGTCTGACTAATAATGGACTTGGTTTGAATAATAAGGAGGAATATTCTGAACATGTGAGATTCCTGCTAGACAGTCAAGAGGAAAAGTCAAGTAGGCAGTTGAACTTACAAGTGTGGATCTCCAAATGATGGTGAGAAATTTCTGCATAGTCAAGACAGGGCACAATTTTACTGCAGAAAAAATAAGTGCCTAAGATGATTCATTTATCCATTTATCTAACAGCCGCTGTGTACCTGACACTGCTCTAACTGATGGAATATGGATTTGTAAGATGAGTATTTTTCCTCATATAAGTTACCATCCAAAGGGAAGACACAAATAATAAACAAGCAAACAAGGTCGGGCGCGGTGGCTCAAGCCTGTAATCCCAGCACTTTGGGAGGCCGAGGCGGGTGGATCACGAGGTCAAGAGATCGAGACCATCCTGGTCAACATGGTGAAACCCCGTCCCTACTAAAAATACAAAAAATTGGCTGGGCATGGTGGCGCGTGCCTGTAATCCCAGCTACTCAGGAGGCTAAGGCAGGAGAATTGCCTGAACCCGGGAGGCGGAGGTTGCGGTGAGCCCAGATCGCGCCATTGCACTCCAGCCTGGGTAACAAGAGCGAAACTCCGTCTCAAAAAAAAAATAAAAAATAAAAAAAATAAAAATAAAAATAAAAAATAAACAAGCAAACAAACACGAATACGCCAGTTAGTTACGAATGTGATGATAAAAACGACTCATGGTGGTGACACACATGCACATGACAATGACTTATAAGTATGTTCCTTTCATGTGAATATACCTTAAGTTTGGCAGACATGGTGCTGGGGGTGGGAAAAGGATGATGTTTTGGTAACAAAAGAACTGGCAATCTGTTCAGATCTGTCTGGTGTGGGCTTTCAGGTGAAACACAGATACTGAAAATTCAGAAAGACTCACAAATGCATATACGAGTAGAAGAGGTAAAAAGAAAAAAAGACATTCTGTAACAATCTAAATCCAGCCTAACAAGATCATCAGAGCTCTTTTTCAAGTAAGACTTTATGGCCCATCCTCCCTCCCCATCTCTGCAGCTCTTTTTATGTCTTCACACAAAGAAACTAAAACAATAAAACATTTTTATCTGCTTTTATAACCTGATTCTGAGTGAAAATACCCAGAGGGAATTTCCATTCTTTTTTGCCTTAAAATTCACTGGTACTGCTTCTCTCTAGTTTACTTCCCTCTCTCCTTGATGTTCAGTTTCTTTCTCTATCACTAGTAGTATCAAGTTACCCCTATCCCTGAGAGAGGGACAAAGGTCAGTGCTAAAACAGTTGAGTCTGTGAGTGAGACAAGTCATAAAAGGTCTCAAATCAACCTTGGCAGCTGCTTTTCCAAAGTCAAAGAACAAAGTGAGAGGAAAACCAATAATCTCGAAGTTGATACAAACCTGATCCTAACATTTCATCTACCTCAGGAAGAACTATGTAGTTGAGTATTGGAACACTGGGACTCTGAAATCACATTTTTACTATAAGCCTAAAATAGAAGAGTAATATTCTGAAGGATATAACAAAAAAGCTGTGAGATTCCTATTTGATTTATACAATGATGCTCTTTTAAAAAAAGAGAAAATTTCAATGCCAAAAAGGGCTAGTAAAAGACGATTCCCTTCCAAAGTTAAGTTGCAAACAACCATTATCTTTGTGCCATATACGTGACACAATTAATTCAAAAATTAAACTTCTCTGATTAAAAACTGGCCAAAAAAAATGGCTGGTCTACCTATAGTACCAATTACAGCCTAAATCTCAAACCAAAGTCATTAAAATTTACCTTCCTGGTCAACAATTAAATTAGAGTATATTAAAACAGCTCCTATTCCAATTCCCAGTACTAAAGCTTCTCCTACAAAACTGTAAAGTGACACATCTCCTTTCTGCCACAGATTTCCCGTAGCTAAATCCAAATTGGTGACATGGATTTTAAAAACTGGAATCAGATTTCAATCATTATAATAGAAACATAATTTGATTGGAAATGGAGTGATAATGAAGGCGTGTACAAAGGAATTAAATAAGACTCTAATGTCCTACTGTAATAAAATCATGTTTCATAAATAAAATCATATATCTTTGTAAAGTAAAATCTACACTTAAGGGTATATATTGAGATTTTCATTTCAAAGTTTATATTTATTTGAAAAGTCAAGAAGACATATTTTCCACAAGATCTTTTGCAAATTTCCTCCATTTTCCTACTATCCCCAGACACAACCAGAAAATAAATTTTCTGTCGACTAAATATTTGTCCTGTGGCAAACATGTCTGCATTTGCCGTTTTGCAGTTGTAACTACTGAGATAATAATTTCTTAAATTTACTTCTGGCTCAGTATACCAGTCTTAACACCAAAGCACTGCTCTTAGAAGACACTGTATTAATCAAATGTTGCTGTAGGAATATGAAATAGAATGCATGCTTAATTGATAACAAAGTAAAGAGAAGTTGACAGTAGTTTTGAAGGACTATTCATGTCCTTTTCTAATATTAATGTACTTAAAAACCAAAATGTTCAATAATCAACCGACGCTAATAAGTAAGATTAGAAAATCATCATGTTTCTGCATTTGCTTTCCTTTCATTGGAAAGGCATGAAATTCTGTAAAGTGAAGACAAGCTTTTAAAACTACCTATGATGAATTCAACAGAATTATCTGTCTATTATATCATTTCTGGTTTCTTTTTTTATCATAGTTAATTCTATTTCAAATTATGTTCCCGGGGGGGGAAAAAAACTTACAGAACCAATGACAATTAGAAAAAATATCTTTTAAAATCCCATCATTTGTAGCAAGATTTACAAACAATAAACAATATAGCTGGGCAGGTATCTGAAGGAAGAGGATTCCAAGCAATGGGATGAGCCAGCCCAAAGCCCCTTGGAGTGAGCCTGCCTTAGTACAGGCGAAGCCATTAGAGACTTTGGGGTAAGGAATGGAGATTTCTGACCAGCTTTTACTCATTCTGCCTGCTCAGTAGAGGAGCAAAATTGCTCTTGGAAATTATCATAATTTATATGAATACTTGCCCTATATTTTCTACTGAGGCCACACCAAAATTGAAATAATCTTAGATAGTCATTATGAAATAATTCTCATTATCTTCTTCAATGTATGAGGTTGGTGCAAAAGTAACTGTGGTTTTGTCATTACTTTTGCAGCAACCTAATAGTAATATAAGCAGAAACAGTCTGTATTTAATAGTGTCATCTTACTTACATGGCATTTGCAATTCATAATTGCCTAAATGTTGCCTTGCTATCACTGCTTTTACCAGTGGTAGGGTCAATGTTGATTGAAGAGGAAAGTTGGTGTGTTTACATTCTATTTTTTTTTTTTTTTTTTTTTTTTTTGAGGTGGAGTTTTGCTTGTTACCCAGGCTGGAGTGCCATGGCGCGATCTCGGCTTACCGCAACCTCCTCCTCCCAGGTTCAGGCAATTCTCCTGCCTCAGCCTCCTGAGTAGCTGGGATTACAGGCACGCGCCACCATGCCCAGCTAATTTTTTGTATTTTTAGTAGAGACGGGATCTCACCACGTTGACCGGGATGGTCTCGATCTCTCGACCTCGTGATCCACCTGCCTCGGCCTCCCAAAGTGCTGGGATTACAGGCTTGAGCCACCGCACCCGGCCTACATTCTATTAACTCAACAAATCTACATCAAGTATACCACTGTGTGTCATGCACTATAGGAGACATGAGAGATACATAAGTAACAAAAAAGATATTGTCCCTTCTGTCTGAAAATGTACAATCTCATGGTAGGAGTTACAGGAAAGTGTCTTGTAGACAAAAGAGGTTGTGCTCACTTTTTTATAAATGAGTTTAATGTTTGACCTTCTGGTTAGGAAACAAATTGTCAGAGGCTTTTCGGACACTTAGCAATATCATGCCAATATTCACACAATCATTTCTTCTTCAGTTATATAGATAAGAAAGATCTGAGGTAGCCAGCTTGAGTTACATAAGAAAATCTCATTATTTTTCATTACACCCAATTTTATTCTCTTCTCCAAAATTACAATACCAAGCATGATTAGCCACTTCATGTACCAGAGTTCACACCAAATAATTTTTGACTGGGTGTAAAAATCAAACCCAATCATAAATAATGAAAAACTGCCATTAGCAACAACATGCAAAAAACTTTGCTGAAAGCTCTGAAGGCAATTTTTATAAGTCTCTGAAACATTTTAAGTAAAGGCAGAAACCTCAGAGTACCTTTTTTTCAGTAAATATACCTTTAATACAAAACCCATATTTGCCCAAAAAAACAACAACAACAAAAACAACAACAACAACAACAACAAAAACCAGCTCTCATCAGAAGCACGTTCATCGTAGCTTCATGACAGTTTATGAAGAGACACCTGCCAGGCAAGGACTTAAACACTAATAGATACTGTGCATTAATTTCCAATGTAAAGATTTATTTAGCTATTCTTCCCTGAATTAAAACAAGGGCACATATGTGTGCACACGCATGCGCATACACACAAGCACGCACATACACACACACACACACACACACACACAAATGGGAGTCACCAGCAGCTTCTGCAGAAACAGGAGAGTCCCGCAAGTGCCAACAGCTTCTAGCAGTTTAGGAGGAACACCTCACTTCAGCTGCTTTGATTGATGTTTTGTGCGATCTGTTTTGGGCCAGCATCGGGGCACAATCACATTAACTTACCACTTTCTGTCATCTGGGCTACAGTAGTCACAGCAGAAACAGAAAATTGTGCCGATCTGATATTTTTCTTGATGAAAATGGCCAAAAGTAGAACCTTCCATTATTTCATGAATACTTGCTCTGCTCTATAATTAGGAACTGCAGTAAGCCCAAAATGAATAAAGTCCTACCCCAGTGGGAGAAGAAGAAACAGTATCTTTTGAATGAATGAATTTTAGAGATCTTCAAATACTGGTGTGGGTAGTCATCTATAAACCAAAAAGTCTCCAATATTACATGCCAGAGATGTCAATACTAGGGATCCCAATCCCTCAGATGTCGAGACAGAGAGAATGGTCCCAAGAGTGAAAGGAAATAGACTTACTGATTTAAAAGGAAAGTGTTTCACAGGAGTCAAGATCCCTACCAAAGGGGACATTTGAGAAGTTCTTGGGAGTCAGCAGCAAAGCTATTGGTCCTTAGAGGGGACCCTACGAGGGCAGAGACTGAGGTGTCTGGTAATTCTGGTAAAAATACAGGTAAGAAGGAGCTTGGCAAGGAGCTAGGTGGATTATGTCAGCCCTTGGAAGCAACAGTGAATTACGTGAAGGTCGAAATTTATTCAGAGTGTAGATATCATGTTAAGTGTCCTTACCACAATAAAACAAAATAAAATAGTGCTGAAAAAAAATGTTAAAGACTGTGCTGTTTAAGTTTTATATAGACTTAAAGAGAGAGAGCAAACAAGTTCCCTTAATATGTAATCAAATTACTTGTGAATATTTCCTTGTCTCAGGTTTGCTTAAGGAATTCCATCCAAATAGGGGCTAGAGTTTCCTAAAGAGAAAGACACATCCCTGGGGCCTGAGCTAGTTCATCAGTACAGGAGACAAAATTACAGAAATTGAGGGTAAAGCACAATTCTGGGAGGAAGCAAAGGGGCCTATTGAATTCACACTCACTGCCCCTCTGGAGATTGTGTTCCAAGATCTCCGTCACTCAAAAACTGGGTGACTTTTATTCTGTTTTCACCAAGGAAAACAGTTCCCTTGCAGTAAGTCTGTTTTATAATGGTTTTATTATCACTGTTTTCTTTTCTACAAGAATGATACTGTGCAACACAACAATTTCTCTGCCAACTTCAGGAACTGCTTTCCTAAGGTCACCACTCAGGCATATGCTCGAGCTAATTTCTAGGCCTTTGTAATTTAAGCTCTTCTGGCTGGATAATTTGGACTAATGCCCAATAATCCACCCATTAAAACCAACACTGCTTATTATGCTGTCCAAAGTAACAAAATGTTCCCAGATTCAATCATAACACAAAACAGTACAATTTCTGAAATCAACTTCAATCCAATTATTTATTCAGTCTGAGTTTTATGTTGGAAAGTTTTGCAAATGATTATAAAACTAGCCTCTAGATTAAGGATTGCTCACTAAAATGCCAGCAAGAAAACCTAAGTCTGTGATATCACACATGAAAGGCAAGAAAGAGGTGAGAATGTTGTTGCAAACTGGTAAGTACGTTCAAACAATTCAAATTCAAAAAAAAAGTTTTAATTGATTGGCTGGACAAATAAAACATGTCTGCAAGCTCAATCCTCCAAATTACCGGTTGTACCCTCAAGCACAGCTGCACAGCACAGGTGTTCATATTAATCTTTAAGCCATTGCTGATAAGAAAGAACATAATGACACTGCCATAAAGTTATACACAACACCGAAAGCCACATATTGCACTGGAGCACTAGACCAAATATTAATTACCGAAGGACTTTAATGCGCATGTTAACAGACTGGCTTGCACTTACATTAGCCATATCACCATTTTATCTTCTAAGACCTTAGTTCCATGATGTTCCTTCTGCTGTTCCTGTGAGTGAAAGGCCTTTCTCCCCTCTCCACTCCAGTACTTCCTTATATCAACTCTACTACCTGATTTTTGTACAAATATTTGACCTTGTTTAATTAAGTCCCAATTAATATGGCACTTCCCCCAGGTACATTTCCAAGCAAACTAAACATCACTTCTTTGGGTTTTTATAGCACTTGGCTACATCTCAGTACTTACACATTTCATGTCATATTATAGCTTTTGCGAGGCCTTTCTGGGAAAAGAATATGTCTTATTCATCTGTATATACCCAAGACTTTGTATCACGCTTGGCATGTAATATGTACATAAAAAATGAATGTGCATGAAGCAGTAAAAAAAAATGAGGGAATAAGTGGGTTTATTAGATGGCATTACAGTAAAATTAAAGAATGCAAAATAATTACGTTAATTCCCTTTCTGCTTGTGGATGATCAGATAGGTCCAGAGTTCTTTCCACTCTTTTCAGACCAGGCGCAGTGGCTCACACCTGTAATCCCGGTACTTTGGGAAGGTGAGGTGGGTGGATCACTCAAGGTCAAGAGTTCAAGACCAACATGGTGAAACTTCATCTCTATTAAAGATCCAAAAATAAGGCCAGGCACAGTGGCTCTCACCTGTAATCTCAGAACTTTGGGAGGCTGAGGTGGGCAGATCATGAGGTCAAGAGGTCGAGACCATCCCGGACAACATGGGGAAACCTCATCTCTACTAAAAATACAAAAATGAACTGGGCGTGGTGGTGCGTGCCTGTAGTCCCAGCTACTCAGCAGCCTGAGGCAGGAGAACTGCCTGAACCCAGGAGGTGGAGGTTGCAGTGAGTGAGATTGTGCCATTGCACCCCAGCCTGGGCGACAGAGCAAGACTCCGTCTCAAAAACAAAAATCCAAAATTAGCCAGGCATGGTGGTGCATGCCTGTAATTCTAGCTACTCAGGAGGCTGAGGCAGAAGAATCACTTGAACCAGGAAGGAGGAGGTTGCAGTGAGCCCATATTGTGCCACTGCACTCTAGCCTGGGCAACACGGTGAGACTCTGTCTCAAAAATGACTTTTCTTTTCAATATCTTTACCACGATTATTTCAAAAAGAAAAGCAGACCCCTTAAAATATTAGCTTTGTACATCATCTCACCACAATTCTCTGTATAAGCTGGTTCAAGTCATCTTTCTTGGCAAAGTAGAGCTTACCTGATCATAGATTAAAATATAACCGTGTGACATAAAGTGGCATACAGCACTGTCACCACGCTTCTAGAATGCATTAGTACGTTAATATCTTTCCAGAGTCCTGTCCTGAGTAATGGTTTAACAGAAATTAGAGGAGATGAGCTCAGGATTTCATCTTCCCCTTCCCCGCTGACCTGCTTCTGAAACTCCAGCTGACTGAAGCAGTCAACTAGAGCTCTCTGCTGCCTTTCCAATTGTGTAACAATTACATAGTTTTCAATGTAAACATTTAATTAAGGTTGAATTAACTGAAACCAAAATATTGATAATTTATGACAAAATTTAGTAAAGGAAAAAAACCATTTAAAGGTCTCCGCAGGGAAGATGGAAGGCTGGTAATGGTTGAAAAACTACCTGTTGGGCCCTGTGTTCACTATTTGGGTGGTGGGTTCGCCAGAAGCCCAAATCTGAGCATGATGCAATACGCCCATGTCACAAACCAGCACATGCACCCCTTGAATGTATACTAAAATAAAAATCAATAAAAATTTAAAAGTAAACAGCTTCTATTTTCACAAAACATAAAAAGTCACAAATAAAGACCTCCCCAGAAAATGGAGGTTTCACAAAATCTGTTTCTAATTTCCATCCCAATATTTTCCTTTTTTAATTATTTCATTAATGTATTCCTTTAATAATATATTTATGTGTCAAGTGCCTAGAGCTAGCTATAAGACAGGGAAATGCCTTCATGCTCCCATGCAGTCAAGGGGGTTTAGAAACAATGAATTGATTATTACAATTCACTGTGAAGAATACTGTAATCAGGAAAAGTGCTGAGCAAATGTTGGAAATGCCAGAGAGGAAAATACTTCAGACTCAAAAGGCTGAGGTACGCAAGAAAACAGGTGTGGTTGTCCCCCATTATCCATGGGGCACTGGTTCTAGGATCCCCCAACGATACCAAAATCCAAGGGTGCTCAAGTCCCTTACATAAAGTGGTATAGTGCTTGCGTGTAACCTACACACACCCTCCTGTGTGCTTGTAATCACGTATGGATTACTTACAGTACCTAATACAATGTAAGTGCTGTGTAAATAGTTTTGTTATACTGTATTATTCTTATTTGTATTATTTGGTGTTGTACTGTTATTTTCTTTTCTCAAACATTTTCAAACCTCAGTTGTTTGCATCTGGATATGGAGCCCATAAATACAAAGGGCCGACTGTAGAAAACATTAATCTGGAAAAGGGAAAATAAGACAACCCCAGAGAGGAAGAAAAAGTATTTCTAAGCACATATTTGATCATTTCCTAAATTTCATACTTCATCATGTGTACCATACAAATATTCATTCTGAAACTCATAGTCAAGTTTTAGTAATGATGAAGTCATTTATATCTGACTAAGCCTCAGAAAGCTAACAATTATACCTCTCAACAAAGTTTTAAAAAACAAAATGATTTGAAGGCACCAGAAAGCAACCATAAGCAGGCAGAAACTATAGAAGATTAGACTTTTGAAAGTACTCGTTGGTGCAAACGTATGGTGAAAACCGCAGTCACAAAAGTAATTACTCATAATGGTGAAAACTAGAATTCTTTTTGCTCCAACCTAATCCAAAGTCATGTTCACTGGGTAATTCCCAGTCCACATTTAATGTAGGATAGACAGAACTCATGCAGAAAGGCAAAACATCATCGAATTGCAAAGTTGGTGTGTAGAGGCTCCAGAATGTCAAGAATTTGAGGAGGAAACCCCCTAAAAAGAAGGGGAAAGCCCCCAAATCTATATATAAAGTATTTTAAAATCCTTGGCTAACCCCTGAACTACATATGATCAAGAACAACTCCATGGAGCTCAGAAAAAAAACAACAACAATAACGAAAAAAAATAAACAGCTGGAAGTTTGAAAGAATTGAGCAAAGAATTTATCTACTGTTCACCGTGGAGAGACAAAGGTTGGAGCTTGAATCCTACCAGATTAGAGGGGCTTAAGAAACATTAAGGGCTTTCCAAAGATGTGTTATAACAAAGCACAAGACCAAGCATTCCTAAGACAAAGGAGACAATCTAGTAACTGAACTACTGCTAGACCAAACAGTCCACACGTGAAAGATGACAGAGTCTATTCTCCCTAATGCATTATACACAGTGTTGTGTATATAAATTTTTAACTGCATATTTTAAATAAGTAAAGGTGACGCAAAATCAAGAAAAAATACAGCAGTCAGCAGAAACAGTTCCTGAAATGGCCAACATGTTGGAATTGACCAACTTAAGACTTTAAAGGAGCTATGAGAAATATGTTTGAGAACTTAAAGTAAAAATAAGCCATAATAATTTCAACACAGCAATGGAAACTGTAAAAAAAGAACTAAGTGAATATTTTGGAACAGGAAATTATAATACTTGGAGTAAAAATTTCACGGAATGAATGCAAGAGCAAACTGGAGAATAAAACGTTAGTGAAGTTGAAGATGTATCAACAGAAATTCATTCTGAGGAAAAGAGAAAATAATTTAGAAAGAATAAGCAGAGCTTCAGAGACAATATCAAGTAGTCCAACCACATGCAATTGAAGTTTCAAAAAAAGCAGGAAGGAGAAATGGCTAAGAAAAAAATATTTGAAATAATGGCTAAAAATTGTCCACATTTGGTGAAAAAAAAAACTTACAGCTTCCACAAACTCAGAAAACTATTGACACATGCAAAAATATGAATGAACCTGGAAAGCATAATTCTGGGCCAAAGGAACCAGAAATGAAAGAGTCCACACCGCATAAGTATGTATTTATAGGAAGCCTTAAAACAGACAACACTAATTTACGGTGAGAAAAAGCAAAAGAATGTTTGCCTGCAGGAGACAGGGAGGATAGAAGTACGAACGAGGGAACTTTTGGGGGTGATGAAAACGTTCTTTATCTTGACTGTAATGATACTTACACAGAAATATATATTGATCAAAACTTACTAAATTGCACATACACTTGAGATCTCTGCACTTCAGTGTATGAAAATTCTAACTCAATAAAAATAGAATATAAAAAAGAAGCTCATTTTTATCAAATTTAGTTCTGTGCTAAAAAATGTAAATATAGACCATCCTGAATGTTGAAACTAGCATCTGAGATAACAGGGAGAAAATGTTGTTTTTGCTGTAAGTTACCCCAGAATGAAATGTTTATTCACTTTGGACCTAGTGTCATTCATTAGCATACACAACACTTTCTACCAAGCAAGTTTCTCTAATAAAAAAGAGTATCATGCCAAACGTCTTTGAAATAATTCCCAGTACTTTGTAAATTTCTTACATTGTCTTTTAGTAATATTTTTAAAAATCTGAACTGTGGGATGACAGCTGCTGTCTAACAGAACATGGTGGCATCTGGAGTTAAAACAAAGCTGCTTCTCTTTGAAAGGACTGCATTCATGGTGCTTTAGAATCAGTGCATATCCCTCTCCCAACTGGGCTTGCCCTGGAAGTAACCTCTGATGAACTGAGTGTCTTTCAGTAATGCTGACCAACTGGGGAATGAATAAAATACCTTCTCGAAATAGAGAACGAAACCCATATTCTAAAAATTACATACAGCTGGCACAGCACATGCAGTACTCTTAATAACCACTTTCTCCAAACGGTCAAACATAGACCATTCATGCTAGAGTTGCAGCAGAATGAAGCATAGTGAAGCTTAAACTTAAGAAGTTCATGGTACTTTAAAGCAGTGGCTGCACTTAGAGTTTCTTACCACAGTCTGTGGAACTCTTCATGTCGACTGTCTCTTCATTTACCACAAAAAGAACAGTCCTCATTTGAGGTGTGGAAGTGGGTTTCTATGTATTGCTAGGACCTGCTAAAGTCCAGATGGGACCCTGGACATTTCACAGAATTCATAGGTAAGACTAGAGTCAGTTGTACACCCAAGAATACCCAAGTTAGGTGTCCTAGGACTTTGCCTGCTCCATCTCGTGGTCCTTGAATTGCTTTGATTTTAATCAAAGTGGTCTCTCTTGGACCTCTCTATCTGCAAGAGCAAGGGTGCTAGGCAAAATGAAAGAGGAGACAAATCCACATACACTGATCTGTTAGTATCCCTGCCCCACTCTCAATATCTGAAGCTGAACGGAACCTACTCTATTTGGAGCCCTATTCTGTCTCTAAATTCTAGCCTTGAATCTTAGGCCAGTTGTAGATTAAATGCAGACAGATGTGGAGGGGAAACAAACATATAATCAGAACCATAAGCATGCATTTTTCTGGATATCTTTCCTATTCCTCTCATTTCCAAATGAAGATCTAACATATTCATCTAAAAGGGCAAGATGGTATGAAAAATTCTTAAATTTATATATCTCTGTATTTGCTCTACTTCTATTACAGTATTTCCCATATTATACTTTAATATATCAGCACATACTTATATAACAGAATGTCAAGTGAGATTATCTTATCTTGGAATTGAGGCTAATGCTCAAAGCAGAGAACAAAAAATACTAAGTACCTCACATTCTAACTAGACCCCACTGACAGTAGATGAGCTACTCACATCCCCACAGGGATTACTGAGCAGCATCAGATCAGAACAGTCCTAGTAAAGAAACAAACACTCTTACTTCCAATCGTGTAAAAGGAACCTGAGGAGGCAGGTCAGCCTTGTGGGACATTCAGTGCCTGTCATGAAGGGTTACTATTTCCCCCTTTATTTAATGGAGACAGAAGGAAGATGCATCCTCTCACTCCAAGTTAAGAGGGAGGCTATCAAATTTTAAAAATGTAAGGAAGAAATTTGAGGTTATAGGATCAAGAATGTAAGTAATGGAGTTAGTCTTTAATTAGAAGAGGAGACAATGAATACTAGAGAAATCCCCCCTCTCCATGGGAATGGCAATATCCATATTTCCATGGATTTAAGAGTAATCAAGATCTAATTTTTGATGCCTAGTTCACTACTGCAATGGAAAAAAATTGGGTCTTGGTTGAGGGAAGAGCAAGATGATGGAATAGAACTCTCCAGTGATCATCTTTCTACATTTATATCAGTTAGAGTAACTATCCATGCACAAAAATACCTTCACAAGAGTTCAGAAAAACAGGTAAGAAATTACAATAACTGGTTATATCATAATAATATGAGAAAACACAAATGAAGAGGGTAGAAATGATACTTTTGCATTACCCATGTTACCCCTCTCTCAACCCTAGGCAGCAAAGTGTGGAGAGAGATACCATCTGCTTGGGGGAAAAGAGGGAATTAAGCGCAGAACTTTGCATTGGACCCCCAACACTGAGCCTGCCACACTAAAATCCAGCGGTGGGAAGAGTCGCACAGCCCCTGACTTCAGGCCAGTACTCAGGGACTGAACTTCCAGACTAGTCTCAACACAAGGTGGGAACCCATAGCTCATGCCAAGCAGACTCAATCTGCAGTTAGCATCACCACTGGCCAACTATAGCAGCCACTGGCCAACTATAGCAGCCTTGGTCTCAGGACAAGCCTTAGCAAAAGGCAACCCTGAGAAGTCTGCTATACGATTCACATGTACTCCAATACTATGTTAGCCTGGAGGACACAGAATTCCAGACAGGTACTTCACTGTCAACGGTGATACTGGGCTTAGGAAGCTACCTAGTGCTGCAATGGCTGAAGTGCTTACAGGCCAGGCTTTGGGACCAGGACAGAGGATCTGCCTAGAATCTCTGAAAATGCTTACTATTGAAGGGCATTCCCACACAAAACTACACTGCAAAGATTAGAATAAGCATTTACTTCTTTAATGTGCAGACAACAACATGAACACAAAGCTCAAGAACAATCAGTGAAACATGACTTTTGTCCAAATTAGCATAATAAAAGGCACAAGTGACTGACCCTAAAGCGGTGGAGATTTATAAAGGCAAAATGAATGTTTTAAATAAGCTCAGTAAATTTCAACACATTAGAGAGAAATAATTCAACAAAATGAGAAAAATAAGAAGTGACCGGAACACAAAATTTAACAGAGAGATTGAAATAATTTTAAAAATCCAACAGAAATCCTGGTGCTAAAAAATACAATGAACAAAGTGAAAAATGCAATAGAGAGTATCGACAGCAGAATTGACCAGAAGAAAGAATCTGCAAATTCAAAGACAGGTTATTTGAAAATATACAGGCAGAGGAGTAAAAAGAACAAAAGAATGACAAGGAATTTTAAAAGGCATATGGAATTTATGGGGCAACATTAAAAGAACAAATACCTAAGTCATTTGTATTCAAGAGGAAGTTGAGAAAGTTAAGAGCTAGAAAGTGTACTCAAAGAAATAATAGCAGAAAACTTCCCAAACCTGGATAAAGATATAAAAATTTGTGAATAGGAAAGTCAAAATCCTCCAATAATATTCCACCTAAATAAGACTACCCTTAGACATATTATATACAAATTGTCAAGAGGATCCCATAAGCAGCAAGAGAAAAGAGTAAAATAACATATAAGGAGGTTTCAACACACCTAGCAGCAGACTTCTCAAGATAAATCTTACAGGCCAAGAGAAAGTGAAATGATGTGTGCAAAGTGATGAAGAAAAAAAAACAAACTGTAAACCAAGAACTCTATACCCAGGAAAGCTGTTCTTCAGAAATGAAGGAGAGATAAAGACTTTCTCAGAGAAACTAAAGCTGAGGAAGTTCAACACCACCAGACTTGCCTAATAAGAAATGCTAAAAAAGTAATTAACCTGAAAGAAAGGGGATACTAATGAGTGACACAAAAATATTGAAAATGTAAAATTTACTAATAAAATAAGCAAAGTTCAGAATGCTCTAATACTGTAATGGCACTGTGTAACTTATCTCAGTAGTATAGAGTTTAAAATACAAACTATTAAAAATAATGATGATTTTAATAATTTGTTAATGAATACACAACAAAAAGATATAAATTTTCCCATCAAAAATTCAAAAGGGGGAGGGTGGACTGAAAGTACAGAAGGTATTTTTGCAATCAAATTAAGCTGTCATTAGCTTAAAAGAACCAGTTATAATTATAAAATGTTCTCTGTAAGCCTTATGATAGCCATAAAATAGAACCTGTGGCAGATACACAAAAAACAAAAAGCAGGGAATCAAAACAATAACAAAAGTCACACAACAAAGAAAAAGAAGAAAGAATCTACCAAAAAAAAAAAAAGCTAAAAAAAAAATGTAATGGTGGTAGTAAATTCTTATCTATCAATAACTATCTTTAATGTAAATGAATTACATTATTCAATAAAAAACATGGGATGAATAAAAAAAGACACAATTGTATGTGACTTAAAAGTGACTTACTTCACTTATAAGGACACACACAGACTGAAAGTGAAGACATGGAAAAAGATATTCCATTCAAATGAAAACCAAAAGTGAGCAGAAATAGCTATACTTAATCAGATACAATACACTTTACATCAAAAACAGAAAAAAAAGACAAAGAAGGTCATTATATAATAATAAACTGTCAGTCCAGCAAGCAAATGTAACAATTGTAAATATATATTTAACAAACATCAGAATAACTAAATATATACAGCAAATATTAAAATATGAAAGGATAGACTCTAACACAGTATATAGGATACTTTAACATCCCACTTTCAAAAATTAACAGATCATACAGACAGAAAATCAATTAAAAAAACACAAGACCTTAACTCGTTTATACCAAATTAACCTAACAGATATATGACAGAGCATTTCATCCAACAGCTATAGAATATACATTCTCTCAAGTGCATATGGAGCATTCTCCAGTATACCATGTTAGGCCACAAAACAAGTCTTAAAAATTTTAAGAAGACTGGAATTGTATCAATTATCTTTTCTGACCACACCGTTATAAAAATTGAAATCAATAACAAAAGAAATCAGAAATCCTAGCACCTTGGGAGGAGGAGATGGGCAGATCGTCTGAGCTTATGAGTTCGAGACCACCCAGGGCAACTTGGTGAAACCCCATTTCTACTGAAATACAAAAAATTAGCTGATGTAGTAGTGTGCACTTGTAATATCAGTTTTTTGAGAGGTTGAGGCATGAGAATCACTTGAGCCCTAGAGGCTGAGGTTGCAGTGAACCGATCTCATGCCACTGCACTCCGTCTTGAGCTACAGAGTGAGACTCTATCTCAAAAAATAAAAATCAAGATAAAAATATGTTACTGAAAAACCAATGGGTCAATGATGAGATAATCCAAAGGGAAACTAAAATTTCTTGAGACAAACGAATATAGAAATACAACATACCAAAACCTATCGAATACAGTAAGGCAGTTCTAAAAGAGACATTTATAGTAATAGACCCCTACATCAAAAAAGATCTCAAATAACCTAACATTGAAAATTAAGAAACTAAAAAAAATCAGAATAAACTCAAAATTAGTAGAAGAAGGGAAATAATGAACAGTAGAGCAGAAATAAATAACACAGAGACTAGAAAATCAATAGAAAAGATCAACAAAATGAAGTACTGGTTTTTGAAAAAATAAACAAAATCAACAAACCTTTAGCTAGACTAAGAAAAGGAGAGAGGCATAGAAATAAAATCAGATTGATACAGGAGACATTATAACTGATACCACAGAAATTCAAAGAACCATAAGAAATTATTACAAATACTTATACACCAACAAATTGAATAACCTGGAAGAAATAGATACATTCCTGAACACATAAAACCTACCAAGATTGAATTAGGAAGGCACAGAAAATCTCAACAAATAATTTGTAAGATTTAATCAGTAATAAAAATCTTTTTTTTTTTTTTTTTTTTTTTTTTCAAAGAGAGAGTTTCACTCTTGTCTCCCTGGCTGGAGTACAGTGATACAATCTCGGTTCACTGCAACCTCTGCCTCCAGAATTCAAGCAATTCTACTGCCTCAGCCTCCCAAGTAGTTGGGAATACAGACACTAATTTAGCTGGGAGTGGTGGCAGGTGTCTGTAATCCCAACTACTTGGGAGGCTGAGGCAGTAGAGATGGGGTTTCATCATGTTGGCCAGGCTGGTCCCAAACTCCTAATCTCAGGTGATCTGCCCACCTTGTCCTCCCAAAGTGCTGGGATTACAGGTGTGAGCCACCGTGTACAGCCTAAAAATCTTTCATCAAAGGAAAGCTTAGGACCTGATAGCTTCACTGCTGAATTCTACCAACATTCAAAGAAGAATGAATAGCAATTTTTTTTTTTTTGAGACAGAATTTTGCTCTTGTTACCCAGGCTGGAGTGCAATGGCGCGATCTTGGCTCACCGCAACCTCCGCCTCCTGGGTTCAGGCAATTCTCCTGCCTCAGCCTCCTGAGTAGCTGGGATCACAGGCACGCACCACCATGCCCAGCTGATTTTTTGTATTTTTTTTTTTAGTAGAGACGGGGTTTCACCATGTTGACCAGGATGGTCTCGATCTCTTGACCTCGTGATCCAACTGCCTCAGCCTCCCAAAGTGCTGGGATTACAGGCTTGAGCCACCGTGCGCGGCCAGCAATTTTTTTCAAACTCTTCTGAGGAATTAAAGAGAAGGAAATAATTCAATCTCATTTTACAAAGTGAACATTACCCTGATAATAAAATCAGACAAAGTCACACACACACACACACACACACACGCACACATGCAAGCACAAAAGAAAACTAAGGCCAATTTCCCTGATGAACACTGAAGCAAGAATCCTCAACAAAATACTAGCAAACCAAATTCAACAGTACATTAAAAATATCATTCATTATGATCAAGTAAGATTTATCTCAGGGATGCAAGAATGCTTCAACATACATAAATTTTTTAACAAGGTGATATATGGCATTAACATAATTGAGGAATTAAAATCATATGATTATTTCAACAGAAGCAGAGAAAGAATTACACACAGTTTAACATCTCTTCATGATAAAAACTCTCAACCCTTTAGGTATAGAAGAAATGTACTTGAACACAATACAGATCATATACCACAAACTCATATACTGAATATACTGAACAGGGAAAGTTGAAAGTATTTTCTTTAATATTTGAAACAAAACAAAAATATTCACTCTTGCTACTTCTATTCAACATTGTACTGAAAGTCCCAGTTAAAGTAATCAGACAAGAGAAAGGAATAATAGGTATCCAAATTGGAAAGGAAGGAGTTAAATTATCTCGTTTGCAGACAATGTAATCTTATACATTGCCTCCACCAAAAAGCTATTAGAACTAATTTAAAAAATCAGTAAAGTTGCAGAATACAAAATCAACATGAAAATCAGCAGTGCTGCTATACATTAACAATGAACCATCTGAAACTTTTAAAAATCCTATTTACAACAGCAATAAAAAATACTTAGAAATGAATTTAATCGTGGAACTAAGAGACTACACTTAAAACTATAAAAGACTGATGAAAGAAATTAAAGAAAACACAAATAAATGGAAAAATGTCTCAGTTTTTGGATTAGAAGAACTAATATTATAAAAATGTGCATAAGTACCCAAAGCGATCTACAGATTCTATGCAGACCCTATCAAAATATCAATGACTTTCTTCACAACAATAGAGGGAAAAAAAACCTAATATCTGTATAGAACCACAAATGACCCCAAATACCCAAAACAATCCAGAGCAAAAAGAACACAGAATCATCATACCACCTGACTTCACACATATTACAAAGATATACTAACCAAACAGCATGGTACTGAGATAAAAACAGACATGCAGATCAATGGAACAGAATACAGAGCCTAGAAAAAAGTCCACAGTCTTACAGCCAACTGAGTCTTACAAAGGGGCCAAGAAAACAGAATGGGACAGGGATTGCTTTTTAAATAAGTGGTCATGGTAAAATTGAATATTCACATGCAAAGAACGAAATTAAATCCCTCTCTCTCTCACCATATACAAAAATCGACACAAAATGGATTTAAAACTTAAGTGTAAGACCCGAAGCTATTACTAGAAGAAAACACAGCGGGGAACGTTCCATGAAATTTGTCTGGGCAATTTTTTTTTAATATATGATCTCAAAAGCACAGGAAACAAAAGCAAAAATAGACAAATAAGTTCAAATTGTCTTGGTCAGGGCTCACACCTGTAATGATAGCACTTTGGGAGGCTGAGGCAGGAGGAATGCCTGAGCTCAGGAGTTTAAGCCCAGCCTGCGTAACAAGTGAGCTCTCATCTCTACAAAAAAATAAAGAAAATTAGCTGGGTGTGGTGGCATGCATCTGTGGTCCCAGTTACTCCAGTGGCTGAGGTAGGAGGATTGCTTAAGCCCAACAGGCCTAGGCTGCAGTGAGCCATGGATCATGCCACTGCTCTCCAGCTTGGACAAGCGAGTGAGACTCTTGTCTCAAAACAAACAAACAAACAAAAAAATCAAACTAAAAAAGCTTCTGCACAGCAAAGGACTCAGTTAACTGAATGAAGAGACAACCTACAGAATGGAAGAAAGTATTTGCAAACTATTCATCTAATAAGGGGTTAATATTCAAAATATATAAGGAACCTAAACAATTCAATAGCAAGAAAGCAAAGAGCCCGATTTAAAAATAGGAAAAAGACCTCAAATAAAACCTTTCTGAAAAGAAGACACACAAATAGTCAACAGCTATATGAGAAAATGCTCAGTATTATTAATCATCATGTAAATGCAAATTAAAACCGCAATAAGATAGCACCACACTCCTTTCTTAGAATATATATTATCAAAAAGAAAAAAGATTTTTTAAAAAGTGTTGGTGAGGTTGTGGAGAAAAAGGAATTGTTGTAAAATGGTAGTGGTATGTAAATTAGTACAACCATTATGGAGGATTCTCAAAAAAACTAAACTAGCATATGATTCAGCAGTCCCACTACTGGGTATATATCCAAAGAACTGAAATTAGAATTAGAAAGACATATCTGCACTCCCACATTTATTGCAGCACTATTGAAAGTAGCCAAAATATGAAATCAACCTAAATGTCCATCAGTGGGTGAATGAATAAAGAAAATATGCTATATATGCCCAATGGAATACTATACAGTCAATAAAAAGGGAAGGGAATCCTGTCATTTATAACAACATGGATGAAACTAGAGGACATTATGGTAAATGAAATAGGCTAGGCATAGAAAGACATATATTACATTATGTTATTCATATGTGGAATCTAAAAAGTTAATTTCATAGAAGTAGTGATTAGAATGGTTGTTGACAGAAGCTGGGGTTCTTGGACAGTGGGGTAGGAAAATGTTGACCAAAGGATGCAAAATTACAGTTAGATTGTTGGATCAAAGAAATACATTCAAACAGTCTGTTGGACAGCATGGCAACTAGTTAACGATGATAAACTGTACTCTTTAAAAATGCTTCGAGAGTGGATATTAAGTGTTCTCACCACAAAACTAACTGTATGAGGTGATGCACTTGTCAGTTAGCTAGATTTAACCATTCCACAATGCATTTAATTAGTCCTGCATTGCTTAATGACAGGCATATGTTCTGAGTAATACATCATTTCTCATTATATGGATATCATAAAGTGTACTTCCACAAATCTATATGGTATTTACTACTACATACCTAGGCTATATGTAGAGCCTATTATTCTTAGGCTACAAAGCTGTATAGCATATCACTATACTGAGTATTGTAGGCAATGTTAACACATGATAAATATTTGTGTATCCAAACATATCTAAATGTAGGAAAGGTAATGCACTGTGCTACAACGTTATGACAGCTGTAACATCACTAGGTGATAGACAGTTTTAGCTCCATTAAAATCTCATGGGGCCACCATCATACGAGCAGTCCATTGTTCACCAAAACATCAGTATGTGTCACATGACTGTACTTCAGAACACGATGTTGTACAGAATAGATGGATATAACTTTATATGTAAGTTTTTAAAATATCATTTCAAAAAGTAAATAAACAAATAAACCTGATACTTGGAAAAGTCTGCCTCACAGCTACAGGAGATTAAATAGTCACCTTTATTGCTGTTGTAAAGGCTCACTGGCATTCCTAAGACTCCAAAGGTGGGTAACAAAGTGTCTTGAGCCTGTTTTTAAATTTTTATCAAGTTCTAATGCAGTCATAAGATGCAATCCCAGAAAAGAAGGGTTAATTAGGAAGAGAATGGGAGATGGAGAAAGAGATTAAAAACAAGAAGATACTTCATTAAACTGTACACAGCTTCTTAACAAGTGTCGCTGACTGCTCTGCTTCAAGTGGCTTCTTTGGATAAGCACAGTAGCTTTGTCTTAGGACAGACCCACAGTGAAGGGGAAAAAATTTTCTGTTGGTTCCATGTCATCCATTGTCTTCTTGGTGAATAAACCTTCAAGTGGCCCAGTGAGTGACTTGTTCATGTCAGTGTCCTCCTGGAATGCAGGTGGAACCTGTAGCTTGCTTCTAACTAAAGACAAAAGGACGTCACTTGCTTGATTAGGTTACACATCCTATCATAAAGTAGAATTATAAACATAATCATAAAGGTGATTATGTTTCACTATACATGACTTTTCTTCATAGAAATGTATTTTTGTGATGGCCTTAAAGAAGCAAATAGCCATATTATAAACTATTTATGGAAAGGGCCGTGTGTCAGGGAAATGAGTTTGAAGATGGCCACCAGCCAACAGCCTGTAGGATGTGAGGACCTTCAGTCATAGAGCTGCAAGGGAATACATTATGCCAACAGCCTAAATGAATTTGGAAGCAGATTCTTCCCTAGCCAAGCCTTCAGATGGAAAGGAAGTCCAGATGACACCTTGATTATCATCTTGCAACCTGAGAGAACCTGAGCCGAGGACCTACCTAAACTGTGCTCAGACTCCTACCTATCACGACTGTGAATAAATAAATAAATAAATAAATGTGTCTTGCTTTAAGCTACCACATCTGTAGAAATTTGTTACTCAGCAAAAAAAGAACTAATACAACACAAAAAAGAAAGAAAGAAAGAAAAATGGAGTCTTGGGTCAGCAGTAAAATGGTGAACTGTAAAACTTCCACACTGACCAAGAGATCATAAAATAGTTCCAGGTCAGTGGCATCCTCCGGCCTATGGAATGAGTAACGAGCAACTTCTCTCTGAAGGATAACATCTACAATCCCCATCTTAAATCCACAGGACTTCCATGTGTTCAGATCAAAATACATACCAAAATTTTAAATAAAGCTTAGCAAACCAAATTCATCAGGGTTTACAAAAGATGATATACAACTACACAGAAGGTCAACAAAGAAATAGGAGACCTGAACAACACTGTAAACTTACATACATTTATAAAATATTCCATCCAAAACTGCATAATGCATATATTTCTCAAGTACATATGAAACATTCTCTAAGATAGACCATATATTAGACTATAAAACAAGTCTCAATAAATATACAGGAATTAAAATCATGCAAAGTATGTACTATGACCACAATGAAGGAAATTAGAAATCAGTAAGAGAAGGACATTTGGATAATTTCCAATTAGGGAGAAGTTAAACAATATACTTCTTTAAAAAAAAAATCAATGGGACAAAGAAGAAATGACAAGAAAAGTTAGAAAATACTCTGAGATGAATAAAAATAAAAACACATCATACCAAAATGTGTAAGATGCAAGTAAAGCAGGGTTTGGAGGAAATTTATAGCTGTAAATGCTGATATTCAAAAATAAGAAAGATCTCAAATGAATAACTCTAAACTTCCACCCCAAAACACTGGAAAAATCACTAAACCCAAAACAAGTAGAAAGAAGAAAATAAGAATCATAGCAGAAAGAAAGAAAATACAGAGTAAGAAAGCAGTTTTTAAAAACCCAATGAAACCACAAGTTAGTTCTTTGAAAAGACGTATAAAGTAGACAAATCTTTAGCTAGACCAACAAAGGAAAAATCGGGGGACAGGGAGGGATTCAAATTACTAAAATCAAGAACGAAAAAGAAGACAGACCCAGATAAAATAGACAAATTGCTAGAAATAGACAAATCACCAAAAATGACTGAAGAAGGAAAATAAAAATCTGAACTAAATCAGGGCTAGCAAATACATGATACTGTGCCCGACTCTTGGGCCCCTGGTGAATGTTGTTCATACAGCACTATGCTTTCTCCCACGAATCAGGAATAAAAATGCAGAATCCTCCTTAATATATCATTTGCAGCAACCACAACCGGTGAATAAGTGTTGGCACATGAAACGAAATCTATTCGTCAATCTTGATCCAGATATTTAAAACCTGATATATAAAGAAATTAGAACAGTCAGCTCATTTTGTTCTAAACCACACACAACAGAGTGGAAGTGGGAAGTTTTACAACCAGAAGATTTAATTTCCTAAAGATGCCACAGACCTTTAAATTAGTATTTAATAAACCTCTAAGGGCAGTGGAATAATTTTCCCTTGACTCATTTTATTCTTGATACAAAAAGAGCAACCTATAATTAGCAGCACAATCTGCTTAAGCTAGCATCTTTTTCTTAGTGCCTAAGGATTAGATACTAAGGTAAAGGTATTGCAGCACTAGTTTATTAAAGTAGTGAATTAATAGAAGATGCTAACAGTTCAAATACTTTTTTATTCATAAAGAAAACAAATTGCAAAATTCGAGCAAAACTTTTATTTCTCAAAATAATTGTTAAATGAGATTAGAAAACCAAACCTTTCTAAACCATCTGCAAGTTTCCAAAGAAAAATACCACTGATGACGTTTCTATAGTTAGAAAACCCTCAGAACTCTACCAAAAGGCCACTATAACTGAAAAAATTATTTTACCAAGGTTTCAGGATACAAAAATCAATGTACCCAAATCAGTAACATTTCTATACATCAGTAACATTGCAAGTCATATCAAGAACACAGTCCCATTTACAACAGCCACAAAGAAAATGAAATATCTAGGAATACAGCTAACTAAGAAGGCGGAAGATCTCTATGAGGAGAACAAACACTGCTGAAAAAACTCAGAGAAAAACATTCTATGCTCATGGAATGGAAGAATCAATATCATTAAAATGTCCATAGTGCCATAAGTAATCTATAGATTCAATGCTATTTCTAGCAAACTACCAACGTGATTCTTCACAGAACTAGGAAAAAATTATTGTAAAATTCATATGGAACAATAACAACAACAAAAAGAGGTCAAATAGCCAAAGCAAATGTAAGCAAAAAGAACAAAGCTGGAGGCATCACACTACCTAACTTCAAACTATACTATAAGGCTACAGTAACAAAACAGCAAGGTACTAGTACAAAAGTAGGTACATACACCAATGAAACAGAATAGAAAATTCAGAAATAGAGCTGCACACCTACAACCATCTCATCTTTGACCAGGTCAACAAAAACAAGCAATAGAGAAAAGACTTTCTATTCAATAAATGGTACTGGGATAGCAGGCTAACAGTATGCAGAAAATGAAACTAGTCCTTCCATATCTTTCACCATATAACAAAAATTAACTCAAGATGGATTAACTATTTAAATGTAAAAACTCAAACTGTAAAATTCCTAGAGAAAACCTAGGAAATACCCTTCTCAATATTAGCCTTGGCAAAGAATTTTTGGCTGTCTCCAAAAGCAATTGTAACAGAAACAAAAATTAACAAGTGGAACCTAATTAAACTAAAGAGCGTGGTGCAGCAAAAGGCACTGTCAGCAGAGTAAACAGACAGCCTACAGAATGGGGGAAAAAATGTTCATAAACAATGCATCCTACAAAGGTTTAGTATCCAGAATCTACAAGGAACTTAAATCAATCAGCAAGCAAAAACCAAACAACCCCATTAAAAATGGGCAAAAGACATGAACAGACACTTCTCAAAAGAAGGCATGCAAGTGGCCAACAAACATGAAAAAAATGCTCATCATCACTAGTCATCAGAGAAATGCAAATCAAAACCACAATGAGATGCTACCTCACATCAGTCAAAATGGCTATCACTAAAAAGTCAGAGAAAAAAACAATAGATGCTGCTGAGGCTGTGGAGAAAAGGGAACACTTGTACACTGTTAGAAGAAATGAAAATTAGTTCAGCTGCTGTGGAATGCACTTTAGAGATTTCCCAAATAACTTAAAACAGAGCTAGCACTCAACTCAGCAATCCCATTACTGGGTATATACTCAAAGGAAAATAGATCATTTTACCAAAAAGACATATGTTTTCATTGTCATGCTATTTATAATAGCAAAGACATGGTATAAACTTATGTGCTTATCAATGGTACACTGAATAAAGAAAATGTGGTACATATACATGATGGAACACTATGCAGCCATAAAAGGAATAAAATCATTACCTTTGCAGCAACATGGAGGGAGGTGGTGGCCACAGTCTTAGGTGAATTAATGCAGGAACTGAAATCCAAATACTGCACACTCTCATTTGTAAGTGGGAGTTAAGCATTGAGCACACCTAGACATAAACATGGGAAATAACAGACACTGCAAGCTGCTAAAGACAGGGGCATAAGTTGAAAACTACCTACTGGATACTGTGCTCACTACCTGGGTGCAATATACCCCTGTAACAAACCTGCACTTGTACCTCGTGTATCTAAAATAAAAGTTGAAATTTTAAATAATGGTAACAGTATAGCTCCTGGAATCCAGCTCCCCTTAAATCTATGCATAGCCTTTCTCAGAACCCTGAAGCCTACCACACGAATTTTCGAAAACAGAGACTACTTTCTTATCCAAATTTGTAGTATAGTTTTTAAATACTGTCTGCCCTCAAACAGACCTGCTTTTCCACTTTAGGATGAAACTGTTATTTACTGAATCTTAACTCTCTTCTCCTCAGTGGGGAAAAATCCTATAAAGTATCTTCTGAGACACTTTTATATACAATGAGCATCACATACCACTCGGGAAAAAAATGTATTCCATTTCTGAAATTACTCACACAAAGTCCAGCTTTCATCACAGACCAGCTTGCCTCAGTTTAAGAAAGTCCCTAAAAAAGGTTGATCAAATTTAAATTTTCCTGAAGCTGAGCTTAATAGAATCTTCAAAGAATGGTAGGGTTCTTTGGCTGTTTCCTTCCCTATTACAAATCTGAGAACTTTTGAAAGTTAGGAGGAAGGTGAGAGGTGAGACAGTCAAGCTAATCTATATATATGTATTTTTTTTTTTAAGATTTAAGTCTGTCTGTCAGTCCTTTGTGTAAAGACTTTCTGTTGCTACCCACCACATTTAGGAACAAAACTGAACTCCTTAGAGTAACCTATCAGGTCCGGCATGAGCCAGCTCTATCCTGCTTCCCTTGCTAATCTTCTATCATTCTACCTCTGTTCACTGTTCCTCACACCAGCCTCCTGCTGTTCTTAGATAGGCCGAGCTCACTCGTGAGTCAGGGCCTTTGCACCAGCAATACCCTCCTTCTGAAATAGTCGTTCCTGAGATCCTCAAGTGATGTGTTCTTTCATTCCATTTGAGTCACTAGTGAAACCTCACCCCCTGACTGGGGCTCTTTCTGATGACCCTGCTAAGAGATCCCCTCTCCCTTATTTTCTGCATAACATTTATTACCATATGCTTGTTTATTCTGTCGGTCCTGCTGAAATATCAGTTTCAAGAGGGCAAGGAGGAATCAGACACCAGAAGAGTTCCTGGTATTCAGTGCTTTCAATGAGTATCATTTCACTGGGGGAAAGGTCCATGGTTTCCACAAAGGCATACACTTTGTAGGTCAGTGCCCTAATCCCTAGATGAGTTTCTAACCCTCTAAAAATCACACTAATCCCTCTATTATATTCCCCTCCCCCACTGGAATAGATGACCCAAAAGTCCTCTGGGAAATGGCAAATGCCCCTTTACTGTGATATATCTGAATTGTGACATTATAAGAACACTCTTCTCCAAAAAGTAATTGTGAATTAAACAGGGGAAGATGAAGAAAGATGTGATAAAATATAAATGTGGGGGTTTAGGCATGTTTGAATGTCAACGCTTATGTAAAATCTTTTCTTCCTTTTACCAAAGTAACACATCCATATGGAAAATCTGGGCAATATAATAAACAAGTGAAGAAGATAAAAGTTGATCATAATTCCCTCAAGCAGAGAGTCACTGTTAAAATTTTTGTCTTATATATTTACAGTTTTGTTTTCCATTTGTGTATGTAAAAACTTTTTTAAAAAATAGGTCTTGCTATGCATCTATGTTTGTAAACTGCTGATTTAAAAATATCTATGTTTTTATGTCATTAACTATCTGTCCTTAGCTTGATTTCAATTCATATATTCAACAAATATCTATTGAGCTTCACTGGATTCTTGTTCTTGAGGAAAGCTGATGAGGTTCCCTGGAGGGAAACATGTTTACTGCAGCCAATCATGGAGAAACAGAAGCTTCAGGTCAGTTGTTTCAGAATGCAAAAGGACAAGAAGATCAACATTTTGGAGAACTCAAAATTATTTTTAGATAATTAACAGTTCTAAGATGAAGCTTGACAGAACACCGGATGAGTCAGTCCAGAATAGTTGCCCAGGACTCAAAATGCTTATTGATTAAAATAGAAGACATCCTACTAGAATCATTTTGAGATTGGAAGCAAGATGAAAAAGTAAAGGGAGAGGGGAGGAGGAGGGGTGGAGGGAGCAGTAGGCACAGAAGTGTTCTCTACTTGGAAGATAAGCCACTGGTCCAGAGCCTCAAAACCAAAAGAAGGGCCCATCAGAGGTAACCCAGGGGAATGGAACCCAGAGAGCCAAGTGACACCAAGGAAATAGCTTTAACTTACATCAAAGAGGGCTTGAAAATGGAGAAGCCATCCTCCTTCCAGGACCAGCAACAGAAAAGAGGTTTCAGCCTCTAAGACGTGGGTGGAACAGGAAAATGGTGACGTCTGGACTTGGAGAAGGGAGGGTCCCACAGATGGCAAGAGGTGGGGTGTCGCAAATGCTTCAAAGAAAGCACTGGGTTATTTCGCCACGTGCCACGCTCCTGAAGTAAGGCCACCGAGAAAACAGATACGAAGAGGGAAAGTGTCCCCGGTTACGTTAAGCATGGAGGATCAGCCTGAACAGGAGACCACCTTACCTTCTGCCATTAGCAAAGCTTAGTTAACAGAACTTTATGTAAGCTGTAAGCTACCTTTTACAGGCGCTCCCGCTGGTCAGGGAAGAGAAGGAAGGACACACAAACGTGTACAGAGAGCAAATGCTCCCTTTTCTGTTCTCAGAAGATGGCCCAAGGATTAGACGGATAAGAAGGGCACCTCTGTGGGTATGGATTTTACGTCAAGGGGAAAGGCGGTTTAAGCAAGTCTGGGAAATGTTTACCCAGAGTGATGGGTGCTTTCGGCTTCCACCTTGCAACTCATGGTCACACGGGAGTTGCCAAAGAATGTGTTTATGAGTTACTCAGCGGTTGTGGAAAAATCTCAGTCCTTGACACATGTCCCAAGGGAACAGCATGAGACTATTCTTTTGATCCCCAGGTGAATCACCCTTACTCTTTGTTCTTTATTTTATCAGGTTCTCAAGGTGAAGAAATACCCTCACTCCTTTGCCCATCCCCTACCTGCCACCCCACCCACTCCCTGGCAAATGCAGTCTCTCTCAATCTGGATTGCCCACAGCTTCTATGTCACGAGAGTCTAACATGTGGGTATGTAATCATCTATGCAAATGCCATCTCTCTTTGTCTTTACCCTGAAGTTCTTTGAGGGCAGAGTCCTTGCATGATTTATAACTGAAGTTCCACAAGACTAAGAATAGCACTGGGCACTGCTTACATGCTCAATCCGTGTTTGTTGAATGAGTCTATATAACCTCTGTCTCCCACACATCACACGGACCCACACGGCCTCTCTGCAGGAGTCCAGGCAATGTCACACCTGTGCCCATCGGTCTGGCTACCACGGGCTAGAGTAAATGAATCCTGCCTTTCTAGGCTTCCCTTCCTGCCCCGACCCTTCACCACAAAATCTTGTTCAGCGCTGACCCCACTGCCGTTCCCACCAAGGGTGACGCGAAGAGGGCAGAATGACACCGGGATTGAGCACCTGGCTGTGGCCCAGACTGGCTGGGTCGGAAACGCTGTGCCTTCCTAGCTGCGTGGCTGCCCTTCTCATTGTGAAATACTGTAAATATTGTACTGTAAATACTGTATTCGTACTGTATTTACCAACTGGGATTGCTTTCTGTTGATTACGTGAGTTACCTAGAAGGTTCTTGGGGCTTGGCGCTGGACAGGCTGTCAGTGACTTTATGATGACTGTCTCCTCTTTCAATCAATGTCATGGTCCTGATGTCCTGGAGCCCTCACAGCGTTCTCAGTTGAAGGCAGTTAGACTATCTTTCTCTAACTTTAAACCATACATGCTTTTTTTGAGTTAACCAAGCAGGAGGTATCATTGCCTCCTAAAACCAATTAGAACTCATGATGTCTTTATTCACAGATCCCTCTCTTCCTGGAGTCCTGGACTGAAGTTCCTGGGTGGCCAGGGCAAGGACCATGGATGACTGCATTCCGAAACACCACTCTGGTCTCACCTCCGAGGCTCTGTTCCTGGGCTAGCTTCGCCAAATTCTCTGCTGTGAGGAGGACGTCTCACTCACGAAGGCTTCTCGCTTCTTCACGTGAATAGACTCTGCTCACCCAATTGCCAGGCACACCTGTGAATGTCCACATCTGATTCCACTGAGCCCTCCCTTCCAAACTCTGACCCAATGCTCACGTATTTTATATCCTGCATACCTTTGAACTCTAATAATGATTAGATAGCACTTGGATTATCACATGAACAACAGACAGAAATAGGCAAGGAGAAGAACTGAAGGGAGAGATGCTTCCTGAGGTCACCTTGCCTTTCGAGTTCAAGTGAATAAACCAGAACGCACATTTCTCTGGCTGTGGAAAAGCCAGCGGCCCTGCAGGCTCCCCAGGGAAATGTGAACTTTTCTCCTTGCGATACCTCGCTCCGAATTTCTGCACTCCCTCAACTGATTCTGGTTTTGGAACATCTTGCCACGCAGCCCATGGCGACCCTTCAGCATACTGCTTGACCCATGCTGGCCGCCAGCCCGGTCCCTCCATTCCCCAAGATGTCACCAACACAAAGGTACAAACAGAGCAAGTTTGGACCCAAAATTTCAAGTAATGGAAAGAGTTTATATTACATCACAGCCAATAATTTTAAATTAAGTATTAGCTCCTATTCCATTTTTGTTGTTGTTGTTGTTGTTGTTTTAATAGAGACAGTCTTGCTGTGTTGACCAGCCTGGTCTTGAACTCCTGGGCTCAAGGGACTCTCTCGTCTCAGCCTCCTGAATAGCTGGGACTACTGGTGCATGCCACCACGCCTGGCATCAGCTATTCGAGAATTTTGACTACCTTTCCATGTAATGTTCCTTGAGGCCTCTTTTCTCCTGGGCCGTCCATCATGGGCACCTCCGTCCTGCTCTGCTCTGACTTCCCCTTCTCCCGGCAGGCTGTTTACCCTCCCACAAAGCCCTCTTAACTCTTGCAGCAGAGCAGTTTGCCACCTTATTGTTAGACATTTTCCTGATCATAACCCCGAGACCATGCCTCCCACCCGCACAGCCTAACAGGCCTCATTAAAGCTGGTTACTCAAATTACATTTTTTTGTCCCGCTATAGCTGGAAAAGAAAAACTTTTGAGACCAGGTGCTGTGGCTCATGCCTTTAATTTCAGCACTTTGGGAGGCCAAGGAGCGGGGATCACTTGAGCCCGGGCCTTCAAGACCAACCTGGGTAACGTGGCAAAACCTCGTCTCTTAAAAACAACCCCCGACCCCCCAAAAAAAAGAAACAAAAAAACCCTAATGTCTACAAAACCTAAATGCTGCAAAAATTAGCCAGGTGTCGTGGTGTGTGCCTGTAATCCCAGCTACTTGGGAGGCTGAGGGAGGAGGATTGCCTGGGCCCAGGAGGTTGAGACTGCAGGGAGGTGGGATGATGCCACTGCTCTCCAACCCAGTTGACAGAGTGAGACTCTGTCTTACAAAAACTGTAATAATAAGTAAATAAAGAGAAAGAGAGAAGACATTGGAAAGTGTATAGACTGAAGTCGCACTCTTTGGAGAATTGATCTCTTTAGTACGCCTGAGGAAGGCCCTTCAGAAGTGATTTCTGGCCGTGGAGAATCCAGATCCAGGGTTGGAGAGCGAGGGAAGGAAGGCTCACTCCTGTGAACGATGCCGAGCGCAGGAAAATGCGTTACAACAGGAGGAAAAGCACAGCTGGGCACGACACACATACGGATCCGAAGCTCCACAAACAGCACGACAGCCATTCCTGCTGAAATAAAACCCCATCTGTCCCACACGATCAGTTCTCTCTTATCAAGTGAGATGCCAAGTTGCTTTCAGCAGATTGGCATTTGGCCTATTCAAGAACATGCATCAGAACCTCCCTGAGTTTCTTCCTGGATCTGAACAATGGTGATTCCTGCTGTTGTTTGTGGAACTTCCCTGTCAAAGCAGCTGAGTGATTGGCAATAGGAGGGCATGAGACAGGCAGAGCAAAGGATGCCAGGATCTATTGCAGCCATTTGCCAGTGTATGTAGGCTTGTCAATTATCTTGTCATGCAGCAACTTATGTTGAGTTTAAGAACAGTAAATGTCATACAAAAGTGTAAGTGATTTATATATGAGACAATAGGAGCACTTAAAATCTGCAATGCAATAAAATGAGATACACCAACAGATTGCATGTTTTGTGGTTATTACCACAGAGGAAAAAAAGAAACAAAATACAACACAGCCTTGAGAAAATAACTATTTGAGAGCAATCAGCTCTAAAGCACGAACCGAACCACTTCCCACGTCACCCCTTCCCTAACTCTCAGAACATTTCATCGATGAATCTGAGTATCTAATAATGCTTTAGTCCTGTACGTAACAAAAGCTACAGCACTCAAATCAAAAGGCAGGCTGTTGTCTGCTGCACTTTGCAGCCTGACAAAATGCAAAAGGCCTTGCTAAAGGCAGAAGGAACATAACAACAGCAACAAAAAAACATGGCAAATTCAAGGTGGGTATAAGCTATCGCTAAAGGAACCACACATGGGGCGACCTGTTTTGAAACAGCCAATCTTCCGTTCATTTTTAGAGGCTTGCCTTTTAGAATCACATTTTTACATGGAAGCATTGAAACGTTTGGCTTTATTGCTAAATCTGTTACCAAGAACAAAACAAGTTCAGAGACAAGAAATCAGAAACTGGTCACACACCTAAGCTCCTCTGACTCTTCATTCCCCGCTCTGCTATTCCACCACGGAGGCCGCTTTGATCTCGTGCTTCTATTGCTTCCTATCATCTGCCTCTTCACCTCCCTCTCTGCTCTCAGCTTTGTTCTCAGTCTTCCTCTGTCAATTTCACCATTTGCCTGGCGATTCTGCCCTCCAGATGGGCTTCCTGCACCTGGCTAACCAATGCCATCCTTTCTGTCCTGTTCACACATCCACGCTGCGGGGCGGACTCCTATTTTGCCATTTCACCTCATGGTCCCTGTGCTGCCTTTACTACCTTTTTTTTTTTTTTTAATCCTGACTGCTATATTTTCTGTATTACTTCTACTGTGGTTACTTTAATTGTATGTTCCTATAATACGGTCCACAAGCTAGTCACCAAATGCTCAATGCATCAGTTTGGTTCCATTGCTGCAGAGCTAAATTTCCCAGCCAAAATGTCTGGCCTTCCCTTTACACCTTGATGCTTCTTCTGCACAAAGCCAGGGTACCTCAGCTCAGGCAGCAAGTGGCCATACGTAACCAAACATCATACAGAACAGCCGTAAATGATTCCGGCCTATCATGAAGAAACACTGCATTCTTTACGTGACAAAAGAGAAACATGAGAGGTTTTCAAGACCAAAGCTCATAGTCCGGGCACTATACCTAAACTATTCTATTAATTATCGTTATTTTTATGAACTGCATCAAACAGTAACAAATTCAAATGAGAGAAATGAGGGTTTTCTTTAGGAAGGGAAACACGGAAGACTCCAACCTGAAGGTTCACCTTTGCTTTTTAATTCTTCCCTAGCTGAGGCACAGTTGCAACCCCAGCAGTGTATGAGGCAGGGCAGTCTTCATGGGACTCTTTTTTTGTGCTTTTATATTGGGATAACTTGACAGACCGCAATATCTGTATATCTTACAGTGAAACCACCGTATCTCGGTATATCTTATACCTTATTGTTTTATTTTTGAAAGTTTAAAGGGTTTATTCTACCTAAAGAACATAGACGTCTCTAAAATGTATGACTCTCTGTTTGACATATACTGCTACATTTTTTGACATCATCAACAAGGAAAACTAGGAAGTAAACTGTAGGATTACATACAGTGAGCCATTATCTCGCAAGCCCTAAAAGGCTCCGTTATCACAAGAATGGTTCTGCTGAGAGGCACATTGATTCCTTTATTTATCACTGGCTGGCACTCCTGATGGGTTAAGCACAAGTGACAGGGTTCAGGACTCCTGGTAGTGTACTTTCTAAAACAGAAGGCTATGACAAGTATAGAAAGAAATGACTACTGTGCAAATAAAACTGAATAAAAGATACTCAGGGAAAGCTCTTCAGCAGAGATAAACATCCTCAATACTTTTACCAAGGAAATTACATAAAGGTGGGGGTGTGTCTGAAATCAGACACAATTGAGTTTAGATCCCACGTCTACTGCTACTAATAGTGAGAACCACGGCAAGTTATTTAATTTCTATGTTCTTCTTTCCTTTTCTTTTCATCTGGTAGAAAGGGATAATTTCAAATACAGCCATCCCTCAGTACCCATGGTGGGCTTGGTGCCAGGACCCCAACAGACACCAAAATCTGCAGATGCTCAAGTTCCTTTTATAAAGTGGCATAGTATTTGCAGATAGCTTACACACCTCCTCTCACACACTTTCATCATCGCCAAATTACCTATCAAATCTGACACAATGTAAATGCCAGGTAAATAGTTGTTTGTACTGTAATTGTTTAGGGGTATTGTCTCTACAAGGAAAAAAGTCTATGCCATGTTCATACACAGCTATCCCTTTTTTCTTTTTCAAATATTTTTAAATCTAGAGTTGGTTGAAACTACAGATGCAGAATGCATGGATGTAGAGGGCCAATTGTACTCTCAAAATTGAAAGCAGTAGCATAAATGAAAAGGTTTAATAACTGCCATCTCTCTTTTTCTCTTCCATAGATACTATTCAAAGTGTTGGTCATACCATAGGCCCTACTGATCACGCTTCAGAATGCTGGCCTCCTTCTGTTCCCTAAACCTAACCAAAGTGTCTCCCCAGGGCCTTTGCACCAGCTGTTTCCTGCTCCTGGAGGGCTCATCACCAAGAGCTTGTCATGGCTAACTGCTCTCAATTCACCTCTCAGTCCAAATCTGCCACCTTTACAAGAAAAGCTGCCTGTGTTCCAATTGCTCCCTATCCTGTTACACTTTCATCATCTTTGTAGTACTTACTGCCATATGAGCTCATCTTGTTATTTGTAGTTTCATTGTTTATTGACTGGTCTTCCTCCCACACACACACACCCCTAGAGAGAGGGAGAAAGAGATATTAGTCTCCATGAAAAAAGAGAACTCGAAAGCCCCCTTCACTGCCAGGCCAGCACACTCTGAGCAATGGAGAGTTAAGGCAGTGAATGAGAAGGTTATCAGCTTAGAAAGACCACTCTGGCCACAGCGTGAACAATGCATTGATTCTGGAAGAGGCAAAACCATGAAGATAGTCAAAAGATCAGTGACTGACAGGGGTTAGCAGGAAGGAAAAATCAATAGGGCAGCAAAACTACCTTGTGTGATAGTATAATGATAGATACATGTCACTACCTGTTTCTCAAAACCCACAGAATGTACAACACTAAGAGTGAGACTTAAGGTAAACTGGACTTTGGGTGAGAACGGTGTGGCCACACAAGTTCACCAGCCGTAACAAGTGTAGTGTGGAGGGAGATGCGGATGGAGGTTTAGGGCGGTTGTACATATGAGTGCAGAGGCCATATGGAAACTCTACATGCTTTCTGCCAGCTGTTCTGTGAATGTAAAACTGCTATCAAAGGCAAAAGTCTTTTAAAAATAAAAATAAATTAGAGAAGCCAAAACCATAGTCAGGGAGAGCAGAAGAGAACAGTGCCCGAATCAGGCAGGACCCAAGGTACAGGCAGGTGCACATCCTCATTCTGTATAAACAGCAGAACCCCTTGGCATGGACACAGCATCACGGCCAGCACCTTCCTGGAATTGGTGTAGCAGGTCTCTTACCTACATTGATCTCTTTTGCTTTTTATTAATCAAAAACATTATATTAATTTGAAGAGTCAGTTCCTGCAACAGACTCTTAATGAGTTTGCAGTCAACTAATTCCCAAAAATATTTTACACAAAATACTGTCAAAACACATTTTTCTCCATCTTATATTTTTACAAATCTTCAGTGATTTCAGACCAACCTACTAGGCTATTGTGACCTTTTTGATTCCTCATTCATCCAATACAATAATTGGCTGGTCTGTTCCCTCCAATGTATTCCTTCTGTATTTTAATCCCATTGCAGTAAATGATTATAAGCAACTAGAGATTGTAGAGACGTTCAGAACCTGCAAACACTCTTCACCTGTCATTTCAAGCAGTGTTCTATACAGTAAGTTACAATACAAGGAAGAGACTGTCCAGGAATTTTTATATTTCTTTATGGGAAAAAAATGTGAAAAAATTGATCAGTATAGTGCCAAGAGGTCTCTGTGGGACAAACCTAGAGAATCCATTCATTTTTATATCAATGCATTAATCAAATCTCTTTGATTTTAGTGGTTTTAGTTGCTGAATCAGATTTCTCCATCTTGTCCATAAGGCTGTCATGAGACAACGCATTGAAACTGGTGATTGTGTTGAGTCTAAGATTGTAATGCCAGCTGTCTATATGCCAGACACCATTCTAGCTGAATACAGCGCTAATCAATCAAAAGCGTCAAAAATCCCTGCCTTCATGGAGCTTACATTCTACAGGCCTGTCATTCTAGTGATACCTGAATTCTAGCCTTTTATTTTTTTTAGACGGTGTCTCACTCTGTCACCAGGCTGGAGTGCAGTGGCGTGATCTCAGCTCACTGCAACCTCTGCTTCCTGGGTTCAAGCGATTCTCCTGCCTCAGCCTTCCTAGTAGCTGGGACTACAGGCACGCATCACCACACCTAGCTAATTTTTGCATTTTTAGGAGAGACAGGGTTTCACCATATTGGCCAGATGGTCTTGATCTCTTGACTTCCTGTTCCACCCACCTCGGCCTCCCAAAGTGTTGAGATTACAGGTGAGCCACCATGCCCAGACAATTCTGGCCTTTTCTATAAACCAGTTTATTCCGTGATTTAGCCTTTCTTTAGGGATTTCCAGGTCAAGATACAGCTAAGGGCATACATTGCTTCTTTGTATTAGTGTGTGACATTTTACCCGGTTTCACTGGATTTGTGCCCTTTTAAATTCCTGAACTCAAGAGGTTGGTTCTGAGAGGGAGGCATTTGTGTTTTTGGATGCCTCCCCTGACTGCATGCTGCTCATGACCACAGCTGGGGACAGAGAGATTTGCCTCCAGCCCTGGCTTTCCCACTTACTGGCTGTTACTTGAGCAAGTGACTCTACCTCTCACGGCCTGTTTTCTCATCTTCATAAAACATGAAGAATCAGACGAAGGGCAGAGCAATGCCGTGAAGAGTCAACGACCGAACTGACACAGCACACCTAGCAAGGTGCCCGCCGTCAAGGAGACCCTCCGCATTCATTGCACCAGGTCAAACCCTCCTGATTTATGCTTTCATCGTGAGTTTCTGACAATGTCATCAGAGGTTTTCTTTATGAAGTTGTAAATCTATGTTCTCGTTGAAAAGGTCACTGTCTTTTAGAGGCCATCTTTATTTCTCTATGCCTGCATGAGGCCAGTAACCCAGGCATCCACTGTCTCACCTATAAGATGATGGGCTCCCTGAAGGCCGGGAGCCTGGATTTACGTCTTGCTTCCAACTGAATCCCCAGCAATTAATGGAATGCCAAGCACATAGAGGGCATGCAAATACTTGCTGAAGGAACCGTCTCAGTTTAGGAGATACATGTACCTATGCCTTCTCGTCCATACTCCAGTAATACTAACTCAGGGATGACAAGGCATTCTCAGCTGCTGTAACTTATAAAACACTAACCACGGCCGGGCGCGGTGGCTCAAGCCTGTAATCCCAGCACTTTGGGAGGCCGAGGCGGGTGGATCACGAGGTCAAGAGATCGAGACCATCCTGGTCAACATGGTGAAACCCCGTCTCTACTAAAAATACAAAAAATAAGCTGGGCATGGTGGCGCGTGCCTGTAATCCCAGCTACTCAGGAGGCTGAGGCAGGAGAATTGCCTGAACCCAGGAGGCGGAGGTTGCGGTGAGCCGAGATGGCGCCATTGCACTCCAGCCTGGGTAACAAGAGCGAAACTCCGTCTCAAATAAAAAAAAAAAAAAAAAACGATAACCACATTTATTGTGCATCAGAATTAAGTCAAAAAATTCCGATTTATGCTGTGCAATCTGAGTGACAATTGCCATCTTATTAAATATAGGAATAAACTACATTTGCTTTGAAAGCTTAATGTGCACTAACACTGTTCTTGTGACCATTACATTAATGTTTGTGGTAGATTCGTAAGATTTTTGTCACAGGTGTGATAAAGCCTAACGATGATAGCCTACCGAGTAAGCATGTCAGCGCTAGGTCTAATATCAATTAGTAGTCTAGCCCTATACATCATAAGGGTAAACTGTAAGTATTTATTGAGTTAATAAGTATTTATTAGAATCTATTATGCACATAGCACTGTAGTAATTGTTATGATAATACAAAAAACACTGTCCTAACAGCAAAATTTATATTAAAGAATGTAAATGACATGTCAGCTAAATAAACCTGAGCAATCAGAGGCTTATTCCATTGTTACATTCCAGTTTGATATCACAGTCTTGATCAATCTAGACAAAAAAAGTGAAAGTAACCAAATAATAGGTTTTGTACCCATGAATGTAAAAAATGTCAGTGACAATCTACGAAACCCCATTCCACACATATACCTTTTTGGTTTACTTTCACTGTCCTATGATGAAAGGAAAACAGACCAGGACACGTCTTTATAAATGATATTATAAGCATCACTATCTGATAATGGAATCATTGTTAGGAAAGAGATAGCAATGGTCTAAGAGAGACATTTATGTATATCTGTGTTAGTCTCTCCCCATCACTGAAATGTATCTCTTAGTGATTGCCTGTCTTATAATACAGCATGCTGAGTATGTATTCCCTATTAAATATCTGCTAGAATTTTTCACGTTCAATAAGTTAGGGATGCCAGAGGGATCGATCAAGGGTCTGTGTACATGGACTCCCTTCACCTAGTCTGGCACAATGTTTTATTTTCAGGGTTCAGATTAACCCAAATACAATTAAAAATCCAACAGTCACTAAAAAGAACCTCCCTTAAAATAGTCCTTAAAGAGAAAAATTCTTGAGACCTGTGTAGATTAAAATTTATGCAATATTTTACACAGCTACACAACTTTTGCCAAGAAGTGATTCACACGTTTTGCCTTTGTTTTGTTTTGTTTGAGATGGAGTTTTGCTCTTGTTGCCCAGGCTGCAGTGCAATGGTGCAATCTCAGCTCAACACAGCCTCCACCTCCCAGTTCAAGCGATCTCCTGCCTTGGCCTCCCAAGCAGCTGGGATTACAGGCATGCACCACCACACCCAAGTAATTCTGTACATCTAGTAGACAGGGTTTCTCCATGCTGGCCAGACTGGTTTCGAACTCCTGACCTCAGGTGATCTGCCCGCCTTGGCCTCCCAAAGTGTTGGGATTACAGGCATCAACCCCTATGCCTGGCCACAAGTAATTATTTTTTAGCTTGGGATAGACAGAGCTAATCTCTATTATGTCATGTCTGAATTTTTTCTGTTTATCATTTCTTTGAGGTATTTAGGTAAATAATCTGTAAGGAATATTTTGATAAATATTTTCAAGTCAATAAAAAGCCTGTCTTTCAAGTACTAGCCAAAAATATAAGCAATTTCATCTATAACATGAAATCATTAGAGATAATCATGAGGTAAGTAAATGACAAATAGATAGCAAGTGTCACATAATATTGAAACTGGCATTTTCTGAAAGAAGGCGTCAGCAAAATCTAACCCACTGGCCAAATGTGAGCTGTTACCTGTTTCTGTAAATGATGTTTCACTGGGACACAGCCATGTTCTCTGCTTTTCTGCTACAATGACTTTGTTGAGTAGACGTCACAGAGACTGAATGGTCTTCAAAGCCTTAACACATGTATTATCTGGCACTCTACATAAAAAGTTTGCTGACTTCTGCTCTAGAATATATAACTAATGCTCTAGCCGAAACAAAACAAAACAAAACAAAAACATAATCTCTCTAGTAGGTAAAATAAAGTATATTTTAGTAATCACCAAAGCCAAATCAAATCGAAAGACTGTAGAGTGTAGGTAATAATATTCAAGCCTTACTGTTGTAAAAAGACTTCCATAAACTCACCAATTAGTAGTTATAGTTGATATCTGTCTGCAGCCACGTTACATATATCGTTTCTGCTTTTCAAAACAACCCTCCAGGTGGCATTGGACATATTTATTGGACAGCTGAGAAAGCCAAAACCAAGAACATGTACTGAAGACTGCTGCTATGGACGGGATGTTTGCATATCCCTAAAATTCACATGTTGAAGCCCTAATCTCTAACGTGACGGTATTTGGAGATGGCGGCTTTTGGAGGTAATTTGGTTTCAGTGAGGCCATGAGGGCAGAGTTCTCATGATGGGATTAGGGTCCTTATAAGAAGAGACCAGAGAGCTTGTCCTCTCTCTCTGTGTTTTCTTTCTCTCTTTACTATGCAGGATACAACAACAACAACAAAAACCACACTCTGTAAGTCAGGAAGAGTACCCAGCCAACCAGGCTGGCACGCTGAGCTCACCCTTCCAGACCTGAGAATGGTGAGGAACAAATGTTTGCTGGTTAAACCAGCCAGTCTATGGTATTTTGCTCTGGGTGGTCTCAGAAGACTGATACAGACACACAGATCTATTCAGCTCTAAATTTGGCATTTCAGGGGTCTCCTTAACACTTTAAAAAGGCACATCAGGAGCATTTGCCATAAGGAGTGCTAGCATGAACTGACACCATAAATAGCTCCAACGTGCTGTGCCCCCTGCATTGAGAAAATGCTAATGTTAAAAAGTACCTATGGAGACATCTCATTAAAAATGAAGGAATAAAGACATTTATTTCTGCTCCACTTTCTTCTCTGAAACCAGTGGAAAAATGAGAGACAAAATAAAACACAGTAAGTAGAAATAAGACCAACTCCATACTGTAATCAATGAAGAAGAATCACCAAACGCAATGAAATTTGATTTATATCTAGGAAAAACAGTAAACAGGACCACAAGGAGCCCTTGTCAAATGGTCCGTGATTTATTTACCTACTAGTTTGTTTTTATTCAAGTAAAGTCTCTGCATCAATGGGACTCATTTCCCCATGATCTAGCATGTCAACTGAGCATGTCAGTCTACATGGCTTGTTTAAACTAACAGGAATGCCATTGACACCATAGAAAATGAAATAAACAATTGATCTTACCGGCTTGTCACAACCCCCTCCTACAGTCAGCTCTAACTTTTCTCTCTGGTTAACTTTTCAGCTTCTGCTCCTTTCAGCAGTTTATGTTGCCTCCTACTTTATTTCATATAAAACAGGAACCAGTAAAAATAAACAATGGCTTTCATGTTCCTTATTATAGTTCTTATGTTAAAACCTCTATGTTGTTATATGTCCAAAACTCTAACCAAATGGACCACTTGCTGTGCTTTTTTCTACTAGGAGAACTTTACTAAACTGCAACTTACATGTAGTAAAATGCATAAATGCTCCATGAATTTTGACAAATGTGTACATCTATTCACATCTATGTAATTATCATCCAGATAAAGATATAGAACATTTTTCACCAGGCACAGTGGCTCATGCCTATAATCCCAGCACTTTGGGAGGCTGAGGCGGGCAGACCACAAAGTCAGGAGTTCAAGATCAGCCTGACCAACATGGTAAAATCCGATCTCTACTAAAACTACCAAAAAAATTAGTCAGGTATGGTGGCGCGTCTGTAATCCCAGCTACTCAGGAGGCTGAGGCAGGAGAATCACTTGAACCCAGGAGTTGGAGGTTGCAGTGAGCTGACATTGTGCCACTGCAATCCAGCCTGGACAACAGACGGAGACTCAGTCTCAAAAAATACATAGAGAGAGAACATTTTTATTACTCTAGAAACTTCTCTCATGCCCCCTTTACAGACAGTCTACTACCATACATTGAGGTAAAAAACATTCTGATTTCTATCAGTGTAGATTAGCTTTGTCTGTTCTAGATTTTATATAAATGAAATCAGTGAGCACTGTTTTGCGACTGACTTGTTTAACACAACATGATTATGAGATTCATCCATAAACATTTCACACATTTATGCTGCATGCATCAGTAGCTTATTTATTTATTTATTTATTTATTTATTTATTTATTTATTTTTGAGACGGAGTTTCGCTCTTGTTACCCAGGCTGGAGTGCAATGGCGCCATCTCGGCTCACCGCAACCTCCGCCTCCTGGGTTCAGGCAATTCTCCTGCCTCAGCCTCCTGAGTAGCTGGGATTACAGGCACGCGCCACCACGCCCAGCTAATTTTTTGTATTTTTAGTAGAGACGGGGTTTCACCATGTTGACCAGGATGGTCTCGATCTCTCGACCTCGTGATCCACCCGCCTCGGCCTCCCAAAGTGCTGGCATTACAGGCTTGAGCCACCGCGCCCGGCCCAGCTCATTTATTTTTATTGTGTAGATATAACACAAATTATTAACCATTCTCTTCTTTATGAATCAGGATCGTGCCCAGATTTGAGCTACTATGGATAAAGCTAATATGAATATTCTTGTAAGTCTTTTTTGTGAAAATATGCTTTCTTTTTTAGAGTACATGCCTAGTAGTGAAATAACTCAGTGACCAGGAAGGCAGTTGTTTAACTGTTTTAGAAACTGGCAAACAGGTTTCCAAAGTGGTTATGTTTTAATTGCAAGCATTCTACACACAGCTTCCTCCGTGTGCACCCTGTGTACGCGTTAAGTTCTATGAAATGGATCCTTCGGGTCCATTCCATTGGCCTCGGCTTCCGTGAAGTTTTTCTAGCCCCAGCTCCTGCGCTATCACCCAAAATTTGCTTTTTTCTCCTTTCATTTTTCTTAGCATGTTTGTTTCTTCTCCTAGGGCTTTTTTCCCTTAGGTTTTTGTATATTACGTAACCTGAAAGCAACGTCACGCTGCGAGCTGCGGCCCTCCTCAGGCCAGGTCACAGATAGTGCCAAGTATACAGCAAATAACAGACTAAATATTTGTTGAAAGAGAGAATGGTTATTTCTATATATACTTTCTCTTTTTCCAAAGATTATAAGCTCCTTGAGGGCAGAAAATATGTCTCATTCATTTCTATAATACCCAGAATTCTCTGCACTGAAATAGTTGAACAAATATTTGAACAAATATTTAACAGTTAAACAAATACCTAAGTATTTTTATAAAATATAAAAATAATTTAAAATCACTTCCAAAATACATGAATATTATAATTAAATTTGGAGGCTATGCAAATAATCAGTGGGTTTAAATTTTATCACATGGTTTTAATAGTCTACATTTTCCATCAAAAAGCAATCTTTTTGTTATACTGTCGTATAAGGTGAAAGTGGAGGCATGTAAGTGCCCTTCCCAAATCTTGATTTCAAATCAGAGCTGATTTCATATAATGTTTTCATAATACAAATGTATTTAAATATAGTCGCAGAGATTCTTAAAGATTAATCAAGAGCACTTAAGCATTTAGTTGTTCCAACTGATTCTCATATGATAGAAAAGTTTTGAAGAGTCTGATGTATTACAACTCAATTATTTCTTAGGATATAATTGTACTACAGTCTTAATTTTAAATTGCCAGGCATTGTATTAAATGGCAACAGTAAAATCAATGTATAAGTGGAGGAAAGCTTCTAGCCTTTAAAATAAAATATTTCATTCAAAATAATCTGATAGAGCCATTTAAACTCATAAAGTGGGTGCTAGAACAAAAAAACTTTCTGAAATGTTGCTTCATTACCCAGAATATCCATTCACCTTCTGAACTTAAAGGACTACTTCAGGATTTTTCTGCATAAAGCTGTTTATTTGATGTCTTCTGATATTTTATCTGCTGTTCCAACACTTGGCTATTATGAGAAGTGCCATAACACAAACTCACTTTATTGTCAGTACAAATTTAAGAGGAGATACGAGCATGACATTGAATTCCAGTGTTTTATTTAACTAGTCTAGTAGATGGGTTTTCAAGTAGAAAGGGTTGGAAGAGGGGGAAAAAAATAAAATTTAAAAAGCACAACATAACAACTTTGCTTGGTAAGAGAAAAATGTAAAACATAGATAACTATACCTTTGGTAATTGTTATAACAAAAATAATGTCATAAAAATTTGAAAAGAACTGCTTAAGGAAGTTTGCTTGGGTGGGTTGTGTGCTTAGTCTGATACTTTAAAAAGCATGTTTTTATCATTTAAACCAGGGGTCTGAAACTTTCTGTAAAGGGCAAGATAGTAAATTTTTTTGCTTTGCAGCCCGTATGATCTCTGTTGCAACTACTGAACTCTGCGTTCATAACTCCAAGCAGTCTTTCAAATGGACACGACTATCTCAGTTTTATTTCTATTTTAAGTACTCTTTAACGCAACCAAAGAACAGTATCTTCTCGACATCACTTTACCCGAATCAGCCTTTTAAAAATTCTTATACTCTGCTATTTAATTTAAAAGACTCCACTAAGAAAAATATCTTTGCATGTTATACTTTTAAAAATGTAATAGAGGACTTCCAAAATCACTTCCAACATGAAAAGAGCCTGGAAATCATCAGTTACGTCTTTACAAGAAAACAAAAGCTGAACAGAGAATCTGTGACTTTTTAAAAATCAATTAAAGAAATAAGGTTATAGGGAAAAACCACCCAGAAATCTGCAGAGACAATCAAATACAAAGAATAACAGATATAGCTTACCTGTAGTAGAAGCCGCTGGAGCCATAAACTAACTGGTAGTAACAGCTGATTGGTAATTTAAACAACTTGCTGAAGTTTTGCTTTAAGAATGAGAAACACCTGAGCAGTCAGTCAGTCTTTCATGGGTTCTACCTTCACGAACTTCCACAGGTTCTCACAGTGAAGCTCTGATGGCAAACAAAAACCAAAAAAACCCTCTTGTTTCAAGTGGGGGAGGGAAGAAAGTCACCATTTTTAATAAACTCAGAGCATTTTCCACAATAAAATCTTGCGGTCCAAAAGAAATTACTTTACCAGAGCCTTATCTACCTGAGGACCTTATTTTCCTGATTCACCGAAGGGTAGAAATAAAAATGCTGAGAAACATTTCTGAAGGTTGCAGGCCAGGGACTCAAGGCACTAAAAAACCAACATATGTAAGTACCTATATATATATATTATTTTTTATTTTTTTTTTGAGACAGGGTCTTACTCTGTAGCCCAGGCTGGAGTGCAGTGGCATAATCACGACTCATGGAAGCCTTGACCTCCCCAGCTCAACTTTTCAAAAGAAGACATTAATGCAGTCAACAAACACGAAAAAAAGCCCATCATCACTGGTCGTTAGAGAAATGCAAATCAAAACCACATTCAGATACCATCTCACCAGTTAGAATGGTGATCATTAAAAGATCAGGAGACAACAGATGCTGGAGAGGATGTGGAGAAACATAAACGCTTTTACACTGTTGGTGGGAGCTTAAATTAGTTCAACCATTGTGGAAGACAGTGTGGCGATTCCTCAAGGACCTAGAAATAGAAATTCCATCTGACCCAGCAATCCCATTACTGGGTATATACCCAAAGGATTATAAATCATTCTATTATAAAGACACATGCACATGTATGTTTATTGTGGCACTGTTTACAATAGCAAAGACTTAGAACCAACCCAAACGCCCATCAGTGATAGACTGGACAAAGAAAATGTGGCACGTATACACCATGGAATACTATGCAGCCATAAAAAGGATGAGTTTGTGTCCTTTGCAGGGACATGGATGACACTGGAAACCATCATTCTCAGCAAACTGACACAAGAACAGAAAACCAAACGCTGCATGTTCTCACTCATAAGTGGGTGTCGAACTATGAGAACACACGGACACAGGGAGGGGAGCATCACACACCTAGGCCTTGGGGGTGGGGTCTAGAGGAGGGAGAGCATTTGGAGAAATACCTGATGTAGACGATGGGGGGATGGATGCAGCAAACCACCCCCACGGCACGTGTCTACCTGTGTAATAAGCCTGCACGATCTGCACATGTACCCCAGAACTTAAAGTTTAATAAATTAAAAAGGAAAAAAATTTTGAAAAATAATAATAATAATAATCAAAATTAGAAATTGGAAGTCTGTTGTTCATTCACTTCACCAGTATAGGTTCACAACCCTTCACTTGAAAGCCTTGGGGCCAGATGCATTTGCAAATTCAGATTTTTTTCATTTTAGAAAGGTGACATGGTGCACTGTGATATATACACTTTTTATACAATGGCCACAGTGGAGGCTAGAACAGCTTCACAGAATGAAACACATTAAGACTTTCCAGCAAAATACATGAATATTCACACTAAGTGTGATACATCACTATATATATAACCTCATGTTAGTCCAGGTCAGATTTTGTACCCAAAGACATATTGGTGCCAAACTTAAGAAAAATGCTTAGTTTGCTGAGGATTTTAGATGCCAGAATTGAAGATGAGAAATTGTAAAGCTTTATAGCCATACACTTTTTTTCTTAGCTAAACTGAAGTCTTTTGAAGTGAATTAAAACCCATGTCAAACTGATGCAGAAAAATAGGATTTAGCCTAAATGCCATTCCTAATAATTTGTAACATGACTTAGAACTTGTCCCGAATTCATTTTGATTGGTAAATGTGTCTAATATTTGATGGCATTATTTCCTTTGGGGATGGGTAGTGTGTAGACACACGGCTGGTTGGTTGATTGGTTTTTCACGTGGGCTTTTTCTTTCAAGTGAAATACTTTGTTTTAGAGTCTGTTGAAATTGTCTGCATGCTCGTGCGTGACAATATCTAGTTCACACGCTCCTTCAAGCTTACAGTCTGTCAACTTCCTTTTCGGCAAGCTCCCTCCTGGGCTGATATTTTGGCAAACATCTGACACGCTGCAGCTCTCAAAATCCATCTCTTACCTGGTAAAGGAGTTAGAGTGACCACAGGTTTTATGCTCGCTCCTCTGCCCACCCCCATACAGCCTTTTTAGAAGTTTTCTGTGACAGGCAGTTTGATGAGCATTGTGCTAAGAGATGGCTATCCTCTCAGCTTCTCTCAAATGCTACTTCAAAATTAATTTGAATGTACTTTCTCTTCAATTGTTTTCCACCAAAAGACTTTTTTTTCCCAATCAAGCTTTACCCATGCATTTATCGCCGTCAGATAAGATGAATGGCAAAAGTACCACCAGAGGAAGATTAAAACTCAATGTTTTAGTACTTTAGACTCATATTCTATTTTTCTTCATGGGAACTTTAATCAAGACTGTCAATCATGGCCAGCAGCAAAACTCCACGATGGTTCTAATTCTAGATTTTCTACTTAATAGATGACCTTGAACAAACTACATGGCTGGATTGTGTCTCATGTATCTCATCATGAGGATTAAACTACTTAATACTTATACTCAGAACAGAGCCTGCATGTAGTAAGCACTCATTAAATATTTATTATTATTAAAATATATCTGAAACACCTAGAAAGTTATATTCTGTACATAAAGCAAAAGGAAGAAAAATATGTAAAATATACTAATAAAAAGCACATCTCAAAACATAACTTTTGAAAAGTAACTTTCTGCCTCCATTTTGTCTATAAATTCATATGTGATTTCGATATCGAGGAAAGTCATAAATTACTTCTCAGTACATACACCCAATTGCTTAGCAATTTCTTTTTTTCCTGAATCTAAAGTAGTTCAAAAGGTAATTTTCTCTCTTCTTTGCCTGAAATGGCCTTCTTTCTTGTAGTTTCAAGGGTAATTTTGAGTTACCCTTTTAGACTAAAGGTGGCATTTCCTCCAAGAAGCCTTTACAGACTTTTCTGTCCCAGCTTAAGTGCTCTGTGTATATCTCTCACACTACCATTCTATATTGTTTAATAATTCTCTGTATTTCTGTCTCCTCTAACAGCTTCTTGAGGGCAAGGAAAATCTTACTCATCTTTGTTTTTCTAGGGATTCTTAGAGTGATTGGCACAGGTGAGGGGCTGAGGATACAAGAAAAAGTAAGTCTTTGGGAGGCCGAGGCGGGTGGATCACGAGGTCGAGAGATCGAGACCATCCTGGTCAACATAGTGAAACCCCGTCTCTACTAAAAATACAAAAAACTAGCTGGGCGTGGTGGCGCGTGCCTGTAATCCCAGCTACTCAGGAGGCTGAGGCAGGAGAATTGCCTGAGCCCAGGAGGCGGAGGTTGCGGTGAGCCGAGATCACGCCATTGCACTCCAGCCTGGGTAACAAGAGCGAAACTCCGTCTCAAAAAAAAAAAAAAAAAAAAAGAAAAAGTAAGTCGAGGAGCTGGCTGATGGAATGATTCAATGAATGAAGTAGACCAGAGTTATGCCAAAGCAAAATATCAACAATTTCGTATCAAACTGGTTTCATCTTATGTGCGTTGCATATTTCACTTGTAAAATACATTGCATGCAAAAATCTTGGAATAAAGAGTATCTAGAACTTATGTTACTGTGTCGAATAATCTGTGAATTAATCCCAACTGTTTTTACTGTTTTTCCATCGGAATTTTCCATTTCACAAGTAACAGCACATCATAAAATGAAACAAATTAGAAAATAATTTTCCTTGGTGCTTCCATAGGTAAAGTGATCTTATTGGGAAACATCATGGCAAATAAAAATTTTAGGCAAGACTTTGGAAACTTCATTAAGAGATTCTCAGAAGCCAGAATCATAGATGCGTGACATCGCCCTGTTTGACTCACTAATGATGGAATAGTCCCTTCCCTTCATCTGAACTACATTTCCTCTTTTACAGAATATTTTTTCAAGATCTTTTTCTCTGACTACAAATGTTATATATGTTCACATAGAAATGTTAAAAATGTAAATAAATTCAATAAAGAAAATTAAAACTCAGAATTCCACAATCCAAATATAATCACTTAAAAATTGTATTGTCCAATACAGTAGCCACTAGGTATTTATCTTTCCAATTTTTAAATAAATCTCTAACAAGTACTGTTTTATAACCTACTTTTCATTCACCATAACATATAAAATTTCCATATCATTAAGTATTTTCTTTAGCATCGTTGTTTTTCCCAGCTTTATTGAGGTATAATATTAGCCAACATGTACAACATTTGATATAAAAAATGAGTAAGTTCTGCGGTTCTAATGTACAGCATACTGAGTATACTAAATAATACTGTATTGTTTACTTGAAATTTGCTAAGAATAGATGTTAAGTGTGCTCACCACACACACACAATATGCATAGTGATGGACATGTTAATTAACTTGATTGCTATAATCATTTCATAACGTGTTTGAGTATCACATCATTACATTATAAACTTTGAAAATATAGAATATTTATTTGTCTATGTCATCTGAATAACCACACGCTACTCCTGTGAATGAATATATCGTATTTACCCTTTCTGTTGTTTCTAATTTTCTATTATAAACATGAAAGAGTACATACTAACTTTTTAATATGGCTTACCTTGGGGCAGGGAGCAACAGATATTTGTAGAAGGAAAGGGCAGGAAATGAAGTAGTCAAAAAAGAAAGGGGGGGAAATATACATACATATATAAACACACACACCCTTACCTATGATATAATGACCTGTGGCATGATCTTTCTACAATGTTTCTCAATGACAACATGTACATATATCCTTCCATCCAGTGATTCAACTTATGAGTGGGTCCTAAAGAAACTGAATGGTTGGCCAAGTATTTAGGCACCAGGACCAGGACACTCACGGCAGAACTGTTTGAAACAGCGTTCTTGAACCAGCCCATATCCAAGAACTCAATAACTTTTGTCAAGGCCACAAATAATTTCCATGTTACAAAATCCAATGCTGATCTTTCACCCGCTTCGTACACACTACAGAAGTCAATCACATCACTTCTTAAAACTCTCTGCTGGCTTCTTGTACTCAATGCTCTCTTAGTTCTTTTTTTTTTTTTTTTTTTGAGACAGAGTTTCGCTCTTGTTACCCAGGCTGGAGTGCAATGGCGCGATCTCGGCTCACCGCAACCTCCGCCTCCTGGGCTCAGGCAATTCTCCTGCCTCAGCCTCCTGAGAAGCTGGGATTACAGGCACGTGCCACCATGCCCAGCTAATGTTTTGTATTTTTAGTAGAGACGGGGTTTCACCATGTTGACCAGGATGGTCTCGATCTCTCGACCTCGTGATCCACCCGCCTCGGCCTCCCAAAGTGCTGGGATTACAGGCTTGAGCCACCGCGCCCGGCCTTCTCTTAGTTCTTTTCTTACCGCACTTGCTTCTCTGCCCTTCTACTGACTCTGTTTCATCAGCACAACCTGGAAACGTCAGAGTGCCTCAGGGTACAGTCCCTGCGCAAATCTTCCCTTACATTATCTCCTAATGAGCTCATCTATCATCTTCCAGTTTGATAACTTTAAACACACACAGTGATGCCTCTAGCCCCAATCCCTCTAGCTATGATCTCTCTCCTAAGCTCTAGCCTCAGATTTCCAACTCTCTGTTTGCCATCTCCATTTTGGTGTCTAATAGACAGTGCAAATCTAGCAGAGCTTAAACTGAACTCTTCCTGCCCCTGCTCGCCTTGCCCACACAAACCAGCCATAAACCTGCTCATCCACATTCATCATCATCATCATGTCAATAAAAGGTAACTAAAGAGTCTAAGTTCTCTAAGCAAAAACCTGTAGCTGTTCTTGACTTCCCTTCTTCTTTCACAAACCATTAGCAAATTCTTTCTACTTTAACTTCAAAACATATCCAGAATTCGACCATTTCTCATCACCTCAGCAGCAGGATAACTGCTCAACAAAACTGTTGCCAGGGCCTCCTTTCTGCCCCTGCTGCTACCTACTGTGTACTCTCAGCTGAGCAGCCAGTCGTCTTTTAAATACGTACTTCCCTACCCCCTCGGATTCCACCTCCTGTACTCTCCCTCTCTCCGGCTCTGCCCACACTGGCCTTCTTACATATGTCCAAGCACTCTCTGCCTCAGAGTCTTTGCCCTTGCTGTTCCTCCAGCTTGGAGGATGTCTATGGACCTTCCTTCACTTAATTTATTACACCACTTTGTCCTCCATATTCTTCTTCACTTCTTATCACCTGACATACTAAATATTTACTTGTTTATGTTTATTGCCTGATTTTCCCTCACTAGGATATACGCTCCATTAGCACAGAAACTGTTGTGTCCACTGCTGTATTCACAGTGCCTAGTGTGGTGCCTGGAATATAGTAGATACATAAGAAATATTTGTTCAGTAAATAAACAAAAAATTGCATAAAACGCAAAAACAGCATAAAATAATGCAGAAGGGTTTCTTCTCTTCCATTGCTGTCATCTAATATTTGTCAGTGCTTTTTTCTGGAGCTGTATTGTCCAACGCAGTAGCCACTAGACACATGTGGCTATGGAACATTTAAACTGTTTCATCTAAATTAAGATGTGACGTACCTGAAAATTGCGCAATTGGTATCAAAGACTTAGTAGCCCAAAAAGGAATGTAAAATATTCATAATTTCTATGTGGATCAGATGTTGAAATATTTTTTGACAGACTGAGTTAAATAAAATGCAATATTAACATCAACCTTTCCTTTTTTATTTTTTTAATGTGGCTACAATTAAATTAGAAATGATACATGTGATCATGCTATCCTAAATTATACCTTTTCAAGTTTAGTCCTGTTTTTACTCTCCTCAATTTATGTGGCAGAGATTTAGGGATATACCCCAATATCTGGTCTCCCCTTTTCCTTGGGTAATAATGTCTATATGAGAGGAAGCGTTGTGTGCTTGTCAAAAGGATGTCCCCTTTTATTTCTCTTGCCACTGCTAGCTGAAATTTGGACCGAATGATGTACCACCTTAGACCTCAAAAATTACAACAAAACCCTACAGATGGAAGAGCATGTTAAGATGAAGACCGATCCCTCTATAACTGTGAAGATCATACTATTTGATGAGAGAGACATAAAATTCAGTATTTTTCAAGCCATTGTTAATTTGCATCTCTCTTATAAGCAATGAAAATAATGAATCTACTAATACAACTAACTATTATAACATCAATTTCATGGTACATTCATATAGCTTATTTCAGTTTTCAAACACTTCTCAGTATATTGTTTGATATTCACAACTCTATCAAGTCAATAGAACAGATATTACCATCCTGACTTTATAGATGGGAAAACCAAGGCTTAAAGAGACTTTAAGAACAGTCAAAAGATTACACAGCTAGAAAGTGTAACACACTTGGAACTAATACTTAGGTTTTCTGTGTTTCACGCTGATGCTCTTTCCTCTATGCATCCCTGGAGTAGAGTGTTAACTCGTATCACACCTACAACAAAAGCATGTTGGACGTTCTGTCTGGCCAAATGAATACAAAATAAATATTTTCAAAAAACTCTTTTTATTTTCTATATGAAGCATTTTAAAACTGAAGAACGTGAGGACTCAGATTTTTTAATATTCTCTGTAAGTCACGTCTTTGTTTGCTCGCAGCACTCTGTCCAGTGAGTCACGTTAGTGGAAAGATACATAGAAAACGCTGCAGACAGTTTTCTGGGACAAAGTAAGGACCAGAAGTGATGTGTCATGGATGAAAATGCAGATGACTAATGAAATTGAAGACAAACAACACATGGCGTGGAATTAAGCCACAACCAGCAGCAGTACTAACAGATGAGAAATATTAGAATTTTTTTCAACGACAATATTATAATAAAGGAATAAAAGCATTGCTGTCTAAGACACTGCTTATATCTGGATTTCAATGTAGCTATTTTCTTTTTCTAGACAACCTATTATAATTTAAAAAGAGAATGAAAATAAGAAATTTGACCACAATTAAATGAAATTCAAGGAATCTTTCGCAACACATCGTTCCTTATTAAGCTGAGTGTTAGTGAAGGACCAAATGTAGTCTGCTGCTGTGAAAACAAAACACAAAATCCCTTTTTAAACAGCTGAGGTAGTAGAAGTTCCCACACTGCTTTCTCCTTAAGCATCTCTGCCGGCATCCAAATCCACACCCAGGGACAAATCACTGGGTTGGGTTTCTGCTCATTCAGCTTCAGCCCCTGCTTGCTAAAACTGCCATTAAGGTACTGCAACAGCAATTTGGGGGATGAAGGCATTGGTCTATAAGAAATTGAATTGAGAACAATTCATTTTATATAACATCCAGCCATCAGGTGATATAATTCAATCTCTATCAAGCCATGACAAAAGTGATAAGGCTTGAATTATCTCAGGAATAGAAATCTAGTTTCTATCTCTCTACATGATTTTATTTGAATACTTTTTAAATTGAAATATCACTAAAGAATACATTGAAACGAATATGTATTCTTTAATCTTAAGATTACAATAATCACGTTTTTGTAACAATTGTATGCAAATAGACTTTGTTTTAGTTGACTTTCTTAAATCATTGCTTTTTTATATTAAAAGTTCTGAACTGAAGCACTGATAACCCAGACACTTCCACAAATGGGTTGCAAGTCAGTAAACCCAGAATATCCTTAGTGATGGCTGAAATACCAATTTCTGCAATGAACGTGTCATAAACCTTTGAGGTTTTATTGACCTTTTCCTGTTTCATCGTCTAGATTCCAATCAGTAACCAAGTCCTCACAATGCTCACAAGTAGCTCCACAATGCATCACATGGTCGTCTTCACTGCTAAAACGTTACACAGTTCAGGTCACTGTCACCTCAGCACTTAGACTATTCCAACAGATTCACCACACCTCTCACGCCTACGCTTGACTTCCTCTCCTCCATTTCATGCTTTCACAGAAGCTACAATGACCTTTTTACATTAACTGTACTCAACAGAACTCAACAGAAACCCCTATGTATATAATGTTCACCAAAGAGGCATAAAAGAATATTAATCTTGCAAAATACCCTGCAGCCTTTGTTTTATTCCTTTTTTTTTTTTTTTTTTTTTTTTTTTGAGACAGAGTCTCACTCTCTCACTCTGTTGCCCGGGCTGGAGTGCAGTGGCACCATCTCAGCTCACAGCAACCTCCACCTCTGGGTTTAAGCGATTCTCCTGCCTCAGTCTCTGGAGTAGCTCGGAGTACAGCTGCACCTCACCACACCCAGCTAATTTTTTTCTGATTTTAGTAGAGATGAGGTTTCACTGTCTTGGCCAGGCTGGTCTCAAACGCCTAAGTGAGCCATCTGCCTCGGCCTCCCAAAGTGCTGGGATTATAGGTGTGAGCCATCGCACCCGCCATGCACCACCACTCCTGGCCCTTATTTCTAACAGTATTAAACTGTACACTCATTGCCCATAACAGTAGAGAGAGTGATCTAGAATCCTATGTGGCAGGAAGTAGAAGGTGCAGCCATGTGCAGCAACACAGCTGAACGGAATCTCGCAGACATACTGAGTGAAGTAAATCAAACAGAGAAATACACTTCAACAATTTCATATGTATGAAGTTCAAAATTAGGCAGAATCAATTTGTGATGTTGGAAGTCAAGCTACTGATCATCGCGGGGAGAGGTTAGGTAATAAGAATGTCTGGGTTTCTCTCTTTCCCTCCTGGATCCTTGCTCTGGGGCAAGCAAGCTACACTGTTGTGGGCAGCCCTCCATGGAGAGGAACTGAAGCTTCCAGCCACCAGGCATGAAAGCACTGAGACCTGCTCAGGATGACCTGAGTGTGCTTGAAGGTAGGCTCCCTGGCCGCAGTGAAGGCGTGAGAGGATGCACGGCAGGAGAGGCCCTGCCAGAACCACAGCTACGCCGCTCCTGGGTTTCTGACCCTCATACACTGTGGGACAATAATTGTTCGCCGTTTTAAGGAGCTGTGTTTCAGGATACTTCATTATACAACAACAAATAAATAGTACTCTCTGAGAATGATTTCAAGGCACGGCCCTATCAAAGGAGTAGCCCTACTTTAATCCCGTGGATCTAAGTGGTATTATTATCTACCATTTGATTGTCTTACATTACCCAAAAGACTTAAGCTTTTTATGGGAATGAACATTATATGAACTTTTTGGATGTCCTAAAATAGCACAGTGCCAAGCGCATGTGAGTACTCTATAAATACTTCCTAAATTGATTTTTTAAACTACATTTTTTTAAACTAGAGTTCTCAGGACTAAATCAAACTACATTTTAGCAGAGCATACTATTGCACGTTTGTTCATCTTGATGGAGTTAGAAAATTATTCAAGGTACTGGCTGGGCATCGTGGCTCACGCCTGTAATCCCAGCACTTTCGGAGGCCAAGGCTAACAGATCACTTGAGGTCAGGAGTTCAAGACCGGCCTGGCCAACATGGTGAACTCGGTCTCTACTAAAGTACAAAAATTAGCCAGGCATGGTGGTGCATGTCTGTAATCCCAGCTACTCAGGAGGCTGAGGCAGGAGAAGTACTTGAGCCTGGGAGGCGGAGATTGCAGTGAGCCAAGATCATGCCACTGCACTCCAGCCTGGGTGACAGAGCTAGACTCTGCCTCCAAAACACATAGTAAGAAAAAGAAAATCATCAAGGTACTATGACTAAGTTAAAAAATATTAACACACACAGGGAAGATATATTTCCCTGAAGAATTCACTGCAAATACCATTCAAATAATTTGGCACAAGAAATATGTCTATCAAAATAAGACCTCTGACAAGGGTCTCTGATCTCTGTAACACTGATTTCTCTTTCTTGCAGACAAAGTTGACAGGAAAACATGTTGGGATAAGAAAAGCATCAGTGTAAAATAAACAGACAATTCATATGAAATATTGATATGATGCTAAATTATAGAAATGCAAAAAGAAACATGTAGGGCAAAAGTTCTCAAGAAACCTCAAATACCTGTTTAAAGTATCCTAATACAACAAAATAATAAAAAACAAAGTGAAAACCTTTTTATGTTGAGATCCACTAGTTGAGCATTCTCAGAGAGACTCTATCTTCAAAACTTTAATTATATTTCTACGAAGATTTTTTAAATTAGGTAATATATCATTTAAACGTGGCCACCAAATGAAAACTTGCAACATTTCCAAAATGAAGTTTTTATTAAAATACTTCAAAATTTTCTATGATTTACAGCCCGATTTTTCTGTCAATTGATATAAGCTTAAGGTAGCAGCAATAGCTTTCTCATATGATAGTGTACCTTTTGGTGGTGACATGTACGCAGTTCTTTAATAAATTTAGTGATGACTAGATGATGACTCCTTACGTGAACAAAATTACTCGATTTTATGTTAGTCTTATGACATTGCACGATTCGGATTAGCTTCAATTCAGATTAGCGAAGCTAAATCTTGTGAGGCTTCTTATGGCAGAAGGTAAGAAAGTGCTCAAAAATAGGATGGAGAATGACCTGTGGATACAGGAGACAGCTTGAAGGGGATCCCGCAGGCCAGACATGGAACAGTAATAAATTACAAGTCATTGAAAAAGTAGGAATCCATGAGATCAAACTGATAATGAATAAATTAGTATACAAATACATTAGGAAAGGCTCCTGTTTACAGTAGACCACTGATTGCCAACTGGTAAATGTGGAGACAGTGTTGGAATTGGAAAACTATCATTTCGTAATCACCATGGGAAAGATTAGTTCAGGCAAGAAATGTCAGTGGATGCTAAATCTAGGAGGAACATTTGCATGAGAAGCATGATATTTGCATAGTCTTAAAAGTATCTCCCCGCAAATTGCTTACTAAATATACAGGGAAAATATAGTAAACAGATAGCAGAGAGGTTGGGCAACAGCTGAGCCAAGTGATCAGAAGCGTCATCATCGAAGAGGGGCAGATGGTCATTATACGCACCCTGAAGTGGCACCTCAGGAAGGGCTCAGTGTCACTTAAGTCACATTTTTATCAGGAACACTATCTGAGGCTAGTCTTGAGAAAACATTTAACAAACCCGAAGTGAGGAACATTTCATTTAAAGGAAGAGACTATATTATTTAAAAATGTTAGTGTCATAAGAGACTGAAGAACTCTTTCAGATTAAAGGGTCGTGGCAAATTAATGTATGATTCTAGACTGGATCTGTACAGGAGGGAAAAAATGCTATTAAAAAGAACATTATTGTGTTAACTGAAAAAAAATGGAACATGGATTATTGTGTCAATACTAAATTTACATACATTAATGACTTTACTGTGATTATATAAAAGAATATTTCTATTCTCAGCCACTACACACTGGAATACTAAGACAATGGTATATGCAACTTACTTTCAAATGACATGAAAATGTGTGTGTGTCGGGGGGGTTGTGTTTAGGGGTTGGAGAGAGAAGAAAGAATGAGAGAGAGAGAGAACATTAGCACAAATGTTAGAGCACTTAAATGTTAACAATGTTAGGCCAGGCGAGGTAGCTCACGCCTATAATTCCAAAACTTTGGGAGGCCATGGCAGGCAGATCACCTGAGGTCAGGAGTTCGAGACTAGTCTGACCAATATGGTGAAAACCTGTCTCTACTAAAAATAGAAAAATTAGCCAGGTGTGGTGGTGTGCACCTGTAATCCCAGCTACTCAGGAGGCTGAGGCAGGAGAATCGCTTCAACCTGGGAGGCGGAGGTTGCAGTGTGCTGAGATTTTGCCACTGCACTCTGGCCTGGGCAACAGAGTGAGATGCCGTTTCAGAAAATAAAATAAAATAAATAAATTTTAACAATGTTATACCATATTAACACTATGTAATCTGAGTAGAGAATACATAGGTTTTCTTAGTCCTTTTTTCATCTTTTCCATAAATTATTTCCAGATAAAAGGTTTAAAAACTCTAAATCTTTACTTCAAATCCAAATATATAGAAAAAGTTTACAGTAGCAAAATTTTAAATATTGAAAAAAAAACCCACATTTTAAAGATGCTAGCTAATTCTCTAAGCACTAGATATAAACTAAGGCTGGGTGTGGTGGCCCAGCCAGTAAACCCAGCACTTTGGGAGGCTGAGGCGGGAGGATCCTTTGAGCCCAGGAGTTCACGGTTGCAGTGAGCCGTGATCAGACCACAGCACGCCAGCCTGGGTGGCAGAGCAACATCCCGTCACTAAATAAATAGGAAACAAACCAAGTCCTGGATCACATCATTATTCGTGTATAACTCTGGCAGAAATAATTTTGGTTTGCTCAGTCTCTTCATTTTCTGGTCTCCAGGATTCCTCCAGTACTGTGCACACTTGGATTTGAGGCTCACAGGCTTCCGAGCTGGGGATGAACTGCAGTATTTTGCATACAATCTCGGATCCTATGATAATGGCACTTAAACCCAAACTACCTAAAAGTTGCTTCGTACAGTAAGGAAGCCTCTTTTTACATTTCTTCTGTTAGTGCTCTTTCACACTGCAAGTACACACACACAATTGGTCACAAATAAATCCCTCAGTTCCCAAGACTGATTTTTTTCCCTGCATGTAAATTAGGTCTGGGTGTTGAATTAGGTCTTGGTGTTGAGTTAGGTCTGAGTGTTGAGTTAGGTCTGGGTGTTGAGTTAGGTCTGGGTGCTGAATTAGGTCTGGGTGTTGCGTTAGGTCTGGGTGTTGAGTTAGGTCTGGGTGTTGCGTTAGGTCTGGGTGTTTCGTTAGGTCTGGGTGTTGCATTAGGTCTGGGTGTTGCATTAGGTCTGGGTGTTGAGTTAGGTCTGGGTGTTGCGTTAGGTCTGGGTGTTGAGTTAGGTCTGGGTGTTGAGTTAGGTCTGGGTGTTGAGTTAGTTCTGGGTGTTTTGTTAGCTCTGGGTGTTGAGTTAGGTCTGGGTGTTGCGTTAGGTCTGGGTGTTGCGTTAGGTCTTGGTGTTGCGTTACGTCTGGGTGTTGAGTTACGTCTGGGTGTTGCGTTAGGTCTGGGTGTTGAGTTAGGTCTGGGTGTTGCGTTAGGTCTGGGTGTTGCGTTAGGTCTGGGTGTTGAAGTACTTATGCATCCCTGTTTCTTCCCAGTCTCGTCCTCTTCCTGTTCATTCAAGCACAGCCTCTCCTCACAAATCCTTCCCAGTCTTCAAAACAAATGTCTTTATTCGTTCTCTACCTATACACCAACTGTACGCCCTCCTTTTCCTTCATTTCCTCCTCCCTCACAACATCCAATTCTGAATCTGGAAGTGCTTTCAATTGTATAAGCCTCTTTTTCAAATCTGTCACAGCACGTCCATCCCCACAGCTAGCACTGTTTGCATAACACCTGTCTCATCTGGTGGTCCCACCTCCAGATACAAACCCTTCAGCCCATCCTCCAACTCTCTTGCCACCAGAATGCTGGTATTTGCTCACCCATGTCCATAGCAGCACTATTCACAACAGCCAAGAGGTAGAAGCAACCCAAATGTCCATTGATTTATGAATGGATAAACAAAATGTGGCACATACTTACAATGGAATACTATTCCATCTTAAAAAGGAAAGAAATCCTGCCATATGCTACAGCAGGGATGGACGCTGAGGACATTATCTTAAGTGAAATAAGCCAGTTACAAAAGACGTTATACGATTCCGTTTACATGAGGTATTTCAATAGCACAATTTACAGAAATAGAAAGTAGAATGTTACCAGGGGCATGGGGAGGGGGGCAAAGAGAGTTGTTTAGTGAGTATAGAGTTTCAGATTCAGAAGGTGAAAAGGTTCTGGAGAGCTTTCAAAGTATAAATGTACTTCATATGATAGAACTGTACTGTTAACAATGGGTTAAGTTGGTCAATTTTATGTTACATGTTTTTTACCACAATAAAAACATGAGCATGTCATTCTTTTATTTAAAATTCCTCACTAGCTTTCTATGCCCTCTAGACAAAGCCTACACCCCTAACATTTCAAGAAGAATCTTTTATAATCTGGCTATATTACATAAAATTAATTCCCTCGATTCCCCATTTTCCCTCATTCCTTCCTGTCTTTGCACATAGAGGACCCTCTGCCTGGAACAATCTTGATTCTCATCCACCTTCAATATCAGGCCAAGCACCGCCCTGTCTTCTATCTTTGAGAGCCCATGGTTGACGTAGGAGCCACCTACCCCCTTCCCATCTCACCCCATACATATTTCAACTTAGCACTCTCTTCTACATATAATCATAGGATTCATTGCTAATCTCTCCAAATGATGATGACCTTGAGGGTAGAAATAAAAACACCACGGATTTGCTATTTCTGGATCTCTAGCCCTCGCGCAGTGCTTTATACACGGTAGCAGGTCAGTAAACGCTTATTGAATGAATAAATGCATTCCTAATCAAGCTGACTCTTAAAAGAAATAAGATATCATTTTTTTCTGTTTAAACATTCTAACATTTAAATATTTGTCAATATCATAAATGTTTTTTAAACATACACTCAGTGTTATTCAGTAAAGACCCTTGTAGTTATTTTTAGCAAACTGATATTCATTCTGCTTTCTCTTAGGGGAGTTAGCACATCCTCCATCAAATAAAGTCTGATAAGAATAACAATAAAAGCGATATTGATACAGGAGCTAGAAAGAAAGTATTTAGGCAGATAGTGAGGGTAAGAGAGTCCTTGGTAAGGTTTCCCTTTTAACAAAAAGCATTCCTCAAATCATTTCTTTTCTAATGAAGAGCCGCCTGCAAAATCAAGCTGCAGACATAAATAAGCAAGCTGGAAGCTTGCATAGGTAAATGCTGGCAGCTGTGCCAATAGGAAAAGGCTAAATGGGGGCCAGGCATGTTCAACATGGCAGCACCATCTCCCCTTCTTTATCAATCCCATGTACAGTAAGGAACAGATAACATGGCGCTGGCCAGGTAGAAAACCCATGTGCATATATAAAAGATTAAGGTGGGGTGGGCAGCTTCTTTGTGCACTAGGCAAATGTCACACTTCTGACAACTCTTTCAGGCCCTATGTAGATCAGACACTGCCTCCTCAAGCTGCTCTATAAAACCCCATGCATTTCACCAAGAACTATCCTCTTTTCTCTTCCTTTTGCCTAACTAAACCTCCACTCTTAAACTCACTCTTGTGTCCACATTCTCGATTTCCCTAGCGTGAGAAGACAAACCTTGGGTATTTACCCCAAACAACACCACCACTTCAATGTGCTTTCTTCGAGCCAACATATGGGCACAGGGCCCAGTCCAGGTCAATTTACCTATTTATAGAATTTGAATATTGAAAATAGATGTTCCTAAAATAGGCATCCATCGGTTACTCGTCTTAAATATCAATTGCGGGGTTTTCTTTGACACAATAATATTATATAACCAACTACTCAATTACTTAAAAGAATAAGCCTTTCTTTGGGCTTATAAATCTGCAGATTGAGCCGGGCACGGTGGCTCAAGCCTGTAATCCCAGCACTTTGGGAGGTCGAGGCAGGTGGATCACAAGGTCAAGAGATCGAGACCATCCTGGTCAACATGGTGAAACCCCGTCTCTATTAAAAATACAAAAAATCAGCTGGGCATGGTGGCGCGTGCCTATAGTCCCAGCTACTTGGGAGGCTGAGGCAGGAGAATTGCCTGAACCCGGGAGGCGGAGGTTGCAGTGAGCCGAGATCGCGCCATTGCACTCCAGCCTGGGTAACAAGAGTGAAACTCCGTCTCAAAAAAAAAAAAAAAACAAAAACAAAAACCAATAAATACCAATAAATCTGCAGATTGGTGATTTAGGCTGGGCTTTGTTAAACGCTTCTTCTTTTGGCTGAGTTCACCCACATGTTTGGCATGTGATGACAAAATAGTAACAGCAAACAAGGACTGTTGTGGAAACACCCTTCAAGTTTCTCCTTATGTCATATTAACTAACATCACATTGACTAAGTTCCATAAGTGAGTCTAGAGTCAAGGAGTGGAACAGAAAGACACATCTGAAGTGGAGGGAGAATACTGCAAAGTTACATGAAAAAGGGCATTCATAGGTGCAGGGAGACAGAAAGAATCCTAGGCATTAATGCATTCTATCTGCTACACACACCAACGCAAACCCATTCAAATTCTTCAGCTTCTCTTTTCTCATTCGCGTTCTTTACCCTTCTTTTCACTTCTGTGAGCTCTCCCATGGCCCTCAAAGACTTTTCCCTTTATGTTTAAATCCAACTTAAAACGGACTTTGAGTCCTCGTGGTAAACAGGAGGAAGGACCAGACTGCAGCGCCAAGTGGGACAGAGCAGCACTCGGAGGCTCGCACTGTGAACTTCTCGAGAACAAGTCAGCACTCCCAAGAGGACCCGCAGACTCTGTGAAGGAGGCCAACGGCGTCTGCAGGACCTGGGAGAAGCCGCGAATACTCAGCTGCAGCAAGACCCGACCGAGGAGAGCCTGAGCCCGGACACGCCCAGCCCGGCCCCCACCTCATGATTCTTCCCCACCCACCCTGCTAGCAGAAAACAAAGGGCATATAATCTTGGGAGTTCTGGGGCCCTGCCCACCGCTGGATCCTCTTCATACTGCCACAGCTGATGCTCTCTGGAAATGGCCATCTCTTGGCAAGAGGCCAACTAGGACAAAAATTGAGCATCAAACCACCAAAGCTAAGAACCCTCATGGAGTCCATTGCACTACCCCCACTTCCCCCAGCCCCCTGCCACCTCCACCAGAACAGGCGCTGGTATCTACAGCTGAGAGACCATAGACAGTTCCCATCGCAGGACTCTGTGCAGACAATGCCCAGTACCGTCCCAGAGCCGGGTAGACTTGCTGGGTGGCTAGACCCAGAAGAGAGACAATAAACACTGCAGCTCAGCTCACAGGAAGCCATATCCATAGGAAAAGAGGGAGAGTACTACATCAAGGGAACACCCTGTGGGACAAAGGAATCTGAACAACAACAGCCTTCAGCAGGAGACCTTCCTTCCGATGGAGCCTACCCAAATGAGAAGGATCCAGAAAACCGAGCGTGGTAATATGATAAAACAAGGCTCTTTAACACCCCCCAGAAAAAACACACTAGTTCACCAGCAATGGATCCAAACCAAGAAGAAATCCCTGATTTATCTGAAAAAGAATTCAGGATGTTACTCATTAAGCTAATCTGGGAGGCACCAGAGAAAGGTGAAGCCCAATGCAAGGAAATAAAAAAAAAAAAAAAAAAAAAAAAAAAGGCCAGGCGCGGTGGCTCAAGCCTGTAATCCCAGCACTTTGGGAGGCTGAGGCGGGCGGATCACAAGGTCAAGAGATCGAGACCATCCTGGTCAACATGGTGAAACCCCGTCTCTACTAAAAATACAAAAAATCAGCTGGCCATGGTGGTGCGTGCCTGTACCACAAATTTACCTGTACATTTGTTGCCAATAATAAAGTTTTAACAAAATTTTAAAGGCCACAGAACAATCGTAAATTTTTCCACTAAGATTTAGATTGTGTTGTGTGGTTTCAGCTTGTATGGCCATTTTTATGGTTTCACTGCTGTGCAAAGCAAAGAGTGAGTGCCTGTGTATTCAAGATACAAGTCCATTGTCACATTTGTTTAGCAAATATTTTCTCTCAGTCTGTAGCTTGTCTCTTCATCCTCTTAACAGGGTCTTTAATCGAGCAAAGGCTTTAGTTGAGGTGGAGTGTAATTTGTCTTTTTTTTTTTGAGACATAGTCTTGTTCTATCGCCCAGGCTGGAGTACAGTGGCATGATCTGGGCTCACTGCAACCTCCGCCTCCTGGGTTCAAGTGATTCTCCTGCTTCAGCCTCCCGAGTAGCTGGGATTACAGGTGCCCACCACCATGCTCAGCTCATTTTTTTGTTTTTATTAGAGACGGGGTTTCACCATGTTGGCCAGGCTGGTCTCCCTGACCTTGTGATCCACCCGCTTTGGCCTCCCAAAGTTCTGGGATTATAGGCATGAGCCACCATGCCTGGCCAATAGGCCTTTTGTGTCATATCTAAGAACTCTATTTTTTTTTTTTTTTTTTTTTTTGAGACAGTCTCACTTTTGTCACCCAGGCTGGAGTGTAATGGCGCGATCTCACCTCACTGCAACCCCTGCCTCCCAGCTTCAAGTGATTCTCCTGCCTCAGCTTTCTGAGTAGCAGGTATTACAAGCACCTGCCACCACGCCCGGCTAATTTTTGTATTTTTTTAATAGAGACGTTTCACCACATTGGGCAGGCTGGTCTCGAACTCCTGACCTCCGGTGATCCACCCACATTGGCCTCCCAAAGTGCTGGGATTACAGGCGCGAGCCACTGTCCGGCTAGAACTCTTTACCTAGTTACAGGTCCCAAAGATTTTCTCCTTTGTTTTCTTTTAAAAGTTTTATAGGTTTATGCTCTAGGTTTACTCGTTCCAACCTATGATCCGTTGTGCATTGATTTTTGTATAAGGTATGAGGCTTGTATTATTTTTTGAGTTGTTTGTTTGTTTTTGCCTGTAGGTGTCAGTTGCTTTAGCACCGTTTGTTGAAAAGACAATCCTCCCTCCACTCACAATCCTTCCTTTGCACCTTTGTCAAAAATGAGCTATCCATCTATGTGTGGGTCTATTTCTGCGTTCTCTATTGTGTTCCTTTGATTTATGTATTTAACCTCTCAGTACTATGCTGTCTTGATTACTGTAGCTGTATTTTAAGATATAGTATTGGGGAGAATGTTTCCTCCCATTTTATTCTTTTTAAAAATTGTATTAGTCTAATTATTTTGCCTTTCCATGTAAACTTTAGAAGAAACTTGTTTATACAAGATATTTATATGAAATATCTTGCCAAGATTTGGATAGAAATTATGTTAAACTTACAGATCAATTTGGGAAGAACTGCCATTTTTACTGTCTTCTAATCCACGAACATAATTTGTACATCATCTCCACTTACTTAGGTTTTCTTTAGTTTCTTCCATCAGCATTTTATAGTTTTCAGCATATGATTCTTTTCAAGTTCTGTTCTATTTATACCTAAATATTTTTTTGAGCACTTGTAAATGACAGTTTTTAAAATGTCAGTTTCCATATGTTTATTGCTAGTATATAGAAATGTAATTGATTTTTAATGTTGATTTTATACCCTTGCTAAACTTGCTAAACTCATTTAATAGTTCTAGAAGTTATTTTCATTGATTTATTGCTATTTTCTATGCAGATCATTATGTCATCTACAAATGGCTCCAGTTTTATTTTTTCCCTTTTAATCTGTGTGCATTTTATTTGTTTTTTCATGCCTTATTGTGCTGGTTAGAAATTCTGTTACTATGTTGAATTAGAGATGTACTGCTTGAAAAAAAAAAACTACAAAAACCTACAGTCAAAATCTATACCAAGCGTTCAACTAAAAATACCCATACGGTCTGGCAAGTAACATGTGTAAATTGGGCTGATTAAAATAATAGGAGTTGGTAGGCATGCAGCATACTGAAGAATATGTATACCTCCTAAAAGGAATCAAGTCCAATGCTTTTGAAAGTACTGTTTGTTTACCAGCCAAACAAAATGTATTTTTAAAACAGGATTTGGCTTTGGTGGTCTCTAAGTGTCTATACAGAGTTGCATTCAAAGAAAACAAGTTCCACCTCCACAAGCCCTAAGCAATTATTTAGATTCTACTTACCAAGTATGGACACTACTTTTGGGGAATTACTATCAGAATCATGTGAGTTAAGGGTTAAGACTAAGCTGGCAATGAATGTTACATTGCTTAGCTATTCATACATAACATACCACTTGCACACCATTATTACTTTTTAGTCTGTATGGGCAATCAATTTCTTCTGGGCTTGCTCTTAATCTGGGCTCTGTTTAGCTAATCATGGCTGGTTTATGCATACATCTGCAGTAAGCTGGTAAGTTGTCTGCAGCCTGGCTATACCCGAATGGACTCATTCTTATGTCTGGAGTTAGCTTGGTCATAACTAGAGCAATAGTAGGTAATTAGGCTGCATGTCTCTCGTTATCCAGTGGAAGGATGCAGGCATGTTCTCACTGCAAAGACTGGGTTCATCCATGTCCCTACAAAGGATACAAACTCATTGTTTTTTATGGCTGCATGGTATTCCATGGTGTATATGTACCACATTTTCCCTGTCCAGTCTATCATCGATGGGCATTTGGGTTGGTTCCAGGTATTTGCTATTGTAAACAGTGCTGCAATGAACATTTGTGTGCATGTGTCCTTATAATAGATTGATTTATAATCCTTTGGATATATACCCAGTAATGAGATTGCTGGGTCAAATGGAATTCTGTTTCTAGGTCCTTGAGGAATTACCACTCTGTCTTCCGCAATGGTTGAACTAATTTACATTCCCACAGTTAGCGAGTTCTTATCCATTCTGTGGTTCTGTATCTTTTTTTTTTTTTTTTTTTTTGAGACAGAGTTTCACTCTTGTTACCCAGGCTGGAGTGCAATGGCACGATCTCGGCTCACCGCAACCTCCGCCTCCTGGGTTCAGGCAATTCTCCTGCTTCAGCCTCCTGAGTAGCTGGGATTACAGGCACGCGCCACCATGCCCAGCTAATTTTTTGTATTTTTTAGTAGAGACGGGGTTTCACCATGTTGACCAGGATGGTCTCGATCTCTCGACCTTGTGATCCGCCCACCTCAGCCTCCCAAAGTGCTGGGATTACAGGCTTGAGCCACCGCGCCCGGCAAGCTTCTGTATCTTTTAAGTGGAGGACTTAGGCCCATTTACCTTCAATGTTAGTATTGGGATGTGCAGTTTTGTTGCATTCATCATGCGATTTATTGCTTGTGTACTTTATTTTTGGTTTTTGCTTTTTAACTTGTATTTTTGTTTTATAGGTCCTGTATAATTTATGCTTTAAAGCGATTCTGTTTTGATGTGTTTCCAGTATTTATCTGAAGATTTAGAGGCTCTTTCAGCAGTTCTTGTGGTGGTGGCTTGGAAATGGCAAATTCCCTCAGATTTTGTTTGTCTGAAAAATACTGTATCTTTCCTTCATATGTGATGCTTAGTTTCACTGGATACAGAATTCTTGGTTGATAATTGTTTAGTTTGAGGGCGCTGAAGATAGGGCCCCAGTCTTTTCTAGCTTGTAGGGTTTCTGCCTAGAAATCTGCTGTTAATCTGATAGGTTTTCTTTTATAGGTTACCTGGTGCTTCTGTCTCACAGGTCTTAAGATTTTTTTCTTCATCTTAACTTTGGATAACCTGATGACAACGTGCCGAGGTGATGATCTTTTTGTGCTGAATTTCCCAGGTGTTCTTTGTGCTTCTTGTATTTGAATGTATAGGTCTCTAGCAAGGCCAGGGAAGTTTTCCTCGATTATTCCCCCAAATATGTTTTCCAAGCTTTTAGAATTCTCTTCTTCCTCAAGAACACTGATTATTTTTAGATTTGGTTGTTTAACATAATCCCAGACTTCTTGGAGGCTTTGTTTGTATTTTTTGAATTCTTTTTTCTTTGTCTCTGTTGGATTGGGTTAATTTGAAGACCTTGCCTTCAAGCTCTGAATTTCTTTCCTCTACTTGTTCAATTATATTTCTGAGACTTTCCAAAGCATTTTGCATTTCTATAAGTGTCACCAATGTCAAATTTATTATTGGCAACAAATGTACAGGTAAACTAATATTTACTTAGTACACTTTAAAGCATTAGAAACTTTTAGAATTAAAGTGATTTATGTCTTTGTAAAAAACATCAGTAACAGTTTAAGCAGTGTCTTCTCATGATGTAACTTACAAAAGAGGAAGCATCTGCTTGGTGAATTGTCATATTCCTCTCTAAGTTTGGATCAGCTTTTGACGTTTTACCTTTTGGATTTTCAATGTCATGAGATATCTTTAAGAATTCCTTAAATATGAAGATATATTTCACTTCTTTAGGACATCTTCCTTCTTTCCGTATGTCAACAGTTTTGCTGTCACTGAATTTCTCTGGCTGCATGCATATGTAGAGTCTCTTGCCTGAATGGAAGCAGGATCAATATTCTCAGCCATTTCATGTAAAATTCCACAAATGGTTAATTCAAATTTCACTTCCAGTGTTGTAACTTTTTGTTTCTGTGCTGTACTTTCATCTCTGTGGCCAAGTCTTTGAATTATCCTTTTTTGTAATATGTCAAGTGGGTTTATTACTGGGAGACAAGGAAGCAACAAAACCAAACATTTGCTTTCTGTGTTAATAAGAGATGTGCAATGGTCAGTCATGAACAGACTTTCAAAGAAGTGACTGGTCACTGATCGTATACACATTTTTTATCTTGTGATTTGTAGACTGAAGAAGTAGTACTGTATGCAATCACTCACAGTTAATACATTATGGTAACTTCAATTTCAACCATTTAAGCCATGGGAAACGGGAATCATGCATATTGGGACTGTGCAAAGTGAGGGCTGCCTATATAAATAACTGTCAAAACTCAACAGTTGACCAGGATGGTCTCGATCTCTCGACCTCGTGATCCACCCGCCTCGGCCTCCCAAAGTGCTGGGATTACAGGCTTGAGCCACCGCGCCCGGCCTGCAACCATGTTTATAATGGCAAAAAGACTGTCCTCAGCCCAGACTCTCTTCAGTGTTGGCACAGCCACAGGGTGACGGAGTATGCAGCCAGTTAAAAGGAACAAGAAATTTACTATATAATGAATGTTTACCTCAATTAAAAACAAGTTTTTTTAAGAAGACAGGAAAAAAGATACACTATTAAGAGGACAAAGTAAGATACAGAAGAATACTAATATTTGTGTTAAGAGAGGGAAAGAAAGAGAGGTATTTATACATCAGCTCATTATTTACAGAACAGGGCTGGAAAGGTCCCGGGAATCTGGACATAGTAATTACTTCCAGAAAGAGAAACTGGGTGCCCTTTACATTTTGTAGCATGTGAATAAATCAGTATTTATTAATCTAAATATTCCCACTACCATCACCCCGATTTCATACTCAGGCCAGTCACCAAGACTTTATCAAATCTCTCTCTCTCACTCTGGTTTCCACAGGATTACTTTGCCACAATGCTGTTTTCCTCTTTATGCTCCTCCTGACACTGTATATATTAATGTAAACCACAATTCTAACATGCAACCCTTCCTGTTGCAATATACCTTCTACGACATAGTTTATTTACCACTCTGAAAGAAATCTCTCATGGGCAGCATACCCCATATATCAGTCTGGATCCAATCAGGAGGGAGACAAAAACCACACCAGTAAGTATTTTTTCCCATAAAATCGAGATCCTGCACAAACCAGTCATTCAGATAGAGAAAATTAAATATAAAAAATTGTTAATAAAAGATGGCTTACTAAATGTGATAAAGAAGATTCTAATGGGTACAGAAATAACAACGGGAGAAAGAATACTAAGAACTTAGGAGTCATCCCCCAAGCACTATTCCAGGGCTGAGATTCAGAACTCATTGGAGAGGGCATGGTTGCCACAGGAAATTGGGCTATAAATGGAAGAAATTTACCACAAGGAGAAGTCCAGAGCTGATTGAAGCATAGCACCTCACCAAGTGGTAGAATCACTGGAGGTTCTGGGTAGGCCAAAAGTGTTCTGTAGGGACATTTTATCAGCAGAGAAACTTGAAGGAAGGTGTGGGCTAAGACTGATCCATGAAGGTTGTTGAGGTGAGACTGACCTTCTACAGGCCAATCTGCTGGCAGCCAATCACATAATGGCACACTAGAACTAGAAAGAGAAGCCTTACTGTATCCCTCCAACGACAACGCCTAACACTGAGCCTGCTAGCAAAGGAGAAACCTATACAAAGGTCCAGTTTCAATACTGCAAAGCAAGGTTGGCCCTTAGCGCTCAGAGGTGACAAACTGATAACCGGTACACCTCACAATTTTGAAGTAAGATGAATTACAGTGTGGTGAGTGCTATAACTTAATGATGTGCTGATGTTATAAAAGTATGGAAGGGAGAAAATGTGAATTTTTAGTTACTCCTTACTAGATATTGGTATAATTTCTTAGTCTTCCATATATATTTTTGTATGTGCGTTCATTTCTTCAGAGACAATCCGTGATCATCCTCATATAGGTAGATTTCAAAGTTTTTTACTATGTGTGTGGAAAATGATTTGATTTGCATAAATCAATGAGAGCATGGATAACACTAATGTAAACATATTGTTGTTCAATTTGTTTTAAGAGCATTAATTCTGGTCTTTTTTTTTTTCTCATATGGGATAATACTAACAATGGCAAATACTTCATGGTGTTCATAATGTAAAGAATCACAAAAACACACATCTGTTATTTGATAAGCACAAACTAAGGTAGACTTCACAGATGTGAATTTCAGCTGAGTCATAAAGGGTAAGAACACATTCCAGGGAGGACAGAAGCGTTTAGTGAGGTATGGAGTCGCGAAAAGGATTGATGTGTTGAGCGACTGCAAAACAGTGTATGTGGTGCTCACGTCTTTGGGAGGGAAGCATTAGCTGAGGGAGGCTGAAAGGGAATTAGGCCGTAGGTTTTCTGAATTTTGTTGAACATGTAGATCCGCAGGCTATAACCCACAAAAGCCTATTTAGTAAGTTTGGGGCAGGGACCAAGGAATCTGCATTTTAATCACACAACTACCTACCATTGGATGCTAATGCGCATGACCCACACATAATAAATACTGTCTAAAAATATTTTTACTTGGTGCTATAGGTCTCCAAAATAGAGCATACACACCTCAGGGACCATGCACGATAATTCAGTGGGGTGCTAGAAGAAGATACAAAAATATGTATTTGTATTTAAATTAAACTTTATTAATAGTTAATATATGGGTACAGATGCCTTCATTTGATCTGTATATAAAGGGAAGGACAAGACCTGACAGTGAAGTCCTCATTCCCTCATCAGCACACCATGACAGACGACAGTTTATAGACATTGCACAAATGAAAAAGTGGCACAAAAAGATTTCTAAAAAGAAATCAATAGATTAAAAGATAACAGTAATAATGTAAGCATATGGGAACAAGGAAAGAGCAGAGTTAACCCTTCTCCTAAATCTAAACTAGCTCTGTGCCAAATTACAAGGATAAAAATTATGAAATCAGATGACCAGCAGTCTGTGAATACTTTTAGAAAAAAGTCTGTGCTATGTTAAGAACATTTTGAAACATCTTGAATATTAAAAATATTGTATTTTGTGCTTTTGTGGATGAAAACATATCACCTACCAAAACTTTTGTACCTTCACAATATAACAACTTACAAATAATTTCCTCACCTATTTAAAAATCCCCAAAACCTCAATAGAAGTTGCTTTAAAAAATATTCCAAAGTTTTAGAAAGCTATTTGTTAAAAATATGTAAGTTCTGATTAGTTGCAAGAACAAATGTTCATCTTCCATGAAGGCAAACGTTTGTTCTAAGGTTGAGAAATTTAGAATGCTTTGATTCACTCTACTCTTCTGGCTCAGCCATCACTTCGACATTTTGCTGAGACACTTACTTTATCAGTACCAATACTGATAGTTACCGGTGTGAGACTTTTCCATGTATTATCTTCTCTGCTTGAGGATTGCTTAACACTTGGTGTTATAAACACCCAATTACTCTATCAAAGAATACAGGTCTTTGTCATAATTTGTTGCTTGTTTAAAGTTCTTATTTACCTTATGGGAAGCAATACACACAGAGATGTACCATTTGGATCACTGCATATTCTCAAGATGATCTTCCCTGAAAAAGGGATTCTTGGTGGCTGTCTTCTCTGAAGTCTAGATATGTAATTTTCTTTTTCCTTTGTAAATTCTTTTTATCCTGAAATTTAAGAATTTGAGTATCTTCTCTTACATGTGTAATAGCATCTCAAATTCAACATTCCAAAACTAAATTGATTCCTCCAGCTGCTACCATTGCAAACTCTGATTTTATACGATCTTTCCCATCATAGTATAAACAGAAACTCCATTCTTTGTTATTTAGGCAAAAAAAAAAAAAAGTTTTTTATTTATATCTCACACACTGTATCCTATCCCACTACTTTCAAAATACTTACACAATCTCACCATTTGTTTTCCTCCACTGATACAGCACTGGTCCAAGCCTGTATCATTTCTTGTCTGTATTATTGCAATATCCAATAATCTGGTCTCCTGGCTTCTGCCTCTGCTACCAACAGACAGACTGTATTCTTCAACAAGGTTGAGTCAATTATTCTCCAATCACGTATCACTCCTCTGCATAAAATTCCTCAAATGGCTTCCTGTATTTATCAGTAAATTGAAGTCAAAAGGCTTACATTCAACTATAAGGCTCTGTAATCTTGTTCCCTGCTGCCTCTGCCCACATCTCTCACTATCCTTGCTCCCTCCCCACTAACCAAGTGGACTCCTTAACAGTCCTTGAAATGGTAGGTATGTTCGGCTTGTCTCAGGGTTTTTAAACTCCCTATTCCCTATCTGGAGTACATCTCCTCCATATTTACCACACTAGATCCTTCACTTCAAACTGTTGCTCAAACGTCTCACCTGAGATGTCTCTGACCATTCATATAAAATAGTAAATCCTGCCACTACCTTATCCAAACATAGCCTAATCATCCTACTATGCTTTAGTTTTTTCTGTATTACTTATTTCCACCTGAGACAGATTTATTCATTTACTTCTTTCCACCCAATGAGGGAACCACCTTTGCTTTCTTCACCCTGTATTCCCAGCTACTAAACTAGTACTTGTCACTAAAGAAAGTAACAATAAATATCTGAATCAAGTATCTGCCCAGGTGTGTCCTCACCCCCCACCCAACCCTGTGGCTTGGAACCTATGAGAGAGCCCTTTTGAACTCATTAAATCTCCCTGTAGTATTTAGTAATTGTGCCCTCCTATATCTTGTTTCCCTTTTTCTCCTTGTGGTTCCTCACTTATTCACATTAAATATTTTAGACTCCTCTTCTAGGCATTTTCATTTTTGAAATCTCCATGTCTTTGGGTTTTTACTTTCCTAGAGATAACTACTACATGATATTCCAGGCCACTAACTTAGTCCCCAAGAGTGGCCATGCCTCTCTTTTTGTACCACATTTTAATGTGGCTTAATTGCTAGAAAAGTTATTTATACTGACTGAATTTTCTCAGGTGCTTTTTCAAAATTAAAATTGTCAGCCATCTCCACCAGCAATTCTTTTTTATCATCCATTTCTTCTGGGTTCCTGCTTTCTGTAGATACTATTTTCTTTAGGTTTCCTTATTCTTTTTTGTCTACTCACTCCTCCTTTGGCATAAATCAAACTGTGGGACACTCTGAGTGGAAACAAACTTGTGAGCAACAGAAGGCAGTTCTCTTCTGTAGGCTGATTATCCACTAACCAGCAAGTTGCCACTCCTCATCACAGATGACCGGAAGAAAATCTCTTCCAATTTTTTTTTTTTTTTCTATTTACTTGCCCTCCACCAGCCTCATGGGGAGATGTGGAATTCAGCCCATCACGCAGCAACCAAGCAGGTACTCCGAAGCTAGTCTTCCTAGTACCATACATACGACCTGCAACGCTTTTCCTCTAAATCTATGTATCTTTCAAAGTGAGGCTCTTTCCGTTCAGATCCTTGCTGAAGGCTTCATAACTGCCAGTCTATAGACCTTCATCTGGATTAGAGGAAGAAAGTCAAAGACAAGCTCTCCTTTCCATATTATGGTAGAATCAACGGACTGTATACACTCTTATTTGCCCAAAGGCTCCAGGCTCAAAGCAGCTGCTCTATTCAAGAGAGGGTAGTTGCCAAATGGAAACAAAGATTGAGGGGAGGGAATTTAAGATACATAATCAAACCATCTCCCTAGAACCTACTTAAAACGAAAGGTGTAACTAAAGAGGGTGGGAAAAAATAAATAAATAAATAAAGGGTGACAAAATGAAAATATGAGAGGAAACAGTCACAGTGCAAGACGTATGACAGAGTAGGAGAGGTGTAGGAGAAATATACATGGACGGACAAGTCCCTGATGGGTGACAGGGTGTTTAAAACACCAGAATAGGAGGAAATAAGGAAAAGATTATGATATGCATAGAGGTTTGTGAGATACAGCGTTAAGAAGTCCATGGCTTCTGTTTCCTCTGTCATGAAAAGGTGAGGTCACTTCTGGGTGAAGACAGTGTAAAGCTGGATCACAGCTGGATCATAACTAAGCAACCAGCAAGGGAGTGAGTGAAAAGGAAAAATTCAAAATCAATGGCTAAAAAAGAAAAGATAAACAACTTCATGCTAATATGGAAATGGATTTGATCAGATTTAGATAAAGTTCAGCATAGCATCTAACCACCATGTAGTTCATTTCCTACATCACTGTAGGAAAAGAAAATTCACAACCTGCTAAGAATTCTCCCCCCAAACCCAGAACAAAGCAAACTGAGGAAATCAGCAGCCCATAGAAAAGTCAGAGAAAAATCCTCAAAAATGAAAATCTTTTCCTCCCACACCAAAATCTCCAGGGATTCCTTTTAGCCAGCAGCCCACCATTGAGAACCACTCAGGATGTTCTCTCTCATCTTAGGAATTGGCTGCACATAGAACTGGGGAAGTGAGCCCAACACTGGCACTTAATGAAATCTAAGAGGACAGAGCTAATTTTCCAACAAAGGTTTTACTCTCTTTCAGTATCATTAAGCTATAGAAGTAGCAAAGAATACAAGAACTAGCCTCACATGGGAGCAAACTTAGAAAACAAGATTCAGAGACGGTGGGAAGGCTGTCAAGTCTTGGTAAAGGCCCTCATAATCTGGGCTGATGGGACAAGCACATAATTCTTTTTTTAACAATTTGGATGTTGGAGAAAGGCACTAAAATGATCCATACCTTTAGCATTTTATTAGTTCATCTTTAAACAGATTTTCATCTTTAAATATCTAACCCGTTTTTAAAGCATGGATCCTGTAAAGCTAGTGCCAACAGCTACCTTCTCCTTGTGGCCCTCTTTCTTCTCACTCCTATGCCTGTCACTTCCATTTCAACACTTACATGAATTGCAGCCCCACAGATCCTTGACTCCTCATTTTAAAGAATACGTCCCCCTCTGTTACTTCCAAGGTCTTGACTTTTTCCCATCAGTATCAGATCACCTGTGAAGTCTTGACGTCACACCTCCTATCTTTCAGGCTCACTTCATTGCTGTTATCAGTTCACAGGACAGCACCACTTTCTCACCATTCACCACCTCCCTCTCTGTCATGTATTCCTTGAATAGCTTAGATTCCATGTTTCAATACTACAATCACCTGGAAAATATCTTCAACTCCCTGGCTTGCTTCTACTTCCATCTAAATGGCTTAAAAATCTAACTGCAATTCTCATCTTTTTTTTTTTTTGTGAGAGGGAGTGTCGCTCTTGTTGCCCAGACTGTAATGCAATGGTGCCATCTTGGCTCACAGCAACCTCCGCCTCCGGGTTGAAGATATTCTCCTGCCTCAGCCTCCCAAGTAGCTGGGATTGCAGGCATGCACCACCACACCCGACTAATTTTGTGTGTTTAGTGGAGATGGGGTTTCTCCATGTTGGTCTGGTTGGTCTCGAACCCCCGACCTTGGGTGATCTGCCTGCCTCAATCTCCGAAAGTGCTGGGATTACAGGTGTGAGTCACTGCACCCGGCCCTAACTGCAATTCTCTATACCTGAAATCAAGCAGCTAAATGTCACAGGAGAAAAAAAAAATAACACTAGGTTTGCCTAGCTTTGTTTTAAATTCAAGATAACCCCAGAACCATACAATGCTGTCCAAATTAGTATTTTCCTATTAAGCTGAAGTTTTCTCCTCCTCAAATTCCCACATCAAACTGCTTTAGCCTTAAACTACTTTAATGCATCTCAATTCATTTCAACATCAGTGACCCTTACACTTCCTCTCTCTCCTCAGTACATTATGGAATAAAAATGCATTATCTAAAAATACAAATATTTTAAAACTCTTGTTATAGTCAAGCCCACTATAAACATTAGTGATGCTCAATTGTGCTAAAACAACGGAATGAGCCACAAGGAAGTTCACTTGATCTCCCCCAAACATGAACATACACTGACTCGATAAACACTTTCAAACTATTACATTTTAAAGAAAAATGTTTATATTATTTATCAATTTTAAAAGATAAATAGATGGCCATTTAGAGTATTAACATTGTAAACTCCATGAAGGCAGTTCTTCTGTAAGTATCCATTACCACATTTTATCAAAGTGAGTATGCTGTATAACCCAATGTTTTCACTTGTAATTTGTTTGCAAAACAATCATCACAGTCCAATAAAATATCCAAATGTAATAAAAAATCTCTCTCAAATGTCTTCTGCTTCACTGTAGTCTGACCCCTATTTACATTAGTTATGTAATAGAAATCGGCATTCTCTAGATGAGGGTGAACTGTAAGCTATAAATAATTCTGTGTCAAAGGATCCACACAAGCAATTATGAGACAACTTCAACAATAAAACCTTCTTCAGAGCTACTTTATAATGTTTTCTAGGGTCATTTAAGAAAATAAAGAGGAAAAATTCTTCCAATTCACCATAAATGCTGATCATTACATGATTAAATATAAAAGTACTCTTAAAAATAAGAGAAAAAAATGCTTATTTGGCAATGTGCTGTTATTTATATACTAGCACCTTTGAGCTTTAAAAAAATTCAACAGCATTTACAATGCATGCTCTATCTATTTTAGTTATGCCAATGCTCAATGAAAAGCAGATGATCAAAGGAACAGAATAGCAAAACAAAATGCATATTCCGTGGGCACTTATGAATTGAACAAAAATTAAGTTTGAATAGAAGCCCATTAAACTCATCATTAAAGAAATTTTGTTGCAGAAGATTCACAATTATTGGTACCACTGACATGATGATGCTGTTAATGCTCTGATTATATGAGTACAGTTTGTTTTCAAACTATAAAATGTTAAAATCAGAATGCTCAAACTGTAAAGGTAATGTAATTTACCAGGACACACTCAATTCTATTACAATAATAACATGGAAAATTTGACCATAATCAAACTCTAAGTTCAGCAGAGCATGAAGCGGGCTACCATTATGAACTATGATTATATACATTATTTAACTCATTAACAGAAAGTGTAAATGGCTTTAACTCATTAGCTTTCAAAGTGAACATTTATATTTCATTTATTCCTCAGAAAAAATACTATGCCTGACAAATCTCAATCATCTTTTCATGCAAAGGGAACGTTCCAGCCCACAATACAGCTTCTAACTTCTTGGTATAAATGTCTCTGGGAGATTGAGGACAAAGGGAGAGTGGAAATGTCCCCAGTGCTCTTAACGTAAAGTACGGCAACATGTTAATTTTACTGACAATTAAACTTAAAATTTAAAAGCCTCCAAACCAGACTAGAATCAAATGAGTAGAACAGGCCAGGCATGGTGGCTCACACCTGTAATCCCAGAATTTTGGGAGGCCAAGGCAGGCAGATTACCTGAGGTCAGGAGTTCAAAACCAGCCTGGGAAACATGGTGAAAACCCGTATCCACTAAAAATAGAAAACTTATATGGGTGTGGTAGCGCGCACCTGTAATCCCAGCTACTTGGGAGGCTGAGGCAGAAGAACTATCTGAACCCAGGAGGTGACGCCTGCAGTGAGCTGAAATCGCACCACTGCACTCCAGCCTGGGCCACAGAGTAAGACTCCACCTCAAAAACAAACAACAAAAACAAAAAGAATGAGGAGAACATTTTATCACTTCACATGGCAGCCAAAACTTAAAACTCTAATCAAGAACTACTTTGAGAAATAGCTCCACCTGGTAGTTAAAAATCAGTTATAGTGCTTACTCCGTGTACATGAACTGCATTACTTACTAAGCACTGTAATCAAACTTAGAGGTTAAATAGCTTTCAGTAAATTTAAGGTGGATAGAAATGGGGAATTCAATGGCAAACAAAATCCTTGGACAGATCATTTGCTTAAATTGGACACAGCATCAACCCCACTTTCTGAATTTTGGCAATAAAAGTAGTTTTATTTCATTAGCTTTACTCATATAAAAATGATTACGCTTTTCAGTAAAGGGCACATATTTATAACTTCCAAGATGCCTTTATAAAGACTGCCTAAAATAATACATAGAAACCCAAAACACATAAAAATTCTGCAAGTATTATCTATTATGTACTTACTAAATGTATATCTTTATACAGCTATTATACATTTTCAATTTTTCATTAGTTATTATCCCAACAGATATCAGCAATGCTGGAATCAACATACTTCCAAATGTAGGAACAATATGCCAGAACACAAAGGACTTGGCACTTCAAAATTCCTACTCGAATTCTTAAGTCAACTTCAGTCATTTCTCCACTTTTTATTTCTAAAGTTAATACACTATCATTAGAATAGCTGGGTGAAACTCAAACACAGGTGAATAAATAGTAGAAATTCAGTTAAATAATATTAAGGCTAATGTAATTAAATTTTCATGTTGTACTTTAAAAAAAAAAAAAAAAAAACAGCAGCTGCCAACTTTTCAGTTGAGAACAAATTTCCATAGTTCTTATTTTATAAATTACTTCTCAGCATTCTATATGGGTTTTAACCAGACAAACCAATAATTTCTTTATTAAGATTCTTTTTTTAAAAAAGTATGTGTATATGAAGGGTTTTAATAAACTTCCAAAAAAATTAAAAATTAAAAATTTAAAAAGACTTCTCTATCTTACTCATAATTTTGCAATTAAACAAGCCATTTCAAAACACAAAGTTTAAAGCTACTTCTTAGGCCATTAATTTGACCAGCTTTTGTAACTGTGATATTTGTAATATTATAAAATACACTGCTAGTATCAAAAAACTTTATATACTTTAGTGCAACAAATATTCTTCCCCCCACAGAAAAAAGAACAATGTAATAATTTTAATTTTTGTTAGCAGTCACAAAAATTTTTATTTAGGAAAAATATTCCCTTCAGTATTTATTAGATAATGAATAGTTTACTTTTACTTTTCTGTGTAGAACAATTTAGAAGTATGCCACTTTCCTTTCATAAGCAAACTGTTTTTGTCTCATTCTGCATGGCAGATCAAAAATTAACATTTCTTTCTGCCTTAAAAATTAGGAGATTTTCCTCATTATGAATTAGTTGTTTCTATATGGATTACTGCTGTGCTGCTAAAAACAAAAAGTTAGTAAAGGTTATGGACACGTGGAGAAAAAAACAAGCTATAATACTAGTTAAGAATGAAATACATTAAACATTATTTAAATATTAAACAGTAAAATACTCCTTCTATATTAATAAATAATTAAAAATTGCATCTGCCAATGGGAATACAGGCCAATACCACCAATAACAGGGATGGTCTAGTGCAAAGGGTGGCCACGAAACAAGAACAAAACAAAAACCACACACACATGCAGAAACGAAGGAAGAGGAGAACAATTTAATACTGGTATTGTTTCCAATAACAAATTAAACCAGTGATTCTGAATTCTTCCTGCACACTCAAATTACCTGGAGAACGTCTAAAAAAAAATACTGATGACCAGGTCTCGTCTGAAATTACATAAAAATGGGAATGAAGATTCAGGCATGGGGTTTTTTAAAAACCCTCCAAATGATTCTAACATGCAGTCAAGGTTGAGAGCAAGTGACTGAAACCTACATATTTCTTACGTTCCCTGACTGAGAAGAATGTCCTATCAATGTAGAAATAGAAATTTCCTTTACAGATTGGGCATACATGGGTATCTCCAGTTAGAAGTAACTTATGGGTAAGTTATTAATTTATACTTCATTCCCATTAAAGTATCTACTTATACCTCTCCTCATTCCCTGTAATTCTGTATCCTCAAACTCCAAAACCAAGTAGAGTCAAACTACATTTTTGTAATAAATTTGTTACACTGAAAATACATCATTCATGCATATAAATATTTGCCGAATGCCTACTATGTGCAAGGCACTGTGTTAAGTACTGCTATAGGACCATGTCATGGGAGAATGAATAGGGATTGCTGAAAAATTTTGTGTTTTAGAATAAATGGCTAAAAAATAATGGAATGAAATTAATTCCAAGGACCTAAATAAGAAACTAAATTGTCAAAGAGAAAAAAAGCAGTGCTTATACTAAGGATCTGATTTTAAGACAGATGATCATCGCATATTTGTCCTTTTCCTGATGTTCCTTTACAGTTTTGCCATAAGCCTTTGAATACACATAAGGCAAATTCAAAATAGAAAAATAAACCTGATTCAAAGCAGATGTTCCTAATTTTAACCATAGTCTGTATCAAATAAAGTTCATTAATAAGTACAAATACCAAAAATCTTTATGGGAAGGTAGTTCGTATCGACTTGTAGTAGTCTCGACAAGTAATCTTACAAACATCACAGATTCTGGTCCCTGACTATTTCATCGTGAAGAAAGTTTACACAACACGTAATTTATTCCGGAAACAGATCTATATGCTAAGAAAGCCTAATGTGAACAAATTTGAGTTTTCTTTTATCTTTAAGGAAAGAAGACACTTTTAAGGGAGGAAAATAGGGGTAGAATCTATTCAAATCTTCTAAGCATGCTAAAATCTAGTAATTTAAAATGCCAACTGTTCTCTTCTGAACAGCCTTGTAGGTACCATGTGAATAAATAGCTTTTCTAGTTACTAGTGGTATGGACTTTGTGATTACTTAAAAAATAAATAATTTCTTCTCATTTTTGTGACAGTGTTAAATTTCATAAAGAAGCTTGATAATGTCAGCTTAACACCTATGAAAGGGCTAAATGTTTACCAACAAAATGTTAACCGAGGAAAGAACTGCTGGGAATAAAAATGAAGAAAAAAATGACCTAAGACTGTGATCAGCAAAAATACTGATGGCAAAAACAATTTGGGAAAGTAAAGCTTTCTAGTTGCTTTTAAGTAAAAAGAGTGAAATCAGGATTCAAGGAAAATGGTCACTTGTACCTTGGATGCAACATTTTGTCTAAAGTAGAGAAATAGTAAAATATTTTACTAAGTTAAAATATAGGTTTTATATTTTATACCATATTTAATACACACATAAAAATACCAGTGTTTTTCTCGTTTCTTTTCAATTAAGCAAATGTGTTCTTTGGTGTCTGGGAGTTTATCAATATTTAGGGATAATGGAAGATAAGAACTCCAAGACTGACAAGCCTAAACCTAAAACAGAAGACTCAAAATCCTATACCATAAAAATTAGAATCCAAGATGGACTAAAGAGAAAAGGAGCTTAAAGTCACATCGCAATAGGGCTGATACATATTCCTTCCCCAAATCATACTGCAGCTCCCAAAATAAAAAATACTACAGCCTATTATGGTTTTAATCTGTGTTTTGAAATTTTTTTCAAATGGAAAGATATCACAGATAGAAACACATCATTCTAAGTTTCAAAAATCACCAAAGTCAGTGAGAAGAATGTACATTCATTAAATGTAACCATTTGTAAATAAAGAAATCTTGAAAAGGCTGAATAGTTCATGAATAGTTCAATCAAATTGAAGAGTTGTTCTTGATTTTTCATTATTCTTTTTAAATAAAGAGTAAGTGTAGATATAGTGTACATACAGGTTGACATTTTGATTCATTCAAAATGGTCACATCCCTTTGCTTGGATTTGGATGTTCCAGAGACTAAAATTTAATACCATTCATAGCACAGTATTTTCAGTAAAAAGAATTATAGAGCAATGAAAAATCAGAAGCAAGATGGCTCAGAGAGCCTTATAATCTCTAAATATACACACATTTATAACCGGCATTTATTTTCTAAAGAAACAAATTTTAAGTAATGCTAATTTAACCAATGGAGAAAAAACTTCTATCAAAATATACAATTTCCATTACAGACTAGAAGGCTAATATTAAAAAAATAGTTGTAAGCCAAAAAGTTTGCTTAGATGGATGACAGGCATCATCTCCTTGAAGCACAAAGCATCAAATAAGGTTTTAGAAAAGATCAATCTGTGACCTTCTTCATCTTTAAGTTCTTGATAAATTCATAAAGCTTGAGTCTCAATTTCCAGAAACAGAGGAGCCAAATAATTCAGAATCTCAAGTGGGATTTATGCTTTACCATGTACCTGGAAAAAAAAAAATATGATGGTAGGTTATAATGACTATAGGAATTTCAGAATTTTTAGAATAACACATGTAGAAATAAGTTGACATTTCTTAAATCAACAGAATGAAATGTTGTTTTCTAGAAAACTGAAAATATAAGGACTTCTGGAATAAGCTAGAAATAACACTCCTAAGTAATATAATCTAAAAGCTTCTAGCTAAAATAATATATATATTTTCACATCTATTGTGAGAGACTTACACCAAGATGTTACAGATTCTAAGGAGAACACCTCAAAGAGAATGGATTCAGTGGTACTTACTGTGAACATACGCTGTTCTTAAATCTGCCAATTACAAAACTGTTATTAAAGGGTTTTATCAACACTATACTAGTAATTAAAATAAATTTTAAAATTTCATTTCTTTTCACGAACTATGTGTAACACAAATGAATCCAGAATCAGAGATCTTTTAGTACTTGCAAAAACATACGGCCCTTAATCCAAAGTTTCTTGGATAGATAATAAAGTTCAAAAAGGTCACACAGATAATTAGAGATTACAAAACCAAGACTAAAGTCTAACTCTTCTGACTCAATTTAGTGTTCCCTCTATCAGGCTATTAACTCTCCATCTCTTTCTAAAGTAATTATACAATAAAATTTTGTTGTAAAAATTATTTACTGAAGATAAGCATCAAATTAATGTTGAAAGAAGGAAATTAGGGAATAAGATTCACAACTTTATGGAACTTAAAATTTAACTGAGGAGACAGAAAAACTATAATAAACCAAAGATAAACACATTTTAGAATAAAAATTACCTGTCCAATGTTTCCCAAAATCGTAAGAACACTGGTCTATCCAAATGACGTTTGTGATAGCTAAGTTCTAATACTGTTACATCCCATTTCTGAACATTCGGATCCAGACGAACTTCATCATACTTCAGATGGAAGGCTTTAACTACAGTGAGGGTGGAGAGAAGAAGGAAGTTTTTACTCAAAACATAAACAAAATTATAAAAACATTTTACAGGAAATTTTTTAAAAATCCAAATCCCATTAATATCTGGAATGAATTCAAGACATTAAACTGAAACCTAAAAAAAAAAAAAAAAAACCAACAAAAAAATCTTCCACCAACGGAAGCCATAGAATAACCAAAGTGATTTTTTAAAAATAATATATTTAAAAATATTCAGGGTTTATACATGCCAGGCACTGGAGACTAAAACGAGGAATATGGTAAGATAACATACATATGGTCCATTGAAGGACAATAAGAAAGACCGTAAGGGTACTAGTTTATTACAGAAACCCAAGAGTGCAACCATACCTTGCAGATATTGTGGGTTCAGTTCCAGACCACCACAATAAAGTGAGTATCATAATAAAGTGAGTTATACATATTTCCTGGTATCTCACTGCACATAAAAGTTACATTAACACTATGTCACAGTCTATGTTAAGTGTGGAATAGCATTATGTCTGAAAAACAATGTATATGCCTTAATTAAAACATACTTTGTTGCTAAAAAATGCTTATAATCATCTGAGAGCCTTCAGGAGGGGCTAATTTTTTTTTTGCTGGTGTAGGATTATGCCTCAATGTTGATGGCTGCTGACTGAATAGGGTGTGGTCTTTGATGAATGTTAGGCTGAGCAATTTCTGAAAACAAGATAATAAAGAAGTTTGTGGTACTAATTAACTTTATCTTTCTGCAGTATGTGATAATACTTGACCGCGTTTTAATTATAGAAGAACTTCCTTAAAACTGGACTCAATCCTCTCAAACCCTGACGCTTTACTATATTTATGTCATGTTCTAAATCCTCTGTTGTCATTTCAACAATGTTTATAGCATCTTCACCAAAGTGCTCACTGGAGTGAATTCTATCTCAAAAAACCACTTTCTTTGCTCATCTGAAAGAAAGAACTCATCCATTCAAGTTCCAGCATGAGAGTGCAGCAACTGAGTCACATCTTCAACCTCCACTTCTATTGCTAGTTCCCTTGCTATTTCCACACCCTATCTTCGGTTATTTCCTCTACTGAAATCCTGAACCTCTCAAAGTCATCCATGAACCATGAAGGTAGGAATCAACTTCTCCTAAACTTCTGGTAATGCTGATATTTTGACCTTCTCCTATTCACAAATGCTCTTAATGGCATCTAGAATGGTAAATCTAGAAAAGTTTCAATTTACTTTTCCCTGATCCATCAGAGGAATCACTATCTATAGCAGCTACAGCCTTATAAATCTTATTTCTTAAAAAAAACTTGAAAAGTCTAAATTACTCCTTGATCTATGGGCTCAAGAATAGATGTTGTGTTAGCAGTCGTGAAAACAAAATTTATCTCCTTGAACACCTTCATCAGAGCTTTTGAATGAGTAGGTACATTGTCAATCAGGAATACTATCTTGAAAGGAATCTTTCTGAGCAGTAGGTCTCAACAGTAGGCTTAAAATATTCACTGAACTCTGCTGCAAACAGATGTGCTGTCATTCACACTTCGTTGTTTCATTTCGAAAGCACATGTAGAGCCAATTTAGCATAATTCTTAGTGGACCTAAAATATTTAGAATGGTAAGTGACAACTGGTTGCAACTCAAATTCCCCAGCTGTATTAGCCCCAATATATGGATGACAGAGGGTCAGTCTGTTCTCTGAAGTCTTGAGGCTAAGCACAGACTTCTCTGGTATATATTAAGTATACGAGATGGGATCTTCTTCCAATAAAAAGCCGTTTCATCTACTATGAAAATGTGTTGTTTAGTGTAGCCACCTTCATTAATAATATTTGCCACATCTTCTGAATAACGTGCTCCAGTTATTCAGAAGATATGGCAGATTTTATAATGTGCAAATAATCTGAACAGATGTTTCTCAAAAGATGACATAAAAATAGTCAACAAATGTATGAAAGTATGCTCAATGTCAGGAATCATCAGGGAAATGCAAATCAGAACCACAGTGAGGTATCATCTCACTCCAGCTGGGATGGCTTTTACAAAAAAGACAAAAAATAATAAAAGCTCCAGAGTATGTCGAGACCGGGCAACTCCTATGCATTGTTGGTGGGAATATAAACTAGTAGAGTTACTATGGAGAACAGTCTAGAGCTTCCTCAAAAAACTACCAATAGGGCCAGGTGTGGTGGCTCACCTCTACAATCCCAGCACTCTGGGAGGCTAAGACGGGCAGATCACGAGGTCAAGAGATTGAGACAATCCTGGCCAACATGGTAAAACCCCAACTCTAATAAAAGCACACAACACAAAAATTAGCCAGGTGTGATGATGTGTGCCTGTAGTCGCAGCTACTTGAGAGGCTGAGGCAAGTGAATTGCCTGAAACTGGAAACCAGAAGTTGCAGAGAGCTGGGATAGAGCCACTGCACTCCAGCCTGGCGATAGAGCGAGACTCCGTCTCAAAAAAAAAAAAAAAAAAAAAAGCAAACAAAAAACACTACAAATAGAACTACCATATGATTCAGCCATCTCATTACTGGGCATTTATCCAAATGAAAGGAAATGAGCATACTGAAGAGACTTCTGCACTCCCATGTTTAATGCATTCTATTCACTGTACTATTCACAACAGCAAAGATATGAAATCAACCTAAGTGTCCAAAAACAGATAAACGGATAAAAAATGTGGCTTATATGTACATGATAAAAGACTATTCAGCTATTAAAAAAATGAAATCCTGTCATTTGTGGCAACATGGATGAAAATGAAGGACATTATGTTAAGTGAAACAAGCTAGAAACAGAAAGTTAAACCACAAGTTCTCACTTACATGTGTAAGTTAAAAAAGAGTTGATCTTACAGAAGTAAAAAATGGAACAGAAATAGTGGCTGAGAAGAGGAGATGGGAGGGAGGAATAGGGAGAGATTTGTTAAAGCATACAAAACTACAGCTGGATAGAAGAAATAAGTCACTATAGGATGACTACAGTTAACAATAATATATAGTTTCAAAGAGTTAGATAAGAGGATACTGACCATTCCCAAAGAATGATAAACATTTGAGATGACAGCTATGCTAATTACAATAATCTTATCACCATACATTATACATATCAAAACATCACTATGTACCCCATAAATATGTATAATTATATGGCAGGGGTCCCCAAACTTTTTACACAGGGGGCCAGTTCACCGTCCCTCAGACCGTTGGAGGGCGAGACTATGCAAGGTGTGACACCCTTCACAGCCAGCGCTGCTGCCTCCACTGTCCCAGACAGCGGTATACGGTGTCACAGGCCCAGCACCGCCTCCAGTGCTGTATACAGGGATGGTGGTGATCACCCTGTGATACTGTGTATACAGCATCCTGGACATCTGCAGCAGCGGTGGGCTTCTTCTGTGGGAAGCCCACTGCTGCATGTTTCTCCTATGATAAGACACCTCCTAAAAATAAGACAGCCCCCATCTTTTGGGGGTAAAATTAATATAAGACAGGGTCTTATAATAGGGGAAACACGGTGTGTAGTCATGTGGGAGAAGACTTTTGGGCAAAGGGAGGTTATAGGGGCCATTATGTTGTCGTACATTTGGAGGAGTGTGGGGGACCACTGTTCTGTGTAGTAATGGTTATAGTGCTTTGCCTTTCTTCCTACTTCTGCTGTTATTTCACACTGCTTCCGGTGATGTGGGGCGCCGCAGCCGCAGACCGGATGTGCGTCATATGACGCGCTTCCGGAGCTGTGACACGTGTGTCCCGCATCACCGGAAGTAGTACTGTACGTGAGCGACGCCACGCTTTGCGGTGCTGTCACATACAGTACTCCAGGAGCACAGGATGCATTCGCTGACTCACTGACCACCAATGAAAGAGGTGCCCCTTCCTGAAATGCAGCAGGGGCCGGATAAATGGCCTCAGGGGGCCGCATGCGGCCCAAAGGCCATAGTGTGGGGACCCCTGTTATACGGCAATTTAAAAAGTTAAACTAAAAAATCTAATAAACATACTTGTTTCATGAAAATGACATTTTAAAATTAATTTTACTTATGTTACTAATTGAATTGAATACTCTAATTAATTAAAGAATTGTTGGAATACCCCTTCCAGCAAATAAACAGGCGAAATTAATCTTTTGTTATATCAATTTATGCTCATATGTTTAATAAATATTAAACATGCATGAAATAATTCATTCAGCAGATATTTATTGAAAACCTCTCTATGCCAGGCACTCTTCTGTGCTAAGGACTCAAAGGTAAAAATAAGTCACAGGAGGAGTCTCCCATCATGAAACTTGCATTCCGGCTAGGGAACACTTAGAATAAAAATATAACAATCAAAAAAGGCCTAGGAATTGTAAATGCTATCAAGAAAATAAAAAAGCTTAAAGAGCAAATGGGAGATGGTGATAAGTTATTTGAAAGAAGAAAGTCAGAGACAGATTCCCCAAAGAGAAAACACGTCAGCAGAGCTCTGAATGAAGAGAAAAAGTCAATCAACTTACAACCATTTCAGATGAAAGGAAGGGCTCGTAAATGTCACTATGGCATTTTAATTTACACATTTCTGTTCATCAAAAGCCAACCCATTTAAAACTGGCATTAAGCCGGGCGCGGTGGCTCAAGCCTGTAATCCCAGCACTTTGGGAGGCCGAGGCGGGTGGATCACAAGGTCGAGAGATCGAGACCATCCTGGTCAACATGGTGAAACCCCGTCTCTACTAAAAATACAAAAAATTAGCCGGGCATGGTGGTGTGTGCCTGTAATCCCAGCTACTCTGGAGGCTGAGGCAGGAGAATTGCCTGAACCCAGGAGGCGGAGGTTGCGGTGAGCCGAGATCGCGCCATTGCACTCCAGCCTGGGTAACAAGAGCGAAACTCCGTCTCAAAAAAAAAAAAAAACAAAACTGGCATTAATTTTAATCAAAATGTATGGACATGCAACAGTATTAATGATTTTTTAAGTGATCTAAAAATAATTATTGATGTTGTGGATAGGCAATATTCACTTTCAGATACACCTACACAGAAAGTATTAATGTACAAAACTTTTAAAAACATGTCACAGGTGCTTATTCACATAATATATATTATTTAACAGCAATTCTTTGATATACACATCATATGTGCATAACCATATGACTCTCTTAAACAAAGTGAAAACATTCAGTAACAAAGAGAATCTTACTTTTAGCAAATATATCAACTGGTGATCCATCAGGCAAAAGCCACGGCCAACCTTTGAACTGCCATGCAGGACCTTGCACAAAAACAGCTACAACACGGTCCCTAGAAGTAGAAAAGAGGGTGTGGGGAGGTAAGGAACAGAGGAAGATTATCTCAAACTTGAGCTTTAGTTACCATAAATCCCTTAGACAACAGTCCCATAATCGTTTATGTGACAGAGACTTATCAATCCTTCTATGAGGCAAATACAGTAAGTACATACCAACTTTTCAATATGATATTGTCATTAGAGTGTATTAATGATTGTTATCCTTCCCATGCATCTGGTTTTTACATCTAAGTCTTTTAAACATAATAGCATGGACAGTAACTGTATGAAATCTTGTTTGCCTTTTCTGCTCCCTTCTGTTACTTACAGCAGGGGCCCACTATTCCAACGCAATAGGGAATTGTGGTTGATAACTATTCATCAAAAATTTGACTAAAAAATCATTTAAAATTTAAACACATCTTAAATATTTTACTTTAAAAACATTAGATTATAGGAACTCATCAACCATATTATGAGGCCCCAGGGCCTTGTCTGAGTTCTTGTGATTACTTGGGAAGTAATCTGAGCATAGAAATCATCCAGACTTTTATAATTTTTGAAACTGTTTTACAATTGTTTCATTCACCCCAAACTTCTAAGTGCTTTTTAAAGCAATTTTCTTCGAATCAATCAACCTAGTTTTCCCAGAAAGAACAAACTTCTTTGTAGGCCCTTGAATTTCATAATTTAACAAAATATTTAATTAAATTGAGAAATTATAAGTAATACTGCCACAAACAGTTAAAGCCAGTAACTAAAGGGGTGGGAACAAAACAACAATAACAGTAATGGTTAACATTAGTAACATTTACTATGAACATTTACTATATGTCAAGTGCCATTTTAATGACTTTATGGATTACTTATCATATTAACACATTTAATCCTCAATACAATCCAAAGACCTCGCTGGATACTGTTAGAATCCTCATTGTACAAATGAAGAAACAAGTGCGTGGGCATACTGGAGAACAGAAACGTGGAAGGTAGAAGTAGAGAGAAAAGAAAGAAGGGAAGAAGGGAAGGAGGAGAATAAATTATTATGCTGGGACACTGGGTATGCTACTGTTCCTATCTCAGAGCAGATAAATCATGAGAATGGCCATCTCAGTTTTATTATGAAAATAGTCTTGACCCTGCAACTCCATGAAAGGGCCTTAGGAACGCCCTGAGGTCTGCAGACCACACTTTAGTAACCATTGCATTAATGACGACTGCAGACACAAAACAAAACATTAAACCAGGGTTACCTTCTATTCAAGGAGAAGACCTACAACAACTATTAAAAAATGCAAGCTTGGCCGGGCGCGGTGGCTCAAGCCTGTAATCCCAGCACTTTGGGAGGCCGAGGCGGGTGGATCACGAGGTCGAGAGATCGAGACCATCCTGGTCAACATGGTGAAACCCCGTCTCTACTGAAAAAAAAATACAAAAAGTTAGCTGGGCATGGTGGCGCGTGCCTGTAATCCCAGCTACTCAGGAGGCTGAGGCAGGAGAATTGCCTGAACCCAGGAGGCGGAGGTTGCGGTGAGCCGAGATCGCGCCATTGCACTCCAGCCTGGGTAACAAGAGCAAAACTCCATCTCAAAAAAAAAAAAAAAAAAAAAAATGCAAGCTTATAATTTGTTACCTGCTCAAAATCTCTGAAGCTAAAATTAAATCTTAAGAGTAAAAATCCTTCAATTTTATGATGTAACTTGAAACAGCTGAAAGCCCAAGATGCTTGCCAAAGCAAAGAGAATTTGCTGGACAGAGGTCACCTATATTCTACTGGGTCTCATAGAATCAGCAGGGAAGCAGGGTAATAAAAATGTTACTCCCCATGAATTCTTGAGAGGACAATTAAAGGAAAATAAAGAAGTAGGGAAAATGCTGGAGGTTTCAATGGCTGGAGACCCTAACTAATACACACAAGCAGTATTTTACAGCATAGTGATGACATCTGTATACACTGTATTATTTCTGCAAATAACTGCAAACATAAAACACAAACGATACAACTTTCTTACCTAATTTTAAGCTTGTTATCTACAATTCTCATCTTATTCACTTTCTGTATCACTCAAAGTTATCTATTAGGTGCCAGGGGAGAATTATAACTTAAAAACTATTCTTTAGAAAAATTTTAATATTAATATTCTCAGTGCCTTGACTTCCTAATACCTGAACTCACAAATATTTCAAAGGTAAATTCATCTAATGTGTCATGCATGTATTGCATTTTCTGTATCACAGATATATACTCAACTTCCACTCTAGTTTACAGAAATAAGGTAATTTGTGTGTCTAAATTTAGAGGCACTTTATATGAACATGTGGAAAGAATTTTTTATACTGGGTTTTCCAGAAATTAGAATGTTTCTTCTTATAAGTAAAATAAAGTTTTCCTATCCAAAATATAAAGTTACTGAGGAATTATTAGAATGTTAACATTATTAATAATCAAATTAACATATATTAACATAGTTTTCAACGACAGTTTCTATTTAGAACCCATGATAAAATCTGATACTTGCTCACACAAGAAAAAAACAACAATATAGAGAAAACAAATGAATATTAAAAAAATATAGACTGCCAGGTGCAGCGGCTTGCGCCTGTGGTCCTAGCTTCTTGGGAGGCTGGGGCAGGAGGACTGATGGAGCCCAGGAGTTCCAGCTCTGCCTGGGCAACACAGCAAGACCTTATCTCTTAAAAAACATCACCATCATCAATGGCGATATCAACACTCATTCTCTTGGGTGCAATGCCTGTGAAAAGAAATCTATAGACGATCTTACCAGTCTTGAGGCATAAGTTTAAGGGGCTGGTCTACTACCCTATAAGGTACTGTGACACTAATTGCAGTGCCCCCTGGTTGGATCTGGTCTTTTCTTCTTTGTATTAGAGTTTCATTTTCTCGTTGACAACCTTGTTTCTTCTTTTCATCTGATGGGACAAACCTTTGATAAAACAGAGATGAGAAAAAGTCAAATATATTCCATGTGATGAAAATGGAAAAATAAACGCTATTTTGAAATAAGTTTTTAAACATTAATGGTTTTAAAGATTTTTTTTTTTAAATGAACCGGCTCTGCAAGTACAGATCATGAAGAGTATAGGTCTTTGTACACCAAATAGAACTCAGCTCAGACTCTAGGTTGGTGTGTGTATGTGTATCAACACACAATTTATACTCATTCAACTAGCACTTAGCATTCTCCCCACTAATCCTTAATTTCTCAAATTCTATTGGAGGGAACTTCATAAGAGAAATTTTATTAGAAATAAAAAGGTCACTAAGTGAAAAGGCTGCTGTGGCTAGCAGGCATCTTTATGTGACTTAGCCTATCCAGGAGCTTCGCAAAACACTCAAAAAAAAAAAAAAAAAAAAAAAAAAAAAAAAAAAAAAAAAAGAAAGAAAGAAAGAAACATTTTATGCTTCAGCAAAATTACAAAAACACCATCAAACTTCAGAGAGCTTTGAAAATTTTAAAGTATGAAAATTAAATCAGTGTATGATGATTATTTTACGAAATACTGCAATTATTATCAACTAGTGGCATTTATCAACTTACTTATGTGGATCAATTCTCAAGACAGATATTCTTAAAAATAACAATCTGGATAGCTGTTGCCACCTCTAAAATTTGCTAATGTTCACAAAGTATATTTTACAAGTCTTATTTTCTAAATATACACATAATCCTAACAGTCCAATGACATATTTTATTAGCTATGATCTAGTCTCTCCAATAAAATGGAGGGAATACAATCAATGTATTAGAGTGCCATTCTGCTTCTAAAGCTTAAGAGAGATGAAAGGACCAAAAAACACAGGAGAACTTGCACTAATTAGAGTTCTCTGAAAAACTTCAATTCCATATACTGGATTCATCAGAAAGTGGTATTAACTTTATTGTCTAGAAAGTTTTTAGTTCATGGTGATAATGATAACACTGAACTTTGTTTCTTAGCTGATTGTTCTCACATCCATTTTACATTTGATTAAAAAGTTAAGTTTTCTATATTGTTTAAAAATTTCCCCCAGATAATAATTTGCTTCCCATGGCATTTGGTTTATTCATTAATCAAGCTCATTTAGAAAATGCCAAAGACAGTACTAACACTTTGGTTAATTAAACACATTATTTTAAAATTTTAATAGGTGGACATTATTTGAAACTGTGTACTAGTAAAAAGCCACAACAAGCAAGCAGCCAAAAAAATTAATAAAAATTTTTTTAAAAGCCACAACAAAAAATGTTTTAAGTGAATAGTACGTGCAATATATCATGCTATAACTTTCACAATATACATAGTTGTACAAAGCACAGTCCCTGCCCTCTTGAACTTATGTTCCACACACACAGAACAAAGGGATTCTATTGCCACGAGAAATGCTTTGCTTTATCTCAATCTGTAACTACATGGGATTTAAAATGTTGAAACTGTTAAATATGAGACTGCATCTCTCTCTTTTCTGGCTTCTGAAATTTTAACACGGTATTAAAGTATAAATTTACTTGTACAAAATTACTTATAAACTTTAATAATATGACTAGAATATAAAATACCTAAAAATGACTAAAATACCAAACTAACAAAAAGTCTATGATACTCCTATTTCAACTTTTGATGCCTAAGAAATAAGTTATACAGCATCTGCATGTCTACACATCAGCTGATGTTTTATAAAAGTTCAGAATCATCAACATGGTTTTTATAATTAAACACCATCCTAGAATTTTTAGATGCTCTGGCATGTTAATTTCTAATTATATCTAGGTATTTTCTTGGAATTGTAGTCACTTCTACTAGCAGTTAAACAAGAAAAAGAAAAAAAAAAGAAGCTTTATTTCAAAATGCTTGTTAGCAAGGATCTCATTTGATAACATAAAAATAGATCTTATGACCTCTTCCCCTAAAGTTAAGTCTACTAAAAAGACTGGTATTCCACAGAGTCAATGTAAGTTTTACCTGTTCACCCTACTGCAGTTAATCAAATCTAAGACACCAATGATTGTGAGACACACCATTATACTGTACCATTATATTGTACCACTATGAAGGAAAAAAAAAATACTGCCAATTAAACTATGTATTCTACATAAATCAGTCATGATATTCCTCCAGAAAACTGGTTATTTCTTCTGGCTTCAGCTGCACTGCTGGATGTGTGTGACAGACAATTGTTTCATAGGTATCTCGGGCAAAATAAGTTCATCTACTATTGCCATCTTCCCTTTTTAGGTTCCATAAAGCACCTGGTTGTTGTTTTATAAAATAAATATATGGAATTAGAGCCAGGCGCGGTGGCTCACAACTGTAATCCTCGCACTTTGGGAGACCAAGGTGGGCGGATCATTTGAGGTCAGGAGTTTGAGAGCAGTCTGGCCAACATGGTGAAACCCTATCTACTAAATATACAAAAATTAGCCAGGTGTGGTGGTGCATGCCTATAATCCCAGCTACTCTGAAGGCTGAGGCACGAGAATCACTTGAACCTGGGAGGCAGAGGTTGCAGTGAGCTGGGATCAAGCCAATGCCCGCCAGTCTGGGTGACACAGTGAGACTCTGCCTCAGAAAAATAAAAAGAAACAGGGAAATCATTCTTCTAATGCGGAAGAATTCAAATATCAAATTTGCACTCCACTGCTTCATTTCAGTGTATTCTTGAATATACAACATTTAAATTGGCATAAAATTTACATACAGTGAAATGTGCAAACAGACAAGTTTTGATAAACGTATACTGAGTATAAGCCCCATTCCAATCAAGATAAAGAACATCTGCATCAACCAGAAAGTTTCCATATATGCCTTTCAGTCAAATGCCATTCTCCTTCCCAACAGGCAACCACTGTTCTGCTTTCCATTAGATTTGCCTGTTTGGGGAATTCACATACACACACTCATAATACCAGATGTATTATTTTGTACCTGGCTTCCTTCATTCAATGTAATGTTTCTGATCATCATACCTGCAGTGGGGTGTTATCAGTAGTTCATTCTTTTTTACTGCTAACTAGATTTCGATTATGAGAAAATATTCCCCTGCTGTGGACATTTGGGTGTGTCTTAGTACGTACAGGGCACAATAATAGAAACAGCATAGACTGACTGAGATGGCTTGTAAACAGAAATTTCTTTATCACTGTAAGATTAGGAAGTCAAGATAAAGATATTGGCACGTCTAGTGTCTAGAGAGGTCCCACTTCCTGGTTTGTAGATTCTGCTGTGTCCTCATACAGAAGAAGGAGCAAGGAAGCTCTCTGAGATCACTTTCATAAGGGCGCTTACCCTACTTGTGAGGACAGAACCCTCGTGACCTAATTACTTCCCAAATACCCTGGCATTAGTAACTAAGTCTCAACATACAGATTTTGTGGGACACAAATGCTCAGTCTATAGCAGGGTAGTTTCAAAGTCTGGGTTATTATTACACTTATATAAATATTCCTATGTTAAGTGTTTTTGTGAACACATGCTTTCATTTCTCTTATATAAATACCTTTGAGTGAATTATGGGGTATGTGTAACTTTTTAAGAAACTGCCAGGAAGTTTTCCAAAGCAGTTAAACCATTTTGTACTTCCACTAAAAATGTACGAGAGTTCTAGTCTTTTCAATTTTAGTCTTTCTAATGGGTATGTGAAAAAGTATCTCAACATCATTTTAATTTTTACTTTCTCAATGACTGATGATACTGAGAATTTTTTTCATGTGCTTATTGGCCATTTGTATACCTTCTTTTGTGGAGTGTCAGTACCTCTTATTTTTAATTGGATTTTTAAAAATATTGACACACAGGATTCTAGATATCAATCTTTTGTTAAGAATGTGCAATAAAAAGATTTCCCCTCAAAACGTGTCTGGCCCTTTCATCTTCTTAGTGGTGTCTTTTGATGAATGGAAGTTTTAAAATTTCTTTCTTTTATGGTTCACCCTTTAAAAAACAAAACAAACAAACAAACAAAAAACAAAAAAACCCCACTATTTCAGGGTCACAAAAACATCCTATTATGCTTTATTCTAGAAGCCTTAAAGTTTTAGCTTTTAAGTTTGTGTGTATAATCTATCTTAAATAAATGTGTGTGTATGGTTTTAGGTAATGGTTGAGAGTCATTCCTCTCCACTCATATATTTATCCAATTATTCCACTTCTATTTTTGTTGATAAGGCATTCGTTTCTCAATTGAATTGCCCTAAAGTCTTTGTCAAAATAGCATAGGCCCATTTATGCAATCTCCATTATTTTCATTCATCTATCTGTCTATCTTTATAACATTAGTGCAATGTGTGGATTACTGCAGCTTGATACTAAGTCTTGAAATTAGGTAGTGTACGTCCTCCCTCTTTGTTCCTCCATAGTAACTGTTTCAATGTTAAATCGCACTGCCTTTTGTTTGAAGACATTTTGCATTACATCTAAATTCAACATAAATACTGCCATCTATGCACATATCTCACAGAACTGATGAAACTATGAATTGCCATCACTATTTTGTGCATGTGCTAGTAATAAAACTATGTCAGGACTGCCACCTAGCCACAGCAACTCTAAGATAACATCAATTATATGACAACTCACAATTTCAGAGATATTAAATCATGAGAAATAACTGTCTAAAGTATGTAATACTCTAGACCTAATTAAACTTAACAAAGAATATGACCAAAGTGCTACGTATTACATTATCAATTTAGCTACACTAGGTCAACTGTCAATGTATCCTGTTCTATTACAACTCCACTCTCAGCTCAGAAGCATCAGCTGATGCCAGCAACGACCAGATTGAATACAATTTAGGATGCTAAAGAGGGTAAAATTTAAGCCTATCAAGTATTACCCAGACTTAAGCCTTAAATGACAAACAACAGTACTTTATTTCTATGCCTCTTCTTGCACAAGAAGTCTGAACAAATTGGTTCTGGTCTATCAATATATAACAACACAGTTGTCTATAAGGTAGCATCCAAAAGGTAAAAAAAATCTGAAATTCAAATATGATGAGTGTTGTAATTTTCATTTCCTAGGCTATAAAACTTTAAATATGTCTCTGTTTATATTTAGGCATTTACTTAATTCTAAATTTAAGCCATATGTATTTCACTATGAACTTATCTTCTTCATTCAAAGTACAATTCAATTTTCTACAATTTTACAGTGAGCTTTTTTTATTGTTATTATGGTAATCTACAAAGTCTGTCATATCCCTACTAGACTTCAGGTTTCTATTTTTGTCTTCTCTTCCTTCCTTTTTTTAAACGAGGCCTTGCTATTGTGCCTAGGCTGGTCTCAAACTTTGAACTCCTGGACTCATGCAATCCTCCCATCTCAGTCTCCCGAAGTGCTGAGATTACAGGCATGAGGTACCATGGCAGACCTAAACTTCAGGTTCCTGAAGACAGAGCCAATGGTTCAGCTATACGGCACTCACATCAGCTAGCGTGCTGCCTTACACAGAACACCTGAATCAGAGCACAGCTAAATGAAATGGAAACAAACACAAAGGAATACAAAAGGTAATAAAACAAAAAGCTGGTTCTTTGAAAAGATAAATAAAATTGACAAACCATTAGCAAGATTAACCAAGGAATTAGAAACAAAGCCAGAGATATTACAACTGACACCACAGAAATACAAAAGATCATTCAAGGCTACTATGAACACCTTTACGTGCATAAACTAGAAAACCTAGAAGAGATGGATAAATTCCTGGAAAGATACAACCCTCCTATCTTAAATCAGAAAGAATCAGATACCCTGAACAGACCGATAACAGGCAGCAAGACTGAAATGGTAACTTAAAAATTACCAACCAAAACAGTCCAGGACCAGAAGGATTCACAGCTGAATTCTACCAGTTCAAAAAAGAATTGGTACCAATCCTTCTAACACTATTCCACGAGATAGAGAAAGAGAATCCTCCCTAAATCAGTCTATGAAGCCCATACTACCCTAATACCAAAACCAGAAAACACAACCAAAAAAGAAAACTACAGCCCAATATCCCTGATGAACATAGATGCAAAAATCCTTAACAAAATACGGCTAACCAAATCCAACAATGTATCAAAAAGACAACGCACCATGATCAAGTGGGTTTCATGCCAGGGATGCAGGGATGGTTTAACATACACTAGTCAATATATGTGAGACACCACATAAACAGAATTTAAAACAAAAATCACATGATCTCAATAGATGCAGAAAAAGCATTTGACAACATCCAGCATCACTTTATGATTAAAACTCTCAGCAAAACTGGCATACAAGGGGCATACCGCAATGTAATAAAAGCCATCTATGACAAACACACAGCTAACATAATTCTGAATGGGGAAAAGTTTAAAGCATTCTCTCTGAGAACCAGATCAAGAAAAGGATGTCCACTCTCATCACTTCTATTCAACACAGTACTTAGGTTCTAGCCAGAGCAATCAGACAGGAGAAAGAAAGAAAGGGCATCCAAATCTATGAAGAGGAAGTCAAACTGTCATTGCTGCTATTATGTGACTGCACACCTAGAAAACCCTAGACTCCTCCAAAAGTTCCTAGAACTGATAAATAGTTCTACAAAGTTTCCAGATACTAAATTAATGTACACAAAGCAGTAGCTCTCCTACATACCAACAGCGACCTAGCAGAGAATGAAATCAAGAACTCAACTCCTTTTACAATAGCTACCAAAAAAAAAAAAAAAAAAAAAACTACAAAACACACACACACACACACACACAAACACTTAGGAATATATCTAACCAAGGAAGAGAAAGCTCTTTACAAGGAAAGCTATAAAGCACTGCTGAAAGAAATCACAGATGACAAAAACAAATGGAAACATATCCCATGCTCACGGATGGGTAGAATCAATATTGTGAAAATGACCATATTGCCAAAAGCAATCTACAAATTCAATGCAATTTCCATCAAAATACTATCATCATTCTGCACAGAACTAGAAAAACAATCCTAAAATTTATATGCAACCAAAAAAGGGCCCAGAGAGTCAAAGTAGGACTAAGCAAAAAGAGTAAATCTAGAGGCATCAAATTGCCTGATTTCAAACTATTCTATAAGGCCATGGTCACCAAAACAGCAAGGTACTGGTATAAAAATAGGCACACCGACCAACAGAACAGAACAGAGAACCCAGAAATAAATCCAAATACTTAAGCCAACTGATCTCTAACAAAGCAAACAAAAACATGGAAGTGGTGAAAGGACACCCTATTCAATAAATGGTGTTGGGATAATCGGCAAGCCACAAATAGGAGAAAGAAACTGGGTCATCTCTCACCATATAAAAATCAACTCAAGATGGATCAAGGACTAAGACCTGAAACTACAAAAATTCTAGAAGATAACATTGGAAAAACCCTTCTAGACACTGGCTTAGTCATTTCATGACCAAGAAGCCAAAAGCAAATGCAATAACAACAAAGATAAATGGCTGGGACTTAAAGAGCTTTTGCATGGCAAAAGAACAGTCAGCAGAGTAAACACTCAACTCACAGAGTCGGATAAAATCTTTATAATTTATGCTTCTGATAAGGGACTAATATCCAGGATCTACAACAAACTCAAATTATCAAGAAAAAAACAATCCCATGAAAAAGTGGGCTAAGGACATCAATAGACAACTCTCAAAAGAAGATAAACAAATAGCTAACAAACATGAAAAAATGTTCAACGTCATTAATGATCAGGGAAATGCAAATCAAAACAAAATGCGGTTTCACCTTACTTTTGCAAGAACGGCCATAGTCAAAAAATCAAAAAATAATAGGTGTAGGTGTTGATCAGGTGAAAAGGAAAACACTTCTATACTGCTACTGGGAATGTGAACTAGTACAACCACTATGGGAAACAGTGTGGAGATTCCTGAACAACTAAAAGTAGAAATACCATTTGATCCAGCAGAATAAGTCACTACATACTTGTCTATGCATGTTTATAGCAGCACAACACACAATTGTAAAAATGTGGAACCGACCCAAATGCTCATCAATCAACGAGTGGATAAACTGATCACCCACATATACACCATGGAATACCACTCAACCATAAAACAGAAGGAATGAATGGCAATTGTAGCAACCTGGATGGAAGTGGAGACTATTATTCTAAGTGAAGTAACTCAGGAATGGAAAACCAAATACTGAATGATCGCACTCGTAAGTGGGCTAAGGTAAGAGGATGCAAAAGCATGAGAATGACACAAGGATTTTGGGGATACAGGAGGAAAGTGTAGGAGGGAGGTGAGGGTTAAAAGATTACAAATCAGGTTCAGTGTATACCGCTCCAATGATGAGCACACCAAAATCTCACAAATTACCACTAAACAACTTAGTCATGCAACCAAACACCACCTGTTCCCCCAAAACCTATGGAAATAAATTGTTTTTTAACACAAAAGTTAAAAAGATAAATTTAGGGAACATAATAAATCTTTAAACCAACAGAAAAAAAAAAGAAAAAAGAAAACACATTCAGCATCCTCAAACATTGGTTTAACTAAAAAATTGGTCTGAAATAATTCTTTTGATAAAACCATGTTATTCAAATTTCTTTTTTTCTTTCTTTCTTTCTCTCTCTCTCTCTCTCTCTCTCTTTCTTTTTTTTCTGAGACAGGGTCTTACTTACTCTGTCACCAGGCTGGAGTGTCACGATGCAATCTTGGTTCACTACAACCTCCACCTCCAGGGTTCAAGCAATCTCCTGCTTCAGTCTCCCAAGTAGCTGGGACTATAGGCGCATGCCACCACACCTGGCTAATTTTTGTATTTTTAGTAGAGGCTGGGTTTCACCATGTTGTCCAGGATGGTCTCAATCCCTTGACCTTGTAATCTGCCTGCCTTGGCCTCCCAAAGTGTTGGGATTACAGGCGTGAGCCACCATACCCAGCCTGTTACCTAAGATTTCTAAGTCCTCTGAGACCACCATTTGAAAATTATGACAACTGTATTCATATACATACACATATATGTATATGTATATAAAGATTTAGGGAATAACGGCATGAGTAAATACCAACAAATTATGACCTTTAGAAACTATGGCTTTATTCTGTTTCTGGTAGGATAATACGATAGATCCCCTAAGTAACTGCAACAGTAATTCCAAAGAAAACAATTAAACAGTGGATCTCACGAAATGAGTAATCTGGTGGTTATCAGAGACCAAGAAGGGTGGGGGAGCGGAGGAGCTAGAGAGCAGTTGATTAATGGGTACAGAAATACAGAAAGAAGAAATAAGACCCAGTGTTCAATAAATCGGCAGCGTTGACTATAGTAAACAATAATTTATAGTTTATTTCAAAATACCTATTAAAGAATAATTTTAATATTCCCAGCATAAAGGTAAGTGTTTAAGGTAATGGATATCTTAATCACCCTGATTTAATTATTACACATTATAAGAACATATCAAAATATTACATGTACCCCAAAATATGTGGATCTGTTATGTATCAATACAAAAAAAAAAAAAAGAAAAAAGAAATAAATGTCTTAAAAGCATATCTGAGCTAGCTAGCAAGGTATAAAAAACATGTGGGCCAAAGACCGAGTAAAAAGAGAGGAACTCAAAGAAGTAAGATTAACACTGCAGACTGCTATCAATGGAAGGGATTTGCAAACCAATTAAAGTTAAGCTTGGTTTTTCACTATATTTCAATGGGCTCCTGAAATAGAAAATAAGTCTAAATTCTGCTCAACGTAGAAAATCTAGTAAGAGTTTCTTTCCTTATAAAGCTGAGACTCAGGGATTCAGTTCAACATAATGGTAAACTAGAAAGAAACTCACTGTCCACCCTCTTCCCCTACAACCCCTAACTCTAGCCCTAACACCTATTTTGACAACTGCAAGGAAAATCAAATGTCTCAACTGGTAGAAGTGACCTCATTTGAATTTGCAGCAAGAACAACAATATTTAAGACAATAAAAACCTCCAACAGGGAATTTAAAGTTAGGCTAGATTGATAAAAGCTCCAGGTGCTTAGCAGATACAGATGCACATCTTCTCTGGAGTTCCCTCACATTCACTTGGAGATCAAAGAATTTCTACAGAAGTAATTCCAAAGAAAATGAACACTAAATTAGTAAATTAACAAAATAAAAAACCGTAAAATGAACAGTAAAAAACTAAACACACAAGGAAACAAGTTATCATGTAGGAGACAACATTCAAAGGAAGATGACTAAGGACTCCAAATGCTACAATTACCAAAAATCAAGGCTTATAAAACAAGCTTACAAATATGTACAGTAAAAAAAGAATTACAAAGACAGGTCATGGTTGGAAAAAGAACTGAACAGAACCACAAAAACTGAAATATAAAACAACCAAAATTTAAGATGCAATGAATAGGCTTAAGATCAGATTAAAGTGTGGCCAAAGAAACAGGCAACTATAAATCAAATGTAACGAAATGATGAAAAATGCATGCAACAGAGAAAAAGAAATAGGAAATGGAATCATTTAAGAAACACAGAAGATAGCATGAGAAGGTCTAAAGTACGTCTCATTTAAATTTCAGAAAGAGATGGAAAAAAGGGGGGGGCTAGGGAACAGTACACACATAGACACACAAAAAAACGCATATCATATTTCACAGATGATCAAAAGTAAGGGCCAAGACTTTCAGAACTGATGGAAAACAACCAATACACAGATATAATTCTGACAAATTCCAAGTGGTATAAATAAAAAAGAAATCTGTATCTAGCTATAGCGGATAAATTTAAAATGATCTTTAAAACAACCACATGGAACAGATTCCCCTCATAGGACTGATTATCACACTAACAACTTATCATCATCAAAACAAAGGAAGCTAGAAGATAGTGGAGTAATATTTTCAATGTGATGGGGGAAAAAAAAAACCTCCCATATTACGTTCCAAAATGGCAATACCATTTTGCATTGCCTGGGGCTGTTGGGAACAAGTACTATTCTCAGTCCAGTCTAAGCTCCAGTAATTTTTCTGTCTGCTTCCTTCCCGGTGACTGTTTCCCAGGCCTCAAGCCATTTTCTCACATGCATGCGCTGAACAGTATTTGGCAGATGCAAGGAGAATCCTCTACATAGCTTTTGAGCTCTGTGCACAATCTCTCCTCTTTGCAACTTGGTCCCGTGTGGCTGCCAACATGGCCCAAATCAGGAAGTTACATCCGATCATTTATTTTAAATAACCTTACGGTTCCACTAAACAACTTTCAATATCATGTTTATAGACGTACTGTGTATTTTTTTAATATTTCCATAATATAATCTTAATTTTGTTAGGATGTTAAAGGGTTTTGTTTTGTTTCATTTACTTACTGAAGGGACAGAAAACTAAAGAATCCTCAATTTTACATAAAACCAAATAGAATCTATGCCAACTTGAGCTATGAGTTACAGCCAGTACCATAATTGTGTGGAGGAGGTTTCAATTATGCATTAATTACATAGCAAAGCCTCCAGCTGACTCAAACTGTAGGGGAGATGTCAGTTGCAATGAGGTGTTAAACAATGAAGGGAGTGTTTTAAACTTGGAAGAAACACTAGGCATGGTCTATCCTAAGAATGTGGTCTGTTTAATTGTCTGCCTTCCCCAGTAAACAAGACTCAAGAGAAAGACACTAAAATTTACTTTGTGGTTTCTTGCACTATTTACTATCTTGCGCTATAAAACAGTGTTTAATATTAGATTTATAATACATTCAGATGAATACTGCAAAGGTTCTTGAGAGTGGAGAATCAAAGACAATTTCTTTTTTTAACCTTCCACAAACTCACTGTAAATTTTGTATAACCAGCCAAACATTTATTTTTAAAAAGTTGTCAATTACTAAAATTTGTGAGAACTGGATAATACCGAATTCACAAATCATAAAATGGATTTTAAAATACGGTAAATGCAAACAAAACAAAACAACACACTACAAGTGTAATGAAGTATCATGGGAACTAAAATCAAGTCCCAGGAGTGGCTATGACTACTATATATCAAAAAAGGTATTACGATTTGAAAATAAATGCAATAAATTAATTCACAGGTTGCACAAACATACATGCACAAAAACAACACTTGAAATTTCAGGTATATGGCCGGGCGTGGTGGCTCAAGCCTGTAATCCCAGCACTTTGGGAGGCCAAGGCGGGTGGATCACGAGGTCGAGAGATTGAGACCATCCTGGTCAATGTGGTGAAACCCCGTCTCTACTAAAAATACAAAAAAATTAGCTGGGCATGGTGGCGCGTGCCTGTAATCCCAGCTACTCAGGAGGCTGAGGCAGGAGAATTGCCTGAACCCAGGAGGCGGAGGTTGCGGTGAGCCAAGATCGCGCCATTGCACTCCAGCCTGGGTAACAAGAGCGACACTCTGTCTCAAAAAAAAAAAAAAAAAAAAGAAATTTCAGGTATATAAATCCCCTGCTCTTCAATCCTTTTCTTTTCAAATTGTTTCCTTCTTTTTTTCTTTTTCTTATTTACTTAGTACTCATTATTAGGCCAACACTGTTTTAAACAATGTAGCTACAGATAACAATAAAATAACAAACCCTTGTCTCTGAGGAAATCATAATTTAGTTGGAAAGAACAAAGATAGACTGCAAGACACAGAAACTATTACCAAAAAAAGCATGTATTTCAGATTATAAATCATAAAAAACCATGTATACTGACAGTATAGGTGGAAAGCTGATACAAAAACTAAACAAATTTTTGAAGCAGGTAATGTAATCCATTTCTGTGAGTCTGACAGTTTCTGTTATATTATCAAATCTATTTCAAGGACCAAAAGTATATCTTGTTCACAAAAGATATACAAAACTGTAAATTACTTAAGCTCAGCAGGTGACGTATGCAATCGAAAAACTCACATCTGCCAGAATATTAAAACTCTTCTATAAAAGCCATACTATTAATGAAAAAGAGCTCAATGAATATTTTGTCATTCGAAAGTACCAAAAATGAGTTCAGGTATGAATATACTTGTATGTTCCAGGATACCTACACTTTGTAAAGAAAGCTACTTTAAATATAATTCTGCCTTTAGTGAAATGTGAAATCCACAAATACAGCAACTTGTTTTGTTTCTCAGTTTGAATCAGTTAAAAGCAGCATGGTTCCCCGCACCGCACACCCCGCTCCCATATGAAGAGGATTTTCTCTGTTCAAAAGTTATCATCGTTACTTTACTGAGGAAAGAAGCCAGAGCATTTACATTCCTCTTTTGGGTATTAATTATGTTGCTAAATAAAACTGTTTTCCTAGTGATAAAATTTTTAACAGGAAATTTTAAACATTAGAGAATTCAGATTACAAAATATAATTATGCTAACACTGACTTAGCCTTCAATGTTGTAGAAGACTGTTTTGTTCTGGATTATAATCACACAACTATCAAGGCCAGAATAAAATCCAATTTCTTTCTTTCTTTTGCTGTTCTTTCCTTTTACTTAGTATTCTTTTTCGACTTTTACTTTACGTTGAGGAGGTGCATGTGCAGGTTTGTTACACGGATATATTGCAAGTCACTGGGATATGGTGCACAAATTATTTCATGACTCGGGGTAATAATCACAGTACATAACACGTAGTTTTTTGATCCTCTCTCTCTTCCCACCTTCCACCCTCAAGTAAGTCCTGGTATCTTTGGTTTCCCTCTTTGAGCACAACATGTACTCAACGTCTACCTCACACAGAGAACATGCGGTATTTGGTTTTCCGTTTCTGTGTTAATTTGTTAGGATGATGGCTTCCAGCTGCATCCATGTTGCTGCAAAGGACATGGTTTTGTTTTTCTTTTATGACTGCACAGTATTCCATGACATATACCAGATTTCTTTACCCAATCCACTGCTGATGGGAATCCTGGTTGATCCCATGTCTTTGCTACTGTAAAACATGCCATGATGAATATAAGAGTGCACCTGCCTTTTTGGGAGAAAGATTTATATTCCTCTGGGTATAAATCCAGTGACTGGATTGCTGGGTCAAATGCTAGTTCTGTTTAAAGGTTTTTGAGAAATCTGCAAACTGCTTTACACAGTGGCTGAACTAATTGACATTCCCACCAGCAGCACTTTGAGCATTCCCTTTTCTCCACAACCTCACCAAGATCTACTATTTTCTGATATTTTAATAATAGCCATTTTGACTCGTGTGAGATGATATCTCATTGTGGTTTTGATTTGCATTTCTCTAATGATTAGTGATGTTAAATATTTTTTCCTACGTTTGTTGGCCATGTGCATATCTTCTTTTGAGAAGTGTCTGTTCGGCCGGGCGCGGGGGCTCACGCCTGTAATCCCAGCACTTTGGGAGGACGAGGCGGGTGGATCACGAGGTCAAGAGATCGAGACCATCCTGGTCAACATAGTGAAACCCCGTCTCTACTGAAAATACAAAAAATTAGCTGGGCGTGGTGGTGTGTACCTGTAATCCCAGTTACTCAGGAGGCCGAGGCAGGAGAACTGCCTGGACCCAGGAGGCGGAGGTTGCAGTGAGCCGAGACCGCGCCATTGCACTCCAGCCTGGGTAACAAGAGCGAAACTCCGTCTCAAAAAAATAAAAATAAAAAAAAAAGAGAGAAGTGTCTGTTCATGTCCTTTGCTCAGTTTTTAATGGGACTGTTTGTTTTATGCTTAGGGTCCTTATAAATTCCGGGTATTAGACCTGTATCAGATGCGTATCTTGCAAACATTCTCTGCCATTCTGTATGTTGTCTGTTTACTCTGTTTACAGTGTCTTTTAAACTGCAGAAGTTTTTTGGTTTAGCTCCCATTTGTCTATTTTTGTTTTTGCTGCATTTGTTTTTTAAGACTTCATAAAATGTTTACCAAGGCCTATGTCCAGAATGGTATGCCCTGTTTTTTTCCAGGGTTTTTACAGTTTCAGGTCCTACATTTAACATTTAAGTCATTTAATGCACCTCAAGTTGAGAGAGAGAGAGAGAAAGAGAGAGAGAGAGAGAGAGAGAGAGAGACTGTCTACTGTGAATAGGACTGCATTCTTGATTTGGCTCTCAGCTTGGACATTACTGGTGTATAGAAATGCTACTTATTTTTGTACTGTAATTTTTGTATCCTGAAATTTCATCGAAACTGTTTATCAGCGCTAGGAACCTTTGGGTAGAGAGTGTGAGGTTTTCTACGAATGGAATAATATTGTCTAGAAAAACAGATAGTTGGACTTCCTATGTGGATACCTTCTATTTCCTTCTCTTGCCTAAGTCCCCTGGCTAGTACTTCCAGTACTGATACGTGAGTACTGGGAGGGGAAGAGCATGGTCCCTTTAAATGATATGGACTGGGGGAAGGCAAGTGCTGGATAGAAGAGGGCTTGGTCCCTGGCTAGGGCTTCACCCCCACAGATCTACATGAGGACAAGGCACTTCTGTCTTCATGCCCAAATGTTCCATTTTCCAAGATCACCCTGTCCCGCCAAGCCCCCATCTGGGGACTATAAAAACCTGAGACCCTAGTGGGCACACACACAAGTGGCCAGGCATCAAGAGGAGCACCATCAGCAGAAGACACAAGTGGCTGGATATTGTGAGGAACACATTGGCAAAAGAAGACAAAGCAAGGGCACACATGGTGGTAGAGAGCACACTGGCGGAAGAGCACGCCAATGGGCACCGGCAGGTTGACAGGCCCTCAGAGTGATGCAGAGTTTGGCTAGAGCACCCCAACTCCAGGGGAAACTCATATCCTTTCAGGCTTCCCCATCTGCTGAGAGCTACTTCTACTCAATAAAATCTTACACTCATTCTCCAAGCCCACATGTGATCCAATTCTTCTGCTACACCAAGGCAAGAAATCCTGGGATATAGAAATCCCTCTGTCCTTGTGATAAGGTAGAGGGTTCTCACTAGCTGGTTAACTCAAGCCGCCTACAGGGCAAATCAAAAGAGCACCCTGCAATACATGCCCACTGGGGCTTCAGTTGTAAACACCCACCAAAAGACACCGCTGTGGGGTCGGAGCCCCACAGTCTGCCCATCTATCTATCTGCTCCCCTAGAGGTGTGAGCAGCAGGGCACTGAAGCAGCGAGGCACGCCCCTACTGCACACCCTGCAAGGGGGGCAAGGAAGCCTCTCCCATTTCAGCACTACGCTGAACAGCGGTGGGGAGAGGGGACATCCTTGGTTTCTTCTGGTTCCCAAGGGGAATGCTTCCAGCTTTTGCCTGTCGAGCATGATGTTGGCTGTGGGACTATCACAGACGGCTCTCATTATTTTGAGGTATGTTACTCTGATGGGTAGTTTGTTGAAGGTTTTTAACACGAAGAGATGTTAGGATTTATTGAAATCCTTTTCTGCCCCTACCGAGATGATCATGTAATTTTTTAGTTCTGTTTATGGGATGAATCATGTTTACTGATTTACGTATGTTGAACGAATCTTGCATCCCAGGGATAAAGCCTATTTGATCATAGTGCTTTAGCTTTTTGATCATAGTGTTTTAGCTTTTTGATGTGCCGCTGGATTTGATTTTCTAGTATTTTATTGATTTTTGCATCTATGCTCATCAGGGATGCTGGCCAGCAGTTTTTTGTGTTTGTTTTTTATTGTCCCTCTGCCTGGCTTTGGTATCAGAATGACGCTGGCTTCATAAAATGAGTTAGGGAAGTCCCTCCTCCTTGATTTTTTGGAGCAATATCAGTAGGATGGGTACCAGCTCTCCTTTATACATCTGGTAGAATTTGGCTGTGAATCAGTCTGGTTTGGGGTTAGGGGGCTTCTGGTTGATAGCTTATTTTTACTACTGATTCAAATTTGGAACTCATTATTAGTCTGTTAAGGATTTCAATCTTGAGAGGTTGTATGTTTCTCCGAGTTTATCCTTTTAGGTATTCTGGTTTGTGTGTTTCATAGTCTCTGAAGGTTATTTGTATTTCTGTGGGGTCAGTGGTAATGCCCCTTTGCCATTTCTGTGTTTATTTAGATCTTTTCTCTTATTTTCTCTATTGATCTAGCTAGCAATATATTAATCTAGCCAGCAGTCTATTAATCTTATTTATTCTTTCAAAGAACCAACTTTTGGTTTACTGATCTTCTGTATGGATTTTCACATGTCAATTTTGTTCAGCTCTGAAATTGGTTATTTTCTTCTGCTAGCTTAGGGGCTCGTTTGCTCTTGTTTTTCTAGTTCCTCCAAGTGTGATGTTAGGTGGTTAATTTGAGATCTAACTTTGTGATGTAGGCATTTAGCACTATGAACTTTCCTTTCAGTACTGCTTTAGCTGTGTCCCAGAGATTCCAGTACATTCTATCTTTGATTTCATTTGTTTCAAATCATTTTTTTGAGGCCGGGCATGGTAGCCCATGCCTGTAATCCCAGCACTTCAGGAGGTCAGGGAAGGCAGATCACTTGGGCCCAGGAGTTCGAGACCAGGCTGGGTAACATGGCGAAGCCCAGTCTCTACAAAAAATACAAAAGTTGTCCAGGTGTGGTGGCACACACCTGCAGCCCCAGCTACTCAGGAGGCTGAGGCAGGAGGATTGCTTGAGCCCAGGAGGCAGAGGTTGCAGAGAGCCAAGACTGCACCATGGCACTCCAGCCTGGGTGACGAGAAAGACCCTTACTCAAAAAAAAACCAAAAAAAACAAAAAAACAAACAAACAAACAAACAAAAAAAAAAACACCATTAATTTCATCCTTTTCCCAAAAGTGATCCAGGAGCAGGCTGTTCAATTTCCTTGTAATTACATAAAAACTTAATTTCTTCATCTGAATGTTTGTTAGGTATCTCCACAGTGCAAATACTAAATTGATCATCAGGAGACCTGGTTGTATTTCCTGCTCTGCAAGTACACATGACAGGGATAAAAGGCTAAAATAAACTTTATCTAACGGTGTTTTTGTTCAGGAATAAGTGTGGGTCAAACTAGATATACTGTATATCATTTTTAGGTCTCAAATTGTAGAAAACAATAAATTTCAAGTATTTACATATTATGAAAAATCACTATTACACACTTTCTCACTAATGGCACATAATTTGTGAGAGAAACTAGATAAAGCATTTAAAGGCTGATAACTGTTGAGGTCTAATTTGTTTCTGAAACTATCTTCAGATTGTGATTCAAGTTTGCCGAGTCAAAAGACAGAGTATTTTTCACTGTACTTAGAATAAGGCATTGAGACTGAGTTTTAGACTAGGTGCTAAACGTGTTTTATTTCACAGCAGCTGCAATTAGTGACAAACCAGTACCACTATCATGTGAGCTCCTAGAAGGCTGGGCTTGTGGTATATTCGTCTACAGAATAATTTACTTTTTAGTTATTGCTCTGTAGATGTTAGCTGAAAGAATAGGACCAACATACACATCAATCTCCCCTAATGAGAGTTACCACTAAACTCATCTGAATGTGTCTCATAGCTAAGGCATCAACATCACTGATTAGAAAAACATTAAAACTTATTTCTAACATCTAGTGTATCCAAAATGCAAACAATCTATAGCTAAGTGGGCAAATAACTTACAAAATAAGCTTCATTTTTAATTCTCCTTAGGTACGATTCAAACATGAATTAAGAAATTTGCTACATTTGGCAGACTAACAACTTCCTACTAAAATGGGTTATACTATCTGGCATACTACATTATTAGAACTGGCACTTTATACACAAACACCCGGAAATGCTAAATAAAATGTCATATACACCCGAAATGCACAGATGAGCTAGAAAGAAAATAGTCATGGGCTACAAATGAAGAAAATGCTGAGAACCAATGAAGTCCACCCGTATGGCTCATGAGGAACGTGTAGGCAGTACTGAGAACTGGCCTTTACCAGCCACATGGGGAAAGGACGCAAAGGAGCTACAAGCAGAGCCACGGAAAGTCACACAATCCATCAAAGGTTAAGGCAGGAAAACCATCTCCAGTCAAACGTCAGGGAAGCATATCCATCGTGATCTGCTTCCGGAACAGGGAAAGAAAAGAGGCTCCTCGATAATCTGTCAGCCAATGTCAGTCGGATCTGATTCAAATTTGAATTTATCCTACCCGGACGGACTAGAAGTCCTGATGTTGAAAACTTAACACAAAAATCAACTTAAGGCTTGAGATGTTCTAGAAGCACCTAGCAAAGCAATCACAGAATCACTCTGGAAGGACATGCCTTCAAGCCAGTACTATTTCAAATAAAGCCATATTAATTAACATTAGTGAGCAACCATCCAAATTTCTAACAAATACCAAAATCAAATAACCAAGTACGTAACACAGCAGGAAAATCTGACAGTTTCTGTTTAATAAGAAGTACTACGAGAATATAACAAACAACATGAAAATGTTAAAGCAGAATAAAGTTAACCCCCTTCTCTCCAACTAGTGATCACAGTATCTCCCTTATCCTCCAAAATAGTATATATTACAATTTTTGAGTTCTTCCATTTTGTATCCTGTTTCATAAAAAGCATTCTGATAGAAAGAACTATCTTAAAAACCTACATCAGCCCATAGTATCTAGATGAATATTTAAAATATTCACCCATTTTAACAATGAGTATGACTAAAAAAAAATCCGAGGAAAAACTTTATTTTGCAACACTGTGTCTAAAAAACTTGACAGCATTCTGAAAATCACTTAAACATGGCTCATTTTAAGCCTTGTTAATGTATCATTGAAACTTATTTAAAACAATTTTTATATTGCCTTTTTCTTCTGTAAATTGTAACCAATCCAAGAATTAGCACACAGATTTTAAAGTAGTCATGATATTTAAAAGTGGTATGTCTACTCATATTCTTTTTTTTTTTTTTTTTTTGAGACGGAGTTTCGCTCTTGTTGCCCAGGCTGGAGTGCAATGGCGCGATCTCCGCTCACCGCAACCTCCGCCTCCTGGGTTCAGGCAATTCTCCTGCCTCAGCCTCCTGAGTAGCTGGGATTACAGGCACGTGCCACCATGCCCAGCTAATTTTTTGTATTTTTAGTAGAGACGGGGTTTCACCATGTTGACCAGGATGGTCTTGATCTCTCGACCTCGTGATCCACCCGCCTCGGCCTCCCAAAGTGCTGGGATTACAGGCTTGAGCCACCGCGCCCGGCCTACTCATATTCTTTAATAGAAGAAATGCTATGGGAAAATATATATAAACTACTTAAATTTTAAATCTGAAAGTGACTGGGGAGGAAGAGATTTATTTTGTGCCCAATAACCATGATGCATGTTTATCAGGACAAACTGGGTACAAGTGTGACTGTATTCAGTTTAGTATGAAAATGGGGTGGGGGGTGGGGGGTGGGAAATAGACATGAAAAATTTTGAAAAGTTAAGCATTTGAAAATTGTATCATCATGTATAGGTTTCATTTTCACTTCTTTAACTTTTACTGCTATCTAGGTTAAATAACTATGCACCCACCCACCTACTTTTTCCAATTAGGATAACATCTAATATTCAGAGAGAATCTGAATTTGTTTTAGAATTTCCTCAAGCTCTCTCAGAGAAAAACATCAAAAGAAAACAATTCATATTAAAAGTTAATATGATAGTATCTGTTTTCATTAGGACTTTAGCCAGAAGTTTCTGTAAGTTTCCCTAAAGGATCCAAATATAAAAGAATATATTCGGTTTTGAAAAATTATGCTTCATACTACATGTAAAGCCTATAGCACAGAAACTGAAACTGTTTTCTCCAAATAATACTGACTCAGTAACTACTATTTGCCAATGATATCTCAATGTCCTATGAACAGGACAGTTTAATAAATTACTTACTTCAGGTCCTGTAGAAGGTCTTTTGCATTAAGCATGGTTATTAAAGAGGTGGTAGCTGCAGGAATTATAATAATGGGTGTTCGAGATCCTATAAAGACAAAATTTTACAGGTAGAAAATATGTTATTAGGAATTACACTTACTTTCTCTACTAAAAGTTAAAAGTTTATAAATTAGAATTTTAACTCTTTTGATCTAAAAAATACTTTAAGCCAGTGGACATTAAAAAATATTTAATAATCAGTATGGCTTGAGTACTGACTAATCAGAATGGATACCAAACACAAATATAGGACACAGCTGCACCATTCACTTTTTAAAATTAAGTTAAAAATCATATGCGCAACCTCACCTTTCTTCTGATTTGGGGGTGGTCTTGCTTGAGAAACTGTAAAGAAGAAAAGAAATCACACTGTGTATTATAAAAACCATATTCCTATTTTCAAACTTACAAATAAGGGGTATTTTAAAAATTATTTGTATTCACATATGACTAACTGTAAATCAGAAGACATATCTTACAACTTACTATCTTTTCATGTAACATTCTGCTTCACAAAAATATTAAAATGCATTATTCAACAATCTGTAGTCAAAAGGAGAAAGTGAAGATACAATATCCACAGTTCTGTTTTCTGCAGTTTCAGTTAACCACATTCCACTGTGGTCTGAAAATATTAAATAGGAAATTCCAGAAACAAACAATTCACAAGATTGGAACTGCACATCTGAGTAGCATGATGAAATCTCACACTGCCCCACCCAGCATGTGAATCCTCTCTTTACCTAGCAGATCCACACTCTCTACACTGCCTGCCCTTTACTCACTTAGTAGTCATCTCCCTCACTGTTATCACAGTGCTAACTTCAAATAGCTCTTATTTGACTTACGAATGGCCTCAAAGTCCAAGAGTGAGAAGGATAGAATGCAAAAAGCTTCTGGTGGCATTTAAGCCGAAATCTGAAAGATGAAAACAAGCCAACCTGCCAAGAACAAGTAGGCGAACAGTCCAGGTAAGAGGTAGGAATGTAGGCAAATACCATAGGCAGGAAGAAACTGCCACACTTAGGGAACTGAAACAAGGCCAATGAGGGGACCACAGGGAAGAAAAGAAGAATGGCAGGAGATGAGGTAACAAATACATGCAGAGACCAATTCATGTAGGGCCTTTTAAGCAATATTAAGTTTGCATTTAAGTGCCACTGGAAAGTCCTATAACTATTAAGCCAGAAAGTGACAAGACTTTATTTTCATGTCACACTTCTGAAAGAAAAAAAAAAAAAAAAAACAATGGATTTGGACAAGGGATTGGAAAGGGTACAAGCGTGAAAGCAGAAAGTTCAATTAGGATTATTACAACAGTCAACAAAGGGGCTACTCCAACTATGCGTGGTTAAGATGAGTTTTTGTCTTAAATTCCAATTCAAAGCCAATTGAATAAAATATAATAACAATGAATTTCTAGAAAGATGATTATGTACTTAGATGCTACGACACTATTTTACCCTTAATTTCTGTATCTATTTTCTTGGCACCAGAAATAAAGAGGTCACAGGCTGACATCAGGCAGCCAACCATACTGAGACCCACTGGTCTAGAGAGAGGATAATGGTGTCTACTTGAGTTGTGGTAGTGGAGATAAAGGAAAATAGATAAATTTGGAATACAGAAAAGGTACATCTGACAGAACCCACTAACAGATGAGAAAAGGAGTAAGGAAATGTGATGAATAAAGAGTAACTCCCAAGTTTTTGATTTAAGATACGAAGTTGATGCTGGTGTCACTCCATGAAAAAGCACCAAGAGTGTAAAGTAAGAGACCTTGGGGAAAGTAGCAGGGAAAAAAATTACCTTAATTCGTTTTTAAATGCCTATGGCCAATCCAAATGTTACACACACAGTTAACAGAAGATACCAGAGGTCTGAACTGGAGATATAAATTTGGAAATCGTCAGCACATAGATTCGTAACTGTGGAATGAGAGGAGAAGTACTCCAACCAATAGCTAGGTTATAAATTACGTGACTGAATAGCGTCTTTGTATAAAATAAACAGAAGCTAGTTCGCTCTCTCAATCTCCCATGAGTGGTGTTAAGCAGGTAAACTAGTACCACAGGCTACCTACTCACCTCAAAAGAACGATAAATTAGTCAAGTATGGATTGTGTATACATTAAGAAAGAGGAGAGAAGACAGACAATGGTATGTACAAGAAATTTAATATGGCTATAAAAAGGAAATGATAGTTAATTCTAAACTATGGCTTTTCAAATGCTTGTATTTGTGAATCCACTGGAAAACACGTGGCTCTTGTTAGTTACATTCCCTAAATGAATTCTGAGAAGTGGAAATTTTTAGACCTTTAGAGGTATAAAATGTTTAACTGTAAACACTTTAAATCATTAAATTTACCCAGACTTGCCTAGCACAACAGCACTAAATAAATATTTGAGGAAATGAGAAATAAAAATCTATAAATGCTCAAAAACAGAACTCCATCGTTGAGGTATCTCACTCAAGGAGAGAATAGGCGGTTCATTCCCGCATTTCAAAATTATCCAAACTCTACCCAATAAATAACAGTTATACATCTATAATCCCCCTTTTTACACTGGCCATACATATTTTGGGCACACATATTTTTCAAATTTTAAAGAAATAATACTAGTGAACATGTCAGATATTAAACAATATCCCTTCAAAATGGAGCTGCACCCCCATAAGCAGATACATTTAAAATTTCGGCAGCAAAATAAAAATACACTAATTAGGAGAAATAAAGACTTCAAACTGCTGCTATCCATTCCAATCAAGTCTTAATGCTGAACGAAAGTAAAAATCTTAATTATTTTAGAATGGTGGGTAGAAAATGTGGATGTATGGGTGTAAAGCAGTAAGTGAAAGCATTAGAGCATCTGAGATATGATGAGACATTTCTTCAGATTAAATTTCCATCAGTTTAATCCCCAGTTCACTTTAGCAGGGCAACTGAAAAAGACTTAGAACTCCTTACTTTACACACATGATCTTCCCCTAGTCACGTAATTGGCTAGCAGAATCCAATCCCTTTAACTCCATTTTATCACAAGACACATCTGAACAAAACGCTTTGTTTGGATATCAGTGCCTCCCTGCCCTATCTTTATATACCAACTTATTTTACGAAAATGTAAAATAGAAAAAATTTTACATTATAGATTCTAAGTTAGAATCCTCAGGTGGTGGCTTTTCTCCTTTTATATAAAACCATTTCTGACAAACCATAACCTGCCATCCCTGCCTTCCAAAGAAAAACAAACAATTCTCTTATCTGGGATTCAACTGCCCCCACAATATTCCTATACTTCATGTTAGTATTCTTTGGACCCAACCCCATCTGTCCACCCCTACTTCCTTCACCTTTTTCTTCCTTCCTGCAAAAAGCTTCTTCAGCTTCTCTTAGTTTCTGAACAAGAGCCTAGTACATGGAAATTCAAATAATATTTGTTGAATTTAATTGTTCTTCCTCACACTCTCACAATGGATTCTGGTATCATCATCTCTACTGAAAAAGAGTCCTGTCACCCTAATCAGTTACATACAATCTCGTCTGACTGTAACAAGGCTGACTGCACTCCTCTTCTCCACTCCTACTTAAAAACAGTAATGACAAAATTTTCAAACAAACCTACTGTCAAATAAAAGAAAAAGAAGAAAAGGAAATACTAGCTGCATCTAAGAGGAGTATGAATCCAGGACACAGGGAAATTACCCTGCAAAACCATCCCAATATAAGCCATCCTGTACCGTACTTGTGAAGTGCCTCCAGAAATTATTTAATATTCATAATCTATATCATTTTAGAATTAGCCTGTGTATAAACATACTTTGAATAAGAGGATATCCAAATCTACACTATTGATACTGCGAAACTTACGCAGAAGATCCAGTTACGTTACTGCCTGTGCTTTCCAATCCTTTATTTTCCTTCTTCATACTTACTTTCAACAGTACTGATGAGGTTATTTAAAAAAAAAAAGACAGGCCAGGCATGGTGGCTCAAGCCTGTAATCCCAGGACTTTGGGAGGCCGAGGCGGGTGGATCACGAGGTCGAGAGATCGAGACCAGCCTGGTCAACAAGGTGAAACCCCGTCTCTACTAAAAATACAAAACATTAGCTGGGCATGGTGGCGCGTGCCTGTAATCCCAGCTACTCAGGAGGCTGAGGCAGGAGAATTGCCTGAACCCAGGAGGCGGAGGTTGCGGTGAGCCGAGATCGCGCCATTGCACTCCAGCCTGGGCAACAAGAGCGAAACTCCGTCTCAAAAAAAAAAAAAAAAAAAAGACAAGTGGTATAGCCCAACACTGAAATTATGCTAAATAAAACATCAAACATCAAAAACAAACTCAAAAGACTGAAAATAAATATAGTGTTGTTGTCTGTGAAGAGGAATCTTTTTAGGTACTAGGAATAGAGGGAAGAATTTTTCTAAAATAACTTCAATACTACCTTTGTTTAACACATTTTTTTAAATGATACAGAAATTTGGATGTTAAACACAGATACCTGAAGTTCTAAGCATCAAAGCTGAATATGAGTCTATTAAAATTATAATTCTGTGCTGCTGTAGAAAAAAAATTCACATGTGTACATAATACCATGGAACTGCAAGAGAATTGGTGAAAGGATGGATATACATAAATAACTTTTAAACATTTAAAAACGTTTTAAAAACATTTTTCTCAAATTTTAACCAAAATAAAAACATTTTCTTAGATTTTTTTTTTTTTTTTTTTTTTTTAATGAGAGGGAGTTTCGCTCTTGTTGCCCAGGCTGGAGTGCAATGGCGCGATCTCGGCGCACTGCAACCTCCGCCTCCTGGGTTCAGGCAATTCTCCTGCCTCAGCCTCCTGAGTAGCTGGGATTACAGGCACACGCCACCATGCCCAGCTAATTTTTTGTATTTTTAGTAGAGATGGGGTTTCACCATGTTGACCAAGATGGTCTCGATCTCTCGACCTCGTGATCCACCCGCCTCGGCCTCCCAAAGTGCTGGGATTACAGGCTTGAGCCACCGCGCCCGGCCTTAAAATTTTTTTTATCTCTTCACTATACCTATTTATTCAAGTAAATGTTCTATAGTATAACTTCATTATTCAAAAACAATGCTTAAAACCTATGTTATCAATGACCCTTGAATCAAATGGGGGAAAATAGTACTTCAGTAAAAAAATGTTACAAAATCCAGTTGAGCTGCTTAATTAATGCACTATACAAAAATGAATAATTTAGTGTGCTTTTCACTGTAATTCCTTTATGTCTTCCTGCTAAGAACATCAAGATGTATTAATGACGCTGACTGAAGTTTAGCAAGCATTTTATTTATATTATCACAGTTTTGAGATCTGCTTAAGCAGAAACAAGTCTCTAAAGAAATGTGACCTTGCAATGCATTATAAGTAAAATTTCAATTTATTCAAAGCATTATACACATACCAAAAAACTTGCACTATTATGATCTTTAGAAATAAAACAAAAACCAAAGTTTTATAGTTTTACCTGGTCTTGGTACGGGCTGCGCTGCAGGAGTCTGAGTCTTCCGGGCAGATGCACCCTCCTGTAAAAGAATAAGAATTATAAATGAGATCAAAGCTTCTTTACATAATAGTTAAACACTTTAATTATTGGAAAGAAATCTCGTATCTCTCTGTCTCTTTTTCTATCTCAATCAGTTACTCCATTGAACATGTTATGACATACAGTTTAAGAAAAAAATAAATATTAAATCTCTCCTGATTTTTTTTTTTTTTTTTTTTTGAGACGGAGTTTCGCTCTTGTTACCCAGGCTGGAGTGCAATGGCGCACTCTCGGCTCACCGCAACCTCCGCCTCCTGGGTTCAGGCAATTCTCCTGCCTCAGCCTCCTGAGTAGCTGGGATTACAGACATGCGCCACCACGCCCAGCTAATTTTTTGTATTTTTAGTAGAGACGGGGTTTCACCGTGTTGACCAGGTTGGTCTCGATCTCTCGACCTTGTGATCCACCCGCCTCGGCCTCCCAAAGTGCTGGGATTACAGGTTTGAGCCACCGCGCCCGGCCTCCTGATTTTTTATGCTATTAGTAATGAGAACACAATAAACATCTTTAGAGTAAAATAAATTCAGTCACTACAGAGCAGTTACTGTAAGCTTGTAATATTTTTAAATGATTTGCTTAACTGCTGACAATTTAATATTCTCAGAAATGTCATTGTCTGTTCTAATATCAAGCCAATCTTTTTTCCTCTAAACAATCTCAAAATAAATAAATGATACATGCCGTTCTGTTGGAGAAACCTAAAATTTGTTATATTGGAATTTATTTTTAAAAACATACACATTTCAAATAATTAAATGCCTTTGAAATATTCGGGGAAAAAATCACATTTATAAAGAAGAGATCTGTTACATTTGAATTAAGAGCAGATGACAGTATCTTAAAAACTAAATAACAAACCTCATTTAATTATTGAAGATGTAAGATATACAAGGAAATATGCAAAGTGTTGAAGTATATCAATTATATACTCAAGAATAGATGCCGGGCCGGGCGCGGTGGCTCAAGCCTGTAATCCCAGCACTTTGGGAGGCCAAGGCGGGTGGATCACGAGGTCGAGAGATCGAGACCATCCTGGTCAACATGGTGAAACCCCGTCTCTACTAAAAAAAAAAAATACAAAAAATTAGCTGGGCATGGTGGCGCGTGCCTGTAATCCCAGCTACTCAGGAGGCTGAGGCAGGAGAATTGCCTGAACCCAGGAGGCGGAGGTTGCGGTGAGCCGAGATCGCGCCATTGCACTCCAGCCTGGGTAACAAGGGCGAAACTCCGTCTCAAAAAAAAAAAAAAAAAAAAAGAAGAAGAAGAAGAAAGAAGGAGGTGGAGGAGGAGGAGGCGGAGGAGGAGGCAGAAGAATGAAGAAGAAAGAAGAGGAGGAGGAGGCAGAAGACGAAGGGAAAGGGACTTATGATACAAATATGCATTTCAGTATGTAAGTCTCAGACACGATTATACCAGAAGACATACTAACCAGATGCTATTCCTATACATGAAGTCATACTGAATGTAACAATTACAAATGCCCACAGACTGGTATATTATATTGGTAACTCAAATGCCAAGAACATAATTTTGATTTTTTGAAATGGTGAACCATTGGAATGTTCAAAACAAAGCAAAGTACAAGCTTCCCTCATTGTACACTGTAGTTACATGTCTAGAAAATCCAGTACATGTTAAAACTGAACAAAATATACTTTATGTTCCAATTATGTTTTAAATTTACTTAATTATAAAAAAGTGTTTCACCTACACATATACCCAACCACTCACTCACTCAGAAGTCCTGCTGAACACTGAGCTGGCCTTTGTTGTTTACAAAGACTGTCCCACACACCACTGGATTACTACCTCCCCTGGTCCTGAAATGCCCTTAAAAATCATCCTGTTAACTGTAAACACCCTCACAAACTTCTAGAACACCTCTTAGAAACCAGCGCTACCCTTAGCACTGCCCCCTTGAGAACCACAGCTCTAAGAGTATTATTCCTGACTGAAACAGCTGTGCTACAGAAAAATCAAGGAATACACAAGCATAATAAACAATATGTCAAATCGCTGCTGATTTCAAATGCTCATTGTTAATAGTTTGCATGAATCAAAACAGATAAAGGTGTCTATAACTAGTTCTGAAAGAGACACTTAAATTTAGCTTTGTTTTCAAGTCAAAAGAAATTCTTAAACGACATGCGTATCTGCAGCAAAACCTGATGAAAACCGAAGGAGAAAAATAAGGCAGGCAAACACTGACACTTGTGGTCATTCTGAGACTGCTTATTTGCAATCAGGCTAACTCTTGCTTTGTGAGTTCAAGGAAAGTAAAGCTGGTTCATAAATCATCTATTGACTTTAGAGGAAAATTACAAGGTTTTAATAAACATTTTACTTTCCTTCAAAAGGGGGAAACTACCTACACTAACATCAAATAACCAAAAACAAGCCATCTGGCCAAATCCTTTATGTAATGAAAAAGACGGCATCTGATTTTAAATAAAAACAGTCAAGAGAAATAAACTCCAGGAAAACATCATGTAAACTTTTCTAGTCATCTCAATAAAACTAAAATGGTCTCTAAATAACTGTCAAGTGACAGATTTCAGAGTGGTATACTGAAAATTATATCTGATCTAAAACATTAAGATTTTTGTCCAGCATTGGAAAAAATAGCTGGTACTTCTAGTAAGTCCCAGCTGAAATAAGTTCCTTTAATTCAGGGACCAGCTACTCCTAACAAAGCACAAACAGAAATGGAGACCAATATAGAAAGTACCAGATTCATGTCTCCCTTCTAATGTCACTCAAGGATATCTGCTCATTCCAATTAAATGAAAATCGTCCACCCTGGTTGAAGCGCTCTCCCCCAAGGACATATAGTTGAATGTACATACATGGATAAATAGATGATGTAACTCCAAAGTTACTATTTAGTAGCCACTTAGACAGACAGATTTACATCTGACTCAACATGTAATAATCATTCAAAACCATTAACTACATGAATACAAAAATAATTATTTCTACATCCCGTGAAAACTGAGAATTAGGAGGCATTACAATTCCTGTCTTTAAATTTTGACTCCTTTAGGTCTGTACTAGACATGCCCAGGAAAATACTAAAACTGGCCTGGACAGCTCTGGCCATGATGCACATAGTAACAGTTACCTATTTCTCCATCACAGATGTGTTGTAAGATTAAAAATAGACTTATGCAAGTGATAATTACAAACCATTTATAACTATAGCACTTAACAAAACAGCTGCCAATTCGCTGAGTGTGACAAAGAAACCTGTCACACTCACTGAGTTAGTTTAACCATAGAATTCAGAAGTTAAAAGAAACCAGACTAAAGGAAGAACTTCTACAAGCTCTCCTATCATAAGATTTTTAGTTTCTCTTGACTGGAAACACGTAGGTTGCCAGAAAAAGTTACTAAAGAGACTTCAATCTCACATCTGCCTTGTTTTTCTGTACTTTACGTAAAGTTCTTAACCAGCTTAACTTAAACTTAGAAAACAGGTTGGCTGGGCACCGTGGCTCATACCTGTAATCCTAACACTTTGGGAGGCTGAGGCACACAGATCACCTGAGGTCAGGAGTTTGGGACCAGCCTGAGTAACAATAAAACCTTGTCTCTAATAAAAATCCAAAAATTAGCCGGGTGTGGTAGCACACGTCTGTAATCTCAGGTACTCGGGAGGCTGAGGCACAAGAATCTCTTGAATCTGGGAGGCAGAAGCAGCAGTGAGACAAGATTGTGCCACTGCACTCCTGGGCAACAGAGTGAAACTCCGTCTCTTTAAAAAAAAAAAGAAAAGAAAAGAAAAGAAAAGAAAGCAGGTTGCGGGTATCCTTTAAGGTTTGAAGTAAATTCCAGTTAGGTTCACAGGCACCTGCGTTAGTAATATTCAGAAGTTTCTTGCTGTTTAAATACTTGCCCCTTAACCAGCATGTTGAAGGGGGGGAAGGACCCCATTGGAAATTCAGAGACTCAACCCAATAATGTAGAGAAGCACTAATGAGTAGGTTATCCATAAGGCTCTCTTAATAATCAAGATGTATAATAATCCAGGGAGACATCAAAAAAATACAATCAAAAGAACTGGTCAGCCGGGCACGGTGGCTCAAGCCTGTAATCCCGGCACTTTGGGAGGCCGAGGCGGGTGGATCACGAGGTCGAGAGATCGAGACCATCCTGGTCAACATGGTGAAACCCCGTCTCTACTAAAAATACTAAAAATTAGCTGGGCATGGTGGCGTGTGCCTGTAATCCCAGCTACTCAGGAGGCTGAGGCAGGAGAATTGCCTGAACCCAGGAGGCGGAGGTTGCGGTGAGCCGAGATTGCGCCATTGCACTCCAGCCTGGGCAACAAGAGCGAAACTCCGTCTCAAAAAAAAAAAAAAAAAAAAAAAAAAAAGAACTGGCCAAAAAAATAAAACTGTTTAGTCCTTCCCTGGAGAAGAGGAATGTCTCTAAATCAACTTTATATCACCTACACTTAATAAGCTATGCCTAAATGCAAATGTTGTACATAGTAGTTAACCAATAAATATTTTATATTTTCACTTTTTCAGCAGATAAAATGTATCTGCTGAAAAAGTGAAAATATAAACAGATAAAATGTATCTGTTGAAAAGTGAAAATACAAAATATTCATTTATTATTCCATTAATGATTGCTGGGTATGCTGTGCCAGTATTAGAAAAAAAATTCCACAATTTCTCTAGCAGTTCCATGTAATATAGTAACAGAGAATAATAGGAGTAATAGATTGATTAAAAAAAACACATACAGAATAAGAATTTAGATAATCCTTCTTCAATTCCCAGCTTGGCCTCTTTTCTTATCAGTATTTAATATTTGGACTAATTATTTTGCAACTCTTGGCACTGGTTCCTCATCTTTTAAGTGGGTATTATAATAATAAAACTATTATAAGAGAGTCATTTGCAGTAACAGCTCAAGTAAGCTTAGCATACAATCTGATTTTGAGTAAACACTCCACAAATGGTCACTGTGGCTAGCTCCATAGTCAAATCCTATATAAGAAATCCGATAAATAAATACTGATCTACAAAAATGAACCTGTACTTCCGGAAAATAAGTTATCTTAAGTAGGTTCTGTTATCTAGTCAAAGAATTTTTTAAAAGGCAGTGCGAACTGTAGTATGGATGGATACAGACTACAAAAAACTTGGGTTTTAGTCCTCTCCTTCAAACTTAACTAGGAGAAGTCAAAGCTCAGTCTAGGCTTTAGGTTTCCTATCTATAAAATTCTTTTTTTTTTTTCCTTTAATGTTCCTTCTAACATTTCTGATACAGTGGGATTCTTAAAACTACAAAGTACATTTTATCAGCAAAGCTCAAAAATATGTGGTCAAAAATTTTTTAAATATCTGGGAAAATATAAATCTATATTCATTTGAAATCACAGGTATTAATGGGGGAGGCAGGTGAGATGAAGAGTATGTAACTGTAAGCAGCTTAAGCTCCAAAACTGTAACTTTCTAGGACAGGATTACTATCTCTAGAGTCTCAGAGGAAAAACTGATAATAAAGGCTATTTACAACAGAAAAATAAAAAATAAAACAAACCTTCCTCACTGTTTAGCAGTTAAAAAAAAAAAAGAAAGATGCCAGCCCCAGAAACATCTCAGTGGGTATTGCAGTACTTATAAAATCTGCTTCATGGCAAGTTATTAAATCTTCCTGAAACATTAGAATAACTAAACATAATTAGTAAAATTTCATTACCCCCAAGAAGATCCTGCACAAGTGTGCTCTTTCTATTATATATCATTTTATTGAATTCTATGATACATGTAATTGTAAAAAAGAAGAAAAAACAAGTAAATGCCAACATTAAAAAGTGATTTAAAAATAAAGTTTTCTGCCATCGAGAACACCAAAAACCACGTAAGAACAAAAAAGAAGTGGGCTGTATCACATCATGCATTAGTAAAGTAATCCATGACAGCTTATTTATATAAACCCCAGAAAAGTAAGTTGGGGTGGGCAAAAAGGGGAGGAGATCTAACTTACAAAGATATATGGTTTCAATAGAAACCACAGGTTTTAACTAGAGATTAGTAAAATCAAGAACAATTTGAAGGCAGGAAAAAAAAAACTTCAAGAGGAGAATGCAGTGAAGGGGTTAAATTTTACCAACTTACATACAAAAGCTTATACTGCTTACACCCTATAAAAGCATGTAAGAAACACGAAGCCAACATCTAACACGGAAAACATTTAGAAAGCCTGTACTTAAGAATAAAGTTAAAAAAGGAAATAAGCTGGAAAAAATAAAATCATAACCATTCATTTCATAATCATCACATTTTCATATTATTCACTCATCACTACACTTGCATTGAACATATATAATTTATCACGTAAAAGCAAAATCTCTAAGCTTCTCCCTACCTTAGGTTTTTAGTCAAAATGAATGCAAACAATCACGTGGGATTCAGCCAAGCAGTGACGTTAAATTCTGCTCTGTCAGAGAGAGCATCTGTCAAGCCCACATTTAAACTGCTGCCTGCCTGTGCAGCAGCTGAGGAACCGTGGATTTCATATTATAGACTAAAACCCCATTAAAACTGCTCAAAATCCTTCCTGCAGCTGCCAGGCAACAACGAAAGAAGAGAGGTAAATCCTATTCTTTTCCAATACAACTGAAGCACTATTATTTTAGCTCTGGCTGCTTTGCATTGCAGCTCAGCGTTATTACTAGAAATATGGATACTGAGACGAGAACACAGCACTGCATTGTCCAGCCAGGAAAACAGCAGATGTAGAAAGCTTCAATGCATCAACTGTCGGGAAGAGTCAACAGTGCTACAAGCAGAACGGACAACTATAGCTCTTTTGTTTAACGAAAGACAGAGAAAATGAAAGAAAGGGAAAATTTCAGAAGACTAGGACCCATATGAAGAAGGAGGGTAACTCAAAGACAAGAAGACAGATGGACACTTTGGATACTGTGAAAAGCAATCGCAGGAGGCAGACTGTTGGGGGATGTGCGCATGTTCGATAGCATCTTTTCTGCTGAAGTGATGGCGTGCCAAAAGTATTTTCAGTGGGCATAATCCTCTCCACATAAATGGCCTGACCAAGGAAGGTATGTCAGTATCTTGTGTATGATAGTCGTTTAAATGTGTTACCTTTTTATAGCCCTGGAGGCACTAATACCTGATAAGCAAGTTCATCCAGTTCACTGCCCTTGAAACTATGAAAGGGTTTAATATATGATTTTAAAATCTGTCATTGTTTAGAAGACAAGCTATCACTGCTTTATTCAGCTAAATATGTAGCATGGAATAATTCTTGGTTATAGACAACAGAGGGAAAAGGCAAATAAGAAGATGTGTTTAAAGGATTCCTTAAGAAATTCAACTTAAAAAAAAAAAAAAAATCTCTAACCCTTCATGGAAAACACAGCAATATCCTACCAAATTAGGTCATACTGAATCCTTATCTAGTAAATTAAATGCTCTATTTAAAATGGCTATCAAAAGAGACAATGCAGTGAAATTACACTAAATAGTAGCAAGGATAACCTTAAGAGCTTTGTTTTCAAAGTCCTTTAAAACAAAACCTTAATATGTTTAACAGCTTTTAGTAACAAAATCTTTCCTCCAACATCTCCCTAAATGAAGATAATGAACACAACCAAAGAGAATATCCAACAAATTTTAAGTATTACCAAGCTACAAGAAGATACTAAAAGGAAAGCATTAGCATAAGATCACATAAGGTAGTGTGAGTTTATGCATAACACCACAACAGAGTCTGGTGTTATTACAATGTCCATGAATAGAACTTTAAACAAAGAGACATCAATAGTTGTTTTAAAAATTCACCATTTGAAATAGTGAGCTTGTATTTTATGTAAAAGACTAATAGCAAATGATCGAATTTAAGGTTGTTGCTGATGATCATTTTAAAAGTGAAAAAAACAATATGAAAATACTCTAATACAAAAATATCCACAAACAGCAATACAAGGTCAAAAAATTAAATATAAATGTAGCTAATATGCTTCCAGGCTATGTGAATATGTAATAATGAACTACCGCCACTATATGTGAGTACAGGGCACAGATAAATCAAATAAACTATTCTAGCAACAATGATAGTTAGAATAGCAACTTACGGTTCAAGAACTCAAAGATATTTCTAAAATTTTACAAATCTATCAAAGATCCTGATTTCTCCTCAATTTTACTCTACAACTCAGTAATTATCTAATAATCACAAAAGGCAAACATTTTTAAAAATATGTAAGTACTGCATTCCAAAATGAAGATTAAACAAGTTTACCAGACTCTATCACAGTTTAACATCACTCTCAACGTTGAATTTTTATCCTAATAAAAGATTAGTATCAAATAGTACTAAAAAATATGGTTGTAAAAATTTCAAGTCCCTCTTGGAACCTTTATCTCTCAATATTAAAGTCACCAATTAAGCCGTTTTATAACCTATACATCTCAAAATAAGTTTTTCTGTTAAACCATCACCATTTAAATATAGGACTATTTTAACAGACTAAAGATACCAACACTTTTAAAAGCCAAATGGTACAAACTGTGTGTGTGTGTATGTGTGTATGTGTGATGTACTGAACAGCATTTTACAGTAACATTCTCCCCATTAACTTCATAAAATGTAAATGCACAATAACGTATAGATATTATCAAAAAAGAGATAAACCAAAGCTATTTTTCTTCTAAAAATGTAAAAGTGCAAAACTATTTTGCACACTATAGAACTTTCTTACGCTCTCTTTTTAAGAATTAAAATACAACAGGCAGTAACTGGAGAATAATTTTATCATTTTAAAAAAAGGAGGCATGGTTATTTTTATTTTCTTTTTAACAAAAAATTTTATAAGACCTGAGAAACTTTTAATAAGGAATTTTTTTAAGGCTAGACAAATGCACTTCATTTATCACTAGGAGATTTATAGTTATATATAGATTTAATATCTCAATAGCTTAATATCTACAAACATACAAATACCATGAGGTCTAAATGAAGATGCACCTCTATCACTCATTGTTATAAAATCTTATTAAGATTAAAACTATGCATTTATGCTAGATTACAGTATGCAATAATTTGCTGTTTTCTGTAATACTAAAATACTTTGGAGACATCACATCAGGTACATTCTTAAAAAAAAACACAAATTATGATTATTTTCCATCATTTATTTACTCAGTCCTTTACTCAAACATCCATTCAAACATCTGCCATTGTTTACTCCTTCTTAAACCATAAATTTACACTTAAAAAAAATCTAAATGATTGGACTTCAACCAGATTCCAAGTGTTGTTTTATCAGCAGAAAATAGATACACTTGATTTACCTTTTTAACACTTAAAACAGATTATCAAATAAATTTTAAAAGCAACTTTTGTTTCTTTTAAATTCACATACATAACCCTTATATCTACCAGTGTCTTTATGAAGTGGAGGGGGAGAGTCACTACTATTTACCAAATATGTCATTTGGAAATAAAAGCTTCAAAATAGTTCCCTGGTCTAAAAAGAAGGGCCAACTATTTACAAGTACAAGAAGGAAAACACTGTGTTTCTAAATCAGAACGCTCAGCTGTACTATTTCCAGCTTAGCTAACAGCAGAACTATGTTTTGTTGGTACAGTGAATAGCCTTCGTTTTCATTATAGTAATGTTGAGTTTAAATTCACGTAAATAAATTCTAAAAAATAGCAAACTCGATTATTTGCCTTTAAAATTCCAAACTTAAAAAAAGTTGTTCGTATCTTTCAAAATACCTAAATAATTTTTTATATTTTAGAAATATTATAACTTCTAAAAGTACTCTGTAATTTCAGAAACTGGAAATTTTCAAATGCTGGTCCTATACGGTTGGACCTTAGATATTTGTTCAAATTCCCACCTACTTGCTCCTCCTAGTGGCCGTTACTATAATAGTACTTTCATTCATTTATGCCTAACACTTTCAATCAGTATTTTCAAAGTACTTAACATTATGTATGTGAATTTTACTTTATAACTATTCAATTACATGAAGATTTCCATGTAAATTCTATTTCTTAAAGGTAATTAAGTTTATACCAAGGTTAAACGAAGTATTAACCATGACTATCTCAATATTTCAGGCTAAATACATACATGTATTTATGTACATACTGTAATTTCAAATAAACAAATGCTCCTATATTAAAACTTTTCAACCGATTTCTTTTGCTTAAAGAAATCATTTTCCTAATAAAAAGTTGGAAAAATTAAAATTACATATTCATCACGCCTTCTTGCCAGAAAGTTTTGTCCTCCTTTAATGGAATTAAACTATGGCTCTTTGCCCGTCTCTGCTCCCTCAACATACTGGTCCCCCAAAACTAAAAACAACAACAGAAACACTAAGAACAAACATGAACAAATCTGTGTGATGCACTGAAAACCTTGTTGCAAGATACATAACTGGTTCTTAATATATGGCATTATGGGCCGGGCGCGGTGGCTCAAGCCTGTCATCCCAGCACTTTGGGAGGCCGAGGCGGGTGGATCACGAGGTCGAGAGATCGAGACCATCCTGGTCAACATGGTGAAACCCCGTCTCTACTAAAAGTGCAAAAAATTAGCTGGGCATGGTGGCACGTGCCTGTAGTCCCAGCTACTCAGGAGGCTGAGGCAGCAGAATTGCCTGAGCCCAGGAGGCGGAGGTTGCGGTGAGCCGAGATCGCACCATTGCACTCCAGCCTGGGTAACAAGGGTGAAACTCAGTCTCAAAAAAAAAAAAAAAAAAAAAATATATATATATATATATATATATATATATAGCATTATGAACCTCACATATTGCCATCTCATAACCGTTTAAAATATAGTACCCTAACTGTGCTATCGCAAATTCTAAAAATTTAAGAAATTCTCTGCTTGTAAATTCAGAACAATGCCCAACTCAAGAACATCTAAAAATGTTATGTGAAATTCAGAATTTTAAATAGTTTCAGAGTAGCTCTTTTATTTCTAACATGGAGACTCAACCAAGATACGTTAACAGTGTTCTGCCAAAACCACTGACAATCAAAGATAATCACATGCTATGTTTTAAAATTAATCTTAAGTCTAAGAACAATTACATCATGAATACTTCATATATACAATGAAAAGTTAAAATTTAAGAATACTTGAAAGTGTTAATCATTTATTACTGTCTAAAAATCCTACATTGAAGTTACTGGACCCTGAAAATTAATTTTGACAGGTGCATCTTCTCAATGACTTTCTCAACACAGTAGGGGCCAATGGAAACATGCCAAGCAGTGTACTGTGACTAACAGAACTCTGCCATAATCAACCCTGCACCGTCTGTCCCATAACTGACATATGACCATTTTACAAAAAAGGCCCCTGACTGTGCACCGTACCACCAATGTATGTCAAATCAATTTTAATTAATGCCAATACATTTTCCATCTGCTCTCAAGGCCTTTTTACACAACCTTTCTAAGAAATCTAGTAACATTTTTTTCTACTACATGCAACTTTTAAATCTTCAACTTGGGTCAAAAGTACAAATGACCAGTGTACCAAGGCAATTGAATTAATCCATTACTTCATCTCTTTAAAATGCTCACTGTGCAACAAAGGTATATTTTTAAATAAATCAATCTTGTTCTCAGTTATGCTGCCAAGGGGAAATAAACTATAAGCTTTGTTCCTAGGTTATATATTTAGAGCCTAAGACAGTCTTAATGTGCCCTGATTACATTAGTATCCAAAGTCCCTTTCAGGCAGTTTTGTAAACTTTTGTGCTTCATTTTTATAGAATAACTGCAAAAGAGACAATGTGACTGAACTGGAAAATGACAGCCAAAGAATAATATTAAGGAGAAGAGCACCTTTTTGGTCACCAATCTCTCACATCCCACTACCGGACACCTACAACATGCTTCAGTGGAGGAGGAGACACTGCTGCTTTGCAAAGATGACCTGGAATGCCAAGAGGTCTCTGTTCCGCACTCATCTTATTGGAATACTTTCTCTTGTGTTTCTTTTTGCTATGTTTTTGTTTTTCAACCATCATGACTGGCTGCCAGGCAGAGCTGGATTCAAAGAAAACCCTGTGACATACACTTTCCGAGGATTTCGGTCAACAAAAAGTGAGACAAACCACAGCTCGCTTCGGAACATCTGGAAAGAAACCGTCCCTCAAACTCTGAGGCCTCAAACAGCAACCAACTCTAATAACACAGACCTGTCACCACAGGGAGTTACAGGCCTGGAGAATACACTTGGTGCCAATGGAAGTATTTACAATGAAAAAGGTACTGGACATCCAAATTCTTACCATTTCAAATATATTATTAATGAGCCTGAAAAATGCCAAGAGAAAAGCCCTTTTTTAATACTACTAATAGCTGCAGAGCCTGGACAAATAGAAGCTAGAAGAGCTATTCGGCAAACTTGGGGCAATGAAAGTCTAGCACCTGGAATTCAAATCACAAGAATATTTTTGTTGGGCTTAAGTATTAAGCTAAATGGCTACCTTCAACGTGCAATTCTGGAAGAAAGCAGACAATATCATGATATAATTCAACAGGAATACTTAGATACGTACTATAATTTGACCACTAAAACACTAATGGGCATGAATTGGGTCGCAACATACTGTCCACATATTCCATATGTTATGAAAACTGACAGTGACATGTTTGTCAACACTGAATATTTAATACATAAGTTACTGAAGCCAGATCTGCCTCCGAGACGTAACTTCTTTACTGGTTACCTAATGCGAGGATATGCACCCAATCGAAACAAAGATAGCAAGTGGTACATGCCACCAGACCTCTACCCAAGTGAGCGTTATCCTGTCTTCTGTTCTGGAACTGGTTATGTTTTTTCTGGAGATCTGGCAGAAAAGATTTTTAAAGTTTCTTTAGGTATCCGCCGTTTGCACTTGGAAGATGTGTATGTAGGGATCTGTCTTGCCAAGTTGAGAATTGATCCTGTGCCCCCTCCCAATGAGTTTGTGTTCAATCACTGGCGAGTTTCTTATTCAAGCTGTAAATACAGTCACCTAATTACCTCTCATCAGTTCCAGCCTAGTGAACTGATAAAATACTGGAATCATTTACAACAAAATAAGCACAATGCCTGTGCCAACGCAGCAAAAGAAAAGGCAGGCAGGTATCGCCACCGTAAACTACACTAGAAAAGACAATTTTTTTTCAAATGTGCAATTTGTAAATATTGCTAAAAGCATGTATAGTTAACACTGATTACATCCATAGGACAAGTTTTAGTTAAAACTCATCACATAAAGAAATTCAAAAAGTATTTTTTTAATTTCTAAAGAAGGTAATTCTGAAAACTATAACATTATATAACAAAAGGTTCCCAAAAGAATCTATTTAAAAAACTGTGTAAGAGGATTCTGTGTATTAACATGCAATAACAAGCATGCATAAATCAGTGGTTTAAGTCTTCTGTTAGGGCCAATAAAATGTATCTGCATATATTTTCCACATAAATTTTAATTCAAGAAATGAAGACTGTCAAAAGATCATTTTAGATTTAGCTTTTCATTTTAATATATAATTAGATGTAAATAAAACATCACTATCAATTTTAAGGAAATTGTAATTGTGCAAATAACAAATTTTTTGACCGATCTTAGGGTTCTAAATGCAATAAGATTTAGTTGAGTTATTCCACAAACACATTATAAAGTTCAGATGTTTCATCAATGCAGTTCTCATGAAAGTATTTACTTTTTAAAAATAATTGAGATATTCTTTTAAATTTCTTTTATTAATACATATATTGGGGAAAATTATTTTGACATGACATGATAAAACGTGAAAAATTAATGTGTCTCAGGCTCAAGTTTTTATAGTTATTAAATGTTTCAAAACAGACAAGTTTTGTTTCCTCAACGGTGTTAAGAACCAAACTACTATTTCAATGAGTTATTCAATTAGACCAATTACTGCACTCTTAAACTGTACCACCATTTAATTTCACGTATATCGGACTCAAATATATCTGTAAAAGTAACTGAAGCAAAAGTAATTACTGAAAGACACAAATAGGGTGCACTGCTGAAAAAAGATAAAGAGCGCAGGTGCAGTGTCGTTCAATACATTTTAGGACGCATGTCTGCCAAAATGCAACATATGGGAAGTTTATTTCCTGACAGCAGGTATACACATTGCCAATACTTAATCATTTTATGGCACCTATTTCTTTCTTGGAGTGCCAAGTTTACAAACCTGCAGTTTTTAATTTGGTAGATGACAAATACTCTGCATCACCAATTAAAAACCTTTTTGGGAGGGATGGGGAAAACCACAAATGTGTGACCAACACAATTCTAGGATGAACAATGTGTACAATGCACTTTTATCAAGTTTTTAATAATAAAGGAAAACAAAAACTTTACTGAGTGTTATGATACAAGTATTTTCACAGTAATTTTGTTGGACTCCAACATGAATTTTCAAATCAAGAAATACTAATCTACTACTAACTTTAAAATAGTGTTTTTATTCCATACAAGTATGTAAATTTGTCAATCTTAATTTAGTCAGAATGCTTCTTAATTCTAATAATCATTTTTTACCCCGATTCTATTATTAAAGGATAAATCACCAGGAAGACAATTATAACATTTGTCAAACTTGAAAACACAGAAAGTGTTTAAATACTTATCTCCATTTCAAATCATAGCCTAAGTGTTCTATTCTAAATCAAGTGATTCTGAAAGCTGATCTGTGTAACACACCCCAGAGCTCTTGGTTTAAGTCTGTTTTTCACTTATTCTATATGACTACAGAAACACCAGAATTATTAAACTGAAGTGACACACAAGAGGATAATACCAAATTAATCAGTAAGTCTGACAAATGACAAAAGGAATCCTTCCCTCAGTGTCGAACAATGCTCACTGATTTATGCTTCAAAAGTCTTAAAAAAAAAAAAAAAGAATGTGTGTATGCATACACAGATGTGTACATAGAGAACTTGAGTGCTATTTGTCCAAATTATGACTACAGTGCAGGATCTTTAAAAGACAGTAATTTTCAGATGGAAAAAGTTTTTTTTTTTTTAATGAATCATGAAAAACAGATTTCTTAAGACATCTAAATTGTTCCTAACTCAAGCTTCAATTTAAAATCTATAAAATTTATAAAATCTAAAAACATTTCTCCATTTTTAACATTATCTTGAAAAATGATAGTAATCTGACATCAGACACTGTGAGTCCTCAATGGGGACTGGACCAAACAGTAAAGTGTCTTGGTACTGTTGAAAATCTGTACTTGCCAGGCGCGGTGGCTCAAGCCTGTAATCCCAGCACTTTGGGAGGCCGAGGCGGGTGGATCACGAGGTCAAGAGATTGAGACCATCCTGGTCAACATGGTGAAACCCCATCTCTACTAAAAATACTAAAAATTAGCTGGGCATGGTGGTGTGTGCCTGTAATCCCAGCTACTCAGGAGGCTGAGGCAGGAGAATTGCCTGAACCCAGGAGGCGGAGGTTGCGGTGAGCCGAGATCGTGCCATTGCACTCCAGCCTGGGCAACAAGAGCGAAACTCCGTCTCAAAAAAAAAAAAAAAAAAAAAAAAGAAAATCTGTACTTTAAAATAAATATTCTACTATTAATTTACTTTTGACTTTCCCACAATATTCAAGTCATTTTCTTCAGCAAAATAAGCTGACAGTGTATTTAAACATCTCACCACTTGTTAACTGTGCCTTTTTCATCCCAATACTATGTGATTTTTATACACATAAAAATGTAATTTTAAATGACACCGTTGCTTTTGGTCAAAGGGTATGGAAACTACGTAATCTTTATGTTCAAAGTGTTAATAGGTACTTCACAAGATGAAAACACAAAAACTTTCAATACTTGTTTATTTTGATCAAGTATGTAAGTGCTGAAATTCTAACTCAACCAAATAATTGAGATTTCTCCCCCACTTCTTTGTATACAGCATAATTACATACAATCGCAAGTGGAATTTTACTGATATTCTATTTCTAGCAAATTCTACAAAAATAGTAGCATTAATAACAGCAGTAGAAACTACTGACTGTACAAGCAGTATGCCTGGTACTGTGTTAAAGCACTTGACATACATGATCTCATACAATCCTTATAAACAACACTAAGAGATAGCAAAGACTCATGTAAGAGGTTAACACCTAAGATCACACAGCTAGTCAAGCAGCAGGTTTCCATTTCAAGGATCATGTTTTTAATCATTACACTGTTCTGCTATTATTTGACATGACAGCTGATAAAAAGAAGTCTACAGCTGAGTGAAACTGGTCTGTCCCTTTATATTCCCATTCTCTGCTTGTTCTTCATCCTTCGCCAGGCCTCCAGGCTTCATACCATTTTCACACACTGGAGGGGCACCTGATATTAAAAGCAATAAAGACAAGAGAAAAGAAAGTATATCTGATCCCCAAGTTATTTTCCCTTCTTTTCAGTTGCTGTTTAACTGTGACAAGAATCTTTGAAAAGCATCTGCACTGGCCAGGTGCGGTGGCTCACACCTATAATCCCAACACTTTGGGAGGCTGAGGCAGGTGGATCACGAGGTCATGAGATCAAGGCCATCCTGGTCAACATGGTGAAACCCCGTCTCTACTAAAAATACAAAAATTAGCCGGGCATGGTGGCTCGCGCCTATAGTCCCAGCTACTCGGGAGGCTGAGGCAGGAGAATTGCTGGAACCCAGGAGGTGGAGGTTGCGGTGAGCCAAGATCGCGCCATTGCACTCCAGCCTGGGTAACAAGAGGGAAACTCCATCAAGAAAGAAAGACAGACAGACAGACAGACAGACAGACAGACAGAAAGACAGAAAGACAGAAAGACAGAAAGAAAGAAAGAACGAGCCATCCGACATTACTGCTTATCTCTGGGATCTTTGGACCCTGAGGCACAACTGTAAACAGCAGGCAGGTGGCACTCAAGACATTATAAAATATGCTTATTTTTAAAGCACAATTGATAATTTTTAATAGATAAAAACAGCTGCATTTACCCATCCCACTGTTTAGTCACCTATCATTTTGTCATGAGTAGGTAAAACCAGTCTCTCCAGCCTATTTAGATAAACTTCTTTTTCCGTTTTTTTACTGTTTAGGAAATTTCACTATGAGATTAACATAGCTTTAAAAAGCAGGAAAAAAAAATCCTGTCGACATACATTTCTATCTCCAAGAATTTCAATATATCATTTACATATTACTCCCAGAAGACAGATGATCTATATTAAATACTAAAATGGGACAGAAAATCCACTACCAGCAAATTTTCCAGTAATAAAACTGTTCGCTGCTCCCATGATGATTCTTTAAGGCTCTGTAAGGCCATGTCCTCTGTCTGTCATGCCACCTGAACGAATCCTGGGCAAATGAATCCAAGAACAACTTTTCATAAAGAGAAGGTGCTGAAGATTTTGCGTCTGTTCATAATCAGTATCCACAGCCAAGCCTCAAAAAACCAAAACAGTTCTTGTGTATACAACGTACTGAAGCTGAGACTATGTTGCAACAAATGCCTTATTACTGGGAAAAGATCAGGGAAACAGGGTTGAGGGGACTATGTTCCTAGGGTCACAGCACCAGGAAGGAGGGCCAACACAGTCTCAAAAGTAACCACAAAACTGACTGCCTGGGCCTGATACAACGTAACATGTTGTCTGAGCCTAGAAATTAATGAACAAAGAAAACTCTCACTGTTCAAATTTGCTTAACATTTAAAATTTGTTTTTAAAATGTGTTTAAATTGTATTCCTTTGTCAGAGATCTGTTTGTCTTCTGACAGGGTTAATGGAAAAAACGCAAAAAACTACAATCTTCCCAACAGATTAATGCAAGAGAGAGAAGAGAATGACTCCTATATACTTCAGAGAGAAAGCTAATAACTGGGGAAAAAACCACAAAAGTAAAACAAGTTTTACTCAAAGGTCATAAGCAAAACCTCTAATGTAAAGTAAAATTATACCTTAGTACCTCTGGGGGATTAGCTCCAGGACTCTCCACAGACACCAAAATCCACAGATGCTCAAGTCCCTTACATAAAACGGCATACTGTTTGCATATAAAATATGCACATCCTCCTGCATACTTTAAGTCATCTCTAGATTACCTATGATAACTTAACATGATCTAAATGCTACATAGTTGTTATGCTGTATTATTTAAGAAAAAAATAACACACAAGTCTGTACTAATTACAGGCATTCTAGGTTTTTGTTTTGTTTTGTTTTTAATATTTCTGATCGGCAGTTGGTTAAATCTACGGATGTGGAACCCATGGATATGGAGTGCCAACTTGTATCTGTATGTCTATAAGTCTATGAACACTTAATATAAACTAAAACCTAAGTTATCTTCCACCATCCCAAACTTAGTACTTTGACAGCATTCTCTGTCTCAGTGCAGTGGCTAACCCTAGCCACTGCACTGAGTATTCTGGTACTCTGGCACACAGGAATACCAAAAATCACTTCTGCCACTTCTTTCTCTTGCTACTGCCCACATCCATTTCACCCAAAGACTTGGATCCCTACTGGAATCCATCTACTTTTCTCCATCTTGCCCCTCTTTAAAACAGCATCACTTATTTTGGAACTACTGCGACACCTTTCTAACCAGTGTCCTCATATCCACATACTCTGTTGCCAATATGAAAGTCAGAATGCTACTTTCAAAACACAAAGCTAGGCATGCCATCCCACCACTTTGATGGCTTCTCAAGTACTCAGCATAAATACCAAAATCCCTAAAACCCTTGGCCAGCTACAAGGTCCATAAATGATTCTCTTCCTTGCTAAAGCTAATCCCTCTACCCAATCTTTTGATCCCATTCACACCTTCTAACTCATAAATTATTCTCTCTCTCCCTTGAGACTGATTTAAAAGAAAACAAAAAATTCCTGGATAATGTATAGTGAATTAAAACTTGACTCAATAAAAGTCTCACCCTTTTAAAGCATTTTCATTTCATTTAAAGGACAATATCAAAGTTTTCCCCTACAGTGAGAAAGGACAGCAGTGACACAGACAGAAGGGATTCCAGAGATGGCAGGAAGTAAGATCTACAGGCCTTCTTGATGGCTGGATACTAGAGATGAGAGGGAGTACGTGGCAAGGCTGATGCCTAAGACACTGGCCTGAACACTGACAGTGCCATTTACTGAGAGAGGAAACACTGTATAAAGAACCTGATTTGCCAGGAACAATGTAATATAGAATCATCAAGCAACGTATAAAAGAATTGTCAAGTGGCACTGAGGGCCTATATATTACAAAGCATCATTAACAATAATAATGAATTATAATTTCCACTCTACACCCATATGAAAGAATGGAAAATAACTAAAAATATAATGTATAATATAGGCTTCAGATTCATTTGACAATACTTCTCAAGCAACACTTACATGCTAAATACTCTGTTCTCAGCACTGGAGATACAGTCAAAGGCAAGAAACACATGGTTTCTACCTTCAAATTCACATATTTAAAGAAAGATAATCAAAGAAAACAAATGAACAAGATATCTAGAAGAAAAAGGGTTAATGAAAAACTGAGATCTGAATTATTTTTTTTTCCTGAAAAAGTGGCTGATGAACTGAGATCTGAATTATGAAAAGGAATCAGTCTTATTAAGAGCAAGGAGAAGAATGTTCCAGAGAAACTGGAAGAACAAAGGCTAAGTAAGAGGTGAAGAACCTGGTAAGTTGTTGACAAACTTAGAAAAAGCCACCAAAGAAGACCTATAGCCAAGACTTTTCTTAATATGTACTGTCCCCTTAGGGCATGGAATTATGGATAAAGTTCAGAAGAATTTTAATGGGGAAAAAAATTTACAATTTTATTTGGATTAACCTCTAAAGGAAATTAGGATTTTCTTCATGAATGCAGATAAACCACAATATTAATATTAGCAATGATTATGACTTTGTCACCAACAAAATTCAGAGTTTCATATTAGAATAAAGGTATCCTGAAATTATGTACGCCCATTATACTTTTAAAATCTGTTATTTGGCCGGGCACGGTGGCTCAAGCCTGTAATCCCAGCACTTTGGGAGGCCGAGGCGGGTGGATCACAAGGTCGAGAGGTCGAGACCAACCTGGTCAACATGGTGAAACCCCATCTCTACTAAAAATACAAAAAATAAGCTGGGCATGGTGGCGCGTGCCTGTAATCCCAGCTACTCAGGAGGCTGAGGCAGGAGAATTGCCTGAACCCAGGAGGCGGAGGTTGCGGTGAGCCGAGATCACGCCATTGCACTCCAGCCTGGGTAACAAGAGCGAAACTCCGTCTCAAAAAAAAAAAAAAAAAAAAAAAAATCTGTTATTTATCAAATTTGTTACTAGATTGTGTCATATAATACATTAGTAAAGAAGCACAAATTATGTCATAATTGTGTTTTTTAAAAACATCTTGATGATTTTACTTTAATACAACTGGCTTTACCTTACATACTTTCTTTTATGCACTAAAAACAGTATTCAGAAGAAGATTCACAGGATTTCCAGTCTGCCAAGTGCAACAATGGCACGAAAAAGATTATAAACTACAGTAAAAGACACCTGAGATTCCTAACAAGTAAACACAACTCACGGTGCTTGTTTGGGTCCTATTTCCAACAAATAAATTACAAAAAGACATTTTTCAGGAAATCAAAGGAACTGTAAAACGAACTGTGTGTTAGACTACATCAACGTTATTTATTTTGTGGCCTACAATGGCACTGTGGCTAGGTAAAAGATATCCGGTATGTTGAAGAAAGGCTAAGTATGTCAGAACAAAATGACAGTGTCTCAGTTTTGCTTTTAAATACTTCAGAAAAAAAGGAAGAGATGGAACAGATAAGGAGAGCCTTTAAAAATGGTAATTATCGCATCTGTGAGATGGGAAGACAGAAGATAATGTGCTATTTTCTTTCATTATATTTATGTTAGACATGTTTTATAATTAAGGAATTCAGGGAAAAAAAAAAGAAGAAGACATGGCATTTTAATAGCCACTTCACAATAAGGAGGCTCTCTAAAGCAAAAGGATCACAGAAGCACTATCTATAGAGAGCAAACCAGAGAAGTCAGCTCCTTTCTCTAGGCCAGGGGTTCCCAAACTTTTTACGCAGGGGGCCAGTTCACTGTCCCTCAGACCATTGGAGGGCCGGACTATGCAAGGTGTGACTCCCTTCACAGCCAGCGCTGCTGCCTCCACTATCCCAGACCGCAGTATACAGTGTCACAGGCCCAGCACCGCCTCCAGGGTTGTATACAGGGATGGCGGTGATCAGCCTGTGACACTGTGTATACAGCGTCCTGGACATCTGCAGCAGCGGTGGGCCTCTTCTGTGGGAAGCCCACTGCTGCATGTTTCCCCTATTATAAGACACCTCCTAAAAATAAGACAGCCCCCGTCTTTTGGGGGTAAAAATATAAGACAGGGTGTTATAATAGGGGAAACACGGTGTGTAGTAATGTGGGGGGAGACTTCTGGGCAAAGGGAGGTTATAGGGGCCATTATGTTGTTGTACATTTGGGGGAGTGTGGGGGACACTGTACTGTGTAGTAATGGTTATAGTGCTTTGCCTTTCTTCCTACTTCTGCTGTTATTTCACACTGCTTCCGGTGATGTGGGGCGCCGCAGCCGCAGACCGGATGTGTGTCAGATGACGCGCTTCTGGAGCCATGAAGTGTGCATCCCCGTCACCGGAAGTAGTACTGTACGTGAGCAACGCCGCGCTTTGCGGCGCTGCCACATCCTGTGCTGCTCTCACTGACCACCAGTGAAAGAGGTGCCCCTTCCTGAAGTGCGGCGGGGGCCGGATAAATGGCCTCAGGGGGCCGCATGCTGCCCGGACCGTAGTATGGGGATCCCTGCTCTAGGCTAATGTTGCCCTAGGCCAGGCTGCATGACTTGATGCCTGTGCAATGTAACCAGGGATTTTCCTCTTTTCTCCACCACTGCGTTCAGGAAGACCACAAGAATCCCTAAAACGTGCTACAGTATTCATATCTTGTGAGTATGTACCCTATCTAAAGGGACCTGTGCACACTTTTCAAAGAAAATATAAACCTAAATCCATTATATCAGCTGTCTGGGCCTAGAAAACTAAGTCTTTCATCAAACTAGTACATCTTGGTATCAGAAATAGGAACGGTTTAGGAACAATAATATTATAATCTTAAACTACCAAGTACCAGTTAAGTTCAAGCATTCTATTTAGGTGACCTGACAATTCAGAACACAGGATGGCAAGAGGAAGAGGGAAAAAGGATGGAGTGCCAGGTAACTGTAGACTTCACAACTGACGGAAAGCAAAAAGTTTGAATGGAAGAGTGACAGAATGCTTGACTTAGGCAAGTGGGCCATACATGATGGTTCCCAGGTTGTCCAAAAAAAAAAAAAAAGACAAGAACTGAAAGAGAACTCTTTTCATTTATGTTAACTGGGATGAACTGTCCATCTCTCTGGTCTTAGCATATTTAAGGTAGGAACACATAAAAGGCTCTACATCCTGCAGGAAGGTTGGCTCACTAATCCTCTCTTCTTCCCTAGCCTATTTATACTGTCCTACAACTCAACAGTCTCTCTCCCATCAACTGCTTCTTTGTCTTTCCATTATAAGTCTTTTCTCAGCTTGGCTGACAATACCAAAACAAAACAAAACAAAAACAAACAAACAAAAACCACCTTATAACTTTGTAATCATATGCTGTTATAAAGCAGGATATCTTAGCAAAAAATATTATTCATTATAAGTAATTTTCTTAAAAAAAAAATAAATAAATCAGTACCAAAAATGAGTCAGGTGCAGTGGCTCTTGCCTGTAATCCCAACACTTTGGGAGGCAAAGATGGGCAGATGACTTGAGGTCAGGAGTTCGAGAGACCAGCTTAGCCAACATGGTGAAACCCTATCTAGTCTAAAAATATAAAAATTAGCCAGGTATGGTGGCACATACCTGTAGTTCCAGTTACTGGGGAGACTGAGGCAGGAAAATCGCTTAAACCCAGGAAACAGAGGTTGCAGTGAGCCGAGAACATGCCACTGCACTCCAGCCTGGCCTACAGAGACTCTGTCTCAAAAAAGCAAACAAAAATCAACTCTGTTTAACATTAAGCAACCAAAAATTCATAAAATTTGTATTCTTCCAACACTAAGAAATACATCTTTTTTTCCATTTATTAAAAAATATTGATTGTTACAGTATGCAGAATGGCTCTTCAAAGGTTTTCATGCCCTAGCCTCCAGAACCTGTGAACATTTTAGCATTACATAGCAAAGTAACTTTGCACATAACTTTAAAATAGGGAGATCACCCTGGATTATCCTGACTGACCCAATATAATCACATGGACCCTTAAGAGGGAGAAATGTCAGAGAGAAACACAGCAGAAGAGGAGAACATGGCATAGTCAAAGCATAAGAGGGACTATACCCACCACTGCTGACTTTCAAGGTGAAGGAGGCCACGAACCACGTGGCCTCCAGAAGGTGGGATTAACCCTCAGTTTACATCCAGCAAACAAACAAGGACCTCAGTCTTAACACCACAAGGAACTGAATTTCATCAACAACGGGAATGAACTTGGAAGTGGGTACTTCCCCTCAGTTTCCAAAAGGAACACATTCCTGCTAACACCTTGACTTGAGCCTGCAAGACTCTAAGCACAGGTCTCTTCTTAGCCACAATATATCTGAAACTTGAATTTACAGATAGTAAGTGTTCTAAGGTGCCAAATTTGTAGCAATTTGTTACTGTGACAATAGAAAATGAACAGAGGTATCTACTTTGTCCCAGGAACTCTGCCAGGTACTGAAAATATAGCTGGGACCTAGACAGACTGATACCCTGATATCTGGGACAGACTCTCAACCATGTGCAGTGTTCAATAGAGGTAAGTTGTTTCTTGATCCTGTTTGCCCATAGTTCCTAAAGCAATTTGCTTGCCAGTGTGTGCCTCAGTCTCCACAGATGGAAGATAGCAGTAATCACACAGGGCTTTTCTATGGAATTAAGGTGTAAACACTTGTGAGTTATCACCCATATAGTCCCTGGATGACCTGTGAAGACTTAACTGCCTCCTGACTCTGAAATTCATCTCCCACAAAATGCAGCTGTGCCCCTTTGCTCACAGATGTGGTTTGGAAAGATGCTCTCTCCAGTTCAGGGGGTAGCACCTATTTGATGAGACAATTAATTCACCAAAAGTAACTCAACAAAAGCAAAACACGACAAATAGGATCTAATTAAACTAAAGAGCTCTGCGCAGCAAAAGAAACTATCAACTAACAGACAACCATCAAAATACAGGAAAAATTTTGCACACTATGCACTGCATTCAACAAAGGTCTAATATCCAGCATCTATATGGAACTTAAACAAATTTACCAAAAAGAAAACCAAACACATTAAAAAGTAGGCAAAGGGCATGACCACTTTTCAAAAGAAGACATAAATGTGGCCAAGAATTACATGAAAAAATGCTCAACTAACTAGTAGAGATCACTAACTAGCAGAGAAACAGAAATCAGAACCACAATGAGATACCACCTCACGCCAGTCAGAATGGCTATTATCAAAAAGTCAAAAAATAACAAATGCTGGCAAAGTTGTACAGAAAAAGATAGGCTTACACATTGCTGCTGAAAGTGTAAATTGTTCAACAATTGTGAAAGAAACTGTGACAATTCCTCAAAGACCTAAAGACAGAAATACCACTTATCCCTGCAATCTCATTACTGGGTATATACTCAAAAGAATATAAATCATTCTACTATAAAGACACATGCAGGCATATGTTCACTATAGCACTAGTCACAGCAGCAAAGACATGGAATCAACCTAAATATCCATCAATGATAGACTTGATAAAAGAAAATGTGATACATATACACCATGGAATACTATGCAGTCATAAAAAATGAGATCATAGCCTTTGCAGGAACATGGATGGAGCTAAAGACCATTATACTTAGCAAACTAATACAGGAACAAAAAACCAAATACCACACGTTCTCACTTATAAGTGGGAACTACATGTTAACACATGGATACATAAAGAGGAACCACACACTGGGGTCTATCAGAGGGTGGAGAGTAGGAGAGAGAGGATCAGAAAAAATAAAAAATAACTAATGGGTGGCCGGGCGCGGTGGCTCAAGCCTGTAATCCCAGCACTTTGGGAGGCCGAGGCGGGTGGATCACGAGGTCAAGAGATCGAGACCATCCTGGTCAACATGGTGAAACCCCGTCTCTACTAAAAATACAAAAAAAAAAATTAGCTGGGCATGGTGGTGCGTGCCTGTAATCCCAGCTACTCAGGAGGCTGAGGCAGGAGAATTGCCTGAACCCAGGAGGCGGAGGTTGCGGTGAGCCGAGATCGCGCCATTGCACTCCAGCCTGGGTAACAAGAGCGAAACTCTGTCTCAAAAAAAAAAAAAACAACAAAAAAAAACTAATGGGTATTAGGCTTAATACCTGGGTGACAAAATCATCTGTGAAATCCCCACTGGGTGATTAAATAATCCTCCATGACACAAGTTTACCTATATCACAATCCTGCACATGTACCCCTGAACTTAAAAGTTGAAAAAAAAAAAAAAAAAAAAGAATTACAATCACAAAAGGGATCACACTAAGAAAAAATACAAGTCAGGATTTTTTTCAAAAACTCATTTAGAAATACATCTTACACTGCCTCTTACTGCTTTATAAAATCCAAATCCATCATTAACAAATTTCACTTAATATTCTTGCATCTCATAACATAAACAGAAAAGTAATTTTATCTATAGTACATAGGCAGTAGCCATTATGCAACTACCTTCATTCTTAATACTGACTGACTGATTGATTCACTGAGACAGAGTCTTGCTATGTCGCCCAGGCTGGAGTTCAGTGGTTCAATCTTGGCACACTGTGACCTCTGCCTCCTGGGCTCAAGCGATCCTCCTACCTCAGTCCCTTGAGTAGCTGAGATCACAGGCATGTGCCACCACGCCCAGCTAATTTTTGTATTTTTAGTAGAGACAGGGTTTCACCACGTTGGCCAGGTTGGTCTCAAACTCCTGGCCTCAAATGATCTGTCCACCTTGGCCTCCCAAAGCGATAGGATTACAAGTGTGAGCTACCATGCCCGGCCTCATTCTCACAAATTTAACACTGTAAGTTTGTCTTTTTATTTAATGCATATGCCAGGTGTGGGTATGTTTAAATAGCATCCTTCCTAAAATTCATCTGAACATCAATTTCTAAGGATGCAAAATTGGACAAGTACTAATTACTTGAATTAGGAAAAAAAAAAAAAAAAAAAAGCTGCCTCTATATCCACTGATAAAAATATAAGTCAAGAGTAAGCAAAATACAGCCATGAGCCAAACTCAGACCACTACTTGTTTTTGAATGGCTCACAGGCCAGGACTGGTTTTCACACTTTTAAATGGTGGGAAAAAAAATCTAGATAATCAAAAGGATTATTTAAAATGTAAAAATTATATGAAATTCAAATCTCAGCATCCATAAAGATTTACTGTAATGGAACCAAACTCATTCATTTACCTCTGAGGTAAATGACGCGGTCTTTGACTGCCTTTGAAACAGCAGAGGTGGTTTTAAACAACAGAAATTTAAATTTAAAAACAACAGAAATTCAAATTTCAGCATCTATAAAGATTTATTGTAATGCAACCAAACTCATTCATTTACCTATTGTCTATGACTGACTGCCTTTAAAACAGCAGAGGTTGGCACGGCACTGTGGCTCATGCACTTTGGGAGGCTGAGGCAGGTGGATCACCTGATGTCAGGTGTTTTGAGACCAGCCTAGCCAACATGGTGAAAACCCGTCTCTACTAAAAATACAAAAACTAGTCGGCCGTGGTGGCAGGCACCTGTAATCCCAGCTACTCAGAAGGCTGAGGCAACAGAATTGCTTGAACTGGGAGGTTGCAGTGAGCCAAGATTGCGCTACTGCATTCCAGCCTGGGCGACAGAGTGAGACTCTGTCTCAAAAAAAAAAAAAAAAGGGCAACATTAAATATGGACAACAGAAACCTTATGTGGTACTCTCAGGTTTAGCTGGCACAATACAAATCACAAAAATGCAATTATATTGCTTTACCTTACTTTAATCCTCCAAAAAGTATGTATCACTAAATTTGGTTTGTTCTCCCTCCTATTTACCTCTCTATCCCCAAGGCCTGCAATACTGCCTAGCACACAGCAGGAACACAACATTTCCTGGATGAATGCAAAACACAGCATTTTGTGTGCCAAACATTTTGCCACATAAGGACATCTGAATTTTATTTTTTAAATTACTGATTATCTACCCATCACATTAAAACAAAAAGTGACTGGTACCTACCCATCATATTAAAACAAAAAGAGGCCAGGCGCAGTGGTTCACACCTGTAATTCCAGAACTCCAGGAGGTGGAAGTGGGCAGTTCACTTGAGATCAGGAGTTTGAGACCAGCCTGGCCAACATGGTTAAACCGTGTCTCTACCAAACACAAAATTAGGTAGACGTGGTGTTGTGTACATGTAATCCTAGCTACTCAGGAGGCTGAGGTGAGAGGATTGCTTGAACCGGGGAGGTAGAGGTTGCAGTGAGCCAAGATCACAGCACTGTACTCCGGCCTGGGCAAACAGAGTCAGAGTCTGTGTCAAAAAAAAAAAAAAAAACCCCAAACACACAAAAGAAAAGTAGTATATTCTTTAATGTACAGTAAAATTAAGATGACAAAGCGCTGTTTAACATCTAATGCAATGACACTACAAATGTACTAAAATAATACAACATACCTATTACTAGACTAAGCACTCATCCCAACATTCCCAACTGACATGAAAGCAATGGTCAGAAAAATGAAAAACTTTAAAATGGAGTATCTCATCACAAAATTTCTTTACGAAAATTAAAATTAGGCTGTAAAGCAGATTCAAGAGGTTCCTTGTTAGGTAAGTAAGGAAAATGGTTAATTGATGGTGAATTAATTAAATTTGATTTGACTGAAGCAGCCAAAAAAATGTATTCAGAAGAAAATAAACTTCTTTATGACTATTATCAGCCTTTCACTATGGGGCTTAATGGTTGAGGTCACGGTGTAGCAACATCAATTGTCAATCAGAAGTCAAGGCAAATGACTGAGTTGTTGCCTTTGGCTCTTGTTAACATGTTACTAATACCACTCAGCTGTTTATTCGAGGAGTCCAAATCATGTTTTGAAGTGGCTGAGGAATTAGCCTCTATTAGTAGTCTACATAAAACAACAACAGGCAGGAATAATTTCAAAGTAGTTCAGAAAACACTAATGAAGTACAACCTGAAAGGGAATCTATTAAGATGTTGATGTTATCATAACAAATGCTAGTTAAAAATGTGTGGAGCTGGCCAGGCGCAGTGGCTCAAGCCTGTAATCCCAGCATTTTGGGAGGTCGAGGCGGGTGGATCACGAGGTCGGTGGATCACGAGGTCAAAAGATAGAGACCATCCACGTCAACATGGTGAAACCCCGTCTCTAATAAAAATACAAAAAAAATTAGCTGGGCATGGTGGCACGTGCCTGTAATCCCAGCTGCTCAGGAGACTGAGGCAGGAGAATTGCCTGAACCCAGGAGGCGGAGGTTGCGGTGAGCCGAGATCGTGCCATTGCACTCCAGCCTGGGTAACAAGAGCGAAACTCCGTCTTAAAAAAAAAAAAAAAAAAAATGTGTGGAACTTAAAACACCTTAGTTGGGCAAATTAAGTCCATCTAATAATTCTACTTGATTATTTTCTTGATATTTACAGATTTATCACCGCCAATGGAGGGTTATGTGGAAGTTCCCAATTACATAATGAATTTTGAAATAATACATAAAATCTCATTATAAACCAGCATTAATGAATGTTTGCAATGAATTTTGTTAATAGAAAATACTAACTTGGAACTTCAAGTAAGCAAAACGTTATCCCTCACACCCAAAAAGAAATTCCATTATTGCCGTTATCAACCCAGTATTACAGATGATTATCATGTATTGTACTTGCTATTAAAAATTTGTGAAAATTTGACTTACCTCTCGTTACAATATAAGTATCTACATAATTTCTTTGATTTTGTCTATCGGCTGTAAGCCCAAAATACTAGTTTCTGGCCCGTTAAAGAAGATGTTTCTCAACCCCCAATTTAAATCACTACATTTAAACCACTTTAAATCACTGTAGACTAAAAAACTGTAAGGCAATAATGAAAATACACTGAAGACTGGGCATAGTGGCTCCCACCTGTAATCTCAGCACTTTCAAAGGCCAAAGCAGGAGGATCGTTAGCGACCAGGCTGGGCAACATGGTGAACCCTGTCTCTACAAAAAATACTAAAATTAGCTGGGTGTGGCAGTGCATGCCTGTGGTCCCAGCTGAGGGGGGAGGACTGACGGAGCCCAGGAGACAGAGGCTGCAGTGAGTTCTACTGCACTTCAGCCTGGGTGACAGAGCAAGACCCTGCGAAAGGAGAGAGAGAGAGAGAAGAGAAAGAAGAGAAAGAGAAAGAGGAAACAAAGGAAGGAAGGAAGGAAGGAAGGAAAAGAAAGAAAGGAAAGAAAGAGAAGAAAAAGAAAAGAAAGAAAAGAAAAAGGAAAGAAAGAAAGAGAGAGAGAGAGAAGGAAAGAAAACAAGGACGGGCACTTGACGTATTCAAACTCCTGCTATATTATTTACTTTTGTTCATACCTGACTCTTCATTTTTCTATTTTCATTAAAAAAAAAAATCACATTAAAGTTTCTAAGAGTTCAGCTTAGATAACACACACTGAATAGTTTTGGAAATCAGGCTTTATGACAGACTTGATAATTGTTTTTTAATGAAGTCAACCTAAAATTACAAGGCATAACAGTGCTTACATGTAAAACTCATCGTGAAAGGATGGCTGGCTTATTTTTATGGGCAAACACCATAATATCAATACAGCGTAAGTAAATAAAGGCACAAATAAGAATGGTAGGTTGTTCCTTATAGACCAAAAGTCAGCATGCTCAGTTTAAATGTACCAGTGGAGACCTCAACCACATTTTGATCAATTTTATGCTTGTGTGGGAGGGAAAGAGAGGTTTGAATACATGTGCATGCATCCAAGGGTGAAAGAGGGAAAAGACAAATTATTTTCTTCTATTACTGAAAATGGTTCTGGTAATTTCACTAAATACACTTTATCTAAGTATAACCAAATGAGTAAAATGTAAACAAAATTTTCTACACAATCCATCAATCATTCTTATAAAAACTATTTCATGCTTTGCAATTATGCTATGAAAATCTTCACATCTTTAAAATATGTCGCAGCAGAATTTTTTAATGTGGCCATCCTGAGGCTGTGTAAAACGTTCACCCCCAACATAGAATTATTATGTATCTAATGATCAAGTGTTCTTTATACTTCTCTACCTGTACTTTAACCATATTTGATTTTTTACTCTTACTAAATTTTTTACTCATTCTAAATCTTAAGTACTTTTACACACTAAGAAACGAACTGTAGTTATCTCTGTAGCACTGAAATTACTGACTAATTGGAAGGGTAAGGTTTAAGTAACCCCCTTAATTTGACTATCACCCTCTAATAAGTGAAAGGCAGAGGAACTGGTGTCTGTGCTGAGGAAAGTGGCACACAGCTGTAGCCTCAGGTACGTGACAGGCTAAGGCAGGAGGACAGCTTGAGCCCAGAGTCCAAGGCCAGCGTGGGCAACAAAGGGAGACCCCAAGTCTTTAGAAAGAAGGAAACATTTCCAAAACCCAGCAGGAAGTAAATCCCTGCTCTTCTTTCCCCTTCCAAATCAACAAAATGAAATGTGACTAATCCTAAATTTACAGCTCAAACCTGCAGCAAGGTCATTCTACTGCTCCTACCCTCTCCAGCGATAAATCAGATCCTTTGGATATCTACATTATGAATTCCAAATTCAAAAGAGCTAGTTCCCTCACCAACACTTTTAACAAATCAAATAGGCCGGGCGCGGTGGCTCAAGCCTGTAATCCCAGCACTTTGGGAGGCCGAGGCGGGAGGATCACGAGGTCGAAAGATCGAGACCATCCTGGTCAACATGGTGAAACCCCGTCTCTAATAAAAATACAAAAAATCTAGCTGGGAGTGGTGGCGCATGCCTGTAATCCCAGCTACTTAGGAGGCTGAGGCAGGAGAATTGCCTGAGCCCAGGAGGCGGAGGTTGCAGTGAGCCGAGATCGCGCCATTGCACTCCAGCCTGGGTAACAAGAGCGAAACTCCGTCTCAAAAAAAAAAAAAAAAGAAAGAAAACCAAATCAAATAGAATGGAATGAACCACAGTCCTAAAGTTAATTCAGTAATATACACATTTAAAGAAATAATACATCATATCCATCAGGAGAGGGATTAGTCAGACACAACAAGGAATAGAAATCACAATGGCAAATGATGACAAAAACGTATCTAGGCAGTGCCCAAGGGGAAAGGTACCCTGGCCTTGCAACAAGTCTTTTTTTGATGAAGAGTTTAACATAACGGACTACTTCAATACCATTAAACCTCTGAAGAATGTAATTCATTATACACTTATTATGCAGTATACTATGATTTCCAATGTAGCTTTACACAGAGAACATGTATTTGCTAGAGGTGAGAATCCAGTACCCTTGTTAATTACATTTATCACTGAAAATTAATAAATCAGTATTTATTTCAAACGCTACTCTCATAAGCTTAATTAAAATGAATCAATTTCTCATGCTACACTAACGTTACCTAGTTTCTCAGCCTTTCTCTGCGCTACAACAAATTACTAACTTTAAAGCCACCCTATGAGACAACTACTTGAGATTCAGGCACCTGATCAACCATAGGCAAAAATACCTCTGCACTGCTGCTCATCACCAGCAGTTATTTCTCCTTTGGTCTGTCACAAAGAAAAGATGTTGACTGAAATTGTGCAGATATGTAGAACCAGTTACTATGTACTGTGGATTGGTCTTAAATCATCTACAAAAGGGTTCTAACATAAAATGTAAATGTAATACTACCAGCATGACATAACGAAGCATAGTTTTGTAAAATCTACTATACTATAATCTTTTTAACACTGATGTTTAAAGCACTAAAAAAAATTATACAAACTTATTGTATCATTACACAAAATATTAATAATGACTCAGAAAAGTTAGAAATAATACAAAATGTATGTCACAGGCATTCTAAAATTGGTATCAATTTACTGGAGAGTATTAGATCATTTGTATCTACTACATTTAACCTAAAGAAAGTATTTTCCAATATCAAGTCACTTAAATAGTTAACTTTCTGAAGTTTCTTCTTAAAACAGCTTCTTTGAGTGGGGGAAGGGAGGCCTTCATTCAGCTGCCCAGGCTGGAGTCAGCAGCGCAATCACAGCTCCCTGCAGCCATGACCTCCTGGGCCTAATCTGCCTACCTCAGTCTCCTCAGTATCTGGGACTACAGGTGCACACTACCATCCCCAGCTAATTTTTGAATTTTTTGTACAAACAGGATTTTGCCATGTTGCCCAGGCTGGTCTCGAACTTCTGGGCTTGGCTTCCCAAAGTGCTGGGATTACAGGTGTGAGCCACTGCACCCAGCCTGTTAACTTTTGTGGGGAGGGGCGGGGGGAAGAATACATACATACACACACACACACACACACACACACACACACACACGTGTGCGCGCACGCGCGGGGACACACCCATCCCCAAAGTTCTTGATGAATTATAATGTACCTACAAATTTGCTACCAGGGTAATTGGTTATTATTCTGTCACTGTATTTAAAACTCAGTAACTCCTAAAATACTGTGAAATATCTTGTATGGCTTTTTAAGACTCGTAAAATATTATAATCATATCAGTAGCTGAATGAGGAATTTTTTTCTAAAAGCCATCTATAGAACACAGGAAGAATGCAGTAACTTCTGAAAGATCAAAGAGCTGCTTAATTTTACTTCCTAAGTTTGGTATACTGAAATATATTAGGAATTCAATTCCAGGATATTTGTGGCACCACACATATGGCAGAAATGACAAAAAGTCACTGTAGAAAAATGGGAGCATCTAACCAAAAATGCCAAATTTGGGGAGGTAAATGATTATAGGATTGATAATGTCCAGAATTCACTGCAGAGGATAATAAAAGACTGAATCACTTCTAACTGTAATGTGTAAAAATGTTAAATTGGCCAGGGCACAGTGGCTGACACCTGTAATCCTAGCACTTTGGAAGGCCAAGGCAGGCAGATCACTTGAGATCAAGAGTTCGAGACCAGCCCAGCCAACATGGTGAAACCCCATCTTTACTAAAAATACAAAAAATAGCCAGGGCATGGTGACACATGCCTGTAATCTCAGCTACTTGGGAGGCTGAGGCAGGAGAATTGCTTGAACCTGGGAGGCAGAGGCTGTAGTGAGCTTAGATCATGCCACTGCACTCCAGCCTGGGCGACAGAGTGAGACTGAGTCTAAATAAATAAATAAAATTAAATTGACTTATTTCAAAATAAAACTCCAATTTCATCTTTACATACAGTTGCAAAAATCTAACTGTAAAAATAAAAGCTTTTTCAATGACACTATAAAATATGACAAGCACAACAGTTACCTGAGTACTATGGTAAGATTTCTGTCTCTAATTAAAACTAAAGTTTTCATTTCTAAGCATTCCAAGTGAATATGTCTTCAATGGATTCAGTGCAAAGCACCATTCTGAAATTTCAAGTAAGAACTTAGTTTCTAAATAGCAAGATATGTCCAGAACAGAAGCAAGTAAGAGTTTAAAAACAAGCATTTAAAATAAACATGGGAACAGTCACTCACAGAGGAACATGAGATGCAGGAAAGACAAGAAGAACAACACTAAAAGAAACATCCATCAAGAAAAAGACCTGGAAAAGAAACCAAAACCTAGAATTAAAGATCAGATGAGGTTTGGTAGGATGGGGGAAGGGAGAGGGGATGAACTAACTAGACACTCCAGTGAATACTAAAACGATTAATTTTAAAAATTTGAATGCAGGAGTTACATAAAAGACTAAAAAGTCACTCAAGATCTCAATCAATTTACAAAGACCCAGAAATTGATCTAGCAAACTAAAGCTCAGTCAGCCACAGCCAACGGAAAGTTCCCATCAAGGACATACCCAAACACCCAAACAGAACATGTTATTAAATATACTAAGTTTTTTTCATCTGAACCAAGTGATTTAAAACATCTGCCCGGGCCGGGCGCGGTGGCTCAAGCCTGTAATCCCAGCACTTTGGGAGGCCGAGGCGGGTGGATCACGAGGTCAAGAGATCGAGACCATCCTGGTCAACGTGGTGAAACCCCGTCTCTACTAAAAACACAAAAAATTAGCTGGGCATGGTGGCGTGTGCCTGTAATCCCAGCTACTCAGGAGGCTGAGGCAGGAGAATTGCCTGAACCCAGGAGGAGGAGGTTGTGGTGAGCCGAGATCGCGCCATTGCACTCCAGCCTGGGTAACGAGAGCGAAACTCCGTCTCAAAAAAAAAAAAAAAAAAAAAAAAAAAAAAACATCTGTCCTAAAGTTAAAGGAGATATTAAACATTAATCTTTGCTCTTCAAAATAATAAAGAGAAATGTATTAAAGCATTTAGATGTTAAAGAACAGTAGTGACTAATCTAAAATACAAGGAGGAGTCAGAAATTAAGTTATAAAATATGTTTAACACTGACACTGATTTTGCTAAAACTTAATGAATTAAAGTTGCACTGACACAGGTAAACAGAAATTGGAATAAAAAACTCTATTAAGCTGAAAGAAAACTAAAATCTTTGTGCCATTCTGAGAGTCATATATAACTGCATTATATACTGAACTATAATTAAGAGAATACATGTAATCAAAATGAAGTTTCATAGTATAAATTGTTATCTAGCAAAATACATTTCCAAACTGGTTTCTATGTTTCCTATTCTTACAATGATCAATAATACAACATTTTAAGACAAAGTGATGTTAAATTTATTATTAAAAATTATACAATTTCGCCGGGCGCGGTGGCTCAAGCCTGTAATCCCAGCACTTTGGGAGGCTGAGGCGGGTGGATCACGAGGTCAAGAGATCGAGACCATCCCGGTCAACATAGTGAAACCCGGTCTCTACTAAAAATACAAAAAATTAGCTGGGCATGGTGGCACGTGCCTGTAATCCCAGCTACTCGGGAGGCTGAGGCAGCAGAATTGCCTGAACCCAGAAGGCGGAGGTTGCGGTGAGCCGAGATCGCGCCATGGCACTCCAGCCTGGGTAACAAGAGCAAAACTCTGTCTCAAAAAAAAAAAAAAAAAAAAATTATACAATTTCTAGATGACTCTGATACATGTGCCAAAAATAACTTTTCTTTGTTTCTTTCTAAAATAACTCTTGAGTGTTTTGTGATTGTGGCATTAACTCCACAGTCATTGGTAGAATAATTTTATGTTACAGATATTAACTAAAATCTCTAACATGTTTTGGGTAAACCAACAGTCATTCTTTAACAAAATACAAAGCTAAATTGAATTCAATGGTACAGGTTTATAAATACGCAACCAGTGTGCAATGGATTTTCAAAAAATCTGTTAAGATACAGAAACTAAACCACATAATCTTCGCTTTACATGTATTATAATTTCCTGACACATGCTAGTATGTTATGTTGCTGTAACTCATTTTTCTTGAAGTACATTAGCACCAAAATGCTAATTATGCTGACAAAATATTAAGGTTAAATCAGATTGTAATACTCCTTACCACAAGAAAGGCATGAAATGATTTAATATTTACCCATCTAAATAAATGTTTGGTCTAAATATTAGTGAGTTAGAGAATAAGACTATACCTGTATGATTCTGTAGAAAACATTTACAAAATATTATATATTTTAATATAAAAACATTTATTCAGTAACTACAACTAATTCCATACTACATTCAAAAAGCAGTGAAAGGAGGCCAGGCACAGTGGCTCAGCCCTATAATCCAAACACTTTGGGAGGCCAAGGCAGACAGATCACTCGAGGTCAGGAGTTCGAGACCGGCCTGGCCAATACAGTCTCTACTAAAAATACAAAAAAATTAGCAAGGTGTGGTGGTACACGCCTGTAATCCCAGCTACTTGGGAGGCTGAGGCAGAACAATCACTTGAACCTGGGAGGTGGAGGTTGCAATGAGCTGAGATCACACCATTGCACTCCAGTCTGGGTGAGACAGGGAGACTGCGTTTCAAAAAATAAAATAATTTTTTTAAAAAGCAGTGAAAGGGACAATGCTAAACAAGGTATAACTGGACATATTTAAACCTCAAAACAAATCCCTAAGCAAGTTATACCATCTTTCTGATGAGAAAACTGGGGCTTGATTTGCAACAAATCATCATAGAAAATTCTCTCTTGTATCTCCCTTATTTTAAGACTTGGTCCACGGCCGGGCGCGGTGGCTCAAGCCTGTAATCCCAACACTTTGGGAGGCCGAGGCGGGTGGATCACGAGGTCGAGAGATCGAGACCATCCTGGTCAACATGGTGAAACCCCGTCTCTACTAAAAATACAAAAAACTAGCTGGGCGTGGTGGTGCATGCCTGTAATCCCAGCTACTCAGGAGGCTGAGGCAGGAGAATTGCCTGAGCCCAGGAGGCGGAGGTTGCAGTGAGCCGAGATCGCACTATTGCGCTGCGCTCCAGCCTGGGTAACAAGAGCGAAACTCCGTCTCAGGTGAAAAAAAAAAAAAAAAAAAAAAAAAAAGACTTGGTCCAAATCTATAACCAGAACATTGTCTGCCCCGCCCCCCGAAAGTTGGAAAAATCACAAGGGGGAAATTACCATAAAAGGGATTTAAAGGATTTTTTATGAGTACCATTTGTCGAACCTATTTGTGCTAAAGGAGAAAAAAAATTCCCTATTCACTTTAGTGATAGTTTCTTAGAGAAGTCCATGAAAACACATCTAACAAAAAAACTGTACAGAACGAAGTATGAGTTCATATAGCAGGTTAAGTATAAAAAATAAACTTTCGGCCGGGCGCGGTAGCTCAAGCCTGTAATCCCAGCACTTTGGGAGGCCGAGGCGGGTGGATCACGAGGTCGAGAGATCGAGACCAACCTGGTCAACATGGTGAAACCCCGTCTCTACTAAAAATACAAAAAATTAGCTGGGCATGGTGGCGTGTGCCTGTAATCCCAGCTACTCAGGAGGCTGAGGCAGGAGAATTGCCTGAACCCAGGAGGCGGAGGTTGCGGTGAGCCGAGATCGCGCCATTGCACTCCAGCCTGGGCAACGAGAGCGAAACTCCGTCTCAAAAAAAAAAAAAAAAAAAAAACCCAATTACTTGAGAGAAAAAAGATTATCATAATATTTATATAGTCTTCATTAGTTTGAATGAAAATCGTACCACTAACAATATTAAATACATATTACAGTAATAAATACAATTAATTATAAGTAGTAAAGCCACCTACATTTTACATACAAGTCTGAGTTTACACAATCATAAATTAGTAATATAAGTAGCTACCATTTGTTAAGCCTTTGTGCTAAGCATTTTATCACTGTCTCCTTTAATCTTCAACAACACTATTACGTAAGTTCTATTATATTTATTGTAAAACAAAAACAAGATCAGTGAGTGAAGGTTAGATAACCTCCTCCACTTCACCAGCAGAATGAGGGGTAGAACTGAGAATCAGAGCCAGGACTGACTTCAAAGCCTCATTTTGTTGTAATTCCAACTGATTATCTTATCTTTAACAAACTGGCACTGCCTCTAGAGCAGGGAGTGCTCCAACTGGATGGCCAAAACAGTCTAGGAATGTAGCAGAAATAAGTAAAGAAGGCTATATAAAAAGACAACAGAGTGGTGAGGCCTGTGGCAATCTAGTGAACTCTTATCTAAAGGAGGAAGCTCCTGCTCATGTGAATGTGACTGTTGCCATGTGAGACTACAGACCCCATACCAGTCATGCCAGATAGATTTTAAGGAAGCTAGAAATCCAGACTGTTTATGTAATAAGCTCTTATTTTTAAATGGTGATGAATAAGATAAAAATTTAAGTTACAACGGATGCCTACTCAAACATATCTGGGGCCACATTTAGATTGGCACGATGAATGACTCCAGAAGCATGCTACCTTACCATCTTCTTCCTGCCTGTTCATAAATGTTAGTGTAATGTAACGTGCACTAACATTTATGAACAGGCAGGAAGAAGAAAAAGAAACTTTCCTACAAGCAGGCAGGAGAAAGAGAAACTTGCCTACAAGCAGACAGGAGGAAGAGAAAGAAGAAACTTACCTACAAGCAGTTAGGAGGAAGACAAAGAAAGAAGAAACTTCCCTACCAGCATCCTTAAAACCTATACAATAACCAGTCTCCTTTCAAATCTTTCTAGTCCCCATGCTCTCCCCATCACAGTGCTCTGACACCTGCTTTTTGTTCACTGCTCCTACAATGTGTTTTCCTGTCATCACCAAGTTAAATCCTATGTAAAGTTCTGATCTTCTTCAAGCATTACCTCCTCAATGAAGTACTCTGACTCCTGCAATAAATCCCCCAATTTTAGGCTCCTGTTGCACAATGTACCTGGAACACATGGCACATTCACAATTTTATAGTGTGACTAATGTGTCCTCCACAAGCAGATCATAAACTATGTAAGAATATGTCTGGTTTTGTTCATCATTGATGTCCCAGCACCCAGCACAGTGCAGGGCACACAGCGTGCACTCAACGAATATTTGCTAAAGGAAAGAAGAAGAAAAGGAAACAGAGCCCTAAGAAGACAGCCTCGAAAAACTGTCCACTGTCTGCAGGGCTGAGCTCCACACCCAACCCCGGAACATCACTGCTACCATAGCACTCCCATGACACTTCAAGCAGAGATGAGCAACAAACTAATCAACCAAATGAGAATGAAGGAAGGCTTTATAAACAGTGCTGGGATGGGGAGGGTACTAATGTCTGCGTTCCTGCTTTTAGAACATAACCTGGTTTACAGACTGAGATTCTAGATCTCCTGAGACTTGATGGTGATATTATTACACCTCTAACAAATTCTATATAAATCTACCTAAGTTTACTTACTATCAGAAAAATCGTTGCCCAAAGCATACTTATTATAAGAATTAGGATGACTACTGGAATAAATTCAAGTAAAGATCTTAAAGAAAAGCTTTTAATCTCTATAATTGCAGGGTGTGCGATGCTTCTTCAAAAATGAGCACAGTAAGGTAATCAAGAGTCCATGGTATCTACTAAAAACATACAGAGGCTAGAGTTTGTAACCCTTCCAATTAAACATAATAAGCCAGACAGGTTAAAATGAAGTGGTTCTCAATGCAACTACCAAATCCTTATTAACAAGAGTCAACTGTGATCATCATCTTCTAACTCTTTCTCCAGTGGAACCATAAATAGGTTCCTTGCTACAGCTAACAAAGACAGCTCTTCATCATCTTCTCTTATTTACCATACAATAAAAAACTCTGTCAAGTGACATTTTCTTTGTCTAATACCACCCTTTCACAAAACGAACCCATGAAAATATATTGTTATTTCCGCCACTGAATGGTTTCTACGTCCAACATGTAATTCTGAGACAGTTTTCCTTAACCTGATTCTATGCAACGCTAGTTCTTTCCAGGAATCTTCTCTAGGTGTTAGGGTAGGGGTAAACTTGGGAGGTTAAATAAGCTTGGGAAAGAATGCAAATTCTTCAAATTTAGGTAACTCTTACATTAAAAACAATGAGATTCCTGAGCCACAAAATCTGTTTAATCTAGCGTTTTTTTCTGTTTGTTCTGTTTCGTTTTGAGACAGAGTCTTGCTCTGTCACCCAGACTGAAGTGCTCTGGCACAATCTTGACTCACTGCAGCCTCCTCGGTTCACGTGATCCTGCTGCCTCAGCCTCCTGAGTAGCAGGGATTATAGGCATGCACCACCATGCCCTGGCTAATTTTTGTATTTTTAGAAGATGAGGTTTTGCCATGTTGACCAAGCTGGTCTTGAACTTCTGGCCTCAAGTGATCTGTCCGCCTTGGCCTTCGATAGTGCTGGGATTATGGGCCTCAGTCACTGCGCCTGACCTAACCTAGTGGTTCTTAAACATTATAGAACCCAAGTAACAAATTTGGGGGAAAGGTTCCAAACTTGGAAAAGTTCTCTAGCAAATCAACAATTTCATGGCTTGGGCCTCTGGAACCTCTACTATGAAACATATTTCCTGATCTAAGTCAAAAGTTAACCAGAAACCCAACTATACAAACTTGTAACTTTAAAGATACATAGGTTTCTGTTGCTATTATTTTGAATAATTCTTATTTTCATAAAATATTAGGAAAGCACTCTCCCTGGGCTTTTACTTCTATAAAAATTTTCACTAACTCATGATTCTTATGAAACATGATTAACAAAAGGTATATCCTTCTCTACAATATATAAAGGAAATAATCTATTGGTATAAAAGTATTCTCGCCATCTGCATAATTTAGTCTTTCATATAACATAAATCTGATGTTTAACTTAAAAGATACATGGATTGATCCTAATTTTATTAACAATGTCTATCAACCAGGCATATCAAAGCCTTGAACAATGACAGCAAAAATGAACTATACATAAATTACAAAGGAAGTTGCATGTGGGCAGCAGAGCCTTCTAACATATATTTAACATCTTTGTATGTCTGGATGAATATGATAAAGGAGAAACTTTCCTGAGTGGAGAATAAGGTAGAAAGTTGGTGCAACTCACAAGCTCACAAACAGGTAATAAGTACAATGCAGAAAAGAGGAGAAAAGAATATTAAATTGGAAATGTAAGTCTGAGACACAACTAAAAAATAATTATCTGAGAACTTCAAAGCTTTCAAGTCCAAACTTCTCTATGTATTCATTCTAACAACTGCATAAATCAGATCACAAGCAACACAGATTCAAACTTCGTATTAATATAATAAAACTATCAGCAATTTAAGCATTTTTAGTCTTTCTGTTGCATTCCTACACAATGCTTTCTTCATGATTATTCTTTAAAATCACACAGCATAAATGTGCTTAAATTCACCTCTCTTTTAAGTATATTTAGGAACAGTCTCTGATGATGCAGAATCACATCATTCTCATACTAATCAATTAAGAAGCTATCCTTGGCTGGGCGCGGTGGCTCAAGCCTGTAATCCCAGCACTTTGGGAGGTCGAGGCGGGTGGATCACGAGGTCAAGAGATCGAGACCATCCTGGTCAACATAGTGAAACCCCGTCTCTACTAAAAACAAAAAATTAGCTGGGCATGGTGGCGCGTGCCTGTAATCCCAGCTACTCAGGAGGCTGAGGCAGGAGAATTGCCTGAGCCCAGGAGGCGGAGGTTGCGGTGAGCCGAGATCGTGCCATTGCACTCCAGCCTGGGTAACGAGCGAAACTCCATCTCAAAAAAAAAAAAAAAAAAGAAGCTATCCTTAAATTTTAGAAAAACTGCTCTGTACCAAGACCACTGTGAAAACCATCACAGATTTTATTATTTGCAAAGAAGCTCAGATAATAAAACCATTTCATGGCATTTCAGAGCTATACGGATGGATGACAAAAGTAAAAAAACAACAATAACAATAACAAAAAACTTACTTTGATGACTCCCCAAGGATAACGATTTCATTCCATAACTAATTCACTTAGGGAATGATCAGCAGGCAAGTTCTGTCGTACTTAGGGCATTCCCTAAGTAGGCAAGTTCTGTTCCCAAGATGTCAATAACCAAATCACATAAGAATTTAAACTAAATCTTCAGCCATGAATCATACATTGAAGTCAGGAAGAACCAGGCAGATCTGGGTGTATCTAATCCTGCATGACTTTTCCCCTAATTCTCTAAACTCCAGCAACACTGGCCTCCTTGATGTTGCCCTATGGACCTCAGTCTTTATTCCGCTCTGATGGAGAAGAATGCTATTCCAAGTCTCTGCTCCTCAGAGAAGTTGCCTCCTCAGAGAAGTATCTCTGACTTCTCTCTCTAAAGAGGCCTCATCTGTATTATTTACAGCTGTATGACCAGCAACAACAGGATCTGACTCAAATGCTCAATAAATACTTGCTGAATGAATTCATTAGTCTACATGTAATTTAATAATACAAAATCAAATCTAATGACAATTTAAAAACAAGTATATTAACAAAATATCTAATATCCAATCCCAATTTGAAGTCCAGAAAAAAACAAACTTAAAATCAGATCTCTGTACTTATTTGCTTTTGGAAATGAGTAAAACTTGAAAAATTCCACGTAGGTATAAAGATGTATGTTAGTTCTGAGAAATCACAGCGAATATATAATGATTCCATGTCATATAGAGTCCATAAAGATTGGATGATTCACAAGCAAAGACAGAAGTTTGGTATTAGTGTCTTAAGTATATACTCTATCTAATACACATGCATAGTACTTTAAAAGTATAATGATCTAGAATATAAATACAAGTATAAAAGGTATAATGATCTAGAATATAAATATGAAAAATGAAGTTGCCGGGCGCGGTGGCTCACGCCTGTAATCCCAGCACTTTGGGTGGCCAAGGTGGGTGGATCACGAGGTCAAGAGATCGAGACCATTCTGGTCAACATGGTGAAACCCCGTCTCTACTAAAAATACAAAAATTAGGTGGGCATGGTGGTGCACGCCTTCAGTCCCAGCTACTCAGGAGGCTGAGGCAGGAGAATTGCCTGAACCCAGGAGGCGGAGGTTGCGGTGAGCCGAGATCGCGCCATTGCACTCCAGCCTGGGTAACAAGAGCAAAACTCCGTCTCAAAAAAAAAGAAAAATGAAGTTAAGAGAATTCCTACATTACTAAGTCCAATCACTGACTAAATATAAATTTAAAGTGTTAAATATGGCTTAGTCAGAATATACAGAAATAACGATTTTTTGGAGGTTAAAAAATAAAGTTTGCTAAACATGAACCAAAGGCTTATATTCAGACACCTAAGTGTTAAGATCTACCAGTTACCTACCTTGTAAGCATTATAATCACTATAATCCATCTCTTTAAAGAGCATAAGATATTACACTTGTAAAAACAAATGATATTATGGTAAAAAGCTCTCCCAAACTGACCTCACAACTCAATAGTTTTAAATACTGACCAGGTGCATTGCTCTACTTGCACGTTAATCAAATCAGCTTTTATTTACACATATTCAACTTAGTGTAAAGGAAAAGAAAAATGAAACAGGACACCTATGAATCAAATAATACACCAGACAGATCAATCAGCACAAGTGATCAATAAAGAAAAATGTTTGAAATAAAAAATATGAGAGAATAAAGATTTTCATCAACATGTGCTACTCACAAAAAATCCCTGGGAAAAAAGGGTATCTACAGCCAAATTAACTTACCGTTACAGATTTCAGTGTCATACCATGGTAGGTTCCCATAGTGTCAATTTTGAAGCCTTCCGTTTCTATGAAAAAAAAAAAAAAAAAAAAAAAAAAAGAAGAGGTTTGCTGTTAAGATTTTATAGATCATGTATCTTATGATCTATAACAAATCTAAAGTAATAATCTACACTGTATCTGATGGTTCAATAGTGTAACAAAGCCTTCAATCTACCATGTAAAATTAAATTACATACTTATAAAGACAAAAACTTTAAAAAGGATGCTAGGCTCAAAAATACTAATATATTAAATAGAGACCACAAGCCTATCGTGTAGAAGCTGATTAAGACTATCTCTGCAATTACGTTCAAAATTTAGATTGAATACTTTATAACCCCAAATTACTAATACTCAACTATAGTACCACTAAAAGCACCTAATATCATGAGAAGACCCAGTTATAAAAAGCAGTGTTCCAAAGTTTCAATCATAAGGCATATACTTATTTTTTACACACACACACACACACACACACACACATTTTTTTTCTTTTGAGACAGTGTCTCACTCTGTCACCTAGGCTGGAGTACAGTGGCACAATCTCAGCTCATTGCAACCTGTACTCCCAACCCCCTCCCCAGGCTCACACAATCCTCCCACCTCAGCCTCCCCAGCAGCTAGGACCTCTGGCATGCACCACCACACCCGGCTATTTTTTTGTACTTTTAGTAGAGATGGGATCTTGCCTTGTTGCTCAGGCTGGTCACAAAGTACTGAGCTCAAGCAATCATCCTGCCTCCACCTCCCAAAGTGCTGGAATTACAGGCGTGAGCCACAGCAACCAATCAAATTACATATTCTATTGAAAGCTCTGTTGTAAATAATGATTGGAGTGACAGGACAGAATCCCAATACGCCTTTCTGTAAAGGGTCACATAGTAAATAGTTCATATACAGCAGGCCTTAAAATCTGTCACAACTACTCAATTCTGTAGTTGCAAGTGCAAAAGCAGAATAAACAATACATGTGATCAACGGGGGGCAGCCCAATTTGCCCCATGGAGGTTTGTATTTAGTTTCAGGGCTGTAATTTACCAACCTTTGCTTTATATAATTCATTCCCCACGAAAAACATTGAAGTGTAAAGGAAAGAATGGACTATTGTCTTTTTATGACACATATCCGGTGCATGCCTTTATCAACTAAATGAAGTCAGCACACAAAATTCATTGCATCAAGGCAACATACGCTTTAAAAAAAATTTAAAGGAAGACTTCAGATTATGCTTTAAAATACCATTAACTTCCAGTTGCTTCTAAACCTCTTATTTTCATGTATCAAGTCACAATGAATGAAGATCCCAAGAGGAAGTTACCCTGACATTAGTTTCACCGCACAACTGCATTAGCCAGAATACCACGTACGCTATCACAAAATAAGTCTTCCCATCATTGCTCAAAATCTGTTTCCAAGTTCTCAGTGTACACATTTATAACGTCAGAAACATGACTTAACGTACAGAATCTCCATTTAGAAACAAAAGCAGCCGGGTGCGGTGGCTCAAGCCTGTAATCCCAGCACTTTGGGAGGCTGAGGCGGGTGGATCACGAGGTCGAGAGATCGAGAACAACCTGGTCAACATGGTGAAACCCCGTCTCTACTAAAAATACAAAAAATTTGCTGGGCATGGTGGTGCGTGCCTGTAATCCCAGCTACTCAGGAGGCTGAGGCAGGAGAATTGCCTGAACCCAGGAGGCGGAGGTTGCGGTGAGCCGAGATCGCGCCATTGCACTCCAGCCTGGGTAACAAGAGCGAAACTCCGTCTCAAAAAAAAAAAAAAAACAAAAAAACAAAAAACAAAAAACAAAAGCAGTCTGAATAACAGCAAATATTTATAGATAATTTACTTACACATAAGATACTATTCTGGGAACTTAGTATTAACCAGTCCAATACTCACAACCAGAAGAAACAGATACTATAATAGTATTTTAATCATACACAGGAGAAAACTAAGACAGAATGCAATTAAAGTAACATTAAAATTCACACAAAAAGTTACTGAAACATAAGCTGTCTGGATTCAGAATCCATGCTATTAATCAGGGACTGGCCAACTTTTTTCTGTAAAGGACCAGATAATATTTTTAGGCTTTGTAGGCCAAAAATTCAATACTGAAGTCACAAAGCCAAAGAAGCCATATATAAAATGAATAAATGAACAGGTGTGGCTGTGTCCCAACAAACTGTTATTTACAAAAAATTGTAGTGGGTAAGATCTGGCCTGCATACATGACGGCGCCAACCCTCACCCTTAAACATCAGGCCATACTGCCTCTCAAGTTCAACACAACCCCACTAAGGGGAAAATAAGAATTAAGCAACTTGCCTTCTTTTCCTTTGAATCTTTCCTGATCATATCTGTTATAGGCAGCTGGGATAGGCTGTTTGGTACGCAAAGTGGGATCCTGTTAAAAAAATTTTTTTAATTATGAGTAACATGTTAATATTTTTAAATATCACTTATTTCATGTGCTGGAGTACAGCAGTGTGATCACAGATCACTGCAGCCAAGACCTCCTAGGCCCAAGTGATCCTCCCACCTCAGCCTTCCAAGTAGCTGGGACCACAAGCATGTACCACCAAACTCGGCTAATTTTTTTTAATTTTTTTTTTTTTTTTTTTAGAGACTCTGACTCAACAGATTTTTTTGTCTCAGACTCTGACCTAGGTATGTTAAGAATTACTGCTCCAGTTAAGAAGTACTGCCTATGTGAGTAACTTTTAACATTAAGGAGGGCTTTCCCATCTTTCAGATACTCTGAAGCAGCAAAGGGTTTAAAATCCGCTGACTTTAAAAGGTGAAGACGTCTTCAACATTGCTAACGCTGTGATCCCACTAAAATCGCTGTAGAGCAGTGAAGCACTCTTACCACAGGCGCTGCACTTGGGGCTGGCCGCTGCTCAGGCGCACGCCCTTCTTCTCTGGCTTTCACAGATTGAAGAATCGCAAAAATGTTCTTGGAAAAATTCTAAAACATAAATGGATTTTAATTAAGCCCACCTTAAATACACAGTAGTAAAGTTACTTGATAAATAATTTAAGACTCAGTTATCTTACTCTCAATTCTTCTTTACTATATATAAGGTCTCATGATTATACACATATGTAAAAACCACTACTGATATATTGATCCAGAGACTATTATAAATCCCATGGTATTCATTTCCTTAATTTCACTTTACTTAAACTGCTACAAATGTATTCATATTCTACATCTATTCAAACATATAATCAGAAAACAAGTTAACATAAATAAAATTAAAATATAACACATTTGTCTAAAGACGCTTCTAGTTGAGAAAAAAAATCAACTACTACATCCTCCTCTCTGTTAAATAAACTTCAGTGCTAATTTCAGATTGTCACACATTACAGAATTCTGATACTATTAGAAGTCAATGTACACTTTTCAAAGATTTATAAGTGGAAAGTACAAGTAAAAATGCTCTTCAACTTACGATGCAATCACACGCTAATCAAAAGTCAACATAACTAACTTATCTGACTACTCTTTCCTTCATGAAATATTCTTCCTTCATGCTATGGATTGAATGCCTCCTCTAAAACTCATGTTGAAATTTTATTCATTTTAACAGTATGAGGAGATGGAGCCTACAGGAGGTGATTAGGTAGGTCATAAGGGCTCCATCCTTATGAATGGGTTACTGTTGCTATTGCAGAAGTGGCTGGGGCTCCTGATACGGCAAGTTTGGCCTCACTTCTCTCTGTGTCTTGTTTGCTTGCTTCTTTGCTTCTGCCTTCTGCCATAAAATGACCCTACCTAGAAGCCACTGCTATGTTCTTGGACTTCCCAACCTACAGAAAGTGTGAGAAATAAATTTGTCTTCATAAATTACCCAGTCTGTGATATCCACAGCAGCAGAACAGAGACAATTGGCCTCTGAGACGCCACTGTCTCCTGGTTTCACTCCTAATGTCTGACAGCTCCTTTGGGGCTCTTCTTATGCTACCTATCAGTCACTTAACATTTGAAGGAATATGTACTAAGAATCTACTCTAAATCAAACACCTTGTTTGGCACTTGGGTGCAATGATGATGAAAAAAGACATGGTCGCTGCCCTCATGAACCTCAAATACAACATAATTCCTCTTCTGCAAACAAAGCATTCTGTTTGCTTGGACTGGACCACTCTTCCCACCTTACCCATTTCACTTCCTTTACTGGTTTTTATTCTTTAGGTATCACCCCTCTTTACTCTCACCTAAGTTAACTGTCCTTGCTGGGTGTGTGCCCTATAATGTTCATAATAATTACCACTTTTTAATTTTGATTTCTGCTGAAGAATGTAACTTCCGTGAGAGCTAGGACCAATGCACCTCCAGTCAGTGACTAGCACTTGCTTGGTTTGTAGATGTTAAATAAATAGGTATATAAAATGAGAGGCAGCTGGAAAGATAACTATCACTATACTAGATGCAGTGCTAACCAGCTCCTATAATCCTCTAGAGCAGCAAATATAAGGACCCCTTTGCACTCTTACAAACTACTAAGGACCCTGAAGAGCTTTAAGTTTGTGTGACTTACAGTATCTATTGAATTTAAGATTAAAACTGAAAAAAAATTAAAAATTACTTTTCAAAATGCATAAAAGTAATGACAAGAAAGAGTGGCAGGTTGCTGGGCGCGGTGGCTCAAGCCTGTAATCCCAGCACTTTGGGAGGCCGAGGCGGGTGGATCACGAGGTCAAGAGATCGAGACCATGCTGGTCAACATGGTGAAACCCCGTCTCTACTAAAAATACAAAAAATTAGGCCAGGTGCGGTGGCTCAAGCCTGTAATCCCAGCACTTTGGGAGGCCGAGGCAGGTGGATTACGAGGTCAAGAGATCGAGACCATCCTGGTCAACATGGTGAAACCCCGTCTCTACTAAAAATACAAAAAATTAGCTGGGCATGGTGGCGCGTGCCTGTAATCCCAGCTACTCAGGAGGCTGAGGCAGGAGAATTGCCTGAACCCTGGAGACGGAGGTTGCGGTGAGCCGAGATCGCACCATTGCACTCCAGCCTGGGTAACAAGAGCGAAACTCCGTCTCAAAAAAAAAAAAAAAAAAAAAAACCTACCTAAGGGTATTTTGCTATTCTCACCTGTCTAAGAGTATTTCTACAGTTTACCAGATAAAAACAGTACACAGAAAGACTATCGGCCAAAATATTTTTTATCTTTTTTAATGCTAATAATACTCATTTATGCAAGCCTAGCTACAAAACAACTCTTTTATTTATTTATTTATTTTTTTTGAGACAGAGTTTCGCTCTTGCTCCCCAGGCTGGAGTGCAATGGCGCGATCTCGGCTCACCGCAACCTCCGCCTCCTGGGCTCAGGCAATTCTCCTGCCTCAGCCTCCTGAGTAGCTGGGATTACAGGCATGCGCCACCACACCCAGCTAGTTTTTTTGTATTTTTAGTAGAGACGGGGTTTCACCATGTTGACCAGGATGGTCTCGATGTCTCGACCTCATGATCCACCCGCCTCGGCCTCCCAAAGTGCTTGGAATACAGGCTTCAGCCACCGCGCCCAGCAAAACAATTCTTCATTAACTTATTTTTTTAAAGACATAGTTGTATCAACAATATTAAATCAGTAAGTTTAGAAATGATGGTACAATCCTGCCACCTAGAGGTCAAAGAAAATTGTTCACCTCAGTTACTTGAAAACGCAATGTTTGGTCTAAAAGTTAGGTAGGGTATATCACCTATTTTTATTCTTCTATGAGTTTCAGATTTTTTGATAATTTTAATGAAAACTGGTAGATCGACATAAGTCACAATATTACTCAAGAATTAGCCATGTTAGACAGTGAAAATCAGTATCAACAAATCATTTTATTGTAACTAGTGAAAACGGAAGTTTACTCAGATCCTCAGATTTCTCTATAATTCTAAGCTCTGGAGAATGATTCTTAATCTCAACCTTAGGTACTCTGTAAAACAGGTCAAAGTACAAAAGAAAAAGAAATAACTCTTTTCTTCATACACTCTTTTCATAGCTTTATCTCTATTAAAATAGCAATATAAATTTAAGGCTAAAATCCCAAAACTCTACAACCAAAACCAATTTGCCTAAAACAAGGTTAAACTTCATTTCACTACTAATCTTGCACACTTAAACACTGTTACTAGACCATCACTATTAACTGTGCATCAGTGGAGAAAACAGTTAAGAGAAAATTGAGGCACAGAAGAGGAAAAGAAAAATGCAAGTACATAAATCAAGACAAATGCATCCTCTTTTTGGGGACCCATGAAATACCAGACATCCAGTATTTCAGATTTTTATCTTTTAAAATTTAAAGTGCACGTCTCCTTTGACCAACAATTTGTTTCTAAGAATTAATCCTTTGGCTATATCCACATAAATACACAAAGGTATGTGTATGAGAATGCTTTCTAACGCATTATTCGTAATAGAGAAAAAGCAGCGAGGGAAAGAGGAAGAGAGGGAAACAGGAGGAGAACGAGAGGAAGGAGGAGGGAGGCAGAGAGGGAAAAGGAAGGACAGAGAAAAAAGGAAAAAAATCTCACAATCTTCGAAGCAAAAACAAAAGAAAACCATTTCCACTAATAGGGAGCTAGTGAAAAAACTGCAATACCCACACAACAAAATATAAAGTGTAAAATGTACTCAATAGATGTTTGCTACAGATTTCCATACGTTCTCTACCAGGTAGGGAAGAAAATAATAATGGCATTAATAACCAGAGAACTTGCCATCAATATTCCCTGTGTATCAGGTTTAAGCAAAAATGACTCAACAGGAAAACTAGGCCATTCTTTGATTTACAAATGACTTATGAAGGAGCTTGCATTTTGATTGCTACTTTTTCATCAGCATCTTTGATGAATAACCACCATTTCAAGAATGAAATGGTAAAAATAGCCATCTGGAAATCTACATTATTACTGAGCTCTCAAAGAGACAAATCTTGAAACTGCACCTAAAAGCAAATTTTAACCAATTCTGTAACCAATCACAATTTACACACACACACACACACACACACACACACACTCATTCTTTCTCCCACACTCACTCTCTCTCTAACACACACACACACACTCTCTCTCTCTCTCTACCCGCCCCTCCCACACACACACTCTTTCTCTCTCTCTCTCTCACTTCAATGAATGAACAAAATATTTTAATTACCTTTCCTGTGCTTTGTAAGATAGTTGTTCGTGTCCTCCATACTCTCTCTCTGCTGACAATATCTCGGGTCACATCTACCTCAGCATCCACAAAACTCCTCTGTTTAAGGGCAGTTATGTCATCATCTAGATCAGTCTTGATAGTAGATCTTTTCTTAGCCATAATTTTGGCTTTGATTGCAGCAATTTTTTCCACTGACATAGCTTCAGACAAAGACCTAAAAAAAAATTTCTTTTTTACATTTTCACAGCAAGGATTCCTGGAGTGTATCATAAATATAGGTTGTCACATTTATAAATTTCTGGTAAAAACACTTTAATGGCAATCATTAAGGTTTCCTTATCTGTAAGACTGACTTGATATTCTGCAATTATGTAAAATTTTAGAAAGAATTCATGTCAAGATATCATTCTAAGAGCAAATTAGTAATGTCTTAGAAGTATCAATGCAAGGCCGGGCTCGGTGGCTCAAGCCTGTAATCCCAGCACTTTGGGAGGCCGAGGCGGGCGGATCACGAGGTCAAGAGATGGAGACCATCCTGGTCAACATGGTGAAACCCCGTCTCTACTAAAAATACAAAAAAATTAGCTGGGCATGGCGGCGTGTGCCTGTAATCCCAGCTACTCAGGAGGCTGAGGCAGGAGAATTGCCTGAACCCAGGAGGCGGAGGTTGCGGTGAGCCGAGATCGTGCCATTGCACTCCAGCCTGGGTAACAAGAGCGAAACTCCGTCTCAAAAAAAAAAAAAAAAAAAAAAAAAAAAAAGGAGTATCAATGCAACAAAATTCTTCACATTTTTTCATCTTTTCCCTGCAAAAAAGCAGGACTTATTAATATAGGTGTTTTTCTTTATATTTTCTGTTATCTATGGAAATAACACACACTCTTAGAGAAGCCACTTTGCCAGGGGGTAGAAAATTCATCCTACAGAAAGTTCAAAGCCCAGGTTTTCCTTGAAATTTATTTCAAGCTTTCAAACTTGTATGTCACAGTGCAGAACATTATTTTAAGTGACAGGTTTTTATATGCCACAAAAAATGTACTCCTTTTAATCTCTGGAAGATAAAACCATGTTTTATACAGTTTTCTTTGTCTTCCCTTTTCTTTTCAAATAGCCAAAATAGTAAAAAGAGACTATGTTTGCAGAACTATTAAAAAAAGACTTAATACTGAAAGTATAAATGTCATAAAATGATCATCTTAATTAAGCAAAATATCTTTTTTAGCACGTAAAATGAGAAAAAGAATGAAAAAGGGTTTGGGTACCTTAATAACAGTAGACAAAAATATTACTTTAGTCACAAGATGAAAATCTTGAAATATGTTACACAAAATCGGGAAAAAGGACGAAAATTCCTGCAGGTTTAAATACAGTAATATTACATATTATTCTAACTTTATTTATATTAGGTATGAAGGAACTTTATAGTAGCGCTCAATATGCATCCGGCATTTGATGTATGTTGTGTAATACTGTGCAAATTTCCCTTAAAACCTAAAGCACACCAGGATACCTTAAGGCAAATTCAAATACACTATTCCTCTGTTTGGCTTTCCACAGTTTCAGTTACCTGATCTCAACCACAGTCCAAAATATTAAACAGAAAATTCCAGAAATAAATAATTCATAAGTTTTAAATTATGTGCCATGCCGAGTAGCCTGAAATCTTATAGTCTCCTACCTGGGATAACTGCCTGGGATATCTGGACAAGAATGATCCCTTTGTCCAGTGTATCCACACTGTACACACTACCTGCCGGTTAGTCACTTAGTAGCCATCTTGGTTTTCAAATCAACTATGTCAGCATCAAAGTACTTATGTTCAAGTAGTCCTTGTTTTACCTAATAACGGCCCCAAAACACAAGAGTAGTGATGCCAGCAGTTCGCATACACCTCTGCTTCCCTTAAATGAAAAGGTGACCTTGGTACTTCTTGGCTAGAGTTCAGGACTATCTGAGGTTTCAGGCATCCACTGGAGGTCTTAGAACATATCCCCAGAGGATGGCTGGGAGACTACTGTACTTCTCCAAACCATAATCAAGCCTGCAATGGACTTTGAATCATGTAAGTTTTTCTTACAGACAAGATGAAGTACCAGAGACTAGATTAACCCTCCAGCTTTTAAATAACCAGTCAAAATACATAAAACAATGGTTTAATAGACACTAGGTATCAAATAATGAAGGACAGTAATTTCCTAACAAATGAGAAATAAAGTAAGCCCTATGATTGCCTCAGTTTATTGCCTTCTAAGTTTCCAAGACATGGCCTTAAAAGCAGAACCCATGTAGAACTGAGCGGATTCTCTGATACAAGGAAGCTGAGCTCAGATCACAAAAGACCAAGTTGGTTAGAATTCATAGGCCAGAACACCTGAGGAGAGAACTGCACAGGAGATACCACTCACGTACCCCAGCAGAATACTCACTAGCACATAAATATGAAGAAACTAATGTTGAATAAAGAACCACCCAAGTGGATTAAACAGAATAATGCCCAGTGATAGCACAGGGTGAAGAATAGTGCCTGTTCCACTAGCCAGAATGAAACCTCATATTCATGAGGTATTAGGTAGAGTACTCAGAATGGTCTTGCCTCAGTGGGTGGGGAATAATTATCCTAGCTGACTAATGTTCAGATAAATTAAAACCAAGACCACTCCCGCTGCCCACACCACCCCTCACCGCAAAAAAAAAAAAAAACCACCAAACTGTTTCCAAGTGATTTAACTGTGTCCCAAAACAAAGCTAAAGATGATGTGGGGAAATGTAACAATATCTAGCACTCAACAACGCCAAAAGTATACAAAATGTTTGGTGTGCAATCAAAGATCACTTGATATGTAGTAAAGCATGAAAATATGATCCAGAATAAGAGAAATATCAATCTCAAGTCATGAAAATAATTACTAGAACTATATTCTGTATTTCAACAAGTTAAATGAAAAGATGAAGTTGTTTTTTTTTTTTTTTTTAAAAAAAAAAAAGAGCGGCTGGGCGCGGTGGCTCAAGCCTGTAATCCCAGCACTTTGGGAGGCCGAGGCGGGTGGATCACGAGGTCAAGAGATCGAGACCATCCTGGTCATCATGGTGAAACCCCGTCTCTACTAAAAATACAAAAAATTAGCTGGGCGTGGTGGCGCGTGCCTGTAATCCCAGCTACTCAGGAGGCTGAGGCAGGAGAATTGCCTGAACCCAGGAGGCGGAGGTTGCGCTGAGCCGAGATCGCGCCATTGCACTCCAGCCTGGGTAACAAGAGCGAAACTCTGTCTCAAAAAAAAAAAAGAGCAAAACACAGAAAAATAAGCTGGACATGGTGGCATGTGCCTGTAATCCCAGCTACTTGGGAGGCTGAGGCAGGAGAATCACTTGAACACAGGAGGCGGAGACTGCAGTGAGCTGAGATCGCACCACTGCACTCCAGCCTGGGCAACAAGACTGAAACTCTATCTCAAAAAAAAAAAAAAAAAGAAAAAAACTTCTTGAGATGAAAAACCACAATATTGGTGATGAAATATCCATGGGATTACAGGGGGGAAAAGAAAGTAAAATTGAATACACAACATAAACTATCAAAAAAAAAAAATCAAAAAAGAATATAACAGGTAATGAATCAAAAAAAATTTTTTTTAATTAAGTGAAGTGTCAAAGTATTAGTCAGGTTCAATACAACAGAAACTATCTGAAAATAATTCATAAAAGAATATAAACAGACAGAAATGAATTCAAAAAAAGAACATAAGCTGTTAAACAACTAGAGTTTGAGTAGCTGAAATCCAGAAAAATTAAAACATTTTTAAAAAGTGAAGAAACTATGCCCAACCATTTATGTACTGTCTATAGCTTCCTTCCCTATACCACAAAAGTTCAGTAGTTTCAAGAGACCATATTACCTGCAAAGCTAAAAATATTTAATACGTGGTACTTTCTAGAAAAAACCTATTGACCTCTGCTATACGTAATCAATAAGAGATTACATAAAATGAACTTCTCAGCTTATAAAGCAATTTTTAAAAAGAAAGACCAATATGGTAATAGAATCGAGAAGAGTTTTCAAAAAGCATGACAAACACAATGGCTTCCAATCCCCACACATATTCTTATGAACTTAGAGCACAGACGCATACAATGAATCCAAGAGGTAAATGTAAATGCGGAGAGCATTTTAATATTACTTTTCCAAATACATTCACGTATATCTAAACTATCTACTTCCTACTAAAAAAAATTCTTACCTGATTTGTTCGGTCTGTACAATCCCTTCTTTGTGTCCCTCCAAACGAGCAGCCAATCTCTCTTTATCAAGGCGCACACACTCTTCATCCTGGAAATAACCACTGGTTAGTGTATTTTAAATTTTTATTTAACTTTTAGGAAGAAAAAAACACTACACATGGCCGGGCGCAGTGCTTCACGCCTGTAATCCCAGCACTTTGGGAAGCCAAGGCAGGCGGATCAAGAGGTCAGGAGATCAAGACTGCCCTGGACAAAACAGTGAAATCCCGTCTCTACTAAAATACAAAAAAAAAAAAAGAGCCAGGCGTGGTGGCGCACACCTATAGTCCTAGCTACTCAGGATGCTGAGGTAGGTGAATCACTTGAACCCGAGAGGCAGAGGGCAGTGAGCTGAGATTGCGAGACTGCCCTCCAGCCTGGTGACAGAGCAAGACTTCATCTCAAAAACAACAACAACGACAACAAAAACCCACTGCATGTAATGTTTTCTTACCAAATTTCCTACCTATACAATTCTAGTTATCAGTTTCTTTAGGTCAACTTCAAGACTACTTTTAGCTACAGAAAGATAATAACAATAAATATGTTTAATTTTAAAACTGGAATCATCTAGAAGCTTAGGAAAAACTTGCTTAGCCACTTTTTCATGATTAAGTGTTCTTCCCCTATCATAGCTGCCTTTCTTCAGAAAGACATCATACAACAAATAAATTCATATTTTTGAGAAAGTTAATAACCAAATGTTACAAGCCTTCACCTAGTCAAAAATTTCATTTTGGCATCTCCATCTTTTTTCATCTGTCACTACAGGTCCTGAATCCACAGCACTAATCAGAATGTTCCAAGGAAAACCCTAAAGGCTTTCAAAGGATGCTCCCTAGAACGGTAGAGGCTTCCAACTAAATGCCTCATGGGCCACTTGAAGATCTCGTCTGAAATTCAACCCTGGTAGCTCAGCTTTTAGCTAATTTATGTATTATGATGTCAGGTAAAATTTAGTCTGAAAAGCAGATGGTTAGAAACAAAACAAAATCTGGTAACCCTGATCTAGTTTAATGTTCACATTCAACAAATAACAAAACTGCAGAACAGAGTCAATGACTATGACTAATGGAATACAAAACTGTATAAAAAGCATGAGCATACTCCAGAAACCCAAAAAGATGCTGGGTTCCAATTTATGTCCTACTGCTAATCTATCACCTAAAAATCTTAAAACGAATACATCAGCTGAAATAAATGTAAAAATATTTTGGCAAATGCATCCAATTTTTTCCATTTGCAATAAAGATACAGCCCAGATTACTCAAATTCTTCACAAAACTGCTGATTTTAAAAACTGTGGCCTAGATTTTTATCAAATCAGAAACTCTGCCCTCAGTTTCTCTTTCCTAGCACAGTTCCTTACAGGTTCTCAAAAACATACACTGAACTGAAAACCACTTATGAAATCCACAGCTTTTTACGTAACACATTTCAACCCTACAAATGATCTAGAAAAATAGGTATTATGCTATTTCCTGCTAATTTTTCAAGTTATTAGAATCCTAGGAAATTAGGACTTCTGCCATGTTGAATTTTTTCAAATAAATAGACTGTGACGTTCAGGTTGCTTCAAATAAATGGTACCCCTTGAGCTGGGTGCACTGGCTCATCCAGTAAACTTAGCACTTTGGGAGGCCAAGGTGGGCAGACTGCTGGAGACCAGGAATTTGAGACCAAATAAATGTTATCCCTAAACACACACACTGTTTACCATAGGTCAAAATCTCCTGTCATGTAAGGTAAAACATTTTTTACTGCAACACAATTTATACCCAGTGGCATGGCTACAAACCAGATTGCCAAAGTTCCAACTGGTGCTTCAAACCTCAGCAACTCACTCTGTCTGAGCCTATTCACTCATAGATGACATGCAAAGTACTACCAGCTTCATGAGGACTGGAAGCACTATGCATATATTTATGAGCAAATATGATTACATGAGTTAATACATATTAAGCACTTAGAATATCACATAACATACAGCAGTAACAATGAATCAATTATCACTCTCTCTTGAAAATATCAGATCCATGTTTCAGAATATGCTTAATTAAAATTACATTTAAGTAGTAAGTACTTTATGTTCACAGCTCCGAGCAGGAAAACAAGCCCCCATAAAACCTTGTTTCAAGGGCAGACAAACTACATTCCAAAGACGAATTCTGGCCCTCCATCTGTTTCCTACAGTTTTTTTTTTTTTGAGACGGAGTTTCGCGCTTGTTACCCAGGCTGGAGTGCAATGGCGCCATCTCGGCTCACCGCAACCTCCGCCTCCTGGGTTCAGGCAATTCTCCTGCCTCAGCCTCCTGAGTAGCTGGGATTATAGGCACGTGCCACCATGCCCAGCTAATTTTTTGTATTTTTAGTAGAGACGAGGTTTCACCATGTTGACCAGGTTGGTCTCGATCTCTCGACCTTGTGATCCACCCGCCTCGGCCTCCCAAAGTGCTGGGATTACAGGCTTGAGCCACCGCGCCCAGCTCCTACAGTTTTTTATAAAAACATAGCCACATCTGGCTAGGCACAGTGGCTCATGCCTGTAATCCCAGTACTTTGGGAGGCCAAGGCAGGTAGATCACAAGGTCAGGAGTTCAAGACCAGCTTGGCCAACAAGGTGAAATCCCATCTCTACTAAAACTAAAAAAAAAAAAAATCAGCAGGGTGTAGTGGTGGGTGCTTGTAATCCCAGCTACTTGGGAGGCTGAGGCAGAGAACTGCCTGAACCAGGAAGTGAAGGTTGCAGTGAACCGAGATGGAGCCATTGCACTCCAGCCTGGGCAAAAGGGAGAGACTCCAGCTCAAAAAAAAAAAATATGTGTGTGTGTGTGTGTATTTTTTTTTTTTTTTTTTTAATTAACTGGACTTTCGTAAAGAAAGTATTACACAGCCTGGCCAACATGGAAAACCCGCACCAAAAATATAATAATAATACACGGAGAGAGAGAGACAGAGAGAGACAGAGAGAGAGAGCAGGGGGAGGGAGGGGGAGAGCGAGAGAGAAAATCAGACAGGCATGGTGGCAGGCACCCGTGATTCCAACTGCTCGGAAGGCTGAGGTGGGAGGATCGCCTGAGCCTCGGCGGTCGGGGCTGCAGTGAGCTATGATCCTAACAGCGCACTCCAGCCTGAGTGACAGAGAGTCTGCCTCAAAAAAAAAAGAAAGGGCCGGGCGCGGTGGCTCAAGCCTGTCATCCCAGCACTTTGGGAGGCCGAGGCGGGTGGATCACGAGGTCAAGAGATCGAGACCATCCTGGTCAACATGGTGAAACCCCGTCTCTACTAAAAATACAAAAAATTAGCTGGGCATGGTGGCACGTGCCTGTAATCCCAGCTACTCAGGAGGCTGAGGCAGGAGAATTGCCTGAACCCAGGAGGCGGAGGCTGCGGTGAGCCGAGATCGCGCCATTGCACTCCAGCCCGGGTAACAAGAGCGAAACTCCGTCTCAAAAAAAAAAAAAAAAAAAAAAAAAGGAAGGAAGGAAAAAGAATTCTGACCCTTGAGCCAGTATTTTCAACAATAAGACTACATAAGCAAAGAAAAAAATGTTGTGTCCATCACATAGCTTGCATGTGAGAGGGCAAAAGCTATCGCTTGGGCTACTTATTAATCTATTGCTCTTTCTACCACAAAAATTTTTCCAACAAAAAAAGCTTCTCAGGTTACTGCAAAGAATCCTTGTTCTACAGCATCCGAATTTCAGTAACAACATAAATAATATTGTTTAAATAGTTTCTTTACCTCAATTCGTGGTTTCTTTGCTTCAGCTAAAACTTCATCCGCAGCCCGTTTGACTACAAAAGAGAAGTGAATAAATGTGTAGTTCTGGAATGGGCCTCTGAAAGTTCAATATAAATATGGAACAAGACATACCTTGGGTAGATCGCTGAAGACCTATTTCTAAGGGAGCGCTTCTGTCTATACTTGCCGATGTTGCTGAAGATATAAAAAGATTCATGTGAAGATTACTATTTGAATATACATACTGGACATTATTACAAGTGAAATGCTTTAGGTTTTTAATAAACTTCTATATGGTAATTTCTCTAGGTAAGAAATTAAGTTTTAAAACAACTCTGCAAAAGTATTTAGAAGATTAACCTGTACTAGAAAGTCTGTAAGAGGACAAACTATTTTTAGCAATTTAGCTTACAAATTACTGAGATAATATGACTGAAATTAGTTGCTTCAAAGGATATGCTCCTAATTTCAGTGAGATCATCTCAAACACTATGCTCCGTCCAGCACGGTGGCTCACTCCTGTAATCACTGCACTTTGGGAGGCCGAGGCTTGCAGATCACCTGAGGTCAGGAGTTCAAGACTAGCCTGACCAACATGGAGAAACCCTATCCCTATTAAAAATACAAAAATTAGGCAGACACGGTGGCCCATGCCTATAATCCCGCTACTCAGGAGGCTGAGGCAGGAGAATCCCTTGAACGCTGGAGGCAGAGGCTGTGGTAAGCCAAGATCACGCCATCGCACTCCAGCCTGGACAAGAACAAAACTCTGTCTCAAAAAAAAAAAAAAAGAATATATTCCAATATCATAACACAGACACCTAATAAGGTATATCTAAACATGAGAAAATAAATGCATAAACATGTATATATAAGGGCAATATTTTTTTAACGTTAGCATTCACCCTAAACATGCAATTTTTAAATTATTTAATTTTTAAATGGCTCAACAAAAAGAGGAGTACCAGTCCCCATTCACCTAGTCCCCAACACCCTATGCAGCAACTAGTCTCTTATATGTCTTTCTAGAGTTTCTTTCTGTAGATACAAGAAATTAAAATTATTTTTACTTTTTAATACAAAAGGTAATACTAAACGTGCTGTTCTGAACCCTGCTTTCTTTTTTACCCAACAACTTATCTCCCATATTCCTCCGTATCAGTAAGTAAAGCATTTCTTTCACTCTTTTTTTAAAGCTCTGAGTACTCTACTGTACGGCCTAATTACAATTTATTTAACTAGGTCCCTGATGACGAGCTGTTCAATTTTAGTCTTTTGTTGTCACAAACAATGGCACAATGATATAGTAATATACATATAAAGTCACACCATACATTTTCATACATAAATATATAAACATATATATATATTATACATATATATATAATAGCAAGATTTTTTAAAAGTTATCATTCACCCTATACATGTAATTTTTAGTTATTTACAACTAGTAAAAAACTAAATACACCTTCAGGATAAAGTTCCAGACACAGGATTTCTACGTTAAATTTGAAATGTTACATTGCTGCCAATTCTTCAATGGTGGGGGTAGTGATTAACATTATAACCAACAATATAGGGGAATATGTGTTTTCTCACTGTTTCACCAGAGCACATTATCAAACTTACAAATTTTTGTCCATCAGGTAAAAAACAAAAAACAAAACCTGTATCTGTATAATTTAAATTTGCAATTCTCTTATTATAAATGAAATTAAGCATTTTTCATGATTTTATCACCTTTTCTGTGAATTTTATGACATAATCCATTTGGTCTTTTATGCATACATTTCCAGGACCCTTCATATATTAGTGAGATTAGCCGTTTATCTCTGATGAGTTGAAATAGTAATGTCTTTTCTCAGTTTGACATATCTTTTGTTTTCTGTAATACAGAACTTTATTACTTTTATCAGCTTGTAACTAAATCCCACCTTCCTCCCACTGACTTGACATGTCTCTTTACTCACATGTTAAATTTCCATATAGATTTCTAACCTAACAGATAAAGTTGTTTTATTAGTTTATCTATTCATTTAGTTTTTTTAACTATTGGGGTTTTATGATAAGGTCTCTAGAATGGCTAGTCTTTTTTCATTGATCTTCTACACATTTTTGGGATCCTTACTTTTGCCAATGAACTTTAGAATCATCCCGTTTAGTTCTACTCTTACCTCGAGAAAAACTGCAGATTCTTATTGAGACAATGTTAAATGTACAAATTAAGACCTAACTTTTTAAAGCAGTTATGTCTCCTTAAGATTAACATCTTAATATTTGCTCAAGCTTTTCATTAAACTATTAAGTTTTTAAAAAGTGGCAAAGCAATATGCTTAGTGACTAAATTTGTCCTATAGAAACCACAGGAAACGACATACATTAGATGGATAAAGAGCAACGCTACTTCAGATTCTTAAAAAAAAAAAAAAATCATTTGTTCTAAAGTGCTTCCCCAAAACTAGCCTATTTATCAGGCTCGCCTGTGATGCATAAGAAAAGAAAATCTCAGACTTTACATATCTTCTGAAGCCAAAAAAAAAAACTTTAAAAAAAACACACTATTTTCAAACCATGATTCTCATCATTTAAAAAATTACAGAAATACTAATTCAAAGAATCAAATTTGCTTTGATTAAAAAAAAAAAAAAATGACTGGGCACAGTGACTCATGCCTGCAATTTCAACACTTTGGGAGACCAAGGGAGAAGGACTGCTTGAGCCAAGAGTTCAAGAGCAGCCTGAACAACGCAGTGAGACCCCCTCTCTAAGAGAAAAGAACAGGCTTCTTCTATCCCCCAACGCCATCCTCTTCACATGATCGAGACTCCTTCAATCCTGCTGGGTTCAAAACTTTTGTGTATCCAGTCTCCCTTCCATGACAGTAAACACGTTTACACGTTTAAGGCAAGGATTTTGCACAAAACCCAGCACAATGCCTTTAAAAATAAGCATTTAGTAACTACTTACTGAATGAGGATAGCACAGGAAGAAAGTATTCCTAATAATGATCTTTCCATTATATACAAGATTATCTTTGAAATCAATCTTACTGCTTCAAGCCATGCATGACAAGACAGCTGTTAATGACTTAAAGGTACTATATTCCACACTCAGCAAAGTAAGACCCAGTAGTTCTATTATATCAATGTATTTGTACAATGTATTGTACTCAGAGTAAATTAATAATTATTCATTTATTCATTTAAGAACCTACCATGTAGGCCGGGCGCGGCGGCTCACGCCTGTAATCCCAGTACCTCGGGAGGCCGAGGTGGGTGGATCACGAGATCAAGAGATCGAGACCATCCTGGCCAACACAGTGAAACCCCATCTCCACTAAAATACAAAAATTAGCTGGGCATGGTGGTGCGGGCCTGTGGTCCCAGCTACTAGGGAGGCTGAGGCAGGAGAACTGCTTGAACCCAGGAGGCGGAGGTTGCAGTGAGTGGAAATCGCACCACTGCACTCCAACCTGGCCCCTGGCAACAGAGTGAGACTCTGTCTCAGAAATAAATTAATTAATTAAAAATAAAAATAAAAATAAAAAGAATCTACCATGTACCAGTATTCTGAACGCTGGGTATTTAACAAGACAAATGACTGTCTGTCCCTACAGGGTTTACTTTCTGACAGGGAAGACAGACACTGTCTGTCTATGTACTATCTGTCTCTGTACTAATTAGGTACATAAACAGATACTGTACATTATTTTTGGTCAATGTACAGGATTTGATGAAAAATAAATCAGGAAGGCAATATATAAAGACCACAGAAGGAGGAAAGGAATACTATTATCTTAGATAGAGTGGTCAGAGAAGTCTTTTGATGGAACAACATTTGGAAGAACACTTGAGCACAGATCTAAATGAAATAGTAAGGAAATGAGCCATGTGATAATGTAGAGAAAGACAGAGAAAAGAGAAAGTGCAAAGGCGCTAAGATGAGCATAGCTAAAAGACCAAAAACACTGACTGCTATAAGTGAAGGAAGACGGGTAGAAGGTGAAATCACAGAGATTTACTCAGAGGCAAGATACGGCCGGGGTAACAAGTATGAGTTTTATTCTAAGTGGGATGGGAAGCCACAGGTGAGTGACACAATCAAATTCATGTACTTTTCAACAACAAGACACTCTACTACGACTACACTATAGGAAATAAAGACTGGGGACTGTGAGGAAGGTATGCAATAATCTAAAAAGAAAGGATGAAATAGGATGGGTAGGAAGGTAAGAAGTTGTCATAATTTTAAAAAAAAGAACTTCCCAATAGCACACATGTGAGACATGAGAAAGATTTCGCCGGAGTTGTGGCCTAAGTAACTGCAGGGATAGGGCACCACTGCTCCTTACTAAAGTGGAAACACTGAGGAAAGAAAAAAATACTTGTTTTTTTTCTGTGTAAGGGCAGAAGGGAAAGAGGAAATTGGGCATTCCACTTTCAATATGTTAAATTTCAGATGCCTATTCAACATCCAAGGAAACATGTTGACAGTAAATTTATAAATCTGGTGCCCTGGAACAAGTCAATGCTTTAAAAAAACTGGAATTTTATCAGCACATATATATCTTCTTTTTTTTTTTTTTTTTTGAGACGGAGTTTCGCTCTTGTTACCCAGGCTGGAGTGCAATGGCGTGATCTCAGCTCACCGCAACCTCTGCCTCCTGGGTCCAGGCAATTCTCCTGCCTCAGCCTCCCGAGTAGCTGGGATTACAGGCATGCGCCACTGTGCCCAGCTAATTTTTTGTATTTTTAGTAGAGACGGGGTTTCACCATGTTGACCAGGATGCCCTCGATCTCTTGACCTCGTGATCCACCCGCCTCGGCCTCCCAAAGTGCTGGGATTACAGGCTTGAGCCACCGCACCCGGCCAGCACATATATATCTAAGGCGTAAAACTGAAAGAGATCACCCACAGAATAAGGGTTAAAAGAGACAGTAAAAAAAAAAATCAAGTCTTGGAAACTTCAAGAAGTAGAGGTCAGATACGGAAGTAACCATATAAACTGAAAGGTGAACAATGAGGAGAAAGAGAACCAAGAGTCTGGTGTTCCAAATGCCAAATAAAGAAAGGCTTTCAAAAAAGTGGTCAATAGTATCAAATGCTGTTGAGAGGTCAAGTGTGATACAAGAGACCAAATAATGTAGTGATCCTTAAATCAGTGTTGACCTTAGAAAGAGTGATTCTAGTGGGATGCTGAGGATGAAAGCCAGACTAGAGTGTCTTCAAGAAAGAAACAGAGGTAAAGAGGAAGCAATGATACCACATGAACTCTTGCAAAGATTGTTACCATACCAGGGAGAAGATAAATGAAGCAGTAGACAGTAGGAATGTGGTGTGAAAAGCATTTTTTAAACATGAGAGATCTTTCTGTAGGTATTCTAAAAGGGAATGATCCAGAAAAACATAGAAAACTGATAATGTAAGACAGAAACAACAATTTACAAAGACAAAGTCTTTGAGACTGTGAAAGGAGATGGAATCCACACACAAGGAAGGGGTAACTGGCCTAAAAACCAAAGACAGTGTATTCTCTGTGTAAGAAAAAGATGAGCACACAGACAAAAATGAAGGTAGGTTAATTTTTTTTAGTGGAAATACAAATTCTCTTCCCACTAATCATTATTTCATAGGGGAAAACAGAAACAGTATCTGTTTAAGGGTGGGAACAATTTAAAAAGTACTCACACGCTTCGCCATTGAGATATCCAAGTAGATCTTTTCGGTCAGGTCTTCTCACCACAGGAATATTTTCAGTCTAAAGCCAAAATTTTAAATGCGGTATCCAATGAATAACAATGATACACAACTTGATAAATATAAACATGTAATGTCTGAATTTTATTCCAACATGTCTTGATAAAATGCATTTTAAATCACATTTGTAAAAAATGACCAGGCTACAAGAACCTAACAAAAATCCTGAAAATTGTTCAAACATGTTACTTTCAACAATTTTCTTGGCTGAGCATGGAGGCTTATGCCTGTAATCCTAGCACTTTGGGAGGGTGATGCGGGTGGATCACCTGAAGTCAGGAGTTTGAGACCAGCCTGCCCAACATAGTGAAACCCCATCTCTACTAAAAATACAAAAATTAGCCGGGCATGGTGACGGGTGCCTCTAATTCTAGCTACTAGGGAGGCTGAGGCAAGACTGTTTCAAACACAAACAGTCCAAGAAAAATTAGCAGCTGAGAGTTTCTAGTTTAAATCCTTTGTCACTTTATTTGAGTAACAATGAAGTAATAAGAACCTTTAGTATCTTTGGCCAATGACCTTATATCGAATGCTTATTAGATTTCATTCTACCATTCTGCACTGACTCCTCAATGATTTACATGAACTGTATTTATCCACTTAAAAAATAATCTTTTATTTCAAAAATGTGAAGCTAAATTTTAGTCTCCTTATGAGTTTAAAAGTTTGAGTGCAGAGTTCTTTTGTGCTCGTATTAGTCCATCTAAGCCAGGCATGGTGGCTCACACCTGCAATTCTAACACTTTGGGAGGCCATCGTGGATAGACTGCTGGGGCCCAGGAGTTCAAGACCTGTGGGCAACATGAAGAAACTCCATTTCAACAAAAATATAAAAGTTAGTCAGGCATGGTGGCAAGTGCCTGCAGTCGCAGCTATATAGCTCCAGCTGTTCATGAGGCTGAAATAAGAAGACAGCTTGAGCACAGCAGAGCAAGGCTGTGGCGAGCCAAGATCCTGCCACTGCACTCCAGCCTGGGTGACAGACCAAGACCCTGTCTCAAAAAATAAAAAATAAAAATAAACCAGTCTACCTGGAATATCATAAACAGTGAAAAGATTTGAGTTAATTTTAAGTTACTGTTTCTAAGTCTAGTAACTTACATCATCATTTTGTCACTATTGAGCTATATACACATTACAATCCTCTGAGAAAGATTACATCTACTCACACTAAAATGGGAGCTAAGGGTCAGGAATATGTGTTTCAAGAGTAGTCTGCTCACAGGAAAGAGCAAATAACACAAAGTAACAGGAGACAACCACCTCAAATCCACAGAACTTTGGAATTTTAGAATCCTGCTCTTTCAATTTGACAAATATTTAAGAAAAATAAGAGTTAAATCTTATGCAGCCAAGGGTCCCAAGGCCCCCAATAACAATTACAGCTATCGGTTCTGTGTACAACCATTTCCCAGTAACAGAATCTATAAATCTAAGCCAACTATCTGAATCTTTGTTACACTAAAACGAATATATCCAACAAAACGCTGTAAGAACTACCTAATTTAGTTTTTAAAGATCTGAATTAAAATAGCCCTAAAGAGGGAGCTGATGCTATTTTTTCCCATTACTTCTCAAGTAGTCTCACTCACTCTAATTTTATGTTATAAAATATGTAACATAAATATCCATTTCTTGCTCGGGAAAGCAGAAGCCTTATGGCTTAATACAAAGGCCACTAAGTGACGGGATACTTTCTCAACTGCTACACACACACACGTACATATATATCCATATATATTTTTTTTTCCTTGAGACAAGAGTCCTGCTCTATCACCCACACTAGATGCACTGGTGCGATCATGGCTCACTGCAGCCTCAACCTCCTGGGCCCAAGTGATCCTCCCACTTCAGCCCCTCGAGTAGCTAGCTGGGAGTATAGGTGCAAACTACCATGCCTTGCTATTTTTTTTATTTTTTATTTTGACGAGGTTTCCCTGTATTTCCCAGGTTGGTCTTCAACTCTTGAGCTCATCCTCCCACCTCAGCCTCCCAAAGTGCTGGGACTACAGGCATGCACCAGCACACCCAGCTTTCAGCTGCTTTAAATAACAAGGTATTATCTGAAGGATACCTCACATAAGCCAGAAACCTTAACTATTTCTAGTTGGGAGGGAAGCTACAGTTATAGAAGTTAAGTTTCACACAGCTTAATGTGATCTGGCAACTGTATAAGGTAACTCAAAAAGCAGCTCTAGTGATGACGGACAAAATGATGTTTAAGAAAATTATTTTAAGTGCCGGGCACGGTGGCTCACGCCTGTAATCCCAGCACTTTGGGAGGCCGAGGCGGGTGGATCACGAGGTCAAGAGATCGAGACCATCCTGGTCAACATGGTGAAACCCCGTCTCTACTAAAAATACAAAAAATTAGCTGGGCATGGTGGCGCGTGCCTGTAATCCCAGCTACTCAGGAGGCTTAGGCAGGAGAATTGCCTGAGCCCAGGAGGCGGAGGTTGCGGTGAGCCGAGATGGCGCCATTGCACTCCAGCCTGGGTAACAAGAGCGAAACTCCGTCTCAAAAAAAAAAAAAAAAAGAACTGTAAGAAAAGTTTAAGAAAATTATTTTAAGAACTGTAAAGATAACGGGGAAAAGCATTTATAAATACATTCCATAGTTAATTTTAAGTATGTACTTGTGAGTAAGCAAAAGTTAGAAATATTAAAAGCAGACATTTAATTATTTCAATTATATCTTTAAAAAAAAATGTTATGTTCAATTCTACTGAAAATAATCGGAGGGAAAAGCTCATTTAAAAAATTAAGTATCTTTTTAGGCCATTTTATTTGGGCATTTATAGCAATTTTCCACATCATACAGCTATGCTATCCAAATAACTCTAAATCTCATTTACTTATCAATTATAATATACTGCTATAATTTACCTATTGATTATAACATACTTCCCTACAGATAAAAAATCTCATCATCATAGTCTATGAAATCAGTTGTTTTCAAGTTGTTTCCAGACATTTCCTCTGAGTAATAAATTTTCAAACACTGAGAAAGTAAGCAAAACTAAAAACGAATGAACTTCTCTGGAGTATGAAAACAGCTGCACAAAACTGATTAAGAAATACATATTTTTTTAATGTCTGCTAATCTTGTTCCTTACAATCAAAAAAAATTTTTCTTGAGATTAAACTAAAGTTCTGAAGTAACAAGGTCCTTCCACAGGCTTAAAAGTTTGTTTAAACATCTCTATAAATGCCTTTAGTGTTTCCGGGTTTTCTTTTCCTTGAGATGGCATCTCACTATGTTGCCCATGCTGGTCTTGATCTCCTAGGCTCAAGCAACACTCCTGCCATAGCTTCCCAAGTAGCTGGGATTACCAGTGTGCACTAACAAGCCTGGCTCTATAAATCCCTTTAAAACTTCCTCTGTTATAAACATTACGCACACTTTACATAAATATATCACAGATTTTAAAAAATCTGTGTAAGTCATACAGTTGCCTAATTTTGACTCTCCTAGAGACATTCATGCAAACCTTCCATTCTTTTGATTTGAAACTCATAAAGGAAGCTATCCATTTCAAATGATACCTACTATCATGAAGCCAAAAAATAAAATAAATAAAGTTTTCATATAAAAATTAGCCTGGCATGGTGGGGCATGCCTGTAGTCCCAGCTTCTCAGGCGACTGAGGTGGTAGGCTGAATTGAGCCGGAGAGGGGGACGGTGCAGTAAGACAAGATCACACCATTGCACTCCAGCCTGGGCAATAGAGCCAGACCCTATCTCAAAAAAAAAAAAAAAAAAAAAAAAAAAAAAAAAAAAAAAAAAGTTCTAAAATGAATTACTGACCAGGCACAGTGATTCTTGCCAGTAATCCCAGCACTTTGGGAGGCTGAGGCAGGAGGATCCACTGAGGCTATGAGTTCAAGACGAGCCTAGGCAACACAGCAAGACCTGCCCCCCACCATCTTCACACACACACAAAAAAACATTAGCCAGATACAGTGGCCATTCCTACAGTCCTGGCTACTTGAAGGCTGAGGTGGAAGATCACTTGAGCCCAGGAGTTCAAGGCTGCAATGAGCTATGATCACACTACTGCACTCTAGCCTGGGCAAAAGGGCCAGACCCCATCTCTTAAATAAATAATAAAACTGATAAATAGATAAGTAAAATGGATTCTACTTACAGCTGCACGTCGGACATAAACTGGATGAGAAAGGTGAACATTATTAAGTAGAAATAAAATGGAATCCAACGTGTAGTACTCTCTGGGTTGGCCTTCTTTTCCAGTCCTGGAATAATCAAAGCAAAATTTTTTACTCACAACTCGAATTCAATTCTTTGGGCTGGATTAATTTATCTACATAACTTTGCTATGTAACAATGGGTTTAACATAGCTAACAAAAATAAAGTATAAGCCAGGCGTGGTGGCTCAAGCCTGTAATCCCAGCACTTTGGGAGGCCGAAGCGGGTGGATCACGAGGTCAAGAGATCGAGACCATCCTCGTCAACATGGTGAAACCCCGTCTCTATTAAAAATACAAAAATTGGCCAGGCTTGGTGGCTCAAGCCTGTAATCCCAGCACTTTGGGAGGCCGAGGCGTGTGGATCACGAGGTCAAGAGATCGAGACCATCCTGGTCAACATGGTGAAACCCCGTCTCTACTAAAAATACAAAAAATTAGCTGGGCATGGTAGCACGTGCCTGTAATCCCAGCTACTCAGGAGGCTGAGGCAGGAGAATTGCCTGAACCCAGGAGGCGGAGGTTGCGGTGAGCCGAGATGGCGCCATTGCACTCCAGCCTGGGTAACAAGAGCGAAACTCTGTCTCAAAAAATAAAAATAAAAAAATAAAAAATAAATAAAGTATAAAACCTAATAATGAATAGACTGTCATGATCGCAAAAGAAACACAAAAGAAGGCAATGACAAAAAGCAAGAAGTAGTAAAAATACAAAAAATTCATATAAGGTACTACACACTATATAGAATTAGGCCCGAATTGGGCTCTGGGCTTTATCAATAAAGAAATTCAACCATATCCTTATTGAAGAGGATCGGTAAGAGAAAACAATCAAACTGCTTAGAAGCAGCACAATTATCACCAGTGCTAAATATGAAAGAAATTTATCCTACAGCTCCTGCTAAATAAAACACTGCTGAACAACATCCTTCACATTCTTACAGTAAGCACAACACTGGATTTCAGAGGTATGATTGTCATGACATCCCTCAAATTAGACCAATAATGCAAAGCCAAAATCCTATTCTACCTGTGATAAAACGATGTAATATCCTAATGGTGCAAGCTCTCTAATGCAGGTCCTACTATTACCTCATTCCAAACGCACCCTTCCTACTACATGTGCCCCATCTATATAGCTTCGAATCCGTCTGAATATGGCCCACTATCATCGGCCCTAAACCTACTTTTCTAGCTAGCTTCTAGTCCCACTTTTCCTCTAAACCAGTGCATTTCAGACCACACACCACTATCAATGATTGTACTATGAAATCCAGTTAACAACTGTATTTTTTCTATTTTCAGAATAGAAGAGAAAAATAAAATGCACTGCATGCAATAAGAAGAGTTAAGTACTGTTTAGTGTTTTACATGTGTATATATTTACATGTGCATGTGCACATACAGAAAATAAAAATAATTTCTGGGTGTGATTTACTGTTGAAAAAGTTTAAAATCTACTGTGCTAAGCATTCCTTTTTCACTGGCTTCACTGAATTGCTGTCAACACATTTACTTTCTAGTTCTCATGCCTTTAACCATACAGTTCACTCATCCTGGAAGACTCAACCCATCATTTTCAGCCAGAGAACTCCTATCTACCCTTTAAAGCTTATTTATTTGTTCACTCATTCAAGAAAACTTTGTTGGATGTGAACTTGCCAAAGACAACTATACGGAACTTTCCCTAAATACTTCTAACTAGAAGTGACTGCTGTCTTCATAAGCTATTAACTTAATCTGCTTCAAAGCAGATTAAGTTAACCTCAACGCAGATTAAGTTAACCTCCTTTGAGGTAGAAACGGCATCTTAGAAATTTTTTTAATCCTCAGATTGAACCAGTTCATATTCTAGGTACTCCTTAGCCATTGTTTAAAGAAAAAAAAAATTTCATTAAAAATTCAACCACATATAATTCTATCTAAGCAAATTCTCTGAAAGGGTAAAACACCAGAAACTCAGAATGTCATTTGATCAACATTTTATAAAGCTAATTAAATTGTAAGACCAAAAAAATTAAAAGCCAACCAACAGGCCGGGCACGGTGGCAGAAGCCTGTCATCCCAGCACTTTGGGAGGCCGAGAGGGGTGGATCAGGAGGTCAAGAGATCGAGACCATCCTGGTCAACACGGTGGAACCCCGTCTCTACTAAAAATACAAAAAATTAGCTGGGCATGGTGGCGCGTGCCTGTAATCCCAGCTACTCAGGAGGCTGAGGCAGGAGAATTGCCTGAGCCCAGGAGGCGGAGGTCGCGGTGAGCCGAGATCGCGCCATTGCACGCCAGCCTGGGCAACAAGAGCGAAACTCCGTCTCAAATAATAATAATAATAATAATAAGTACCAACCAACAAACTGAATTTCCGCAGTTTTTCATCGACTCTTCATAAAGCTTCCAATCAAACAAACAAGATGAGGAGGACAGTTTCAGCTCAAGGTCTGACAGCAACGACAGTGACAGGACATCACTGAAAAGGCCCCTCATGACTGTTAGACGTCTCTCTGTAAGCTTTTCTGAATGACTAAAGTTGGTAAAACTTCACGGGGACCGACAATCCAAAGCCTTTCCCTTCAAAAACACCCTTCCCAAAATCGCACGCGCCCTCCGTTTCTGAGACCTGTCAACGTGAAGCTCCCTCCAGGTCTGCAGTCACTTTCCGAGACGGGCCTGAAGACCGACCTCTCTCTCTCCCATCTTAACGACTCGCCCGAACGCACCCACTTTCTTTCCGATCCCAACTTCAGAGCGGATTCTTCTCTTCTACAAGAACCACCCGCCCTCGCTCCCCGCAGCAAGGCAGGGAGACGAAATACACCCCGAGTTCCAAGAACCAGTGGAGACAGTTACAAGGCCGGCCTGGGGGGCGGGGGGGACACAGCGCAGCGCAGCGCAGCAGAAAGGAGGCGCCCGGGGCGGCGCGCCGCCTGCCCCTGTGCGCACCTGTGCCCCGGGGTCCCCGGGCGCCAGCCCCACGCTTCGCGGGGACGCGACACCGACCGCTAAAAACTAACTGTGAAAGTCAGAAACTCCCACAGTTTCTTCCTCGGGGCGTCTCGAACGTGTGAACGGACGGGCCGCTCCGGAGCTCCTCCGCGGCTCTCCTCGCCCTCCACGTCCGACTTCGGCTCCGGAGAGAAACTTTCTGCGCCCCCGCGGACGCCGGCCCCGGGGGGCGGGGGGGGGCCGGGGGGAGGCCGCCGGGGCGCCAGGCCCGCCCGCCGCCCGCGGGCCGCGGCGCGCCGCACTCACCCCCAGACCACGTAGTTGGTCTTCACGTTCTTGGGCCAGGAGAACTCCCCGAAGATCACCTCGTCCCCCTTCACCACGATCTCCTTCTTCTGGATGTTGTACTGCCGCAGGACGCTGAGCACGTCCGCCATCTTCCGGGCGCTCGCCCCCGCCGGCCGGGCCGCCGCCGCCGCCGCGCCTGCCCGCTTCTTCCCGCGCCGCCTCGCGCTCCCTCTCCTCCTCCTTCCCCGCCGCGACTGACCAGCAGCGGCGGCGCCAACAGCCGTCCTCGCCTACGACAGCAGCAGGCGCCGCGGCCGCGCAGGCCGCCGAGGACCCCGCGCTCCGAGGCGAGGCCCCGCCGCCGGCTGCCCGCGGAGAACGCCTGACCGCGCGCGTCCGGCGCCGCAGGCCCGCCGCCAGGGGGCGCCGCCACCGCCGCGACGAGGGCCCCGCCCGGCCCTCACCTCGGCGCGGCGCGCGCTCGCCCGCCGGAACCCCGAGTGCGGAGGCCCCGCGCCCGCGTACGGCGCCCGGACGGGGACGGCGGTCGGCCGCGGGCGCGCGGAGCACGCACCCAGGGCCCCGCGGCGCGCACCCGGCCGCGACAGGTGCGCGCGTGCCTGCGTGGCGGGGCCGCGCTTGGATCCCCAGCACGTGCGCCGAGTGTCGAACCACCGGCCTCCGGGGCGGCCGGAGGCCCCCGCGTGCCCGCTGTGGCCGGGGTGGCGTTTGGCGAGGGTTTGCGGAACGCGGGCATTACCCTCCTGTCCGGATCGGGCCCAGGCCTCGCCGGTGAGCACCTCTCGGACTCAGTGATGCGGACAAGCCCTCTTGAAAGGGTGGGGCCCTTGGGGTTTGGGTTCGCGTTTGTTGTTTGCTTTCGATGTGAAAAAGAACGAGTGTTGGGTCTTTCTTGGTTTTGAATGGAAAACACCGAGTCCAGCAAAAAAAAATAATAATAATAATAATAATTCTGGGCACTGCCGTTTGTTAGTGGTTGTTTGACTCCAATCAATGATATGGCTTCGCAAAGCATCAAGTGGTTAATGAAGAAAATGGGCTTAATACGAAGATAAGGCAAACGCGTCTAGCCGGTCAATAAAATATCCTAAATTTGGATCCTCCCGCTCCATTCTTTGGATGATGACTTTTTTTATCCCAGTCCCCTCGCCCCGCCAATCCCGAAGGGCTGTATACAAAAGGCTGTGATGCAAGATGTAAATGGGAAAGTTACTCTGACAGAAACCCCAAATGGTCCGAAGTAAGAACACTTTCAGACTACCCATTTTTTTTTAATAGCACACAGAAGGCTCAGTGATTTCCTTGGCATGCGTTTAGAGACGGATAAGGAAAATTCAATATACTGTGGCCAACCAAACATAGCCTATTCGATTGTTTTCTTTTACCGTATCAGAAGAAAAAAGAGGCAACTTTGTGATTGGCATAACCAAATTCCTTGACCTGTTTTGAAAAAACGGTTTGAGGAAGATCAGTGTGTGGAGTTACATGTCCCTAGCAAGGAAAAGCCTCAATCCATCCAGAGAGTAAGCAAACAACATGGACATAGCCATAGTTTACTCCTGGGAATTATTATGAGTTGGGTACTTTAGGAAGGTTAATTATTTACTTGATGTCTTTAATCTATGTAGACTTATTCAGATCGTCTGTTTCTTCTTGTGTGAGTTTTGGCAGACTGTGTCTTTCAAGGGGTTCCATTTTATCTAGGTTATGAAATTAGTGGAACATAGTTGTTTACAGCATTTGTTATTATCCTTTTTATGTTTGTGGGATCTGTAGAAATGTTCCCTCTTTTATTTCTGATTTTAGTAATTTGTGTCCTCTCTTCTTAGCCTGGCTAAGAGGTTCATTGATTTCATTGATCTTTTCAAAGAACCAGCTTTTGGTGTGATTATTATTATTTTTTTTTACTTTAGTTTTACCAGTTTATTCTTTAACTTTTATTATTTATTTTCTTTTACTTACTTTAGGTTTAATTTACTCTTCTTTTTTCTAGTTTCCTAAGACAGAAGTTTAGATTATTGATTTTTACGTCTTCCTTTTTTTTCTAATATATGCAATCAATGCTACAAATTTCTCTCTCAACACTACTTTGCTTCCTAACATACATTTTGGTAAGTTATATTTTCATTTTCTTCTAGCTCAAAATATTTTAAAATTTATCTTGGGATTTCTTCTTTGACCCATGTGTTATTTAGAAGTATATTGAGAGTAGACATTGCATGATTTCTATTATTTTTAAATTGTTAAAGTGTGTTTTGTGGCCCAAAATGTAGTCTGTCATGGCGAATGTTCCATGTGTGTTTAAGAAGAATGTTTATCCTGCTGTTGTTGAATAAAGCAGTCTATAGACGTCAACCATGTCCAGATGACTGATGTTGGTGTTGAGTTCAATTACGCCCTTATTGATTTTCTGCCTTCTGGTTCTGTTCATATCTGATACAGGAGTGTTCAAGTCTTCAACTATAATAGTGAATTCATCTATTTTTCCTTGTAGTTCCATCCGTTTTTGCCTTATGTAATTTGACTCTGTTGTTAAGCAAGTACACATTAAGAATTGTTCTGTCTTCCTGGAGAATTGACCTCTTTATCGTTATGTAATGCTCTTTATTCCCGATAACCTTCCTTGCTTTGAAGTCTACTCTGTCTGAAATTAACATAGCTACTTCTACCTTTTTTTTTTTTTTTTTGAGACGGAGTTTCGCTCTTGTTACCCAGGCTGGAGTGCAATGGCGCGTCTCGGCTCACCGCAACCTCCGCCTCCCGGGTTCAAGCAATTCTCCTGCCCCAGCCTCCTGAGTAGCTGGGATTACAGGCACGCACCACCATGCCCAGCTAATTTTTTTGTATTTTTAGTAGAGACGGGGTTTCACCATGTTGACCAGGATGGTCTTGATCTCTCAACCTTGTGATCCACCCGCCTCGGCCTCCCAAAGTGCTGGGATTACAGGCTTGAGCCACCGCGCCCGGCTACCTTTTTTCACTAGTGTTAGCATGATGTATTTTTCTCTATTTACTTTTTGTCTATATGCATATTTACGTTTAAAGGGGGTTTCTTGTGGACAACATATTGGGTCTCATATTTTGAACCATTCTGACAGTCTCTTAATTGGTGGAGTTAATGTTCGAAGTGATTATTGATAAAGCTGGATATTTACTGTATGTTATTGCTTTCTATTTGTTACCTTTTTTCTCTGTTCCTATTTATGTCTGCCACAATTTTTCTGCTGTGTGTGTGTGTGTGTGTGTGTGTGTGTGTGTTAGAGAAAGACAGGGTCTTGCTCTGTTATCCAGGCTGGAACCTAGTGGTGTGATTACAGCTCACTGTGGCTTCAAAATCCTGGGCTCAACTGATCCTCTCACTGCAACCTCTAGAGTAGCTGAGACCACAGGTGTACACCACTGTGCCAAGCTAATTTTTAAGTTTTTCATAGAGACAGGGACCCGCTTTGTTTTCCAGGCTGGTATCAAATTCCTAGGCTCAAGCAATCCTTCTGCCTCAGTCTGGAATTTCAGGCCTGAGCCACTGTGCCCAGCTGTTCATAGTTTTAACTGAGCATTTTATATGATTGCAGTTTTTCTTTTTCTTTTCTCTTTTTTTTTTTTTTTTTTTTTTTTTTTGAGACGGAGTTTCACTCTCGTTACCCAGGCTGGAGTGCAATGGCGCGATCTCGGCTCACTGCAACCTCCGCCTCCTGGGTTCAGGCAATTCTCCTGCCTCAGCCTCCTGAGTAGCTGGGATTACAGGCACGCGCCACCATGCCCAGCTGATTTTTTGTATTTTTAGTAGAGACGGGGTTTCACCATGTTGACCAGGATGGTCTCGATCTCTTGACCTTGTGATCCACCTGCCTTGGCCTCCAAAAGTGCTGGGATTACAGACTTGACCACCAAGCCCCGCCTCTTTTTCTTTTTTTAAGGTGGAGTTTCACTCTGTCAACAGGCTGGAGTGCAGTGGCACTATCCCAGGTCACTGCAACCTTCACCTCCCAGGTTCAAGCGATTATCCTGCCTAAGCCTCCTGAGTAGGTGGAACTACAGGCAGGTGCCACCACACCCAGCTAATTTTTGTATATTCAGTAGAGACAGGGTTTTACCATGCTGGCCAGGATGGTCTCAATCTCTTAACCTCATGATCTGCCCCCCTCAGCCTCCCATAGTGCTGGGATTGCAGGCATGAGCCACCACGCCTGGCCACTTCTTTTTCGCTTGTTTGCTTTGTTTTTTTTAGTTGTTGCTCTAGAGTTTGCAATATACATTTACAAATAATCCAAGTCTACTTTGAAATAACAGGATATGCACAGGTAGTATGAGTACTTTGGAGCAACAAAATAATCTTTTTTTTTTTTTTTTTTTTGAGACGGAGTTTCGCTCTTGTTACCCAGGCTGGAGTGCAATGGCGCGATCTCGGCTCACCGCAACCTCCGCCTCCTGGGTTCAGGCAATTCTCCTGCCTCAGCCTCCTGAGTATCTGGGATTACAGGCACAAGCCACCATGCCCAGCTATTTTTTTTTTTTTTTGTATTTTTAGTAGAGACGGGGTTTCACCATGTTGACCAGGATGGTCTCGATCTCTCGACCTCGTGATCCACCCGCCTCAGCCTCCCAAAGTGCTGGGATTACAGGCTTGAGCCACCGCGCCCAGACAACAAAATAATCTTAATTCCTACCTCCTGTGCCTTGTATCATTGCTGTCATTCATTTTACTTGACAAAAGCTTACATAAGAATATGTACACATATAAGATATACACCTAAACATACATAATCAAATACATTCTTTCATCCTTTGTTTATGAAGAGCTGAGTTTCTGACCTATATTACTTATCTCTAAGGAATGCCTTTTTTTTTTTTTTTTTTTTTTTAAAGACAGGGTTTCATCATGTTGGTCAGGATGGTCTTGAACTCCCGACCTCAGGTAATCCGCCCGTCTTGGCCTCCAAAGTGCTTGGATTACAGGCGTGAGCCACCACGCCCGGCCTGGAACGTCTTTTAACATTTTTGCAAGGCAAATCTGTTGGTATCACATTTTTTCAATTTTACTTTTAGACAGTGATTATTTCTTCTTCATTTTTGAAGGATAATTTCAGTAAAAGAATTCTAGGTCGGGTGCAGTGGCTCATGTCTGTAATCCCAGCATTTTGGGAGGCCAAGGTGGGTGGATCATGAGGTCAAGAGATCGAGACCATCCTGACCAACATGGTGAAACCCCATCTCTACTAAAAATACAAAAATTAGCTGGGCATGGTGGTGTACACCTGTAGTCCCAGTTACTCAGGAGGCTGAGGCAGGAGAATTGCCTGAACCCAGGAGGTGGAGGTTGCAGTGAGCTGAGATTGTGCCACTGCATTCCAGCCTGGGGCCTGGCGACAGAGTGAGACTCTGTCTAAAAAAAAAAAAAAAAAAGAATTCTAGGTTGGTTGGGGAATTTTGTCTAAGCATTTAAATATTTTACTCCATTCTCTTCAGCTTGCATGATTTCTGAGAAGTCAGATAAAATATTTTTTCCTTTGTAGGTTAAATTTTTTATCTGGTTTTCCCCAGGAGTTTTTAAATTAACTTTCTGCAGTTCGAAAATTGTGTGCCTAGGTGTAGATTACTGGACACTGATTCTGCCTGGTGTTCTCCAAGCCTCCTATATATATGATTTGATATCTGAGGTTAATTTGAAGAATTTTTTTTCTTCTTTGAGATGGAGTTTCGGTCTTTTTGCCCAGGCTGGAGCGCAATGGCGCAATCGTGGCTCACTGCAACCTCCACCTCCTGGGTTCAAGCGATTCTCCTGCCTAGCCTCCCAAGTAGCTGGGATTATGGGCACTCGCCACCACTCCCAGCTAATTGTTTGTATTTTTGGTAGAGACAGGGTTTCACCATATTGCCCAGGACTGGTCTTAAACTCCTGATTTCAGGTGATCCACCCACCCTGCCCTCCCCGAGTGCCAGAATTACAGGTGTGAACCACCACTCCCGGCCAATTTGAAGAATTTAAGAATCTTTATTGCTTCAAATATTTCTTGTCTTTTTCTTCCTTCTCCTTCTGATATGCCCATTATATGCACATTATACTTTTTGTATTTGTCCCACAGTCCTTGACACTGTGCTCTGTTTTTTCAATCAATTATTTTATGTTTGATTAAATAACAATTGAATATTGTGTTGGTCAGCATTCTCCAGAGAAATAGAATATATACAAAAAGATTTATTAAAAGGAATTTAATATGGAGGCTGGCAAGTTTAATATCTGCTAAACCAGTGTCCTGGTTGGAGTCCAAAGGCCAGAAAGCTTCTGCAGAACCAAGGAGATCCAGTTACCCAGTTTGAAAGCCATCAGGTAGGAAGGACGAATGTTCAGTTCAAAAGCCATCTAGCAGGAGAATTCTTTCTTATCTGGAAGAAGGTTGTCTTACTGTTCTATTCAGACCTCCAACTGATTTGATAAAGACCACCCACATTATGGAGGGCAATCTGCTTTACTTGGTCTTCAAAGTTAAATGTTAATTTCATTCCAAAACATCCTCACACAAACACGTAGTTGCCAAATACCTGAGCATCCCATGGTCTAGTCAGGTGGACACATTAACCATTGCAATTTTTTTTTTTGCCAGAACTGAGCTGAGCTTGACTCAACATGTATCTCCTAGCATAAACTGTACCTGTACTGACAATTGTTCTAAAGTACTCCAATAACACAGGGATCTGTTGGGACTGAGGGATGATGGTCTGTCTACTGGTACAGTAAAATAATAACATGTTGAAAAAAAGTAAATAAATAACATGTTGAATTTCCAATGAGAAGAAACAGCAATACCAATTCAATAAAAACTTTAAAGAATATTTAATAAATAGCTTTTGCCACACCAAGAAAAGAAAGTAGAGGGCGATAGAAGTAAGCCATATGACAGAACTAGATTTGTGGGTTTATTTGCTCTTTTTTTTTTTTTTTTTTTTTTGAGACGGAGTTTCACTCTTGTTACCCAGGCTGGAGTGCAATGGCGCGATCTCGGCTCACCACAACCTCCGCCTCCTGGGTTCAGGCAATTCTCCTGCCTCAGCCTCCTGAGTAGCTGGGATTACAGGCACGCGCCACCATGCCCAGCTAATTTTTTTTGTATTTTTAGTAGAGACGGGGTTTCACCATGTTGACCAGGATGGTCTCGATCTGTTGACCTTGTGATCCACCCGCCTCGGCCTCCCAAAGTGCTGGGATTACAGGCTTGAGCCACCGCGCCCGGCCTTTATTTGCTCTTTTAACACAAATTTTTAAATATGGAAACACAGACATGTCATGCTTGCTTTTTTAAACCAATAAATTAAAATTGGGAACATGGCTAAATTTTAAGTCAGATTAAATAAAATATACTGTGCCTGGAAAGCATGTAATAGCTTTTGCCTTCTTCCTCAGCACCTGGAGCCCTCTTCCCCTCCCCTTCTCCCTCTGCCTCCACCTTGTCTGCCTAACTCTTACTCTTGTTAAAATCTTAGGTTACAAGTTTCCTCCTCTGCTATTCCTTCCCAAATATCAAATTGAATTTAGGTTTTTCTCTTACGTATTCTCCTAGATTTTCACAAATGCTAATGTCATTTCTGTGCTGTTCACTCAGTTCCCATGGTGGGCACATAAAATTTACAGAATGAAGGAAGAAGAGGTTTAACTATGGAATCCCATCATTTAATGGTGAGAGACTGAATATATAAATGGATAATTGACAGAATATATGTGACAATAAAACTCTGACTTGCAGCAAACGGACCAGAACAATTAGGAGTTGGTTATTGACTACTAGCTTTCCAAATATGCTCCCCAAACAAGGCACAAAGGATACTTCCCTTCTAGTTAGCCTGCCTTCACTTCTTCACGCCAACAATTTCTAATCGGAGCATACCCAAATCCTTCCCTTTTTCTTTTCTTTTTTTTTTTTTTGAGGCGGAGTTTCGCTCTTGTTACCCAGGCTGGAGTGCAATGGCACAATCTCGGCTCGCCACAACCTCCGCCTCCTGGGCTCAGGCAATTCTCCTGCCTCAGCCTCCTGAGTAGCTGGGATTACAGGCACGCGCCACCATGCCCAGCTCATTTTTTGTATTTTTAGTAGAAACGGGGTTTCACCATATTGATCAGGATGGTCTCGATCTCTTGACCTCGTGATCCACCCGCCTTGGCCTCCCAAAGTGCTGGGATTACAGGCTTGAGCCACCGCGCCCGGCCATCCTTCCCTTTTTCTCATGATAAAGCTCACCCGCTCCTCTGCCTGCCTTGGAGTCCCCGTCACACTGCAAGGTATGGTGGCCAACTCCCTTGCTAGAGCAGGCTCTGAATAATCACCTCTGCTTGGTCTCATATGGATAGTCTTCATTTTACACAGTGAGAAATAACTTTTTGAGTACAGGCTCTTTGGTTTTGAATTACGGTCGTGTTCTTGTTTTAAAAAAAGAATTTACTGCCGGGCGCGGTGGCTCAAGCCTGTAATCCCAGCACTTTGGGAGGCCGAGGCGGGTGGATCACGAGGTTGAGAGATCAAGACCATCCTGGTCAACATGGTGAAACCCCTTCTCTACTAAAAATACAAAATTTAGCTGGGCATGGTGGCGCGTGCCTGTAATTCCAGCTACTCAGGAGGCTGAGGCAGGAGAATTGCCTCAACCCAGGAGGCAGAGGTTGCGGTGAGCCGAGATCGCGCCATTGCACTCCAGCTTGGGTAACAAGAGCGAAACTCCGTCTCAAAAAAAAAAAAAAAAGAATTTACTTATTTTTTGTTTACTTTTAAAGAATACAATTATAGCCAGGCACATTGGCTCACGCCTGTAATCCTGGCACTTTGGGAGGCCAACGCCAGTGGATCACCTGAGGTCAGGAGTGAGACCACCTTGGCCAACACAGAGAAACCCCATCTCTACTAAAAATACAAACATTAGCCAGGTGTGATGGTGGGCACCTATAATCCCAGCTATAGGAGACTGAGGCAGCAGAATTGCTTAAGCCAGTAGGCAGAGGTTGCAGTGAGCCAAGTTTACATCATTGCACTCCAGCCTGGGCAACGAGAGCGAAACTCTGAATCAAACAACAACAACAACAACAAAGAATGCAATTATTTGGAGAAACAGAAAATAGGCTATGAAATAAGAATCCATACTAAATCAATTCACTTTATATCCAGGCAAATAAGTTAAAAAGGCATAAAATACATGTGATGACAATAATTGCAAAATTTGAAGAAAACATCACAACTGAATGTTTTTGCTATTATCACTAAAGAATAATTCATTTTTTCAAGTTTTATTCACAATAGCAGATTTGTAGTTTGAGAATACACCATTGCCTAATTGTATTAATATTACCCCTCTCACATATGCTTAATATCTTTCCACTTGAATACAGATAGCTTTGGGCTCACAAAAAAATCTTAATCTCTTGTGTTCAAAAATGTCACATTTTTAGTCCAACACTAAATAAGAGTAATGATGATCAATAAGCAGTGTGTGTTCTCAACAATTTCTGATAACTTAAAATCAGACAGCTAGCTACTAATGGCATTTATCTCACTTTACATTCTTAGAAGGAAACAGAGGATCAAGATTGGACAAGCAAATGGTAAAATGATTTTATTTTCTGAAATGCTAGAGTTAAATACTTCTATAACTTGTGAAACAGAACTGAAATATTAGGATATCAGTAGTGACATGATTACATCATATGAAATATTATAATACAAATTTTATTTTTCAAAAGACAGCTTTTTTTTTTCCTAAGAAACAAGAGTCTTGCTTTGTCACCCAAGAGGAATGCAGTGGCATGATCTGAGCTCATGGCAACTTCTGCCTCCCAGGTTCAGACGGTTCTAGTGCTTTGGCCTCGGAAGTAGCTGGCACTACAGGCATGAGCCAATACACCCCGCTATTTTTTTCCTATTTTTAGTAGAGATGAGGTTTCACCATGTTGACCAGGCTGGTCTCGAACTCCTGGCCTCAAGTGCCTTGGCCTCCCAAAGTGCTGGGATTCCAGGCGTGAGCTACCATGCCCAACCCAAAAGACAGCTGTTAAGTTGTTTTTGACAACTGATAAATTATGTTCCGTACTAAAAGGTAATAAAATAATTTATGTATTTACTAAGTATTTATTCAATGCTTGCAACGCGGTATGCACAGTTCTAGGACTTGGAAATCTGGAAGTGAACCAAATAGTTGAGGCCCCTGCCTTTATGTGCTTATATTCTTTGTATAATAAATACAAACGTATATGCAATGTCAAGAGTATAAATACTCTGGAGGAAAATAAAGCAGTAAGAAGTAGAGAAAGCACAGGATGTATTAGCTATTTTATATAATATTATCAGAGAAGCTCTCTTTGATAAGCTCTTTGATTAGATAAAAAGGAGTTAGAATGGAGTAAAAAGAATTGGATTAGGTATCTTCCTGTTATTTTATTGCACTGCTTTCTTCTCTGTCATACTTGTTTTGTAGAAATCACTAAATTTAACTAATTCAGTACATGTAAAACAACATCATAGTTCCTTTTCTCTGAAAATGATCAAACTTCTGTTGTAACAAATGTTATTAAATAGCCCATTTTAATTTGCTGATACTGCATCTTATGTTACTTTAATTTTAAAATGCACAACTTGATATTCTGATACATGTATATGTCTTAGTCCATTTTCTGTTGCTTATAACAGAATACCTGAAACTGAGTAATTTGTATATAAATTATTTCTTTTTTTTTTTTTTATGAGAGGGAGTTTCGCTCTTGTTACCCAGGCTGTAACGACGCGATCTCGGCTGATGCAATGGTGCAATGATCTCGGTGCAATGGCGCGATCTCGGCTCACCGCAACCTCTGCCTCCTGGGTTCAGGCAATTCTCCTGCCTCAGCCTCCTGAGTAGCTGGGATTACAGGCACGTGCCACCATGCCCAGCTAATTTTTTGTATTTTTGGTAGAGACGGGGTTTCACCATGTTGACCAGGATGGTCTCAATCTCTTGACCTCGTGATCCACCCGCCTCGGCCTCCCAAAGTGCTGGGATTACAGGCTTGAGCCACCGCGCCCGGCCGTTTTTTTTTTTTTTTTTTTTGAGACGGAGTTTCGCTCTTGTTACCCAGGCTGGAGTGCAATGGCGCGATCTCGGCTCACCGCAACCTCCGCCTCCTGGGTTCAAGCAATTCTCCTGCCTCAGCCTCCTGAGTAGCTGGGATTACAGGCACGTGCCACCATGCCCAGCTAATTTTTTGCATCTTTAGTAGAGACGGGGTTTCACCATGTTGACCAGGATGGTCTCGATCTCTTGACCTCGTGATCCACCCGCCTCAGCCTCCCAAAGTGCTGGGATTACAGGCTTGAGCCACCGCGCCCGGCTATAAATTACTTCTTACAGTATTGAATGCTGAGAAGTGCAAGGTTAAGAGGTCACATCTGGTAATGGCCTTCTTGATGGTGGCAACTCTCTGCAGATTCCCCAAGTTGTGTAGGACATCATGGGACAAGAAAGCCGAGAACTCTGTTTTATAAAGCTGCCCGTTCTACTCCCATGATTACCCATTAATGTATTCATTCACATTCCAGCTCTCAGGCCCGATTATCTCTCAAAGGCCCAACCTCTCAGTATTTCCACATTGGAGAGTTTCAATGGAAGTGTTAGAGGGTACAAACATTCATTCCAAAGCATGATACATTGTATAATAATCACAATCAAGCTAATTAACATAGCCACCACCTTTCAGATTTACCATTTTGTTTCTTTCTTTTTTGAGATAGAGTCTCCGTCTGTCACCAGGTTGGAGTGCAGTGGTGCCTTCTTGGATCACTGCAACCTCTGCCTCCCAGGGTCAAGCGATTCTCCTGTCTCAGCATCCCCAGTAGCTGGGATTACAGGCACGTACCACCTCGCCCGGCTAAGTTCTGTATTTTTAGTTGACTAGGTTTCATTAGTTGGCCAGGCTGGTCTTGAACTCCTGACCTCAGATGATCCTCCCTTCTCCGATTCACAAAGTGCTGGGATGACAGGCGGTAGCCACCACACCTGGGCCCATTTTCTTTCTTGTGTGTGTGTGTGAGAACACAAGATCTACCCTCTTAGCAAATTTCAAGCATACAAAGTGATTTTCCTAACTATAGTTACATCGCTGTGCTTTAGCTTTCTAGAACTTACCTGTCTCACACAACGGCAAGTCTGTGCCCTTTGACGAACATCTCCCCAGATCCGGCTTCCCCAGGCCCTGGCCACCGCCGTTGTACTCGCTGCTGACTTGCTCGCTTGCTGCTGCACTCAATGACAACTGCGACCAAAACTCATCACTTCCGTAGCTACCCCATGAAGCACAAAGGAGCCGAAAATAATCAATATGTTTATTAATATATCATGCTGAATTTAGGCATCATACTTGCTTCTGAAGTACTTACATTTTGGAATCCTTAAAAAATCTGTCCAGTGAATTCTGTGCTTGATCTAGTCCATCTATCATGTATTAAAATCAAATTGTAACATGATGGTTCAGCTCATAATCTTTATTTTGTAAAACAATTTGAGATACCGAGGTAAAATTCTACTTAAAAAGCAACATAACACAATGAATTTCCAAAATAGCTTAAAAAAATTAAAAGGTGCGGAAAACGATAGGCAGATCACATACCTTAACTGGGAAAGTCTTTATGAAGAATGACCTCGATACTTCGGGGGTGCGTGTCTTTGCGACTCACGGACACCCTTTCATCGAGCAATCAGACCGTCCATTTGCACGTCGGAAGAGAACGGTCAGAGGCGGAAGTCGTGGTTTTGTACTTTGGTAGCCTGCGTTTGACACTCGGTTGACCGTGAGGAATCAGAAACGGTTCGGCGTGTGGTCACCGGCGTCCAGCGCTCCGGACACAGCCCCGGCCCTCCGGCCGCGCAGGCCGCCCCCCGGCCCTCCGCCGGGACGCACGAGGCCGTTTCTGCCGTCACCGAGCGGCCCGGCGGCCCCGCCAGCCGCGCCCGCGCGTGTTCTGGGCCGCGGTGACGCGCCGGCCTCGCTCCGTCGGCGAGGCTGCCAGCCCCGCGCACTCACACCGGGGCCGGCCGGCGGCCCGACTGTCAGAGGCGGATCTGTCCGGCGCCTGCTCCATCCGCACGGACCTGTCCGACAGGACGCCGGGAGCCTCGCGCTCAGGCGGCCGCCCCTCCGTCTGCGCAGCCCGCGGGCCGCCGGCCTCACGCCCCGCGCCCTCGCGCCCGGGGGCCTCTAGGCGCGTCCGCACGCACAGGGGAAGCCGGAGGCGGCCGGGTGAGCCTCGCCGCGCGCGGGACGCGCTGCGGGGGACGCGCTGGGCTGCGTCGGGGTGGCCGGCGGCGGCGCGGGCGGGGCCGGAGGGCGGGACCGGCGGCGGCCCGGGGGCGGGGCCGAGGCGGAGGGCGGGGCTGGCGGTGGCCCGGGGCGGGGCCGAGGCGGGGGGCGGGGCCGAGGCGGGGGCGGGGCCGAGGCGGAGGGCGGGGCCGGCGGCGGCCCGGGGGCGGGGCCGAGGCGGGGGGCGGGGCCGAGGCGGGGGGCGGGGCCGAGGCGGGGGGTGGGGCCGAGGCGGGGGCGGGGCCGGCGGCGGCGGAGGGCGGGCCCCGGGCCGCGGTGTGCGGCCCCCGGCGCGCCGCGGCTCCGGCATCTGGCCATGGTCCTGCGCCGCGCGGCGCTGGCGGGGACGCGGCTGGTTCGGAGCCGGGCTGGCGGGCCTGACGGGGCGGCGGGAGCGGCGGGCTGCGGGTACGGGCCCGGGGCGGGGAGGCGGCGGGCGAGGCGGGCCAGCGCGCGGGCCCGGGCCGGAGACGGGGGGGCGCCGTCGGCGGCGGTGCGGCCTCGGGAGCCGGGGACTCGCGGCGATCGCCGGGCCGTCCCCCTGTGAACTGCTGGGTGGAATCCGGACGCGCTCGGCCCTGGAATCCACTTAGAACGCCGGTGTGTCAGATACTGCGCGGACGCAGGGGGAGCCCGGGCTTCCCGCGTCGTTTCCTTGTTTGCGGAACTCGGCCACCCTGCCGGAAGCCCCGGCGGCGGTCCCGCTGCGCGGCGGCGCGTGAGGACTCGGCTGCGGCGGGGGGCGGGGCGCGGGGGGCGCGGCGCGGAGGGCGGCGCGGGCGGGGCGTGGAGGGCGGAGGGGGCGGGGCGCGGAGGGCGGAGCGGGCGGGGCGCGGAGGGCGGAGCGGGCGGGGCGCGGAGGGCGGAGCGGGCGGGGCGCGGAGGGCGGAGGGGGCGGGGCGCGGAGGGCGGAGGGGGCGGGGCGCGGGGGGCGGAGGGGGCGGGGCGCGGAGGGCGGAGCGGGCGGGGCGCGGGGGGCGGGGCGCGGGGGGCGGAGGGGGCGGGGCGCGGGGGGCGGAGCGGGCGGGGCGCGGAGGGCGGAGGGGGCGGGGCGCGGGGGGCGGAGCGGGCGGGGCGCGGAGGGCGGAGCGGGCGGGGCGCGGAGGGCGGAGGGGGCGGGGCGCGGAGGGCGGAGGGGGCGGGGCGCGGGGGGCGGAGGGGGCGGGGCGCGGAGGGCGGAGGGGGCGGGGCGCGGGGGGCGGAGGGGGCGGGGCGCGGGGGGCGAAGGGGGCGGGGCGCGGGGGGCGGAGGGCGGAGCGCGCGGGGGCGCTGCTGAGGTCCGGACGCGCCCTGCTTTGGACTGTCCGCGGGCTCGGGACCCGCGCTGTGCCGCCCACGCCCGCGCGAGCCCCGACGGCCCTGCCGCCGTCTGTCTCCCTGTCTACTCGATGTGGAAACTACCAGCTTTGCAAGGTGGGCCCTGCCGACCCGGCTGGAGAGCCCTGCTGAAGGCGGCAACCGCAGGATGAGCGTGTGGCGGCTCCCAGGCCCCGCGGGGCGCGCTCTCTGCGACCCCGGGGGGAGCCCTCGCCTGCTGAGCGCGTGGGGCCCTTGCTGACTGCGGCGGGCCTGGGTCTCCATCCGTGCGTAGACGAGACGCTGGTGTGCACGCGCTTCCTCCGTGCCTGTTTTCATTACCAAGGTCAAGTAGAAGCGGAGGGGAAAGCGTGCCTTCCAGAGCCTTTGAACCGGCGGGGAAGGGTGTAGTGTTTGGTAGTGCGCCTCCCGCCCCCTCTCACGACCCGAGGAAACATGCCTTGTATTCTGGTGGAGCTCCTGCTCCAGGAGTAAATGCTCTAGTGGATGGTGCGGATATGACATTTCAAGTGCTGGACCTGAGATGAAAAGGACTTGTTTTCTTAGTTGCTACACCAAATACAGCTTGCTGATTTATTCCACCACTGCTCCTCCTTGGGTCTAGTCCGGCGCTGCCTCACCTTTTCTGATTTAGGCCTCAGGAACTCAGCTTCCTTGTATCTTAAAAGCTTCACGCTCCTCTCCGGTTGGCTGCTGTCTCCTAGCTCGCTCTCCTAACCCTGTCCTGAGTTAAGCACACAGGACTTTTTTTTTGCGGGGGGCGCGGGGGTGGGGTAATGTGCTTTAAAGGATTCCTTGCTAATCTGTTGGGAAGCAAGCAGTAATAGACTGTAAACATTGTGTAGGTTATAATGTTTACTTGCTGTCCCTCTTCTTTGCTTTAACCGAACACACTGATGTTCGCTGTAGCCTCCTCACTCTAAGGGTGCAGATATCGTAATAGTTCCCCCTTACCCGTGGTGGACACGCTCCAAGACCTCAGTGGATGCCTAAAACCTCGGATAGTACTGAACCCTGTACATGCCATTTTGCCTATACATGCATGCCTATGATGAAGTTTAATTTATAAATTAGGCAAAGTTAGAGCTTAGCAACAATAATGAAAGAACGATCATTTAAATAACAAAATGTTCTTTCAAGGAATTCCTTGCTGAATCTTCTCATAGGCCCAGTGCTTTTTGGCATAACACATTGCTGTCTGTTGGAACACGTTTTCTGTATTTGTCTCCACAAATTTAATACCTTTTCTGTCTCAACTAAGCACTTAGACACACTGGCTGTAACTTGCAGTTTGAGGTGTGACATCAAAACTACCATGAATTTCTTTTTACTTCGTTACAATTGCGCTGATCGAAGATCCATCTTACCATAGATATTAGCAAGCTGAGCATGTGATTAGCTTTTACTGAAGTGGAGAACTTACCTTTTCACTGAAAGGAAGCACTTTAGGGCTTCTTTTTGGTATAACTGAATTGCCAGCATCACTGCTATAGTGGTTTGAGGCCATTATTTATTTATTTTTGACACGGACTTTCAGTCTTCCTGGGGCCATTATTAAGTAAAATAAGGGTTATTTGAACACAAGCATCCCCACTGCTGTGGCAGTCAATCTGGTCACCAAGACAGCTGCTAACTAAAGGGTGGGGAGCTTATACAGTCCATATGCTGGACAATGGGAGGGTTCGCACCCTGGCTGGGAGGAAGCTAGATGGCTCAATATTTTATCATGAGACTTAGAACTTAAAACTTATGAACTGTTTTCTTCTGGAATTTTCCATGTAATATTTTTGGACCACAGTTGACCATGGATAACTGAATCGGTGGATAAGGGTGGATACTGCGTAGGGCAGCTGTTCATTATCTAAGGATGCGATGTACTGGAAAAAGCTATTTAGAGTGGATTCACTTAAAACAAGACTAGTATTTAGGCCAGCCACAGTGGCTCACTTCAGTAATCCCAGCACTTTGGGAGGCTGACATAAGTGGATCATCTGAGGTTAGGAGTTCGAGACCAACTTGGCCAGCATGGTGAAATCCCATGTCTACTAAAAATACAAAAAATTAGTCGGGTGTGCTGGTATACGCCTATAGTCCCAGCTTCTCGGGAGTCTGGGGCAGGAGAAATGTTTGAACCCGGGAAGTGGAGGTTGCAGTGAGCTGAGATTATGCCACTGCACTCCAGGCTGGGTGACGGAGCAAGACTCCATCTCAAAAAAAAAAAAAAAAAAAAAAACAAAAAACTAATAGTTCATGCTCTCCAATTTAAAAAGTTTTGCTTGGGACCTTTGCAAATATTAAACATTATAAAAAGTAGCTTACTTTTATATTTAAGAACATTTAAATTTTAAATGCACCCCCAATGAATGCAGTAGTGATTTGAAGGCAGAATATTTGAGTTTTATAACATAATCATAAGGATAATAGTTATTTAAATATTTGAAGTTTCAAAAATTCTACTCTCATTCTTCAGATATTTGAGTAATTCGTTTTTGAAGTATCTATTATATCTCATAATCTTTTTGTAAAATTTGTAATTTTACCTGCATTGAATCATGGTCTTTGATACTGTTCCAACAGTGCAATGGGGTCTGGTTGACCAAGAAAGATGAGTGAATGGAGAAGGAGAGGTTCCAACAATAAACAGATTTGATGATGATAAACTGGTTGAGTTTTTTTTTAAGTGATTATTTTTCCTGACAATGAATGCTTCCTTTTAAGTTCCTTTTACAAGTTCCCAACAGCTAGTTTTCAGATAATAAATACTGAGATAATGAGAGGTCCTGTATTCAGGAAATAGTAATATCAAGCACTGTTGCGCATTTACCGTGTGGAATGCACTGTTCTGCTTTCTGCTTATGAATTCATTTAATCTGCACAAAAATCCTTTGATAGGTGCAAGTGATTATTGTTTCTGCTTTGCAGACTTGGAAATTTGGAGTTATGGCCATTGTGGTTGAGCTACCCTAGCTTCCTTAAAAATCTTTGCAGGTTCCCTGCTTCACGTAGTGTTCATAGAGTTTGGGCATGTTTTATTAAAAAGGTAGAAACTATAATTTTAACCTCAGGTCATAGGGTGTAGGACGGAATATTTGAAATTTGCTGGTCATAGATAACAATGTGTCAAGCTTTAAACACAGTAAATATGAGTTTATCAAATAATTAAGGGCATTGGGAAGCTAGTTAGATCAGCACACAGGTCTTTTTGGTTTTAGAGAAACAAATACTTTGTAAATTGACATTTTGTAGTGATAAGTAAATTTTTTTTTTCTATTTTGTAAGTTTGGCTATATTTGTGTATAAGATTTTTTCAAATAGAACTCGTGATAAATTATCTTTAATGCTTAATAAACTACATTGTCCTTTTAAATTCCTTTTAGGATGGAGGGCAACACATCCTCGTCTTTGGGGAATTCAGCAGCGGCACCTGTGAACCAGATCCAAGTGAGTGATGTGGGAGATGATGGAAAACTTTTCTCTGTGGAAGAATAATTGTTCCTTACATATTTAATATGCTTATTCAATATCCAAGCTTGAGATAGTTCAGCAAATGAATTAGGAAATTAGTATTTATTTTATTTTATTTTATTTTTTTGAGACGGAGTTTCGCTCTTGTTACCCAGGCTGGAGTGCAATGGCGCGATCTCGGCTCACCGCAACCTCCGCCTCCTGGGTTCAGGCAATTCTCCTGCCTCAGCCTCCTGAGTAGCTCGGATTACAGGCACGCACCACCATGCCCAGCTAATTTTTTGTATTTTTTTTTTTTTTTTTTTTGAGACGGAGTTTCGCTCTTGTTACCCAGGCTGGAGTGCAATGGTGTGATCTCGGCTCACCGCAACCTCCGTCTCCAGGGTTCAGGCAATTCTCCTGCCTCAGCCTCCTGAGTAGCTGGGATTACAGGCACGCACCACCATGCCCAGCTAATTTTTTGTATTTTTAGTAGAGACGGGGTTTCACCATGTTGACCAGGATGGTCTCGATCTCTCGACCTCGTGATCCATCCGCCTCGGCCTCCCAAAGTGCTGGGATGACAGGCTTGAGCCACCGCACCCGGCCTAGTATTTATTTTAAAATCTGCTGTGAAAATTATGCCTGTGACTAAGAAGTCCTAGATCATTTTGGTTTATTCTTAGTGAAGTCCTCACACCCTCTAAGTTGGATAATGCGGTTGGCTGCTCGTTTTCATCATACCCACCTGAGGTCCAGTGCTGATACCAGTCCAGCTGCCCTTAGCTCGGGATCCTATTCGATTTGGGCCTGGGTTAGCAGTTTTCTTCGTTAGTGCAGAACCTAGTTAGTATCCAGTAGTTATTTTATAAACCATCCTCTCGGGGATGCTGTATACTCTTCTTTTCCTCTTTCTTTGACTGAGAACCTTTGTTAATTCTGCCTTAGAAAATCTCTGACATGCATGTTTTTCTTCCCTTGCAGACTATAAGACATACCCATTTTTTCCTCTCTTGCTTACCACCCACTACTACCACAAACAAAAAATCTCTGCCTTTAGTTGATTTGTTTAAACTCCTAGCTGTTGACTATAACATTAATGCTCAAACCCTATTTTGAAGGAATTGCTTTATTTTTTTTTTTTTTTTTGAGGCGGATCTCGCTCTGTCGTCCATGCGGGCATGCAGTGGCACAATCTCAGCTCACTGCAACCTCCGCCTCCTGGGTTCAAGCAATTCTCCTGCCTCAGCTTCCCTAGTAGCTGGGGATTACAGGTGCCCGCCACCACACGCAACTAATTTTTGTATTTTAGTAGAGACAGGGTTTCACCATATTGGCCAGGCTGGTCTCGAACTCTTGACCTCAGGCAAATTACCTGCCTTAGCCTCCCAAAGTGCTGGGAATTCAGGCTTGAGCCACCGTGCCTGGCTTGAATTGCCTCCTTTAAAGTAAATATTCAACATTATGGAATATACAGCAAGGGCGAGCTTAAGAAAAATTGGGAAGAGGGTTCTAGAAACCCTAACACTGTCATCTTTAGTTTCAGCTCACTTTGGAATCTCTTCATCAGTGTCTAATATATGTAAGAGCCCTAGAAGCTCGTCTCTCCCTACACGGTGGTGTCAGTGTGTGTGTAACGTGAGGCTGCGTGGTAGAGGGAAGAGCACTGCCTTTGGCGCTGTGACAAGGCTGGGTCACATCCCAGTGTTGTGAACCACTCAGCCTTAGTTTTGTCCTCCGTAAGATGAATTCGTTAATACTAATCTCTGGTATGGCAGGCCCTCCCTGGGGTGAACTTTGATATTAAATATTGTGAGTAAACACAAGGGAAGCATAAAAATAGATCAACTTGCAGATAGCTGGGCTAAAACTCAGGACCCTTCTGACACCCAAGGGTGGTAGAAGTCCTGAAGCATGGACCTTCTGCTTTCTGGTTTTTGGCCTTCATCTTGAAGGTGCTGCTCACTACCCACCACAAAAGAACACCCTCTACAGGCCAGCACAGTGGCTCATGTCTGTAATCCCAGCACTTTGGAAGGCCAAGGCAGGTGGATTACTTGAGCCTAGGAGTTCAACACCAGCTTGGGCAACATGGTAAAACCCAATCTCTACAAAAAAATCCAGGTGTGGTGACACATGTCTATAGTCCCACACACTTAGTAGACTGAGGTGGGAATATCACCTGAACTTGGGAGTTTAAGGCTGCAGTGAGCCGAGATTGCACCACTGTGCTCTAGCCTTGGTGACAGAGTAAGACTCTGTCTCAAAAAAACCCAAAAACCTAGACAAATGTCTGGGTGCTATATCTATCCATTCAAAATCTTTGAAAGACCCAGGCATTCATATGGTTAGAAAGAAAAAGGAAAACTTCACAGGCTACGTGTACCTACAGCAGAGTCTCAGAGCCATTGTGGTAAAGGCCTGGAAAGTGGTTTCCAAACCAGGCTGATAGAATCATTATCCAGAGTAGTTTTTAAAAAATACAGTTTTCAACCTGTACCTCAACCTCATTGAATTAGCATTTCTGGAAGTAGCTTTTCCTGAACTAACAGTACAAGAATACCTTATCAATAAAATAATGATAGCTTTCATACTATAAAGTTATGTAGGAAGGGATAGAAGCAGAGGGTAAGCCTTACATTTTAAAAAGAAATCATATACCATTCCTTACCATTGAAAGAAGGTGAGGAGTTAACTCCTGAATACCTACTGAATATTTGAAAAGAAGTACAATGTTTTGGGGTTTTTGTTTTGTTTGTTTGAGACAGAGTCTATCCACTTAATTGTTACCCAGGCTGGAGTGCAGTGGTACGATCTTGGCTCACTGCAACCTCCACCTCCCAGGTTCTAGTGATTCTCCTGCCTCAGCCTCCCGAGTAGCTGGGATTACTGGCATGCGCCACCATGCCTGGCTACTTTTGTGTTTTTAGTAGAGATTGAGTTTCATCATTTTGGCCAGGCTGGTCTTGAACTCCTGACCTCAAGTGATCTGCCCGCCTCAGCCTCCCACAGTTCTGGGATTACAGGTACCCTGCTGAAAAAGGAGTATAATGGAGTTTAAGTTTCTAGACTGTAGAGCCAGATTTGCCTGGGTCTAATCCCAGCTCCTCCATGTATTAGCTGAGAACCACGAACAAATTGTCGATCTTCCTCTGTCCCTCACTGCTGTCATCTGTGAAGTGGTGACAGTAATAGGACCTACCTCAGGATTGTAGTGAGGTTTAAATAATCCAGTGGAGATAAAAGTGTGGAGAATAGTACCTGGCACACAGAAATGTTTGCTGTGTATGAATTGGCTATGATTATTACTTAATGTTATTGCTCTGTGCCAGGTACTTTTTGTTACATCTTTTATCCTAATAACATTGCTTTGAAATGAAAAATACCCTCAATCTATAGATGAGAAAAAATAGATAATGCTTAGTTTGAGCCCTGAATTATGAGACACCAAATCCATACCCTTTCCATTATATCCTAATTTCTTTCCAAAAGGTAATGTCTACAATTAAAATGATTTCTTTGTGGTTTTATTTCAGGAAACAATTTCCGATAATTGTGTGGTGATTTTCTCAAAAACATCCTGTTCTTACTGTACAATGGCAAAAAAGCTTTTCCATGACATGAATGTTAACTATAAAGTGGTGGAATTGGACCTGCTTGAATATGGAAACCAGTTTCAAGAGGCTCTTTACAAAATGACGGGTGAAAGAACTGTGAGTATGTCCCCTGTGGTGCTGATCCTCTTTAATAGGTTGTGAACTGGATCACCCGGAGCCTAGACCCTTGTGTTAGGAAAATGAGCCAGGCATTCTCTGACGATAGATTTTAAAGCAGCTGCGGATCTAGGAACCAGATTCCGAGAATAGGAAACGGCACAGTTGGTTAATTTTATTTTTATTCTGTATGTGTGTTTTGATTGGGGATGGCCAGTAGTGTTATTTCAGTGCTTGTCTATGGATCTTTGAGTTCCTCTTGGGGCTCTTTGCAAGATAAAAGTATTCTTCCTCCCTTTCCTTGGGCAGTACAAGGTTGGTCTTCAATTACTTTTCTCTAGGGGTGCTTTAGTGTTCCATGTTTTTAGACTCTTGAAATTTGCAGATTTTTCCATAATATGCATAATCAGAAAAATATAAAGTGTTGCCACTTTCATGTTTATTGGGGGAAGTTTATAGTGCACTCTTTTTTTTTTCTTGAGACAGAGTGTTGCTCTTGTTATCCAGGCTGGAGTGCAATGGCGCAATCTCGGCTCACCGCAACCTCCGCCTCCTGGGTTCAAGCAATTCTCCTGCCTCAGCCTCCTGAGTAGCTGGGATTACAGGCACGCGCCACCATGCCCAGCTAATTTTTTGTATTTTTAGTAGAGACGGGGTTTCACCACGTTGACCAGGATGGTCTCGATCTCTCGACCTCGTGATCCACCCGCCTCGGCCTCCCAAAGTGCTGGGATTACAGGCTTGAGCCACCGCGCCCAGCCTATAGTGCACTCTTTCCCTTCAGTAAACAAATAGGAGAAATAACTAAATATTATTTTATCTGCTTTAGTTTATCTCTTACATACCATAGTCATTAGGAAGGGTTTTAGAATCAGATTGTCTTGGATTTTAATCCCAGTCTCATTTACCATCATTGGGATTTTGCTCAGGTTCCTCTGCCTCATTTTCCTCCACAATAGGGATAGAAACAATAGCTACTTCAAAGGGTAAATATTTTAAGATTTTATTTGTGAAAGAACTTAGTGTAGTGCCTGGCTCCTAAAAGTACCCAGAGTTCAAATGTCTACTATGTGAAATGATCTGATGCTAGAGTGAAGCGTAACTCATCTTTTGTTTGTCCAACAGGTTCCAAGAATATTTGTCAATGGTACCTTTATTGGAGGTGCAGCTGACACTCTCAGGCTTCATAGAGAAGGAAAATTGCTCCCACTAGTTCATCAGTGTTATTTAAAAAAAAGTAAGAGGAAAGAATTTCAGTGATGTTGATACCAATAAGTTTGCCAATATTCAGTGTCAGTTATTTAAAGTGATAATGCCCAATAATGTCTTTTAAATGTCTGAGGATGTTTTAAGTATATGCATTGTCTTCCTGAAGAAAATGTAAAAATAATGAACAATAAATTGCAGTGGATACCTCATCTTCCCACTTGCCAATTCTTGAGAAAAAGGGGTGTTATTGAAACAATGAAAGGTTGGATAAGTAAATAATGCATTTTATTAGGAATTTAGGTATGAATTTTACAACCAAGAATTAGAAGGTAAGCTTTTGGAATTCTTTATTCCCCAATCAGGAATTAACTCTTTATCTTCGATAGCTTTTAATGGTCAGGACTAATGTATGATTTCTCTTTAAAACTTAAGGCTTTTGCTGATACATTTGTGAACTAGGCAGAGTAATAGAAGTATATTAAATTTTTACTGTGGAATGAAATTTATCTTTGAGAAACTACATTACTCATTTAATGACTTAATAGTTCCAGGAAACAAAACTATACCTATGGGCAGAAATTAAAAGGAGACTTCTGCATTGTATGAGGATGAATTTTTGAAACTGTATAGAAATGTGCTTGGGTTGGCAGGGCATGTTTGCTCATGCCTGTAATTCTAGCACTTAGGGAGGCTGAGGCACAAGGATCACCTGAGCCCAGGAGTTTGAGATCAACCCGGTCTACATGGCAAGACCCCCATATTTACAAAAAATCAACAAAAATTAGCCCGCGTAATGGCCAAGTACCTGGAGTCCTAGCTGCTCAGGAGGCTGAGGCAGGAGGATCTCTGGAGACCAGGAGTTTGAGGTTACAGTGAGTTAAAATCAAGCCACTGTACTCCAGCCTGGGTGACAGAGCAAGACCTTTTCTCTAAAAAAAAAATAAATAAAAAATAAACACACACACAGGCAAAACATATAAATTTTGGAAAGCAGAACTCTCCACTCAAGTACATTTCATAGTTTATAAATATACATAGATGAAATGTACTAGGATTAAATTCTGAGGTGGAGAGTTCTGCTTTCCAGAATTTATGTATATTTTAATATATATTTTAATATATATAAATTCTGGAAAGCAGAACTCTCCACCTCAGAATTTAACTCAGTGTCCAACAGCCTTTGAACTTTTTTTTTTTTTTTGAGACGGAGTTTCGCTCGTTACCCAGGCTGGAGTGCAATGGCGCCATCTCGGCTCACTGCAACCTCCGCCTCCCGGGTTCAGGCAATTCCCCTGCCTCAGCCTCCTGAGTAGCTGGGATTACAGGCACGCGTCACCATGCCCAGCTAATTTTTTGTATTTTTAGTAGAGACGGGGTTTCACCATGTTGACCAGGATGGTCTCGATCTCTTGACCTCGTGATCCACCCGCCTCTGCCTCCCAAAGTGCTGGGATTACAGGCTTGAGCCACCGCGCCCGGCTCAGCCTTTGAACTTTTAATGTGTTCAATACTGTTCAATATTGGGAGTACTATTCAAACTCATTTCAATTCAGCTAAACTTAGCAAACAAGATTTATCCTATAAAAAGTCTTATTTTACAATAATTGTAGACGTTCAGTACTTCACTAATGAAATCATCTTTCCAGCTTCTTATCAAGAATTTTTTAAGTGCCTACTATACAAAGCATTTTCTTAGTTGATCCCACTGGGGCAGATTACCAGATGCCGAGAAGAAAAAACCCTTCTTCAGATGTGGAAGAAAAATTGATTTTAGGAGTGCTTCTGGTTTCTGTCAGGATGGTCCAGAAAATCTGCAACAGTCCTGAAGTATACAGCTGGTGGCTTCCTTGGTCATTTGCCATCAATGATGCTTCTTACCTGGATTTATACTGCCATTAGGAGACCTCTTGATAAATAAGAATTTAGACAAGAATTCCATTCCCATGTGATAATTTAGGCTATAACACTAGAATGGAACAGAGGGGAATGTCTTTAGGTCTTTATTTTGCACTATGTCATGAGAAAGTTCTTGCTATGTTGTAAAATCTTTGTTAGATTCAGGCTTTTGGGGATTCTGAAAAAAAACTTGTTAGAGTTGAAGTCTATTACCTGAGAAAGGTAAAATTGTGTCATAATTGTTCATCATATTCGGTATTAAGGGTAGAGGGAGGTTACTTCAAAAAATAGAAACACTGACCAATGGCTCAACTGTGAAAAACAGCTTTACCTTTAGTTTTTCTTTTCTTTTCTTTTTTTTAAAGATACGCTCTTGCTCTGTTGGCCAGGCTGGAGTGCAAATGGTGTGATCTCAGCTTACTACAACCACCACTTCTGGGTACAAGCGATTCTTGTGCCTCAGCCTCCTGAGTAGCTAGGACTACAGGTGAAAACCACCACATCTGGCTAATTTTTTGTATTTTTAGTTTAGACAGGGTTTTGCCATGTTGGCCAGGCTAGTCTCAAACTCCTGAGCTCAGGCAATCTGCCTGCCTCGGCCCTGCAAAGTGCTAGGATTACAGGCATGAGCCACTGCACCTGGCCTGTGAAGAAACATTTTTTTATCAACTCTTCCTACACTGGTGGGACGGAGGGTGAGAGGCAAGTGGTGGTTGGTTCTTCATTATGCTCAGATCTTGAAAGAATTTAACATCAGGGAGAGAACCTTATCAAAAGCCTCAAAAACTCTAGTGAAGGTAATATGATATCTTATTTTCACTATGGTTTATTTAAAATAGAAGAAATAAACCCTTCTAAAACCTGCCTCTTAGTCTTCTGAACTTACACTCATTGACTAATAAAAGATTTTTACCTTAGGGAGTTTAGCACTGCATCAGAAAGGAAGCAGATCTTGAAGGGATGAAAGAAAATATAAGAAATCTGACCTCTTTTTGCCATATGGCACATTAAGTATCTTAAAAAAAAAAAACCCAACAACCCAAACAACAAAAAACTTGCCACTCTAAAACGTTTAAAATACACAATAACAAACTTTTAAAAATGCTCAAGGCTAAGCAGGTTTAAAAAAAGTATAGGCACACTCCAAAGGGAAAACAAAACCAGGAGCAGAATCCAAGCGTGTAGGGAAGCAAGAAGTTCCCTTCCTGCCAGTGCCAAATGTGGAACCCCAATAGCTTTAGTTACAACTGTATGCACGGGGTTGGTTACAAAACTGAAGGTTAAGGAAGAAGGAGTTAGACAGGAGACCACAGCGTAACACCACTAAAGCTTCAGTTAAAAAAAAATTCATGGCCGGGCGCGGTGGCTCAAGCCTGTAATCCCAGCACTTTGGGAGGCCGAGGCGGGTGGATCACAAGGTCAAGAGATCGAGACCATCTTGGTCAACATGGTGAAACCCCGTCTCTACTAAAAATACAAAAAAAATAGCTGGGCATGGTGGCGCGTGCCTGTAATCCCAGCTACTCAGGAGGCTGAGGCAGGAGAATTGCCTGAACCCAGGAGGCGGAGGTTGTGGTGAGCCGAGATCGCGCCATTGCACTCCAGCCTGGGTAACAGGAGCGAAACTCCGTCTCAAAAAAAAAAAAAAAAAAAAAAAAAAATTCATGATATACTTTCAGAGCATAGCTGATGATTTGTCAAGACAAGCATTCAAATTACTAAAGGTGTAACCATTTGGTAGGTGACTTAACCTCTCAGAATGTAGGTAATAGCATCTTCCTTTAGGATTGATTTTTTGAGGAATGGAGATAATATATGTAAATCATTTAGAGTGGGTTTTAGTAAACAATACATAATGGCTATTATTAATCACAATGGTTCAGCTACATGTGGGTTTTCTTGTGGATCCATCAGGGTTTTCCAAGATTCCTAGTTGTACCCAGCCAAGAATTCAGGAGGCAGGTGAAGCCTCTGGGGCTTCATGTTGTCCTGGATATTGACTTCCATTTCTTCTCCCCTTTCCAGACCTTACAGCTGGATAAAAGTTAAATAGTGACTAAAAAAAAACTTGCAATTTTTTTCCTCGGTCCTGATTTTTACTTTTTTTTTTGTATCTTTTTGAGATAGGGTCTCCCTCTGTATCCCAGGATGGAGTACAGTGGCTCTATCATGGCTCACTGCAGCCTTAAACTCCTGGTCTGAAGGGGTTAGCCTTCTGAATGGCTAGGCACATGCCACTGTGCTCGACTAATTCATTCTAGTTTTTTGTAAATACGGGGCTCTTGCCATGTTGCTCAGCAAGACCCCGAACTCCTGGGCTCAAGCAGTCCTCCCGCTTTAGCCTCCTAAAGTGTGAATAATTGCAAGGGTAAGCCACAATGCCCAGCCCTTTGTTTTATGTTAAGATCTAAGATCTGAAAGATGAACTGTTTACTGGAGTCCATTAATATAAAAAACTGGGCCATTTGTTTTTTCACTTTATCACTAATTTAATTGCCAAAATATCTGTCATTAAAGATGTTTAAAAAAGGGATCTTCTGTACCTGGGTTTTACTGTTTACTAATAAAAAAATTATCAGTTGAACATCTTTTAACATCAGGTTTTATTGGTAAGATTTAATACTGTTAAAATGTATTAAAGCTAACATAAAGAAATGCAATTTGTGATCAATCCTTCTCATACAACTGTTGATTCCACCTTTAAATAGGGTACTGTAAAAATCAACCAAATGTCTTGAAGTTTTGGTGGATATATTCTGATATAACTTGCTGTCAGTCACCTACGGTTCAGATCTTAGAACTTTTCAGAAAATTTTTATGGGAATTGAGAGAAAAATTTCTGCAAATTGGCACTGAAACAATGTTTTTATTTGCATAGCTGACTTTTTGTGTTTGCATGATGATTTTATCAAAGGCAACTTTGAGTAGACTGTTTCACAAAAGAATCCTATTTTAAAACAATAATTTGTGTTTTGATTCAATCTAATCATTTTGTTATAACTTCATATACTTTAATTAAATAGTACTTACATAAAATTAGATACATTAAAAGGTCGATGTTAGTTATCAAAACTTAAATTTTATCTTGTTCAAATAAAAAAATTACTAAAGGCCTTAGATTTTATAAGGCATATTATAACCTTAAAATTTATATTTCTTGAAAGAAATAGAAAGACACTTAGTTAATGTGCATAGAGTTTATTTGGTACATCTATCAATTTTTACAGTAACTGACCAGCGACAGTTCACACAGTGTCCACCTGCACTCCATGTCTAAAATGATTGATTTAGTAGGGTATTTTGCAAGACTAGAAAGGAGAGAAAGTAAAGATTTCACAGTATTGGTGAAAACTGTTTTTATCATGAAACAAATGTAATACATTAATATATTCATTCATTCCCTATTAGAAAACAGCAAAACTACATTGTTAGGTAGATTATTTACAGTGAAAACTTGGAAGACTTGACAAAGCATCGGTTAGTTTATCAACAGACCTAGGAGGCTCCCTGTCCCCCCCTGCAGGGTCCTTTCCTTGCAAATGAAATATATTTTACAAACCTTTAAGCACCAGATTGACAATTTAAAGTTTTCTTTCAGTTTTATAACATATTCCTGCTTTGAAAGGCAAAGTGATTATAAAAATGTGAATGTAATTAAACAAATCACTGGCCTGGAAACTTTTTATTGCAATAGTCTTTATGTTTTACTACTATATTCACTTTTTGGAATGAATTTGCATGTAGGCTTAAAATTGTCTTGAAAAATCCCCTTAAAAAATTAATCATTTTTGGAACTGTACAACTGCATTTTCATTCATAGTGTTAAGTATGCAACTTGGTCCTTGGAGGTCATGTTATAAAGTCCAGTGTGCTGGATAATTTGTTATACAAAACAATAAAAAACCTTAAACTATCACAAAATATTACTGATGTTAACAGTCATGTATGTGTAACACAATCAGTGTACCTAGATTTTCCTGTTAATGGATGTTTATATTACCAACGTACAATCAGGTTTTAAAACTTAATACTTAAATTTCCATTCACTATGTAAACCTAAAAGCTCTAAAAGACCCTTTGAGTTCTGTACTTTAGAAACATTAGAACACTATTAAGGCATTATTTAAACAGACCCCAAGGAAAGTAACTAGTTATGCCTGAATTACAGAGCAAGTCATATTTTAAGGCAGTCAGAAGGTTCCGTTTTTCACTTTAAGGCTCTTGCATACTTAAGTTTATTCTATGTAGACATTATTCTGTGTAATTTGTTCATCAAATAGTTATAGAAATCAAAGCCTTTATATAAAGCAAATGGACAGTTTAGGACTAGATTATAGTATTCTACTCCCCACTGGTTTTTATAAAAGATGATTCTTACATCTCATCCTTTTGGAAATTTCATTATCAGAAGCTGGCAACAAAAGGAAAAACATGTAACTCACACACATGACAAAAGTTATGCCCAGTCATGCCATACCAAATATAGAGAGTTGATATTCAGAGTAACAGTGCAACAAAAACGCTTTTCCTTGATTACTACTTATTAATTGTGTAAGATTTTAAATCTAATTTAGCTATGTATGGATTCTACATCGTTTACATTACAAATAAAGCCAAGTTTCAGTATGTTTGTTGATATAATATTCCATCAGTTGTATCTGGTAATGATATGTAAAATCGCAGGGTTTTAATTTCATTCACTGTCCTTACCCACATACCCATTAAGTGAAACCAGCAGACATATAGCTAATTTACTATTTCCTTGGTTCAAGCATAGATTCTAATGTCTAAAAGTGCATAAATTTAAACATTTTAAAATGAAAAATATCATTTGTTGATAAAATTAACATGGTACACGGTATGGCTAAATAACATAGAACCAAAGGGAAAAATCGTTTTAGGATGAGAAAGTCAGCTTTTGTATATTTTTGTTGTATATGTAAATTCATTCTCACTGAAAATCATCTTAATTTCCGCAATATAATTTTGTAAGATGTTCTCACTAGTTTGTTTCTTTCTACTACTTTCCAATATAACTTGGTATTTTCACGGTTTAAGAAAACGTGCCATTTATTAGAATTTTATTCAAACAGTATGCTTAACTACACGATTAGTTTTATACATGAAAAATATTACCTTCGAATTAAATTTTAACTTCATAATTTTGAAAAAAGCAAAAAAAAGTACCAGTTAAAAAAAAGCCCCTTGTAAATATGTTATTTATGAGACTTTTTATGCCACAAGCCATGTATCTCTGTATGTGCTCAGTGAAATATTTTGACAATAGTCTTTATAAAATTATCAAAGGCAAGCACTGAAAAATCTATTTTGTGAAGAAATAATCAGTTAATTATTTTTCTAAGAGTGCTTATATAGTAAGCACTTACATTTTCAACATAGCTAGATAACATTTATAATTACAAACAAAGGCTGAATAACTGATCTTAAAGGCCAACAGAATTTCTGCAAACATCTAATATAAAAGTTATATAATATAATTTGGTTTGGGGAAGAGACTGAATCAATCTATTTAATATTCCAAGAAGCCTGCCTATTAGTAGGTCGAAAAAAAAAAAACGATCCTATACTTGTATGAACCAAAAAGCAATCTGCAAAAGGTTCATCCCAAACCTATATGCATGTGACTTTGCTGTCATCCATTTTATTATCCAGATAGAGAAGGACTAGAGAAAAGAGGACAGAAATGTAAGAAAGGAATTTTAAACGAAAAAAAAAAAGGTAGAAAAGTAATCGGAATTCCAACAAATATGAGATGAGGAAAGAGACATCAAGGAAACACTAAATAAAATCCATTCAGTATATACAATTAATTTCATAGATTAACCTGTCACTTTTTTTTTCAAATTCTTTCTTGTGCACGTTTACACTGAATGCCATGTGACATTTCTCCAGAGGAGATACTGCCTTAACAATCACTTCAAACCTGTGGTATGTAAGACTAGAATTTTTCATTTTTGATCACCTAACATCATATATACCTAGTAGTATCAGTTACCAAGAAATTTGTTATTTGTGGCTACAATAGGTCAAAATGAAAGAGGTCCAACAAAACATTACAATGATCTGGCCTTTAGTTATTGTTTAGGGATAGCTTTACTGTACTTTTAAAGGTGTTTCTCATTTAATTGTAAGACCTTCAAATTTACTCAAGAATTCTACCTTATCTTTCCAAATTTCATTGTTTCTATAAAACCTAGAAAATAAGAAAAAAAATTCCCTGATGAAAATGGTATTTTACTATTTGTAGGTTTACTGGTTACTTTAAAAGATTAAGAGAATGTTTGTTGGCTGGGTGCAGTGGCTCGTGTCTCTAATCTCAGCACTTTAGGAGGCTGAGGCCAGCCTGGGCAATGTAATGAGACATTGTCTCTACAAAAATTTAAAAAAAAAAAAAAAAAAAAAAAAGCCAGCCTGATAGTGCACACTTGTGGTCCCGGCTACTTGGGAGGATCACTTGAGCCCGGGAGGTCAAGGCTGCAGTGAGCTGTGATCATGCCACTCCAGCCTGGGTGACAGAGTGAGCCTGTCTCAAATAAAAAAAAGTTTGGAAACAGCATTTCCTCACTTAAGAGTATGAACTTGTTTTTCTAGATCTATCCAAGAAGATCTTAGACTTGAAATACATTTTTTCTCTTTCTTCAATAGAGAATAATGACTTCTTGGGTAATACTTTAGCTGTGAAAATTTTCCTTCTAAATTTTTCCACCCGGAACAGGAATGTTTTAAAAAATTATTGGGCCTATTGAGCTATATTTCTAAAACATTGCTTTCAAAACACATATTAACAGGAATGTTTTTAACAAAAAAGAAAGAAGAATTCTAACTTGTATTGCGAGCCCTCTTCCCAGTTTCGATTTTTATATAAATATTAAATCACTGATTATTCTATGATCTAAGCACAGATATGTTACCTTTTAAAGATAAAAAAATCGAATCACTTAGGTTAAATTGGTTGTCTACAGTCACACAGTAAGTTAGATAAAAGCAAAGGAGTTTCCAAAGGGTAACACTAAATTCCATTCACTAGCATCTCGCCTTACTAACACTCTCATAAAATAGGTACTAAATAATGTAAGTATTAATAAATGGAATTTCCAAGAACTTTCAACTAATAAAGGGTGGGACTATAAGACTAGTTTGTTTTGCTAATTACAACTGTATCCTGGAACTATTTACATATTACCTAGGAAATAAAGTTTGTTTATTCTTGTAGGGTTTTTTTTTTAAAGCAGTATTTTCCCAAATATAAACTTAAGAGTAATCCTAAAAGTAGAATTCAGGAAATAAAAAACTTGTTTATCACACCAGTACATTTTATTCATAATGAGGTAAAGTTTTTATTTTTTTCTCTATATATGTAGATATATATAGCAACACAGGTTAATTGGGCTTGAAGATCACTATGAATTACAAAATTATACAAGTTCCCAATTCTACTTGCCTACTCCTAAAGCAATCATATATCTACACACTATTTCCTAATAACCAAACAAGGTGAAAGTCTTAAAAAATTCTGTTTCATCCTTTGCTTTTCTGCGACCATGTGTCCCATGTTGTGGGGAAAGAAATTCTGCCATAGAAATGAAGAGACCAAGATTCCTAGGTCGTACTACTTCAGAATCACACTCTGTGTTGGACCTCAGCTCTCTAACAAAAATTTAAAAATCAGCTTTTAGGTTTTAAGGTTTCTTTCAGCTCTAATGTGCATGATTTGAAAAGTTACTTTCTGTGGTAGCTTCTCCTACTTTTTCTTTCTTAAATGTTACCATAGTCCATTTAATTAGACCTACCTAAATATTTCAAAGAGGTCATATCCATCGAGTCTTGTATCCTTGATGGATTTAATATTAACTCATAGATATATTTGTCTAAAAGCATTATGGAAATAGGTAATATATTTTTGTGCCATATTGAACTGAAGGTAATACTTTTTTGTACTATAACATTTCTATTAAGAATAAAATGATCATGTTATAATTTTTAAGATCTTGGGTTTAAAAGAATTCAAGAACTATTATATAATTCTGTTAGATTCTTTAAACTTTAAATTCAATCTGAACATAATATTTTAATGTATCAAAAGTAGCTAATATGTTCAGTTCAATGCTTGACAGAGGGTTAAAAACATGAACATTATCAGAAGCAATGCGTATCTGAGTGGGGATGGGGGTGCTATGAGCTTTGCTGACCAAAAATATCTCAGGTAAATCACACTTAAGAACTGCTACCAGTCGCCTTGAAGGAATGGGTACGTATCAGAACCGGCATTAATATATCAAATAAATTTAAAAGGGAACATTTTCTTATTCTCAGAGCCCTAATTTCACATAAAACAGAAGAAAATATGTACAGAAATACTCATACTACTAAAGTCCCCCTGTCCCAAAAAAGATAAAATCTCTACCCCCAAGCACCTAAAAGGCTTATAATTTACATTAACTACAGTTTAACGTTTCACATAACAGCCTGAAGGATCTTATAAACCCTCAGTAAATCTTCAACTAATATTTAGCAAAGAAGTATGCAGACAAGTTTCATGTGTAAGCTATCTCAGACGACCATAATAAAATTATGAGCAAAGATAATGGGATTTCAACAGATTATTTTAATGTTAAACCTCACAATGAAAGGTACTTTCTCAAGAAAATAATGCACTTTAGTGTAACGAAAAGTTTAATACATAACAAATAATATTGAAAACAAAATTCCTAGTGACTGGTTAGCTGGTAATACGCTACTCAAAAATTGTCTTTCAAACCTAATGGACCTAGATTGCTTTATTATTTCTTGACATTATCAAATAATATTTTGCCACAAAATGAATAATGGGCAGAGAGGCCATGTATACAATTTAAAAATATTGACTAAAAAACCAGTTAAAACTAATTTAAACAAATTTTATTTTAAAAATAAGGAAAAAGCTAATCTGGTTATAGTTGAGATTTTAATTGCTATACTTTGTGAATGAGGGAGTTAAATGCTTGAAACATTTTATATTATTTTCACTTGTTTATAAAAAAAGTGTGAGACTACATCTGGCTATGTTGTTATAATTCAGAGGAAAAGCATTATCAAGTCACACCCCTTGCAACAATAAAATATAACAAAGCCAAAAAAACAAAAAAACAAAAAAAACAAAAAAGCAAACCAAATAGAATTCCTCAGCTAACACAAACTTGAGTCTATTCTCAGGGGTTGCCATGATGTTTCTGATTAATGGTAACGTATTCTACAAGTGCAAATAAAATATCTTTTTCATTGAATAAGAAAGCTGTTATTTGTTACCTCAGAAAACTCTGAAAAGAATTTGTAAAACTCATTCATAATTTAACCAAATGTCTTGGTTTTTTTTTTACCCCCTTTGTATAAAAGTTACAGATGAGTTTCATATTCCATCACAGTTACATGGTCTAGTGCATTTCGGAGTATTTGGACATTATCAAAGCTGTCCTTTCCCAATGAAAACATGTAAGAAAACATTAAGCACTTTGAAATAAGTGACATGATGTGGAATCACACTTTTTGCTCTTACCTCTTTTAAATACACATATATTATTTAACAAAGCAAAACTATTTTACAGTTTCTATTAATAAAAAGTTCTCTATTAGAGGAAACTACAGTATCCTGAAGCTATTTCCCCATCTTATTTTTTGTTCTTTTCTTTCTTTTTGGAAAGGTATCTTTCCATTAAGCACATACTATACCATCATCATTCATTTGATGGGGGTTTGCTGGCAAGTAGCTGTATATTTTTAGTGCGATCACTGATGGCAATGGATCTCTGGTTTGTGCTGCTCCTTATGTTTAAATCACATCTAATGTGAAATTTCGAATTACATCCAGAGCTCCAGTATCAAAGCCACACATATCCAACATGCCTCTATCATCTGGGTCTGCAATGGTAAAACCATTTGATGTCATTCCACAAACAATCAATTTAGCTGGAATATCCATTTTCTGTAGAAAAGACCGAAATACGTATTAAAAACATGTATGTAAGGAAAAGCAAAATACTTCCAAAATCAAAACACTTTAACATTTCTCTACCACAGGTTTTTGATTAAAAAGTCATTTTTTTGGGGGGGGGGGTGGCCATCTTTTAGGCTAGAATATGTGAGTTTTAAAAGAATGGACAAAAAAATTAACAATCTGCCTGAAATTTCTATTTCTCTCATCAACAACTTTACTTATTCTCTATGCTACAGAGTATATTACCGAGCAGCCTAGGCACTTTGTACTTAAAAAACCTGACAGGGTATTAAGGGTGCCAGATATTTTTATCAGCATATCAAATGCTGGGACAGAGTATATGAATATATATAAATATAAGGAAGTATCTCTCTGGGATTATCAACTTTTGGCTGATGACTTTGATATGTGTGATAATACGCACGTATCAACGTACCACGTAAGAACTTGTCTTCCACAGCTATATTTAAGGTTAAAATAATGGAGTTTCGAGAAAACCCAACTATCACTGAATGTATACTACGTAAGAAACCACAACGAACTCTTTAAATAATACATCTAACATGATTGTTAAAACAACTCTAACAGGTAAATTCTATTACCTTATTATGATGTAGATCAATTAAATAATTTGCTCAGGTCCACACAGAGTAAGAGAAAGACTCCGGAAGTACAAGCAGACAGTCTTTACATTCTATCCTGGTTGGGCAGTTCCTCATGGCTGTAATCTCAGTGGTTTTGGAGGCCAAGATAGGAGAACTGCTTGATCCCCGGATTTTCAACTTACAGTAAGCTACTATGATAGCACCACTGCACTCCAGCCTCGATGATGGAGACCACATCTCTTAAAAAAAAAATCTATTCCCTCACTTGCAGCTTTCAAACTTAAGCCTGCATCAGAATCCTCTGGAGGGCTTGTTAAAACACAGTCCCAACCTCAGAGTTTCTGATTCAGCAGGTCTCTGATGGGTCCTAGGAATTTGCATTTCTAATAAGGTCACAGGTGATGCTAAGACTGCAGTAGGGAAACCGCACTTTGAGAACCACTACTCTTCATCAACAAGTTCTATTTCTACTTCTAGTCACACTAGCCATATTTTAAGGGTTCAAAAGTCCTATGTGACTAGTAGCTACCCATATTGAAGAGTTGAAGATTTATGTCATTTCAGAAAGCTCAACTGGAGGATACCGATTAGAACACAGATACGTCCATAAAACGTAGAGCATAGATTATAGCCTTAATTTTATGTAATCCTTTTGCCCTTTTGAAAAACTCATTAACAATATTTTCAATTTTTCAAAGAGCACACTGAATTATTTTTAAAAACTTAACAGTTAAGGTAAAACAAATATTCTGGTTATTCAAAAATACCGTCTGCAAAGGATATTCTTAGTAATGCTTAGCAAGAGAAACTGGTTAAAGTAAATTATATATGTGTAACCAATACTTATTTTAAGTACTGCTGAGTCTGTAACAAACATTGCCTCCTATACGAGATACAGAACTACTTGCAGTAACATTTTTTGAAAAACCCTAAGTGAATAAGAATCAACCTATGGCCAGGTGTGGTAGCTGATGCTGGTAATCCAAGCACTTTGGGAAGCGGAAGCCGAAGCTGGAGAATCGCTTGAGCCGAGTTTGAGACCAGCCCAGGCAACGTGGTGAAACCCCATCTCTACAGAAATTTAGCTAGATGTGATGGCATGCTCCTTTAGTCCCAGCTACTTGGGAAGCTGTGGTGGGAGAATCACTTGAGCCTGGGAGATTGAAGTTGCAGTGAGCTATGACTGAGCCACTGCACTCCAGCCTCAGCAACAGAGCGAGGTCTGTCTCAAAACAAAAACCAGCCAAGTATGAAAATATTATTTGGGTGAGGAACCATATTAGAATTTGTTTTACCTTTCGATAGTCCCTCAGAGCAATAGCAGGATGGACACTTCCAGCAAAGGTCTCATTATCAGTGAATACAATGAAGACATCAGCAGGTGTGTTTGTCTTCTGAGCCCAGATCATTGGAAGAGAGCAATCAGTTCCACCTGCTGGGATCTAGCTCAGAACGAAAGCATGAATAATAAAACAAATCCTTAAAAATACTAGTCTTTACAATATCATTTTGTTTAGCAACAATATATACAGCCTTCCCAAAGCCGGCATATATATTTTTTGTTTTTGTGCTTGTCATGAGAAAATTGAGACAAAAAAATTTTGTTCTCACAGATTAATACAATACATGACATCAAAATAAAATCATTATATATGTTATGTAAACTTAAAAAACACAGCTTCTGGGCTGGGTGCGGTGGCTCACACCTGTAATCCCAGCACTTTCAGAGGCTGAGGTGGGCAGATCATGAGGTCAGATCAAGACCATCCTGGCTAACATGATGAAACCCCATCTCTACTAAAATACAAAAAATTAGCTAGGTGTGGTGGCGCACACCTGTAGTCCCAGCTACTTGAGAGGCTGAAGCAGGGGAATTGCTTGAACCCGAGGCAGAGGCTGCAGTGAGCCAAGATTCCACCACTGCACTCCAACCTGGTGACAGGGTAAGACTCCGTCTTTAAAAACAAAACAAAACAAAACAAAAACAAACCCCACACACGCAGCTTCTTACCTGACTCATAGCCATTAAGACCTGTTGTAAGGTCATATCTGTAGTCACTGGACATGGTACCATTTCATCTGAAAAAGCAACTACGTAAGAATCTTTTTCTGTTCGTGTGACAACCTGAAAAATTCAATGGCAGTAATTTTCAGCAAATTTGAGGGGAAATATCGTATTTTGAATTTTATCCAACTTCACGTTTAAAAGAAACACTAAGGTAACTTTTTATCAGTGTGTTTTAGAACTATCCAGGAACAGTAGTACAGCTTTCAGAGTACCTTCACAAACAACTGGCTTTCACACTATCCTTTGAAGTACATACAGTAAATATTATTCTCATTTTATTAGATAAGAAATAAAGCCCCAGTAATGAAGCTAAAAAGTTTGCCTACGATTCATCTGTTTGTTATTCACTGGCAGTCAGGATAGAACTAAAGTCTCTAGACAATCCTGTTAGTTCCCAATCTTTTAAGCTTCATATCAGTAAATAAGCATTATCTTTAAAAAAATTTTGTTTTTTTGTTTTCATTTTCTTTAAGCATTATCTACTTCTTTAAAAAGCCATTAATATTTAATCTTTTGTTGTAGAAACTAAAATTTCTCTTCTGCCTGTTTTTTTTTTTTTTTTTTTGAGACGGAGTTTCGCTCTTGTTACCCAGGCTGGAGTGCAATGGCGCCATCTCGGCTCACCGCAACCTCCGCCTCCTGGGTTCAGGCAATTCTCCTGCCTCAGCCTCCTGAGTAGCTGGGATTACAGGCACGCACCACCATGCCCAGCTGATTTTTTGTATTTTTAGTAGAGACGGGGTTTCACCATGTTGACCAGGATGGTCTCGATCTCTTGACCTCGTGATCCACCCGCCTCGGCCTCCCAAAGTGCTGGGATTACAGGCTTGAGCCACCGCGCCCGGCCCCTGCCTGTTCTTTAGGCATACTTTTTCAACACACTTAACACTTTGGCTTTACACAAAAATGTGACAAGCTGAAATGACAGAAAAAAGTGAAAACATAATTCTTAATCATTATCCAACTTATAGTTGTGCTCTATAGTAAACATGTTTTTAGAGTGGCAAAATTGTCTTAGGTGTTCTCACCATGCACATTGCTGCAGCAACTGTACTAGCGTTGAGTATACTACCCAAAACTCTTTGGTTCATAGAAGCACTGACATCAACAGCTAGTAAGAAACGTTTTCCAGTTGGTTCAACTGTCTACAGCAAAAACAAAATAAAACAATCATTAAAAGCAATAACAAAAATTATAAGTAGACTCAATTTCTAAATCATATTTACTTGTCATCTTACATTAAAAAGACTCTAAGATAAAAGGCCTTCAGATTTTTGATATACCAATTGACAACTATTTTAAAATGCTCATCTGCTATAGCTGCTATGATTGAAAATTTAAAAATAATAAATAAAAATGCTTAGCTTTTAAAGGTAAAACAAAGGACATAACCTATTCAATAATTTTACTTAAAGAAGTTATCCTATTTTTAAAATCTTTACTCATTGAAGTAAAATCAGAATTTTTAGTAAGAAATTTTTATTGTGTTAAAATATAAATAACATTAATTTGACCTTTTTAACTATTTTTACAAATGTACAATTTTAAATGTACAATTCAGTGGCATTAAGCACGTTCACAATGTTGTGTAACTATCACCTCTATCTATTTCTAGAATGTTTTCATCATCCCAAATAGTACCTTTACCGATTAAATAATAACTCTCCATTCCCATGTCTCCCCCCCTCCCCCGGCAACTTCTATTCTATTTCTGTCTCTATAAATTTGCCTACTGTAGATACTTCAAATAATGGAATTCTACAATACTTGTCCTTGTTTGTGTGGCTTATTTTACATAGTATAATGTTTTCAAGGTTTATCCATGGTGTAGCACATATCAAACTTAATTCTTTTCTAAGGCTGAATAATATTCTATTGTATATACCACATTTTGTTTATCCATCTGCTGATGAACATCTGAGTATTTCATCAAAATCAGTTGTATTTCTATATACTACCAATGAACAATTCTAAAAAGAAAATTAAGAAAACGTTTGTTTACAGTAGCATCGAAAAGAATAAAAGAATACATTTAACTCTTGGCTACTGTGAATACTACTACTGTGAATATTGGTATACAAACAGCTGTTTGAATACCTATTTTAAATTTTTTTGGGTATATACCTAGAAATGGAATCGCTGGATGGTATGTTAAGTTTTATGTTTAACCTTTTGAGAACTGCCAAATTGTTTCCCGAAGAGGCTGCACTGTTTTACCATTTTACATTTCTACCAGAAATACATTAGAGTCCCAATTTCTCCACATCTTGCCCAATTCTTGTTTTCTGCTTTTTTTTATATTAGCTATCCAACTAGATGTGAAGTGGTATCATACTGTGGTTTGGATTTGCATTTCTCTGATTAATGATGTTTAGAGTATTTTTCATGTTTTTTTTTTTTTTTTGAGACAGAGTTTCATTCTTTTCTTTTTTTTTGAGACGGAGTTTCGCTCGTTACCCAGGCTGGAGTGCAATGGCGCGATCTCGGCTCACCGCAACCTCCGCCTCCTGGGTTCAGGCAATTCTCCTGCCTCAGCCTCCTGAGTAGCTGGGATTACAGGCACGTGCCACCATGCCCAGCTAATTTTTTGTATTTTTGGTAGAGACGGGGTTTCACCATGTTGACCAGCATGGTCTCGATCTCTTGACCCCGTGATCCACCCGCCTCGGCCTCCCAAAGTGCTGGGATTACAGGCTTGAGCCACCGCGCCCGGCCTTTACAACTGATTTTTTTATGTTTTGGTTTTATACTCTAACCTATGCTGAATTCATTTGTTAACTTTAGTAGTTTTGTGTGGGGTTTTTTTTAGGGTTTTCTAAACATGAGATCACGACATCTGAGGATAATTTTACTTCTTTCTTTCCAATTGTGATGTCTCTTATTATTTCATTTTCTAGCCTTACTACTAGAACTTCCAATACTATGTGGAATCAAAGTGGAAAAACTGGGCATCCTTGTGTTTTTCTTGATTTTAGGGAAAACTTTACAATCACTCACCATTATGACGTTAGCTATAGGGTATAAGCATTTTTTTTTAAATCTCTGGCCTTTATCATGATGAGGAAGTTCTTTCTACTCCCAGTTTATACAGTGGTTTTATTCTTTATCATGAAGGAATGCTGAAATTTGCCAATGCTTTTTCTGCATCAGTAAGATAACTATGTTGTTTTTGTCACTTCTGTTTTTTTTTTGAGACAGAGTTTCGCTCTCGTTACCCAGGCTGGAGTGCAATGGCGCGATCTCGGCTCACCGCAACCTCCGCCTCCTGGGTTCAGGCAATTCTCCTGCCTCAGCCTCCTGAGTAGCTGGGATTACAGGCACGCGCCACCACTCCCAGCTAATTTTTTGTATTTTTAGTAGAGACGGGGTTTCACCATGTTGACCAGGATGGTCCCGATCTCGACCTCGTGATCCAACCGCCTCGGCCTCCCAAAGTGCTGGGATTACAGGCTTGAGCCACGGTGCCTGGCCTTTGTCACTTAATTCTACTAATGTGATGTATTACATTGATTAGTTTTCATAGGTTGTACCATCCTTGCATGCTAGGGATAAGTATCATTTGGTTATGGTATATAACCCTTTTATTTTGCTGCTGAATTTGGTTGCTATTATTTTGTTATATAGCAAGATGTTTTAGTTTGTGTCTTTGATGTGAGATTTCCATTACTAAAAACTCATTTTTTCAATCAAGACTCATGAGCTCTATCTACCAATTAATGGGAAAAACAGAGGACCAAGTCAAAGAACCTGATAGGAATGCAAATTTCTAAAGTTAATGATATGGGTTGGATTTGTGTCTCCACACAAATCTTACGTTCAATTGTAATCCCCAGTGTTGAAGGTGGGACCTGGTGGGAGGTGAGTGGATCACGGGGGGCAGTTTCTAACAGTTTAGCACCACACCCCCACTTCTGCCATGATTGTTAATACGGTTTGGCTATGTCCCCACCCAAATCTCATCTTGAATTGTAGTTCCCATAATCCCCATGTGTCAAGGGTGGGACCAGGACCAGGTAGAGATAATTTAATCACAGGGGTGATTTCCCCTAAACTGTTCTTGTGATAGTGAATGAGTTCTCATGAGATCTGACAGTTTTTAAAGGAGCTTTTCTGCCTTTTGCTCGGCATTTCTTTCTGTCGACATGAAGAAGAATGTGTTTGCTTCCCCTTCTGCCATGACTGTAAGTTTCCCAAGACATCCTCAGAAGCAGGGCAGTAGCCACTGTGCTTCCTGTACAACCTGTAGAACCATGAGCCAATTAAACCTCTGTTCTTTATAAACTACTTAGTCTTGGTTACTTCTTTATAGCACTGAGAGAACAAATAGAATCAGTAACTTAAAAGTTACCAAAATGATCTTAGAATAACTAGTTGCTGCCCAAGGGTAAAGAGAAATACTTAAAAACTTATGATATTAATTATATACCCACTTCATATGAACTAAAGAAAAATGAATACCTAATTAAAAATGATTAAACTATTAATACTTCCTTTAAAATGTATTATTACAAAAGATATTAAACCTCGAGTCATTTGTTTTAAAACAAAAATCATATCACTACCTTAAATGTTTTATAAAAAGCAGCATCTAATGCTTTCAAAATTTCTTCATCAGGGCACCACTTCAATTTTCCTCTGAGCCCATGACCTGTCTTGTAAGTTTCTAATGCAATCAAAATATGAAATGGATGTATACGAGCCTAGAAACAAAAAAAAGGGCAGAAAGTATAAAGAAAATTTTAGCAAAAGATAGCGATTATGTATATTTGTTAGATTTTTGTTATTGTAGCCAACAATATTGTGTTATTGTATTTCATAAAAAAAGAGAAAAATGAAAATGTATTCAACTTACACTTAAGAGCCACAATACAATTCAATATGATAAATGTCTCAAAATACCTTAAAAATGCGCTGACTGCATTTCTAAAATTTAGGAGCCACTTTTTCAGTTAGTAGTAGCTAAGAAAGAACACTGATAATGCTTACCTTTTTTAATAGTTTTTCATTACACAGTTTTTCACATACTAGAGATACTTCTGAATTTCCCGGTTCAAGCAGTGAATTAGCAGTCATCTTTCCTAGATTCCTTAGTAATGCAGTAAGAGGCATTTCTTGTAACAAAGCCTTCCATACCTATTGCAGTAACATAGGTAGAAATATCAGGAATTATGGGAAAACAAATCAGTATAACATATCTGTATCAATAAATATTCATAATATACTCTCTGAGGCTTTCATTTGGGGTGCAGAGTACTTTCAGAATGAAAACTTGTCTAAGTCAAAGGCTTATCAAATAAGCTAACTTGTTTTTTTATTAGAAAAAGGAAGTACAGTATATTTTATGAAGGAAATACATAGATGATTATTTTTTAACGAGCAAGGCAGTAGATTTTCTGGAGTAAAACTAACACAAATGCCACTTCCATTACATTGGACATCATGATAGGTGTTTTAAATAGACATTAATTTCAAGATACATTTTAAACAATTTCTTTTTTTAAAAGAATAGTTACCCCAAGTTTATCCTTTGAACACCTACAGTAAATTACTCAGGTTTAATAACATGCTGTAACATACAATTCACTCACCTCCTTAGACTTCAAGTGATTTGTTAAAAGATGTTCTCTAACTAATCTGTGTTCTTCTATTAGATGAATGACTTCCAGCTCATCTCTTGTGCGCTTCACTTTCTCTACAGCTTCCAGATATTTTAATAATTTTTCAGTCTCCACAGAGAGTGCTTTTTCTTTATACAATTCATGAACTTCTTTCCAGCCCTTTGTAATGTATTTGGTCACAATTGCAAGTCCTTTAACAAGATAAAGAATTGAAAAAGCATGCAGGATTATCAAGTAAAAATATAGCACGTTTTCCCAAAATGCACTGTATGATCAACATAACTAGATACACAAGAATTAACACCTTTACACTGGGATGCTGCTTTCCATGATAAAACAATTAAGCACACAGGTTGAATTAATTTTCTTATTCCATTATTACTATTTAAATATGAGACGCTGGAGTAAAAAAAACCTTCTGTATCCTGAGTCATTTTATTACAGAGGCTTTTCTTTTTTTTTTTTTAAAGATACCAGCATTAGAAAGTTTTAGGTCCATAATCTCAGAACAATTCACAAGAGTACAGATCGATCTCAATTAATATTATATTAATTATATTCACTTGTCTCTCTTTGCTGTTGAATAAAATATACATATTTACAAACAGCAGAAATAAGAAGTGGACAGATAGGTAAGTTCTTTTACATTGTGTTTTAATAGATGAAAAGTATTACTGGTCCAAAAAAAAGGGAAAGACAGTATCTTTTTGATTCCTTCCACAATGTCTTCCAATCAAAGAAAGAGAAAACAGCTTTTGATTAGGGGTGAGAAAATCTGGGTTCTAGCCTATACTTTACCAATAAATGGTGATCTTTCTAGGTCTTAGTTTCACCACTTCTGTAAAACAGCAGGGACTGGATTACAAAATTAAGACGTCTATGAGGGAAGGGCATATCAAATAAATAAAGAAAACCAACACACTGAGAACAGGTGCCATGACTCACGCCTGTAATCCTCACACTTTGGGACGCCAAGGTGTCCTGCGGATCACCAGAGGTCTAGGGTTCGAGATCAGTATGCCCAACATGGTGAAACTCTGTCTCTACTAAAAATAAGAAAATTAGCTGGGCATCATGGCACATGCCTGTAATACCAGCTACTTGGGAAGCTAAGACAGGAGAATTATCTGAACCTAGGAGGCAGAGGTTGCAGTGGGCCAAGATCACGCCACTGTACTCCAGCCTGGGCGACAGAGTGAGACTCTTGTCTCAAAAAAAACCCACCATGGTGATGCAATAGAGAGTTGTTAGGATGTGGCGACTGAAGAGAGTGTGCCCTGATAAGTGCTGTAGCTATGTATCGACTAATTGCTACCAAAAGAAAAAAATTTACTTTCAAGTGAAGCCAGAATATAGGTTTTAATGTTTTCTGATTTTTAAAGGTGACAAAAAATTCATTTTTTTCCCTACAATATCATATAGGCCATATGAAACACATCTTTTTGCTGATTGAGCCTTTAATGTTATTTTTGAATTCTAATTTAAATAACTTGATGAAATGTTAATACTAACATGCAGGACCTTCTCAAGTATTGTGACTCTTATCATATTCCAAATTTTGGTACAAAATCATCTCAAATGAGTAAATATTGCATGTGCGTTTATCTTCTGTTTTGTTTTTCCAGTGAAAATAAAAATTGCTTAAAGCAGATCTGTCCTACCCAGTTCTGTAATTGTGCTGGCCAATTGTTGAGATGGGTCATGGAATGTGAAGCAAGAACCAGACTAAGAGAAAGACCATCTGTTACTAGTTAGATGCAGGACCTTCTGAAGTATTGTGACTCTTGCTATGTTCCAGATTTTGGTACAAATTCATCTAAAAACACCGTACCTGATTACTTAAATCACATTTTGACTTGTTTTATCTATTATAAATATACAGTATAATTTAGGCATTAAAAATATTAATTCTGTAGCTTAGAGTTCCAAATTTTTAAACTTTGAAACGCTAGGGATTCTCTATGTCCAACATGATATTGCTATTACTAACATGGTTTCAATGATGAGTTCTGTCCTCAACAACTTCAAATTGTAGAATCCTATGTGTGGAAGTAAGTTTACAGGACATCTACTAATTCCTCATTATACAGACCAAGAAAACAAAGCACAGAAAATTATTTTCTCAAGTTCAGAAACTAATTGGTCCAGTTAGAACTAGTCACAGGTGGTTTTTCTCTTAGTCTAGTTTTTGCTTCACACTTCCATGACCTATCTCAACAAACAAATAAATAAAGCTGGATGCCTACCCTAAGTCCTTCTTATGTTGATTAAATGTTTGGATCAAAAATTTAAACATAGAAAATAATATTTCTTAACCATTAAAATGTTAGGAAAAAACCATAGGTACATATTTTAGGCCAGAAAAGGCCTTTCTAATCCTAACACAAAACATAAACCTATGAAGATGTGGATACATTTGATTACATTAAAATTCCAAACTTTAATGTGCCAGAAATGTCCCCCCGGATAAAGAGAAAAAAAAAAAAAAAAAAAAAAAAAGGAAAAATGCATGTAATGTATATAAATAATACATTAACTCCTGTAATATGAATCCCAAGTTCTTAGAACAGTGTCTATCCACAGTAGTGCTCAATAAATATTTGCTGAGGGCCAGGCATGGTGGTTCACACCTGCAGTCCAAGCACTTTGGGAGGCTGAAGCGGGTAGATAACCTGAAATCAGGAGTTTGAGATCAGCCTGACCAACATGGTGACACTCTGTCTCTACTAAAAATACAAAAAATTCGCTGGGCGTGGTGGTAGATGACTATAATCCCAGCTATTTGGGAGGCTGAGGCAGGAAAACTACTTGAACCCAGGAGGTGAAGGTTGCAGTGAGCCTAGATTGTGCCATTGCACTCCAGCCTGGGCAATGAAAGCAAAACTCCATCTCAAAATAAACAAACGAATAAAATAAATAAATATCTGTTGAATGAATAGTGACTACAATCAATAGTTAAAAGGAAAGTAACTAAGTGCATAAAAGGCTATGATATAATAGTATAAATTATTTTATATATATGCATATATGTATATTATATTATGTGTATATATATAAAATCAGCCCATGAAAAGATGAGCTTCTGTCCAAAAATGTAAATTCAAAGAACAAGATAGAATCTTTCACCACTCTACTGGAAGAGATTAAAAAATAATGACAACAGCCAGTGTTCAAATGTGGGTACACTGATCCCTTTCACATACTGTTTGTGGATTTAACTATTATGAAAGTATGTACTCTATGCAAGTGTTTTCACTGTAATCTTTTTGTAACAGTGTAAGAAACATGAAACAACTGTTGTCAAATAGAGACTAGCTAAATTATAGTCATACAACACTATATATGCAACTATTCCTACTGACCTGAAAAAAATAGCAATAATATACTTTTTACTGAAACACAGAAGGCACATAACAAAATTTAGTGAAACATAGTAATATATGTTTAGGAAGAATTTGGAGTAAATTACAATGTATCATATACTGCAAGAGTCCTCAACTACCAGGCTATGTACCGATTACCAGTCCAGGGCCTGTTAGGAACTGGGCCGTACGGCAGGAGATGAGAAGCATGTGAGTGAGATCCATGTCCTGTCAGATCAGCGGCTGGCCATTAGAGTCTGGCCATTAGAGTCTCGTAGGAGTGAGATCCCTACTGTGAACTGCATATGTGAGGGATCTAGGTGGCGTTCTCCTTACGTGAACCTAATGCCTGAGGTGGAACAGTTTCATTCTGAAACCACCCTACCCTCCCCACTGTTTGTCGAAAAATTTTCTTCCATAAAACCAGTCCCTGGTACCAAAATACTGGGGACTGCTGATATGCAGTGATTTCTTTTGAAGGGTAGGACTGCGTCATATGTTTCTGTATCATTCAACTATTTTAAAACACATAATCTAATAAAAAAATCAAAATAAAATGCTTGTACATATAAATATTTGCAATTTATTGTTTAATTTCATTTGAAAAATTCTACTTGCAGTCAAAAAATGTTAAGTTAAAAGTCACTGAAGAGATTCTGTGTATAAAGATATACGTGGAGGAAGAAAGAACCAACAATGTACTTCTATTATGTTAGGTGCTAGGACATTTAGTCACAATAAATGTAATAACTGTAAGCTTACTCTCCTTACCCTCCTTTTAATAGATGAAGGTACAGAAACTCAAGTTATTTGGCTTAAGGCCACAGAACTGAAATGTGAATCCACCCTTCTGAGTGGATGTCTTTTCAAGTTTCACTTCTGGTGCCAAAAAAAAAAAAAAAAAAAAAAAAAGTCAAATTTTGGACATGTTGATTTTTGTGGAAGTTCACACTTTAATCTTACTTCTGCCCGAGTTTTTCTTATTTCTTTCCTTAAAAGGACTAGTAATTACTATGAATCCAAGTAACTTCTCAAAAGTCTCTATCCATAGATAAGAAAAACTGCCCCAAGTTGCCATGTCCTCTGCCTGCCTGCCTGAAGACAATTCACCTCCTGAATTGTTACGTTCAGCACTAGCAGGTAACTGATATAGTGGACATTTAGGTTCCACAGAACATACATCCTTGGAAGACAAGATGGGGAGGGGAAAAAATAACAGGCTAGGGCGGTGGGTACAGCATGGCAATCTGCCACCCACGGGCAAGGAGCTGTTTTGCCTATTCCAACTTTTGATCTTGCCCATCCTGCTAACACAGTCCATAATCTCTTGGGTGAGCATTACAGTTAGGACACTGGCATTTTAAGATTCAGAATATTAACCTACAAGACTGTCATTTGATTCTTGATTATTAATGTCTGGATGACCTGTGGTAGGTGTGTAATTCCAGGAAGGCATTAAACATATTTGAATGAATGTATGTTTTGAGAATGAAAGGCAAAATATTACATGCTTGTCTTATATTAAATAAAAATGTGCTATTCATTGGATATCCCTTATCCACCCCTCTTCCCAATGATCTTATGCTTACCTTCACTGGAAGGTTTAAGATGTGACAATCTTAAGAGATCTTTGTGAGACCAGCCATTTCTCTGTTTATATTTTGTAACTGCCAGAGCAAGGGCCATGCCACCTTTCTCATTGTACCAGTCCGCTATAGCCTTCCGGAGGGCACGTCCCCACATGCCACATTTCATGCTTTCTTTCAGATCTTTCTTAAACTGGATAAAAGTAAAGAGATGGGTAGGAATGCGACAAACTTCAGAAACAGCTTTAAATGCTGCTTGTTTTGTGCTTATGTCAGAGCACTGGGAACAAATGGCAAGTGCAAAGAGCACAGGCTCTTGTTTTGTGGTTCTGCCTTCTTGACTGAATGACTTTATTTCTTGTATCACTTCACATCCTCTGCCATCTTCAATCAATCTAATTAAAGCTTCAGCATTTTCAAGGCCCAACTTCTGTTCTTTGATATAGTAAGTCCCACCTTCAGAACCAAAACATAAGAACCGGTGTAGACGATTCATGTCAGTGACTTGCCATACATATCCATCCTGCGAATTGGCTATCTGCTTCTCATTCAGTGGCTGCATTCGGTTTACAGATTCCTCCATTTTTCCTGTCTTTTAGGAAACCTATCAAAAAGGCAAAACGTTATTACAACTAGATGGGCACAGTAAAATTACAAAAGGAAAACAAAATGTAGGTTTATTTAAATGTTATTAATTTAAAAACATCTTTTTAAGTTCGATAGTTTTCCCTTACTACAAAATCAATATAAATGTCCTGAAGAAAAATCAGGAAAAATGAAAAAACGTATTTGAGTATTTTGAAATGACCACTGGTAGTATCTTAAGTTTTTAAAGTGTTTTCGTTTCGCATTCATATTTTCATAATCTAAAGATACTAAGAGTCCTTCACAGCAAACAAACTAGATTATAGCCACTGTGGTGTGACAATCAGAAGCAAATGAGTCACATTTTTGAAATACAGTGTGCTGCTTCAGAGATTAAGCAGGTAGGTTAGCATGGCCTCTTGAGGCCCACACAGAGAATAAAAGAGAGGGTAGCAACAGCAGCTGACACTAAGAAAGATCGTACTCCCAGAAGAACTGTGTCAACATTTTTTGGCTGCCTACCTAACATTCATTCTTCCCCGTTCTCTCTTCCCTTCTTGGCCTCATATCCTTCAAAGGAGGCTAGGCCCTTTCCTAGCTCCAAGGGATGGATCTTGATGGTGCCAAGCCAGCGGTTCACAAACTCAGTGTACATCAAAATTACTTGAAGTACTAATTGAAACACAGATTGGTGGGTCAGCACCCTTTCAGGCACTGCCCAGTGTTTCTTTCATAATTCAGCAGGTTTGCAGTGAGGCCTAAGCGTGTATACTTATCACAAGTTCCCGGGTGATGCTGCTGCTGCTGGACCCAGGCCCAATAATCATGGTGCTCTCCTTGCCACATGACTGGTATAGGCAGTTGGGCATGTGTTATCACTCTGGCCAGTATGACATGATAAATCAGCTGAGAACACTTTTGAGATTTTCTTCTTAAAAGTGGGCTAAGGCTCTTAAAAAGAAATGTTCCCTGGTCGGGCGCGGTGGCTCACGCCTGTAATCCCAGCACTCTGGGAGGCCGAGGCGGGTGGATCACAAGGTCAAGAGATCGAGACCATCCTGGTCAACATGGTGAAACCCTGCCTCTACTAAAAATACAAAAAAACATTAGCTGGGCATGGTGGCGCGTGCCTATAATCCCAGCTACTCAGGAGGCTGAGGCAGGAGAATTGCCTGAACCCAGGAAGCGGAGGTTGCGGTGAGCCGAGATGGAGCCATTGCCCTCCAGCCTGAGTAGTAAGAGCGAAACCCCGTCTCGAAAAAAAAAAAAGAAATGTTCCCTTTTCCCTTTTCTGCCTTCTGACATTTTCATTTGCAAGCGATGCCTGGAGTGTTAACAACTATCTTGAGACCTTGGGAGAAGCCAGTTTAAGAGGGGGCACACCAATACATACAGACGGCAGAACAGAGACAAGCAGAAAGAACCCGGGTCCTTAATATTACTGAGTCACCCAGAACTGCCCTGCTGATAAATTTATTATGTCATAAATGTAGCCTTATTGTTTAAACCATTTTTAGGTTTACTGTTTTATGTTATCTGTAACTACCCTCTCTCTACTGCTTCCCTTATCTGTAAAACTCCTAGAACGAGCTGTCAGCAAACAATCTCCCTCGTTATCCTTCTAATGGAGGAACCACAACTGTCACTTCTTCATCAGTCCACCTCTGTTCTTACTACAGTATCGCTGTTTACTGAGGTCCTTCCATCTGTCATGTTATTTCGGTGTACTGGGCTTCTGTCCATGGCAAACAAAACAGCACAACTAACAAAAACTTCAACCAGCATTTCCTGAATACATACTATGTATAAGATATGAAGGCGATTTCTCTGCCATTAAAGAGATTAAAAAAGAATTTGTTCTCCTGCTCTCAGGGAAACCACATTCATCTGCAGAGATAGAATCACAATGCAAAGTGTAATGAAGTGCTATAGTAGAAAAGTACTATGAGTGAGCAAAGGAGTATAGAATAATATTGTCTCAATTATCCAGAAAGATTTGTGCAGAGAAGGTGAACTGTGATTAAGTGTTGTAGTAGAAAAGTGAGTGAGCAAGGGAGAAAATAATACTGTCTAAATAATCCAGAAAGATTTGAGCAGAGAAGGCCAACAAAAAAAACTGATAAATTTAGGGAAGGCACTCCAGGAAGAGGCTTCTGAAATTCTGGTCTGTCTTTATATTCTAGAAAAGAAATTGTCTAAGCGTCCTGCAGAGCCATAAAGACGTGTTGACAGATAGGGTCATAATTTAAAGAGGAACACAAGGTAAAAGAGGTTTTTTTTTTTTAAGATCATCCTTACTTGAGCATATTTACATATTGTGAAGAAGCCTAAGGATTGAATCTTGGTGAATATTAACAAGTAAGAGCTAAAGAAAGAAAGGCCTTTTAAAGAGAGAGAGAAAAGGAGGTGCACAGAGTTGAAGAAAACCGAGAATACAATATAGAATATTTATAGAATATAAACAGAGAATATAGTATCATGGACCACAAGGAAGAGAACTTTAAGAAGTGAATGGTTGGTAACGTCAAATGGTCAGAGGACAAGTAAATAAATGGCTAAAAAATGACCACTGGATTTAGCAAACAGGAGTGACTAGTGAGAGCAACTGAAGTAGGTTGGTACAAGAAGTAGCTTGATTACAGTGAGATCAGGAGGATGTGCAGTGAGGAAGAAACTTCACAGCTAGACTACTCTTTTGTAGACACACACTTAAAAACTACGAAGGAAAGTAAGAGAGGGGATGGGACATAGAGAAAATCTTTTTACCTTTTTCAATGGGAAGATACTAAGGTTGAATGATTCAATTTGGAGAGTTGAAGATACAGAAGAGAAGGGGGATAACTGAAGGAATTAGATTCCTGAAAGAAATGAGACATAATGAGCTTAGAGCATCCAGGTTGAGACTGGCCTACTGACATCCTAACATGTATTTCCTTTATCTTTTAAGGGTAAAGAATATAGGTAAAGACAGATTTGAGGGAGTGAGGGATAAGGAAATTGAAGAATTCCCCTCTGACAGGAGATGTAGAATGCCAAATGGTTAAGTAGAGAGTTTGGTAGATGGGGAGGAATGAAAGACTTGGTCTCAGAGAAGGGAGCACATAGTGGTGTGGGGGGATAAGTGCACGGGAGAATGGAGAGCCTCACATTTTGAATGTGACTGAGGGGGACAGTGATCTGAACTGTGCTAGGAATATTAGTGTCAATATTCCAAATAAGACTCTACATTAGTTGTTAGAAACAAATTAATACTTACTGAATACAGCACAGGCTGAAACTCCTGGATGCCTCTTCTCCTATTTATTATTATCCTCTTTTCGATTTGGCTTTTATCTCTACCTTTCGATCCAAAACACTTTAAAAAGACTAACATGCTTATCAAAGACTGACACTTTAATTGTGAATTCCAGTAGAAAATGTTACCTGTTTCGGTACATTGCAAAGACCTTGCTAGTCTCTCCCTTAGCTTTCATAAAAACGGTGGCACTCCAACTTATGTCCTTCTGCTTGTTAGTTATATGTTAGATGGGTAAATGCAAATGACATCTAATATCAAATAATTCTACTATACCACCTTTCCTGCACCAAGGCGCAGCTGCTGGGGTTTAAAAAGTCCCAAATTAAACCTCAAAATTTCCCGTCCCCTCGAATTCTTTTCCTTGTATTATTCATTGTGACCACATGCAGCTGCATTATTGGTTCCCTTGAGAGCAGAAACCAGGTCTTACCATTTTTCTCTCTTTTACTGCTTTTATGTAATTAGTAATACATACTTAAAGTCAAGTATCATTAAAGTTAACTTTCTGAACCATGTGCCAAAGAATTATGCATAACTGGTTTCTCCTTCCCATAGCATGTTTAATTTGAAAATAAAGCCTCACTATGTGTAATGCAAAATGTAATACAAGTCTTTACGGTAAATTCAGAATGAAATAATAAATGTACTATATGCAGGTAGTGAAAATATAATGAAGAAAAAATAAAGTGCTAAAGAAAAGTAATGAATACTGGGTAAAAATGTCATCTAAGAATAATATTTCTGTTTTTCTAATATATTTAATATTAGGTATTCAAGTACTTTTCTAGAGCAAGCAGCAAAATGAAGGCTATCTCAGAGGTAATCTGTAAGTGTAATCCTTTTAATCCCTATTACAAGAAATAAAGTTACTTATTCATGGACTCTTCCTTTTGTATATTATGATATAAATGACAACCCTGAGGACATACCCTTTCAATGTTTCTGCAGCAGAAACTGCTTAGCTTTTTCTGTGCTTCTGTGACTGTACTTTCCAGAGTGCAACACAAAACAGTTGAACAGATAACATTATTAGCAGCCAGGGCAACTTTCTACTTGATTGTATAAATTTACCAGGGTCATATTCATATTTTAAAAATGAAAGATGAAAAACAGAATTGTAACAAGTCCCAAGCTACTCTCCTTCTTTTCACTGAGTGTGATATACAAATACACTTAAAATTTGGCTAAGTGATGATGTGATACTGTGGCATCTTATAAGAAAGAGGATCTGGTCTTTGTACATAGCTCCCAGTAGAAAGTTTCAAAAAGCTGTGGAATTTCCCAAGAAACAGGTGTGTCTGTATTACATTAATAAGACGACATAGGCCCCTAGGTAGCTTCAGGATGGGGGCTAGTCACTAGATAGAATAACCATATGTTTAGAGGAATAAACTGGTCAGGACAATTTTCTACGAAAAGAGGAAGACTTAAGTTTAAGTTCAGTCATGTAGCTAATGATTTCATCAATCATGCCCATGTAATGAAACCTCATAAAAACTCTGTTCATCAATGCTCAGTGGAGCATCCTTGGTGAACAAACACTGATGTGCTGGGAAGGTGATATGCCCACATTTGACAAGGATGGCATGAAGTTCAGCATACTTCCCTTGCCCCAGACCTTGCCATCTGTGTTTACTTCCTGTTTGGCTGTTCCTGAGTTGTGTCCCTTATAATAAAACTGTAATTCCAAGTAGAGCACTTTCAGTGAGTTACGTGAGTCAATGTAGTGAATTATCAGCCTTGAGGGGATCATGGGAAGTCCTGAATTCATAGCTTGCAAGGCAGAAGTGTGAGTAGCCTGGGGACCCCACCTGCAGCTGGTGTCCAAATTAATGGCATTCTTAGTGGGGACCCTGCCTTTTAATTTATGGGATCTGATGCCAACCCTGGGTAGTGTCAGAACTAAACGGAAGTGGAGGACACCCACTTGGTGCTACAGAATTAAGTGTTGGAACACAGACACCAAAGGCAAAAGTGACCAAAAAAAAAAAAAAAAAAAAAAGATTAACTGCACTTATCAAAATTTGAAACTTTTTTCCAAGGACACCATCAAGAAAGTGAAATGACAACCCAAGAACAAAGAAAATATTTGGAAATCATACATATGATAAGGGACTTGTATCTAGACTATATTAAGAACACTTAGAACTTAATAATAAAGTGATAAATAACCCAAGTAAAAATAGCCAAAAGATGTGAACAAATATTACTCCAAAGAAATAAAAATGTGCAAAGAATCTGAAAACGTGTTTTTCCAAAGATTATCAAATGGCCAATAAACAAATAAAAAGATGACGAACATCATTAGTCATCAGAGAAAAGCAAATCAAAACCACAAGATAGCACTTCACATCCACTAGGACAGCTATAATCAAAACAATAATATTAAGTGTTGGTGAGGATTTAGAGAAATTGAAATGCTCATATACTACTGCTGGGAATGTAAAATAATACAGCCACCTTGGAAAACAGTTTGGTAGTTTCTCAAAAGGTTAAATATAGTTATCATATGACCCAGGAATTCCACCACATATCTAAGAAAAATGAATACATGTATCTATACCAAAAGTTGTACACAGATGTTTTTTATCAACATTCAAAACGTAGAAGCAACATCGGTCAAAAAGCAGAAGCAACCCAAATGCCCATCAACTGATGAAGGGATGAAACAATATGGTATATCCATACAATGGACTATTATTAGACAACAAAAAGGGATGAAGCACAGACTGATACAAGACACAAGGTAAACAAACCTTGAAAACATTACCCCAAGTGAAAGAAGCCAGTCACAAAAGGCTACATACAATATTACAATTCCATTTCCATAAATTTTTCAGAGTAGGTGAATTCATAGAAATAAAAAGTACATTAGTCTAAGGTTGTCAGAGGTTATGGGGAGAGAAGACTGGGAAGTGACTGCTAATGGGTAGGGGATTTCTTTTTTTTTCCCTGCTCTTGTTACCCAGGCTGGAGTGCAATGGCACCATCTCGGCTCACTGCAACCTCTGCCTCCTGGGTTCAGGCAATTCTCCTGCCTCAGCCTCCTGAGTAGCTGGGATTACAGGCACGCGCCACCACGCCCAGCTAATTTTTTGTATTTTTAGAAGAGACGGGGTTTCACCGTGTTGACCAGGATAGTCTCCATCTCCTGACCTCGTGATCCACCCGCCTCGGCCTCCCAAAGTGCTGGGATTACAGGCTTGAGCCACTGCGCCCCACCATGGGTAGGGGATTTCTATGGGGTGATGAAAACGTTCTGAAATTAGTGGTGATGACTGTACAACTTTGAATATACTAGAAACCAATGCACTGCATACTTTAAAATAGTAAACATCATGTTCTGTGATTTATATTCTAAAGATCTATTATTGAAAATATAAAAATAAATTGGCTAGGTAAAATATATTTGGCAAGTTATTTAAATAACTTAAAATAACTCTGCTATTATCTATATCAGAATGGAGAACACCAATAAAATTGATTACATGAAAACAGTATTTAGCCCTGTAATTTTTGTATTTGACTTTCAAAAGCAATTTGAGATACACACAGACATATAATTTAATTTCTTCTTTCGCCAACTGCCATCATCTCCTGCCTCAAAGCATAAGCTCCATTATTAGTGGTTTAGAAGGCAATTGGGCAGTGAGTGAGGTCAGAGCCTGGTCATCAGTTAATCCATTCCTGGATAATCAAGTGTTGTAAATCCAGATTAACAACAAAAAAGTACAGTTAATTCTTTATATGGGCCTGATCTATCTATCTAGTGCTCTTAAAGCACATCATACAACTAATGTTGTATTAAATCTGTATAAATTATTGATAAGTTAAATATTACAATACTATAATATCAAAAGCATGGTCACATTTTAAATTGGTTTTATTTTATACATTGCCCATTTCTGTACTTTTAAAATTTATTTAGACCGCAAAATCAGGAAATGCTAATAACACACATTATATAATCACACTTCTTTTCATTTCACAATCATCAGAACTTACAACATATACAGTATCTTTTATCAGTACTAATATGTTATTTCCAAGGAATCTTATTTTTTCTTGAATTTACACATCTCGATATCTTTCCAGTCTCTTGATAATTTATTTGAAAATGCTACCTTTCATCCCAAGAAGTCACACATTTGCAGTTTATTCCTTTTTAAATGAAGTTAAAGCTGACACATCTATGCAAGAGTACAAGACAAATGTAAAGAGACATTACTACAAAAATGAGCCCATGATACAGGTACTTGAATCCACTGACAGATGTGATGCTATAAAAACTGATGAGGAAGGACTGTGGCAAAAATGACAGCACGCTAGTCTGAGGGGAGCTGCCTGATGGTTGCCATGTGGTATGAAACTAGCGGTACCAGATCTCCTCCTTCTCAAAGATCCAGAAATCCGGCTTTTTATGTGAACTCTCAGGATTAAATGTTAACATAATTAATTTTTACCCCCTTCTCTGCTTGCTTCTATATTGTTCCAAAGGCTAAATTTTCAGTTTGGTCTTTCTAAAATAGGTATCATGTTAACTAAGTTGAGTATCAAATAAATTTCAGTTTTGATGTATTTGTTTTGCACAAAAACATTTTCAAGTTCACAGCAATACTGCAGATTGAAAAAACAGCATATACCACTCTGATGCCATTTTGAATTTTTGTGCTGCTTCAACCTTTCCAATTAAGTATCTCAAGGGAACACACTGAAGGGCAGAGTTTCCTGAGATAAACTTCAAGAAACTTACAATTTTTTTTTAAAACCAACAGTTCATACAAATTTCGGCTACTACCCCACAACTGCTCGTGTTTTTTTTTTTTTTTTTTTTTTTTTGAGACGGAGTCTCGCTCTTGTTGCCCAGGCTGGAGTGCAATGGCGCGATCTCGGCTCACCGCAACCTCCGCCTCCTGGGCTCAGGCAATTCTCCTGCCTCAGCCTCCTGAGTAGCTGGGATTACAGGCACGCGCCACCATGCCCAGCTGATTTTTTTGTATTTTTAGTAGAGACGGGGTTTCACCATGTTGACCAGGATGGTCTCGATCTCTCGACCTCGTGATCCACCCGCCTCGGCCTCCCAGAGTGCCGGGATGACAGGCGCGAGCCACCGCGCCCGGCCAAGAAGTCAGTCTTATCCACTAAAACATTTTTTTTCTCTTCTGGAAGCCAAAGATCTTTCTTGGGACATGCAGCTTTTAAGGAGTCAACAGACTCGCAGAGACTTTACTCTTAGGACGCCAGTACTCCGCGGGAGCCTGCGGCTTGAGGGCCACCGAGCACACACAGCCGTACCTGGTCCCGGGCATCACCCCGGGGTGGCCCCATCCCGCACGTTCTCAGGCTCACCCGCGGCCGCGGCGTTCAGCCTCGTGTTCCGCCCCCGGACGGCGGGACAGGCCTTTCTCCTCCGCCTCGTCCTCCCACAAAGAGCCCGCTTCCAAACCCGGACCCGGGCGGCGCCCGTCCGCGCAGAGGCCGCGGGAGGAGGAGACGGAGGCGGAGGCACGCAGGCCCCACCGCCCTCGGGAACGCGCCGGCCGGGCCCAGCGAGGGTCCGCGGCCGAGGCGGGCAGCGCGGCGGGGCAGAGCCAGGCTCTCGCGGCGTCTGCCCGGCCTCAGCCCCCGGGCGGCCGCGTGAGGGACACGGAGGACCGGTCAGACCCCGCGCGTCCCTGGGCCGCTGCGACCGCACAACACGCTCCCGGCCGGGCTCCCGCGGCGTCCTCACCTGTGCCTGGCGGCCGGGGCCCCCGGACCTGCGGCGCCGTCAGCAGAAGCCCCGCGCGGCGCCGGGAGGCGACGGGAGACAACAGCTCCCCGCCGCCGGGCCTTCCAGCTTCCGGTCCCGGGAAGGAGCCCCGCCCCTCTTCCTTGGCCCCGCCCCCCGCGGGGCGAGGATCCCGGATGTTGCCGCCCGCGGCGCGCCGGCTCCCCGCCCCTTCTCTCAGGCCGCAGCCCTTCCGACTGCGCTACGGGTCCTGCGAGGCCTGGCAAGGGTGTCGCTGTCTCTGGGGTGGCTAGAGCGTCCTCCCGCGCGGCGCCGCGCTGCAGGTGACGGCGCCCGGAGGCTGTCGGGAAGGAGGCGGGGTGACGTGGGGTTGACGAGCCCGGCGGCGGGTTTGCGGAGCGCTGTGGCCGGCGGCAGCTGGTGCGGGGGGCGGCCGCGAGCGAGAGGCGGATCGGGGCGGTGCGTGGCCGGGGCCATGACGGGCAATGCCGGGGAGTGGTGCCTCATGGAAAGCGACCCCGGGGTCTTCACCGAGCTCATTAAAGGATTCGGTGAGAACCGAGGGGACCGTCCCGGGCCTGGGGTCACGGGAGGAGGCCCGGGCTGGGCATGGAGTGGCTCCTGCGGCCGCCGCCCCGCATCCGAAGAGGGGGACGCGAGGGGCCCGGGGTCGGGGGGGCGCCCTCAGCCCCGGGCGGGCGCGCGTCCGCAGCAGTGTGAGGAGCCGCAGCGCCCGGGCGGGGAGGGCGCCCGTCTTCGCCCGCGGTGTTCCCGGGACCCGGCGCCCACGGCCTGCCATTGGCCGGGGTGTCCCCCGCCGAGCCCGCGAGCACACGTGGCCCTCCCCGCCGCCCCCGCCGCGGCGCGCACCTGCTCCCGGGCCGGGCGTGCCTTCTCGGGGTTGGGGTGTCTGCGGCCCCAGCGCCCGGGAGCGCGAGGTTCCGCTTCCTGAAGGCAGAGCGCCCTGCCGTGCGAATGGCCGCCCCGCCGGTTCCCCCCGCCGCGCTGTGCGGGCTTCGCCGCGGGGAGTTGTCCTGAGCTGGGGTTCTAGGGCAGAGGCCACGTGCTCTCCGCAGAGCTGCTCCCGGGCTGCGTGCAGTGCCTTCTGCCCGCGGTCAACGCGTTCGACTTCTCGTCCTTCCCTGTTTTGGTCCCGGTCTTTTCACAGTACATTTTGCTTGCTTGTTTGTTTTGTTTTTGAGACGGAGTCTCACTCTGTCACCCAGGCGGGAGTGCAGTGGCGCGATCTCGGCTCGCGGCAACCTCCGCCTCCCGGGTCTAAGCGATTCTCCTGCCTCAGCCTCCCGAGTAGCTGGGACTACAGGCGCCCACCACCACGCCTGGCTCATTTTTGCATTTTTAGTAAAGACAGGGTTTCACCATGTTGGCCAGGATGGTCTCGATCTTCTGACCTCGTGATCTGCCCGCCTGGGCCTCCCAAAATGTTGGGATTACAGGCTCACGTGAGCCGCTTGCCTGGCTGGACAGTACGTTTTTATCTGTACGTTTCCCAAGTATTATTGATTCTATGATGTTAAAACTTGTACGCATGATGACAAACGGTGGTATAGATATTGCCTATTGTACATAGCTTAATATTTGGAATGTCATTTATCAAGCATGTGGTGTTCATCTATATCTCAGGCACAGTGGTAAGGATTGGGAATTTTTCATATGAATAAACCATAACTGCTGTTTCGAAGAACTGACAAACTACAATATGGTGTATGAATTGCCATGTTCGAGTATGTACAAAATGTTGTCAGTACACAGATCATGGAGGAGCCCAGGCAGAAGGAAAGGCGTAAACAGTAGTGATGGGCTTAGCGAACAGCTAGCAAAGTGACTAGAACATAATGTAACAGACTGGAGGAATATTTATTTGGATCTGAAGCTGAAAAGATAAACTGAGGCCAGATTGCATGCCATGTTTTATAGTGCCCTGTAGTCACTGGGGATTTACCTATCAAATGTATTTTAATGCTGAAATGCCCTTCTTTCATAATTAAGATTTGCTGTGCTTGTAGTGTGCAGGGCAGATTGGAATACAGTAAGAGAAGCTAGGCATGTCCTAAAATGGTTGGAATCTGAGATGATTGGCTAAACTAGTGGGTCAGGAAGGAGGAGTTAGATTCAGTAAGTTTGCTGTATTTAAAGCAACAGTTGCATGTGGAAATTTCTGCTCTTCATTCCTTTGGGAGCAGAAATACATCCATAACATGCTAAATTAAAAAAAGGAGTTATCAGGGCTGCCAACCTTACAGTAGAGGTTGAGTGGTAGTATATTACTCCTACACACATAAGAGAAAAAAGAATCAACAGATAGCTGACTAGACCGGGAAAAAAGAGGCAAAAATTATTTTATGCTTTCCAGCCTGGGTGGCTCATGAAACAATTACAAGTGAAGAGCAAACTTGAGGGACAGGAAAATGGATTCAGATTTGGGCAGACACTGAGTTTGAGATGTCTGCAGATTTAGCCATACCTTCAAAGCCTTAACGATATGTTAAAGTTAACTTTCAGAAATGTACTAGGTAAGTTTGCTTACTGCTTCAATTTCATATATGCAGAAAACTTGGAATTGGAAATCATGTATGAAAGAACGATATATAAATTCATCTTCTGTACATGCACATATGAAAAAGCAATAGCTGTTAATAAATTGGCTTCATTAGCAGAAGAACTTGCAAAAAGTTAAATGATGATAGTTTTATGTCATCAGATGTTTCAAAGAAACAATCAGTTCTAATTATTTCCATAATTTTCGTTTTTTTCACTCAATTTATAGAATAACGCTTTCGGCAGTTGATTCTTTGAAAAGTGAAATATCTGTATTGTGAATGCTGACATTAATTCATTTCAAAAGTTCCGTTATTGAGAGGGAAATTAATTGTGAATACAGTAAGTATGTAAGTACGGCTTTTGGTGGAATGTAACATCATTAAATTAAGAAACTGGTGGAGGAGCAGAACTGTGCTTTTAATTGGTGTGGCCCATACATGATACATATGCGTGCCAAAACAAACTGTGCTAATCTATTGATAAAAACGGAAGCTATAAACATTTGCTTCCAGCCAAGATAGAGTAATGGGGACTGGATTCACTTTTCTTGCAACAAACCGATAACCCCGGCTTTCATTTTATTACGAGAAACTAGAAAACGAGAGCACACTAAACAAAAAGTAAGCAGACGACAGGAAGTAATAAAGATCAGAGTCGAAATTAGTGGAACAGAAAAGAGAAAAAAATGGTGAAAATAAATGAAACTAAGAGCTGTTTATTTGGGAAGATCAATAGAATCACTCTAGCAAGACTGATCAGAAAAAAAAGAGATGTTCCTGTATTTCAGTATAGGACTAAGAGAGGTGACATCACTAAAGATTCTACAATGTTACAAAGATAATAATACTATGGACAACTTTATGGCAATACATTTGACAATTTAGAATGAAATCTACAAATTTCTTTAAAGACACACATTACCAAAGCTCACTTAAGAAATAGATAACCAGTATATGCTCTGTATTTATTAAAGAAATGGAAATAGTAGTTTAAAGTTTTCCCGCAAAGAAATTCTCACCAAGGTGACCTCACTGGTAAATTCTATCAATTATACAATATTATAAATAATGCCAATTCTATGCAAACTCTTCCAAAATAATTGGAGAGGAAGGAATGCTTCCCAATTCATTCTCTGAGGACCAGTGTTATCCTGACACCAAAACCAGACAGATATTACCAGAAAAAATTACAGACCTATATCCTTCATTAACTTAAATGTACAAATTTTAAACCATTTTAGCAAATCGAATTTAATAATTCACTAAGAGAACAATAAATTATGACTAAATGGAATTTATCCCAGAAATTTAGAATTGGTTTAACACTCAAAAATCCTTGTAATACACCATATTACTAAGCCAAAAAACAAAAAACATGATTATGTCAATAGATGGAAAAGGCATTTAACAAAATCTAACATCTATTAAGAATTACGAAGTGTTAGATTTTATCCTGCTTCCCAGCAAGTAAGTTGGCTTGACAGTTTTATAGATGTTAGCAGACAACTTTTGGTTTAGAGATAAGGGTTGTATTACTCAGCATAGTAGGCAGCAGATTCATTTTCACCTTGGTTCCCTTTTCCTCTGAGTTCATGAGGATGGAGGGGGACCCTGGTGGATGCTGCACACATAGTGAGCCTGTGTTACAGCTGAGGAACTCTGAGCTAGAGAATGAATGTTACAATGGGGCTGCTAGCAAACCCGCTCAACTTTTGCCTTTAAGGACACATTATTATCTTGGACAGTAAATCAGTCTTCCCTCTGCCTTGGAGAAAGGCACTATTTCTGTCTTCCAAGTCTGTTTACTGTATGAACATCCTTGAAAAGATAGTTCAGAGCAAAGCTGGTAATTCCTTGCAGATGTACAGAAATAAGAGAAACCTATTGAGAAAATTCTTCCAACAATATTCACCCTTCCTTTCTACACGAAATAGCCGTTCCCTCAGCCCTTCTGCTCAGTATGAACTGACCGACAGGATTGGTATTTGTCTCTTTATAGTGTTTACAGTAAAAAACCAGATGGCTTTCTTGGATTTTTGTATTGACATTTCCTCTTGGCTCAAAGGGTTAATCCAGGGACGGCAGGATGTATTAGAGACTCCACCTTGTTATGCAAGGAGGAAGAGTAATTCCGTCATCTATGACAGCTCTGACCCATGAGTTATGTCAGATTTGAATGACTTTTGGGTCCAACGTGGTGTTTCCTTAACATGAAGGTCGATTATGACTGCTCCTAAGGTACATTTCACCATGTTTTGAAGAGAGAGGGATAATGCCTGGCTTTCACACAAATCTTGGGATGCACATGGTGCCCCTGGAAGCAAGTGCTGCTTACAGTTGTTACAGCCCCCAAAATGAGACCAACTAAATTTAGGGGTACAAGGTAACAGTGCCTGTGATTTAGGGCTCCCACTTGAAATCACTGGGTCTAGTCCTTGTTTAAGGAGAGACTACCTGAGGGCTGTCAATCCAGTTTTTCTTATTTGGTCACATCATCAGCTAAATGGAATTTATCTGTACCATGGAATGACTGAGAGTGGGGTTGTGAAGGACATCTGGGAGTGTTTTTTTGCAGGGTGCAGAAGCTGGGGTCATTCTTGGAGCTTCTGATAGACTTATCGGTAGGAGTAGGGGAATGACAAATTGTCAAAACCATCTGTTGGAAGATAGCATTCAGCATATCTAGCAGTCAGTTATGTTTGACACACTGACAGTAGTTTGGGAGGGCTCCACGAGTGTTTTTCTTGGGGCTCCAGGTTGGTTTTTAAGACAGTTATTTTTGAAATTCGTTTCTGAATCAGAACTACTTTATAGACTGATCAGTATAATACAGATGTTAATAAATAAATATTTCAAAGCGTTTTAATGTTAGCACCCGCTTTTACTTTGGAACAGTGTTCTAGTTTAGATGACAAATCATATGATCATTTTTTTTTTAAAAGACACAGTTCACTTATCCATGACAGTTTTTTTGTTTTTTTTTAAAACCAGCGCAGGTAGTAATGATCTCTCTTACTTCCAAACTTCCAGAACATGTTCTCTGTATGCTTCCTATGTCATTTATGCTCGCTGTACAGTTTTTGCATTGTATATGGTTGTCTCCTACCAGATGGTGACATTTTTAAGTATTGTGGCAATAGTTTATTAATTTCTGTCCTTGCCAGGGCCTAGTACCATGCTTGGCACACAAAAGGTACTTGGCAAATAACGTTTCTGAAACCTTCCCCCACTTCAACTTTTTATTTGATATATATTATTTGGGGAGTCTGTATTCAAAGTGATTCTTTGTGTTTAGTTTTTGATACAATTATATACCACACAAGAATTTTGTCACTTGGATGAAACAAGTATACATGAGGAAAGTGAGGCTCAAATAAATTGTGTTCTTCTCAAGGTTAAGAACTTTACGACAGTTCTGGCATCAGAACATAGGTCTCTGGAATCGTCGCTTATTTCTCTTTCCATTAAACCATGCTGTATTAGATATTTACTATTTTTTCTTGCATGAAGAGATGTGTTTGTGTTTAATGTGAGATTATTTAAATAGTGTCAGTACTTGAAATTCTACCTGTGCAGAAGGCCTTGAGGCACTTCAGTGCACTTTTTCTTTTTTGTTGTGGTATAATATGTAGAATGTTTTAATGTTTGGCCTGTTTTTGGTTGTCATTTGAATTAACCAGTGTTAACAGTTGACTGAGTTCTAATAGAAGTAACCAGTGTTAACAGTTGACTGAGTTCTAATAGAAGTAACCAGTGTTAACAGTTGCATTAACATTCTCCCATGCCCTTCCTGACACTAATAGAAACATAGGTTTACATTTACATGTTTTTTCCCCGATTTGATATATGTGAATGTCTATTATTATTAACTTTTTGCCAGATACTCAGATTTTTTTCTGGTTCTTCTCCAGTACAAACCATGTAGTAACTTTCTTTGTACATGTATCTTTAATATCAGAGTGGGCACTTAAGAGATATTTGCTGAATGGAGCAAACTGAGGCACAGAATGGCGTGAATACTCAGTTACATTGTTCGATTACCCAACTGGTTTTTCTTTTTTAACTACTTTTTTTTGAAGTAGGTAGTCTAAAGGCTTCTCTAGCTTTCGCTTGAAAATAATCTGAAAAATCAAAGTGCCCAGACTTTGGAACCTGATGTGGGTTTTAATTAGTTTTCTGGCACATAGTAGCTGTAGTGAATGAATATAGGCAAGTTGATTAATACCCAAAAACTCTTGCATTAAATTCTTACCTTGCAGGGATTAGAGAAAATACATATAAAGCACTTTACATAGAGGACATAAAATACTTTGGTAAATATGGTTGTTTTTTGGATTGTGATTAATACTGACTAACGGTGGACCCTTAAAGTACGCCAGGCACTGAATTAAATGTATCTCCTACATTATCTCATTAATTCCTCAAAACAGCTCTGTGAGTGTGAGGAATGGAGAGGTTCAATGGTTATATTGCTGTTAAATGTAGGAGCCAAGATTCAAACTCTGGCAGTTTGGAGGCCAAGCTCTTAACCACTACACGATTACTACAGTATACTAGAGCAGAGTTCCTCTACCTTGGTACTGTTGATATTTTGGGCCAGGTACTTCTTTGTAGTCAGAGCTTGTCCTGTGCAGTGTAGGGTATCTATCAGCATCCGTGGCCTCTACGCAATAGATGCTAGTAGCAACCGCCTTACCCCTCACACCAGTAACAATAATGACAATAAAAAAAAGTCTATCATTGCCAAATGTTCCCTGGGGGGCAAAATCACCCTGGTTGAGAACCAGTGTCCTAGAAGAGTATTTGGGAGGGGAGAAGGAGATGTGACTCTGAAGTGTTGAAAATATACACTTGGAATTTAGGATAAGGATCAGAACTAAAGATGTGATTTGAAACTTACTGTTAAGTGGTAGTTACTTACTTTCTTAGGAAAAAAAACGTGTACCGTAAGAAAAAAAATACAGGGCTAATGGCAGAGCTGGACAAATAGAACAGTTGAGTGAAAGCAGTGGATAGAGGAGCCAGAGATTTAGAGAGACAGAAGAAACAGTCACAGAGTGACGAATTTTAAATTATAAATATACTCTCATTGTAAATAATTGGGATCTATTAAAGGAAGTAATTAGATTTGGCTGCGAGCTTTATTCGTTTTACCATTTTGTTTTGTCCTGTCTTGCATTTCCTTTAGTTAGTATTTTATTTCATGTTGAAGGAAAAAATGAATTATTCTATTTTCTGAAGAAAATAATTTATTATTTCAGGTTGCCGAGGAGCCCAGGTTGAAGAAATATGGAGTTTAGAGCCTGAGAATTTTGAAAAATTAAAGTAAGTTTAACTTCAGTTATATTAACAATAATAATCTGTTTATACTTTAGCAAACTTAAAGGATATTCACTTTTTTTAAATTTTACTTGGATTACTCTAGGCTGAATACATTATGTCCTTTAAGTCTCTTCAATCCTGTGAGATAGGTATTATTATTCTCATTTTATAACCAATAACCTGAGGCTGATAGGTAACCTGAAAGGGAGTCAAACCTAAGTCTCCGTAATTCCATATCCACAAAGTACTGGTTGGTTGATTTTACAAAATTCACTTATATATCAATAGTGTTAGAACATGGAACACGTTTTAACATAAAAAGCAAGAATGATAGGTCAATGTACAAAGGCATATTTAATAGATAATATATATTTATAGTAATCCAGAACTTGCCTATGCACTATCACACTGCTTTTGGGAAAGTTATAGTTGAAATTTCGAATGTTGGTGGCAGAAACAACTTTTCTCCTTCCCTCATCTTTCTGGCCAGAATCACCTCTCTTAGCTTCTCCTTACCCCTGACCACCATGCCCTCAGATATTGACCCTGTGTCTTCAAATGGAGGGCTAGAGGAAATTTCACTGGTGGGAGACTTGGAGTCTTGGAATTGGGTCAAGGAATAATCTTAAAAGGGAAAATAGGGACTTGGGGATATGCCAACTGCTGTTGGTAGTAAGAAGGAGATACGTAGTTTGCTTCTTCCCGCCTTTCTCTTTCTGGTAAAAAGAGCAATCACTTTAGGTGAAATGAGATTATTTGTGGCTAAGATCATGGAAGGTTTATTAAAAATGTATCATTTGAACTGTCTTTAAAAAGATAGGAGCCAGGCATGGTGTCAAATGCCTGTAGTTGTAGCTACTCGGGCAACATAGTGAGATCCTGTGTCTAAAATAAAATAACTTTGAATCAAATAAAAAGATAGGAAAGTTTGTTCTATTTTTTTGAAACAGAGTCTCACTCTGTTGCCTAAGCTGGAGTGCTGTGGTGTGATGTTGGCTCACCGCAACCTCTGCCTCTTGGATTCAAGTGATTCTTCTGCTCCAGCCTCCCAAGTAGCTGGGATTACAGGCACCGATCGCCATGCCTGTCCAATTTTTTTTGTTTTGTTTTGTTTTTGTTTTTTTGGTAGAGACGTGGTTTCCCTATGTTTTCCAGGCTGGTCTCGAACTCCTGGCCTCAAGTAATCTGCCTGCCTTGGCCTCCGAAAGTGCTGGAATTACAGATGTGAACCACCATGCCCAGCCCTGAGGACAGGAAATTTTTTTTGTGGAGTGGGAGGCAGTTGTGATAGATAGACTAGAAGGAATTTTAAAGCAGTGATTTAATATTTTGTGCTCAAAAACAGTTCCTTAGGAAAGTGGATGATTTCATTATGTATGAGATGATAGCATCCATTTATATTGCAATATGAGGATTGTTCATGAATCCAATAATATATGAAGGTTATTTCCTATATTTAATACAGGTAATATATGTTATCAGCCATTTATCTGTAAACATCTTACATGAGCTTTATTTATATATTTTGGAGTTCAGCCAGCTTCTAGTTTTACTATGTTCTTATTTTTTAATTGAGGTGATATCAGGTAGAAATGAATAGTCTAGAGATTTGAGAATAAACCTTTCACTATAATTTTATTTTAACTGATATAATCTTAAGTTGTATTAGTGTCTTCCAAGGCAACAGTCTAGTGACTATGAGTGGCAATAGCGATCTTTTAAACATTCTCAGATTTAATTAATTTACTTCATTTGCATTCTATTTGTTAAATAACTGACTAAAGTGTATTGTAAAAGAAGCAGGGTTTGATGTCACTAATATGTATTTTATTTTGTAGGCCAGTTCATGGGTTAATTTTTCTTTTCAAGTGGCAGCCAGGAGAAGAACCAGCGGGCTCTGTGGTTCAGGACTCCCGACTCGACACGATATTTTTTGCTAAGCAGGTATGGTCCTTGGATACTCTGAAAAAGTCTCAAGAGCAGCCCTTTTTATAAACAGGACTCTAGTTTACTATTACTTGCTTCTAGTGCAGTAGTCCTCAAACCCTTACACTCTTAAAAATTATTGACATTCCCACTTAACACTCTTAAAACTTACTGACATCCTGAAAGAGCTTTTGTTTCTGGGATTATCTATCAATATTTGCCATATTAGACATTAAAACTGAAACATCTAATAATGTTTAGGGCAGGTGTGGTGACTTATACCTGTAATCCCAGCACTTTGGGAGGCCATGGCAGGAGGATCCCTTGAGCCCAGGAATTTTTTTTTTTTTTTTTTTTTTTGAGACGGTGTTGCTCTGTTGCCCAGGTTGGAGTGCAATGGTGTGAGGCTCACTGCAACCTCTGCCTCCCGGGTTCAAGCAATTCTCCTGCCTTGGCCTCCCGAGTAGCTGGAATGACAGGCACTTGCTACCACACCCAGCTAATTTTTGTATTTTTAGTAGAGGCAGGGTTTCACCATGTTGGCCAGGCTGGTCTTGAACTCCTGACCTCCAATGATCTGCCTGCCTCAGCCTCCCAAAGTGCTGGGATTACAGACATGAGCCACTGTGCCTGGCTGAGCTCAGGAATTTGACACTAGCCTGGGCAACATGAGGAGACCTGGCTGTATAAAACAAAAACAAGGCCGGGCATGGTAGTTCATGCCTGTAATTCCCAGCACTCTGGGAGGCTGACGCCAGGAGATTACCAGGTTAAAAGAGCTAGACCATTCTGGCCAACATAGTGAAACCCCGTCTCTACTAAAAATACAATAATTAGCTGGGAGTAATGGCAAGCGCCTGTAGTCCCAGCTACTCGGGAGGCTGAGGAAGGAGAATTGCTTGAACCCAGGAGGCAGAGGTTGCAGTGAGCCAAGATGGCGCCACTGCACTCCAGCCTGGTGACAGAGGAAGACTCTGTCTCAAAACAAAACAAAACAAAACAAAAAAATAAATTAGCTACATGGTGGTGGCATGCTTGTGGTCCGAGCTACTGGGGAAACTCAGGTAGGAGGACTGTGTGAACCCAGGCTATGGAGGCTGCAGTGCGCTATGTTCACACTGCTGTGTATTCCAGCCTGGGAGACAGAGCTTGACCCTATCTCAAAAAACTAAAAAGAAAAAAAGAATCTATCAATAAGTTTTGAAGTAATAAACAATAAACTTGTTACATGTTAACATAAATAACATTTTTTAATGAAAAATAACTAGTTACCAAAAAATTAGCTTGAAGACTACATTGTTTTACATTTTTGCAAATGTTTTGAATGTCTGCATTAATAGCATAGCTGGATTCTCCTATCTGCTTCTTCATTCAGTCTGTTGCAGTGTTTTTGTTTTGTTCCGCTTTTGGTTGAAATACATGAAAAAAGTTCCGTCTCACACATATGTGTAGTTGGAAAAGGAGTATTATCTTTTTCAGGTAAATATATCTTTTGACAACATGTCAAAACTTTGAAAGTATTGCTTTCTCATAGGTTAGTTGTAATGTGAAATTTGTACTTTGTTGTGGTAAAATCCTTTGGATTATCTTGCCCTTCAGTGAATCTTTTATTCCTGCATGATTTTGTAACATTGTCTGTTTACTGGTGTATGAATATCTTTTAAGTGTTGATACGTTAGATATGATATCATCTATATTATCAGAGAAGTTACCCATAGCAAACCTTTTAAGCTCACAGTGGCAGATCTAAGTTTTACAAAATTCTAATTTTTAACTTTTCACTTGAAAATTCAAATTTTATCAACAACGACAGATACCATTAGGTGTTTGTTCACAAAGCAACAGGCTGATTTAACTCATTTTTAAGAAAATATCTGCTGTATGTCTTTGTCTGGAAAACCACATTTGTCTCTCATTTGTTCTTTCAAGCAAAAATGATGTTCCAAGGAAAAAACTACCAATTTAGCTTACGAATCACTTGCCGAAATACTTTCTTCAAGATAACTAGCATATCTCAGTATATGACAGTAGTTCTTTATTTGTACTTCCTATTTTATTCCACGGAATATTAAAAACTTGTATTCCAAGGTCAGAATTTGATCAAAATAACTTTTACTGCTTTATCAAAGATGATTTTTAGTAAAACTTGCTTTTTGTTTTGTTTCTTTTTTTAAACTCTTACGTATGTCAGTGAAATAGTTTCATGCTACTGCCTAGATTCATGCTAAAATACTAGCAGTTTTACACACTGTTGCTTTTGTGTCAGCAGGGCAGATGGAAAAGAAGAAAAGGCAATAACTGCCTTAGAATTATAGTGGAAACCATTTTGAGCTCACAGACTCCTTGAAAAGGGTCTTAGGGATTCTTGAAGATCCTTAGATAATACCTTCATTGCGTTTGTTTGAAAATTGCACTTATTTCTGAGACCCAAAAAGTTGCTTAGCATAATCTGATTATCCCTTAGAAAGGTGGGGAATAAAACTGTATTCTCATTACTGCCTTTGAGATAAAGCCTTTACTACTCCGTAACTTGTTTTCCTTTTTCTTTTATTTTATTGCTCCTTTCTGTTTTCCTCTAATTTTTTTGAATTGAGCATTCTTACAGAAATTAGAACTTCTTGCTTTTACTTTAAGGAAAATAGGTATTTTTAATTGTATATTTAAAAATGTGTAATTTTTTAAATAGCGGAACTTAATATTACAGAAATATAAATATAGTCATGAAAGTGAATATCCTTGTAATCCCATACCCATCTCTACTAACCTTTTAACAGTTTGACTCGTCCATTTAATCAACAAGTGATCATTGAGCACCTACTTTGCCAGGCATTGTTTTAGGTACTAGGTATGTAATAGTTAACAAGAGAGGAATGTTCAACAACTATAATAATATTATTAATGCAAGCAGTAACCAACATTTGCTCTTGCTGTGTGCCAGATATTGTAATTTAGATATATTTAATCTTTGCAACAACCCTGTCAGGTGGTTATCTTCATTTCACAGATGAAGAAATTGAGGCCTAGAAAAAGTATTTGCCTGAGATCACACAGATAATGTGTAGTGGATCCAGAACTTAAGTTCAGGTATAAAACCCAGGTTTGTGACTCCATAGGTCATACTTACTTCCACATTATTTTCTATTCATATGCTAACATGTTTTCCGTACAATTTTGTTTGCTAAAATTGGATTATTATGCAGAATATTTTGTTTTTTTCACTTAGTAGTGAAAGTTTGACTTGTTGTTTCATTTGTTTCATTTTAGCACACGTAATAAATATTAACATTTATTGAAGGCTTACTAAGTACTTTTTTTTAGTACTTTTATATATGTTTAAAATTTAAATATATATCAATTACAAATTTATATATAAATTTAGTAATTATTGCTTATATATTATATAAATATATGCATTGTTATATTTAATATTTAAAATTATTAATCTGATTCCCTATAGCAGTCATCTGGTTTGGTAGGTTCCTCATCATTTTATGGATGTGGAAACAGAGTCCTAGAGAGGAGAAGAAACTTGATCATGTTACATAGCTAATCAGTGGCAGCGCTGGCAAACCCAGGCACTGTGGCTCTGCAGTCTGTACTGTTAGCCTTATCACAACACTGCCTCCCTTTGTGTTCTAGGCATAAATACCCTATAATTTAATTAATTAATCTTTGGCAATCAACATTTTGAGTTTCTAATTATTTCTCTAAATAATCTGGTTGGGCACAGTGGCTCATGTTTGTAATCCTAGCACTTTGGAAGGCTGAGGTAGGAGGATTGCTTGAGCCCAGGAGGTTGAAGCTGCAGTGAGCTGTGGTCTTGCCACTGCTCTCCATCCTGGACAGCAGAGCAAGACCTGTCTCAAAAACAAAACCAACAAAAAAAACAAATAGTCCATTTATTTAATATTTGTGTACGTATGTATCATTATACATATAGTAACTGTAATTTTAAATCCACAGTTGTCTGTGAATTTTAAGATCTAGGTAGTAGAGAAAAGCCAGGGGACAGATAAGTTTAAAAGTCTGACAGGTGATTTTTCTCCCTTTTAAAAATGCTTTTGTTTTTTCAATGTATGTAAGCGTATATGCCACTGTAAAAATTTGAGCATTATAGAGCAGATGCTGTAGAAAATAAAAGTGCCTTATAATCTCTGCTTTAGATATAACCATTGAAAACAATTTATATTTTTACAGATATTTTCCATATATGTTGATGTATGTTTGTGTTAGGTTATTCTTGCTTCGCTATAAAAAATACTTGAGACTGGATAATTTATAAAGAAAGGTTTAATTTACCCACAGTTCTGCACTGCAGGCTTCATAGGAAACCTGGTGCCGATCTCTGCTCAGCTTCTTGGGAGGCCTCAGGAAGCTTTTACTCATGGTCGTAGGCAAAGAAGGAACAGACAACTCACATGGCTGAGCTGGAGTGAGCGAGAAAGGGAGAGTGGGGAACACACTTTTAAATGACCAGATTTTGTGTGAGCTCAGAGTAAGAGCTCACTTAACATCAAGGGGATGGACCAAGCCATTCATAAGGGATCCACCCCCATGATCCAAACATCTCCCACCAGGCCTCACCTCCAGCACTAGGGATTACATTTTAACATGAGGTTTCAACAGGGACAAATTTACAAACTGTATTAGTATTTAATTGTGTTTCTTCTACAGTAAACTGTAAACCTCAGCGTTACGGATTTTGTTTTTATATTCAGTCCCTGGCACATGTGGATATCCAGTAAATGCAGACTGCACTGTTCATCTCTAAGAATATTAAAGAGTGCTAGAATTTACTAACACCAGAATACTAATGTTGTCTGATTTATAGAGACCTAGCTATTTTAAGGTACAAGATAGTACTCTATAAAGAAAGAAAAAAATGATAGTAGAGTATGAATTTATAATTTCTGGAGTCCCTTGATATTTCTTAGTTCTGTGTTACGTTTCTCTCTTACTCTAATATTTTATTTGTATTATTCCAGATGTGTCTATGAAAATGTCAGATTAGTGATTCCCCATAATATCATTCTTTTGGTACTTTATTTTACTAACACTTAGTGATAAACTGAGAGGTCAGTAATTCCCCATTATTATTTGTCAGCCTTTTTAGTGTATGCCTCCTATAAGTCTATGCTAGGAGACTTATGTATTGCATAATATGTAATTGTTGATTTTAGATTTCAAGGGCTTACAGTAATAATTTCCAATCCAGTATGTCTGGAGTATTTTCAGAAATTTAAAAAGTTTAATGAAATCATATTTATTTGATAAGGTTATACTGATTAACTAAATGGCATTTATACTGGAATTACCTCAATATAGAGAGGTAACACTATCTATTTTGTGCTGATCCTGTAGTCTAATTCAAGGGGGCTGTATGTGTATGTGTCTGTGTATTGTTGATTAATAAAATATTGAGGAAAGAAATATATCCTAGTAATTGCAATTTGTATATAAGGATCCAGAAATGAAATTATGGTAGTTGTTCACCACAAAATATTGTTGTCTTATTATCATTTCACTGATGAGAGAGCTGAGATGTGATCTGCGTGCTTAAAATCGTGCTGCAGTGGTACTGGATTTATGTGACTCCATCTGTTCAGTCTTTCAGGAAAGAATGATTGAGTACCTACAATGTGCCAGACACTGTAGTGCTTGGAGAATGAAAAAGTGCCATGATTCCTGCCCTCAAATATGCTTAGTGTTTAGTGGACGCAATTGGTATTAATCGATTAAATGTAAAATTACAATGATGATAAGTGCTGACTGGTGTGAAATGATAACCATATTACAAAGTTTAAGAACCATCCACAAAACAACCCCCACTTTGAAGACGAACTATAGAGTTTGGGGTCCTCAAGGCTATCCTCACTTGTGGCAGCACTGCAGCTTTGTCTTGGGTGGGGCCACAGATCATCCTCAGGTTCTGTAATTGGTTAGAAAGACTCGTAGATGTCACTCAAAACTGCTATACTCATGGTTGTGAGTTATTACAGTGACAGAATATAGATTAAAATTAGCCAAGGGAAGAGCCGCATGGGGCAGAGTCCAGGACAGTTGACATGTGCAGAGCGTCTAGTTGTCTTCTCCCAGTATTGTCACAGACAGTGCTCGCTCTCCTAGCAATACTATGTGACAATATGCAGAGTATTTTCATCCAGGGAACCTCATCTGATTCTTGCTGTCCAAAGTTTCTACTGGGCCTTGGTCACATAGACCTGGTTGGCTACCTATGTGGTTGACCTTAGTCTCCAGACCCACAGGAGGTTGAGCAGATTATCTTGACCCAATACCCCCAACCTAAGTCGCAGTGTTAGACCATCAGTGTGGTCCAAAGCCCCCAGGCAAATAAAGATACTCTTGGGCTTGGCTTTTTAAGGACTTGGAGATCATCTCCCAGGAACTGAGGACGAAGGCTAGACCTCTCTTTGGGAAAGGTCAATTTTTTTTTACTATATTCATAAAAATGGGACTTTGTCAGAGACAAAGCCTCTCTGAGTGACAGTTTACCTGAAACCTGAAGGTTAAGTAGGTATTAAGTAGGTATTAAGTAGGGAAGAAAGGTTCAGGGTCATTCCAGATTAATTACAGCTTTATAGCAAAAGTGAATGAGATTACTAAGAGATACTGGAAAAAGACCAATGTAGCTGAACTGTGCAGAGAAAAGGGGACATGTAGTGAGATATGAAGCAGAACAGGAAATATGTCAGCCCGGATTAGGTGCAGTTAGGCATAGGCATAGAGAAATAATAGTTTATAAGGAATAGATTTTTTTTTTACGTTCAAGAACGGTCAAGGTTGCAGGCTCTTTTGTTTTGCTCCTTTATATATGTTTTCTATTCCAAAGGTTACTTCATGGTCCAAGATGATTTCTAGAGCTTTAGCCATTCTTTCTCAATTCCACATTCAGAAGGAGGAAGCCGAAAGCATACTCCCTTCCCTTTTATGGAATATGCCTGTGTCACATGCATACTTGTCTTTCACCAAAGCTCAGTAGTTTGAGTTCACAGTAGAGGACACTAAGAAAGTCGCCTTCATTCCAGGTGGTCCTGGGCCTGGATCAGATTTATATTCTCTAGCCTACAGATGTAGATAGAGGTCAGATCTTCCAGGGCATTTTAGGCTATGATTGAGGCTTTTGTCTGTATCTTTAGAGTCATAGTTACTGAAGTGTTTTAAGAAGAGTGTCATCAACAGATTTTCATTAGAAGAGGTCATTTTGGCTCCAGTGTTGGGAATGCATTTGAGAAGCAGTGTAGGACATGAGTAGATGTCAGTTAGGAGGCTTTTGCAGAAGTCCATTTGATAGTAAACAAAAAACTGGAAGTACAGAGAGATGTGAATGGATTCAAATAATATTTAGAGATAAAGTATTAGCACCTTTCATGTGTAATAGATTAGATATGAGGATGGAGTAGGAGGACATTATGATGATGCCTGTTTTTCTTTTTACCTTTAAAAAAAAGTTGCTTTTAAGGTACCCAGAATGGAATTAGAAGAATCCTTGGTTAATAACACGTATCTATGATTGGTTTACTCATGCTCCCCTTTTATTTATTTGGTTATTTTAAGAAACAAAGTCAGTGCCTAAGAACCCACCACCCAAATAATCTTCAGCTGATATTTCCTTTTGTCCCGTTCATCGTTCAGTGTGCTTCTCATCTTCCCTCTCTCCATCCAGTATAACCCTCATGTTGAATTCTGTTTATCTTTTTTTAATGTATTTTTTGTAAACCTGAAAAAGGTGTTTGTAAATAAAATTCCAACTTGATAAAAAGTATCATGTTTTCTGTACATTTTGGGAGGTTTTTTTTTTTTTTTTTTTTGTTTTGAGACAGGGTCTTGCTCTATCACTCAGGCTGGAATGAAATGGCATGATCACAGGTCACTGCAATCTCAGCCTCCTGCCCCAGCCTCACAAATAACTCGGACTACAGATGCACATCACCACACCCAGCGAATTTTTTATATTTTTCAAAGAGACAGAATCTCATTATGTTACCCAGGCTGGTCTCCAGCTCCTACAGTCAAATTCTCCCACCTTTGCCCTCCCAAAGGACTGGGATTACAGCTGTGAACTATTAGGTCTAGCCTACTTTTTTCACTTAATATCATATTGTTAAATTTCATCCATATATTTATTATGATAGTTCATTTATTTTGCATGCGATATAATATCAACTGCACAAACATGCTAGTTTACTTAATCTTCTGCAGGCTGCAGATTGTTTTTTGGGTTTTCAGTTTGAGTTACTGTGAATTGTGTTGCTGTAAACATTTTTTTTTGTAAGTGTACAAGTTTCTCCTGGTATATACCTAGACGTAGAATGACTACTTCATCTCATATGTGAATGTGCGCAACTTTTGGAGGGAATATTAAAATGTTTTCTGAAGTAGCCGTTCAAATTTGCACTTCCACTAGCAATGTGTGAGAGTTGTTACAAAGCCACATATCCTGACACGTGACATCACTAGGCTTTTAAATTTTTGCCAGCCAATTGGTTCCAAAATGCTACTTCATTTTTGTCTTGGCTTATGTCTCCCTGATCACTAATCATATTGAAATGCTCTTTAGTGGCCATATGAATTTCCTCTGTGAAATTCTTGTTTATGTTATTTTTCAATGGGGTTAATTGTGCTTTTCTTTAAAAAAAATTAATCGATACATAGTAAATGTAGAATTTGGGGGACACGATAATTTAATACATTCATATAATTTAAAAAGATTAAACTAGTATAATTGGGATATCACTCACCTTAAATACTTGTCTTTATGCTAGCAACATTCAAATTATCCTCTTATAGCTACTGTAAAATATATGATAGATTATTCAAAACAATAGGCACCCTACTGATTTGTCAAACAGTAAGTCTTCTTTATTCTATCAAACTGTGTATTTGTACCCATTAATCAAACTCCATTCATCCCCTTCACCACCCAGCCCTTCCCAGCCTCTGGCAACCGTCAGTCTATTTTCTATCCTAGAAGATGTGCTGATTTAGCTTTCACGTGTGATTGAGAACATGAGATGTTTGTCTTTCTGTACTTGACTTATTTCATTTAACATAATGACCTCCATTTCCATATTGCTTCGAATAATAGGATTTTATTCTTTTTTATGGCTGCATAATCTCACATTGTATATATATACTATATATTTTTTATCCGTTCATCCATTGATGGGCTCTTAAGTTGATTATATATATTGGCTATTATGAATAGTGCCATAATAAAAACATAGGAATGCACATAATTTTTCGGTATATTTATTTCCCTTCTTTTGGATCTGTGTACGCAGTAGTGGAATTGCTGGATTACACAATAGTTCTCTTTAGTTTTGAATAACCTCCATCCATACAGTTTTCCATAGTAGCTATAGTAATTTACATTTCTGCCAATAGTGTTTATGAGGGTTCCCCTTTGTCCACATCCTCACCAGTTATTTGTCATTCCCTTTTTATTAAAAGCCGTTTTAACTTGAGTGCGATGAAAACATTGTAGTTTTGATTTGCATTGCTCTGATGATTAATGATGTTGAGCATGTTTTCATATACCTGTTGGCCATTTGTATGTCTTTCGAGAAATGTCTATTTAGATCTTCTGCGCATTTTAAAATCTGATTATTTGATTTTTTCCTATTGAGTTGCTTGAGCTTCTTATATATGCTGGTTGTTAATCCCTTTTAAGATAGGTAGTTTGCAAATATTTTCTCCCATTCTGTGGGTCGTCTCTTTACTTTGTTGATTGGTTCCTTTGTTATGCAGATTCTTCGTAGTTTGCTGTAATCCTATTCATTTATTTTTGTTTTTGTTGTCTGTGCTTTATTAGGTCTTACTAAAAAATTTTTGCCCCGACCAATGTCCTGGAGATTTTCTCCAGTGTTTTGTTGTAGTAGTTTCATAGTTTCAAGTCTTATATTTAAGTCTTTAATCCATTTTGATTTCATTTTCGTGTATGGTGGGACACTGGGATCTAGTTTGTTTTTTTCTGCAATGGTTATCCAGTTTTACAGAACCGTTTACTGGAGAGACTACTATTGTATATTCTTGGCATCTTTGTTGAAAATGATTTGTCTGTAAATGCATGGATTTATATCTTGATTCTCTCTTTTGTTCCATTATTTATGTGTCTTGTTTTTATGCCAGTATCATGTTGATTTGGTTGTTAGAGCTTTGTAGTCTATTTTGAAGTCAGATAATGTGATGCCTCTAGTATTGTCTTTGCTCAGGATTGCTCTGGCCATTCTGGGTCTTTTGTGTTCTGTATAAATTTTAGGATTGCTTTTTCTGTTTTTATGAAGAACATCATTGATATTTTGACAGGGAGTGCATTGACTCTATTGCTTTCAGTAGAATTGTCATTTTAACAATATTAACTCTTCCAGTTCATGAGCAGGGAATATCCAGTTTTCGGTGAACTCTTCATCAGTGTTGTATACTTGTCCTTGTGTAGATCTTATAGACCTTTCACTTCTTTGGTTAAATTGATTCCTAGGTATTTTATATTCTTTTTTTTTTTTTTTTTTTTTTTGAGACACCCATTCTGGAGTGTAGTGGTGCAGTCTCGGCCCATCTCCGCCTCCCAGGTCCAAGCAATTCTCCTGCCATAGTGTCCTGAGTAGCTGGGATTACAGGCATGTGCCACCACACCAGGCTAATTTTTGTATTTTGCAAAGACAGAATTTTGCCGTATTTGCCAGGCTGGTCTCACACTCCTGGCCTCAAATGATCTTCCTGCCTTGGCCTCCCAAAGTACTGATGTTACAGGCTTGAGCCACTGCACCTGGCCTTTTATATATTCTTTGTAGCTATTTTAAATAGGATTTTTTTCTTAACTTCTTTTTCAGATTCACTGTTGGCATATATAATAGCAGCTGATTTTTGTATGCTGATTTTGTATCATGCAAGTTTTTTTTTTCTGGGGGGACAGGGTCTTGCTCTGTCATTCAGGCTGGAGTGCAGTAGCACAATCATAGCTCACTATAACCTCCTGTTCCTGGGCTCAAGCAATCCTCCTGCCTCAACCTTTCAAGTAGCTAGGACTAATTTTTAGTCCTGGCTAATTTTTAGAATTTTCTGTAGAGACAGGGTCTCATTATGTTGCCCAGCTGGTGTTAAACTCCTGGGCTCAAGCATTCCTCCTTCCTTAGCCTCCCAAAGTGCTGGGATTACAGGTGTGAGCTACTGTGATTTGTTATATCCTGCAACTTTACTGAACTCATTTATCAGTTCTAAGAGTTTTTTGTCGTCCTGAGGTTTTTCTAAGGTTCTGTCAGCTGTGAACAGTGCTAATTTGACTTCTTTCTCTGCAGTTTGCATGCCCTTTATTTCCTTCTCTTGCCTGATGGCTCTAACGAGGACCTCCAGTATTATGTTGAATAAAATGCTGAAAATGATCATCCTTGTCTTGTTCCTGATCTTAGACTTTCATTTTTTTTTTATATTCAATATGATATTAGCTGTGAGTCTGTTTTATATGGCTTATGTTGTGCTGTGGTATGTATCTTTCATATCCAGTTTATTGAGGGTTTTTGTCATAAAAGGGTGTTAAATTTTATCGAATGCTTTTCAGCATCTGTTGAAATGATTAGGTAGTTTTTTTCTTGGTATCACCTTTATTGATTAGCATATGTTGATCCATCTTGGATTCTTGGATGACTCTTAGTTAATCATAATGAATCATCTTTTTAATGTGGTATTATTGAATTTGGTTTGTTACTATTTTGTTGAAGACTTTAGTTAGCATCTTTTATTGTCAGTGATATTGATCTGTGGTTTTCTTGTGTACTTGTGTGGTTTTGGTATCAGAGTAGTGCTGCTTCTGTAGAGTGAGTTTCAAAGCATTCCTTCTTCTTCCATGTTTTTTGAAGCATTTGAGTAAAGTTAGCATTTGCTCTTCTTTAAATGTTGGGTAGAATTTAGTAACGACACTATCAAGTCCTGGGCTTTGCTTTACTTTTAATTATGACTTTGATCTCATTACTTGTTGTTGGTTTATTTAGGTTTTTTATTCCTTCGTGATTCAGTCTTGGTAGGTTGTATGTGTCTAGGAATTTATCCATTTCTGGGTTTTCCAATTTTTGGTATATAGCGCTTCATAATACTTTATAATGATTCTTTGTATTTCTGTGGTCTCAGATGTTATCTGTCCTTTTTTGTTTCTGATTTTATTTATTTGGATCATCTTTTTTCTTAGCCTAGCTAAAGGTAATTGTACTTTAGGTTCTGGGGTGCATGTGCACGTCATGCAGGATTGTTATATAGGTACACACATGGCAATGTGGTTTGCCTCTTCTATCCCCCCATCACCTATATCTGGCATTTCTCCCCATGTTATCCCTTTCCAACCTTCCCACCCCACTGCTGTCCCTCCCCTGGCTCCCCACAACAGACCCCAGTGTGTGATGCTCCCTTCCCTGTGTCCATGTGTTCTCATTGTTCAACACTCACCCCTGAGTGAGAACATGCAGCATTTGATTATCTGTTCTTGTGTCAGTTTGCTGAGAATGATGGTTTCCAAATTCATCCATGTCCCTACAAAGGACACAAAGTCCTTGTTTTTTATGACTGCGTAGTATTCCACGGTGTATATGTGCCACATTTTCCTTGTCTAGTCTATCATCCATGGGCATTTGGGTCAGTTTCAGGTCTTTGCTATTGTAAACAGTGCTGCAGTGAACATATGTGTGCATGTGTCTTTATAATAGTATGATTTATAATCCTTTGGGCCTATACCCAGTAATGGGATTGCTGGGTAAAATGGAATTTCTATTTCTAGGTCCTTGAGGAAGCACCACACTGTCTTCCACGATAGTTGAACTAATTTACATTCCCACTAATAGTGTAAAAGTGTTCCTGTTTCTCCACATCCTCTCCAGCATCTGTTGTCTCTAGGTTTTTTAATGATCACCATTCTCACTGGCGTGATGTGGTATCTCAATGTGATTTTGATTTGCATTTCTTTAATGACCAGTGATGATGAGCATTTTTTGATATGTTTGTTGGCCTCATAAATGTCTTCTTTTGAAAAGTGTCTGTTCATATCCTTTGCCTACTTTTGAATGGGTTTGCTTTTTCTTGTAAATCTGTTTTAGTTCTTTGTAGATTGTAGATATTAGTGCTTCGTCAGATGGGTAGATTGCAAAAAGTTTTTCCCATTCTGTTGTTGTCAGTTCACTCTAATGGTTGTTTCTTTTGCTGTGCAGAAGCTCTGGAGTTTAATTTGATCCCATTTGTCTATTTTGGCTTCTGTTGCCAATACATTTGGTGTTTCAGTCACGAAGTCCTTGCCTATGCCTATGTCCTGGATGGTTTTGCCTAGGTTTTCTTCTAGGGATTTTATGATGTTAGGTCTTATGTTCAAGTCTGTAATCCATCTGGAGTTAATTTTAGTGTAAGGTGTCAGGAAGGGGTCCAGTTTCTGCTTTCTACACATGGCTAGCCAGTTTTCTCAACACCATTTATTAAATAGGGAATCCTTTCCCCATTGCTTGTTTTTGTCAGGTTTGTCAAAGATCAGATGGTTGTAGTTGTGTGGCATTGCCTCCGAGGCCTTTGTTCTGTTCCATTGTTCTACATCTCTGTTTTGGTACCAGTACCATGCTGTTTTGATTACTGTAGCCTCGTAGTATACTTTGAAGCCAGGTAGCATGATGCCGCTGGCTTTGTTCTTTTTGCTTTGGATTGTCTTGGCTATGCGGGCTCTCTTTTGGTTCTATATGAAGTTTAAGATGGTTTTTTCCAGTTTTGAGAAGAAGAAGGTCATTGGTAGCTTGATGGGGATAGTGTTGAATCTGTAATTTACTTTGGGCAGTATGGCCATTTTCATGATACTGAGTCTTCCTAACCATGAGCATGGAATGTTTTTCCATCTGTTTGTGTCCTCTCTTATTTCCTTGAGCAGTGGTTTGTAGTTCTCCTTGAAGAGGTCCTTTACATCCTTTGTTAGTTGTATTCCTTGGTATTTAATTCTCTTTGTAGCACTTGCGAATGGGAGCTTGCTCATGATTTGGCTCTCTGTTTGTCTGCTATTGGTGTATAGGAATGCTTGTGATTTCTGCACATTGATTTTGTGTCCTGAAACTTCGCTGATGTTGCTTATCAGTTTAAGGAGATTTGGGGCTGAGATGATGGGGTCTTCTAAATAAACAATCATGTCTTCTGCAAATAGAGGCAATTTGACTTCCTCGTTTCCTAATTTAATACCCTTTATTTGGTTTTTTCTTGCCTAATGGCTCTGGTTAGAACTTCCAATACTATATTGAATAGGAGTGGTGAGAGAGGGCATCCTTGTCTAGTGCCTAATTTTAAAGGGAGTGCTTCCAGTTTTTGCCCATTCAGTATGTGTTGGCTGTGGATTTGTCATAAATGGCGTTTATTGTTTTGAGATACGTTCCTTTCACACCTAGTTTATTGAAAGTTTTTAGTATAAAGGGCTGTTGAATTTTGTCGAAGGCCTTCTCTGCATCTATTGAGATAATCATGTGGTTTTTGTCTTTGGTTCTGTTTATGTGGTAGATTACATTTATAGACTTGCGTATGTTAAACCAGCTTTGCATCCCCGGGATGAAGCCTACTTGATTGTGATGGATAAGCTTTTTGATGTGCTGTTGCAGTCGGTTTGCCAGTATTTTTTTGAAGATTTTTGCATCTATGTTCATCACGGATATTGGCCTAAAGTTTTCTTTTTTTGTTGGGTCTCTGTTGCGTTTTGGTATCAGGATGATCTTGGTCTCATAAAATGATTTGGGAAGGAGTTTCTCTTTTTGTGTTTTTTGGAATAGTTTCAGATGGAATGGTACTAGCTCCTCTTTGTACATCTGGTAGAATTCAGCTGTGAACCCATCTGGACCTGGACTTTTTTTGGTTGGTAGGCTATTATTGGTACCTCAACTTCAGTCCTTGTTATATGTCTGTTCAAGGTTTCAGATTCTTCCTGGTTTAGGCTTGAGAGGGTGCAAGTGTCCTGGAATTTACCTATTTCTTCCAGGTTTACTTGTTTTTGTGCGTAGAGTTGTTTGTAGTAATCTCTCATGGTAGTTTGTATTTCTATGGAATCGGTGGTTATATCTCCTTTATTGTTTTTTATTGCATCTATTTGATTCTTCTCTCTTATTTTTTATTAATCTGGCTAGAGGTCTATTTTGTCGATCTTTTCAAAAAACCAGCTCCTGAATTTCTTGATTTTTTTGAAGTTTTTTGTTGTTGTTGTTTTGTCTGTATCTCCTTCAGTTCTGCTCTGATCTTAGTTATTTCTTGTCTTCTGCTAGCTTTTGAGTTTTTTTGATCTTGCTCCTCTAGCGGTTTCAATTTTGATGATAGGCTGTCAATTTTAGATCTTTCCTCACTTCTCATGTGGGTGTTTATTGCTGTAAATTTCCCTCTAGAAACTGCTTTAAATGTATCCCAGAGATTCTAGTATGTTGTGTTTTCGTTCTCACTGGTTTTGAAGAACATCTTTATTTGTGCCTTCATTTCATTGTTTATGCAGTTGACATTCAGGAGCTAGTTGTCATTCAGGAGCCAGTTTTTCAGTTTCCATGAAGTTGTGTGGTTCTGAGTTAGTTTCTTAATCCTGAGATCTAATTTGATTGCCCTGTGGTCTTACAGACTATTTGTTATGATTCCCATTCTTTTGTATTTGCTGAGGAGTGATTTATTTCCAATTATGTGATCAGTTTTAGAGTAAGTTGATGTGGTGCTGAGAAGAATGTATATTCTGTGGATTTGGGGTTGAGAGGTCTGTAGATGTCTATTAGGTCCCTTTGGTCCAGATCTGAGTTCAAGTTCTGGATATCCTTGTTTATCTTCTGTCTCGTTTATCTGTCTGATATTGACAGTGGAGTGTTAAAGTCTCCCACTATTATTGTGTGGGAATCTAAGTCTCTTTGTAGGTCGTTAAGAACTTTATGTATCTGGGTGCTTCTGTATGTATATATTTGGGATCCTTAGCTCTTCTTGTTGCATTGATCCTTTTACCATTATGTAATGCCCTTCTTTGTCTCTTTTGATCTTTGTTGGTTTAAAGTCCGTTTTGTCAGAGACTAGGATTGCAACTCCTGCTCTTTTTTGCTCTCTGTGTGCTTGGTAAATCTTCTTCCATCCCTTTATTTTGAACCTATGTGTATCCTTGCATGTGAGATGGGTTTCCTAAATACAGCACACCAATGGGTTTTGACTTTTTATCCAATTTGCCAGTCCATGCCTTTTGATTGGGGCATTTAGCCCATTTACATTTAGGGTTAATATTGTTATATGTGAATTTGCTCCTGCCATTTTGATGCTAGCTGGATGTTTTGCCCATTAGTTCATGCGTTTTCTTCAATGTGTTGATGGTCTTTACTGTATGGTACATTTTTGGAGGGGCTGGTAATGGTTGTTCCTTTCCTTGTTTAGTGTTTCTTTTAGGAGCTCTTGTAAGGCAGGCCTGGTGGTGACAAAAATCTCTCGGCAATTGCTTGTCCGTAAAGGATTTTATTTCTCCTTTGCTTTGAAGCTTAGTTTGGCTGGATATAAAATTTTAAGTTGAAAGTTCTTTTCTTTAAGGATGTTGAATATTGACCCCAACTCTCTTCTGGCCTGTAGAGTTTCTGCTGAGAGATCTGCTGTGATTCAGATGGGCTTCTGTTTGTGGGTACCCTGACCTTTCTCTCTGGCTGCCCTTAGCATTTGTTTCTTCATGTCAACCCTGGTGAATCTGATGATTATGTGCCTTTGGGTAGCTCTTCTTGAGGGATATCTTTGTGATATTCTCTGTATTTCCTGGACTGGAATGTTGGCCTGCCTTGCTAGGTTGGGAAAGTTCTCCTGGGTAATATCCTGAAGAGTGTTTTCCAGCTTGGATTCTTTCTCTCGGTTATATTTATTCTCTCAGTCATTTCATAGGTACACCTATCAAACGTAGATTAGGTCTTTTAACATAATTCCGTATTTCTTGGAGGCTTTGTTCATTTCTATTCACTTTTTTCTCTCTAATCCTGCCTTCTTGTTTTATTTCATTGAGTTGATCTTCAATCTCTGATATTCTTTCTTCTGTTTGGTCAGTCGGCTATTGAAACTTGTGTATGCTTCTCGAAGTTCTCGTGTTGTGTTTTTCAGCTCCATCAAGTCACTTATATTCTTCTCTAAGCTGTTTATTCTAGTTAGCTTTTCATCTAACCTTTTTTCAAGGTTCTTAGTTTCTTTGCATTGGGTTAGCACGTGTTCTTTTAGCTCAGAGAAGTTTGTTATTACCCACCTTCTGAGGCCTATTTCTGTCAGTTCATCAGCCTCATTCTCCATCCAGCTTTGTTCCCTTGCTGGTAAGGAATTGTGATCCCTTGGAGAAGGAGAGGCACTCTGGATTTTGGTGTTTTTATCCTTTTTGCACTGATTTCTTTCCATCTTAGTGGCTTTCCCTACCTGTTGTCTTTTTAATTGGTGAATTTTGGATGGGGTCTCTGAGTGAACATCCTTCTTGTTGATGTTGCATCTATTTCTCTCTGTTTCTTAGTTTTCCTTCTAACAATCTGGCCCCTCAGCTGCAGGACTGCTGGAGGTCCACTCCAGACCCCGCTTTCCTGGGGATCACCAGTGGGAGCTGCAGAACAGAAAGGTTTGCTGCCGGTTTCTTCTTCTGTTATCTTCATCCCAGAGGGGTACCCTCTGGATGTCAGCCTGAGCTCTCCTTTAGAGGTGTCTCTTTGGATATACAGGGGTCAGTGAGCTGCTTCAGGAGACAGTCTGTTTCTTACAGGAGCTCAACTGCTGTTTTGGGAGCTCCGCTGTTCCATGCAGAGCTGCTGGGCAGGTATTTTTAAGTCTGCTGCAGCGGAACTCATACCCACTTTTTTTCCAGGTGTTCTCTCCTGGGAAGGTGGGGCTTTATTTATAAGTTCCTTACATGCTGCTGCCTTTTTTCATAGATGCCCTGCCCAGCACTGAGATAGTCTAGTCACAGCCTGCCAGCAGAGGCATTGCTGAGTTGCTGTGGGCTCTGCCCAGCTGGTGTGTGAACCTCCTCGTCGTGTTGTTTACAGAGGTACAGTTAGAACTGCCTCTGTAGTGGCGGACACCTGTTCCCCCACCGAGCTGGACCGTCCTGAATCCAGCTGTGCTTGCTGCAAAATTTGAGCGTCTCAGATTTCTGGTCTTTGAGGGGTGGGACCCGCCCAGCTAGAACACCTGGCTCCCTGTCTCAGCCCCTTCCCTTTCAGTTGAATGGATGGCTCTGTCTCCCATGCATTCCCAGTGCCAGTTGAAATGACCACCTGATTTGTGTGAGTTTTTGTGTGCCAACCCATGGCACTGACTGAAACAGCTGTGCTGGAAACTTGTGGTGCTTTTCCACCCAAGAATCTCTTGGTCTGTGGGCAGCGAAAACTCGTTTGGAAATGTGGTGATCACTCACCTTCTGCATTGTTCTTGCTGGGAACTGCCCTCCAGAGGTGTTCCTATTTGGCCATCTTGAATCCTACTCCTGTAAGATGATTTTTATGTGAGTTTGATGAGGACAGGACCACATCCTACTTATTCACTGTATGTTCAGCATTTATTACAATGTCTGGCATGTAGTAGGTGCTCAGTAAGTATTATTTGAATGGATGTATGGCTATACACTTTACAAATTTTTGTTTGTTTTTTTGTTAATTTTGTACTACATATAGCATGACCACTTGGTGGCACTAAAATCCTTTTAAAACTTGAAGATATGTTCTTATTCCCAGGTACATTATAACTTTTCTTCTCACACACGCATACAAAATGATCTACAATATATCATGGACAGTATAAATCATTATTGACATCAAAAAAGAAAGTAATCACAAGAATTTTTTTCTACTTCCTAAAATCCTAAAGTAAAGGATAACGGATTTGAAATGTTTGATAATATTTTCTGCTGTAGTGTCACTGCTTAGTTTAGCATTGGGAATATATTTTTAAGGTGTCATGATTTTGAAAGAATGTGCTGATAAGTATAAATTTTAATTTCTCCTAAGTTTACTCCTCCCATTGCTATCCTCAAGATAATTTCACCTTAGGTAATTTTGGCCTAAGATAAGGGAACACTAAGTGTTAAAATGTTTTAGTCAACGACATTTAAAAGCTCTTTAATCATTAAAGTTTTCATCCAAATTTACTAAAGAACTGTGATTCAGATCAAAATACATATTCGTAGAAATCAGCAGCAATGTTGGATTCTGGATTTATCACTACTTTTTCCTAATTTATCAGTTTTACAACAGTTTTGAATACAAAATACTTAAAGAGAAGAATTATAGAAGCATGGTGGTGTTATTATGCTTATTGAGAATTAGGAGTATGAGACTATTCTGTAATGGAGAGTGCAGTCTTATCAAGGAATTTCTCAAATATACTTCAGTCAACAGTTCAGGAACTGGTAGTATTCATAAGACCTTAAAACCTTTACCAACATAAGAAATAGAGAAGTATAAGAATTAAAGAAGGAAAATAATTGTAAGTTTTTCTTCTGAAATCAGGGAGGATAAAAATAGATGATTTACTAAAATGTAAAATCATAAGCTAATTAGCATTATTGGAAAGACTAATTACAATATAGTAACATAATATAGTAGGACTAAGCTGCAATTTTAAAAATCTATAATTAACCTTGCTGGTGTTCACACTGATCATCTGAGGTTCTTCCCAGCTTCATGATCTCAATACTGTAGGTGCTTAGGCAGTGTGGAAGAAACTGGTGTTCATAAAGTGGCTTACAATCTTGTTGGAGAGACCACGTGCAGGTACTGAGACAGCCTAACATGATGGCTGTGTACACAAATTCTAGAACCAGATTGGCTGTGTGCTCTTGGCAAGTTACTTAACCTCTTTGTGCCTCAGCTTCTACAAATCTAAAATGAAAATGGTAATATTACTCCTTCTTCATAAGTTGTTGAGAGGGTTAAAAGAAATAATACGTGTGAAGTGCCTACAAAAGTAACTGGTGTATAGTAAATGGTATCTAAATTTCTCCTTTGGCTAGAATGTGAGGTTTAGATAATTTGTTAAACGAACAATTAACAGCTAGATGATAGCAATGTAAACACTGTACGTGACTGAGTAAAAAAATCTGTGGACGTTACATATCCTGTTTGAGAATTCAAATGAGAGTAGACACTAATGTGAATTGTTTTAGAATTTCTCTAAAATCACATAGATGAGTTGAAGCTTATGCTCGGTAATAAAATACGAATTGAATTTGAATAGGTAGAAATGAGTCTAGGAGGAAATGAATAGGAGAGAAGGACAAGCTCTGTTGGCTTAATCAGCTATGTTTTCAATCAGGATAGTTGGTCTTGTTACCCTAATGGATTGGTTTTTGGTAATATTATGAGTTCATTGAGTTCATTTGGTTTCCTAGAATCTTCAACCTCAGAATTGCAGTAAATTTCTATAAGCAGATTAGGATAGAAATTAAACATTTATTCTGCTGAGACTTTATAAAATATAATTTGAAAACTGCTCCTATTTTGGGGTCATCGTCACCAGTGAAAAACTATTTTTTTGTTTTTTTTAAACAAATTGCTATCTTCACTCTTATATTTTATAGGTAATTAATAATGCTTGTGCTACTCAAGCTATAGTGAGTGTGTTACTGAACTGTACCCACCAGGATGTTCATTTAGGAGAGACATTATCAGAGTTTAAAGAATTTTCACAAAGCTTTGATGCAGCTGTGAGTACAACCTTTTTCTTATTCTTAAAAAGTCACATTTGTGAAAGTTTGTATATTAATAGGCTACTTTAAAAACTTATTTTAGATGAAAGGCTTGGCACTGAGCAATTCAGATGTGATTCGACAAGTACACAACAGTTTTGCCAGGTAAAGAGACTTTATGTTAAATAAACTACTTCTTTCTTTTCTTCTTTGAGTCTCACTATTTTTTTCTTTACTATAGACAGCAAATGTTTGAATTTGATACGAAGACATCAGCAAAAGAAGAAGATGCTTTTCATTTTGTCAGTTATGTTCCTGTTAATGGAAGACTGTATGAATTAGATGGATTAAGAGAAGGACCGATTGATTTAGGTAATGTGATTCTTGTTCCTGGTATTTCACTTTTGATAGGGGAAAACCTGTTAGGTATTTAACCTCATTTTTGTCACAGTGCTGCTTAAATTTTCAAGGTACAAGTGACTATGAGGTAATAAAATACAGTGAAGGCCTTAAGCTCTTCAGTATGTTGTTATTAATATACAGGAAGGACATGTTGACTAGTTCAGTTGAAGCCTTTGAGTTTTGCCAAGTAAAATTATGTTTTAATCCACAGGTTATGTAATTTTATTTTATTTTCCATTTAACATTTAAAAACTACCCTTAGTGAACTTAAATAGTTTTTCTCGTTATTTTTAACCCATTCATAAGGGAGAGCAAACATTTCGTATCATCTGTATTAAAATATTTTCATTTGGAATTGTATAATTTTATTGTTTTGCAATCAAGAAAATATTTTTCTTCAAAGTTCTCTATTTAGGTAGTGCATTAATGTATTATCCTTTGTGCCAAAGCATAGATTTGTTCTGATCCCACCCCATCTCTAATGCTGAGGAAAAACAATAAACACTTACCAAGGTTGAGGTATAATCTGTAGCTTTGAAAGATTACTGAAATAATAGGTTCACAAAAGAATTTTAACTGCTTATTTTGACTTCATTAAATTTTTTCTTGTTTTTAAATTAGGTTTGAAGTCCAATACAACTTGTTTTAGTTGAATCTAATGTTATATGCTATTCATGAAAGTTTTAGATTTAAAAAAAATTAAATGAGTTCGTTTTGTTTGTACTTTTTGCCATGCTTCATGTGTAGGACCAATAGTTTATGTAATGCAGATTTCCATGTTGCCTCTATATTTAAAAATATTTATTTTTCTATGTCTATTATAAAAATTTATTTATGGACTTGAAACAACATAATTACACTAAAAACAGTTTTACTGCCCTAAATTTGTTAAAATATGTGAAAAAAAAATTTTGGACCAAACTTCTGCATATTAAAATTGATTGTTCCTATTTTTGTTTGTGTTAACTGTTTTAAATTTCTTTCTAGGTGCATGTAATCAAGATGATTGGATCAGTGCAGTAAGGCCTGTTATAGAGAAAAGGATACAAAAGTAAATGCTCAGCTGATCTCATTGGCATAATATTCTGTTTATTAAGTATTTTTAAAACTTGTATATTATTGTTATTTTAGCAGTATGCACGGAACATCTACACCATTTTTATTTTAACCATTCTAATAGATGTATAGTGATACTTAATTGTGGTTTTAATCTGCATTTCCCTGATGACTAATGATGTTGAAAGGCTTTTCGTGCCTTTTGCCCATTTTCTGATTGGATTGTTTTTTTTTCTCTTGAGCCTGAAGTTCTTTACGTATTCTAGGTACTAATCCTTCATCAAACACATTGCCTGCAAGTATTCGCTCCCATTCTGTAGCCCATCCCCTCGTACTCCCAAAATGTTTTTTCACAGAGCAAAAGGTCTTAATCCTGATGAAAAAATAGTTTATCAGTATTTCACACTATGAATTGTTTTTGTTGTCAAGTCTAAGAAATCTTTGCCTCATTGTAGATACCAAAAACTTTTTTCTGTGTTACTTTCTTCAAAGTTTATAGATTAATGTTTTATGTGTTAGTCTCTGATGTATTTTGAGTTAATTTTTGTATATGGTATGACATTTAGGTAAAGGGTCTTTTTTTTTTTTTTTTGCTTATGCCTATTCAGTTACTCAGGCATAGTGATTGAAAAGGCTGTCCTTCCTCCACTGAATTCCTCCTGTACCTTTGCAAAAATGAAGTATATTTGTATGGCTCTATTTATGGGTTCACTATTCTGCCCATTGTTCCATTTATCTGTTCCTCTGCCAGTACTGCATTATGCTGACTACTGTAACTATCAGTCTTGAAATCATGTAGACTGATGCCTTTCATTTTGTTCTTTTTTTCAAAATTGTTTCAGCAATTATAGTTCCTCAAAAGTGAGACTTTGGATCTTATTTAAGATTTCTGTGTGAGCTGGTTTTATGGATATGGCTCTGACAGGGTAACTCGTGGGTGCCACCTCATTACTGCCAGGTGGGAGTAGATGTCCAACTTTCCTACCAGGCCTTCGGTGACACCTTAGGTGGAATGGGGTTTCTTGTTATTGCTGGACAGAGACGGGAGTTTCAGCCCCCAGCAGGGTTTCTGTTGATACCACTCTGGCTGAGATGGGCAGGAGTGCCTTGCTATTGCTTTCCACTCATACTGAAGTGGAAGAGGCTACTTTGCCTACCAGTAATTGTCACTACTCGATGGTAGTGACAATTTTGGCCTCCCATTCCATGTCCTCTGATACCACAAATGAGTGTTGTCATTACCACATGGCAGGGATGAAAGTCTCCATTCCCTACCCAGCCTTTTGAAATACCAAACTAGGAGCCTTGTTAAAGGTTGGAAGTCAAGGCTCTTTATTCTGCTTTTACTGGTTTTGAGTAGGAGTGGGGTCACAGATTTTTTAGTCATGTTTGGCTATAGTAGAATGATTATTGTCTAAAAGTTTTCTGTCTTGTGAGGCTGCACCTTTTCTGTCTGGCTAGAGAGAGCAGACTTTTGTTGGAGCTTTTTTGTCTGTACCTGTCGGTATTTCCTGGTTGCTGGTTTCTTCAGCTCCAAGTCGGGGATATATGAGGCAGAAAAAAAAACCCAGGGAATTCCCTACTTTATCATTCTTGGTTCCTGAGTTCCCCAGCTTGTCTGCCTTTTTCTACCTTTCAGAATGTTCTTGCTCTCTCTTTTTAAAAAACAGATTATGTCCCGGGTTTTTAGTTGTACTTACTGGCAGAAGTAGGGACTCGGAAGTCCCACAGTTAGTGTTTTAAAAACATTTTTGCATAGTTGAGAGCACTGTGGTTATATTGGGACCGTATTCTTTTCAGTGAATAGAGCTGTGTATGAGAAACTCTTAGAGATAAAGTAATGCAAAATGGGCTTACATTTTCTATATATTTTCATCTTAGTGCTATTTATATAATGTTATAAATAATGTTTTTAATATCAGTCCTTACTATGAACAAGCTTATGTTATGAGATGCTTCATTGGTACTAGAGTAGTGAAAATCGAGCATCATTCAGAAATTTTACTATAGGATATAATTATATATTATATTAATAAAATATGTAAAATGTTTACATGTCATAAGATAAAATTTAAAATATATAAATAGAAAGTTGATGATGACTTGGAAAAAATTATATGATGAGGAGCATAGTTAATACGCATTAAGATGCCAGTCTAATAAATTTAACAAATGTGGAGTCTTCATTTGTTTTTTTCCTAGCTCGTAAGTAAATGAATTGTCATGTTTCTTATAAAGGTAGGGAAATTAATGAAAATATTTTTTATTTCAAATGTTTTAAGTGGTACTAACATTATTTTAGAACATTTAAAAAACATTTGTGATTGATGATATTTAGCTATTTTTTTTTTTCCTACAGTTGTCTTTCCTATATGAAAGCTTTTTGTTTGTTTGTTTGATTTTAGAGACAGGGTCTTGTTCTGTTGCCCAGGCTGGCGTACAGTGCACTATCGTAGCTCACTGCAGCCTCCAACTCCTAGGCTCAAAGGATCCTCTCCACTCCTCAGCCTCCCAGGTAGCTGGGACTACAGGTGCACACTTATGTGCCTGACCTGAAAGCTTTTTAAAAGTATCCATTTTTATTGTTAGCCAATTGATAGACTCTTGTTTATACTAGGAAATTAAGAGGGTAATCACAATAGGTTATCTTAACTGTAATAGTTTTATAATTCTTTATTAATTATAAACTTAAATAATTTTCTTCTAGGTACAGTGAAGGTGAAATTCGATTTAATTTAATGGCCATTGTGTCTGACAGAAAAATGATATATGAACAGAAGATAGCAGAGTTACAAAGACAACTTGCAGAGGTTTGTGGCCGTGTTTTTAAATGCCAAGTTCTAGCTTGGTTATTTTCTCAGGAAAAGTATTACTGTATATATATAATTCTTGGTTGTATATGTGTGTGTATATATATGATTACATACATATATACGTGTGTAATCAAGGGCTCTGAATGGTGATTAAGAAAATACACACTCCGGACTGAGGTTGCCTAGATGCGGTTCCTGGCTTTGCCACTTAGTGGATATAGGAATTTGAGTATATTTCCCTGTGACTCAGTTTGATCATGTAGCATAAAGATAATAAATAATCTTTACCTCATAAGATTATCAGGAGGAGTAAATGAGGTATGACACGTAAATCACTTAAAATAATGACTAACAAATGGTAAATGCTAAATAAGTGTTAGGAATGGACTATTTTAACTATTTCCTGTGATTTCATTAAATAATTAAGGAAGTTAATTCTCAGAGAGTTAATCAGGTACATTAGAGTCACATGTAGTCTTTACTAGCTATGATTATCTTTCTGTAGTAAATGTCATTGGAGAAGAGATTTAGTAGACAAAGTTTATTTTACAATCCTGTGATCACATTTTTTTAAGCATTTTTAAGAAAATTTATTTTATAGTGTAGTAGGAGATTATGGCAAAAGAGTATATTACAGTGTAGGTTGTTTTAGGTGAAAATTCATATGTATTAGAACATAGAGCCGGGCGTGGTGGCTCAAGCCTGTAATCCCAGCACTTTGGGAGGCCGAGGCGGGTGGATCACAAGGTCGAAAGATCGAGACCATCCTGGTCAACATGGTGAAACCCCGTCTCTACTAAAAATACAAAAAATTAGCCGGGTATGGTGGCGCGTGCCTGTAGTCCCAGCTACTCAGGAAGCTGAGGCAGGAGAATTGCCTGAACCCAGGAGGCGGAGGTTGCGGTGAGCCGAGATCGTGCCATTGCACTCCAGCCTGGGTAACAAGAGCGAAACTCCGTCTCAAAAAAAAAAGAAAAAAAAAGAACATAGAAATATGGAAGGAACTATTTGGGGGCTTTTATCCTTTAATGTTGCTGTTAGGCTGGCATGCTGTTATCAATATGAAGAGTAGAAATTTGAAAATAATTGTTCTGTGTTTATCATTTTAAAATATTCTGAACGTAAGCCTCAGTTATTAGGGTGTGCTATTTTTTTCCCTTCCCCTAAGGAGGAACCCATGGATACAGATCAGGGTAATAGTATGTTAAGTGCTATTCAGTCAGAAGTTGCCAAAAATCAGATGCTTATTGAAGAAGAAGTACAGAAATTAAAAAGATACAAGGTATGTTTTAAAAAATATGTTCCTTTAATGTTTTAATACAGAGCAGTATATTTTGAGATGAAGGTATACTGAATGTTTGTTGGCTTTCCCTCCTATCATTGACAAAATTTCAAAATATTATGTTGATTCTCCGATACCCTACAAAGATAAGTAGTGAGATGTCTTTCAGTTTTATTTTTGTAAAATATTATTAGGAACAATTTTAACCTGTTTTATTTTTCAGTTCACTGTTGTTATTCTTTTTTTTTTTTTTTTTTTTTTGGTGGAGTCTTGCTCTGTTGCCAAGGCTGGAGTGCAGTGGTGCAATCTTGGCTCACTGCAACCTCCACCTTCCAGGTTCAAGCAATTCTCCTGCCTCAGCCTCCCAAGTAGCTGGGATTACAGGCGTGTGCCGCTATGCCTGGCTAGGCTAATTTTTGTATTTTTAGTAGAGTTAGGGTTTTGCCATGTTGACCAAACTGTTCTTGAACTCCTGACCTAATGTGATCCATCCACCTTGGCCTCCCAAAGTGTTTGGATTACAGGCATGAACCACTGTGCCCAGCCTATTATTATTCTTATTGATGTTTAAATTATCCTATCTTTGGCCATTGGGAGCTACTTCAGGCTGTCTCCTAAGTGTTTTCGGCATAACCTCCTTAGTTTCTGATAGCCTTCTTTTCTTTTCTTCTTTTAGATGGAGTCTTGCTTTGTTGCTCAAGCTGGAGTGCATTGAGGCAATCTTGGCTCACTGCAACCTCTGCCTCCTGGGTTCAAGTAGTTCTCCTGCCTAAGCCTCTCAAGTAGCTGGGATTACAGGCCTGCGCCTCCACACCCAGCTAATTTTTATATTTTTAGTGGAGATGGGATTTTACCATGTTGGCTAGGCTGGTCTTGAACTACTGGCCTCAGATGATCCTCCCTGGGCCTCCCAAAGTGCTGGGATTACAGGTGTGAGCCATCACGCCCAGCCAGCTTTCTTGCTTTCTAGTATAAGATGTTTCAGACTTTTCTTTTTTGGGGGACAGAGTTTTGCTCTGTCGCTCAGGTTGGAGTGCAGGGTACCATCTTGGCTCACTGCAACCCCCCACCTCCTGGGTTAAAGCAATTCACCTGCTTCAGCCTCCCAAGTAACTGGGATTACAGGCACCTGCCTCCACACCTGGCTAATTTTTGTATTTTTAGTAGAGATGGGGTTTTGTCATGTTGTCAAGGCTGATTTCAAACTCCTGACCTCAAGTGATCTCTTTGCCTTGGCCTCCCAAAGGGCTGGGACTACTGTTATGAGCTACCATGCCTGGCTTAGACTTTTCTTGTACATTTCTTGCTTAAACTTGGAATCAGCCATTTTGTAAAAAAAATCCCTTGTTGAAAAGTGGTATTTAGACACCACTATCTGGGCACTCAGGGTGCTCAGTGCTGCTGATTAATCATTGTTTCTAGGCCTTTTTAGAGCTACAAATACATTTTTGTTTGTTTCATATTTTATTTTTGAAGAGAAAATACATCATATATTCATATTAATACTCAAATTTAGGATTCAAGGACTTTGTGCATAAGGAATTTAAGAATTTCCATTTCTTCTATTAAGCTGAAAATCTTGGATTCTTAACAGAATTGATGTAATTATTTGTTTTATGCCATATACATGTAGTATGTATATAATGTATGTATGTGTATATGTATATGTGTATATGTAAAACAGTCCAGAATAATAGTACCAATAGTATAAAAACAAGTGAAAAGTCTTTTCTTAAGTTTGTCTTATTCCTTAGGATAGATCCTATTTTGGATATATAATCAAATAACTGTATTTTAAATTCACTTAAAATTTTTTGCTGCTGATTTTGCTGTTACATTTTTTAGAGTTAAAAATTTGATTTAATTTTATTTAGTCATGTCAAGCATTTATGTAATTCAGAGTCAAATATGAAGGTGAGTTATTTTTAATAAATGTCTTCTCTTTCACTTGCAATCTGTCCAATAACCTTTTTTTTTCAGAAAAGCAAAGAGTTGGGGAAACTGGATTTTGTGTTACTTTGGATGTGGAAGATTTATCCCATTTGTCATGTGTGTTATGATAGTTAAAGGATTGTTTTTCATTTGAACGTCAGTGTAAGGCAAGAACTATCCTTTTTCTTGCTCACCACAATGTCAGTATAGTGCTTTGTGTCATACTTAACAGACAAGTGATTATTGTTAAATGAAATACATGAGCCTTAAATTAGTAGGATTTCTTCAGATGGAAGTGGTAGGGGCAGGCAGGCTCTAGAGTATTCCAGGAAAAAGGGAGGGCTAACCTCATAGAGACAGGGAAGGAAGAAATAATATCTTTGCTGATTATTTTCCATTCACGTGATAGTTTAAAAAGTAAATTACCCATCTTTATATATACTTATACAGAGTTATTATATAATTAGCTAACTTTTAATATCTGCCCAAAAGAAAACACAAACTAAGTTTCATAATTTCTATAAAGTTTCCTCCTTTATTGTTTGGGAATGCTTTGTTTAAAAAAAGATAAAATGATTCTCATACTGCTGTAAAACAAACGTGTTAAGCTTTAATTTAATTAATTAACTGAAGGAACTCTAGTTAAAGAAGTCAGAGAAGCCCAAATTTATATGAAGTAGAGAAATGTTGAAATGAATTTAATAAGAGATGGAAATTTTCCATGGAAGAAGGGCAATCAATTAAACCAGACAAAATATATAATAGTTCAGTGACAGTGAAAGCCTAGAATCTCATAACTTGAGAGGACGTTCTCTAGACAGTGCATAGTTTTCCACTGAAGTTTAGATTTTTTCCTGCAGTGTACCCCCTTTCGATCAAAAACAATCTGAAGGAAAGATTGTGCTTGACCACAAAATAAAGCTGGTCTCATTAGACTTTGCCTGATTATTTGCACACGTGAAGTAGCAAGTGTTAATTTAGCATGTAGATCTTCTTTAGTTGTTTTTATAAATGACATTTTCATAAGTAATATTAGATTGGACTTTTGAAGGCCTCTATTATTTGCTAAGTCAAGGGCAGGAAGCCATGCCCGAGAAACTCCCTCCACATGATTTATTGTTAATCTTTATTCTCAGTGGAAACGGAATCTCATTATTTCAAAAATCATTTTCTTATGAGAATGGATATTTTATACCATTTCAATTTGAATTGGATGCAAAGAATAAAATACCAGAATTAGCAGAAATGTAGTTAGTGTGGATTGATGTTTGTTTTATTTTCAGATTGAGAATATCAGAAGGAAGCACAATTATCTGCCTTTCATTATGGAATTGTTAAAGACCTTAGCAGAACACCAGCAGTTAATACCACTAGTAGAAAAGGTAAGTATTTTATTGGTAGATACTTAAATTAGGTTTAGATACTCCAAAAACATAAAATGTTCTTTTTTTTTTTTTTTTTTAATGAGTAGAGGTAAAATTTTTGGAAGCTTTTAAAATTTTTATTCTTTTGCTTTTGCCTCTTGTTTTATATTCTGTAAGAATTAGTTCAGCTGAAACTGTAAAATGAAAAATAAAGAATTACCCCACTACTTTAGCCTTCCAGATTCTTAGTGACAAGACCTCAGGTTATGCTGTATTAATTTAAATTTAAAACACTATTCTTTTTTTAAGCAAAAACAGATTTTTAATGCTCATAACTGAAATAATATTTTCCTAGTTTAGCAAAAATTTGAGTTGATGTAACAGAATTTAGAAGTAGAATGGACATTGTTGGGTTTTTTAAAAAAATACCTTGTATTAGGAAATAGGTTTTCTTATTTCTAGTCTAGTACCCTTTCCACTGAGGGAAAACTAGTGTTAAGTTAGTGGAAAATTCTGATTTCTATGATTTTTTTCATAATATGAGTAACAATAAAATATTTGTTGAGTAAATGAAATGCAGTTAAATTGTTTTTAAGTTCATACTGTAAATCAGTGTTTCTGAAAGTGAACATCAGTGGATATTCTTTAAAATACATGTTACCTGGCCCCTCCCCAGATATTCTGATATAGGGGAAGGATTCTTTAATAAGTTCCCCAAGTGATTCTAATGCAACTGGTCTGTGTACCACATTTTGAGAAACACTTTGAGAAGACACTACTAGGCAAATAAAATTTTGGACCATTAACTTACAGACAAGAATACATGGTAGGTATATTTTTCTTATTAATTTTAAAATTGACAAAGCAAAGATACATTTCAAGCAAGGTGTTTTATGTTATAAATTCTAAATAATATGAGATGTGAGCTAATAAGTTTTTTGTGCATATACCTTGTTGATTGAAACATGTGACCCAGGTTTTAGCATTAAATGTAAAGGTTATTGCAGAAGACTGCTAAACGTCTTTTCCACTATAGGTTTTTCTATTCATGTATCTCAGGGTGTATTCCAAGATCGAAAATCATTATTAAAGTTTTAGATTAATACAGGATTCTGTGGTTCGCAAAATTGCTTGGTTAACAAGAATACCTAGATATGATGTTCTTAACACTATCAAATATTTCTCTATTATAAATATTAACTATGTAATGTGCTAAATTGTATGATACATCAGCTACTAAGTTAGATAAATGTTATTAGGGACCCTTAGACAAATTTTAAATGTATAAATTTTGCATTAAAATTGGTCTGTGAACATAATTTTTCGTGTGCAAATTAGTAAGTAGAAGGACCACTGTTATTTGATTTTTTTTTTTTAATTTTGAGACGGAGTTTCACTCTTGTTACCCAGGCTGGAGTGCAATGGCGCGATCTCGGCTCACCGCAACCTCCGCCTCCTGGGTTCAGGCAATTCTCCTGCCTCAGCCTCCTGAGTAGCTGGGATTACAGGCACGCACCACCATGCCCAGCTAATGTTTTTTTGTATTTTTAGTAGAGACAGGGTTTCACCATGTTGACCAGGATGGTCTCGATCTCTCGACCCCGTGATCCACCTGCCTCGGCCTCCCAAAGTGCTGGGATTACAGGCTTGAGCCACCGCGCCCGGCCTGTTATTTGATTTTTAATTATACTATATCCCCAGGTTTTTTTGAGGGCATGAACAACAGCTTATCAGCTTAACATTAGAACCGTTATTCCTTACTTCACATTATTTTGGACACAAGGTGGCAGTAAATGAATTCCTGATGTTAGTGGAACACCAACTCTTGTTGTGTTTGCCTTCGTTTTCTTAAGGAAAGTAGTTATTGATTTTCTAAGTTGGTTATTTCTCTAAGCTGTTCGTTTATTAATATTCCGGAAGCAATATTGAGATAGATTTATTTCTTGTATGCATGCAATAAGTGTTATTCTCTAAGGTACTGAAGGCATTCACACTCATTTAGTTGGAATTGTTGAAATGTTTTTAATTACTCATCAAACATTTAGCTGCAAGGATATTCGAGGCACTCTGTTAAGGTCTAGGGATGTATACATAACTGAGGCGTATTATTTTCTCTTAAGCAACTCATGATTTGGGAAAGGAATGAATAAACAATTATGATACTGTGCTAAATAGTATTATTTTGGTAGGTGCCAAGAGCACTTATCAAAGTCAGGCTAAAGATTCCCAGCAAGCACAGGGTAGCTCCTAAATAGCTTTATAGCCACTTAAAATTTCACAGTCATAAAATTTTAAATATGTGGTTGGAATTAAATGCTTAATCTGTGGTAATATATTAGCTTCCTTTGCAAAATATATTTTTGTTCATCTTATTTTGGAAAAAAATGATATGATGCCATATTAAAATATCATTTTCTGCAGATAAATGCAAACTTTATAAAGCATGTTGAAAAACCGTTAGAATAGATTGATTAGATTTTATCATTGTATAAAATCTTTACCAGTGATAGTTAATTACTTAATAGTAATACTTCTAAGAAAAATTACCTATAGAATTCAGAAATAGATAAGTTGGAATGGTAGATTCTTATTATGTTTTGTTTTCAGGGAAACAAAAGGACAGGTGTGAGAAGGGATAGAAGGAAAAAACAGAAAAGATGTGGCTGCACCATGCAGTGGTGCTACTATATGCTGAGGCTCTCCAGGATCAGACTTTCGAGTAGCTGCAGCAGTTGCCTACAATCTGTAATGGCATAAAAGTATTTCAGCTAAAATCTTTGTATTTGAAAAATGACAAATAAAGGGTTATTCTCCCTTGGGCATATGGCTATAATGAACTTGGTTAGGACTAATAAATATTTTTGTTATATGAGAATATTTATATTTTTTAACTGATGAATTCATTGAATATACATTACATTAAAAAACTGCTTAGGAGGTAATCTAAAAATATATGGTTATAAAACTTCTTGTATTATGTACTAAATTTCTTTCTTAAAATATAAAATTATCTAGTTTAAGATACATTTGTGAGACTTCTATTTATTCAGGTATATTTATGATAAAAAAATTTTTTCTCCACATTTGTATGTAATTTTGAATCATTGTCTATCATAAGTTTTTAACTATCAATAATCTACCATGATGTAAAATCATATATTCCATTGTTATTGGAGAATTCAAAGCAACTTCACAATATTGAATTTTGTCTACATTTTACTGTGACTTTATGATTCAGTTGGTAATAAGTAAGCTTCAGATTTTTTTCTATTTATTAATAGCAGTAAGGTAGAAGAATAACTACAGCGTATCACAACAATAAGTACATTAATATCTATTAATACAGAGTTATCTGATTTGAGTCAGTACTTTTTAATGTCTCATTGGTACACTATATAGAAGGAAAGTATTTTTAACAGTATGTATTTTTTCCATGCTATATATAAATATGATAGTTTTTTTAAAACCTTTTTTTAACAAAAGCAGAACAAAATAGAGGCTTTGAATTTAAATCTTATATATGTTACTTATTAGCTGATGCTTTTAGGCACTTATATAGTTGCTTATAATCTCTTTCTAATCTGTAAACTGGGAAAAAAAAAATCATACCTACTTCACATTCTTGATAATTAAATGAGATCTTATCTGTAAAGTATATAAATTGGTTTTCAATTAATGGTGATAATTATTTTCAATTTTAATGTATGGACACTCTTCCTTGTGTTTGCTCATTTAATTATGTTGTAAAGTTTATATAAAAAAACTAGTAAATTCATTTCTTGTTAATCCTACTAAACATTTTGTTAAGTATACTCAGAGATCAATAAGGAAAGAAGCACATACTTTATTTTAAATTATACCTAAAACCTAATTGAATTTTTATTTTTTGAGGAAAGAAAACTTTGTATGAGATACAATGCACATATCAAATTACAAATAATGCTGGTTAACTGAAGACGTTCATGTTGGCATTTAATTTTATTATTTTTAATATGGCACGCAGACCATTTGCTCTTATTCTAAGGCACAGCACTCAGTTTTATTATACTATTAAAAAATAATTATTCTACCTAATACATTACAAAAAGAGATTGTAATTGTTCTAATTGCTCTATTTTTTATTTAAGGAAGTTTAAGAAAAAGTTGTGTAATGTAGAAGTCTGAAGTGGCACAGTGGCAAGCATATTGTATTGTAGTACTCTAAAACCTTGCTTTTAGAAATGTCTTCTGAACACCAGCAGAAGTGGCATCATCTGAGAGTTTGCTAGAAATACAGAACCTCAGGCATTTTACTAAATCAGTCGGCATTTTAACAGGGTCCCTAGGTCATTGGTATGTACATTGAGAAGCAATATTATAAAGCATGTGTCTTTGACCTGTATTGAGGATTTACTATATACTAGTTGTGGGACTTTGGTCAAGCTTGATAATATCTATAACCTGTGGCTTCTTTATGTGCTAAAGAATAAAACAGAATTACTGTGTTCAAGCTATGTAATTGTAATGAAGATCTGTTGCACTAGTGTGTGAAAACTTTTTTTAGGTCATAAAAAGTTCATTGACACCAGGAATACATAATTCTTCAGTGACATTATGTTAAATTCACTTAAGTTGTGAAGTTAAACTCATTTATTCACATATACAGAAACTAATGTAAGGTTTTTCTTATACTCATGTGAATAGGAAGTGGGCAAATATGTGTATACATATCATTTTGGAATATTCATGAATGAGTTTGACTTTATGGAATGAGTAATTATGTATTTTTAAATTATTGCAATTATAATAATTTATTTCACCTTCAGATAGGAAAGAACTACAAACCAAATGTGATCCTTTCTTAGGGCAAAGAATACTATATAATTGTCCAGGAAAAGTTTGTTATAAGTCTCAAGTTATGAAATATAATGCTTTAGAAGTCTTATAAACAATTTATTTCAAGCCTTTCAACTTGAGAATACCCTCTTAGGCACATTTTATTTTAACATAGTCTAAAACTGACTTGTAAAATTTTATAATGTACTATTTTTATTTTTAGGCAAAAGAAAAACAGAATGCAAAGAAAGCTCAGGAAACCAAATGAAGAGGATGTTTTGGGATATGTACACATTTCTGCTCCTGCACTTATTTTCATGGAAATCATTATGTATAAAGAACTTTGAGCAACAACCTAATTGGCTCAGTGCACGTTTGGTAATAGTGCCTGTCTGTCTTGTCTTTAATGCATGAATTCATAAACTTCTTCCCTACCTGCATCATGTGCATGTAGTGCATACTAAATGAAAGTGATGTTAAGAGTGCTTGCCCAAATTCCATTATTTGACATTGAATCTGAGAACTGTTTGTTTTCTGGATGTATAACTACCTTAATGAAGCTAGAAAATGCACAAATGATAATCCTTATCTGTAATTTAAATACTTAAAATTTGTAATTGTCAGATCTTGATTAAACTGGATCTCTTATTTCTTCTCATCATTAATGGAAAAAAAATCAGTATTTCTATCTTTGATATCTAAGTGTTTTGAGGATTTTAAAACTGAATTTTATCTGCTATACCAGTTATTTGAAAAAGTATGATTTTAATGTAAATCATTTAAAAAGGACAAAGTATAATTTCCAGTGATTTTTCATTGCTGTCAGTAGAAAAGTAATAAACATCTCAATTTTATTTTAGTAAAATTTCTTCAAGTGTTTGGGGTTATTTGTTTATGTATTAGAGAATTGTTTCAGGAAGATCTGAGTATTACGCTTAAAAGCAGAATTTCAGGTTAAGAAGAAATTGTAAATCTTAAAGAGTGTTACTGTTACTCTCAGTGGAGTATTTTTTCAAGCTGTTAAGCTGTGTATAAAAATTTGGAGGTTTGACAGTTCATGCTATCTGCTTTTTTAAAAAGGTGGTAGTGGTGATGGGGCATCTTTCTATGCCAGTTTGAATAAGTTCGGACAGGCTGCAGTTTCCAAGAGCCATATACAATTTGCTCACAATTGATTTTTTAAAATTGTTTTTGGGAGTTGCTTTGTATAATATTCTTGCTTCTAATCTTCCTTTCCAAGTCAGACTTTAAAGAAAACTTTATAAAACTTATTTTAAAGGAAGTAATCTACTTTTTTCTTTATCAAGAATATTTCTGAGGTTGATACATGACTTTTTACCATTTTATTATTTATTGTAAAATAAACTTAACATAACTTATTTGTTAGGGAGAAATGTATACCCATCTTCCAATTTCAACACATGAATTTTTAAGGATTATTTTTAAGCTTAGTAATTGTGGTATTAAATAACAGAATTAATGGAGAAAAACTTGATGGGAAATTGATAGAAAAATTAATGAAATATTTTTTGTACGTAATTTCAGTTGGAGGTAATGAAAAATATGTAGTTTCTCAGTTGTTTATGGGTAAATATGTTTTGCTCTTGAAACAGTAATTATGGAGTGTTTTCAAAGCCATGATATAATGTTAAAAAATGGATTTTTAAGGAAGGCTCATCTTAATCCCATTCATGTATTTCAGCTTAATTTATATATCCTTTCCTAGTGAGGCTTAAATTTTGTAAAGCAGTGTGAGGATTATTGTGGTAAGTTGTATTTAGTAATCAGTATGGTGTGATACTAGCACTAGGAGTGACAAATAAATCAATGGAATAGAAGAGAGAGCCTGAAAACAGATTAACATGTATATGATCACTTGATTTTGACAAAGGTGGCAAAACAACTTAACAGGGAAGGAAAGTCTTTTCAACAAAAGGAGCCAGAATAGAATAGCTGAATATCCACATAAAAAAAAATGAACAGTGACCCCCTCCCTCACAAAAATGACTTTGGGATGAATCATAGACCTAATGTATTGTTTTAAAAGTATGAAGCTTTGTAACTGAAAACATATGTGATTATTTTTATGACTTGGGGGATTAGCCAAAGGTTTCTTAGGTCCCAGAAAGCAGTAACCATAAAAGATCCAAAATTAGAGCTCATCAAAATTGTCATTGAAAATTTTAATAAAAGTAGTATCAAATGACATTTGAAAAATAGTTTTGTGAAACTATATTAATAGGTATAAAGATTTTTTCTTAGTAATCTAATAAAATTTCTTAATAGGAATTTCCATAGCTTAAGAATCGTGTATTTTATCTGCATCTTCTTTGATAATTGCAAATGCCTTGTGCTACTTCATGATTATTCTGTCTGTGAATAAAAAAGTATGACTTGTCTTTGTCTGGGTGCTATATATTGCTGGTTTGAAACTAAGTCAGGAAGCTAGTGGGTAGAGAAAATGGAAGAATAAAGAGCAACCCAGGAATAGATGAATCTTATGTCGAAACTTTTGTTAGTGAATATTTTATAGAAAGTCTTGCTCTTTCTTTTCTAAAATTTTATTTAATTATTGGGTAGGTGAAGGCACTTCCATTCTATTTCATGCCTTTCAAAACAGCCAATTCTAAGGGATGTACTTCTGCTGTTGTCAACAGAAAGCTTGGCAGCAGCTGTGACATTGGCTGCTCTCACCTTAGATGTTTGGTTCCCAAGATAGCTGCCCTTTCTCCAGCAGCAGGCACCTGGACTGTGCCACTAGGATAGACAAACATTTGCTCGGGAATCACAGCCATGGGGACTTGCTCCCCTAGCTTGGGCCGTGGTACGTATTTTTGTTTATATTATGGGTGTTCCATGCAGATTAATACTTTCAGTTAATCCTCCTAGTTGCCTATAACATTAACATTTCGAGATATTTTTCGATTTTTTTTTTCCTGTAGGAGGCTTTGTTTCTTTTATTTTACAAAAAAGGCTTTTAATGTATTCTCAAAAAAACATTTAGAGAAACCATAAGCAAAAATAAAATTTAAATTACCTAGTTCTACCAACAGGAATGAGCACATTAACATTTTGGTGTCTTTAGTGATCTTTTTTCCTCATACGTACACATATGTTTTTCTGCGTTAGTCTTGCTTGCCCTCCCCATAGTCTGAAATCATTTTATGTAGTTTATATCATTTTTAAACTTGATATACAAGTTTTCAGGAAACAAACTACTCTAGCTATTTGAAGAGGAATGCAGACTTATATTGGGAATTTTGAAACTACCTGGTTTCTTACAAAATCATTGGAAGGTTTAGAGGAGTGGTTTTAAGTTCGAGTCTCCAGAAATGGCTCCCATGCCAACATACAGTATTGGCGTACCTAGGGAACTGCTCCCCTTTGCAACTGTCAAGGAGTCCACTGCTGGAACTATTGATATTAGAACATGTTGCAGTAGTTGTGTTCCAGGAATGAGGAGCCTGCAGTAACACCCAGTGGCTGTGCCCTGGAATGCAGACAAGATAAACCTTCTATGTCTAAATGCCTAAAATAGGCAAACTGGATAGTTGTATTTTTAGAGTGACGTTTCATTTTTTAGAGTAGTGTGAATTCCTAGATCAGTCAAAAATGCATGTTATTTAGTTTGTACTTTAGTACATTGTTAACTGGCCTAAATCCAATGACTGACAGGGTAAAGATTCATTTTTAGCATACTGGACACTTTTTGTTTTTGACTTGATTACATTAACCTTTTGAAAACTATTCAGTGATTTATTCAACCTACATCTGTGTTGTTCCAGATGCTAGAGGATAGCATAACAGGATAAAGCCTCTGTTCTCATGATGAAACAGATAAGTATATAATATAACTTTTCAAATACTAGTATGAATGGTAAAGTAGGGAAAAGGGGTGGGAGGAGCTGAGGTTTGATAAGATGGTCATGGAAGATCCCATTAATGAGATGAGCTTCAGGGAAAGACCTAAATGAAGACAATTTTTTCTCTAGTACTGAACTAGCACTGTGCAAGTGGATTGCCAATAGGCAGAATCAATGTGCAATAATTCAGAATATTAATTTGCAATCATGTTTGATAGTTAATTGGTTTTTGAATATTGATATGGATTGTCAATATGAAAATAAGTTGATTGAAAGTTATATATGGAAAAGGCTAGGACTACTGGTCCATGTACATTTTAGATTGTTCTTATATTTTGTGTAATATGCTTGACCTGACCCTTTCTTGTAGCAATGATAATATAATATTGAATAAACCATAAAACCAGTGGGGAAAGTTTCATGTAGGTGTATTTTTAAAAAACATTTTGATCTCTCCCCAGATCCCCATGGTAACTGTTAAGACTAAAACAGTCTGGGTGTGGTGGCTTATGCCTGAGGCAGGAGGATCTGTTAATCCCAGAAGTTCAAGCATAGAGTGAGCAAGATGGCAAGACCCTGTCTCAAAAAAAAAAAAAAAAAAAAAAATTTAGCTGGGTATGGAGGTGGTACGTGGTACGTGCCTGTAGTCCCAGCTACCCAAATAGCTGAGACTGGAAGGTGCCTTGAGCCCAGGAGTCCGAGAATGCAGTGAGCTGTGATCGGCCACTGCACTCTATCCTGGGTGAGACAGTGACACCCTATCTCAGAACAAAACAAAACAAACAAAAACAATGAAATTACTTGAAAATTTAAAAAATAATATAAATTTGGGAGAATATTTTATTATTTGGGGATAGAGAAAAGCTTCCTAAGCAGGAAATAATACACAAAAGAACTCAGAAGAGAAATACTTGACTGTATAAACATTAAACATTTCTGTAAGGTGACTGACACCATAAAACTAAGAGATAGCAAGCCAACAAATAAAACTTTGCTGTACATAATATGCAATATGTGTATTACAAACAGACAAATTAGTGTCTAATACACAGAGAGCTCCTCTGTATATTATATATTTTATGCTCATATGAGTAATATATTTATTGAGCAGTCCTGCAATAAAGCAATAAAATATGATTATGGTGTTTCCCATTGATAGATATCCTAACATTTTAGATATGTTTCATGTTATCTTCACACCAATCTTATGAGGTAAGTATTAACTTCATTTTACAAATAATATCTATATATTTTTTCCCTTTGAATCACACCGTCTGTATCCTGAGTACTCAATGGGTGATCTGCAGACCAGCAGCAATGAGCATAACCTGAGAACTTGTTAGAAATGCAGAATCTGAAGTCCTGCCCCAGACCATTGGAATCAGACTCTTCATTTTAACAAGGTGCCCAGCTGATTGAATTACATTTATGCACATTAAAATTTGACAAGTATAACCTCACTGGTTATTTTTATATTTATGGAAATACTCTCTTCATAATCAGTAGGCATTGTACTTTATTTTCTGAATTTAAAAATTTGATTTTAGGACTTCAACAATTTCAGTAGCAAGATGCGAAAGTGCAATCAGTTGGAAAAAGTTATTAGGAATAAAATGGAAAACTATTCACAGCAGGTCAAACATCATCCTAAGTACTTTTACACATTAACTCTAACCTTCACAGATATGAAATAAGTCACGATATAACCATTCTTCAGATGAGGGACACTAAAGCACAGCAAAAAACAATGGGTAAGTTAGTTGTTGTGTATTGGAATACTATGCAGTCATTAAAAAGAATATGAATGTCTTTGTATTAACACTGAAGGATGTCTGTGATTTATTTTTAAGGAAAATGAAAGTGTAAGTAACTTACCCAAGTTCATACAGCTAGTAAGTAGTAGACCTAGGATTCAAACTTGAACTTCTACTTGTACTTCTCTCTTTCACTTCTTCCCTCCCTCCCTTCCTTCATTCCTTCCTCCCCCACTCCACTTCCATCCTTCATCCTTCCCTCCTTTCTTCTTCCTTTTCTTTCTTTCTTTTTTTTTTTTTTGAGACAGAGTCTTGCTCTGTTGCCAGGCTGGAGCGCAGTGGCACAATCTCGTCTCACTGCACCCTCTGTCTCCCAAGTTCAAGTGATTCTCCTGCCTCAGCCTCCCGAGTAGCTGGGATTACTGGTGCGCACCACAATGACTGATTTTTGTATTTTCAGTAGAGACAGAGATTCACCGTATTGGCCAGGCTGGTCTGGAACTCGTGGCCTCAAGTGATCTGCCCACCATGGCCTCCCAAAGTGGTGAGATTACAGGCGTCAGCCATGGCACCCGGCCCTCCTTTCTTTTTTATAGTAATTTCTCGTAATACCTGCACACCTCCTTTATATACTTCTACCATTATTCTTAGAAAAATGATTCTTAGAGGTAAAAGCTTTATTATGGACAGAATTGTACAATGGAGATGTTTATGTGAGAAAACTCTCTCTGGATTTATTAGAAGCTTTGTAGGAGATATTGATGACCTTTGCTGAATTATTAAGGAATGCATAGAGTAAGTGGTAACTATGAGCTCTGAGCTCCAGTGGCTCCCTGAGGGCTAGTAATTATAACGATTTTGATTAGAGGCTAACAAGGGTTCCAGGTTGGGCCTCCCAGGCTGTGTCTCCAAGTGAGGTTACCAAGGTCCAAGAGCTGCCCTTTCATTTTATGATTTGAGTACACTCATGGAAGGTGATAAGGACTTTGGGTAGTTAAGCCAACTTAATAAAGCTTGCAGGAGACTAATGTACACCTGAAAAACAATTTAATAATTTATTTTACAATTATAACTGCCAGCAGACCAGACATTTCTATCAGCCTATAGATACATTCTGTCCATGGTAGATAAACTTACAAAGGAAACCAAATGAAGACCAGAAGGGTGGTTGACTATAGAACTGTTTTAAAGGAAATTATTGTGTAGAGATACTTGCTACAATAGCCTGTGACATGGTTTTCCATGTTAGACACCAACGAAATCTGCCTGGTAGATTACACACCTTCTTGATCAAAATGTTACTTCATGCTTCTGCTGCTAGAGACACAATGACAAAATTTTAAACTTCGTAATTATCACTTTTCTGGTTGACAATTCTCTGCTTCCTTTCTCATGCCAATAAGTGTTTTCAAATGTAATTTCAGTTTAAATTTATTTGATTTTAATTTTTTTCCAATCTGGCCTTTCAGGGACATCTGGAGAGACTGCTTAACCTAATTTTTCAGACTGTAGATAGGGGACTATTTCCTGTAACCTATGTAATGTCAGTGTATGAGGAATCGGTATTTCTATTCTAATAATGTCAATATGACCTTTCCTAATATCTTATACCTGAAATAGTCTATACCTGTCTTACACGTTTGGAATGCTCTGTACCCTTGGCACATGGGAACAGTTTTTCTCTTAGGGCACTCCATTGTTATTGGAATGGCTCCATTGCTTATACAGTGAACACCTTGGATGATGCAGTCACTCCTTCAGATTTCAGGCAGAAATTTACTTGAATTAATGTTTGTAATCTGAAACAATGGTGTGCTAATATAAGTACCCTCATTACATGTTCCATGAGTAACTTGCTTATTCTAGCCTCTATGGCCATTCTAAGAACTGTACGTTCTTGCCCATTTTATCAAGGTTGGTAAATACAACTTCACAGATAAGACAGTGCACTTTGTGTATACTCTTTTATTATAAAATAGTAACCCCATATTCTAGTAAGCTGGAGAACAGACAACTGGACTTGGACTTAGATGACCTGGGATAGTAGTCCTGCTATTCTATTAACTATCATGTGGTCTTGGCTTATGTTCTGTTATCTGCTGAAATGCACTTTGTCCTTTCCTTTGTTATAATTTTCAAATAGTGCTTATAGAGCAAACAGGTGGCTTTCACATCTGTTTATACAACTAAACCTTAAAACAAATATTAGTCTATTAAAGCTTCATTGTGTTAGACTTTTTCTGTTGTCTTTTCTGGACCTCTCTTTTTCTCTTGTGATTGAGTCTAAACTTAAGAAATTAGGCTTATAAAACTTTTTAAAAAAAAATTTGAAGTTTAGGAAAAGTTTGGTCATATTTCCTTAGATATTTTGGTAACACTTTGGGAATGTATTTTCCCTCCGATAACAACTTCATAAGCTCATAAATGTAATTTATACTATTGTCTTGGATGCAGCCCATTTTGCTAATTTTAACCTCCAAGGTGATATAGAGTATAAGCTAGTGTAAACAATATTTATTCTGACCAAGCATCTACAATTTGTTATCTAGTCATCTGTACACAAAATCTTTATAGCTTCTTTCCAAATGTATTCACAAACAGGAAAATCAGCTCTTTTCTGGATATGTCTTTAAATAAATGTAGACAATTCTAGAGCCTAGTGATAGGATTATCATTTTAAAGTTTTGAATGACATATTTTAGCATTGGTAAATATCAGGGGAGAAGAACTATTGTAAATACCATGTGAGTCCTTTTATTATAATAGAAGAGGCAAGCAGCATGTGCTTACTTCAAGTCCCTCGGTCATATTTTGGTAATCCTTTTAATATTTCAAACTTTTTCCCAACTATATCGGTTATGGAGATCAGTGATCAGTGATCTTTGATATTACTGTTGCAATTTTATTATAATAGAAGAGGCAAGCAGCATGTGCTTACTTCAAGTCCCTCGGTCATATTTTGGTAATCCTTTTAATATTTCAAACTTTTTCCCAACTATATCGGTTATGGAGATCAGTGATCAGTGATCTTTGGTATTACTGTTGCAATTGTTTTTGGGTGCATGAACCATGCCCACGTAAGACAGCAAACTTGATTAATGTTGTGTGTGTTCTGACTGCTCCACTGATGGGTCTCTCTCCCTCTTGTTGGATCTTCCTATTCCCTAAGACACAACAATATTGAAATTAGGCTAATCAATAACCATTGTACAATGGCCTCTGGTGTTCAAATGAAAGGAAGAATCACATCTCACTTAAACCAAAAGCAGAAATGATTAAGCTTAGGAAGGCACGTCAAAAGCCAAGATAGGCTGAAAGCTAGGCCTCTTGTGCCAGACAGCCAAGTTTTGAATGCAAAGGCAAAGATCGTCAAATTAGAAGTACTACTACAATGGATGCATGAATGATAAGAAAATGAAGCAGACTATTGCTGATGTGAAGAAAATGTGAGTGGCCTGGATAGAAGATCAAGCCAGCTACAACATTTTTTTAAACTTTTATTTTAGGTTCAGGGGTACATGTGAAAGTTTGTTACATAGGTGAACTCATGTTATAGAGGTTTGTTTTACAGATTATTTCATCACCCAGATACTAAACCCAGTACTCAATAGTTATATTTTATGTTCTGCTCTCCTCTCACCCTTTACTCTCAAGTAGACCGGTGTTTGTTTCCTTCTTTGTGTTCTTAAGTTCTTATCATTTAGCTCCCGCTTGTAAGTGATAACATGTGGCATTTGGTTTTCTTTCTGCATTAGTTTGCTAAGGATAGTAGCTTCCAGCTCCATACATGTTTCTTCAAAAGACATGATCTCATTCTTTTTTATGACTGCATAGTATTCCATGGTATATATGTACCACATTTTCTTTATCCAATCAGTCATTGATGGACACTTAGGCTGATTCCATGTCTTTGCTATTGTAAATAGCACTGCAATGATCATTCATGTGCATGTGTCTTTATGATAGAATTGTTTCTACTTTGCTGGGTATATAACCAGTAATGGGATTGCTGGGTTGAATGGTAGTTCTGCTTTTAGTTCTTTGAGGAATTGCTTTCTACAATGGTTGAACTAATTTACACTCCCACCAAGAGTGTATAAATGTTCCCTTTTTTCCCCAACCTCACCAGCATCTGTTATTTTTTTGACCATTTAATAATAGCCATTCTAACTAGCATGAGATGGTATCTCATTATGATTTTGATTTGCATTTCCCTAATAATTAGTGTTATTGTGCTTTCTTTCATATGTTTGTTGGCCTCATGTGTCTCTTCTTTTGAGCAGTGCCTGTTCATGTTCTTTGCCCACTTTTTAATGGAGTTGTCTGTTTTTCTCTTGTAAATTTGTTTCAGTTCCTTATCAATGCTGTATATTAGACTTTTGTCTGATGCATGGTTGGCAAAGATTTTCTCCCATTCTGTAGGTTGTCTGTCTACTCTGTTGATAGTTTCTTTTGCAGTGCAGAAGTTCTTATTTAATTATATCCCATTTGTCAATTTTTGCTTTTGTTGTGATTGCTTTTGGCATTTTTGTCATGAAGTCTTTGCCAGTTCCTATGTCCAGGATGGTATTGCCTAGGTTGTCTTCTAGGGTTTTTATAGTTTGGTTTCTTTCATTTAAGTCTTTAATCCATCTTGAGTTGATTTTTGTATATGATGTAAGGAAGGGGTCCAGCTTCAATTTTCTGCATATGGCTAGCCAGATCTTTCAACTCCTGGTTAGCTGTATTCCTAGGTATTTTCTTCTTCTTGTGGCACTTGTGAATGGCATTGCTTTTCTGATGTGGCTCTCAGTTTGCCTGTTGTTGGTGTATAGGAATGCTAGTGATTTTTGTACATTGACTTATATCCTGAAACTTTACTCAAGTTGTTTATCGGCTGAAGGAGATTTTGGGCTGAGACTGTGAGATTCTCTAGATGTAGAATCGTGTCATCTGTAAACAGAAATACTCTTGGCTTCCTCTTGTCCTATTTTGATGTACTTTAATTCTTTCTCTTGCCTGATTCCTCTGGCTAGGACTTCCAATACTGTGTTGAGTGGAAGTTGTGAAAGAGAGCATCCTTGTCTTTTGCTGGTTTTCAAGGGGAATGCTTCTGGATTTTGCCCATTCAGTATAATGTTAGCTGTGGGTTTGTTATAGATAGCTCTTATTATTTTGAGATACGTTCCTTCAATATCTAGTTTGTTGAGAGTTTTTAACTTGAAGCGGTGTTGAATATTATCAAAAGCCTTTTCTGCATCTATGGAGATGATCATGTGGTTTTTGTCTTTAGTTCTGTTTATGTGATGAATCACATTTATTGATTTGGTATGTTGAACCAACCTTGCATCCTGGGGATGAAGGCTGCTTGATCATCTTGGATAAGCTTTTTGATGTGCTGCTGGATTTGGTTTGTCAATATCTTCTTGAGGATTTTTGTGCTGATATTCATCAAGGATATTGGCTTGAATTTTCTTTTTTTGTTTTATCTCTGCCAGGTTTCGGTTTCAGGATGATGCTGGCCTCATAGAATGACTTAGGTAGGAGTCCCTCCTTTTCAATTATTTGGAATAGTTTCAGTATGAATAATACCAGTTCTTTGTACCTCTGGTAGAATTCCGAAAACAGCCTTATACTGGAAGAAGATGCTGTCTAGGACTTTCATAGCTAGAGAGGAGAAGTCAATGCCTGGCTTCAAAGCTTTGAAGGACAGGCTGTCTCTCTTGTTAAGGGCAAATGTAACCGGTGACTGTAAGTTGAAACCAATGCTCATTTACCATTTTGAAAAATCCTAGGGTTAAGAATTATGCTAGATCTAATCTGCCTGTGCTCTGGAAATGGAAGAAAACAGAACACATCTGTCTACAGCATGGTTTATTGAATACTTAAAACCCACTTTCGGACTACTGCTCAGAAAAAAGAAAGATTCCTTTCAAAATATTCTGGCTTATTGACAATGCACCTAGTCAACCAAGAGCTCTCATGGAGATGCATAAGGATATTAGTTTTTTTTTCCTGCCTATTAACACAGCCATTTCTGTAGCTAATGGATCAAGGAGTAATTTCATCTTTCAAGTCTTATGTTTTAAGAAATAAATTTTATACAGCTATAGCTGCCATAGAAAGTGTTTCCTCTGATGGACATGGGCAAATTAAATCAAAATTCTCCTCAGAAGGATTTACCATTGTATTTCCCATTAAGAACATTCATGATTCATTGGAGAAGGCCAAAATGTCAACATTAACAGGAGTTTGGAATAAGTTGATTCCAATCCTTTAGAATAACATTGAAGGATTCAAGACTTTGAGGCCGAAGTAACTACATATGTGGTAGAAATAGCAAGAAAGCTAGAATTAAAAGCAGAGCCTGAAGGTGTGAGTGACTTACTGCACACTTAAAATAAAACTTGAATGGGTGAGGAGTTGCTTCTTATGAATGAGCAGAGAAAGCAATTTCTTGAGACAGAATCTATTCCTGGTAAAGAGGCTGTGAACATTGTTGAAATGATGAGACAGTATTTAGATTATTATGTACACTTAGTTGAGAAAGCAGAAGCAGGGTTTAGGAGGACGGCAGTTTTGAAAGAAGCTCTACTGTGGATGAAATGGTAGCAAACAGCATTGCATGCTACAGAGAAATCTTTTATGAAGAGAAGAGTCAATTGATGTGACAAATTTAATTGTTGTCTTATTTTAAGAATTGCCACAGCCACTCTTATCTTCATCAACCATCGCATTGATGAGTCAGCAGCCGTCAACATCGATGCAAAACCCTGCACCAGCAAAAAGATTCGGACTCACTGAAGGCTCAGATGATAACATTTTTTAAGCAATAAAGTGTTTGTTAATTAAGGTATGTATATTTTTTAGACATAATTCTATTGCACACTTAATAGACTGCAGTATAGTGTGAACATAATTTTTATATGTTCTGGAAAGCCAAAAAATTTGTATGATTTACCTTATTCTGATATTCATTTTATTGTAGTAGTCTGCAACTAGTCCTGCAGTATCTCTGAGGTATGCTTGTAGTTTGAACAAATGTTTTTGAAGATCAATTTCCACTTGAGACCCCAACTTACTATTAGATGTTGTGAACACAACATAAAAATTTCTGTCTATGTTTTTTCTTATTTCAAATTCAGTAATAACTTATTTTAGGGAAAGGGACAAGGGAAGAGAAAAAGAACAAAGGTATTACCTGGATTTCACTTTAGGTTCAACTTTTAAGAAAATAGATTGGGGAATACAAGTGCAGTTTTGCTACATGAATATTTTGCTTAGTGGCAAAGTCTGGTCTTTTAGTGTAACCATCACCTGAATACTGTACCTTGTCTTTCTTAGGTGCTTTCTCATCCCTGCCACTTTCCTATTCTCCAGTGTCTATTATTCTACAGTCTATGTCCACGTGTACACATTATTTAGCTCTCACTTATAATTCAGAACATGTGGTATTTTACTTTCTCTTTCTGAGTTATTTCTCTTAAGATAATAGCCTCCAGTTTCATCCATGTTGCTGCAAAAGGATGGAGCATTTACTTCTATTTTATGGCTAAGTAGTATTTCATAATATATATATGGCACATTTTCTATAACCAGTCATCTCCATTGATGGACGCTTAGGGTAGTTCCACATCTTTGCTATTTTGAATAGTGCTGCCATAAACATACAAATGCAGGTTTTTTGATGGAACGGTTTCTTTGGGGTAGATATCCAGTAACAGTATTGCTGGATTGAATGGTAGTTCTATTTTTAGTTTTTTGAGAAATATCCTTACTGGTTTTCATAGAGGTTGTACTAATTTACATGTTCACCAACAGCATATAAGTGTTCCGTTTCCTCCATACCAACATCTGTCACTTTTTGAATATTTAGTAATAGCCATCCTGACTGGTGCAAGGTGGCCTCTCATCGTGGTTTGATTTGCATTTCTCTGATGATTAGTGATGTGCATCTTTTCATATGCTTGTTGAACATTTGTATGTCTTCTTTTGGAAAATGTCTGTTCATATCATTTGCCCAGTTTTCAATGTTTTAATGGGGTTATTTTGCCTTTTTTTTTTTTTTTTTTTTTTTTTTGGGACAGAGTTTCACTCTTGTTGCCCAAGCTGGAGCGCAATGGAGCAACCTTGGCTCACTGCAACCCCCACCTCCTGAGTTCAAGTGATTCTCCTGCCGCAGTCTCCTGAGTAACTGGGATTACAGGTGTGTGCCACCCTGCCTAACTAATTTTTTTTTGTAGTTTTAGTAGAAATGGTGTTTCATCATGTTAGCCAAGCTGGTCTTGAACTCCTGACCTCAAGTGATCTGCCTGCCTCAGCCTCCCAAAGTGCTCAAATTCTGGGATTATAGGAGTGAGCCATCATGCTGGACTTGTTTTGTTTTTAAGACAGAGTCTTACTTTGTCACCTAGGCTGGAGTGCAGTGACAAGATCTCAGGTAACTGCAATCTCCACCTCCCAGGTTCAACTGATCCTTCTGCCTCAGCCTCTTAAGTAGCTGAGAATACAAGTGTGCCACCATGCCCAGCTAAATTTTTGTGTTTTTAATAGAGACAGAGTTTCACCATGTTGCCTAGGCTGGTCTTGAACTCCTGGCCTCAAGTGATCTGCCCGCCTCTACCTCCCAAGGTTCTAGGATTATAGGCGTGAGCCACTGCACCCAGGCTGGATACTCAGAGTGATTTTTTGTTTGTATGATAAACAAGGGGAAGATTATTCATGAGTTTTCCAGGGGAGGGTTGGGCAATTCCCAGAACTGAGGGTTCCTCCCCTTTTTTAGATTATATAGGATAACTTCCTGATGTTACCATGGCATCTGTAAACTGTGTTGGTGCTGCTGGGAGTGTCCTTTAGCATGCTAATATATTGTAGTTAGTGTATAGTCAGCAGTGAGGATGACCAGATGTCACTTGTCAAAACCATCTTGGTTTTAGTGGGAGGTGGGTGGCTTCTTTACCACAACCTGCTTTATCAGCAAGGTCTCTATGACCTGCATCTGTGCTGACCTCCTATGACTTAGAATGTCTAACCTCCTGGAAATGCAGCCCAGTAGGTCTCAGCCTCATTTTGCTGAGCCTCTATTCAAGATGGGAGTCACGCTGGTTTAAAGGTCTCTGACATGACCGACCGTGCTAAAATCTCCACCCAGGGAGGAGCTATAGCTCATGACCATCTCATGGGACCTTGTGCTGGCAGAATGGCTCAGTATGTGTGCACCACTGAAACCCACTCCTCTCTATGTGATGATGCACCCTCTCCCCTCTCCATGGCCCCAGAAAACCCTCCTGTCACTTTCCCTCAGAAAGACACTGCTTTGGAGAATACTCCCCATGGCCTCCTTAAGTCAAGCAATAAAACCTCTCTTGATTAAAAAAAAAAGAAAAAGAATAAGGTATTTATCTGGTTGTAGTGCTGAAGACAACATCCTATGGATCAGGTCATTTAATAAATATTTATTACTGCGTAATATTTATTACTATCTATAATAAGTGTCGGGTACTTAGTGAGTTTCTGGATGTATAACGGTGAAAACAACAGCCGTGTTCTTTGTCTTCATGGAGCTTACTATTCAGTAAACTAGGTGAGATTGAGAGACACGAGTCATAGTCACAAATACATAATTAGAAGCCAGTGTAAGTATATGGAAACAGGGCTCTGTGATATCATATACGAGAGATCGTGACTGATCTGGGGAGAGTGTGAGTTGAGATCTACAAGACAAGTGGGAGTTAAGTAGACACAACCTGGGAGTTGTGTGTGGAGGAGGCATTCTAGGCAGAAGGAAGCAGAAAGGCAGTGAGAGAGGCAAGGTTAGTGTTCTAGAGACACTGAAAAGGCCAGCATGGCCTGGGAGCCCAAAGCAGATACGTGTGTGGAGTTGGAGAGGCAGCCGGACTATGCAGGTTTTTGTGAATTATTCCAAGGATTTTGGTCTTTATATGAAGATCATTAGAAGCCGTTAAAGGGGTTTAAGCAGCAGTATGATGTGGTCAGACTTGTATTTCTATAAGACCACACTTTCTGAAATGGAGGCCTCATGGGTAGGGGTAGATGTGGGTATGGGGTGGAATGGACAGATGAAGAATTAAGCTCATTATGCTGTTGATACCTAGTTGTGTACCGTGAAGCACCACAGACTCCCAGCTCATCTCTTACCCTCCTCATTCTCGTGACTCTTAGAGTCCTTGCATCCTTCCCCACCTCTCTTCTACTCAGGCAACTCTTGTACAGGGTAATTTATGACCTGTTATCAGTAAAATCTCCCATGTCTGCAACCCAGATTTCGAAAGTTTCTTTCTCCTTGCTCTAATAAAAATCTGACTTCCCTGACAACACTGCCCTGTTATCTGAAGTGGTGGCTATTTTTTCCTCCCACTGAGACTGGAAATTGGACAGGTCTTGTCCTCCTTGCTCACTGTGGCTTCTTTCATTCTCCCTCTTTCCTTTTTAAAACTTACTGATTTTGTGCTGGTGAGAATGTGAAAAAAAGAAAACTCTTATACACTGTCGGTAGGGATGAAAACTAGTACAACCACTTTGGAGAACAGTATGGAGGTTTCTAAGACAAACACAACTAGAACTACGATATGGTCCAGCAATCGCACTACTGAGAGTCTGTCCACAGGAAAGGAAATCAGTGTATTGAAGAGACATCTGCACCCCCGTTTTCACTGCAGCCCTGTTCGCAATAGGCAAGATACGGAGTCAATGTAAGTGAATATATATAATTATTATTTGTCCATTAAAAAAATAAAAACATAAAATTTTTTAAAAATGTGCTCATTTTGAGTCTCATGTAATCAAATTATATGACTCTATTGTTAACATTCCTCGTTTCTTTACACTTTTAACTTCAAATCATATAATTTAGTACAATTCTTATCCTTAGTTCTTGATGATTTCAAGAACACAGAACTGGTCACTCGGTTCTTTGACATCTTCTCCTTCAGTCAGTGATGTTCCTTGTAAGCTCCCTCATGACTGTTGTCATCATTAATGACTGCATCTTCTGTAAAATCTGAATTTCTGGTCGTTCACTCTAAATACTATCTCTTCTCTCTCCTACCTCACTCTTTCCAGCTTTCTAATTCCAGCAATCTTTTTACCCCTTTGGAACTCTCATTTCCACTGATCACACCCCTTTTCCACTGTTCCTCTCTGACAGTTTTATTCTCCCTTTGCTTATCCTAAATTTCATAGTCAGTTATTGGAAGCCTTCTTTTTCATACACCCTTTATTCTTTTGCCTTTCTCTCACTTTTTACTATTCTTTGGGCAAAACTATTAATACTTTCTGGTGAAGTCCAACTCTCAACTCTTCTGAACCTGTAACTGATCACCTAAAGTAGAGACTGGAGGAAAACACTCAATCAAGTTGCTTCATCGCGTTGGAAATTCATGATTATGAATCTGAAGTAGGACCTTGGTGCTGTCAGGTAAGCCTTCTATACATCCTTAGGCCATCTGTCTCTTGCCTTCAGGATGATTATTTCAGACTTTTTTCATTTTACTGAAACTCCATGTCTCTAAAGCTCAGCTGATGACCATGCTTTCTCTTTTACTGAGAAAATGGAAGCCCTCAGGAGAAAACATGCATAGTTGCCTTCTACAACATCTGCTGACTTAAAAGCACTAGCACCTCCCTCCACCTATCTACCTGTTACCTCAGACGAACTAACTATCTTCCTGTCTAAAGCCAGTGTCTCTACTTGTTCATTATTTGCTATCTCTACTTGTCTACTCAAAGAGTGCATTTTAGCAATTCTTTCCTCTTTTTCCTGTATTATCATTTTTTCACTTTCTACTGGATTATTCCAATGACCTTACACAAAAGTATCTTGACTCTACCTCCCTCAGCAAATCACTCAAGTTTTTTGCTCCCCTTTGCAACATACCTCCTTAAAAGCATTGTCTGTACTGTTTCCAAATTCTCTTCCCTTTTCTCTTAAAACCATGGCAACAGGTATTTGACATCACTGCGTGGAAACTGCTCTCTTCAAGATCACTGGTTACTTCATGATGCTAACCTTGGTGGTCAATCTTTGTTTTCATCTTACTCAACTCTATCATCAGTATTTACCATATGATCATGCCACTGCTTTGGTAAGTTTTCTTCACATGGCTTCCAGAATTTTCTTTTGCTTCGCTGGCCACTCACTCCTTTGCAGGGTTTTCCTTTTCCCATACTTTTAGTGTAGTATGCTCCACAGTTGTGTCCTTATTCCTCTTCTCAACTCTATCTACGTTATCTACCATGGTGATCTTATGTTCACCATGGCTTTAAATATTTACTTGCCAGTGACCTGCACATTTATATCTCTGGCTCAGATTTCTTTCTCCAACTCCAACTCATATATCAACTGTCAACTAATTATTCCAACTGAGTGTTTTATAGACATCCCAAACTCAACATGTCCTAAACAAACTCCTGCTTCCTCTCTCTCTCTCTCTCTGTCTCTCTCTCTCTCCCTCTCTCTCTCTCTCTCTCCCTCTCTCTCTCTCTCTCTCTCCCTCTCTCTCTCTCTCTCTCTCTCTCTCTCTCTCTCTCACACACACACACACACACACACACACACACACACAGAGAGAGAGAGAGAGAGACAGAGAGACAGAGAGACCTGCTGTATCAGCAGCCTTTTCCATTGCAGTTGATAGCAATTACAGGTTATCAACTCATCCCAGTTGCTCGAGCCAGGAAACCTTGTGTCGTTTCAGACGGTTCCTCATTCATACCCCACATCCAGTCCATTAAGACAGTCTTGTCGCCCTGCTTTCCAAATACACCTGGGATCTGAATTACTTCTCACTGCCTACTTTGCTGATTGATAGGTACCACCATCATCTCTTTCTGATTACCTCAATTTTTTTCTCATAGGTTTCCCTATTTCTCTCCTGGTACCCATACAAAATTATTTTCAGATAAGTAGCCACAGAGATAATTTGAAAAAGCAAGTCCTATTATATATTCCTACAGCTTAAAACACTGTAGCAATTGCCCATTTCATTTGGAATAAAGCCAAAATCCTCTCAACGGCCTGCAATACCCCACATAATCTGCTTTATCTATCATTATCTTTCTTTTTTTTCTTTACCCTCTCACTCAACTTCAGCCACTCTGGCCTCCTTGTTATTCCTTTAACCTACCACACATAACTCAGAATTAAGAAATTTGCTCTTGATATGCTTGCTTCCTGGAATATTATTTTTCTAGGTATTTTCTTCATTAATTCTCTCCTCTCCTTCAAGTCTTTGCTAATAAGGCCTAGGCTTACCACCTGATTTCAGATAGCAATTTCCCCACCTCCCAGCACCTCCAGCTTTCCTTTGCTCTCATTATCTTTTTTCTTTTCATAACAACAATCACTTTCTAACATATTAGGTAAATTCCTTAGCTATTATGCTTATTGTTTATTATTTGTCTTCTCCTGCTGTAAGCTTGAATGAGGACAGGGATCTTTCCGTTCACTGATGTATCCAAGCACCTGAGATAGCATGAGGCACATAGTAGGAACTCAATTATTGTTTGTTGAATGAAAGAAAAACAGAGTGACCAACATAAATGTGAAATAAATGATAAAGGAAGCATCCCATTTAATAGGAAATTGGATTATTCAACAAATGGGGGTTGGTTATATATTTGGAGGAGGGAAAAAGTTAGATTTCTACTTATATAAAATGAATTTCTGGCTGGGCGTGGTGGCTCAAGCCTGTAATCCCAGCACTTTGGGAGCCCGAGGTGGGTGGATCATGAGGTTGAGAGATCGAGACCATCCTGGTCAACATGGTGAAACCCCGTCTCTACTAAAAACAAAAAAGTAGCTGGGCATGGTGGCGCTTGCCTGTAATCCCAGCTACTCAGGAGGCTGAGGCAGGAGAATTGCTTGAACCCAGGAGGCGGAGGTTGCGGTGAGCCGAGATTGCGCCATTGCACTCCAGCCTGGGTAACAAGAGCGAAACTCCGTCTCAAAAAAAAAAAAAATGAATTTCTTTACATATAAGTTACACGTAAGATAGCCTCACAAAGAACCATTACAGTGGAGGTTAGGGTTGGAGGAGAGATTTGAATAATCTTGGTGTAAATTTTTTTCAACCATTGTTTTGGTATTCTTCTTCTTGTATTGTCCGCGTCTTTGGTATTTTGAGGTATAATGTGATAGAAGGAGTGTAATTTCCATGATCCCCTTCAACTGGGACATTTATTTTACATTTACAATGGCATTAGTTTCATGGAGCTTCACTTCTCAGGAAGTACGCTGTCACTGCTTATTCCCCACGACTTTCTGTCAAGTTAATTTCTGGATTAATTTTCTGGATTTCCTGACTGTAGAAAGATGGGGAGAAGAAACACGATTGGTTGATGGGTGTGGGGAGGGAGAAGAGGGAGGCGCATGGGAAGATGAGTGTTTGGGCTCATTGGATCCAGATTCATTCTCAAAGGGTAGAGAAAAGCTTTAGCCTTTCTGTTGGTACTGAACCTGGGTAGCAGATCACAGACAAAGAATATATAAAAATATGAATACGTCTTATTTTTTTTTCTTCAGGTAATTTCTTTTTCAGGAAGTGGCCAGGGTGTACTGGGAGCTAAAGATAGAATATTTCGCTCAGCTCAGCTTCATCAGACTTATAATCGGAATCAAACCCTCTAAGATTCTGATATCAGCTTCCTTTTATTCTCATACAATGTTTCAAGTATTCTGCATTTTATAGACATTTAAAAAGAAATTAGGACAGGCTTCACGTGGTCATCAGATTAACTGCCTCTAAAGCAGTCTCCTCCAAATTCTTTCTAAAATGTTGTCACATAAAATGACACAACAAAATTGTGAAACAGGTAACGTGGCTATTGTAACACCACCATATATTTTCCCCATTGTTTTCCTGCCCCTGGGTTTTTCCCCAACTGAAGGTGACTGCAGTCCACTTATGTCTTCATCCATGGCTTTTTGGTGACATCTTTCTACCATAGTTGAGTGATGACTTAGTTGTCTTCTGAATCATGGCTTTCATGATTCATCGCACCTGTTCTTCCCACAGTGTCCTGGGGATCATTCTGTTTTCCTCTCACATTCTTCCCACACAGGAGAGTGAGACATCTTCAGAAACATGTTAACCTATTTTCCATGGAGACTAGAAGCAAGTTTCTTATCAGTAACAGACTATCCATAATTGCATTCAGGAAGAGTCCATGTTCTCATATAAGCCACTGGGCAAATGATGAATGAAATGTTTTTCTTCACTTGTGCTGTCTTTTCTGGCTCTCATCCACACATCCTCACTGCATTATCACCTTCAGTCCTCTCCCACACACACAATGAGAGATGACAAGGCTTTAATCCTGTGGGGATGAAAATGAAGAAACACTATGTGATATTTAAGGAGCATAACATGGCTTCCTCTCCGGTGATGTTCTATTTTCTCTGTTAGAACCCTGCATTCTCACACAGGTTTAACTCACACATCTATATAGATGACTCTCAAGATCCAGTTTCTCTCCCAAGCTCCTGTCCAGCCGCCTACTGATCTTTTCCATCTAGATATTCTTAAATCTACTGTGGCCCCAAATATGCTCGCCTCTTTCCTCCTGACTTACCTGTTCCCTTTCTGGTAGTAGTCGCCAAACACTAAATGTTGTGGTCATCTTAGAGTCGTCCTCTGCCTTCTCCTCCTACGCTCTGTGGCTGTCTTGTGGAGCTCGTTTACCTTTGTGAGGACTCATCATCACCTTCTTTGCATTTCCACGGCCACCACTCTAACCCTGGCAGGGCCATGTTAAAATTGTACGGGTCCCTCCTCTCCTATACATTATTCAAATTTAAAACTGTGCTGTATGTATTCACTGAAAGTGAACTTTTTAATTTTCTTTGTGACTCAGCTTCACCGTTTCCCTAAGTTCATGTGGAAAGTAAAAGTTCCTCTTCAAAATTTCCTTTCTTGTTAAAAAATAAATCGTAAGTGTGCTAATAACTGTTTGTTAAGCCTCAGCCTGTGTAGCTGTTAGACATGCCATGCTTAGAGGCACGTAATATGTTCTATGTCCTTGTACTTTAGCCAAGATATCTGTGCTGGACGTGCTCACGGGCATATCCCAGCTCGCAGCCGATGACCCTTACCAATTAAGAAAAGTTTTAAGTTGTTAGCCAATCAGGTTTTGGTTTAAAGTGTAAAGGTCGGGCTCCAGCCAATGAAGATCAAACGCGGCAGTACGTCTGCTTTTCCTTTGTTCGTTGTACTCTCCTGGCATGATGGCTAGAGGGTACTAAAACAGTAAAAATTGCTTTGCTGAAAGTTCCATTGTCTCAGTGCTAATTTTTCTTTGCGGCACTGAGTATCTGTTTCTAACAGTTCATATTAGTGAAAATACTTCAGCTACTCAAACTTTCCTGAAACAAATACAGACATGTTGCTTTTTAATTCTATTACTGTGTTTTTTCCCTTTGATTTGATTTATTCTCCTCTGTAAATTAATTTTCCCCAGTTATAACTTTCTTCTTCCTAGCAATTTGAAATGTTCTCATTAACCTGCCAAATAAACTATGCATTATGGCAACAGCAGCTTAACAGTTTGGCCACTACCCACGTTTTAAGCCGTTTCTCTCTACTTTTTGTGCTTCACTGTCCACGTCTGTTTGTGTTATAAAAAATGCCTGAGGCTGGGTAGTTTATTTAGAAGATTTATTTGGTCCGTGGTTCTACACACTGTACAAGAAGCATGGCACCTACATCTGCTTCTGATGAGGGCTTCAGGAAGCTTCCAATCACAGTGGAAGGTGACGGGGAACCTTCAAGTACAGATCATATGGTGAGATAGAAAGGAAGAGAGAAGGAGAGGTGCCAGGCGCTTTCAACAGCCTGTTCTTTTGGGAACTAAAAGTGAGAACTCACTCATTCCCATGAGAATAGCATCTTGGTGGAAGGTGTCTGAATCTTGATCTGCCCCCATGATTCAAACACCTTCCTCCAAGCCCCACCATCAACTCTGGGGATCAGATTTTAACATGAAATCTGGAGGGGACACTTATCCTAACTGTATCACTCACGTTCTGATCAAGCTGGGCTTATTTATTCCCAGGTGTACCCCTTATTATCTGTCTCAGCTTTGCTCATGATGAATTCCCTCTGATTAGAATCCCTTCTCCACTTTCCTCTGTTTTTTCTTTTAACATTCAGCATTCATGTAACAGATGTTCTTCTTTATCAATCCCACTTTACCTCACAAACCAGCAAACAAAGAGAATGGGAGAAGCTAATGCTCTCCTTAGATGCCACATAGTACTTTAGGTCTCTCTTCTGGTATTTGGTATATTTTACATTATACCAGAGTTTACATATGACTTTTTTTTTTTTTTTTTTGAGATAGAGTTTCGCTCTTGTTATCCAGGCTGGAGTGCAATGGCGTGATCTCGGCTCACCGCAACCTCCGCCTCCTGGGTTCAGGCAATTCTCCTGCCTCAGCCTCCTGGGTAGCTGGGATTACAGGCACGCACCACCATGCCCAGCTAATTTTTTGTATATTTAGTAGAGACGGGGTTTCACCATGTTGACCAGGATGGTCTCGATCTCTTGACCTCGTGATCCACCCGCCTCGGCCTCCCAAAGTGCTGGCATTACAGGCGTGAGCCACTGCGCCTGGCCGACTTTTTTTTTTTTTTTTTTAATCAGATAAATAGACCAGATTCTCAACTCATTTTACTTGGCTGTACTAATAGATACACATGTTGTTTTCATAGATGCAATGCTATTTATATAAAGACAGTTCCTATATAGTCGATGTCCTAATGTTTATTTTCTAGATTAGTCATTTGGAATTTAGGATACAGCTTCCTTTGGAACTAATCTTCTACATAGAAATTATGTTCTCAAATGCTTATTTAATCCTTAACACAATGAAATAATAGAAGACTCAACCCAGGGGCATAACAATAATTCTATAGGGATATGAATTCAGACTTATAATATGGGACTCTTTCATTCTCTGCCCCACAGACCATATCTAGAAGTGTTTAAATGAGTAAAACTCTCATTTGAAATAAACTAGTGTGGATGCCTCTGCCCTGGGACAAGAACTCTGGCAGAGTGAAGGGGCAGAGAGTGCCCTAGGATAAGAAGAACTTTGAGCTTATGGCCAAAATGGTACTTTGAGGGGAAGGGGAAGGGCAAGGAGAGGCGTATTTAGAACCCCTTTTCTTTCTCCTCTGTCTGTTCTTTGCCCCTCCTTTCATGACCCTTTGTAGATGTGCTCTTAGATTCATGACTGTGTAAAACTGTCAGGATGAGATCCCCATGACCATCTCGTGCCTCCATTTTCAATTTGAAAAGTGAACAAAAAGGTCCAGTAGACTTGGGAGTGAGTGCCACAGAAATTGTAGCTCTAATCTTAAATTCCTCTTTGATTTCTAATTAGATTCCTACTGTGGATGAGAATACGTGGTATTCAGTTTCCTCAGAATCAGAGGGTCTAACAGTGCTTCCTGATTGTGGGCATGTGACCTAGTCTTCCTTATAGTAGAGGTGTTTATTAGGCAAGCAAAGTTCTGTCAAAACAAGCATCATAAAACAAGGAAAATCTTGAAAACAGTATTTATGTGGAAGATTGGATTGTGGTGGGATGTGATACTTTTGAAGGCAGGGCATTGCTCCGGGATCTGGCCCTGATCCTGTTAAGCCAGAGTGACCCATTGTGAGCTCCCACATTGACACGTCTGACACTATTCTCATCTTTCAGTCCAGAGAGGATCATGTTCCTCCTTTCCCCCAAATCTGATCTTTTCTTTTGTGCAGCTGTTTGTAATCTGTATTTGATTAGATGTCTGCTTCTTTATCTTTTAAAATGACAATTGGGCCAGGTGCGGTAGCTAACACCTGTAATCCCAGCACATTGGGAGGCTGAGGCAGGCAGATCACCTGAGGTCGAGAGTGTGAGATCAGCCTGACCAACATGGAGAAACCTTGTCTCTACTAAAAATTCAAAATTAGCTGGGCATGGTGGTGCATGCCTGTAATCCCAGCTCTTGAGGAGGCTGAGGCAGGAGAATCACTTGAACCCAGGAGGCAGAGGTTACAGTGAGCCAAGATCTTGCTATTGCACTCTAGCCTGGGCAACAAGAGGGAAACTCCGCCTCAAAAAAAAAAAAGAATAAGACAATCAATATTTATCTTTTTCTTTCTACATTTTATTTTTTATTGCAGATTGCAGTTTACAGGCTGTAAATGCTGATGTTAAAGACTTGGGCTGGTCTCTAATTGCAGACTGGTCCTAATGATACCACTAATCACAAATGTAGATTATAGCATTTCCCATTCAATATCTGCTCTGCTTTCCAAGATTCTATAGGATTCTGGCACCTCACTCTTTATAAAAAGTGAGGTGATGAGAACTGTAGTTCTTGGATCAAGCAAACAAAAGAAACTTCTAAAAAAATCCTACACCCTGCTAGCAACAACGGGAGAATTTGATGGTGGTGGAAAGGACTTGGGAAAGTTCTAATTCAACGGTCTCCAACCTTTTTGGCACCAGTTTCATTGAAGACAACGTTTCCACAGTCAGGGTAGGGGGATGATTCAAGCCGTTACATTCATTGTGAACTTTATTTCTATGACTATTACATTGTAATGCATAATGAAATAATTATAAAAGTCACCATAATGTAGAATCAGTGGGAGCCCTGAGCTTATTTTCCTGCAACTAGATGGCCCCATTTGGGGTGGCAGATGGGACACTGCCGGGCGACAGTGATACGTGAAGTGTGTTCCTATGTCCAGTCTACTCCGGAATCTCATTTTGGTTGCTGTCATTACAAAAAGCCCTGCTTCACAAAGCAGGGTTGGAAATGGAAGCAGGCTTTTGAGTGCTTTTGTGGCAATCCCTGGATATTCCATCTGGACTTTAATCTAGAATGTGTGGAGATTTAATGTCTTAAACATACTTTTAAGGCCACTGTCATTTGCAATGTCAAGCAGTTGATCCTCTTCTCGCACTGACAAAGTCGATTCACCTGGCTTATTCGGACATGGAATGCAGATCCACTCCTTCCCATTTGGATTTTTTTGTGGTTGGGAAGTAATGCTCAAGCTCTTTTGAAAGCTGAGGTAGGTGATCATGGGCCAGCTGGGGGAAAGAAGATCCTGGCTCCATCTCTTTCGAAATCTCTGCTAATGTTTGAAACATGTCAACAATCTCAGCGTTCGCTCATTGCCCCCGTAATTCCAGTTGGACTTTGAATGCAGCCCCTTCATCTGCTGACTTCAACACAGTGGCTGTTCTCCCCTGACGTGGCAGATTGAGTTTAGTAAGCAGGTCGAAAGTGTCACACAGGCCGGGTGCGGTGACTCAAGTCTGTAATCCCAGCACTTTGGGAGGCCGAGGCGGGTGGATCACGAGGTCAAGAAATCGAGACCATCCTGGTCAACATGGTGAAACCCAGTCTCTACTAAAAATACAAAAATTAGCTGGGCATGGTGGCGCGTGCCTGTAATCCCAGCTACTCAGGAGGCTGAGGCAGGAGAATTGCCTGAACCCGGGAGGCAGAGGTTGCGGTGAGCCGAGATCGCGCCATTGCACTCCAGCCTGGGTAACAAGAGTGAAACTCCTCCTAAAAAAATAAAAATAAAAAATAAAAAGTAAGTGTCACACAAGTAAGGAAGTTTTGTGATCTATTCTGTGTCACTGAAATGTGCTACCAGTGGAGACTGTTTTTCTGAAAGAAGTCTCTGGAGTGGCTCTCGTAACCCAGAAACTCTGTCCAGGGGTTGTCCTTTAGAAAGCCATCTCACTTCTGTGTATAAGCAGAGATGCTTGTGTTCCTCGTCCATCTCAGAGAGCCACGTGAGCAGATGTGAGTTAAGGGATGCACTTTAATGTGGTTGATAATTTTAATCACGTCCTGCAAAGCCTGGTTAAGTTCAGATGACACTGTTTTGGCTAGCCAGCATTTCTCTATGGGAAGACGCAGTGCGTAGGATCACATTCCGAAGCAACCTCTTTGATCTGAGGAGTGAAACCAGAAAGCCATCCAGTCATGGCAGCCCTCCGACTGTGCATATTCCAATACAAAACAACCAATTCAGTTTTCCTGATATGTAATCATTCAAAGGCTTGAATGGTTCTGGTGGTGTTGGTTGGCAACAGAAGTAAACACAACATATCTTCATTCACATGCTCCCGAAAAACTATTTTGTACAAAAATAAGCATTACTGTCTCGTTGTCAACTTTGATAGTCTCCTCAACTCGGATCTCACGCCACAGTGACTCATTAATCCTCTCTAACTGTTGTGCCTCAATATCCTCTGCTATTTCATCCATTCTAGACACGGTGCTGGCTGAAAGAGAAACACATGCCACCCTTTGAATTACAGCCTCTCCTAAAAGTTCAGGACAAAGGTCTTTAGCAGCAGGCAGAATCAACTCTTCACCAACAGTTAAAGGACTTCTTAGCTTTAGCAATGCAATTAGCCACTGAGAATGATGCTGTCAGTGCAGACACATTTGACGAAGTGGTGGCCTTCAATAATTGCTCCTGTTCTTCATGTTCACATTATTTTTCTTTTGAGAAACTCTGAAGTTTTGCCTTTTAATGCAAGGTGCTTGGTCTCCATGTGGTGAAGAAGTTGTGAAGGTTTCATGGCTTCACTGGGTAGCTGGTCACCACATATTATACTAAGCGGGCTTGGAGAATGTGAATCACCTGCTGGAATGAACCTGTAGGTTACGTAGGACCCTTGGTATCTTCTTTTAAGTGTAGCTTTCTTTTTGTTGGCAGTCTTAGAGTCTTCTGCTGTCTCATCATTGGTTCTTTCCTCCTGTTCAAAGAAGCTCTCCAGTTTGTTTATTACTCACTGTGGCTAGGGTTAGCTTCTGGGCTTACTAAAACTGTGACTGAGACAAACGCACAGTGTGGAAACAGGCGTGGATGGAAGCGGTAAATAAAATAATGGATGTGTCAGGCGCAGTCTCAAATGTGTCTGATTCTGACTTAAAGCCTGTCACTAGATGCAGCTTAATTGTCACTTGCCACTCACTGATATGTTTTTGATAGGAGTCTGATTGATATGTTATGGTCCCTGCGCAGTGAAACCTCTCTGCTAAGGTTAGTCTGTGTTTGCAGGTGCTCCTCAGCAGTAGCATCAGCACTGCCATTCCACCTCAGATCATCAGGCATTAGATTCTCATCAGGCATTAGATTCTCATGCAGCCAAATCTCTGGCATATGCAGTTCACAGTAGGGTTCATGCTCCCATGAGAATCTAATGCCTGCTGCTGATCTGACAGGAGGTGGAATTCAGCAGGTAATGCTTGCTCACCTCTTGCTGTGCTGCCTGGTTCTGTGGCCCAAGGGGTTGGGGACCCCTGTAAATTCATCACAAAAGGTGTCCCAAGTATTCATTGAAATGTAAATAAAGCTGGAAACTAACTTTGTCTAAACTTGAAGGCTACTACTCTGACCTAGGCTTTTGATTCTTTCTGTTTTAAATTCTGCTAACCAGAGTCTTCTCTTCCTACATGCTGTCAGATTTAAAATTCATGGGCCCCTTATTCATAAACACTTATAAAAATATTGAATTTCTCTTTCAGGAGAAGCTTGAAAGTGCCCGGCACATTAGGGGGTGCGAATGAGATTAATTTGTATCATACTAAGCAGCTCAGAACCTGTTTTTTGGTTTTCCTTTTTGAAATTAAGTTAAAATGATAAGTGGAAATTATTTCTTCATCTGTCTTATGAGATATATTTTTCTCTTTATCTTTCCCTTCTTACCTCACTTGCCTTCATTTCAGCACTCCTGATCTCTGCCAGCAACTCCAGAGCTTGTCCCAACCCCCAGGCCCAAACACATTCCCTGGGGTTCAGAGTGAGAATTGGTGAAACAGTAGGGAGGGAATGTGAAAGCGAAATGGAGTTTTGGAACACACCTCTGTTGGGTGCATGAGTAAAAACAGATTGGAGTGCAATGGCGTGATCTCGGCTCACCGCAACCTCCGCCTCCCGGGTTCAGGCGATTCTCCTGCCTCAGCCTCCCGAGTAGCTGGGATTACAGGCACGCGCCACCATGCCCAGCTAATTTTTTTTGTATTTTTAGTAGAGACGGGGTTTCACCATGTTGACCAGGATGGTCTTGATCTCTTGACCTTGTGATCCACACGCCTCGGCCTCCCAAAGTGCTGGGATTACAGGCTTGAGCCACCGTGCCTGGCCACAAAAACAGATCTTTAAAGAATAAGAGTATTTTTGCAGTGCACCAGCTGCTAAGTGTCAGCCAGTCTCCCAGTAGTTATCAATATTGTTTACAGCATGTGCGGTTTTAGGCATATTGTGCTATCTTGAGGAATTCACTGGTGTTTCAAAATTATCTCATTTTTATCATTTTAAATATTTGTAAAGTCTTGGCTTGTAAGATAGGAGAAACATAGTTTTTTAAGCATACTGTATAAATGGAGAACATGGAGAAAGATGCATTTATATCAGTTTCTCAAAGTTATGTAGATAAATGTTAAGTTTATTCTAACATTTCTTAAATATTCTTGGATTTTATATCATCTCAGTAGAGTCAATTACTTCCACTTGCTACTGCCTAAGAAAAAACCCTAAATACTCCTCTGAACTCAACAGTATGGAATAACGCTTTTTGTGTAATGTAAATGTTCAGAAACTTTGGTATTCATTTTCATCTGTGTTTGGCATCATATAGGTACAATCCAAGTCGCTCTTCTTGTTTTCTGATGGGAAGTTTAAAAATTTCATCAGAATTGTGCGTTGCGGGGGTGTGGCGGCTCAAGCCTGTCATCCCGGCACTTTGGGAGGCCTAGGTGGGTGGATCACAAGATGAGGAGTTTGAGACCAGCCTGGTCTGACCAACATGGTGAAACCCTGTCTCTACTAAATACAAAAATAAGCTGGGCTTGGTGGCATCTGTAATCCCAGCTACTCAGGAGGCTGAGGCAGGAGAATCACTTGAACCTGGGAGTCGGGGGTTGCAGTGAGCAAGATGCCGCCATTGCACTCCAGTGTGGTGACAGAGCCAGACTCTGTCTCAAAAAAAAAAAAAAAAAAGAATTGTGTAGCGGGAACATTGAGTGTGCATGTCCCAGGCATTGTGTAAATATTTTGTTTTATCTCGTTTTATTCCTTACAACAGTATATGAGGTATTAGAATTCTCATTTTACACATGAGGAAATGAAGCGAAACTTGATCAGTGGATTATTATCCAAGCCACACAGCAAGAAAGTGGCAAAAAAGATTGGCTTGGATAGAATTTTACAAAGGCCAATCTATCCCCAAAACTCTTACAGTTTTTAGTTTTTAAGATCAATGATTGTCTGTATGTAACGTGTGACTTTCTGAAACTTCCCAAGCCTATATGCATGAGGATTAGGGCAGTGAGTGTAACTGGACAGGTCACACTGGCTACGTCTGTGGAAGGCTTTGGTACCGAGGAAGAGGCTTTGAATTGGACACAGAATCCTAATGATCAAATAAGCCTCAATGAAATAAACTAAAAAATGAAGTATCAGGCCAGCACCAAGCATTTGGTTTTTGTACAGTTTTTTTTTTTTTTTTTTTTTTTTAAGTATAAATACATTTAGAATTTTTGAAGTTTTAGGAAAATAGTCAATTAAGTCAAGATGCATTCTTAGACTGGGGGAAATTTTTCTGGCCATGGAATTACTACCATGGATTCAAATAAAGGTAGAGTTCCCTGTTATAAAAGTAATACTTGTCCATTAGAAAAAGTTTAGAATTGTAGAAAATATAAAAAACGTTTTTCCATTGTCTCAGTTCCTAAAGACCACTGTTCATATATTTTGGTTATTCCATAAATTTTAAAATTAAAGAATTATTTGGAGAGTAACTGGACTTATTTTTAAGATGAGAAAACTGAGGGTTGAGAATGCTTACGTGCCTCACCGAGGGACAGGTCTTCACTCTGATCACGATCTTTTCATCTGTAGACTTCAGATGCAAATGATTATCCCAGAGAATAGCACTTGAAATGGCTTGCTTCACACTACATGAATTCGTATTTTAAAAATCCTTAAGTTTTAATTAGTGCCGTGACTCATAAGAAAAGAACTTCATTAAGCAAAGGCTAACGTGAGTCTTTTCTATTTATGGAACTATGAGTAATTGGAATAAGTGGGTTTGGCTAAGCAAGATCAGGTTTTGGGGTGGAAGTAAGCTTATCAAAGACTGCAAGGCGATTGCCTTGGTACCATGGGAAATGTGGCTTACTTAGTCTTGCGTGCTGCGACAGACTCTTCCATCAATGCCCAAGGATCTTTTGGACTGGAATCTGAGCAGATGGTGCCTGGGAGCTCATTTGTCTTGCTCCCCTTCCCTAATCAACTTCTTCTGTCTTTCTCACTGTCTTTTCTTGGAACCTCCATAGTTAGAACGCAGGAATAACCGCTGCACTGTTGTCAGGTAGAAACACATTCCCCATTGATTGGTGACCTCTTGCGCTGGACACAGTTGTACACCTTCTTTTTGCCCGTGGACCCAATGTCAGCGGCATCCTCCTAATCTCACTTTCGAGTTTGTTTTGGAAACAAAGATTGGAAGAAGACATTGCTCTTTGTTTCCAGTTCCATTTTATAGCTGATATTTTTTACTCGTAATTGTTGAATCCCTTGTCTAAGGATTAAAAAGTAATTTCCTAAGCTCTGCTCATAACCTTGTGTCACTGTAAAGGTTTGACTGATTTTTTTTAAAGGCAGAGATAGATGAATAAAAATAAGGATTTTTACAAGCTATGCAACCGTGGCTAAATTACTTAACGTTGAGTCAAGAGGATCAATGTTCTCACCTGAATCACAGGAGTAATAATCACACCTGACTCACTGGATTGTTGTGGGGATGGAATGAAGGGCATTAGGTAAAGCAATTAGCACCTTGCTAAAAGTAGTGAGTGCTCAATAGAAGGTAGCTATTATTATAATTGCTTTATGTTAGATTCTGATTGAGTAGGTCAGGGTGGAGGCTGAGAACCAGTAGCTTGGGTGATTCTGAAGCAACCCATTTCTTCTCTAGGCATTATTCCCTATCTTTTAAATATTAATAAAGCAAAACAAGATTCATAGACTCAAATATGATCGTGGTTATACTTTTCATAGTCAGTGATTCAGAAAACACACAATGTCAAAGATGCTCTGAATTGATTAATGCTTTGAAATAAACTTGAATCTTTCAGTTCAGCATAATAGTTATGTTCGAAAATAGTAGTAGGTATCTGTCATGGATAGTGTGTATTTAGCCCAAAGACAATGTCCATTTGGTATTTAAAATCTATTTTAATAACATATTAAAAGATTCCTTTTGGGCCCTGTGTCTGCCAGGTCAGAAGTCAGACTACTTCCTTCCCAAAGGAAAGATCCTTTGATGGATGCTTTGCAATATATATATATATATATATATATATATATATATATATATATATATATTTGGTGTAAAGTTAATAGACACTTACCCAAGAGAAATGAAAACATATGTCCACAGAGAAACCAGGACCTGAATGTTTACAGCAGCTTTATTCATAAGGGCCCCAAATTTGAAAGAACACAAATGTCCATTAACTGGTGAACAGATCAACAAATTGTGCTACAAGCATTTAATGGATAATACTCAGTAATAAAAAGAAATAAAAATTGAGGCAATACAGAGAGATCTCAAAGACATTTACTAAGTAAAAGAAGTAAACACAAGCCATAAAAAGGAACGAAATAATGTCTTTTGCAGCAACTTGGATGAAGCACAGGGCCATTATCTAAGTGAAGAAGTAACACAGGAGTGGGAAAACCAAACATGGTATGTTCTCACTTAGAAGCGGGAGCCAAGCTGTGAGCATGCAAAGGTACAGAGTGATGTTATCAACTTTGGGGTTTCAGAGGGGGGGAGAGTGGTGAGGTAGGAACAGAAAAGCTACACACTGGGTACAATGTACACTGCTCGGGTGACAGGTGCACTAAAATCTCAGCATTCACCACTATATATTCATCCACCACCTGTACCCCAAAGGCTACTAAAACAATACTTAAAAAAAGATGCAAACACAAAATCTTACATACTATGTAATTCCATTTTTATAACATGCTGGAATAAAAACAATAGAGGAATAATCAGATCAGTGGCTTTCAGGGGCTGGGGTTGGGTAAGGGGACTCCCTACACAGAAGCCCAAGGGAAGCTTTTGGAATGATCAGATCATTCCATTTGTTTATGGTGATTGTTACGTGACTATATACATTTCTTTTTTTTTTTTTTTTTTTGAGACAGAGTTTCACTCTTGTTACCCAGGCTGGAGTGCAATGGCGCGATCTCGGCTCACCGCAACCTCCGCCTCCTGGGCTCAGGCAATTCTCCTGCCTCAGCCTCCTGAGTAGCTGGGATTACAGGCACGTGCCACCATGCCCAGCTAATTTTTTGTATTTTTAGTAGAGACGGGGTTTCACCATGTTGACCAGGATGGTCTCGATCTCTCGACCCCGTGATCCACCCGCCTCAGCCTCCCAAAGTGCTGGGATTACAGGCTTGAGCCACCGCGCCCGGCTCATTTCTTAAACCTCATTGTACTGTATAATCAAAGATGTGAATTTTACTGTTTGTAAATTATATCTCAGTAAACCTGACTAAAAAAACTAAATTAAAAAACCCAACTAAAGCAAATGAAAAAAATTCTGAGTGGCTATATTCCTATGTAGAAATGTATTTTATTTTAAAAACATAAAAAATATATAAATATATAAAATATATAGATTTAAAATATATTAAATATTGAATATATTAATATAATAAATATAATTATATAAATTATATAAATATAATTTAATATCTATTAAATATATAAAAATATATTTTATATTCGAGCTATATAATATATATTAATATATCTATATGTTTTCTTTTTAGCTAGATTTCTTCATTCTATGATTTCAGTATTTAATCTATGTTGATACATTAGATCAAATTCATTCTTTTTAAATTGCTATATGGTATTTTATTGCATTTATATGCTATTAATATACGATGTATAGTATTTAAGTTTACCACAATTTATTTAGCTACATCCGTATAGACAGATATTTGAACTGTACCTAAATTTTCCCATTACAATACCACAGCGAACAGCCAAATTTGTAATTTTTTGTGCATATATGCAAGCATTTCTCTAAGGTTATAAACCTAAAAGTAAATCCTTGAGCCTAAAGTATGTGAATCTTCAACTTCAGTATTGGCAACTTACTGTTCAATTACTATTCAAATTTGTTGACCCATAGTAAGTATTTTCTTTTTGTGTGTGTGAGATGAAGTCTCACTTACTCTGTTGCCCAGGCTGGAGTGCAGTGGTGTGATCTTGGCTCACTGCAACCTCCACCTCCTGGGTTCACGTGATTCTCCTGCTTCAGCCTTTCTGGTAGCTGAGATTACAGGTGTGTGCCACCATGCCTGGCTAATCTTTGTATTTTTTAGTAGAGATGGGATTTCATCATGTTGGTCAGTCTGATCTCAAGTTTTCCACCTGCTTCAGCCTTACAAAGTGTTGGGATTACAGGCGTGAGCCACCGCACCCCGCCACCCCATAGTATTTTTTACTTTATTTCTCTTCAAATTTTTTCTGTTTCTTTTCTTTTCATACTGCTTCTTTCAGTCACTGGTTCTCAACCCAAAGGATTTACAAGTATACAACGTCTAGGCCCCACTCCTGTGATTGCAGTGCACAGCGGGTCTGAGAACCACCTCACTGGCTCATCTTATGCAAACACATGGCCTTCAATACCATGAACACACCAGGAGTCTCAAACACGCACCGCTTGCCCAGATTGCTCTTCTGAACTTACACCCATACTCTTTGAGGTCAAATTATGATGCCCAAAGCTGAATCCTTGAACCACATCCCTCCTGCTCCCCCAGGAATCCTCTGCTTCTTCCCTAGTGTTCAAAAACTTGGTAGAACAATCCACCCTGGCTGGCTCAGGACAGAAAAGCCTGCAGTGATCTTCACGCCTTTATTTCTCTTACTTCTCACAACCACTCTGATGACAAATTCTGTGGGCTACATTTTGGAAATATATCCAGAAGAAGGCCAATTTTTTATCACCTCCACTGCCTACTCTTATTGAAGGCATGCTATTTGATTTATTAATATGCTATTAATAGATACTATGTGATATTTAGTATATCACAATTTATTTAGCTACTTCCTCATAGACAGATATCTGTGTTGTTCCTAAATTTTTGTTTTATTAGAATACTAGAATGAACAGCTAAGTTCATACCTTTTTGTGCATATATGCAAATATTTCTCTAGGGTCCGTCCACCTGGATATTGCAATATATACCACTTTGGTTTCCTTTCAGCAACCTTTGCCCCTCTGTTATGATTGATTTCCCACAGAGCAGCCAGAAGGAACATTTACAAATCTGTATCCAACAATATCCTTCCTCTGCTCAAAGTCCTGCAACATCTTTCAGAGGAGATTGGCCATGTTCAGGGTGCTATGGCTGTAGACCCTGCTGTATCTTTCAGTCAAATTTGGGTAAAAGCCAATACCTTTACCATTAGGCTACAAAGCCTTTTGTAACCTAAGACCCTGCTATTCCTGTCTCTTTCTGTCCTCCCAGTCTTCATTTTGCTTACTTTTCTCCAGACACATTGGCTTCATTGTCCTTCTTCAGATGCTTCAAGCATAATCCTGCCTTGGGAGCTCTGTATTTGTTTCCATTACCTGGAAGCCCAATCCTTTATCAGCATGGCTGGCTTCCTCACGTTCTTCTATCTTACAGCATCCCTTCTGAACCATTCTGTAAAAAATAGTGCCCCCGTCATCATTCTCTGTCTACTTTTACCTGCTTTCTTCTTCCTTAGAACATGGATAACACATGACATATTACCTAATTATTTGTTTATTGTCTGCCTCTGTCTGCCAGGAATATATATTACATGGGGAGAAAATATGTGTGTTTAGATCATTGCTATATCCTAGCTCTTTAAAGCTTGGTATATTGTATGTATACATGTATGCCAGTATGTATTTTTCATAAACATTTATTATGTACTTACTGTGTATACATTTCATGCTCATATTAACTCATTTTGTGCTCACAATAGCCCTTGGAGATATAATATTACATTATCTTGGTTTACAAATGAGAAAACGGAAGGTCAACAAGACTGAGTGACTTGACCGAGGTCAGACAGCCAACTGAAAGAGGGGCCAGGATTTGAAATGTAGTCTAAACTCTTAACTATTACACAGTGCTGCTTCTCATTGTAGGTGCTCGATAAACATTTGTTGGATGAATAAAATACTGATGGAGGAAGGATTTCAATAACAATGAAAAAGGTATAGTTTATTAGATGTCTTTAAAGTCCAAGTCCTCATTTAAAGCCATGACTTTTTTTTCCCAAAGGAAATCAGTAGCTTTATTACACAGGCATATGACTTTTATGTGAAATTAAACTTAAGAATTTCCATGTGAAGGACAGAAATTGTTAAGAAGTAACGTGCAGACCTCAGGCACCACATTTACCCTGCAATAATGAACTGCATTTCTCCCTAACTTCATACTGCACCTTAACCTTTCCAGCATCAAGTCTTCTACTCTATAACCTCTCTTTAAACACCGCCCTCTAATCTCAATTTCTTTCTGTTTTTACTATTTGGCAAAATTACACTTAAAAAAATATTTCCATCATGGCTCATATATACCTGTGTAACAAACCTGCACATTCTGCCCATGTATCCCGAAAGTTCAACTAAAAAAACCAAATTATGTAATTAAACCAGAGGATAAAACAAAAAAAATCCCTGAAGTTAGTTTGCTGTGTAGACCTGAGTGGAAGTGAGACAGGTGCTCCTACATAAACCCCCTCTGCCTTCCACACTCGGATGAGTATCTGCTTCCTGCTAAGTCTGAGGCTGGGGGAACCACACCTTACTCTTCTTTTCCTGTATCCCCTGGTGGGGCAATATTAGAACCCCAGGGAGGAAAAGCTGGCAAAGTTGTCATATACCAAGCAGCCAATCCCTCCTGAAATGAAGGTAGGTTCACCTGCTCTCTCCTAAGCAGAAGAAAATGTCCAGGAAATAAAATATTTTAAAAGTCATTGAAAATCCAACAAATCCCAGCCTTGGGGTGCTCATGGAGTGCATGGGATAAGAAAGGAATCAAGCAGCAGCATTCAGAAGCCATCCTGTGTGCATCCTGATGAGGTCTCCCCGTCGTTCAGGGAGAGGTGGCTTTCCCATGCTGCGAGGGAGGTGGAAGCAGGCGTGACTTAGACGCTGGTGGTGGTCTCCTTGGCAGGCTGGATGCTGTTCCTCTCCACGACGCCTTCCTTCCCGGATTGAGCTGCACCACGTGCCTGCCCTTCAAAGGCCCGTGTGAGATCCTCAAAAGTCCTGCCACGGGTCTCAGGGACTTTGAAGAAGGTAAAGGTCAAGAAGGTAATGAGGAAGCGGGTGAATATAATAAAAACGTAGGCTCCCAGATAGTAAGCAGCAGAGGGGAAGAGCAATCCGACTAGGAAGCTGGAGGTCCAGTTGGAGCAGCCAGCCACTGCCACTGCAGCTGGGCGGGGGCCCAAGAGTTCGGCCGCAATAAACCAGAGAGTGGGGCCTGGTCCAATTTCAAAGAAGGCCACGGAGCAAGATAGCCCCAGTACAAACGAGGCTCATCCCATCATAGTCGTCCTTTAATAACAAAGAAACAGTCACGAGTATGGAACAAAAAGATGGGTTCTTGAACGCCTGCAATTCCTGTTGAGTCACAGAACACAGCACTGGTCCCAGGGATACTGAGAGAGCTGGAGCACGAGGGAAATGATGACGGGCTGTCGGCAGCTGGATGCTCTGAAGAGCTCCAGCACGACTTGCTTTTCTTGTGACATCCTTGCAGTCTCATCTTTCATCTCCCGGATGTCTTGGGACACATCCTGGGTGCCCCACAACCACTGGAGGATCTGCTTAGCATTCTCCTCTTCTTTTTTGTCAATGAGCAAAAATCTGGGACTTTCAGGGCGAAATGGAGGGGCTGCACTTTGTAGGATGGCAGGAAGGGTGGTAAAGCTCATAACAGCAGCCGTGCAGCTTCAGACCCAGTGATGAATGCCAGACCAAAGACCTGGGCCACCAGAATTCCGACAACGATGTCCGGCTGGTTGAGAGTGCCGAAGGCACCCTCAGGGCAGTGGGCGAGAGCTCTCCAATGCACATGGGCACAAAGCCTGTGCACAGTCCACAGAAGACGCCAGCAACCAAGCAGCCCAGGATCAGCGTTTCAAACGACTCAGCTACTTCACACAGGCCTGTAAGGCAGCCACCGGTGACAGCCAACAGGCTGACAATCAGCATTGAATTGCATCGGCCAAAGCAGCTGACAAAGTGTCTGATGGAAAAGGAGCCAATCATGTCACCAACGGAGAATGTGGCCACAGCCGAGGACCAGAGGGTCGTGAGCAACATCTCAGAGGGAGGGGGCATTTTTCTTGTTCTTCGAAATGTTACTGACAAATTCCTTTATGATCATCTCAGGAGCATTAATGACCCCAGTGTTGTAGCCAAATTGGAAAGAGCCGATTGTAGCAACTGTAATGGCAACGATCAGAACTGGGGTGACCTTCTGTGTCCCTATGGCCCTAATCTAATTCTTTTCAAGTCTTCAAGAAAGATCTAGGAATGTGATTCCAGAGACACCTTTTTCAGCCAAAAAAACAAAAAAAAAAACCTTCAAAATGTCATTCTTAACAGCAAATCTTCTCCAGGTCCTCAGGAACGCTCTGAACTCTCACCATTACAGCATCTGTAACCATGACTTTTTATTACGCAAGTAAACAGTCATGTGCTAATTTACATGACTTTATTGAAAAGATTAGGATGCAATTTATTACCAAATAAATGTATTGCCCTGTTTTAATATTCAGACAAGGTATGAAACGTACAGAGAACACTCCCTAGTGTTTTCCTTTCTAAGTAATAAAAGTAGTTAGGATCTTCCAAGAATATTGAAATATGAGAAATTCCAAGTAGAATCTGAAATAAAAGAAACAGTGCAGCAGGGTCTATTTTGGTGGCCCAGATGGTTGTGTTTGAGTTCCAACCTTCAACATTTGAAAAAAACACTTTTGTTTCAGGATGAAAATAAGAAGCAGTATGTTACCCATAACAGTGTCTGTTGTTCACTTTGATTCAGGGGAACAAACTGCTCTAAGAAATTCTTCTGGGAACTATACAATTCCGTTCTATTTTATAAACTTACAAAATAATTTATTTCTTAAAAGTGTGGTAACTTGTGGTTGTAAAAGAAAAACAAGGCCCTGCAAATCTAGAGTGAGTCAGGAAAACTTTTATTTTGATTGAATCAAAGTTATTTGTATCTATGTGAAAGCAATTTTTGTTCTAGTTAATTTGCCTTCTGTTCCTCGTTTTTCACTGTGGTAAAAGGTAGGGCATAGGAGGGGGCATGGATTTTGTTAATGAGAACTGTGAGTTCAAATTCTGTTATTTACACACTGAGTGATGCCAAGCAACTTGCTCTTCCTTGCTAGGTCTCAATTTCTTTAAAGTAGTGATCATGTTGCCTCCCTGGTAGGATTACTGTGAAGGTTACAGTCTCTGTTTAAATGATAAATATAAAATCTTAACAAATGTTTGTTCTCATGTCTCATTTTCCTCTTAAAATGATCTACTAACATTAGTTTTGTTGTGTGTCTTGCCCATGGGAAGCAATGCTATGTCATTTTGTCCATCTTTCCATTCATTTCACGTCACTATACATGCCAGTCATGATTAGGTTAGGCCAAAGGTAACAAAACGTGGAGAGTAGCAGGTTAAAAAGGGAAGATGATTCCAGAGGTAAGTTGGTTAAGGCGGCTATGCTGGTTCCATGGAGTGAAAGGCTGAAGTTCCTTCTGTCTTGTTCCGCCAAACATGGCTTCAGTTCCTGGGGTCACTTCCTTGGGCATTCTACCTGGATTCTTGGAGCTCCGCTTACAAAAACCATATTCCAGAAAGGAGGAAAGGGAGTGAAGATTAAAAAAAGGCATCCTCTCCCTTTTAAGGGAGTTTCCTGGAAATGCCACACAACGTGGTTACTTAGATGTAATATTTAGGAAGTTGCTTAATATGATTAATAGAAAAGAGCTGAGAATACAGTGCCACCCAGCTAGGACTCTGCTCCATGAAATGATCCAAAGACCCACGCCGGTCACGTGGTGCTGGCAACATGATGAGGGTTGCGGCTGCTGTTGCCAGTTGCTGCTTTCAGTTCATAAAAGGGAAAGGAAGGAATAGGACTAGAGCAAAATTTTTGGGAGACTGATCTGTCAATACAATCGTATATTAGCAATAATATATATGGTCACATAGTTAGCAGTATCCACTCCACATGTCAGTGGCCAGAATTCAGTCATTTAACTTCTCCCGACCACAGTGGGAGGAAGCTAGGAAATGTCGTCTTTTGGTTGGGTGGCAAAGTAACCGAACAGTTCGAGTACTGTGGGGACAGTGAATACTGAGGGGAAACAGGCAATGTCTGTCACATTATGTGATTAAATGGCTGGATACTAATACTGTTTACCAGGATGTCAAGTAGTTGAGGGCTGGGTTTTTCAAACCATGAATCACTATAATCAGTTATTTATATCCAACGTAAAATGACTCACGTGATAAAACTCATAACTCTTTATGACAGTGAAAATCTGTCAATATCTGAAAATAAATTGATTTCTATATTATGGTTTGGATGGAAACTAAAACTACTCATTCTAAGTTAATCGACATTTTAATTGCCATGTCCATAATTACTTATCATTTCTTATCTTCACCTTCCTGGTGAATTTGTCAATATTGATCATTCCCTCCTCTGGAAACATTCTCCTCCTTTGGTTTCTAAAACATTAACACTCAGTTTTCTCTTCTCCAGTCTCTGGGTTGCTCGTTCTTAGCAATTGCACCTCTTCTGCTTCTGCTTGTGTTTCCGAACCTTCTGTCAGGAGAGTTCACTTCCTCTCCTGTGTTTTCCACACACAGTCTCACTCCCTGTGAGCTCCTGCTGCTACCCGCAGAAGACAGCGCCCAGACCTACCTCTCTGTCACAAGCTTTCCTTCTGAAGCTGATATGCAAACATGCAGATATCTGCTGAAGAGTTCTTTGTCATTAATTTTTTAAAACTTAAAAATCGTGAAATAGAAAAATGCCAGAAAAGTGCACAAAGTGTAAGTGTACAGTGTAATGAACAACAAAAAGGAAACATCTCTGGAAACATATCCAAAAGATTAGAGTGTTGTCAGCCCTGCTGAAGACTCCAGGCTATTCCTTACTAACTATACCACCGTTTCCTGCCCCTAGAAGTAACCATTATTATAGTGTGTGTGGCAATAATACCTCTTTTACTTTTAAAAATATTTACAACCTAAGTATGCATCTCTAAAAATATATCGTAATCTTGCCTGTATTAAATCTCTACATAAATGGAATTATGCTGTATTTATTCTTTTAAAGCTGTATTATTGGTATTTACATTTAGAGTTAATCTTCAGTATGTTAAAACTTTTTTTTTCTCTAAGGGAATCCTCTTTATCTTTGATAAGGTATTTATCTTACTTTTAACAAAGTTATTACACTATTTCTGTTACTATTGGAAGCAGATATTTTCCCCACTCTTTTGTTCTTGTATTTTGGATGTCTCTTATAAACAATGCATAGCAGAATTTAAATCGAGGCTCTCAATATTTGACTCTTATCTGGAGTATTTAGTACATTTATATTTAATGTAATTGCTGATATGACTGATTTTAAATTTATTGTTTTACTTTGCATTTTCTATTTATTTCATTTGTTTGATACTTGTTTTTCTTTTCTTGCCTTCTGTTGTTTAAGTGGTGCTATGGATTGAATATTTGTGTCCTCCCAAAATTCGTATATTGAATTCCTAACCCCTAAGGTGATAGAATTGGTTGGCGGGCGGGGGGCCTTGGGAAGTGACTAGAATGTGATAGTAGAGCCCACATGACTGGGATTTTGCTCTTATAGAAGAGACTAAAGAGAGCTAGCTAGCCTCTTCTACCATGTGACACAGCAAGAAGGTGCCATCTCTGAGGAAGAGTACTCTCACTACACACTGAATTTGCTGCAGCCTGGATCTTGGATTTTCTAGCCTCCAGAACCGTGAGAAATATATATATATATATATATATATATATATATATATATATATATATATATATATATATGTTGTTGTTGTTGTTTGTTTGTTTATAAGCTACCTAGTTTATGGTATTTTGTTATAGCAGCCCAAAAGGACTAAAACAGTTGGTTTCTGATTTCTAAACATTATCCTGTATTTTTAGTCCCTCTGTTGGTTTGAAGTTTATTCCTGCCTTTATTTGCTTGGTGAATACCTTCTCATCATTAAAGGCATTACCTGTGTCTGTCTTCTAAATCTTGCCCCTTTCCCTTTACTAACCAAGCAGAGCTGTTCACCAGTTCCATTGTTCTACATGGTACCTTCCATAAACCACATCTACAGCAGTTACTACCCTGTGAGGCAAATGTTACATACACATCTTTTTCTTTTATTAGGTGGAGACATATTTAATAACAGACAAAATGTCTAATTCATTTTTGTCTGTCTTAACACAGTCTTTTTAGGATAAGGCATTCAATAAATGTTTGTTAATAAACAGTTGAGAGTACTTTTTAAAAATCTTTATTGAGGCACAAATGAAAAAAAATTGTATATATTTAAGGTTCACAACTTGATGTTTTGATATACACTTACATTGTGGAATGATTGCCATTATCAAGCTAAATTAAGGTTTCTGCCATCTCACAGAGTTACATTTTTTTCAAGTGAGAACATTTAAGATCCTAGCAAATTTAAAAGTATGCGACATAGTACTTTAAATACAGTCACAATACTGTACTTTATATCCCCAGGACTTACTCATCTTGCATAATTGAAACTCTGTGCCTTTTTATCACCATCTTCCCAGTTCCTGCCAATTACCATTGTACTCTCTGCTTCTATAAATTCAGTCTTTTTAGATTTCACATATGAGTGAGATCATGCCATATTTGCCTTTCTGTGCTTGGTGTATTTCACTTAGCATAGTGTCCTCCAGGCTCATCTATGTTGTTGTGAATGACACAATTTCCTTATTTTTTTGGAATGAATAATATTTTATTATATTATAATAATATTTTATATCTAATAATATATGTATGTGGTGTATACACACACATATAAAATACACACACACAGACACACATCACATGTTTTTTCTTCATTCATCAATTGATACATACTAAGATTGATTCCACATCTTGGCTATTGTGAATAATGCTATGATGAATATGGTAGTAATATCTCTTCAACATACAGATTTCATTTCCTGCGAGTGTGTACCCAGAGGTAGAATTGCTATATCATATGGTAGTTTTATTTCAATGTTTTAAAAGAAATTATTATTATTATTTTGAGAGACAGTCTCACTCTGTCACCCAATTGGAGTGCAGTGGCCCAATCTCGGCTCACTACAACCTCTGCCTCCCAGCTTCAAGTGATTCTCCTGCCTCAGCCTCCCAAGTAGCTGGGGTTACAGGCATGGGCCATCACGCCCAGCTAATTTTTGTATTTTTAGTAAAGATGGGGTTTCATCATGTTGGCCAGGCTGATCTCGAACTCCTGACCTCAGGTGATGCACCTGCCTTGGTCTCCCAAAGTGCTGGTATTATAGGTGTGAGCCACCATACCTGGCCTAAAAAAAAATTGTTTTTAAAGATGGGGTCTTGCCATGTTGCCCAGGCTGATGTCAAACTCTTGGCCTCAAATGATCTTCCTGCCTCAGCCTTCCAAAGTGCTAGGATTACAAATTTAAGCCAACACACCCAGTCCCATTTTTAATTTTGGGGGAACTTGCATTTTGTTTTACATAACGACTGTGCCAATTTACATTGCCACCAACAGTGGCAAGTGTCCCTTTTTCTCCACATCTTTGTCAATACTTACTGCTTGTCTTTTTGATAACAGCCATTCTAACAAGTATGACGTGATATTTCATTGTGGCTTTAATTTGCATTGCCTTAACTAGTGATATTGAGCATTTAAAAAAAATAGGTCTATTGGCCATTTGTCTTCTTTTGAGAAATATCTGTTACGTTCTTTAATTCATTTAAAAAATGAGGTTATTTGTTTTCTTGCTATTGTTTGCGTTCCATTTATTATTTTGGATATTAACCCCTGATTATATGAATAGTTTGCAAATATTTTCTCCTGTTCCACAGGTGTCTCTTCAGTCTGTTTACTGTTTCCTTTCATGTATAGAGCTTTTCTGTTTTATGCAATCCCATTTGTTTATTTTGCTTTTGCTGCCTGTGATTTTGGGGTCATATCCAAAAATTCATGGCCTAGATCAATGACAAGAAGATTTTCCCCTATGTTTTTGTCTAGTAATTGTACAATTTCAGGTGTTACCTTACAGTCTTCAATCCATTGTGAGTTGATTTTACATGTGATGAGAGATAAGTGCCCAATCTCATTTTCCATTCATGAAAAATGCCATTGAAATTTTGATAGGGATTGCATTGAATCTGTAGATTACTCTGGGTCATATGGCCATTTTAACAATATTAATCCTTTTAATTCATAACTACAGGATAGCTTTCCATTTGTTTATGACCTCTTCAATTTCTTTTATTGGTGTTTTGGTTTTCGGTGTACAGAAATTTCACCTAACTCTACTGAATTCATTTATTAGTTCTAATAGTTTCATACAGTCTTTAGGGTCTTCTATATGTAAAAGCATGTGTTAAAAGAAAAACTTGAGGCCAGGTGTGGTAGCCCATGCTTGTAATTCCACTGCATTTTTGAGGCTGAGGCAAGTGGATCACTTGAGGTCGGGTGTTAGAGACCAGCCTAGCCCACCTGGTGAAACCTCCCTCATCTGTACTAAAAATACAAAACTTAGCTGGGCATGGTGATGCATGTCTGTATTCCCAGCTACTCAGGAGGCTGTAGCGGGAGAATTGCTTGAACCTGGGAGATAAAGGTTGCAATGAGCTGAGATTGTTACCAGCCTGGCAACAGAGTCAGACTCTCTCTCTCTCTCAAAAAAAAAAAAGATATACAAAGAAAAACTTGAGACATAATAAAGTTTAACAACATTTATTTAGCAAAGAACAATTCATGAAACGGGAAGCACCAAAGTTGACAGGAGGTTGTGGGCCTTGGTCTAGCAGTGTGAGCAGTGAGATTTAACAGGTTGAACATGAGAACAAAGAAACTACTTGATTGGCCACAGCTAGGTATTCACCTTATTTAGATAAGGTTTAATTGGAGGCTCCAAGTTGTATAACCAGTCAGCTACTTGCCATTTATGATTGACTGAAACTTGATTCAAAATTAATCCGTTACAAGGATTACCTCTAAGTTAGATTTAAGTTTGCATAATGGTCCCAGGACCAGAAACAATTCCAGGCTAATGGCTTCCTGCTTATTGTGCTTTAACATGTCATCTGCAAACAGAGACAGTTCTACTTTTTATCTTCTTTTTAAAATGCCTTTTATTTCCATCTCTTGCCTTATTGCTCTGTCTAGGAATTCCAGCACTACATTGGATAGGTGTGGTGAAACTCAGCATCCTTATCTTGTTTCTGATCTTAGAGAAAAGCATTTAGATTTTCATCAATACTCATGACATTATCTGTGGGCTTGTCATAAATGGCCTTTATTATGTTGAGGTACATTTCTTCTATATCTAATTTTTAAGTGTTTTATCATGAAATGATCTTAGATTTTATTTTTAAATCCAACATCATTTTTTCTGCCCCTATTGAGATGATCATATAATTTTTCCCTTCATTTCATTAATATGGTTTTATCACGTTTGTTGACAAATGTGATACATGCTTATGAGATTATCCCAGGGATCAATCCCACTTGATCTTGGTATATGTGCTCTTAAATTCAGTCTGTTAGCATCCTCTTGAGGAGTTTTGCTCCAGTTTATCGAGGATATTGGCCTGTAATTTTTTTTTTCTTAGAGTACCCTCATTTGCCTTTGGTATCAAGATCATGCTGGGCTTATAAAATAAGCTTGGAAATGTTCCCCCTTCTCCAATTTTTGGAGCAGTTTGAGAAATGTTGGCACTAATTCATTTTCAAATGTTTGGTAGAATTTACCAGTAAAGCCACTGGGTCTTGAACTTTTCTTTGCTGGGAGGTTTTGTATTACTTATTTAGTCTCCTTACTTAATATTCATCTCTTTAGATTTTCTATTCCTTCATGATTCAGTCTTGGCAGGTTGTACGTTTGTAAGAATATATGCATTTCTTTTAGGTTAACCAAGTTTTTGGCATATACTTTTTCATAGATTGGTCAATTTTGTTTATCTTTTCAAAAAAACAAACTAGTTTCACTGTTCTTTTGCGTTGTTTTTCTAACTTCCATTTCATTTATTTATGCTCTGATCTTTATTCCCTTTCTTCTGCTACCTTTGGGCTTAGTTCCTTGTGGTGTAATCTTATGCTTGTGTTTGAGATCATAGCACTGGGGTGGGCCTAGTAAGGGGATCTGTGGCAAAATCAAGCACTGATTTTACTCTACTTCCCCAATACGAAGGGTGACTTTCTCCAAGCTGTGCTGTGTGGGCTTGTGGGAGGATGACATGGCTAATGTGAAATCACCTTTTCTATCCTACTCAATACATCTTTTCTTGTTTCTCTGCTCCACCCAAGTGCTATAAACTCTCCCCTGAATTTTTTACCTCTTAGGAGATATTTTTGTGCATGGACGGTTTTTCTTTTTTTAATTTTTAATTTTCGTGAGTACATAGGAGGTGTATATATTTTGAATGGTTTCTTTCTTTCTCTCTCTCTCTCTTTCTCTCTTTCTTTCTTTGACAAAGTCTTGCTCCGTCACCTAGGTTGGAGTGCAGTGGGACAACCTCAGCTCACTGCAACCTCCGCCGCTCAGATTCAAGTGATTCTCCTGCCTCAGCCAACAGAGTAGCTAGGATTACAGGTGTGTGACACCATGCCTAGCTAATTTTTGTATTTTTAGTGGAAGTGGGGTTTCACCATGTTGGCCAGTCTGGTTTTGAACTCCTGACCTCAAGTGATCCTCTTGCCTTGGCCTCCTAAAGTGCTGGGATTACAGGCCTGAGCCACCACACTGGCCTTGAATGATTTTTCAAATTGATGATTTTGTGAGAGGATAAATGAAAACTCTTATTCTGCCATCTTGCTGACATCAGTGCCTGTTGAAAGTTCTTATATCAGAATCCCAGTTCTACCTAAAATGCACATTATTTGTAGATAAAAGTGTATTTAGTCTGTTCTCCTGCTGCTAGTAAAGACATACCTGAGACTGGGTAATTTATAAAGAAAAGATGTTTAATTGACTCAGTTCAGCTGGAGAGACCTCAAAACACTTACAATCATAGTGGAAGGGGAAGCAAACATGTTTGCTTCACATGGTGGCAGGAAGGACAAGTGCCCCGCAAAGGGGGAAAAGCCCCTCACAACACCGCCAGATTCTGTGAGCACTCACTCCGTCTCATGAGAGCAGCAGCATGGGGGTGACACCCCCATGGCTCACTTACCTCCCACTGGGCTCCTCAGTGACATGTGGGCATTATGGGGACTACAATTCAAGATAGGATTTGGGTAGGGGCACAGCCAAACGTATCAAGGAGGTACACCTTGCAATTTTTAATATTTGGTCTTATGGCTAAAATTAATGTGCTCTTTCCCTTTCAATAATCTTTTCCCATTACATTTGATGTAGTTATTTATTACAGTGATATCTTTGCCAAATATCTGACTAAGCAGTTCTCAAATTTTAGCATCAACTACAAGAACTGGGAAGAGTTTGTTAAAAATGTAGATTCCTGGGACCCATCTCCAATTTTCTCTCCTCCCTTCTTCACCTACTAAAATTATCCAAACCTTGGAGTCCAGTTCACAAACCGCATTCTCTGTAAATAAAGTTTCACAAAGCATGCTTTCTCCCTGCTCCTGTGAGCCTCACCCCTAAAGGCTCACACGGAATTGTTGGGGTCAGTATGTGTTCTGTTCCACACTGTCCTCCCTGTTCGCTTGTTCCCCATACGGGCTTTGCCGAATGGAAGTTCTGGTTAGCATTTTGCTTCCTGGAGCTACTATTTTTCTCTTCTTTCCAGTCTCCAGTGCGGATTCTATTTCTCTGTTTTATTTCTCCTTACAGCGAAATGTGGTATAGTAACGAATGACTGGACTTGGGAAAAGCAAGGCGAGTTTCAATCTCGGTCCTACCACCACGCCTTTGGGTAGCCCTTTCATCTCTCTGGGCTTCATTTCCTTCCTCTGTCAAACAGATCAAAAAGAGTGTTAGGTAGTTTTATTGTAGTGCATGAAAGATACACAGAAGGCATTCGACAAGTGTTATTTCACTTCAAATAACACTGATTTCCTGAAGAGGTTACGGAATGGCTATAAAAAGTACATTTTGTTAGAAGGAATAAGTTCTATCAAAATAAATTTGATAGCATAGTAGGGTGACAATGGTTATCAGTAATTTATTATGTAATTTCAAAATATCTAGAAAAGATTTGGAATGTTCTCAATGCAAAGGAATGATAAAAGTTTGATGTGTTGGGTATACTAAATAACTTTTTTTGGTGATTACACATTGTATTACATGTACTCCATAAACATGTACAATTATTATGTATCAGTCAAACATAAATGGATGAAGCCAGCATTGATGTCTTATTCATCTTTGTGACTTCTCAGATATTTTTTTCAGTGTTTTGTGCGTAGGATATACCAAGAAATTTTGTTAAATTGAATTAAATAGGATGACTCCAACTAATTCTAGGTAATTAGGAATAATTTGAAATCCTGTTTTCAAAACTCAGGAGAGATTTTAAACAATAACTTAATTTGCTCTTTTAATAATGCTGCTTCTCCTAACATGGGGTAGCTTGAAACATTTTGAAATGGACAATTAACTACAGCACTTGCTTTTAGAGAAGTGTAATACAATGTGCTATTTCAGATTTATATTTTCTTTGTAATATTTAGAAAGCAGAGCTTTACTTTTTGTAAATTTGATAGCTTTTTTATTGACTAAAGCCAAATAATTTATCTTTATTTTTCCCATTTATTTGATTAATAATAATAAATATAAAATAAGCCTTACTATTTAAGTGACTGCAGTTGAGCAGAACAAATGACATCACAGGCCAGGGTCAGGTTTCTCCTGACTCATTACAATAATGTCTTCAACATTTGGTTTAGCTTCGTTTTTGCTGTCCCTCGGGATATGCAGTTCCATGATAACGTAATTTAAAAATGCATTGAAGATAATTTGTAGTAGAATCTGTAAGAACGGTGTTCACCATTATTTTCCCGAGTTATTTGATTGTATTCTGAAGATTCAGTAACTTCTATCACTAAGACTGAATTATTCAAGTAACTGTTCAGGTATCAATTAACCAGTCTAAGGCTAATCTGTGCCTTTGACATAATTACATATTTACTTAGACTTATTCTCTGGTTTTTGCTATTTTTTAATTAAAAATTTTTATTTCTTCTAAAATATTTTACTAATTCAGAATTTGAGTAACAGAAATGAAGCCTAGTTTAGAATGCACAAGAATGTGATTTAGGGCTAATCCAGATGTGCTGATCAAAAGAAGACCAACCAGGCTTTCCTTCACCTTTTTTATAACATTCAGGTTCTCAACAGATTAGATGTTTCATCTATGCAAGCAGATTTTCTTTACTCAGCCTATCAATTCAAATTCTAATTTCTTCCAGAAGCACCCTCACAGACACACCCAGAAATAATGTTTTACCAGTTATCTTGGGACCCCTTAGTCTAGTCAAGTTGACACATAAACTTAACCATTACACGTTTATTGTTAAGGGTGTCCATGCTAAAAGTTTTGCAAATGTAACATATTTGGGAGTATCCTCTTCTCCTTATTCTTTTTCCTTCCTGGAACTATAGAGGTACAGTAGTTGTTTTGAGACCATGGAGATAATATACTACTGGGATGAAGAGCAGGACTACTAAAGGAACAGGGTACCTGATGGTATTATTTAGATACGGAATTCAGCCTGGATTGCACACTCCCAGGTTTATAAGAGTGAGGAAATAGGAATTAACCACTGCATTAGATTTTCTTGTATTCACTTTGATGCAATCCTAACAGCTACACTCAAAATATCTCTGACTTATATTGTCCTGTGTCTCTTACCTTTCTTCTTACTTCTCACCTTTCCTCCTAACTGTGAGTGGTACTACTGTTAGCTCAGGATCTCAAACCAGAATAACAGAGTGAAACTCAATTCCCCCATCTCCCTCATGGCGCTGTCCTCCTGAATAACATTTCTTTAACATTGCATTTACTTCTCCTCCTGCTGCCAGATGTTAGCACAGGATTTGCAAAGATTATTGTAGCAAACATTTTTCTATTTTTTGAGACACGATTTCAGTCTTGCTGCCCAGGCTGGAGTGTAATGGCACCGTCTCGGCCCACTGCAACCTCTGCCTCCCAGGGTCAAGCAATTCTCCTGGCTCAGCCTCTTGAGTAGCTGGGATTACAGGCACGTGCCACCATGCCAGGCCAATTTTGTATTTTTAGTAGAGACAGAGTTTCTCCATGTTGGTCAGGCTGGTCTTGAACTCCCGACCTCAGGTGATCCACTGGCCTTGACCTCCCCAAGTGCTGGGATTGCAGGTGTGAGCCACTGCACCTGGTCTGGAGCAAACATTTAAAATGGATCTTTGTGTATTTAGTCTTGCTCTACTTTAGGACATCCTCAATACTGCAGCAAAAGTAATTCTAAAACGCAAATCTCGTTTGCCAGGGATGCTGCTAAATATACTGCAGTGCGCAGTACAGCCCCCAGTGACCAAGAATTATCCAGTCCAAAACATCAGTAAAGCTGATGGTAAGAAATCCGTTCCAGAATATCACATTTTTTGGTAAGTCTTCTCTTAGGTTTAAGTGATCTTTTCTCACCCCAACATACCAATTATTGTAGTGGATTTTATTGGTCTGTTTGTCTCACCCCTGAGTGAGGGCAGAGTTCATCTTATTGATTGTTGACTCCTCATTACTTAGCACAGAACCTGGCACAATGAAGGTAATTATTAGCATTTTTTGAATTACATTGCAACTAAGCATGTGTATCATCAATTCTGAGAAGCCCCCCCTCTGGGCTTACTCCAATCCCTTGACAGATCTCAACTCTTCTTATTACACCGCTTGAGAAGAAGAGGCTCACGTACAATTATTAGGAATCAGAGATTTTGGAGTGAGGGGAAAACAAATTTAAAACTTTTTCTTTTTTTCCTTTTTGAGATGGAGTCTGACTCTGTCACCCAGGCTGAAGTGCAGTAGCACCATCTCGGCTCACTGCAGCCTCCACCTCCCGGGTTCAAGCAGTTCTCCTGCCTCAGCTTCCTGAGTAGCTGAGACCACAGGCATGTGCTGCTATGCCTGGCTAACTTTTGTATTTTTAGTGGAGACGGGGTTTTACCATGTTGACCAGGATGGTCTTGATCTCCTGACCTTGTGATCCACCGCCTTGGCCTCCCAAAGTGCTGGGATTACAGGCGTGAGCCACCACACCCAGCCTAAAACTCTTTCTTTTATGTGGACTGTTATTTGAATTGATCCTTTCTCTGAATCCCCAAATAGCTGATATCACCAGAAGGCCCTGGGAGACGCAGAGCATCTGACTTGGCAGGGATTCTCTATTTCTTTGCTAGGGACAAGGTGGAATCAATGGGAATGATGGCATGGGATTGGCTATTAGCCTGGCCGTTCTCTAGTCTCTAAGAAAACACTCTTCTCTGGATGGGTCATTCCTGTGTTGGAGTGGAAGATCTTGATGGCCAAAGGTAGGTTATAGGCCAGGAGAAAGGAACACAGGCTAAGAGGAAGGGGGCCAATTTCTAGTATAGGCCTTAAAAATACGGGCAGGGGAGTCCTTATGGCATATGCACTGCTCAGGCCTCACCAAGTGTATCAGTTTCCTAGAACCATTGAAAAAACATACCACAGGCTGGGTGGTTTAAAACAACGGGAACTTATTCTTTCCCTGTTCTGGAGGCCGTAAGTCTGAACTCAGGACATCGGGAAGACGGGCTCCTTCCAGCGCCCGAGGGAGGACCTGTTTTCTGCCTCTCTCCCTTCTTCTGCAGGTTGCTGGCAATGACTGGTGTTAATAGCTTGTGGCTTCATCACTCCAACATCTGCCTCCATTGTCACACGGCCTTCTTCCTTGTGTGTCTCTGTGTCTGTCTTCTTCTTAGAAAAACATTAAGTGACTGAATTTAGCCCTACTATTCTACTCATTTCCTACCCCAGTATGACGTCATCATAACTAGTTATATCTGCAAAGACTTTATTTCCAGATAAGGTCATGAACGAGGCCCTGGTGGATGGGAGTTTGCGGGGAGACTATTTAATCCACATAGGCCTGAGAGTCTCCTAAGGAGTTTCTAGTCAAAGCCCTGGAGATGAAGTGTAGATTTTTTGCAGAGTCTCTACTCCGCAAATGTCTCACAAATTTACCGTGGCGAGAAGTGGCGGATCCAGAATTTAGAAATGCCTTTTTTCTGGCTATCCTCATTGTAACAAATACACGTAACCTTGGCTGTGGCTCTTTAAATTTTGTAGGTATAGCCTAATTTATTTAACATATGTGGCATCCTATTTAATTTTTTTCAACTGACCAAAGTAAATGTTTACATGGCAGAATACCATCTGACCAGAAGATTGAAGTAAGCTTATTGACAACTCGTTATATATCAGTGGTGATAACATATTGAGTCAAAAGAATCACCCAGATAATATAAGAGGAGGCTCAGTGCTTTATTCTTAAAACTCAAAACTTACATTTCTCCTCTATAACATTTAGAGATTCCATCAATCCAATGTACATTCTTTTTCTCTCCACCATAATCAAAAACAAATCAAACACTTAAACGGGTAATTTTTTTTTTTAAATTGTGATTTGAAAAACTCAGAATTGCTAGTTTTGTGATAGCATTTCTTAAAGGATGATGGACAAGGAGGGTGTTGCAACCAGAGTTTTAGCAGGAGGCATTACATTACAGTAAGCTGCATCACGGGTATAATTTGCAGTGATTTGAAACCATAGAAACAAATCAAAGCTACGGCCCATGTTTGCATTGAGCTGAGACTGCAGGCGCATGAACTGTTCACACTGCCAAAAATGGTAAGTATTTCACCAGCCAAAAATAGACTCAGGTACGTTTGTCCTGTCTCAAAGCGTTTGTGAGCGCTTAATAATGTTGACAGTTACGCAATCACCTTTCTGGTCTCCTGACATGGTAGAAAAAATGACTTCCATTGTTTTTTATGACAATTCAAGCTGGGGGTGAGAATAGGTTGAGAAGAAGTAAGATTTCAAAGATAAACGGTAAAATGACCATTAGCACTGTATCTGTAAAACAAAATCCACTGTAAAATGGCATAGGGAAGCACTCATGCCTTTGTGGGCATATGGATGGCTTACACAGTTTAGAGTGCTAAAAAGAGGGGTGGAAAGCAACCAGCTTTGACACATTAGCCAAGAAGATAAACATATCGAATCATATTAGATGCAGTACCACTTGAGTAGAAATGAGAAAGATAATTGAATACACTGGGCATTTAAAAAATTTTACCACTGACTGGGCACGGTGGCTCACGCCTGTAATCCCAGCACTTTGGGAGGCCGAGGCAGGCAGATCACGAGGTCAAGAGATCGAGACCATCCTGGTCAACATGGTGAAACCCCGTCTCCACTAAATACACAGAAAAATTAGCCGAGCGTGGTGGCACATGTCTGTAGTCCCAGCTACTCGGGAGGCTGGGACAGGAGAATTGCTTGAACCCAGGAGACGGAGGTTGTGGTGAGCCGAGATCGCGCCATTGTACTCCAGCCTGGGCAACAAGAGCAAAACTCCGTCTCAAAAAAACCAAAAAACAAAAAAACTTTACCACTAAGGAGCATGAGCTGTTTTATTGCTGTTGAGAATTAAGTCTTGAAAACATAAAACTTTTGGGCGTAATAATTTTGGGAAACTTCTTCTGTTTGATATTACATATGAAAAAAATCCATATAAAGGAAATATAGCCAAACAGAATTAGTTTTGAATATACTGAAAATGAAATATTTATTTTTAAATATAAAGGACATAAATGCTTTTGTTTGTTTGTTTGAGACAAAGTCTTGCTCTGGGGTCCGGGCTGGAGTGCAGTGGTGTGATCTCGGCTCACTGCAACCTCCACCTCCAAGGTTCAAGCAAATCTCCTGCCTCAGCCTCCTGACAGGTGTGTGCCACCAAACCCGGCTTAATTTTTTGGTATTTTTAGTAGAGACAGGTTTTTACCATGTTGGTCAGGCTGGTCTCGAACTCCTGACCTTGTGATCCACCTTCCTCGGCCTCCCAAAGTGCTGGGATTACAGGTGCGAGCCACCGTACCGGCCAGAAATGTTTTAGAGTAGTGATTAAACTTCAGATTTCTGCGGATACCTCTACATTTGTATATTAGAAATTAGATATCTTCAAATGATTCTCCTCCATTCTTCTACTAATAGCCATAGATTGACACCCTAAGGGTCACATATGGCTTTCAAATCTGTTTCTTTTGACATTTATAGTTTCTTTAAAATTGTTTTCAATGTGAATGTCTTTCTTTCTTGACCTTCTAATGTGTTCAGCTGCGTTTTCCATGTCACTCTAGGGTCCATCTGATGCCATTTTTTTTTCCATCTCAGGTAACTGTTTTCTTCAGTCTTCCAAACTGCTGCTCCTTTTCTTTCTAGATTCCTGAAAATCTGCTTTCTCCATTAAATTTGTCGTAATAATTTATAACTTGCTTTTCTGTTTTCCAACATGCTTATTTAATACCACAGCAGCAGGATAATATAGTACAAAGGAACAGAATGCTGACAAAACTCAAATGGGTTTAATTTCTAGGTATTCCCCGTTGCTCTAGAATTGATAAGCTGGCTGGGCACAGGACTGGTATTAAGAAATAGTTTTCCCTCTGTTTCCACCAGGGTCGTCACCTTTATTATTTATTGCTGCCGTAGACAGAAGACTGGTGACAGAGATAGAGCAGTGAGAAAAGCAGTGCCTCAGAACTCGGTGAATCTCTTCTTACTAATTCTGCTCAAGCGCCCATCCCTCTGCCATACCACCTACGTTTAAGGAAATGGTGGCTCCAGCCCCAACTCAGGCAAATGTATTCTGATTATTTTGAGCCACCTATCATAGTTCTGTGGTATCCTTTTCAGGCCAAAGAGATATGAGGAGGAGTTGGATGAAGGTTCTGGAAAAATTTCTCCACTTTTAAGTAGGTAACACTGAAAAATCAGACCTTTTCAACTCCTCCATTCATTCTGTCTGGATGTGACGGCTAGAAACGCTACCAGCTGAGGAAGAAGCCAGAACTTGAAGGACAGAGTGGAGAGAAATGCGGGGAAGCTGAGCTGGAATCCTGGCAAACCATGCCGGGTGGCCCTCCCTCGGTTTCAGGCACTTTGAGTCAGGGCTTTCGGGTACTTACAGTCAAAGGCATCTAAATTCACCATAGCCTTGTGTAAGAGGCAAAATACCCAGACTTACTTAACCGTCCAGAAATCCCTCTGTTACTTTGTTGTCCTTTGGTGTAAAACACTTCCCAGAATTCTTTTCTGGAAAAAAAAAAAAAAATCCCTGCTGAGAACTTAGCCCAGTGCTGCACTGAGAAATGTACTAAATAGTTACCAATGATTGCTATGATCTGCTTTTTTTCTTTTAATCACTATTTCAATATGATTATTATAACTTGCAACTGCAAAATAATTTAAAGTTTGCAAATTGCTTTGTGTCATTTCGTTTGATTCTAATAGCTGTCCCATGAGATACAGGAAAAGAAGCTGCGTGAAAAAATGGAGGGCAGAAAGATTACAATATTTGACCAAGACCAGGAATCTCGAAAATGTCTTAAATCTAAGTCCTCAAAGCTAGTGCTGTTTCCAGCAAATCACAGCTAGAGGTTGGAGCAAACCTATGAGTTATGATGAAGGAAACGTTTGCAAAAGAGAAGCAGGAAGGCAGCTCCAGCCCACTTGCAAGGAAACTGGGATCTGCTCCGGGCTATGTCATCCGCTAGCTGTGAAAACCTAGGTGAGTCATTTTTATTTCTCTGAGCCACAATTTCCAGGAACTACGCGAGACAATCTATTAGGTGCTTCCCTATTCTCTAACAGCGTGTGGCTCTGTAACTGAGAACTGCTGATGCAAATATGGCACAAATCATGCTTTATATAATCCATGAGGCTTCCCCGGCGACTACCAGAGAAATCCACTGCGCACGTTCTGCTGGGCTTCTGTTTTAGCTTCCACATTCATGCCACATGAACACCTGTGAAAATGTCGGCAGTTAACAGATGGGTTGAACATCAACTTAAACTAGCTTTATAACCCAAGTCATGGGCTTCTCATTTGCAGAATAATTTTACTCTAGAGCTGCAAAAATCATTTGTCAATGAGCTAATTTTGTCACCGTGATTCTTAGAACACATTTAAACGGGCGTTAAAAAGGCAGTCCTACAGAGCCTTCAAGTTGCTGATTTATTATACACTTGATGGCAAGTTTCCACATTAATTGTCTATGACTGACTTCCCATCACTACTTTCACGAAGTATGTGACATTTGCTACCTCTATAGGTTTAGGTTTGCAAATTTAGCACTAGAGAGGCTATTTTCTCCTAAGCAATTTGTCAGCAGTTTGAGAAAATTGCTGTGAGGGAAAGCATGTACGTTGGCTGCAGTTTCACAGTCCAAAAGCTCATCTTCACACAGACGAATTACTAAGTCAGAGAAGATGTAGCACAGCGGGACTTCAATCTTTGAAGCAGAAACTCGTCTATGTTAGAAAGCACAAAATGATACTGTTAGAGAAATTGTAAAGTAGTGCTTTAGTAGTGCTTTATGAAGACATTTAGGCACTGTTTGACTAGAAATATCAGGGATTATGGCTACATAAGGAAAATAGCTAAAGGGGTGTGGGGAAAAGAATAGAGAAAGTCTAGCTGAGTATGAAATATAGCGGTTTCTGCCTTTATTCTTAGAGAAAAGATGCTGGGAATTGAGTCCTCAGAATGATTCAAGTGCAAAGGTGGTGATACAAAACTTTGTGTTAAGTCTTTTTCTAAGTGACCTAACTCACATTAGTCAAGTAAAATAGAATCTCTTGGCTCATATGGGAAGTCCAAAGAGTAGGCTGAACTCCTGACTGTAACAGGCATGCAAATGATTTCACCTTTCAGCTTCACTTCTCACTGGATGTTGGCTTCCTTCTGTGGGTAGGTTCTTAACACACTCTGGAAAAGGTGGCTATAGGAAGCTCATGGCTGTATCCTTTTCCTCCCCGGTAAAGTATATGTTAATTCTAGGAAACCATCTCAGTAGCCCTGCTTAGTTGGTAAAAATACCCTGGGTCCATTACTGTGCCAAGGAGATGGGATACTCTTATTGCCAGTCTGGGTCACTGCTGATGCCTGGGGTTAGGGTAGCATTATGACAGACATTCCATTGGGAACTTATGTTGTAGGGGTAGGGAGTTGACCCAATGTAAGGGATTTGAGACAGATAAAATCATAGGTCTACTTGAATGTTCTCTTGAAATTTCTCATAAAGTTTTCATATTTAACACTAAACCTAAAGCTAAAAAACTTAAAAAAAAAAGTGAGTCATGGACAAGCTTTTTCAAATTATCCCTAAATGCTTTGCCTTAGAATTAAAATAAATAAAATAATTAGAACAGAGTAAAACTTACAGTAGGTAGTGTGCTCATCTAATTCCTATTTTTCCTATACAGTTGTTATTAAAAGAACTATGCACCAAGAAACACAAATTGCTAAATGTAAAATGACAGATAATTTAAAAGAAAATTTAAAGAACTATGAATTACTGCTTTCATAATGGCACAATCCATCCTCAATTATTAATTTGTGGCCACACTTGAATAAATCTAATGCAACCCAGAAGATACTGGAAATGACGTTTTCATGAACCTTAATGGAGTTTATCATTAGAGTGGGTTCCGTGGAACAGACTCTGAGATGAGCCGCATGCAGATTTCTAAGAGAGGGAGGAAGGCAGGGTTAAGCAGAGGCAAAGCTGATCTGCCATGCAACTGCGACTGAAATCCCAGCCCATCCACAGGCGCGCTGGAGCTGCTGTAGCCCTTTAAAGTTCCTAAATTGAGGCAAAGGGGCCAGGCCTTTGCTCTTCCACACCGACCAGCCATTTAACGCAGGCTGGCCCAGGGTGGAGAGAGAGACATAACCGTGGGCCAGGAAGCTCCTCTGCTGAGGGCAATTCCCAGGCAGGGACTCAGCTGTGAGCTTTAAGCAGACAACACTGCTGGGAGCTGGGGGAGTGAGTGCCTCAGAGCTGCACAAGAAGCTAAGTAGCACGTCACAGCATCCACTACAGGGCCTGCTGCTGGAAAGACACACCATTACACTATGCAAATGCCAGGTCTCGTTTCATTTCGGTCTCCAGACAGGGACAGTCTCTTTTGGCCAGAGAAAATTTGCATGTTTCCCATGGTCACAACAGGCAAGAGAACAAGGGGTCAGAGCAAAGCATGCTAATACTGCTTAGAGGAGGCAGTTATTCAAGAAAACAGAGATAAGGAACAAGGTAATTCCAGTGAGAGGAGCACAAAGCATGACATGGCCACTCCTAGGGTTAACAAGCAAAGATTCATCTGCCAGGGTTTTTCTTTTTTGAGACAGGGTCTTGCTCTCTTGCCCTGGCTGGAGGACAGTGGTGTGATCATGGCTCACTGCAGCCTCCATTTCTTGGGCTCAGCTGATTCTCCCACCTCAGCCTCCCAAGTAGCTGGGACTACAGGCATATGCCATCGTGCCTGGCTAGTTTTTTGTAGATAGAATTTTTTTGTATTTCTTGGGTTTTGTCCCCATTGCCCATGCAAGTCTTAAACCTCTGGACTCAAGCAAGCCCCCATCTGAGTCTTCCAAAATGTTGGCATCACAGGCGTCAGCCATGACACTCAGCTGTGAAACCAGATTTAAGTATCTCGGCCCAGATATTATCGTATCAGAAACAGAATAGCTGAGGCAAAAAAAAAAAAAAAAAAAAAAAAAAAAAAGAGACGATTGTCTTAGCCCACAGTCAGCGCCCTTATCCAAACTTCTTAACTGTGATCACCAGTACCTTGGTGAGTGAGAACTGGAATGGATATTACATTGCAGTTTATTCAATACATCTGTTAGAACTCAGGTGTTAATTTTTGCTTCTCCCTGTTTTTATGCTGGCATTTTAAGCTGAAGTAGGAGGGTATTAATTCAGTCTCAAGTTGTCCATCCAGCAGCTATTGTCTAAATCAAGTTCTTTTCATCATCAGTAGCTCCACCAACGGGCAAAATTCTTCCTCCTTGCTAGCCCTAAACCCTTGACAGGTAGCATCGCTGTTCTCGTGAGTACCCCAAATGGGAAAATGTGGGACAATTCTCATCCCTCTTTACTGCTCTGCTCCTTTGTTTATCATATTAATTGCACAGAAGACTGCACAGATATATTAGATTTTACTGATTGGTTGGAGGTGGCTGATGAAAATTATAATCTAGGGTGAGAAAAAAAGACATTTCTTTTTCTTTTGAGACAGGGTCTCTGTTGCCTAGGCTGGAGTGCTGTGGCAGTATCTTGGCTCAAAGCAGTCTCAAACTCCCAGGCTCAAGAGATCCTCCTACCTCAGCTTCCCAAGTAGCTGGAACTGTAGGTGCACCACACCTGGATAATTTTTGTATTTTTTGTAGAGACAAGGTTTCACCATGTTGCCCAGGCTGGTCTCGAGCTCCTGAGCTCAAGTGATCCACCCACCTCAGCCAGCCGAAGTGCCAAGATTACAGGCACGAGCCACTAGGACAGGCTGAAAGAGCTATTTCTGTGTGATTTTTCTGCATAATTTAAAATAAAAACATGCAAGAAACGGACTGTCATAGGCAGTTATATTTCTCATCAGTCCTTTTTCCTTTAAACTTGGATCTCTTTGTAAGAGTATTACCTCCTAAATCTGCCCATAGCTCCCCATGTACTTTTAAGGTAATTCTATTTTTAGTTATGAAAGTTGACCTTCCATCAGGATTCACCCTTCTCTTCTCAGCAGTATCTTTAGCCAAATCTGAATTAATCTGTTCAGAATGAACAGCAGAATAGTCTTTGGATTTGATTCAAATCACTGAAGCACTTTGGGAATGAGGACAGCTATACCAGCCAGAGAGACCCTGGTGACTTATGATGTCACAGAACACCTGATGTGCTTGAGATTGGTCCCAGGTGAGGCTTCCCCACCAGTGTGTCACACACTTCTCTTTATTCTTTCACTTGTCTGACAAATAACAGTTAAATCCAATATCTACCCCCAAACCCCCTCTCAAGGACAGACTAAACCTGTATGAAAGAAAAAATGTTTTCTTACTAGTGCTGTAATTTGCAAAGTCAAATTCTTCTCTTGAGGTGTAACTGATATAATACACAGAGTATTTCATATAATACTGTCTGCCTCTTCTCATTTTTGAATTGTGCAGACTTGGGTCCATTAGAAATAAGAAACTGATCATTTACTGAGTTAAGCATTTCCATTTAATCGGCGTTCCATTTTACGTATTTTTCATTTTAGAGTTGGTTCAGTTGTATTCAACTAATTCTTTTATGCCCTCATTTAGTCCTCCGCATATTGATATACATAAATCCCTAAACCATTCTGATATCCAGAGTAAGAGGCACCAGGTAACTCCTGTTGTGGGATCTTGTCTGGGCATGCTATACTTAATGCTAAATCACCTGAAATATTCCTTGGTTCTTATGAAAACAAGCATCTTAGGTAATTTAGGGTGCTTATTTGAAAAAAGGGTTGGGGCTTTATTTAATCATTTTATTTATATATTTTTAAATTTGAGCATGATAACATTTTAAAAGAGTGTTTTTCCTCCTTTGTTATTTCTGAAGTATTGAATTTATTTGTAGTCGGGTTGACGGAGAGCAGAGATATTGAGCAGTCGGCTTCAGAAACAAAGCTGCACAGGAAAGTAGATCAGGTCTTAGAAAACCTTGTCTCTCGTGCTAGAAAGTTTAGACATAAAGTCAGTTGCTGAAGGCAGTGGGAATCCACTGTGGACTTTTAGATTTTTTAGTTTTTCCATTGAAGGATTTTTTACAGTGGAGTGACATGACTCTGTTTTTGTTTTAGGAAGATTAGGTTAGAGACAGTGTGGAAAATAAATTTAAGAAGCATTTATCTGTTTGTTCATCCAACAATATTAAATATTATGAATGTCCTCTTCCCTCAGGGAGCTTAAATTTTTTGAGGGAGACAAATGACGATCATTTATATAATAAGTAATTTATCTATACTTGGGAGGAGTGCTATGAATGAGGATAGCACTGAATAAGAATGTATCAAGAGGAAGCCAGGTGTGGTGGCTCATCTCTATAATTTCAACATTTTGAGAGGCCTACATCAGCTGATCACTGGAAGCCGGGAACTGGAGACCAGCCTGGTCAACATGGCAAAACCCCATCTCTACTAAAACAAAGATTAGCCAGGTGTGGTGGCAGGCGCCTGTAATCCCAGCTGCTTCAGAGGTTGAGTCGGGAGAATAGCTTGAACCTGAGAGGCAGAGATTGCAGTGATCCGAGATCAGCCACAGCACTCCAGCCTGGGTGACGACAGAGTGAGACTCTGTCAGAAAAAGAAAAAGAAGAAAAAAAAAAAAGAATATATACTAGTTCTGCACAAATTCAGGGAAGCCTTCCAGAGAATCAGACTCGAGGTGCAGAGACAGATTATGTCTGTTGCATAACTAGAGTAGTGAAATTGAATCAGTTGGGGATATATCACAGAGAATAAAATAGATCCCCCCAAAAGTTGGTGATTGTGTGTGGGGAAGCTAGAACTCTAGGAAGACAGAAAAGTATTTGGCTTAGATGAGTGGATGATGGTTGGGAGGTGAGGGAAGATGCTGATTTTGGAGTGTTCATAGGCCATGTTTGTTCATACCCCCAGAAAGTAACTGGGTATAGAAATTTAGAATAAAAGAAAAACCTTTGGACTAAAGATACCATTTTTAGGTCATTAAGACTGAGGGGATAACCACAGGGTATGGGATTCGAAGAGATAATTTGTAAACAATTTTTAGAATGAGACTAGAGAAAACTTAGCAAAGAATCTTAAAACTAGTAACATTTAGGGGATAGATAGAGGAAATGGAATTCATGGAAAATCCTGAGAAGAAACTAATAGAGAGTCATCACTCCTGGGAGGCAGGGGAAGAACAAGGGCTTGGTCACTGATGTCAAATGCTGCAGAGAGATCAAGCAGATATGGAAAAGGAGGCACTCACTTTAGTGACAAGGGCATCCCATGATCAGGAGAGTTCTAAACAATCACTGAAAAATAAGGAGGTGGAGAAATTAAGGCAGACAATTCATTAAGATTCTTGACTCTAGAGAGGTAGGAGACCACCGTGAAAGGGTTGAGTACAATTTAAGCACTGTTTTTATTTTTTTTAAAGATTTCTTTTTAATTTTTAGCTGATAAAGATCTGAGCATGTGATGAATATGGGAAAAAGCCAATCAGAGAAAGAATAGTCAGAGATCCAGGAGAGTGGGAGTGTCCTGACAAGAGTGAAGTCCCGCAGCGATGAGTGCGGTGGGATCCTGACCGCTGGTGATACGATTTCCTGTTATAGTCAGCACCGAACACTTTCCTCTGGATGGTGTAATAGTGTGATTACAACAGAATAAATTTATACAGATTCACAGATGAGCATGAAAGGGGTGTCATAGGAAAAAGGGAGTTCAGCAGAATTCTAGAAGACGGAAAGTGAATGGCATTTTCACAGATGTAGCAGGGAGGCCGCAGCCAAGAGAGTCTCAGAAAACATATCAGTAAGAAGAAAAATGATTTTCTCGCAGAACGCAGAGAGGGTCAGAAGATATTTTTAGATGTTAAGCAGCAGAGAAAAGTCCAAAACAAGGAGATGGAAGTCGATGCATGGAATTGCCAATCACTACAATGTACATAATTCTGGCATAATTTCCTCTAATTCCCAGTTAGAAGATCAGAAGTTTCTTCTCTAATTGGACAGTGTCCCCCCACAACAAATGACCTCTAACTGGTATCATTTAAGAATCCTGGTATAATAACTTGTTTACTGAGTCATCTCCCTACAGCAAATCATCCAGTTGAAACACTTCATTCACGTTGGCAGAACCTTAGCTATGAACAAAGACTAGGGATCCCTAGACATTTGAGATAGCATGAACACAACTGGAAAACACATCAGTAAAGGTCCTCGAGGAAATACATGCATGTAGTGCAAAGAACAAAAGAGAAGCAACATGTAGCAAATTGGATGGAGCTGGAGGTGATTACTGTAAATGAAATAGCTCTGGAATGGAAAACCAAATATGATATGTTCTCACTTATAAGTGGGAGCTAAGCTATGAGGAAGCAAAGTCGTAAGAATGATGTAATGGACTTTGGGAACTCGCAGGGGAGGTTGGGAGGGAGGTGAGGAATAAAAGACTACATATTGTGTAGAGCAGTATTATGAAATCCTAGAAATATAAAGAACAGCATAGGCCGGGCGCGGTGGCTCAAGCCTGTAATCCCAGCACTTTGGGAGGCCGAGGCGGGTGGATCACGAGGTCGAGAGATCGAGACCATCCTGGTCAACATGGTGAAACCCCGTCTCTACTAAAAACACAAAAAAATTAGCTGGGCATGGTGGCACGTGCCTGTAATCCCAGCTACTCGGGAGGCTGAGGCAGCAGAATTGCCTGAACCCGGGAGGCGGAGGTTGCGGTGAGCCGAGATCGCGCCATTGCACTCCAGCCTGGGTAACGAGAGCGAAACTCCGTCTCAAAAAAAAAAAAAAAAAAAAGAACATCCTCGTACTAAAAGTCAAGTAGTGCACCCATCACCTGAGTAGTATGGGTGATGGGTGCACTGAAATCCTAGAAATATAAAGAACTTATTCACATAACTAAAAGTCACCAGTACCAAGAAAACCTATTGATAAAAAATGACAAAGGACTTGTGTAGTAATTTCACCAGAGAAGACACACAAACGACAAATAAGCTCAGATTTCCAAATGGCACGTTGAAGATGCTCAACATCACTGATCATTAGAAAAATGCAAAGACAAACGGCAGTGAGATAGTACCTAATACCAATTGTGACAGCTATTACTAAAAAAACAGAAACTAACAAGCATTGGTGAGATGTGGTAAAATTAAAAGTGCTGTGCACTGTTGTAGGGAATGTAAAATGCTGACATCACTGCAGAAAATAGTAAAGTTGTTCTTCAAAAATGAAAAACAGAATTAATATTATGGTTCAGCAATTCCGCTTCCGGGTATATATCCAAAATAATTGAAAACTTGGTCTTGAAGAGATATTTTTGCACACAATCATGGCAGTATTATTCAAATCAGCCAAAAGATGGAAGTAATCTATGTGTGCATCAATGGATGAATATTTTTTTAAATGTGTATGAAACACACAGATATCATAATAGAATATTATTCAGCTTTTAAAAAGGAGCGAGATTCTGACACAAGTTACAACATGGAGAAACCCTGAGGATGTCATGCTACATGAAATAAGCCAGTCACAAAATGACAAATTCTGTAGGATTTTACTTATGTGAAGTACTTGGAATAGTGAAACTCATAGAAAAGGAACTAGAAAGCTGATTGCCAAGGACTGAAGGAGAGGGGAATGGGGAATGATTGTTTAATCGGCACAGAGTAAAGTTTTAAAAAATAAAGAGTTCTGGAAAATGAGAGAAAAAATAAAGACACACCAAATAAATTCTAATTAGTATTTTCACAGGAATTAAGGATGCCGTGAGAAAGGAAATTCAGAGAACAACCAGAACAACAAAAGATCCTGGAAACAGAAAATATTCATTAAAATTTTTAAAAAATCCGTAAAGTAAATGAAAGATAATGTTGAGAAGACTTTCCCAGAAAGTAGCACAAAATAGCTAGATGGAGGGTAAGGATTTCATGGAAATCCCTAAAAAAAAGATTTTAAATGTGTATTATATAAAAATGTAAAGTCGTTGACGGAGATACCCAAGATTGTTCGGCAGAATGTGGTTCTGGAGAAGGCCGTGATAAAGGCAGCAGCAGAGACAGCTGTGTGCATTTCAACACGCCGGGTACCCTCCTGGAGAGTTCTCAACCATAAATTCAAGACAATCAGACAGTCATTAAAAAGGCTAAATTAGTTCAAATAAGAAGCAGCACCTGGCTCATGGTAAATGCTCTCTGAGTGTTGGCAATTAATACGACCTGAATCTCCTTTTCTTTGGAAAACCAAGGTCTTGGAATTAAAAAAAAAAAAAAAAAAAAAGCAAAGCACACATAGGGATTCTGTGTTCAAAAATTCACTCTTGCAGGTAAGCCCATATTTAGCTTTCAGACCGTTGCTTCTGCTGTGAGTTAAAACATCGATTTCGCTGCTCCTTTCAATTCTTCGTTCTCTCTGCAGTGTTTTGCGCCTTCTCCTAAGGCTCTGGGAGCCCTGCGGAGTGACAAGGATCAAGACCTTGGTGTCTAACTCTAAAGTTAATTGCCTCACAAGAACAGACGCAAGATTTCAAGTGTTACGAGATCTACAAAAGAGTCAGATGACAGCAGGATTATATGTTCTTGAGGTTTAAAATACTGGTGACCCAGGCTTAGGATGAAACAATCAGCAACCGCTGTAGCTTCTGCAGAGGAAGTGAGGTCTGCTTTGATGGCAACTCTCATCTGGGCACGCAGGAAGCCTAATGAGTGTTTCTCCTGGGCCTCTACCTGTAGCAGCAGCAGCCTTCGGTGGAAAGAAAGGACGCCTCTCTGGAAGGGGTAATGTTCTTCCTTTTTGCTTCCTTCTTCAGGGACATTCCACTTTCCCTGGCTTTTGTGTGGCCTGGTGTGGTTTTTGTGATGATGACAGGATTTTCTGTTCTTATGCACGGCGTGTAATTTACCTGTAAGTCCGAACCAAGCTTATAATCCTTAAGTTTTCTGTAAACCTTGCAGAGGGTCCCTCAAAGGCTTTGTGTTTCCAAGTGTTAGAAGTGTGACTGGATTGAGAAGACGTGTGAGTCAGCGCACATGGCTGCAAGTGACAGAAAGACCTTCTCAAATCAACTTTATCAAAAAGAAATATTTGTTTGCCTACCTACCCGGAAAAGTCTGGAATACAGCTGACTTCAGATACAGCAGAGTACAACAGCTTAAATGAGAACGAGAGATTTCTCTCCCTTCTCATCTCTGCGTATTTCTGATTATGTTAGCACATTGGCCTCTTTTTCTGGTAATACAGACAGGCTTCCTCCATATGGCTTGGGAAGATGGCTATTAAGCAGCTTAAATTTAAATCTTCCTAGAATTGTGACTCCAAAGGCAAAGAAGGAAGTGCTCCTAATTTGAATTAATCTAATAGTCACATGGAGGTTTCTGATTGGCCTGGATGGAGACTTGTGCTCATGTTCTAAGGAATCGTTGTTGCTTTAGTATGGACAAGTCTGATTGCCCTGACATGGTCCCTGGCTCACACCTGTGACAGGACACTGTGGTAAGGGGGAGGCCTTTCTCAATGAAGAAGGGATGTGCTGTTATTACAAATGTAGCAGATAAAACTATAGTTACCACATTTAACACGGTGAGAGGAAAGAGGAGGCCGATTTGCATTTGTTTTCTTTATATCTCTGGCTTGATAACCATATTCAATCTTGGCTCCTCAGAGACCTGGTGGATATTCTTGATTATTTTTATTTATTTATTTTTATTGTACTTTAAGTTCTGGGGCACATGTGCAGATCTTGTAGGATTGTTGCATAGGTACACACATGCCATGTTGGCGGGCTGCCTCCATCCGCTGTCACCTACATCAGGCATTTCTCCCGATGTTATCCCTCCCCAACCTCCCGACACCCTACTGTCCCTCCCCTAGCCTGCCACCCACCAAAAGACCCCAGTGTGTGATGTTCCCCTCCCTATGCCCATGTGTTCTCATTGTTCAACACCCGCCTATGAGTGAGAACATGTGGTGTTCGGTTTTCTGTTCTTGTGTCAGTTTGCTGAGAATGATGGTTTCCAGATTCATCCTTCAAAGGACTTGAACTCATCATTTTTTATGACTGCATAGTATTCCATGGTGTATATGTGCCACATTTTGTTTATCCAGTTTATCATTGATGGGCATTTGGGTTGGCTCCAGGTCTTTGCCATTGTAAACAGTGCCGCAGTGACCATACATGTGCATGTGTCTATATAATAGATAATAGAATGATTTATAATCCTTTGTGTATATACCCATTAATGGGATTGCTGAGTCAAATGGAATTTCTATTCAAGATCCTTGAGGAATCGCCACACTGTCTTCCACAGTGGTTGAACTAATTTACACTCCCACCAACAGTGTAAAAATGTTCCTATTTCTCCACATCCTCTCCAGCATCTGTTGTTTCCAGATTTTTTAATGATAGCCATTCTAACTGGCCTGAGGTGGTATCTCAATGTGGTTTTGATTTGCATTTCTCTAATGACCAGTGATAATGAGCATTTTTTCATATGTTTATTGGCCTCATAAATGTCTTCTTTTGAAAAATGTTTGTTCATATCCTTCACCCACTTTTGAATGGGTTTCTTTGTTTCTTCTAAATCTGTTTTAGTTCTTTGTAGATTCTGGATATTAGCCCTTGTAAGTTGGATAGATTGCAAAAATTTTTTCCCATTCTGTTGGTTGCCAGTTCACTCTAATGATTGTTTTGCTGTGTAGAAGCTCTTAAATTTAACTAGATCCCACTTGTCTATTTTGGCTTTTGTTGCCATTGCTTTTGGTGTTTTAGTCATGAAGTCCTTGCCCGTGCCTATGTCCTGAATGGTGTTGCCTAGGTTTTCTTCTCAGGTTTTTAGGGTGTTAGGTCTTATGTGTAAGTCTTTAATCCATCTGGAGGTAATTTTCACGTAAGGTGTAAGCATTCCTATACACCAGTAACAGATAAACAGGGGGGCAAATCATGGGGGAACTCCCATTCACAATTGCTACAAAGAGAATAAAATACCTAGGAATACAACTAACAAAGGATGTGAAGGACCTCTTCAAGGAGAGCTAGAAAGCACTGCTCAAGGAAATAAGAGAGGGCACAAACAGATGGAAAAACATTCCATGCTCATGGTCAGGAAGAAGGAATCTGGTGAAAATGGCCATACTGCCCAAAGTAATTTATAGATTCAACACTATCCCCATCAAGCTACCACTGACCTTCTTCACAGAACTGGAAAAAAACACTTTAAACTTCATATGGAACGAAAAGAGAGCCTGCATAGCCAAGATAACCCTAAGCAAAAGAACAAAGCTGGAGGCATCATGCTGCCTGACTTGAAACTATATTACAAGTCTACAGTAATCAAAACAGCATGGTACTGGTACCAAAACAGACATATATACCAATGGAACAGAACAGAGGCCTCAGAAGTAATGCCACACATCTACAACAATCTGATCTTTGACAAACCCCCTGACAAAAGCAAGCAATGGGGAAAGGATTCCCTGTTTGATAAATGGTGTTGGGAAAACTGGTTAGCCATGTGCAGAAAGCTGAAAGTGGACCCCTTTCTTGGTTATTAAATTAATGCTTGGGAGATATATTTGGCAACTGGCATTCATACACATTTACACACAATATTATGACAATACATTGTGAATAATGCTTTTGATTGAGCTGTTTATTCATTCTTGTATTCACTCTTACTTTCAACAAGCTTCTCTCAAGTACCTAGTTCAGGACGTGTACTAGAACAAGTCATGACCTCTTCCCTCATCAGATTTACAGGGTAATGAAGGAGAAAGAGACAGAGAGACAGACAGGTACACACACTTTGAAACTGTACTAAGTACTATAGATTATATAACAAGAGTAGATACCTCGGTTATATTGGTGTATCAGAGACACTATCGCACAAGAAGTTCTATTCAGGTGGAGTCTTGAATGGTGAATTCAAGTGAATCAGTGGAAAGTATAAGGATGAGGTTCTAGAGAGAAGAAACCGCATGCGTGAAGGACCTGGACTAGAAGGAGAGTACTGCATGAAACCTGCTGCAAGAGGCTGAGGAGAGTGAGGGGTACAAGAAGTGAGGCAAACTTTAAAGTGGCCGATCCCATAGGGCCTTGCAGGCCGGGCTGTGAACCTCACATTTTTATCCGACATACAATGGGGAGTCCCTTAACGGTTTGATCCAAGGCAATGATAATTTGCTGTATGTTGGCAAAAATCATTCTGATTACTTCATTTATTTATTTGTCTGGGCTATGGACTTTGGAACTAGAGCACAAGACTGCTTGGGCTTAAAGTCTAGTTCTCCCTCTTAGTGACCCAGGAGAAGTTACCTAATTCCTTTGTGCCTCTGTTTCTTTATCTGCAAAATTAGGATAGTAATAGTAACTACCCTCATAAGTTTGTTATGAAAATTAAATGAGCTAAAATGTATAAAGGTAAGAAAAGTCCAATACTGCATGTTCCCACTTATTAGTGGGAGCTAAGAATTCAGTACACATGGACGTAAAGATGGGAACAACAGACACTGGGGACCCTAAATGAGGAGAGGGCGAGGGTCAAGGGTTGAAAAACTACTTATTGGATACTGTATTCACTATTTGGGTGACAGGTTCAGTGGAAGCCCAAACCTCAGCATCACACAATGTATCCGTATAACAATATGTACATGTCCCTCCTGAATCTAAAACTTAAAATGATTAGGAAAAAAGAAAAGTGCTTTGTATATAGCAGTATCTAACTGTTTGCTATTATTATTATTATTTAACATATCTTTATTGAGCAGCTGGTATGAGCCAGACATTGAGGGAGTATGAAATTGTCTCTGCAAAGAGTAACAGTGTTTACTCACTAGAGAAATTGTATAGTAAGGGTTAGGGAGTGTTGGGTGTTATTTGGAATTTGGGTGATCCTGATTTTACAAGGGCATCAGTCTGCCCACACGTTTTGCAATTTTGCAGGTTATTGTCTACAGATTTTAGAGTTAGACAAAACCTGAATTTTATTTCTGGCTTTGCCTCTTACTAACCAAATATCTCCATTTAACACGCATTAGTGTCTTTATCTGTAACATGGGAACATTAAATGTACCTACCTCATACTGTTACTATAAAGAATAAACAAGATTGTGTATGTATGTATTCTTGTATTTGTATATTTATACATATTGAATTTTTAGCACTGTGTGTGCTACATAATAATGACTCACTAAATGGTAGTTACTGTGAATCCTAATTTAAGAAGTGGTGATGATATGTTTATTTTCATGCAAGTTTCCATGCCTAATGCATTTATCTTTCTAACATGTGTTCTGAACTATTGACAAATTGGATTCATTGTTAGTCGCTTAAAATATTCCCCAAAGAGGAAGAATGCACACTGAGCTAGTATTATAGTTATTTTTAACTAGAATAAAAAATGGAATGGAAAAAAGCAGAACAGAAATGAGAGAGATTTACAATGTTGCTAAAAATACTTATGGATTTCTTAAAGCTTTGATGATGAAATTACAAGTTATTTATATGTTAAAAATAATTATTTAAAAGAAGAAGATAAAATTGTGGAAGATATATACCCTTAGCTAACAAAAATTTAACATTTTAAAATTAACATTTTTAAAACTTGCATATGTAGCTTCAAAATTTATCCTCTTATTGTTTATAAGGAAACAAATACATTTAGTGAGTTTTACAAAGTACAGACATTTGCTCTTTAAAAGATGAAGTCTGATTTAAATTTTTTTTGTCATTTTCAAACATTTTAAAATCTACCCTTCTGAGTCCTATTCTTGTTTCTAAACATGAATTATCACATACTAGAGCTAAATGGATTCAATTTTTTATGATGTAACACAAATAGAAAGTGAAATATGAAAAGGATATTTCCATGTATATAGCAATACGTTAACATGAGCTCTAGCTTTATGATGTTTCACTTTGAGGTATCCTGCCAAAACACAATTGACTGATAGGGTGGAAATGAAAACCACTAATGGGATGCCTTGTTCTATAAATCAGGGTTGAGGATTATGGAGCTAAGGTCATTTTCTTTATCACTCTTTGAGGGAAGGAAAAGTAGGTAAACACGCTTGCATGAGTCTGTGGGCCTGGGTTCTCCGCAGGGATACTAAGAGAAGACTAAGATTAAGAGAGAACTGACCTCAGACCTTTGTCGGCCTGTGGCACACAGACTGCAACCCCTGAGGAAACGAATGAGGAGTCGATGCCTGCAGGTGAACTGACGTAGGAGAAAGAAAAGAACACGTTGGAAAGAGGAGATCACACCAAGGAAAAGTGAATTGTAAGGTGAAACTCCCAGCAAGTATCCTGTAATTCCTCTGTACTCCGCAGGCCGGAACATGACCCTAATTCCTCCACGCTAGAATCGACAACAAGATCTGCTGAGCGAGGTTCTTTAGCATTTAAAAAATAGGAGAATAAAGATTTGTTTGGCAGAAGTTTTCTTCTTATTAAAAAAACTTCAGATAATTTTTTTTATAGCCAGCTGCACAGAAGACACATATCTCCTAAAGGAAAGAAATTTATATGTACATGCACCTTGCATTTTAAGCCTCAAAAGATGCTCTGAAAAATATGAAGTATGAACTAGGTATTTGGCACGAAAAATTTAAAAGAAGAATGTATGGTGTCTCTCTTTTTAAAGAAAAATATTTATTCCAACCTTGCAGGAAATGAATGCTTTATTTGTGATTAAATTCAGTCCCTTTTCCACCTCCACATTTTCTCCTAAACCATCGGAATTTCCCCTAACTCTTTGATTTCTCGCTTGTTTTAATATGTTTTACTCTGCTTATTTTCCTTTTTCTGGCTACTTTCAGTGTCTAGGGAAACTAAAAACCATAGTCCAGTAATTCCCTGCACTTCAGCTTTAATGAACAAGATAGTTAAAAGACATTAGGGGCACCAACATGGGATTACCAATTTCTCATTTGTTTTGCTAATGAGTGACATCAAAAACAAATTTCAACATAATGAAGAGTCAGAAGAGTGGGAGGGCGAGAGGTTGTAAGAGATGAGTAGATGGCGAGAGGAGGGAACAGGTCCGCTACTCAGGTGATGGTTGTACTAAAAGCCCACTGCACAATCTATCCACGTAGCAAAACTGTGCTCCCTCTCCTTAAACGTGTACAAATTAAAATAAACTACAGAATACATTTAGTTGGATACAAAATTCCCTGCACTGTCCTTATGTCTGTTGTTTCCCCCTGGTCTGGTGGAGCCCCACTTCGGAAGTGCTGCTTTATTCCAGGAGAATTAGTCTAAAGGATCTAAAGCTTCAGGTTAAGAATAAACAGTGAGTTTTCTATTTCCTTTGTTCTATGACTACAAAAATTTACATGAAAACACTCTGAAAATTATGTGTTCTTTTTGGTCAAGGAAATATCTTCAATGACTCTTCATAATGTTGAGGATGAAGTCTCATTTGGAGGTGATTCCCTTTTCTTTTTCTTTCTTTTTTTTTGAGATGAGAGTGTTGGTGTGTTACCTAGGCTGGAGTGCAGTGGTGTGATCACGGCTGACTGCAGCCTTGACCTCCCAGGTTCAAGTGATCCTCCAGCCTCAGCCTCCTGAGTAGCTGGGACTACAGGTGTGTGCCACCGTACTCAGCTAATTTTTTAAATAAGATTTTTGTAGAGACAGGGGCCTCGCTGTGTGGTCCATGTTAGTCTTGAACTGGTGGACTCAAGCAATCCTCTTGCCTTGGCTTCCCACAGTGCTGGGACTGACAAGAGTGAGCCACATGCCCGGCTGGCTTACGTCATCATTACCCAGTTACTGTTACAGCCTGTTGCTACCACCCGCTCCCTTCCGTAGGTGGGTCTCCACACACCCCTGTCTGAGGTCCGGTCCTGCTGAACTACCAGCCTCCTTTGTACTTGGACATGCGCTGTTTATTTTCTGAGGACTTTGCATTTAAAACCCAATTTAAAGACCAATTCCTTGAGGTAGCCTACCTGGGTGCCTCCAGATAGAGGCAGTCACTTCTTCCTCTGTGCTTTTCTGGAAGAGCTCCTTGAAGATAGAAACTATATTCAGATTTTTGTTATGCAAATAACATGCATTGCTGAAAAGTTAAAATATATTGGGCAAAATGTATCTACCCTAAATTTTGAAATGTTAATCTTTCTTTTAACATGATGGAAATCTTAGGTAAGACTCCTTTTGTACTGGCTTGTGCAGGCAGAAGAAAGCAGTATAGATAGAGATTTACTCTCTCGCTGACGTGAATGCTGTGATGTGATTCTGACCACCTTCTCTACCCCTGTCTACCACCATGCCAGCTCTTAGAGGACAGAGAAACTACAGGAAAGTGTTTTGTTTGTTTGTTTGTTTAACACAGCACATTACAGGCTCAATATATCTATGTAGATACATGAATAATGAATGAAAGTATCTGGATGGGTATATCCACACAGTCACACACACATGAGGAAAGTAATGCTTATGGAGATATATTTTCCTTTATTGTGAACGTCTTTCCATGCCAATAAACATACGTTTATTTCACCATTTTCTGCTAGCTGCCTCAGTAGACTGGATGGCTATATTTTATTTGGAGTTTTAATTTTTTGGAACAGTGTCCTAGAATAAATATTTGTCAAATGAAGGAGAAAACACCTGCTCAGTGTTTTTATCTAAGCCTGATTTGAGATTCTAATGAGTCCAGAATTGACCTTAACTGCAGCCGCCAATGGGGAACAGGAAGGAAAACGGTAGGGAAGTGGTGGCCCTGGAGTGACTCATTCTGTTTTTGTGTTTGATTTCCTCCTATCATAAAGCGAAAAACAGTAGCTGAAAAAAAGATGCGGTTTTGCAAAACATCATCATCATTTCCTTAGTAAAATGACAATGTAGCAACATATGATTATGAAAATTGATTTGTGTGCCCAGATTTTATGCCCTTGACGCAGGATACAACAGTTACTTTACCCAAAACATTACCTTTAAAGAGGTATTAGGAATCCTGACATCATGTTATGAAATAAAGTAGTTGAAAAAACAATAAATTGAATTGAGAATCTCTTTAAATATATGGATTGAGCGTTATAGACTGCTAATAGACATGCCTGCCCTTAGAGTGCCTAATGACGTCGGGAGCTCACCTGCCCAAGACTAGGAAGGCAGAGAGAACTCACAAACTTATTTGCTGAGAATCTTGACCTTGAACTACGTCCTCTCTCTCCTTCTGTCCTGCTTATGCACCTGACTGCCTAGTGATCTAAGTAGGAGGTGAATGTGCCATGGCCCAAACCCCAAACCGTGGTCCATTGAATCAGGCCTGTTGCTGCCTAGAGGAACTCCCAACCACCATCTTCCGAGCCTGTGTAAGGGCCTTTACTTTCTCCTCCATCAGGCTTCAGGGAATAGCTGTGGTTCCTTAACCCTGTGAGTTGCCTCGTCAAGAGCAGTCTGACTTCTTCTTTGTTAGCAGAGGTCTGACTTCTCTTCCTGTGACTCGAAGGCACCATGCTGCTTAGTTCTGGGAATACGCTTCCCTTGTCAGAGATTGGTTTAGGGGTGAGTATATAATCTAGTTTTAGCTGATGATAATGCAGCTGGAGAGCTTCTGGAAAAAATCTCTTCATTATTAAAAGGAGGCGGAGGGGTGAAACAGTCTCTCTTCTTATGTAGGATGCTGTGGTACCTGGGGTGATGCTCGGACTGCAGAGGCCTTCTGGTGACATGGGGAGGGGATTCAGCCTAACATGATGAGGATGGCAGAACAGAGCCAAAGTGGGAAACGCATCTCCCTGATGAATTTAGGACGCCGTTGAATAAATATGTCTGGAAGTATCTAACTCTGGACTTTTTCTTTACATAAGATAATAGGTGGCCTTATTGGTTAAATTGAGATTCTACTTCTTGTAGCCAGAAGCAAACTTACGGCTTAATTCTCAGTATTAGGAAGTCCTAATAATTCCTTCTATTGCTTCTAGAAAATCAGGTTTTAGAACTCCTCGGCCACACATATTCTTTACCATATGTGAATCTTTGCTAACACTAATCCATCTATGGAAAATAACTTTTTATTGCACTGCTATTTAATGAAAAGATATCTATTCTTTTAATCTAGTCTAAATCCTGTTACTGGAGGTGGCCTTCCGACCTTCCACCAGTCAGAATGACTTCCTTTAGTCTATGTATGGCCCTTGGTTTGGATCAGTCTTTCTGCAGTAATCCTTCTTTGCTTTAATCTGTATGCATACATTATTGAATCTCTTCAAGTAGATATAAACCTTATTTAAGGTTGAAATGCAATAATTTTTTCCAAATGATTTAAGGAATCATGCATTTCTTTTTTCCCATTGAGATCTCTCCAGCAGCCCTGGCTCACTACCTCGTATCAGGCACTCCTGACAATTTACCCAGTTGGTCGTGTGTGAAACGAAAAGGTGTAACTAAGTGGTATCGATAGTCTTCTGACTCTAAGGTACAGTGGTAGTGTCTAAACTGAAGTGAAACCATACTTCCCACAGATATGGAGAAGTTTGAGAGTTAAATAGGGAAAAAAGAGGAAAACGAAGTGGGTGGTGGGGAAATGCAAGTGTCTCGTATTTTTTAAAACATCAATGTTTTTAAGACTATACTTCTATTTTTGAACATCTTTACTCGTGATATTCACTTTTTGGCGATTATCCAGGATAGCTCTTTGAAAATGCAGAAGGTCTTGTTGTTCGGGAGGCATGTACTAGAAATAGAATCTCATAATACGTGGCCAATCGTAAATCTTTTACAGGTCTGTCAATATTTTGGGATTTATTGTAGAGTTCTCTGCCCTTGTTTTAAACTTTGCACACCCATGACATGTTGGGCTTGGAGGAGGATTTGCTTTGCTTGAGGGAAACGCACTCCAGTGGGCTATTTTTGAACTTAGGTTTGACATTTAGACTTGGAAATACTGTATTTCCAAGAGGCTTATCCCTCAATAAGCTTGCAATGCTTATGTAAAAGTACATCAAGACAAAAGTTTAATCACCTGTTGATGTGATTTTTTTCATAAAGGATTTCCCTAATGTGGACATCTCTTCGTGTAGATTAAGTGGTGGGTACAAAAATAAACACAAGATGGGGAAGTATTCAAGGTTCAAGGACACAGACTTATCCCTTAGTTATTTACCTCTCGTTCTCATTTCTAAGCTTTATGAACCTAGGAAAGACACACACACGCACAAAATCCCAGAGACTCTGTGTTTTGGTTTAGCTTATGATGGATCAGATCTCTGCTTGTTTTTCCATGGCTACCCTGATTAGTTGTGTTGGCTCACATGAGAACAGGCGGCTTGGTACACATTGCCTTCTTGCAAGGTTCCACTGAAGAGATGGCGTGGAGGTGGGGGTGTGGAGGAGATGCCAGACCGAAGAAAATGGAGGCGGCTGCAGGAGGACAGGGAAGGAGAGCGGGAGCTTCATGCGTTCTGTGGCTGGGCACGGAAAAGGGCGACTTTACCTAGCGGCAAGCTGAGGCTGCTTAGGTGGAAATCGTGCCCTGAGCTTGCTGAGAAGCAGATACAGCCGGGGGAATTTGGCAGTTACCTGCTGCCAGAGCCAAAGCAATTGCAGACTGTGGAAGTGGAAGGCTCCTGCTGTGTTAAATCAAACTGTGTTTTTGATGAATGATCATTTTCTCAAAAGAAAAAGTAGCCATTAAACCGACCTGTTGTCAGTTTCTATGAAACGGAGCAGTTCAAGATCTCCGCACCTTTGCTCATATTATTCCCTCTGTCTGGAAACATCCCGTTTCTCTACCAGTCTCTGACCCTTTCCCCCAAACCCGAGAGCACCTAAACATTCCCTGAAGTCCTTCTTTCTCTGAAGCCTTTTCTGGCCTCACTTTTACCTCTAACCAGGTAGAATGTACCATTCTGGTTTTGAGCTTCCAACTATAAATGGTAAAATTTGTATAGCCCCTATAATGCTTTAGTGAATTTATTTTATATATCTTCCTTCTGCAATTGTGTTTTGCCCTCTTTGGGGCAGGGACGAATTCCTAATTATCTTTATATCCTTGGAATTCAGCAATGAGACTGGCTCATTGTAGGGATTTAGTGTACGTTAGTCCTGTCGTAAGTAAATGAAGAGAGATGAGGGAGGAGGTTTCGCTGCTAAATTGGTACGGGCAGAAGGATTTCAAACCCTTAGCTGGTAGATCTGTGCAGTGTGGTTACCACCCTACAGCAACTTCAGAAGCCGTCATCTCCGTGGGGCGTGGAGATTGCAGTGCGGAGCACCCCTTCCCGTCCTGTTTAGGAATCCTGCTATTACTATACTTTCTGGGCTTACCTTCTCTTTCCCCAACTAAATCTCTTGTGACCTCATGGAAAGAATGAAACATAACCAATTGTCTGAAAAAGTTTGCTTATTTGCACCTACATTTACACAACAGCCTTCACCAAGTATTTACTATTTATGCTCCCAGCATGATGATAACCTATGTGACAGCTAAAGGATTTTGCAATTTGCAAAATCTACACAAGACACTGTCACTCCTTTGAGGTTCCCAAGAAAAAAATTCCAGAAAGCAATTTGTGAGTGCCCTACATCTTAATTTTTTCCTTATATTTACTGGAAATGAAGGAAGAGTTCAGCAGGGAATTTCTCTTTTGCTCTGGAAGGTATTGGGGCTTCCAGAAAAGAATATGGGTTTTGGAGTCAGCTTGATCAATTTTCGACTCCCCTCTCTTCATTTGAAGCTATATGGTGATTCGCTCAACACTTGTACATGTCAATTTCTTTATCAACAAAAATGATAGTACCTATAATTTGTAATTATGTGAAGAATTAAACAAGGTAACGAACATGTGAACTCATCTAGGAAACAACAATGCTCACAAAATATTACGTACTCTCAGTATTACTATTTTTTCACATAGTGCAGAGTTCCAAAAGTAATACCCTTCAGCAGGCTTTGTGCCATCTTTCTGAAGGTGTCATCGTTTACACATTTAGAGCAGACTGTAGCTATTAATTATTTTCTGGAGTGATAGGGATCGTTTGTAACATGCCGTAAAAACACCTCGATGGAGAAGAGAATCTGATAAGAGACCGTCAAGGCTGTCTCGTTGCTGCGACACTGGGGTTTCTTACTGGAGTCTTGGGACTCCTCCAGGCCCACGATTCTCCTGCTCCGCTCTGCTAGGACTGGATGAGTGGCAGTGTGCTGGGGCTCAAAGGATAGCACCAACCATAGAATCTAGACTGTGGAGTTAAAAATTCTCAAGTTTAAAAAAGAATAATGCTTCTCCCACTACGGTGTCCATATCCTAATCCCTGGAATGTGTGAGTGTGTTGCCTTATGTGGCAAAAGGGACTTTACATTACAAATGTGATTGAGTGAAGGGCTTTGGTATGGAAAAATATCCTGGATTATCCAAGTGGGCTCAATGTCATCCAAGGGTCCCTGTAAAAGCGACACAGGAGGAATCAGTCTGATAAAGGAGGCGGAACACTGGAACCAGAGTTTGCAATGAAGTACGCAGAAGATGGGGAAAGGAGCCATGGTCAAAAGGTGCAGGCAGCTGCTGAAGCGGAAGAGTCACGGCGGTGAAGGGGTTCACTCCCGAGGCCTCCAGAAGGAACATAATTTTACTGACAAATGCCGTTTTGAGTTACTATGTTTGTGACAATTTGTTACAGCAACCGTAGAAAATTACACGCATAGTAAGTTTGGCTAAAGAAAATGTGGTATATTGTGGAATAATGAAATACATTCAGCCTTAAAAAAGAAGAAAATCCTGCCATGTGTGCCAGCATAGATGGACTTGGAAGGCATTAGTGAGTGAGTCAGACACAGAGAGACAAACACAACACAATGTCGCTTACATGTGGAATCGGAAAGAGTCAGACTCCTAGAAGCACCGAGGGCAGTGCTGGTGCCAGGGGTTGGGGAGGGAGGGAGAAGGGAAGATATTGGTCAAGGAGTACAAAGTCTCAGGTACGAGATGAGTAAGTTCGAGAGATCTAAATTGCAGCATGGCGACTACGGCTAATAGTGTTCGATTGTGCATGTGAAGTTTGCTGAGAGTAAGAGACATCTGCCAAAAAAAAAAAAAAAAAAAAAACATAATTATATAGCTGTGGATATAACCAGCTTGGGTGTGGTCATCATTTTACAATGAAAATGTTTATCAAAACATCATTGTATGCATTAAATGTATGCCATGTTTATTTGTCAATTATACTCCAATAAAGCTGGAAAAAGTATCATTTTGGTGCTTTGGAGAGGTCAGAGCTGGAGGTATTTTCCAGTATGAAGTTGGTGTTCCAGCCACAGGACTGCAGAACTTTGCTCTGACAGACAGTGTAGGTGGGAAGTTCGGGCCTGGAGCAGTAGGGCCAGGCAGAGAAAGAGGAGCGGAGACGAGAGGCCAAGGGGGTGCATAGAGCCTCAGAGGGCAAGAGTGAAGCTGAGTGAAGAACGTACTTCAAGAATGAGGATGGAACCACTCTTTTCATTGTCTAGCGATAACATACAAACAAAAATGGCCAGAGCTCCTCGAGAACCCCCAAATGATTGTTGTGCTTAATGCTGTTATTGACAAATGAATTCAGATTTCTCCTGATGGCTCAGAAGCCACATTTTAGAGCAGACCGACTGGAAGCAGCCAGACGATGGTTTTTACTTCTTTTAGCATCTTCTCTGTTTTGTTCTTGGTGCTTCCCTTATAATCATGGGTTCTACAGACAGTAACGACTGGTCAAAAGGTGGAAAACACAAGCACTAACTTGACTCTTTTCTTGTGTAAGGAATAGCTCTTGAAAGACAATAGCAGATGATGGTACTTTGAAGCCGCGAGGGGAAATACTGTTTACTGAAGTACCCTGCCTGCTTTGTGCCATTTCCAATATAATTAAATGGCAATAAAATTTCACATGAGAGTGCATAAACAATTGCAGTGGCAAGACTGGAAACTTCATTTTGCATTTATTAACTAAAGATTTGAGTAAATGATCTCTAACCTTTAGATGTTAAGACAGCCTGTTTATCTGACTTTTTGGTCATCAGTCACTCTCCACTCTTTCTTATAAGAGTTGTAATGAAATAGTTTTACTGTTTTGATTAAATATAATCTAGTTCCAAAAATTTTGAAGTTCCTTAAGGTCACCGGAGATAGTTGCGTGTTATACAGCTACACACGGGAATGGCTGGGCTCAAAGGAAAAGCAAGTGCGTAATGGAGCTAACAATTCATTTCAGCTTGAGAGCATGTCTCAGGATTTGCTGTCATTTAAAATCACTTTGAAGCCTAGTTTTTTAATCAACGGTTCTGAAACACCATTCCTTCCTTGTCCTGGTCTATGGTGGCTCTAAGTTGGCCTTACCATCTCTGGATATTAGAATATAAGAGCTTCTCCTTTTTGCTTACAGAGTCAATGGCAGGCCCCTTATTCTCTTTCTAGCTCTGTCTGATGCCCCTTCCTGCTGGGTGTCCAGATTCCCGCATTTTTTTGGAACTACCCTCCTATCTCCTGCTTCCTCTTTGGGGGCCTACACAGACTAGTCCTCAGACTAGGGACATCCAGTAGCTGGGCTTTAGGATCTGAGCCTCTGGCCCTTCAAGGAGACCAGTAAACCTGCCAACATTCTGGCCAGTGCCAGGACACTGGATCTGCCTCTTTGGGGAAACTGTTCCCCACCACTCCCACCTTCTGTCACTCCAAACCGCATTAGATGGCAGGACATTTTCATAGTCACGAGGAACCTGATGTTCAAGCCTGTAAGAACTGCCACAATGTCATATGAAGCCGGTCCTTCATCTAGCAAGCAGAGACTACTCATTCCCTCAGAGCCCCTTCTTCCCTAGCACTGTTTTTTTTTGTTTGTTTGTTTGTTTGAGACAGAGTTTCACTCTTGTTGCCCAGGCTGGAGTGCAATGGCACCATCTTGGCTTACTGCAATCTCCGTTTCCCGGGTTCAAGTGATTCTCCTGCCTCAGCCTCACGGGTAGCTGGGATTACAGGCATGCACCACCACACCTGGCTAATTTTTTTATTTTTAGTAGAGACGAGGTTTCTCCATGTTGGTCAGACTGGTCTCGAAGTCTCGCACTCAGGTGATCCGTCTGCCTCGACCTCTCAAAGTGCTAGAATTACAGGTGTGAGCCACCGTGCCTGGCCTCGCATATTTTAGACACTCAACCGTTTTTTGAAGAGTAAATATATCCATCCTGCCTTTCTTTCACTGTACCATGCTTTCCTCACATTCCCGGTTCCCTTCTTTCGGGGTGTAGTTTCTGTAATCCTTCATTATAATCGGTCTTTGTCTACCGCTCACTCCTTTCCCTCGAGCTCCCTCCGTATTCATTTTCTACGCTGCAGTAACAAATCGTTACAGACCTGATCGATTAAAACAACACCTGTTTGTGATCGCATAGTCTCCAAGGGTCAGAAGCCCAGGCACACGTTGACCGAGTCTTCTCTGGTCTTACAGTGCAGTCTTCCCCCAAACTCGCACAATTGTTGGCAGAATTCTTTGCTTGCAGCTGTAGAACTCACACGGCTTTGCTCCTTTAAGGCCAGCGGGACAGTGTCTCTGAGCTCGGAGACCTAAGCTTTCCAGGAAGGCTTGCTTGATGAGGTCAGGACCACCAGAATCGTTTCCTTTGATTAGAGACCTGTAAAAGCTCTTACCACGTGACAGCATAACCCTGGGAGTGACCTGGCGTCACATTCACAGGCCCCCCTACCCTAAGGAGATGTGTTTGCCAGGGAGTGTGGAATTCTGGGGCCTCGTATTCCGGCTGCCACACTGCCTATTGCACGCATCCCCTGAAACCCCAGACTCCCCAGTTATATTTAACACTTCACCCAAATACGCGTATTCACGTGGTTGATAAAAATACACAAACATACCGATTGCTCTCACTTTAAATTAGCAAGCACAAACTGGATCATGAGCTCCAGTTGGGCCTTCAAGGTTTCTAGAAACCCAACCTATTTGTTCTATTCCTCCTCTTGGTGAACGCTCCCCCGTCACGCTCTCCTAGTGAGAATTTAGAAGCGAATGGCAGATGACCCCCCATGCCCTCAATACCACTTCTGCGTTTTCCCTGTGCCTGCTGTGCCCACACACTCTGCTGTCCCTCCTGTTGTGCTGGAAGAGATGTCTACATGCCCGTCTCAGGCCAACCTCCCTTCTGTCGCCCTGAATCCCATCCCGTCACCTGCTGAAGGACGTTGCTCCTGTAATCGTCTTGTTCTCATACTCCATCACTCCGTTCTCCTACTGTAAACGGATCATTCTTTCATGCTAACATCTTCTAATATCTCCCATATAAAAAAATAACCCTCTCTTGACTCCACTTGCAGTCCCTTATTCTATTCCCCTTCATGGCAAAGTTCTTTGGAACTTGTTTGTGTGCATGATGCCTCCATTCGGTCTGGAATCCATTTCAATCAGGCGATTGCCTCCCCCACCCTGCACGCTCAGTGTTTGTTCTTGTCAAAGTGGTCAGTGACTTCCTTTTTGCCAAATGGGGTGGCGCATTCTCAGCTGCCATCTTATGAGAGCGTTTCACATAGCACATACTTCTCTCTTTGAAACATTTTCTTCACATGGTTTCCTGGGATATCCGGGAGGATACCACCCTCTATCGCTTCTGTTATTTCATGATATATACAATATCTAATAGTTAAAACAAAGGTAAGGTACAAGAAAACGTGTACATAACTGTATACTATTGGTATAAGATACGTATTTCCTTGCATAGGCAAAAGATATATTTGCAAGTATACACAAGAGCATTGCTTCTAAGACGGAATCTGGGTAGCTGGGACAGTATTCACATCCTTTTGCATCTTTTGAATTTTTTGGCATGTGAATGTACTACCTATTCAAGACTAAATTAAATTCAAAACATATAAATCTGTATCATCAGAATGGGCCAGTTATGTCAGAAATGGTGGCAAACCTGTCGCTGCTGTTCGATTCTGCTGCCAGCAGCCTCCTTGCTGGTGTCACCAGGCAGTTACGGCCGCAGAGCACTGCGGATCCTCAGTGCGCTCTGCTCCCCGAACAATGGCACAGAGACTTCTGGGGTGAAAGATAATTTTGGCAGCAAGACCACCTAAGCAATTTAATCCACTCGTAAGACAATGTCAGTGGGAAGCATGGCTGTATCCTTTCTGCCTGTGGGAAAAAGGAACACGAGGCAGTGTTGCATGAAGCAAACAGTGGTCACATGCTTGAGGTGTTCCTAAAATTCTTGTATTCATAATACCAGAGAAATGAAAAGACAAGCAAAAAACGAAAAAAGAAAATTCACCGAAGAAGGAAAAATAACACAGAAGAGTCTGATTAAAGATATAATTAAAAGGAATCTTGGGTCTGTATTAATTTCGATTAAAATACTTTTTCTAGCAGACATCATTATTATTGCCAGGGTTTATTTATTTCAGGCACACTCTTGGTATTGTTTGTTGCTCATAAACTGTGTAAATCTCGTGTTCTTATTTTCCAGCTGAAACAGTCCTCTCAGCTCACAAAAGGTGATACATTTAGGTTCTTCAGTGTGGTCTTCTATGATGGTAGCGATGGTTTACGGCGGTGGTTTTAAGGTGAATGTGTATCTATGAAGACTGCGTGTGTGTCTGCGTAGGGCTACTGGTGGAGATTCCTTTTAAAACAATAAATATTTAAATGAGTCATGGCAACTTCTCTCTTCTCTGGTCCTGTGAGAGTCCTCAATTCCATGTTTCCAACCAGAATCTAACCCTACAAGTTACCCTTCCATCTTTTTCATTTTTTAAGGATGTGAGAATAAAATGATAATTTCCTTGTTTATTAAAGCTGTCTTTGCTGATTCCAAATTCCCAAGCTCTTTAAACTTGTGCCATTTATTTATCCTGTAGGTAGTGAGGAGTGTGGGGAAATGCCAGATTTGTCAGTTGCATATCAATAGAGTTGTTAAAGTAAATTAAACTGTAGGTTGTTTTAAAACCTGCAAGGGGCTGATAAGGACAGTGATAGCCCCCTCAATGCAGACTTGGCAATACAATGAGCATATTGTACTCTTATGAGGACGTTTTTTGAGAAGGTTAGAAGAATGTTGAAGAGGTGAGAGCTGACACTTGCCTTTAAGATTTTAAGAATGAGAATGAGGACAAGAGCTTCGACTTGTGATAAATACCAAGCGGTGAAATTTGGACCAAATGTTGTCGGAAGGTGGAGGAATTTAGACCAAGAGTTGTAGGAAGATGCAGGAGAAATGATTTCCCCCAGAGACAGAATGAGAGGCTTCAGGACAGAGCATACACGATTTCTGGAGGTGTTCCAGCATAGGCTGTGCAGGTTGAATCTTCAGTTCGATTATTAGAGAAGATGGTATTTCATCTCTCTTCTGTTTCTATTTACACTCTAGAACTGCAGCTCTTGATGTTTCCTGAGTCTCGGATTCTTTTGAAAATCTAATAAATGCAATAACTTTCCTTCCCAGTAACAAATGCACATATGTTGCCATTTCCTCCTGTAAAAGATGTAAAACATGCACACAAAGAAAACAGCTCTGGGGAAGAAGCCCTAGGTCACCAAAGATCAAATTTTGAAAACTACTGCTCTGGATTATTGCTTGCTTGCAGAGGGTTCAAATAAGGCTTCATAAGAAACAAAAACTGCTTTTTAATCTGCTTCAAGCAATAGCATTTTCCTCCAAATTCATTAGACATAGCATATAGATCTTTGAAATTAATTTGTTTTAATGGGTTTTGGAACAAATACATCAGAAATAATAACAGATTAAATATGTCTTGATGTGACAGTCTTCTGAAAAGTATTCTAAATTTAGCTGAATTTAAATGCTAGCTATTTATAGATTATAATGTGTGACTTCACATATTTTATTAATTGGTCCTGCTGACAGTCCTGTGCTATAGGCAGAGTACAGTTGGTGCTTGAACAACATGGTTTCGAACTGAGTGAATACACTTCGATGTGGATTTTCTCTCACCTCTGCCACCCCTGAAGCAGAAAGACCAACACCTTCCCTTCTTTCTCCTCCTCAGCCTACTCAGCATGAGCTTTATCATGATCTATTTCCACTTAATGAGTAGTAAATATATTTTCTTTTGATTTTCTTAATGACATTTTCTTTCCTCTAGCTTACTTTATTATAATAATACTGTATATAATACATGTAACATACTAAATAAATGTTAATCAACTATTTAGGTTATCAGTAAGGCTTCCGGTCAAAAGTAGGCTCTTAGTAGTTAAGTTTTGGGGAAGCCCAAAGTTATATGCAGATTTTTGACTGTGCATGCAGGTCAGCACCTCTAACCTTTGGGTTATTCAAGCATCATCTGTGTTTATTTTATTTTAAAATTTATTTTATTTTAGATTCAGGGGACACATGTGCATGATTGTTACATAGGTAGATTGTGTACTGGTGGGAACCGGGGTCTAGTGTGCTCATTACCCAGACAGTGAACATTGTACCTGGTAGGTTATTTTTCAACCCGTCCTCCCCTCCCATGCTCCCTCTTTTGGGGTTCCAGTGTCTATTATTTCCATCTTTGTGTCCATGCGTACCCATAGTTTACCTTCCACTTATGAGAAACGTGGCCATTTGGTTTTCTGTTTCTGAGTTCACTTTGGATAATGGCTTCTAGCTCCAACCATGTTGCTGAAAAGAACATGATTTCATTGTTTTTTTTTATGGCTGCATTTATTCTGTGGTGTATATATAGCATATTTAAAGTAAAACAAACAAACAAACAAACTTGCTCCCTCTTTTTATTAAAAAAAAATCTAGCATATCTTCTTTATCCAGTCAACTGCTATCAGGGTGTTTCCATAACTTTGCTATTGTGAATAGTGCTGTGATGAATATATGGGTGCAGGTGTATTTTTAATATAATGATTTACATTCCTTTGAGTAGATACCCAGTAGTGGGATTGCCAGGTTGAATGGTCATTCTATTTTTAGTTCATTGAAACACTTTCATACTGTTTTCATAGAGGTTGCACTAATTTGTATTCTCACCTACAGCATATAAGTGTTTCTTTTCTCAGCATCCATGCCAGCATCTGTTGTTTCTTGACTTTTTAATAGTGATGGCCATTCCGACTGGCGTGGGAAGACTTCTCATTGTGGTTTTAATTTTCATTTCTCTGATGATTAGTGATTTTGAACATTTTTTCATGCATTTATTGGCAGCTTGTATTTCTTCTTTTGAGAAATGTCTGTTCATGTTGTTTGTCTCATTTTTAATGGGCTTGTTTTTTTCTTGATAGATTGTTTGACTTCCTTGTCAAACATAATTTGCAAATGTTTTCTTCCATTCTGTAGGTTGTTTGTTTACTCTGCTTATTTCTCTGATTATTTCTTTTGCTGTGCAGAAGCTTTAGTTTAATTGTCCCATTTGCCTATTTTTGTTTTAGTTACATTTGCTTTGGGTCTCTTCATCACAAATTCTTTGCCTACGCCAGTGTCCAGAATAATTTCTCTTAGGTTTTCTTCTGGGATTTCAATAGTTTCGGTCTTATGTTTAAGTCTTTACTCCATTTTCAGTTAATTTTTATAGATGGTGAAAGATAGGGGCTCAGTTTCATTCTCTTGATATGGTTAACCGATTTTCCCAGCACTATTTATTGAATAGGGTGTCCTTTTCCTGTTTGTTTTTGTTGACTTTGTTGAAGATAAGTTGCGTGTAGGCATGTGGCTTTATTTCTTGGTCCTCTGTTATGTTCCCTTGATCTTTGTGACTGTTTTTGTACCAGTACCATGTTGTTTTAGTTACTAGAGCCTTGTAGCATAATTTGAAGTCAGGTTATGTGATGCCTCTAGATTTGTTCTTTTTGTTTAGGATTGCTTTGGCTATCCAGGCTCTGTTTTGGTTCCATATGAACTTTAGAATTTTTTTTTTTCTAATTCTGTGAAAAATGACATTGGTAATTTGATAGAGATTGCATTGAATCTGTAGATTGCTTTGGGCAGTATGGTCATTTTAATGATATTGATTCTTCTAATCCAAGAGCATGAGGTTTTTTTTTTTTTTTTAAATTTCTTCATGTCATCTACAATTTCTTTCATCACTGTTTTATAGTTCTCCTGGTGGAAATATTTCACCTCCTCGGTTAAACATATTCCTGGTATTTCAGTTTTTTGTGACTATTGTAAATGTAAGTGAGTTCTTGATTTGGTTCTCTTGAATGTTTTTGGTGTATAGGAATGCTACCGACTTTTTTACACTGATTTTGTTCAAGTGTATTTCTAATAATTCCCACTTTACAAATGACTAAACTGAGCTTCAGAGAACTTAACTGATAGCCTGATATCAAAATTAGAGGAAGCATGAGGCTGATGAAGAGTGAGGCATAACTGGATTCAATTCCTGGTTCTTGTGTGTGACCTTAGAGAACACGACATCCGTGTACCTCAGTTTCCTCTTTTGTAAGTGGGGGTGATAGTAGTGTTAACCCTCTAGAGCGGTTGTCAACCTTTACATTACATTTTTGTCTTTCTTACATTTGGGCAAGAAGTTGCTAAGGTATGTGTTCTAAGATAATATGTGTAAAGTGCTGAGCACAAAGGCTAGCTCAGAGCGAGCAATTGTATTTAAAAAAAAACATAATTAACGAGAGAATTAGAACAGAACCCGAGTTTTTAGGCCCGGAATAACACAATGTCTTCTAAGACATACATAGTTTTAGTAAAAGTAACAAATTAGTTTTAATGAAAAAATTAATTTTGTATAGTATTCAGAAAAATGTTATATGCAGGGGTGAGAACAGAAGCCCAAATTTGATTGTCAGTATTGTTATTTACTAGTGTTACTGGTTACTATTTACTATTATTTACTATTTTGGGCAAGTCATTTAACTATCTGTTGTAGTTATCTAATGCTGTGCAACAATATCCTGAAAAGTCAGTGGCCTAAAACAACCCTCACTGTGCTGCTGGTTTCTGGATCAGGATTTTAGGGCACAAAGGAAAAGGCTTATATCGACTCCAGGCAGCTTCAGCTGGTAATGTCTCAAAGACTGGAGACTGGAATCACTATTTCATTCATATCTAGTGGATGACACAGGGAAGACTCAAACAGCCGAGGCCTGGGTCACGGGGATCCTTGGGCATGTCTCTATCTCTGCATGGCATGTGGTCTTTCTAATGTGGTATTATAGCTGCAGGGTAGCTGTACTTTCTGCATATCAGCAAAAAGTTTCTAAGGCATGCGTCTTTAGAGAAAGAGAGAGAGAGTGCTAGGCCAAAGCTGTATCGCCTTCTCTAACTTAACCTCAGAAGATATACAGTATTGCTTCTGCTGCCTTATGTTATTGGAAGCAAGCCATTAAAGCCACTTGTATTCAAGGAGAGGAGAATTTGACTGTACCTTTTTATGGAAGATTTTGAAACCATTGCATTCTTCAAGACTCAGAAGAACCTCTTTATTAATTCATGTCATGGGCAAGTTATTGTAAGCACTTTGGGGGTGGAGGGAGCAGCTGTACAAAGAGGAGAAAGACTTTACCTCTGTTCTCAAGAAGATTATAGTCTACTTGGGAAAGACAATAGTTTCCTAAGAAAAGATAACTAAGACGATCTTTGAAATAAAAAGTTGCAGATGGTAGAGTGTGCTTCTAATGAAGAAGATCTGTGCTTTTGTAGTTGTGTGACAATGACCATGCCATTCGGTGTCTCTAGACTTCCACTTCTTTACCAGAGCACACAGTGGTGGGACGGAGCCTGTGTGGGGACTGGGGAGCCCTCTGCTACCTCTTTGGTGCTCCTTGAAGCGTTGAATCTGGCATGGTATGAACTATGAAAGAGGATGACTTGAATTAACTAATTTCTTAAAGTGAATCAAGTATGTCATAGGTGCAGGGTGCTGTGCTTAGTGCTGTAGGGAATGGAGAGTTAAATTAATTCATATGCACTTATTGAAGTGCCACATCTGCATGCCGTTTTATAGGCATTATGTAGTAGTATACAGTTGTCCCTTGGTAACCCTCGAATACCTAAATCAATAGGCGCTCAAATCCCTCATATAGAATGGTACAGTATTTGCATGTAGCCTATGAGCATCCTCTGGTATACTTTTTTTTTTTTTTTTTTTTTTTGACACAGAGTCTCACTCTGTCACCAGGCGCCAGGCTGGAGTGCAGTGGTGCGACCTCGGCTCATTGCAACCTCCACCTCCCGGGTTCAAGCAATTCTCCTGCCTCAGCCTCCCGAGTAGCTGGGACTACAGGCGTGCGCCACCACACCCAGCTAATATTTTTGTATTTTTAGTAGAGACAGGGTTTCACCATGTTACCATGTTGGCCAGGATGGTCTCGATCTCTTGACCTCGTAATCCACCTGTCTCAGCCTCCCAAAGTGCTGGGATTACAGGCATGAGCCACCGCGCCCGGCCTTTCCTCTGGTATACTTTTAACCATCTCTACATGATTTATAATGCTGAATATAATGTAAATAGTTGTTATACGGTATTGTTTAGGGGATAATGACAAGAAAAAATCGGCATGTGTACAGATGCAATTTCCTTTTTTGAATATTTTCCATTTGCAATTGTTTGAATCCATGAGGGTGAAACCCAAGAATACAGAGAGCAAACTGTATATATATTCTTATAAATACACAGATAGAAAAGTGTTTATTTCTTTGCTATATATATAATATAAAACAAATAGAAAAGTTAACATGAATTCTATGTACCTATAAAATATAAAACATTCACAAATCTAAGCTATATGTACATATACATGATTCTTGTATAAATTCAACGATTATATGTCAGATAACAATCTGCAATGACTGGCATCCTTTGGAGTGATGGACATGCCCTCTCTCCAGAGGCAGTGTCTTCAGTTATAGTTGCTTCTGTCATTACCTAGTTTGGGCAGATGGCCTACCCTCACTAAACCTAAACAGCCACCTGTGCAGAATGACAGTCTTGAACTATCTGCTTTACAAGGTTCTTTCAAACTCTCCAAAGAGCATTGATTTACTGGCTTTACTTTTTAGTTTGTGAGTATTTGTGACTCAAATGTTCTGATTTCTTTCTCAGACATTTATTGTCTAAGGTGTAAATGTTTGAATACATTACGATCTTTAGATAAAATTTTCTGTTGAATACTCTCTAAAGCAGAAGAGGAAACCCTTCTGTAAGAGCAACTCTGTACTGCACTCAGATTTTTATTACGAAGTGCATCATACATACATCTACAAAATAATCGTGGTTTGCCCTGTGTGTTCCTGGACGTTATCAAAGTGTTTCATTGGTTAGAATTCTGATTTTCTCTATATCCTGGGCTCCTCTGTTCCTGCCCTTTTAAGGTCCTTCTCTGGCCAGTCATAGCACTTCTGGGCCCCAACCCAAAATCTCCCTGATGGGTAAACAGTATATTCCCATATAAGAGGGAGGAGACTACATCTCAGTAGGCAGCACTCCCAGAAAAACTATCTGTTAGGGTCAGGCAATCTGCCGTTTAGGAGAATTACTGCATTACCCTCAGTTATAGAACGCCCCGTTCCTTACATCCTGGCCAAGGAGTCTGCCTAGATGTTTGAGGAGGAGGGTACGGTCCGACGTGTGTGCTTTGCTTTCCTGCATCCTCAAACAGTTTGTATGATGAGCACCATGGCGCACAAAAGTGCAGAGTACTTTGCCTGCGGTAAAAAGTGCCTGTAGTCTCAGCTACTTAGGTGGCTGAGGTAGGCGGATCACCTAAGCCACAGAGGTGGAGGTTGCACTTACCGGAGAGCACACTCCAGCCTGGGTGACAGAGACAGACATAGTCTCAAAAAAGGAAAAAAAAAAAAAAAAGTCAAAGCTTTCATGTTTCTCTACCTTGCTTAGGCCAGTTGTTCCTCTAGGCAGGGAAGGGTGTCCCCATAGCATTTTCGGTAAACCGTTCTTCAGCACAGACAGTCCCAAGGACCAGGAACTGGGACAATGTGTGTGCGGGATTCCTCTTTTCCTTCCAGTTACACAAGGAAGTAACACTGGCCTTGAAGTTGCAAGTTCTATGATTTACAGTATGTCAAAAATGGCTTCATTTATAGCTTCAGACCAGCATACTTCCTCATCAAGTAGAAAAATATGCCAGAGGCAAAGCTGTTTTAGACTCCAGATTCTCTTACTGTAATTGAACCACGAAGCTTTTAACATGAATTGTAAAAAGAAACAGAATGATACAGTTTTAAATTCTCATGAAATCTGACGAGGACAAAGGTTAAGGCGGCTTTGGGGAAGCAGGTGGAAGTGAAGTGGGAGGTGGGGGAGGAAATGACAGGAATGAATGATTCCAGATCAGAGAAAAAAAGAGTATCATGTCCTAAAAAATGAAAATACTTTGCTCAAAATGGACTTGCTATTTCCAAGGTCATCAGTTTTTAGAATTGTATACACGCAGACATACAAAATGGGATCCCAGGTGCGAGTAGTTCTGTAACATTTAAAAAAATACTAATGAATATTTTCAGCTATTATAATCATTCTTTCTAAAATATGTCTTTAGATGGATAGCCTTCCATTTTATGAATGTGTCAGAATGTATTCAATTCATCATCTATTGAACATTTCATTTATTTGCAGGGCAGTGACATTTTCATTTTAATTATGCCCAGGACCAAAGTACCCTGAATAAGTAGGCTGCATTCATAGTGTTTGGTTACAGGATTGTCATTGCCATTGAATAAAATTTGCAAAAGTATGTTTTCATTTCAGAAGAACAAAATTTAGTAAGTGGTTGTGTTCTTGATGAAATGCCTCACGTGACGGAGACCAGTGCTATTTAAAAGTACAATTTTACTTAAGAATTATCCAACAGACATGTGCTTCCACAAGCAGGAATTTTCCATTCCATGGCTTTTGAGGCTAAGGAAATTGGTATAATCCTTATTTCCACAGTAAAATTAATGCCACAATAAAGTCATTATGTTAAGCACTGAGTGACCCCCAGAAAATGATTTTTATTTAGAGAAAACACAAGAATGACGTTTAATCACTGGCTTTCTTCGTAAATTATTCATTACTAAGAAAATGTGAGAAATATCACTTGATCTCAAAGTCAGTACAAGCCGCAGCATAGCTCAGGCCCTTAGATGTTCGAGAGACTGAGCTGTGTCCCCAGCTCTGATGTTCCAGTTGGTAAGTCTTGCAAGTTCTCGTTTGTAAATAGAGTAAGGTGCCACTGTCTGAGTGCTGTGGTTCCTTCTGCCCCGAGAACAGAAATTCTAACTACAGAATGATGCAGAAATTCACATGGAGACAGGCCCAGGGCCAGGGGTATTGTTGAGCTCTTCAGAAAACACACACACTCATGGTTAATTTAAAACATAATATCAAATGATTGATCCCAAACTCAGCTAAATCACTAACCAGCTTCCTTAGAGTTCGACTTTGTGTGTTAGCTTCTGCATTTATAAAGCGAGGGATTAAACTAGAACAGATGGTGACTCACAGATTTTTAGCACTGGAAGATACTTTGTTGACTTTCTTTTCCAAATAGGAAACTTCATGCTGCGGAGATTAAGTGACTTGGCTGGAGTTGAACCAAGGAAAGGGCAGAGCTTAAGTTGATGCCCAGATTATTTAATATCCATGTGTAGTGTTCTTTCTCCTGACCACCAAACTCTAGAGCTATTTTGCTCTGAAATTTATGAATTTAAGATGAGCCAAATGAGGGTTTATAACTCATTTGTTCATAGAACATTTGTATGTTCATAGAACATTACAACTAGATATCTATAAATTTGTCCTGTTTTTTAGGTTGCTCAAAATGGGCAATTAGCCGGATCTGAGTGCTCTTTAAATAGGAGAACACTGTTTTGCTCTTTTTCCTTTGAGAACAAATTTAAACCATAATTTATCTTTCTTGAGTCCATATCTGCCTGCTTTCAGACTCAATCCTGTGGCTAAAAGCAGAGCCAAAAATAGTCACAGAAAAATATATACAAACAAGTGGTAACACAGCAAATGATGGTAGAGCAGTCTGTGCTGTTTATTAGATTCCAGTCTTAAAATAGGAGCAGGGATAATCTGTGGACGCAGTCTTATTTTGAAATAAAATACATTATTTCAAACATCAGCTGTCCTTGGGACTCACGTTAATCATCTTTGCAAGAAGTTACTTTGTAGATGTCCTAGTGGCTCAACAGATTTGCCTACAACCGTGAGCCATGTAGGGAAAACTCTGGCTCCTTCTCCGGGAGTGGAAGGCCTCAAGCAAGTCTGAGCCTGCAGACAGCGGTGGAGGCTTCTTTAGAGGCAGAGGAGTCAGTGGTGCGGGAGGGTTCTCTGATCCCAATCATCTTCTCTGATGTAGATGCTGTTGGGTGGATTAGGTGTTGTTAGCAGCTAGAATCAACAGGACAAGGGGGTGGGGGCCTGAGGAACACGCAGCAGGCAGAGAGCTGCAAGTTGTTTGGCTCCAGAATTCACGTTGAGGGATTCTGCCCAGCGCCAGTGGGTGGAGCTTTCTTTTCGGCCTGTTACTTCATCATGCACATGGGATTTTCTTTATTTCTTGTTGTTGTTGTTTTTTTTTTTTAAATATGTATTTAAATTTTTAAATATTTATTTTTAATTGTGTATATTTGTGAGATACAGTTGAATGTTTTGATCTATGTATGCATTATAGAAAGATTTGATCCAGCTAATTCATGTATACATCACCTCACCAGCATCATTGTGTGTGTGTGTGTGTGGTGAGAATGCTAAAAATCGATTCTTTCAGCAATTTTGAAATATGCACTATTATTACCTGTGATTGTCTGTAATAGAGTTCTGTACAAGTTTATCTGAGAAATGGGAAAGTGGGATTATCTCATTCCCCATTTACTGATTAAGCTTGAGTGTGAATTTTCCTCCAACCCACTCAAGGGCACAAAAGTTTAGCTAAACAGACCATTATTTTATCTGCTAGAAAATTCCTAGAGAAATTGACTGTTCCTCAGTTTCTTATAAATAATGATGCTATGTCAACATGTCATAGAGAAGAAGTCAGTAAACGTCTCTGTAAAGGGCCACATAGTATTCTCAACTTATCTGGCCGTATAATGTTGAAATTACACAACTCTGCTGTTGTAGGGTGAAAGTAGCCATAGACAATGTGTAAATACATGAGTGTGGATGCATTTCAGTAACCGTTTATTTACAAAAAGAGGGAGTAGGACATATTTGTAGTTTGCAACCCCTCCCAGAAAACAGACCTGCTTCATATCTGTTTTAAATATAGGTGGTGCCGTTTTCTTGCGGTTACACAGACAGAAACCTTGGGATGACCTTCTATCCCCTTTTCTCCTTTATTTTCCACATTTAATCAGTAATTCACACTGTGGGTTTCACCACCTCAAGGTCTTTTCTGTCATCTGCTCAGTGGGGCCTTTTCGGACCCACCTATCTGAAACAGGCTCAACTCACTCTCCATCTCATCATGCTGTGTGTCTTCTTAAAAGCTCAGGTTATGACCCGAAGTCACCGTGTTTATTTGTTCACTTGTTTATTATTTGTCTCCCATAATGAAATAATTGCTCGCGGGCAAGGACTCTGCCTCTCTTCTTCACTGCTGTAGAATGCTGCTTGGCACAAGACGCAAGGCAGGCGCTCGGTGAACACTTGCTGAAAGAGAAAGGACCCCAAGCCAGCCCTCCTCCTTCTACATTCCCATATTCTACAATACACCCTTCACATCAACTCTACAGTTATTACCTCAAGCAAGGCCCAGGGGGGAAAAGATGGAACATTAAAAATAGGGTTTAGGAAAGGGGCCGTTTGTACCGCGTGTGCAGGTGAGCAGAAGGAAAACGAATACGGCGGGGCCGTGACCCATCCGTAGGCAAGAAGCCGAAAGTGAGCTGTCAAAAGAACCTGAAAATAGAGGGTCTTGTGGAGAGACTCTCTGTTACAGGACTTGTGTCCCCTGGATGTGGGATGCAGCCAGCCAGAGGGAACTTCCAGGTCGCAGGAGGGGAGTAAACGCCGCCACCTCATTCTCACCCCTGCCTCAGACCTCCTGCTGGGACCCTACAGGGACTCAAGCAGACCAGGAGGCAAAGGAGCCGACTGATGTCATCCACAGAGAAGAGCATCCTGGGATCCGGAGGGATAAGTAAATATCTGGCACCGTCACTCCTGGCCCCTCGGCATCTGACTTTGTCTGCAGGAAAAGTCCGTGTCTCCATCCCAGGGGCCACATGAAGTTCCAACAGCTACTGAATCATAATAGGGTAACATCAGTTGAGTCACCGCTGTGGCTAAAGGAAAAACGTGAATGATCACTGAGTTCTCCACGTAAGGCAGCAGAGGGGAAAAGGAAAAACAGCAGAAGCGGTCTGGGTACCATCCCCATCTCCGTAGCTGGACACAGAACATGATTTGGTAATCAGATTCCTTTTCCTACCATGCATCCTGTGTACATTCTCCCTTCCCTTTGTCAGCACTATGGCTGGACAGGGATTCTCTCCTGGTAGGATAATCTCAACTTTCATTCCTCTAAGAGCCTAAAATAAATAAGCAAAGTGATTCCCAAATCTTCTTTTGAGTATCTATTTCCTGAGGCCAATTTTGGTAGTATTAATAAATGCAGCGGGAAATGTATGGCAACTCAAATGAAGATAATTCAAGGAGAGATTAATAAAAGGACTACGCACAAAGGTATTGTACAGGGTGCAAGGAAGTCTTAAGCTGAAATTTTGGAGTTCCCCAGGCTACTAACAGGCAAACTCCTTAGCCTGAAAGAAAAAGACTCATTACTATGATCTGGAATGAGAGGGTCCCATGAGGAACACAACTTCACAACTGTTTTCTTGGTTAGGGAGAAAGAACTATCTTGAAGTGACCCTGCCAGGCAGGATATAGGGGAACTGCCCTCACCTCACTCTCCTTTCTCCGACAGCACTGGGGCTCCGCAGAGGTCAAAACCACACAGAAGCCAAAGAACAAAAAAGCTGTTGATGGGTTGCAGGCTCTTGGGGCAGGAAACCAGTTAGAGAAGGGTGAGAGAGGGTCTTGCAGGGAAAAACAAAGATCTTGGGCACCTTTATATAGCATTCCTAAAAACACACACATAAGAAGTCAAATGATTCCTAAGACAAAACAAAATTCTACCTTTGATGGCTTTCCATTGATACAGGGCAGGTGAGCCCCGAGATTGGGACTTCCTCTGGGAGGGCTTGGCTTCGCCCAGGAAAGTATTCAAGGGCGAACTGGTGATGTTAACAGCCACCTTTATTGAAGTGCCAGTTTTCAGCCGCCGCAGAGCGCTGCTCCTTGTGGAAAGGGCTGTCCCATACGCAGTGTGAGGCTCAGGAGCAGTTCTGCAGTCATATTCACACCTCCTTTTAATTACATGCTTGGGGTAGATTATGCAGACATTTTTAGAAACAGGGTGGAAACATCCAGGTCGTTGTCATGGAGAGGGGTGGTAAGTTCAGGTGTTGCCATGGCAATGGTAAACCAACATGGCAGGAGTGGGCATTTCTTACGGGGTGGTACTTTCACCTCTTCCCTGTTTCAGTCTTCAATGCAGTCCAGAGTTCGAGCTCCACCTTCTATCTCACCATCATCCACAGAATAAAATCCCGTCTGCTTAATATGGTGTCCAGCCCTCCAACAATCTCTCCTTATCACAACTTCCCACTTTGACTTTTATAACTTTCCCAATTCATGTTGTTATTTGGGCTTAATACTATGTATTTTTATTCTCCTTTATAACTCATACCAGAAAGCAAAGCAATTCTTCCTCATCTGTTCTTTTTTTTTTTTTTTTTTTTTTTTTTTTTTGAGATGGAGTTTTGTGCTTGTTGCTCAGGCTGGAGTACAATGGCACTATCTTGGCTCACCACAACTTCTGCCTCCCAGGTTCAAGTGATTCTCCTGCCTCAGTCTCCTGAGTAGCTGGGATTACAGGCATGTGCCACCTCGCCCAGCTGATTTTGTATTTTTAGAAGAGATGGGGTTTCTCCATGTTGATCAGGCTGGTCTCAAACTCCAGACCTCAGGTGATGGCCTGCCTCAGCCTCCCAGAAGCTGGGATTGCAGGCGTGAGCCACCGCGCCTGGCCCTCATCTGTTAATAAGCTCACTTTAAAATGATGTCCTTATGTCCAAGGTGCATTCAAATGAAGTTACTTCTTCTCTTCTCTCTTTGGACTTATTCCAGATGTAGTATACTTGTCATGAATGTAGCTCTTACTGAATTCAGGAATTGCATTAGATGCTTTGATTATACTATTTAATTATCATAGGAATCCAGCAATATGGTTATTTTTATACATCACTGCAAATAAAGAATCTGAGTCTCACAGTGAGCTGGCTGTAACCACCTCACCCCACTGATGAATCTGAGCATAGCTGATGATGGAATGGCCTGAGTGGTCAGCTTCTTCATGTGACGTGATGTGAGGCACAGAACACCTCCTATGAAGGGTTCTTGCCAAAATAGCCTGGATCTAGTCAAGTCTTTAGATCCAAAACCAGTTTTCAGGGAATATGGACAATAGAAGATCATGCTAAAATGTAACTTGAAGAAGAAAAAATCAGACCCAAATATGAAATGGGACCTCCTATCAGAAAATTGCTCTAATTTCTGCCAAAAGCCAACTGTATAGGAAAACAAGAGATGGAGAACCACGCTAGATTAAGATACACAGCAGTTACAACCACCAACTCTACTGTGTAGGGGTTGTCGGGACCCTGGTTTGCCCAAAGTCATGAAGCATGTATCAGCAGAGCTGTCATTCATGCTTATCGAGGTCTGCCCAAGGGTGCAGAGATGCTGTCCGTGCCCTGCACATATCCTCTAGGCATTCCCTGTTCTCACAGTAGTCTTTCTGTTTCAAAGGCTTCTGACTTCAAGACCCTGAGACTCTCTACCTGGGCCGTTCATTTGGCCCATGCCTGGGGCAGTCCAGGAAAGATGGGAGCTCTAGCCATGAGAGTAGACTTCAGCCAATAAAGGAAGGAGATGGAGTGGAAATATCTTACTTCCTGTTTTGTGTGGATAGTTCTCATAACTGGTCTTCACAATTTCCCAAATGTCCCAGTGGGACTTATTCCCAGTTACAGAATTGGGGTTTTCATTAACACACCGGTATGGGTGTCCTCTCTCTGTCTTACTTCTTCAGCTCATCTGGCAGTGCTTCCTGGAATCACTTTCCAGATAATCCACGAACATATCCTTTCTTCAGGTTCTGCTTCTGGGGAACCCATCCTCAATAGGGGTTAAAACTTCTGCTCTTTCCACTGGTCAATACTGCCTTCTTCATCCATTCTGTCTTGTGATGCAGTTGATAAGAAGCTGTATGACATCGTTCATATGAGCGACTCTGTAGGCATGCTAACCCAGGGCGTCACCCCAGCTTCTGCACTTGCTGATCGCCTGACCTTAGGCAGCTGAAACTGAGCCTTAACATTCTCATTGGTAAAATTGGTTAACAATAGAGAGGTTCCTCTGTTTACACTTTCAGCTTCTTCTACTTGGTGCTGTTTCTGACATCAGACTTGTTGATGAGCACCTACGAAAGTTCATAAATCTAGGTAATAATACAGAAGTAACTCACGGCAAGATGGTAGTGATAGCTTGAATAAAGTCATTTTGTACTTTTGCATAAATGGACTGAGTACAATCTCTAGGAACATGTCATACTGGTGAGTCAAGGAGTTTCTGGGCCTACTGGGCAGAGACAGTGGGAGCACGGCACGTATTTGTGTGAAGAACACAGCCTCATGTCTGACAAAAGAAGAGCTGAGTGAAAGAGAGTCTTTGTAGTCGCCTGTCTCACTCTAGATTTTAAGTTCCTAGGTGGCAGAAACAGTGTTTTACTAATCTCAGCTATTTCCTTATGTCAGCTATGCAAAAATGAACAAAATGCATTTTATACTCGACAATTCATTTTATAACATTTGCAGTATTCATAGCACATCAAACTAAGTAACCAGCAGCATGCTGTACTGAAAGCTCACTTACAAAATACAATCTCATTCATTTCTACAGCCTCCTTACAGCAAATTTCCTTCTTTCATTTCTCTGTCCCGTTCTCACATCATTAAACTTGTTTTAATTCATCTGCTTTTTAAAATATCATCTCTTCTGAGAGCTTTCCTCCCCTGATTCTCAGACTTTGGATCTCATCTCAACTTAGTCTTCCTTGTCTCCTTAAGATACTGGGGTGGTTTCTGGTTTCTATTGTTTTTTTTTCACTTACGTTACTGATTTCATCTAACTTCTAACTTCAATGTGTGTAACAACCAATAACATATTTACAACTACAAATAATTTTCTCTCAATAACAATTCAATAATATTATATAGTTACTGCGTCTTACCCATTTAGTATTTCTTGAACTCTTCTTCTCCAATAAATACAGATTGCTAAACCCCTTTTCTTCTCTAATTGTCTACTTCCATTATTTCTCTTTTTTCATCAGGTTAATTACCTGCTTAAACCCAATGTTGTCCTGCTCTGTCAGTTTATATCTAGACCAGCGCTGACCAATAGAAATTTCTAAGATGATGGAAATGCTTTGTATCAGGCTGTGTAATAAGGTACTCATCAGTCACAAATGGCTACTGAGCACTTGAAATGTGTGACCACATATTAATACCTGTAAGACTTAATTCTCTATTTACTGGAAACTTACACTGAGGAGCAATATAGCTCCGCAGCTGGGAGGACAGGCTTTGGAGTGAGTTGGCTCTGGGTCGTTCTCCTGGGTTTACTAGCAGAGTGACCTTGGTTTGAGTAAGCCAGCTAGAATATTGGCATAATAATCATCCCTATCCCATAGGGTTGGTGTGAATATTAAATAAAATACCCAATGGAAATAAATATTAAATAAAATACCCAATGCTTAACCTCGTGCTGGGTATGCAGTAATTATCACATAAATGTTTTTGGTGATGTTATTAGTTAAAAAGTGATTTTCTAGAGCAAAATTACTTATATGCTCCCAGGTGAATCTCCAAGGACAAACTGCAGCAACAGTAGATATTCTGTTGAGTTAATGAATGAATGAATGACTATGACGAATGACTGTTCTGTTCTCTACGTGCTCAGGGTCACTTGCCGAGTCAACAACAGTAGATATTCTGTTGAGTTAATGAATGAATGAATGACTATGACGAACGACTGTTCTGTTCTCTACATGCTCAGGGTCACTTGCTGAGTCAAAAGTAGAGGCAGCAGAAAGAAATCCAGCTTTGACTAAATTTGTCTCTGTGCTCTCAGGAAGCCTGCTCTATAGGACGAACATAAAACGGTTAGAGTAACTGTGCAGGGTGGAACTTTAAGTTTCTACTCTATCTCCTGCCTTGTTTGATTTTCTTCTAAGCATGGATTATTTTTATAGTAAGAGCAAGCAATTACTATATGTATAATTAATTATACTAATAAAATAGTCACAAAGTAGCTTCAAGTACCATGAATTAGTATTATAGTACCTTATGTGGGTAATGCCTGACTGAACAAGATTGGAAATATTTGGCAATTTTAATGAACAAGTCTGATAGGATTTTTGGGATTAATATCATCTTTTCTCTTTTTTTGTAGTCAGCTATTTAATTCGGTTCTTAAGACATTGAGAACACCAATTTGCGAGGATAAATTCCATTCGTCAGGGCAAACACAGACCACAGGTAGCCCTGGAGCTGGGGAATAGCTTTGATTTATGGTAAATTTTGTGAGCCCAGAGCTTTCTGATCCATCTGTGCTGCTCTGTAATCTCGTATTTCCGTGTGGACGATCTCACCTTCCTGGAGTCGGGGCTTCCGCAGCTGCTGCTGCTTGAAGTAAGCATCAATAAGATGTTTGGGGATTTTTACATTGCTGATACCAACTTTGGTTGAGGCGGCAGTGACAGATTTCTGGGGTGTTCTTCGTAGAGGAACTTGATTGAGGACCAGAGGTCCAGTCACAAGTACCAAGCCACCAGCCAGCTGCTTCAGGAAAGCCCCCCTCTTGCCCCTGTGGCTCCAGCGAGGATGATCAGAGAGGTCGGGGTGACGCTGGCTCGCAGTTTTCTCACGTGCTGACTCGGTTTTTTTTTTATTTTTATTTTTTGCTGAGGCTCAACAGCTTTCGAGGCGCATCTTCAGTGGGATAATATCTGTGCATTTTGTGAACTTTAACCAGCAACTGGTTTTGTAGCAGTTGCAAGAACCTTCTCCTCCTTTTTCTTTCCAACCTCGGATCTAGCCGCTGAGTACTTCCCCTTGTACATACATGGCCTTTCTGGAATCCATGGCAGGAGGGGAACACCTGCCAATCCCTCTGACAAGGACGGGATGGTGGCTGCAGTGCGCTTCCCCTTCTTGGGCTTTTTAGCCTTGAAGTTACCCTTTTTCACTTTGCTACCAGCGTCAGCCTTCCTGGCTTCGGGCGTCTTCTCTTTAGTATCTGGCTTCTCAACTTTTTCACCCACCATCTTGCAAGATGGGAAAAGCTGGGATTAATATTTTATGATCAGCAATCATAAAAATTTAAAAAAAAAAAAAAAAAAAAAGTAGGCCGGGTGTGGTGGCTCACGCCTGTAATCCCGGCACTTTGGGAGGCCGAGGCAGGTGGATCACAAGGTCAGGAGATCAAGATCATCCTGGTAAATATGGTGAAAACCTGTCTCTGTTAAAATACAAAAAGTTAGCTGGGTGTGGTGGTGCATACCTGTAATCCCAGCTACTCGGGAGGCTGAGGCAGGGGAATCTCTTGAACTTGGGAAGTGGAGGTTGCAGTGAGCCAAGATCACGCCACTGCACTCCAGCCTGGCAACAGAACAAGACTTCATCTCAAAAAAAAAAAAAAAAAAAAAAAAAAAAAGAGTAAGATTCACATGAAACTGACATAATAGGCCCTCAATACACTCAGACACACACATTCTTTTATAAAAATTTGACACATGAAATTTTAGTCAGAACAGGTTAACATAGTTACCAACCTTCATAGTAATGAAAGCTTTGAGGTCGTTGTATGCTCTCACATTTTTTCTTAGAAAGAGACAAAGAGAAAAGAAGAAGAAGAAAAAAAGACTGTGTTTCCTCAAATCCAGTAGCTATTGCATAATATTTTTTAATCCATGTGGAGTATAGTGTGAAATAATCTTACAATTTGTTTTTAGAATTGTATTTGTATTTAGAAATGTTTTGCAATTACTGGAATATAGCATATTAATAGTTGAATCAATTAAATAAACATGCTAAGGTTCATATTATTCATTTATAGCTCCCAGATTTAATATAATAAAATCAAGAAGTTTATTATTTTATATTATATAATTAAGAGAATCGTTCATGATTGATTTGGATACATTTGTAAAACCTACGTGATGTGCCCCTGGTGAAATCCTGTGAAACACAACCTCTGAATATTGCTAAACTGTACAAAACTTTTAAATAAAACATTCCTATCTCTAATATGTTTGCCAGAATAATGAATCACGGCAGGCTGTTGTCGGTAAGCTAGCAGCCAGTGACGTGTGTTCCTTCTGCTTTCCCTTAATGTTTGAGCAAGTGGTTGGAGTTGTTATCACCAAAACCAAACTATTGGGAGCGTTCTGATCTGTACGACAGTTTATGCCTCACATGACTGATATTCTCAAAAGGTTGTGATGGGCATGCACTGCTGACTCAGTTACAATTTGTCAAAATCATGAACAAAACATAGATACTTCCTCACTTCTGTTCCTTCAACTTTTTTTATAACCATGCTTCATTTCCTTGGCATGTCAGTTTGGGGCTGGTGGGAGGATTCACTGAAAAGCTGGAAAATATAATAGTCTTCAAACTTTGGAGTAAGTCACTACCTCTGCTTCTCAAACAGTTTTGTATTTGTACAATGAGGATATTTATACTTACAGAGTAACTGAACACTTACTGAAATGTGTTAAGACATTTTAAAATCACTTTTTAATTTGTAAAACAGTACATATTCACCATAGAAAATTTTAAGATGCCAAAAAGCATAAAGAACAAAATAAAAGCAATGTATTATTCCATTACTTAGTGATTACCACTAACAATTTTTTTCTTTTTTTAAACCAAAAGATAAATATACGATTTTGTATTCTGCTTTTTTCACTTCATCTTACAGATACTGTAGTAATTCACCCAAAGTCACTAAATAATAAAGCTTTATTTTTAAACTGCAGAATGCTACAAAAAAGCAAGGTCCATGTGCCATTGCTGTTCGATCTTCAGTTCTGAGTCTGAAAAAGACTAATACATTATCAAGGGAACTTGAGGTATCTATTGCTTGGCAATTTTCAGGACAGTGTGATTCCTCAGTGCCCAAACTGACCATTTAGTTTGTTGTATTGAGATGGAATTTTTATTTTCAAATAAATATCAAATTGAAAAGTACAAGAAGTACTCACTGTCAAGGTAGACCTAGACTAACACTGTAAAAACATATTCACAATTTAAGCAGAGAAATACCTTCAAATTCCACTTTCAATTTCCTAAGCTTTTCAACAAGTAGTATGGGAAGCGTGGATTTTGTCAACAGCTCCTCCATGAGCGAAGCTTTGCAAACAAATGAAATAACTTTTGTGAGCCATTAGCAACACTAAGAACTTAGCAAATTAGCAAACAGGACAAATATAAGTTATACGTATACTGCATTCTCTTTATTCATATATTTATTCTTATTATTTAATTTATAGAATTGAACATTTTGGTACCATCTTAGCAATATGATATCTGGCTTTCAGCAAATACCAGCCTATGCTTATTCACTAATTTTTAATCTGAAGGAAGTAGAGAGCTACAAGGTTATATTTGCTGGGGTCTCTGGCCTCTTTCCCTCTATTCTTAACTCTTCTTGTTTGAATTGTACTGTTCAATTACAGAAATGGCGGTAACTGCTCATAATTGTTTCTTCATATACAATGAATGATTTTGAGTGATATTAGCACAGCCCAGTACCTTGGTATAACCTCATTGTCAAGGTTGCCTATTACAATTTATTTGTGTTATTCAGTTTATGTATCTAGGCTAGAGACTGGGTGATGGATGGATCTCAGTTTTTTCAAAGGGTGAGAAATCTGTCTTGTACTTTTCACTAAGTGTAACTCTAGGCAAATTATTCAGTCTCTTGACATTAGCATTCTAATCTATAACATGGGTTGGATTTAGCGATCTCTATAACATGCCTTCTACCATAAAAGAATTGACTTTTAAAACATCGAAGTAAGACGTTTGGGTAATTTGTAAATCAACAAGGACAGAGAAATAAAGTAGTTCCACACCAATTTATACATAGAACACCAAGACATTTCTTAATTTCCCAATGTTATAAAAGAAGCAGAAGTGGTGTAAAGAAAGACAAGCCCTTTTCCTCATGTCTTGGTGATTATGAAATACAGACTCTAAAGAGACACTTGGCCCAGTGGGATCCCAGCATACGGCAGCTGTCTGCACTATACACTGGCAATAGAACATTCCCTGCAGCCTGTACTTAAACTTGCACCAGCTGGGGAACCCCCTGGTGTTGTCCTGAAGTCAGTGGTGCAGCTGTTAATTTCCACAGTTTGCTTTACTTACTAGGAGGCTGTTGCCAGAGCAGGAAGACAGAGGGCCATACGGGTGAAAGGTGTAGCAGAGCCCTGAGCTGCTAGAACATTTCAGAGATGTAGTATTGATAGGCCAGATGGACCAGGTGGTGTCATAATTTAATTCTTAAATTTGGGGCAATAAGCACAGACATAGGAAGACAGCAGGAAATGAAACATTCATTATTTATTCAAGGTCTATCAACTGGGTTCCCACTATGTTACAGAGCCTTTCCTTTTCCTGGAGATGTAGTTATGAACATGATTACAAACATAAATATGTTTGCTATCTTAAAGTACATAATAAAAATAATCAGCTTTCTTAATTTTTGTTTTTGTATTAAATCTGGAAGATGCAAGTGAAAAATATGAACCTTAGCATGTTTAGCAGAAGAAAAAGACTAAATATACTAGTGAAGCAAAAAAAAAAAAAAAAAAAAGTTAAATACAACAAAGTTAAAACAAGACTATAAGAAATAGGGAGCAACTGGGTGGCTCTTCACTGGGTGATCAGGAAAGACCTTTCTAAGGAGATGGCCTTTAAGGTGAGATCCACATAACTCGAAGGATAGAGCCACGCAAAGATGGAGGAGGTGGGAACCAAGGAAGATGCTTTCGGCAGGAGCAGCAGTTAGTGCCGAGGCCAGCAGCTTCATGTGGTTTCGTCGAGGAACTGAACGGAAGTGTGGCTGCAGGGTCAGGAGCAATGAGGCATGAGTAAAATGAGACCTAGAGGACTGATTCCAAGAGCTTTATTGGCCAAAGTAAGGAGTCTGGGTTTATTCTAAATGGTATTTATGCATTTAAATACAGATTGCTTAGTTATCACACAATTTTACCTATTTATGGGTACAGTGTGGTGTTCTAATACATGTATAGGATGTGTAATGATCAAATCAGGGCTAACAGCATATCCATCAGCTGAAACACTTGTCGTTTCTCTGTGGCGGGTGCATTCAAAATCCTGTCTTCTAGCTCTTTTGAAGTATGTAATAATTATTGTTATTTGTACTCACTCTACTGTGTATTAGAATGCCAGAATTTATTCCTTCTGTCTAACCATAACTTTGTACCTGTGGACCAGCCTCTCCCCATCTCCCCTTCACTCTTCCAAGCCTCTGATAAACCACTAGTCTACCCGCTGTTTCTATAAGATCAACCTTTTAAGATTCCACATGTGAGTGAGATCACATGGTATTTGTGCTTCTGTGCTTGGCTTATTTCATTTAACACAATGTTCCAAGGTTTATTGATGTTGTTGCAAATGCAGAATTTCATTCTTTTTTGTGGTTCAATAGTATTCCATTATGTATACATACCACCTTTAAAAGTAGCCATTCATTAGTTGATGGACACTTAGGTTTATTCGACATCTTGGCCATTGTGAATAGCACAGCAATAAATATCACTCATGAACAAGGAAATGCAAGTCAGTACCACATAAAACATTACCTCACCCTAGCTAAAATGGCTATTATTAAAAAGGCAAAAAATAAGAAATGCTGGTGAGGGTGTGGAGAAAGGGGAACTCACACATTGTTGGTGGGAATGTAGATTCCTAGAGCCAGTAGGATGACAGTATGGAGGTTCCTCAAAAAATCAAAAGTAGAACTACCCTAGGACCCAACGGTCCAGCTGCTGGGTGTGTACTTAACGGAAATGAAATCAGTATGTAGAAAAGGTTAAAATTATTTGAAGCCCTATCTTTCTTATAATTTCTTCCATGTTTACCAAAGAAGAGAACATTTCTATTTCTCAAAGACTAAGGTGCACCTTGTATGACTTTCCATATATTTTGACATACAATCACTGCCTAAATTTTTAGTGATTAGTGGTGACATTGTGCAGAGATTTCCTGATCTGGAATTTTCGTGGTAGTCCGGATTCAGTGATAGAATATCTGTGGCTTTTTTGATTTCCCAGTACTCTTTTCTTCCTCTTCTCTCTTTCCTTTTTCTAATTCCTTTTCTTCCATTTTTCCTTTATTTTTTCTTTCTTTTTCTCTTTTTCTTTCTCTAATTGTAAAGCCTTAAATCCCTCCATTGACCTAAGGTTAAAACTATTTTAAGCCCTATATTTATTTTTCTTATAGCCAAATATAAGCCAGAACTTTCTGGTATTCATCATAAGAACTCCCTTTCATATTGTGGGTGTGTAAAACCCAGAGCTTGACTGTTACTAGTAGTTAATGACTATAAGTTATGAGCCACATAAATCGGTGAAATTGGAAAAAGCGAATCTGGCTTCAGAGTTATTTCTGTCAACCCTGTGGTTACCTCTGACTGATTTTTTTCTTCTTAAGACATATTAATGGCTATTTTTATCTTTGTAAACATTTTATTTCTTATTTTCTCATTTATTTTTCTTTCATATTCTATCTCCGGTTTTCCAAATTCTGAGTCACCTAGGCTTGGCAAGGCAGAACTAAGATATAATTATTAAAAATATGCAATATAAATTATATAAAGAAGTAAAAGATGGGTCCTGTGTCAGTGAATTTATAATCTAGTTGTGACATACAGTATTTGGTTCCACTTTTAGGAGAGCCCATCCCCTTCTTTCCTATCTAAAGTCATTTTTTAGTTATCAGCTCCTCCGGAATGCCAGTGGAGAGAACTGATCCCCTTCTTTGCTAACACTTTTTCATTAAAATGGTCTCTCATTTTTGTAATTAATTACATAACAGTTTTCACTATTATGGTGTGAGCTCCTTGAGAGCAGTTCTTGGGTTGTATTTATTTAATTCTTGGTATATAATAGGGGCTCCAAAGTGTTAGGTTTTAGAGTGAAGAAATAAATTCTGAATTATGGTGAGCTATCAGACAAACAAAAAAATTCTCAAAAATGTTAAAGTGAATCAGAATTTCTTGACTTGTTCTACTGTCCCCAAACAATCAGAAATGATAAACATTCTTTTATGTTTATGCTTTTTAAAGCATTCTCTTAGCTCCCAATTTTATAGTTCTTATTAGAGGTTCCTTCATCAATATTTCTGTTAGCTCCAACAAATCCTACATTTATACAGGTCTTTATATGCTTGTTGACATAGCCGTTTTTGAAGCTATTCATCTTCTTATTAAAAGTAATCTTTTTTTTTTTTTTTTTTTTTTTTTTTTTTTTTTTTTTTTTTTTTTAGTGTACTGGATAGTGAGCTGGAGGCTGCAATGAGGTTTTGCTAAATTAAAGTTTACACAATAAATTGACTTTTTTTTCTGCTCAAGCTTATTGAGTAGTTGACTGTGTTCTTTTAAAATTGATAACAACTGGCTTTTTTATACTCTGTTTTTAGATTGGGTTTGTTTGTGTATTCTACAGAAAATACTGGAAGGGGCCAAACGGTTTTATTTGGGACATGTTTTATATTTTATAATAGATTCTTAAGGACCTAGCACATGTATGTCAGGTTTTCATTTATTAGATATCATGCTTCCAACATTTTAACCCTTAGAAAGGAGAATGAAGGGGAAGCCCTATGAATTGCTGGTATGGTGTTCCTTTGGCCATGCTTGCTGATTTACACTGAAGTTTTGTTAGACACAGCTCAACAAAGCCTCATTAATTCCCTGTGGGTGTTATACAAAAACAGTTATGGGGTTAGGAACTTACATTCTCAAAGAAAATATGGTGCAGTCTGAACAAATGAAATTTCTAATTTGATGTCTTTAAGATTTTTCTGCCCAAATCATCTTTCTTTTAATCCCTTTGATCACATTTATTCTTTCAGAAGCATGGACTACCTATGTTTTAGTCCAAACTCAAATTATCTCTTTAGTATTCAGCATTCTTTGCTTGTTTAGCCATGTCTACATAATTCTTCTGCTTCTCATTTTCCAGTGTTTTCATTTCAGATAAACTTTCTTCCATGTCCTTCAGAGATAATCATCTTAGTGAGGCGATTCATGAGAAGATGCTCTATTCTACTTTGTCATCCTGGGACTGGTCCATAGGTTTGTTTTTAAAATAGATAATGTTTCTTGGGAGGAATTACATTTAGTCTTTTTTGTTCTTACCTTCTTTGGCTAGTCTAGATACGGCCCTTATAAATAGATCTTTAAATAACAAACACCAGCTCACTTGAGAGAGCAGAACATTCAAGGGTGTTGTTTTACGTGTTAAATCCTCATGAATGTTTGAGTATTGAGAAGTCAGCTAATTAAGCAGTTGGACACACTTTTGTATTTTTACATGCAGTCACATGCCACATTCTATTAGGTGTTGGAGGGAGAAAGCAGAATAAAACAGAGTTCTTGATCTCAAGGCCTAACGGTCTAATAGGAAAGGAAAAAAAAAAAAGAAAAATGAACTAATGACCTCTGCATGGTATAGTATATCCTATGATAGCATCTCAATCCAGCCTGGAAGCCATGTCCCTGCGAGGTTTTACAAAGAGATGATGCCCAAACTGGACCTTGAAAGATGAGCAGCATTAGGAGAATAAAGAGGTGGATGCGAAATGGGTCTTTAGACAGGGAATCGCATGAGTAAGAATAGGGACCCAACCTTAAAATCTGTGTGATGTATCCAGGAATTATATGTATCTCAATATCACTGAGTGATGAGAGTAAAAAGAATGATAAAAATAGAATCTGAAGAGAGAGATGGAGGTCAAGTCAGGGACACCTTGGGAGTCACGCTGGGGGTGCCTAGCGTGACGGCAATGCTGGGCTTTAGAATTATGCTAAATCATGCTGTTTGTTACTGACCCATCAATGTTTTGGGAGGAGGTATTATTTTGGTTCTTGTATTAAAAAATATGGATTCTGAATCTTTTATACCCAGAGTGTTATATACTGCAATAGAAGTGAAATGAAATTGAAATGTACTGTTTTAGAAGGAGAGATGTTGTGACATCTCTTCAGTTTTTTTTTGTTTTTTGTTTTTTGTTTGAAATGGAGTTTCTGTTGCACAGGCTGGAGTGTAATGGTACCATCTCGGCTCACTGCAACCTCCACCTCCCGGGTTCAAGATATTCTCCTGCTTCATCCTCCCGAGTAGCTGGGATTAACAGGTGTCCACCACCACGCTTGCCTAGTTTTTTGTATTTTTCATAGAGACCGGGTTTCACCGTGTTGGTCAGGCTGATCTTGAACTCCTAATCTCAGGTTATCCACCTGCCTTGGCCTCCCAAAGTGCTGGGATTACAGACATGAGCCAGCAAGCACTATCATTTCTCCTGTTTTAAACCTCTCCGGGGTCCCTTGATGTTTTCATTACAATTTTGCTAGTTCTTAGATTAATGATGGCAGCAGCTGCTCCAGATGGCCTGCCGCGGGCTGGCCGGAGCAGGGAGACACCGCTGGGACTGCATGCTTTATGGAGCCCATGGGAGCCGGGAACAAGTGACATACCCGCCTTTTCCGACTTGGGGAGGAAGCTCCCTGGGGGCCACTGCAGTCGCCCAAACCGTGGCTGCAGACCTGGGCCTCCTGCTCCACAGAGCAGGCAGAAGCTCCCACCCCACGGGCGGGGCTGTGGCCACTCGTGTTGTGGCTGCAGATCTTCCCTGTACTCCTGGGACTGGGAACAGGCAGGATCCCTGCCCTCCCGCGGCAGCTGCAGCCACCCAAACTGCAGCTGCAGACCTGGGCCTCCCGCTCCAGGGAGCAGGAAGCAGCCTGACTCCTGGGCACAGCTGCAGCTGCCCAAATGCTGCAGCCTCAGGTGTCGCTGCACTCTTGGGAGCCCCAGAAGGCCTCAATGCCTTGGCTTTGAGTGCCCAGAAGTGCCTGCTCCCACTGCCTGACTTCTGCCTGCTGTGGGCACCTGCTGGGATCTCAGAGCAAAGTCAGGGGGAGCCTGGGTGTCATGAAAGCAGTGGAAACAGACAGATTCCCGGGCAGAGGAAGCCGTCCCTCCCGGTCAGGCCCCACCTTCAGGCTAGGGAGGTCCTGAAACCTGGGGATTGGGCTGCTGTCTCACTGACCAGAGTGGGGACTCGTGGTGCCTTTTCTGGCAGCCCACGTCTGCCCATGGACCAATCAGCATGCACTTCCTTCCCTCTGAGGTCCATGAAAGCCCTGGTCTCAGCCTGAGCAGGGCAGAGGATGGAGAGACCACATGACCAGCTGCAGAGAGGAACTACCTTCTCTGCTGAGAGCTTCAGAGACCTGCAGAGGCTCTGGGACTACCCGCTGTAGAGAGGAGCCACCCACTCCAGGGCCTCCTCTCTGCTGAGAGCTGAACACTGGGCAGAATGACCTGCCTGCAGAGAGGAGATACCCACTGTGGGTCTCCTCTGAACTGTTCTAACACTCAATAAAGCTCTCTTTGTCTGGTTTACCCTCCATTTTTCTGCACACCTCATTCTTCCTGGACACGGGACATGAACTTGGGCAAAGGTACCTCAAGCTACAGAGGTTTCTGGGGAGAAAAGCAATACCCCCAAAGATCCTGTAACATGAAGATTACATATTTAGTTGTTGTCTGTATTGCTTCAAAGCCAGTGTGGGTCCTGGTTGATTACCTAGGTTTTAATTTAGTTTTGCTTTCCCTATGTGGTTTTAGACCATCTAGCACAAGGGCAAATGGAATCTGCCACTGGAATACTGTGCCTGGGGGGATGGAATACTGTGCATGATGAAAATGTTATTACTAGATAGAGAATGGAAAGAGTAATGGCCGAGGTTACACAACTCTGCTGTTGGCTAGAATGTGACTGTGGATAAATCACAGATTCTGGTTCCTTTATCTGTAAAATGAAGGGATTGTATCAGATATTTTCTAAATTACTCTTCCATGAAGACTTCTGATCCCTCTAATTGTGAAAGCGAGGGCTCTGACCTTGCTGATCCCTAAAATCCATCTTGGCTCCAAATTTCTTTAATATTCTCTTGAATTCATGGTCATGGATAACTGAGAGTTATTTTTAATTCATAAAGTAGTGTCTCCTGGTGCTTCTTCTAAAGGAAAGGCAGAAAGGTTTGGTGGTTAAAAGCAAGGATTTTGGTGTCAGGCCAGGCACAGGGAGATTAAATCCTGGTTCTGTTACTTATCAACAGGGTGACTTGGGACAAGTAATGAGCTCTCTGAGCCTTGATTTCCTCACCTGGGAAAATGAGGATGCTAATCATAGTGTCATTGGGCGATGGAAAGATTACAATACATAACATGTATACATTTTTGGACCAAAATAATCATTCAAGAAACGGTACCTGTTATTGTCTACTAGCCAAATGACAAACAATTGTCAAGGCTGGGCCTAACCAGATTCATCGTAAGTCGTTTGGACTTGGTCATGAATTTCTGCTCACTCTGTACAACAATCTCCAGCAAGAGGTCTATACTTAGCGCTGCTATTAGGCCTTGTAATATGCTTCTCTTCTGTTTTGGGAGGATACCTGCTACATGACTCTCAAAGTAAAAGTAGTAAAAAAAATTTTTTCACTGAGTTTTACTCTGTCACCCAGGCTGGAGTGTAGTTGTGCCATCTTGGCTCACCGCAACCTCTGCCTCCCAGGTTCAAGTGATTCTCCTGTCTCAGCCCCACTGAGTAGCTGGGATTACAGGCACACACCACCATACCTGGTTAATTTTTTTGTGTTTTTAGTAGAGAAGGGGTTTCACCGTGTTGCCCAGGCTGGTCTCCAGCTCCTGACCTCAGGTGATTTGCCTGCCTAAGCCTCCCAAAGTGCTGGGATTGCAGGTGTGAGCCACCATGTCTGGCCCATAATTTTTTTAAATAATGAATTAGAATTCTTTCTCCTTAATTCTAAATTATTTAGCATAATATGCTCACAAAGATACATTTATTCTGGGAAAATTGGCCTATATTTAAAGATATATAAATATATCAAAGCAGATTCAGTTAATAAAACCAGAGATAGATTTATAGATTTAGGTAGAAAATAAAGAATAAAAATCTTCTTAGAACCAAAGGAAAAATTTTAATGGTAGAATTTCAAATTTTAGGAGACTACCAGAAACATAGTTTGGTGAAGCAACAGTAGCTAGCATTTATTGAGGAACTAATATGTACTGTCTCAGTCCTTTACACATATTAGTCTTTTAAATTTTCCCAAAAACTGTGTAAGGAAGGTATTATTACTATGCTCATTTTACACACAAACAAATTAAGGCACTAAGAGTTTCAGTAGCTTATGTAGGGTCATGCAGATGGTAATAAGAACAGCCAGGATCAGTCCAAACAATTTGGTTCTTGAGCCCTCACACGTTTCTTTTTAATGGGTAAGGATGAATTTATCTTATTCGACTAATTCCATATAGACAGCGTAGGTGGTATTCCCATTAGATATTTAATCCTTTGGGTAAGAGGTTTTCAGTTCTAAGAAATGTCTATCAAAATGTATATATCCAGGAAGGGCAACACTTGAACTCTGATTTCTTTTTAAAATTGTTTACTGCTTATCTCCAAGCTACCAGCTAGATATTGCCACCTGAGTAATCAGAAGAAACCACAAACTCAATGTTCCAAACTAAGCCCTTCATCTTCCTTTCCAATCCTTCTCCTTCTAGGCTCCTGCTGTTGACTGCATTGTGTCCCCTAAAATTTATATATTGAAGAGCTAACTCACATTTGATGGTATTTGAAGACAAGGCCTTTGGCAGGTAATTAGATTTAGATGAGGTCATGTGGGTGGGGTCCTCAAGATGGAGTTAGCGCCCTTATAAAAAGAGACCAGGACTTTCTCTCTCTTTCTTGCTTCCATGTAAAGTTATAGCAAAAAGATGGCTCTCTGTGGGCCTCAAATTAGGCCCGTACCAGGAACCAAAGTGGCAGCATCTTGATCTTGGATTTCTCAGCCTCCAAAACTGTAAGAAATAGACATTTCTTGTTTAAGGGACCCAGTGTATGGTATTTTGTTATAACAGTCTGAGTAGACCATGACAGTTCTGCATTTCTTTCAGTGACTCCACATTCCCAGTCAGGCAGGCTGGAGTTTGGAAATCGTCCTCAACTCCTCTTATTTCTGCTCCAACAATCCATTACTGAGTTTTGTTGGTTCTGTTTTTTTGGTATTCTTGCTCTGTGTTCAGTCCCATAGCTCCTTGGCATTTAGTGTCTGGATTATTTCTATAACATTGCCATTGGTTCACCTTTTGTCTATGAGTTCCTGAAGAATTAAAGAAGAGGAATTTGAGGCACAGTGAAGCATCCTTCTTCAGAAATCTCCAGTGAATTTCCATGGCCTGAAGAATAACATTCAAACTCCTCAGCAAAGAATTTACAGCACCCTGTGATAAGGCCTCAGTCGCCTCTTCTCCTAATAGAGCTCTCCTCACATGCGTTTCGCTGAGGCCGCGTGGGTTCACCAAACATGGTTTTGGGTTCCTGGGCCTTTGCATCTCTACTTCGTAGAGTTCTTGACTTTTCATCCTGTTCTGAAATCCTACTCAATCTTCAAGACTCTTCTGAAGTGCTTCCTCCTTCTAGCCGCCCCTTACTTTCTCTCTTCAAATGCTTATCTTTCAAACACTGCCAAGTATTTGTTTCCACTTTTGTCATGTTAATTTTTAACATGATTGTCACCTTGTTTAGACTGATGGGTTGGTAAGGAATGGGACCTTTGTACGTTGTGCTTTGTACTTTGAAATTGCTCAGGAAATGTTTATTGAATTTAACACCTTTGGAGAAAGAGTTGACAAGGACCTATAAGCAAGACTGAAATTTAGGTCAATGGAAGGACATTGACTAGAAAGTGAGTGTATTGACAGAAATAGTTTTCTCTTTGTCTTTTGCCCATATCAATCCTCCTTAGGATTGAATCAGTGCTTTTTTACCCTGGAGGTACACATTCAAGTCACAAAATCTTTGTGTGATATACACCACACTTACGACTTTCATACTTCAGATGTGTACCACAAGTAACAAACACAGAATCGTCATTTGTCTTTTAAATATTTATTGTTTTTATGTCATTTTGCTATTCTTGGTTTAATATGTCTGCTATATAATAGAGGATTTGCCCGGTCTTTGTCCCAGGTTTCTGACATGCACCTTCTCAAACCCTTGGAATTTCCTGACAGAGAAGTCTTTTTTTTATTTCGAAGGGTCCTGGGTGGCTCCTGAGTTTATGCTAGTGAGGTGACTCATGGGGGCCCTTTGGTAGATGGGGACAGGGGCTGGTCACCAGAAAGACCAACCATGTGATGAGAGGGTTGAAACTTTGAGCCAGTCTGACTTCCAGGAAGGACGAGGTGTGGAGACTGAGTTCAGTCATGTTGCCAATGATTTGATCAAGAATACGTACATAATGGAACCTCAATAAAAATGGAACACCAAAGCTCAGTGGTACTTCTTGGTTGGTGAACACGTCGATGTGCTGAGAAGGAGCCATGACTTGATTTGATGGGAAGGTAACACGGAAGTTATGCACCAGGGACCCTCTCAGAGGTCGCCCCTGTGTCTTCTGATCCCGAGTGTATCCTATCCAATAGTAATCCTAAGTGTTAACACTTTCCTGAGTTCTGAGTTGTTCCAGTGAATTATTGAACCTAAGAGGATTATAGGAATCAGCAAATTTGTAGCTAGTTGTTCAGAAGCGTGGGTGACCTGGGAACCCCCAAAGCACAGCTGGAATCTGAAGCAAGAGACGATTTGTGAAGGACTGTGAGACATGGGAAAGTTCTTTTTCAATGTTTATATCTTAGACTGCATTATAAGGGATTACAATCTCTTGCTCTATGGCCATTATCCACTCTTAGCATAAACATATAGTCATGTATATATATTCTCTAAATCAGCTTCATCTTAAATTGACTGCCTTGACTCTCTCCGGCATTTCTGGACAGAACTGGGCAAGCTCCAAGTCCTGGTGCATGCCATTCCTCATTTGGAAACTCTCCTGACCTTCTGCTGAGTAGCTTCCTCTTCTTCCGGGTCTTCTCTCCCCCTTATCTATTCAGGAAATTTTCAAGTTTTTAGCAAATGCGGTCAAGTATAGAACATGAGGTCCCGTTCCGCTGAGTGGAAACTGGATATAGCAGTAGGGCAGTAGCTTCAGGCTATGAAAGTTATAAACGTCCCTGTCTCCTCTGTTCAGGTGTGTTCTTGTGGCAAGACTGCTGGCGAGTTGCACCTTCCCGCAGGAAGTGACGTGGCCTTGCTGAGCGATCCATTGTCTTGGTGTAGATTCTTCCCAACATTATAAACCCATGTCCAAGGATGCAGCCCTGAACTTATGGAGTCTGAACTAACTAGATGATCGGTGCCAGAAATGACTTTCCGACACCAATTTTGATGGAAGCAGATAAATGTCACAGGATAAAAACGATTTTAGTAAAAAGTAATAGTTCAGTCATTTTTGGTCGAACTTCCTTGGTGTTGATCTAAACCAAAATAAGATCGGCTTCAAAAATGGTTTTGCCAAATAAAGAGAACTTGCTCAATATTAATGTTTAAAGTATCAATTTCTAGGCATTTTTTCCTTTTTCATAGTGTTCAGGAATTTATTTTGTTAGCAGTCAAGGTTGCTTAATCCTCAGAATTACATTTCTGTTTTGCAAAGTAACAACTCTTAGTTTCCCTTTCCCCACGCAGCATGTAACAACCTGCCATATCGCTGCAGAAAGGCAAATGGGGATAAAATTGGTGACAAGCTTCAGGATAAAATTGGAGACAAGACTTCTGTCATTTTTTTGCCAAGTGGAGAGGGAAGAACTCAGCGACCCCACAATTCTGCTCAAACTAAGTGTATCTGAGAACTAGTCAAATGTTCACAGGAGGGCATCCGACCTCTCTGTTCCCTGTTTCTGTCTGGATATTACACTTTGTCATTTGTCATCAGAATTGGCCTGTTCCTTTATCTCCTTGTGGTAAAGCTCAATGTCATCTGATTTTTCACTGTCTCCGTGACAGTTGTGTTGTTTCTACTTCTCTCTGGCAGTTTCTAATTTTCCTTTCATTTTATTATCCTGCTTTTTATTTCAATTTTGTTTTTATAGGCCCTGTGTACTGTCGTGACCTTCCGATGGTCTTACCTTCAACATTGCAAGGATGTCATCACGTGCAAATAGCAGTGTGCTTTCTTAGCTCATTTCCCTAGCATGACTTTTTTTGAGACGTCAAAGCGAGATTTTGAGAAACTAATTGCATATTTATTTTGCCCTAAGGGTTCTTAACCCAATGTCCTTTCTTTTATTATTATTTTATTACTCAAGGGAAAAAATTTTACTTAGTTTATTTTCTTAAAGCCAGTACTTTGCTCATCAATTAATGTTTGTTGAATTTAGTCCCACTGGGTGAGTAGTTGTATTCTTTTGAAGTAATGTGTCAAATCTTTTTACCCAAAGATTAAAAAAAAAAAAAAAAGTGAAATACATCTTACCAGATGTACTGGAAGATCTTATTTCTTTGCAGAGGATGACTTATTTTTTCAGTGAAAAATTTTTTTTTTCTTTTTCTGGAAAACATAATAAGTTAACAGTAGGGGGTCAAGTTTCACTTGAGGAGAATTGCTCATCCAAGTAAGATGAATGAATTTTGGTTTGAGGGCATCACAGTATGCTTTATTTATGGTTGAATAGATTATTTCAGTTACTGAAGAGCATTCATATGCCATTTAGTGTTGCAAGAGAATGCATAAACCCTGTTTATCACATATTTTTTATATTATAATTCCGTTTATTGTAAGCAATGGATTTGAAAACAGTTATTCATTTTACAGGTTCAAATTCAAAGCAGTTGTTGGTTTATTAAAATAAATTTGCAGACCTAATAGTCTTGGCTGCTTTCCTACATATGGTTTTGTTCTAGTTCTCTTAGCTGTATTCTTTTGTCCACATTCCATATAGGAAATATACTATTTTCTCCCCTTCTGTGTATTCTTGTGAGGAGGGGATAAATGTCAACAGTGATGGAATCCCCTCTAATTACTTGCCGAGACAAAAAACCCGTAAATAACTCTGTTCGTCAAGTCAGAGGAATGCTGTATGAAACTTTTGTAGTAAGCTAATTTTTTTTCTGATTATAAAAGTAATACATGCCATCACAGGAAATTTAGAAATATAGCAAAGCACACCAAAGTGCATAATTCCATGAGAATATCTAATCACATCCCATGCATTTCCCTCCAGGCCTGTCTTTGCATGGCTTTCCTTAATATGCACATAGATAAGTAGTTACTTTCACGACAGAGTTGAGAGCATATTTATAATAACCTTTTCATTGATTTTTGCTTTAATTACACTTTGCCCTCAGCAGACAGAAAGAAGATTAGGACAAATTTACTTAAGCAATCATCCTCATTTACCTAAAACTACACACATAACTGCATTAAGAGAGAAGGTAATATAATTCATTGTTTATTTTGCCATTTCTCTGTGCTCTTTCTGTGTTTGCTTTGTACTTTGTACTTTCTCTTCAATGATTAGATATTACCCAAAGTATTTTCTAATCGGAATAAAATCTTCAAATATAGAGTTTGTATCAGCTTCCAGCATGACTTTGAGTCAAAACTGATCAAACTGCTGCAAGAGCGAAACATCTCACAGAATGAAACCCACCTGGTTCCATCATCTTCTGCAGCTGCCTTAACCTGAATAATCCACCTGTAATTTTTGTGGTGTCTGAAAACATTGGCTACAACATTGCTTTCCCTATGTCTAAATCATGTGTAAACGTTGATTACAATTGCTGGTGTATCAGCCACAAGCACGTATCAGACGCGTTGCGCGTGTGCTGTTGAAGATGAGAGATCTTTCAAAGAAATCCAGGAGGTGTGGCTTCCGACCTCAGGACGGGCAGAGAGAAGGAAGGCGAGAACACCCATGGCTGCCTCCACCTGGGACACTGCTCGGCGCTCGGTACGTCAAATCCGCGGTCCCCAGCCTGGGTGGCACCAGGCACTGGTTTCGTGGAAGACAGTTCTCCACGGCTATGGTGGTGGCGGGGCGCGGTTCTGGGATGAGACCGTCCCACCCCGGATCATCTGGCATTAGCCAGACTTACCCGACGAGCATGCAGCCCGGATGCCTCGAATGCACAGTGCACACAGGGTTCCCGCTCCTGCGGCAGTCTGACGTGGCCGCCGGCTGACAGCACGCGGACTCAGGCGGTCACGCTCCCTTTCCCGCCACTCACCTCCTGCCGTGTGATTGGTCACGCTCCCTTTCCCGCCACTCACCTCCTGCCGTGTGATTGGTCACGCTCCCTTTCCCGCCACTCACCTCCTGCCGTGTGATTGGTCATGGTCCCTTGCCCGTCACTCACCTCCTGCTGTGCTATTGGTCACGCTCCCTTTCCCGCCACTCACCTCCTGCTGTGTGATTGGTCACGTTCCCTAGCCCGCCACTCACCTCCAGCTGTGGTCACTCTCCCTTGCCCCCCCACTCACCTCCCGCTGTGTAATTGGTCACCTCCCTCTGTGTGATTGGTCACGCTCCCTTGCCCCCCACTCACCTCCTGCTGTGTGATTGGTCATGCTCCCTTACCCGCCACTCACCTCCCTCTGTGTGATTGGTCACGCTCCCTTGCCCGCCACTCACCTCCCGCTGTGTGATTGGTCACTCTCCCTTGCCCCCGACTCACCTCCTGCTGTGTGATTGGTCACCTCCCTCTGTGTGATTGGTCACACTCCCTTGCCCGCCACTCACCTCCTGCTGTGTGATTGGTCACGCTCCCTTGCCCGCCACTCACCTCCCACTGTGTGATTGGTCACCTCCCGCCATTCACCTCCCGCTGTGTGATTGGTCACCTCCCTCTGTGTGATTGGTCACGCTCCCTTGCCCCCCACTCACCTCCCGCTGTGTGATTGGTCACCTCCCTCTGTGTGATTGGTCACACTCCCTTGCCCGCCACTCACCTCCCGCTGTGTGATTGGTCACCTCCCTCTGTGTGATTGGTCACGGTCCCTTGCCCCCCACTCACCTCCCGCTGTGTGATTGGTCACCTCCCTCTGTGTGATTGGTCACCTCCCTCTGTGTGATTGGTCACGCTCCCTTGCCCGCCACTCACCTCCTGCTGTGTGATTGGTCACCTCCCTCTGTGTGATTGGTCACCTCCCTCTGTGTGATTGGTCACGCTCCCTTGCCCGCCACTCACCTCCTGCTGTGTGATTGGTCACCTCCCTCTGTGTGATTGGTCACCTCCCTCTGTGTGATTGGTCACGCTCCCTTGCCCACCACTCACCTCCTGCTGTGTGATTGGTCACCTCCCTCTGTGTGATTGGTCACACTCCCTTGCCCCCCACTCACCTCCCGCTGTGTGATTGGTCACCTCCCTCTGTGTGGTCACCTCCCTCTGTGTGATTGGTCACTCTCCCTTGCCCCCCACTCACCTCCCGCTGTGTGATTGGTCACCTCCCGCTGTGTGATTGGTCACCTCCCTCTGTGTGATTGGTCACGCTCCCTTGCCCGCCACTCACCTCCCGCTGTGTGATTGAGTTACTAACAGGCCATGGACCAGGACTGGTCAGTGGCCCAGGGAGTTGAGGTCCCCTGTGCTGAATTCTTACAAAAATTCTGCAAGGCTAAGTCTCCATCGTACATCTACTAAAGTCTGTCCGTTCTGTCTCTCTGTAATTGCATTGCACTGCGTGCATATTGATAATAAAGAGATTTATTTATTTGAACCTAACAAACAATACTCAGGAAAATAGTCCGGGGACGGCATAACTGTTGTAGGAAGTTGACAAGGCCCTGAAAAGGCACCTGGGAGGTAAGTCTTACCAGGCACAGCACTGTAAATAAATGAGGGTACTCTTAACCATGAGAAGAAAATGAATACCTCCAGAATGTCGCCAGTAGCATTACCACCCCTTATTCATCAGGATCAATATCCTCTGTTGCCTGGATTTCTGCAATTGTCGTATAATTCACCACTCAGCCTCTTGTCTTATTTAACACCACTCTTTATACTCTGGCAGACCCATCTGTCTTTCTTGACACACAGGAGCACATCACTCATTGGCTTTAAGCACTTCAATGGCTCCTCATTGCTGTTAGCACTAAGTTCAGACTTTTAAAAATGGCATGCAAAGGCCTCCAAAATTTGAAGCTTATTGCAACTTCCATCTCACATTATTTATTACAACTTCCATATCGCATATTATGCTTTAGCCAGAAGACATCTTCCTTCCTTCCTCCCTCCCTCCCTCCTTCCTTCCTTCCTTCCTCCCTCCCTCCCTCCTTCCTTCCTTCCTCCCTCCCTCCCTCCTTCCTTCCTTCCTCCCTCCCTCCCTCCTTCCTTCCTTCCTTCCTCCCTCCCTCCCTCCTTCCTTCTTTCCTTCCTAGTTTTATTTTTTTCATTGTATTTTTCCGTAAGTTGCTGGGGTGCAGGTGGTGGTCGTGGTGATCTGAGGGCCTGGCGCGCCCCTCGCCCGAGCAGCATACCCCGCCCTGCGTTTGTTCTCTCCTGCCCCCGCCCCTCTCCTGCTCTTACCCTCAAGTCCCCAAAGCCCATTATATCATTCTTTTCTTCATGATTTTCAGAGACACATTTTATAAACTCAAAAATGGCAAGTTATATATAAAGTTATATATGTAAAGTCATATATAAAGTTATATATAATTGTATATATTATATATATAAAGTTATATGTAATATATATATTTTTAATTTTGCTTTAAGTTCCGGGATGTGCAGGTTTGTTACATAGGTGCACATGTGCCATGGTGGTTTGCTGCACCTATTAACCCCTCATCTAGGTTTTACGCCCTGCATGCTTTAGGCATTTGTCCTAATGCTCTCCCTCCCCTTACCCCCCCACTCCCCGACAGGCCCCACTGTGTGATGCTCCCCTCCTGTGTCTTTGTGTTCTCATTGTTCCACTCCGGCTTATGAGTGAGAACACACGGTGTTTGGTTTTCTGTTCCTGCGTTAGTTTGCTGAGAATAATGGCTTCCAGTTTCATCAATGTCCCTGTAAAGGACATGAACTCATTCTTTTTTTATGATTGTATAGTATTCCATGGTATATATATGCCACATTTTCTTTGTCCAGTCTTTCATTGATTGGTGGGCATTTGGGTTGGTTTCAAGTCTTTGCTATTGTAAATAGTCCTGCAGTAAATGTATGTGAGCCAAAGCACATTTTCAATTCCCTAAAGGTACCCTAGCCTCTTTCCTCTTTCAGCCTTTATTCAGACTGTTCCAAGGAAGACAGCCTCGAATGCCTTCAAAATATTGAATAAAGCAGGTTGGGATTTTGCATAGGTATGTTCTTCTCTTCCAAACATCAATCCATATCTAGATTTTTCTGGAAACTCGTAGCCCTATCGGTCTTTCGTTTTCCTGCTGTTGATAGTCACGTGGCTGTGGTATGTAATCAGCTGGTGTCCTAATTCTTTTTGAGATAAATAACACAAGATATGCAGGTATAAAAGGCGATGTCTTTCAGTCTGAAGGGCCATTGTAGAGGCAGTATAGAACTGAGAGCTGGAGTGTTATTCATATGCAGCCGTTTTTTTTTCAGATCTTTCAAGTACTTACAGACAAGCTGGAACTACGAGTTCTTAATGTAAATTCTGATTTTTAAACCTGAGCCAACTCTGTGGCCGAATAAGCCATCTCCGCTGGTGAGATCCGGCTCCACCCCAGCGGCTGTCAGTTGGCAGTGTTTGTGCTATTCCTTTGACCTGAAAAACATTGTTTCTTCTTCTTACTTCATTCACTTCACACCAACTGTTGATTTTTGCTTTTTGTTTGTCTAACTTCTCCATTTTTTAGGTCATACTTTAAATATCATTTCCTCCCAGGAGCCTTCCCAGATCTGGGTTAATTCCTTCTCCCCTGCGCTCCCGCAGTGGCCTGCTCTGTCTCTCTCAACATGTGACTGACACCTCATTATACTTGGAAGTTTGGTGAGAACTGGGGTCATTTCTGTCTTCATGATTTATTATTTCTTCAACAGATGTTTCACTGGGCACCTGCTATGTGCTGGTCCTATCCTAGACACTAAGGAATCAGCAGTTAAGATAGAAAAACTCCCTACCTTCATGAGCTGAGGAGAAAGATAATAAACAGGAGAAAGAATAAAACATACAGTGTATAATATAGTGACTCTCTAAATCTCTTAGGCAAACCGCAGTAACTGATGTTATGCTGGGTCCTTTATCTATGCGCTACTCTATCAGTCACGACAGGCTTCAGTGCTTCGCGGTCTTTCTTTTTTTCATTATTGCATCCTTAAGGAGTCTTTGTAGGCTTTTTTTTTTTTTTCTTGAAACCCTTGTCAACTCCCCCTTCCCCTCCATGACATTTTATTACCACAAGTATGCCTCGCATTGGTTCATGTACTGTGGTCTTTTGGAGAGCCATAGGCCATTATGTATTTTTTTACAACTCAAGAACAAGCTTTTGTTCCTTTGGGGACAATGTTGCCCCTGTTGAGGATGCATAGGTTCTGTGATGCTGCTGTTGTGATTATTCCCAATGCTGGTGGTCAAGAGCAACGAAGGGATGTGGCATGACCATCAGAGGTTAGCTGCGTGCTCTGGGGCCCAGGGTGACAGTCACCATCTGTCACGTTGCTAATCTCCAGACAGAGAGCGTGGCAAGTCACAAAGAACTGTTCACAGCCTCTGAAGCTTCTGCTCAGCAGTCACATGTGCTGCTTTTGCACACATTGCATGAGCAAACCAAATTACAGGCCCATGCTTTATTTTTTGCTGGGGAGAGATGGGATGGAAAGTACAGTCTTACCAAATGGCTGCAAGGAGAATAGTTACCAGAATACTTAGAAAGAGCCCTAAAGACTATCATAGTTGCCCTCCCAATAATCCTGTGAGGTGGGAGGGAGAGTCAACCAATACTTAGAAAAGCAAAGTAATTTGTCCAAAAGCCTGCAGAGGCCAAACTAGGATGCAGGTAACTGCCTGGGTCTGTTTATCTGGTTCTTTGCCTCTGGAGTTCAGCCTTGCCCTAAGGTGAGGCACTTGGTTCACAGACTCCCGAGACGTCTTCAGGTCCCGTCCTCTAGAGCCAAGCAACCTACAGGGTCCCTGTGATAAGCCTTGGGAGAAGAAAGGGGGCTAATTCCAAGGAAGACATTTTTCCCTTGTCAGAGATTAGGGCCATGGAATTTCTTGTTCTGTTTTAGCAAGACGACACAGCAGAGGAGAAAGTCCTGGATTTCCTCGTACCGGAGCGTAGCTGGTTTCATTTCTGGAAGGCTTGGTGTCCGTGATCTGTTCTCCAGCGAGTCTACATATGGGGCCTGCTCAGTATTCATTTGGAAGGAATGTTTGCTAGAATGATTATTTGCTGGGAGCTGATGCAGCTGGGCATAGCATAGTTTGGGGCATGTTGAGGTTTTTGGGAACCTAAACAGTAATCTGGTGTAATCCTACATTTGGATCAATAAGAAAATAATGACTCAGCGTCCCACAGTGGCCAGTGACAGAGAAATCAGTCCCCAGGCTCTTGATGCATTTATCTTTTCCTCTCTGGGAGGAGGGTTTTCTGTGCATCCAGAAGGGAGATCCTCCTGTGGATGCCCTTTGCTTCCTTGCCAAGTTCCCTCATCCGCAGGCCCCCTTACTAATTTCTTCTTCTCAAAAGAGAAATGCATTGTGGTTTCTAGAGGAGAGTCCAGGTCTGATCTTTTCCAAACTTGGCAGAAGCTCCTGGCAAGTTTTCTCTTAGACTGTCTGGTTTAGTTCCGTGGGCTGTTCTGGGACAAAACAGCTGGAGAGCAACTGGTCTCTCTCAAGGGCTGGGAAAACGCCATGTGAATTCTCTGCAACTCGTGGTCCACGTTGGGTTTTCAGCAGCAAAACCGTCCCTGCCCCTGGAGACTCTAAGTACCCAGAGTGCTTGCCTTTGAGCCCTCTGAATACACGATGGGAATTCTGCAGCCGCCTGATGTGGCTTCTGTGGCTGTCCCCACCTCATCAAGCCTGGACCATACTTACTCTGTAGCTTTTATGTTCCTATGTCCAGCACAATCTGTGTATCTCATAAATATTTATCAATTCAAATTGCACTCAATTTAACAGCAGATGAAAAAGAGAAAGCTCTGAGAATTTAAGTACCTTGATCAAAGTTGCACAGCGAGTAAGAAGTTGAGTTCAGAATGTGAATTCGGTCTGTCTGACACCATTGCATTATGTTACCTCCGTGATCCAGGTTGAATTAAACAATGAAGTTAATATGAAGAGTACCTGTGGTAGACTGGGTGATAGGGAAAGCTCCTGTCTGGCTCATCCACACGCTGGAACTGTTTGGAACAGTGAAGAAGGCCATGAGACTAGCCTGGCTGTTCCTAAGATAGCCTAAATTCTTTAGAGACTCTTGTCGTAAAGTAGTGAGCAGGGCCACATACAGGAGCAGGAGGCAGTCACCTCTCCGGTCTTTGCCTAGTAAACTTGTGTTATGGTCATTTGCCCAATCTGCCTGTGGTCAGCCTCCAGAGCCCTTTTCTCATGGTTTGTTTGTGTACAGAATGTGTGTCATCTGAGGAACTAAGCTTATTAGGAAAGAGCGCTGAGTTCAGCTCGCTTCAGCCCAAAGCTTGACCGGTAGCTGAACTCACAGGAGCTTCCCCAAGTTCCAGTTTAAATTAAAAAATGAAAGAGCAAAAATCTCCCAACCCCCCCAAAAACCAAAAAAAGAATGTACCCTCACTCAATTCTTTGTTTTCATTAGAGATTTGGATGAAGATAAGGTGGAAATGATGCCATCGCCTGTTTGTATATGATTTAGAGCCAAAATATAACCACTGACTTTGGTGTACCTTCAAGAACGGCACTGGATATTTACAGGCTACACTATAACCCTGCATCTCATTCGGGAAAACCTGTTCCCGGCCTTGAACTACCTCAAAAGATTCCCGCAACTGTGGATGATTTTGTTGCAGCTCACAAGCTTAATGTGCTTGATTCTAGGCACACATTTTTTTTCTTCCCAAAGAGACCCAGAACAACCCTAGTAGGTCAAAGGCATGAACCAAAGGTCATTTTTTAAGAAATGGGATTAATATTGTCACACTCTTTCCAATTGCATTATGGAAGGATTAACTTTGAATATTTATATGAAGCCAAATCACACATATTTCTCTCCTTCAAGTACAGGTTTCCTTAGAAAAGAAGACAGGTATATTAATATCCTGCCTGGCAGTGACTGGAAAAGCAGGAATTCACATAAGATAAAACACATTTATGGCCCTCACTTCTCCATTAGGTTATTTTCTCATGTCACGGATGGTATACGGCAGACTTTAACTCTGGTTTAGTTCTGTGAGCTGTTCAGGGATATCACAGCTGGAGAGCAACCAGTCTCTTTCAAGGACTGGGAAAATGTCAACGTGAATTCTGTGCAACTCATGGGCCACTATGGGTTTTGAGCAGCAAAATTGCCGTGGGCCTGGGAGAGTCTCAGTGCTTGGAGTACTTGCCCTCAAGCCCTCTGAATACACTGTGGGAATTCTGCCGCCACCTGACGTGCTGTATGGACAACTGATACGCTGATTGGTATTCACCAAGACTCCTGCCAGGGTGCTTTGTTCTTTTGGTTGTGACCATTTATCATGATGAAATCAGGCAGCGCGTCCTGGCTACATCTGCTTGAAGGCACATGATAAGAAAACAAAAACGAAACAATAGAAGACAAAATTTTTTAAAAATAAAGAAATTGGGCAATATGTAGTGTGAAGTGACCAATCCTGGTTTCCAAAGTAAGATTTAGGTAGAAAAAGATAGGAAATAGCAATTGACAAATCGATACCCTTTGGGTTTTGAAGAGAATGACAGCGTCCCAGGCACTCTTGTGCTGACGTGGACAGCGTGATTATCTCTTGCCTCCTGCAACCAGAGGGAAGGTTCTTAAAGAGATTCTAATAGTCCATGGAGCAACAGACACCACTTCCAGTTAGGATTTCTGGTTGGAATCCAGTCACTTAGTGTTGACGAGAGTTTTTACTGACCTCCCCACTAGCTGCCTGATGGTGGAGCCCACTGAAACACATCCAGGAATAATTCAGGATGTACTCTAGTAAAGTATTCACAGAGATTTTTTTTTCTTCTCACATACCTTTTTTTTCCCCCTAAAGGAGAGCTGATTTTAATTGGAATTCGAATACAATTCCATGATAGTATATAAAGGTGACACATGGAAAGAGGGGACCTTGCATGTGAGGACGATCTGGCTGCAACAATCGTCACCCCATTGACTGTGCACCCCTTCAGAAGGGAGCACAGGGAGCAGTGAGGGGCTGATTCAGCTGCTCTGGCTACTTAACTGGATCTCCCTTCCTCCCTCCCTGCTCCATGGGCGTCCCACCTGACGCTGCATGCTGGGTCAAAGGGGAGGTCCGTTTCCAATGAGGAGGACTTGCCTTTGGTCAAGGGTAAGCAAGAGGTTGCCCCCCACCCCCCGCTAGAACCTCCCAAGAAGCTCTCGAGGAAATGCAGGACCACAAGATAAGCCTCCTCTCCATTTTTTTGTCAATGGATAGCAGCAAATTTTCTATCTTAGCCTTCTCCGAAATCCTTTGTTTCGAAAGCTGTTTCCCTGCTGCTGCTTTTCTGTCTTCTTTTTCCTTAAGATTAAGATCAAAGGCACAGTTCAGGTCACTTATCCTCACTCAACCGAGCTACTATTTTGATTAGAGCGTGAATATTCATTAGATTCAATATGGGATGGCTCATTAATTGTATTACCCTGAGGACTCCCGTCACCTTGTGTACTTCACCTTAGTTCAGACTTTTTAATTTTGTTGATCTCATCTCTTCAGATAGACAATTGGGTTTCTTCCAACTACCTCTTCATCTCTGACATAAAGTACAGCTAACATTTTGCATTAGATTGAAGGAGAAGAGCAGCGACCCTGTCTCATACATGAAGAAATTCCCTGAAGTGTTTTGCACAATTTGTATGCATAGATATTCTGTGAGTGCTCATTAAAGGAATGAATGAGAGAATGAGGAAAAGTCAGCATCCAGCTTTGCGTCTACTGAGCCACTCACTAGCTGTGTGGCTTTGGGTGAGGCATTTGACCTCTCCAACCTCCATTTCCTTACCTGTGAATAGGCGAGGGGTTAGAGATGATTCCTTATTTGCTTTCAATACTTAGATTAGATATTCTCTTCCACTTACTTTTGACCTACTCCCAATAGAGCAGGAACTTAATTAATATAGGGCCTGCAAAATCCCTAAAGGATGCTTAATGTGCCTTTTTTTCTCCTAACTACTTCACATACTATCTTTAAACTAGGACAAAGAAGAGTTAACGAGAAAAAGTCAGAAGAGTTTCAAGTTCCAGTAAGAGGAGAGCTTGCCTTTTCTGAGAGGGGCTGCCAAAGCTTAATATTTGGGGGAGAAATAAAAAACTCTGGAAGACAATTGGATATTTATTCCCTTCCTGCAGAAAATATTTTTATATATCATATTGTATTGAAATGATTTTTTTTTCTTTTCCGTTTCATCCACTATTGATAAATGACTCAACAGCATGGAACAGGGTATCTTCAATTACTTTTATACCCCAAGTACCTAGATTAGTGTCTCATAATAGGTGCTCAATAATGTTGAGCTATACTGCTAAAATGGAGGTTCAGAAAGGCTTGAAATAACTTACCAGGACAACTCCGCTAGTGGTGGAGCAAGATGACGAGACTGTTTTCTGATTCCAGACACACAGCTCTTTCCAATATGATACCTGATTACACTGAGCCACTACCAACCTTTAATATCTAAACAAAGACTAGTTATCTGATGGTGGCACCAACTATGAAGACCACATACTGAGTCATTTTGATGGATTTGAGATGCACAAGATAGAAGCTGCAGCCAGGGTGGCTCTGAGTGGCCAGGAGTAAGTACAGAGATTCTCTGTCTCAAAGAGTTTGTTTAAATAAAGCAAGCAAGGAAGAGATGAGCTAAAATTTCCAACTGCTTCTTAAAAATATGTTTATGAGAGTGGAGACTGAATGACCCAAAAGACAATTTGAATTTCAACACTGGCTGGATGCTAGACTAGGTAAACTGATGTGGAGAGATTTTCTGTTACATTTTTCTTATACTCCCTTGAAAACAAAAATATTTTTTAATCAAAAGAAGTAAGAAATATTACATAATTTGGTTTGGAAATGGTCTGAAGCAATTTCATCTGAAGCAATAGTTACTTCCAGTATCGTAACTCATTAACAGAAGTTCAAAACAGGAAAATAAGCAAAACTACTGAGTTTAAGAGCCAGGAATTGTGTGGATCAAGATCACTTACTTAATATTATTATCTATTTATTTATTAAAATTAATGATTTTTACCTTTAAGTTCTGGCGTACAAGATTGGGGTACAATCTTGCAGAATTGTCACATAGATATACACATGCCATGGTGGTTTGCTGGCTCCATCCCCCTGTCATCTACATTAGCTATTTCTCCTAATGTTATCCCTCCCCAATCTCTCCAGCCCCTGCTCTCCCTCTCCTAGCCCCCAGCCCCAACAGTCGCCAGTGTGTGATGTTCCCCTCCCTGTGTCCATGTGTTCTCATTGTTCAACACCCACTTGTGAGTGAGAACATGTGGTGTTTGGTTTTCTATTCTTGTGTCAGTTTGCTGAGAATGTTGGTTTCCAGCTTCATGCATGCCCCTGTAAAGGACATGAACTCATCCTTTATTATGGCTGCATGGTATTTCATGGTGTACATATGCCACATTTCCTTTATCCAGTCTCTCATTAATGGGCATTTGGGTTGGTTCCAAGTCTTTGCTATTGTAAACCGTGCCACAATGAACATATGTGTGCATGTGTCTTTATAATGGAATGATTTATAATCCTTTGGCTATATACCCAGTAACGGGATTGCTGGGTCAAATGGGATTTTAATTTCTAGGTCCTTCAGGAATCGCCACACTGTCTTCCACAATGGTGGAACTAATTTACACTCCCACTAACAGCGTAAAAGTGTTCCTATTTCTCCACATCCTCTCCAGCATCTGTTGTCTCCAGATTTTTTAATGATCGCCATTCGAACTGGCGTGAGATGGTATCTCAATGTGGTTTTGATTTGCATTTCTCTAATGACCAGTGATGATGAGCATGTTTTCATATGTTTTTTGGCCTCATAAATGTCTTCTTTTGAAAATTATCTGTTCATATCCTTTGCCCACTTTTGAATGGTTTTGTTTGTTTTTTGTAAATCTGTTTTAGTTCTTTGTAGATTCTGGATATCAGCCCTTTGTTAGATGGGTAGATTGCAAAAATTTTTTCCCATTCTGTTGGTTGCTGGTTCACTCTGATGATTGTTTCTTTTGCTGTGCAGAAGCTCTGGAGTTTAATTTGATCCCATTTGTCTATTTTGGCTTTTGTCGCCAATGCTTTTGGTGTTTTAGTCATGAAGTCCTTGCCTATGCCTATGTCCTGGATGGTTTTGCATAGGTTTTCTTCTAGGGTTTTTATGGTGTTAGGTTTTATGTTTAAATGCTTAATCCATCTGGAGTTAATTTTAGTGTAAGGTGTCAGGAAGGGGTCCAGTTTCTGCTTTCTGCACATGGCTAGCCAGTTTTCCCAACATCATTTATTAAACAGGGAATCCTTTCCCCATTGCTTGTTTTTGTCAGGTTTGTCAAAGATCAGATGGTTGTGGATGTGTGGTGTTGCCTCCAAGACCTCTGTTCTGTTCCATTGGTATATATTTCTGTTTTGGTACCAGTACCATGCTGTTTTCATTACTGTAGCCTTGTAGTATAGTATGAAGTCAGGTAGCATGATGCCTCCAGCTTTGTTCTTTTTGCTTAGGCTATGAGGGCTCTCTTTTGCTTCCATATGAAGTTTAAGGTGATTTTTTCCAGTTCTGTGAAGAGGGTCATAGGTAGCTTGATGGGGATAGTGTTGAATCTCTAAATTACTTTGGGCAGCATGGCATGTTCACAATATTAATTCTTCCTAACCATGAGCATGGAATGTTTTTCCATCTGTTTGTGTCCTCTCTTATTTTCTTGAGCAGTGGTTTGTAGTTCTTCTTGAAGAGGTCCTTCACATCCTTTGTTAGTTGTATTCCTAGGTACTTTATTCTCTTTGTAGCAATTGTGAATGGCAGTTCGTTCTTGATTTGGCTCTCTTTAAGTCTATTACTGGTGTATAGGAATGCTCGTGATTTCTGCCCATTGATTTTGTATCCTGAGACATTGCTGAAGTTGCTTATCAGTTTCAGGAGATTTGGGGCTGAGACGATGGGGTCTTCTAGATATACAATCATGTTGTCTGCAAATAGAGACAATTTGACTTCCTCCTTTCCTAATTGAATACCCTTTATTTCTTTTTCTTGCCTGATTGCTCTGGCTAGAACTTCCAATACTGTATTCAATAGGAGTGGTGAGAGAGGGCATCCTTGTCTAGTGCCAGACTTCAAAGGGAATGCTTCCACTTTTTGCCCTTTCGGTATGATATTGGCTTTGGGTTTATTGTAAATAGCTTTTATTATTTTGAGATACATTCTGTCAATACCCAGTTTATTGAGAGTTTTTAGCATAAGGGGCTGTTGAATTTTGTCAAAGGCCTTCTCTGCATCTATTGATATAATCAGGTGGTTTTTGTCTTTGGTTCTGTTTATGTGGTAGATTACGTTCATAGACTTGCGTATATTGAACCAGCCTTGCATCCCCAGGATAAGGCCTACTCGATCGTGATGGATAAACTTTTTGATGTGCTATTGCAATCTGGTTGCCAGTATTTTATTGAAGATTTTTTCAGCTATGTTCATCATGGATATTGGCCTGAAGTTTTCTTTTTTTGTTGAGTCTCTGCTGGGTTTTTGTGTCAGGTTGATGTTGGTCTCATAAAATGATTTAGGAAGGATTCCCTCTTTTTGGATTGTGTGGAATAGTTTCAGAAGGAGTGGTACCAGCTCCTCTCTATATATCTGGTAGAATTCAGCTGTGAACCCATCTGGACCTGGACTTTTTTTGGTTGGTAGGCTATTAATTGCTGTCTCAACTTCAGCCCTTGTTATTGGTCTATTCAGGGTGTCGACTTGTTCCTGGTTTAGGCTTGGGAGGGTGGAAGTGTCCCAGAATTTATCCATTTCTTCCAGGTTTACTTGTTCTGCTAGCTTTTGAGTTTTTTTGATCTTGCTCCCCTAGCTCTTTCAATTTTGATCATAGGGTGCCGATTTTAGATCTTTACTTGCTTCTCATCTGGGCATTTATTGCTATAAATTTTCCTCTAGATGCTTCTTTAAATGTGTCCCAGAGATTCTGGTATGTTGTGTCTTCATTCTTGTTGATTTTAAAGAACATCTTTATTTCTGCCTTCATTTCATTGTTTATGCAGTCAACATTTGAGAGCCAGTTGTTCAGTTTCCATGAAGTTGTGAGATTCTGAGTTAGTTTCTTAATCCTGAGTTCTAATTTGATTGCATTGTGGTCTAAGAGACTGTTTGTTATGATTTCCATTCTTTTGCATTTGCCGAGGAGTGATTTACTTGCAATTATGTGGTCAGTTTTAGAGTAGGTGTGATGTGGTGCTGAGAGGAATGTATATTCTGTGGATTTGGGGTGGAGAGTTTTGTAAATGTCTCTTAGGTTTTCTTGGTCCATATATGAGTTCACGTCCTGGATATCCTTATTAATTTTCTGTCTCGTTGATCTGTCTAATATTGACAGTGGAGTGTTAAAGTCTCCCACTATTATTGTGTGTGAGTCTAAGTCTCTTTGTAGGTTGTTAAGAACTTGCTTTATGCATCTGGGTGCTCCTGTGTTGGGTGCATATATATTCAGGATTGTTAGCTCTTCTTGTTGCATTGATGCTTTGATCATTATATAATGCCCTTCTTTGTCTCTTTTGATCTTTGTTGGTTTAAAGTCTACTTTATCAGAGGCTACTATTGCAACTCCTGCTTTTTTTCACTCTCCATTTGCTTGGTGAGTCTTCTTCCATCCCTTTATTCTGAGCCTATGTGTGTCCTTGCACAGGAGATGGGTTTCCTGGATACAGCACACCGATGGGTTTTGACTTTGTATCCAATTTGCCAGTCTGTGTCTTTTGATTGGGGCATTTAGCCCATTTACATTTAAGGTTAATATTGTTATGTGTGAATTTGATCCTGCCATTTTGATGCTAGCTGGTTGTTTTGCTCATTAGTTGATGCAGTTTCTTCATTGTGTCGATGCTCTTTACCGTTTGGTATGTTTTTGGAGTGGCTGGTACTGGTTGTTCTTTTCTATGTTTAGTGCTTCTTTCAGGAGCTCTTGTAAGGCAGGCCTGGTGGTGGCGAAATCTCTCGGCAATTGCTTGTCCGTAAAGGATTTTATTTCTCCTTTGCTTATGAAGCTTGGTTTGGCTGGATATGAAATTTTAGGTTGAAAGTTCTTTTCTTTAAGGATGTTGAATATTGGCCCCCACTCTCTTCTAGCTTGTAGGTTTCCTGCTGAGAGATCTGCTGTGGGTCTCATGGGCTTTCATTTCTGGGTAACCTGACCTTTCTCTCTGGCTGTCCTTAGAATTTTTCCCTTCATTTCAGCCCTGGTGAATCTGACAATTATGTGTCTTGGGGTTCTTCTTCTTGAGAAATATCTTTGTGGTATTCTCTGTATTTTCTGGACTTGAATATTGGCCTGCATGTTTAGATTGGGGAAATTCTCCTGGATAATACCCTGAGGAGTGTTTTCCAGCTTGGATTCATTCTCTCCATCACATTTAGGTACACCTATTAAATGTAGATTAGGTCTTTTTACATAATCCCATATTTCTTGTAAGCTTTGTTTATTTCTTTTCACTGTTTTTTCTCTAATCTTGCCTTCTTGTTTTATTTCATGGAGTTGATCTTCTATCTCTGATATGCTTTCTTCTGTTCGGTCAATTCAGCTATTGAAATTTTTGAATGCTTCGTGAAGTTCTTGTGTGGTGTTTTTCAGCTCCACCAAGTCATTTATATTCTTCTCTAAGCTGTTTATTCCCGTTAGCATTTTATCAAACCTTTTTTCGAGGGTCTTAGTTTCTTTGCATTGGGTTAGAACATGTTCTGTTAGCTCATAGAAGTTTGTTATTACCCACCTTCTGAAGCCTGTTTCTGTCAATTCATCAGACTCCTTCTCCATCCAGCTTTGTTCCCTTGCTGGTGAGGAGTTGTGATCTTTTGGAGGAGGCGTGGCATTCTGGTTTTGGGCATTTTCTTCCTTTTTGTGCTGGTTTCTTCTCATCTTTGTTTATTTATCTACCTGTGGTCTTTGTAGTTGGTGACTTTCAGATGGGGTTTCTGAGTGGACATCCGTTTTGTTGATTATGAAGTTAATTTTTTCTGTTTTTTAGTTTTCCTTCTAACAGTCAGGTGCCTCTGCTGTAGGACTGCTGGAGGTCCTCTGGAGACCCTGCTTGCCTAGGGATCACCTGATGATCGCCATTCTAACTGGCATGAGATGATATCTCAATGTGATTTTGATTTGCATTTCTCTAATGACCAGTGATGATGAGCATTTTTTCATAAGTTTGTTGGTCACATAAATGTCTTCTTTCAAAAAGTGTCTGTTCATATTCTTTTCTCACTTTTTGATTTTTTTTTTGTTGTTGTTGTTATTTATTTTAGTTCTTTGTAGATTCTGGATATTAGCCCTTTGTTTGATGGGTAGCTTGCAAAATTAATTTTATTTTTTGTTGTCACTAATAAACCAAATTAAGCATTGCATCTTGAATTCTGAAAAAAAGATGAAGCAAAGCAAGTGTATATATAAATACAGTGCATTTTTTTTGCATTTGATTTGGTTAAAATTTAATGACAGATTTACACTATAATTTCGGTGAATATTGTTTTGAATTCTTATACGTCTCTACGTATTGACAAAAATTTTTATCCAATTTATTGTATAATTTTAAAAGTAATTTGCTCTATGCTCTTTTCTATTATTTATGTAAAAACTATAGAAAAGGGTTTAGAAGGCTTTTTTCTTTGTTGCCACTTAGAAGATTTGATGAGTAGAAAGAAAACCATGTAATTCATTTCATAAAAATATTTGCTAAAATTCTTTGGAAATAGAAAATATAAATCATTGAAATAATCTTAAACGTTATTAATTTTTTTCTTTTACATAAGGCAACAACTTCCTTTTTAGTTGCTATTTCACTTCAGATGATATGAAATTTTTTCTTCTTTGAAGAAGAAGCAATTTAAAATACAGTGCTGTTATAATGCAAGTTGACTTGTCATCTTAATTCTGCTGCTCTGTTCTGTTTACTGCCTTTTGCCCAAATAGAGTCAGGAAGCACGTGAGCCTACAGCTAAACTTCACTGTAGGAAGTTGTAAGGAAAAGGCAAAGAGCTGAATTAGAAGAGCAAGAAAGGAAGAAAACTCTCTGCAAGTTCTATCTTGCACTGTAGTTGCCATCTTTAGCCCACTGGATCATTGTGCTTGAAGTTCCCACATTATTCATCCTGCAGAGTTAAGACATAAGTAAGATTCTGACAAAAGAGCCTTTCCTTTAACCAGATAATTCTGGTTTCTGAAGTGCACATTTTAAAAATAATCTAAGACAAATAAAAAGTTAGAAGCACAGCAGTATTCACTGAAATATTATCTCTAATAACAAAGAAAGGAAAATAATAAAAACAGCCAATATGGGAAGAATTATGAAATAAATGATTCATGCTCTTTATTTGTAATAGTCTAACAACAATCGTCACACCTCCATCCTTCACACAGGGTATTCCTCTGGCTTGGCATATTCTCACCACTTCATATTTGTCCATCTGTTCCTCTGTTTGGGACTTTCTCTGATGGCCTTCAGTTAACCACCATCTTCTGGGTTTTCATCTCTTTCAACTAAACACATCTCTAGCATTGAACTTGGTACACACGTGTGTATCAGGCAATCCATTTTTCAAAACTTTCAAATTCATTTCTATGCCCATGCTCAGCCTCAAGCTCCCAGAGTGAAGTGATCCTCCCACCTCAGCCTTCCAAGTAGCTAGGATTGCAGAATGCACCGCCACACCTGGCTAGTCTTTTTCTCTCTACACTTTTTGTAGAAATGGGGCCTCACTACGTTGCTCAGGCTGGTCTCAAACTGCTAGTATCTTAAAACATAAAAACAAAATTAAAGGAGAAAAAATTTTTTTTTCCAAGAAACTATTTACTCTTGTAGCCACTTGAATCGCTTCAGCATCGGTAAGTGATCATTGTTATAGCCAATGCTTTAAATTTGATGTCTTAAGTTTGGCATTTCTAATTCCAAACATATTCGTGTTCTATGTTTCTATGGTTATATAAGATAGGAATAAAACTGTGAGGAACTGGAAAACCAAAGAACCGCAGACAGGGAGAAAAAAGGAAAACCTACGATATTAGGTTTCCAGCCGTGTTTTAGTAGCATGCTTCATTTGTTTATTGATTCGTTCACTAGTTTATTCCTCAAAAATGCTAGGAGTACAAAGATAATTATGACAGGCTCTCTGTTACGGAACTCACTATTTAGCCAGAGTCAGGAGGCAACAAATCCTTGAAAAATGGCAGATGCCGTCATGAGATGGACCAAAAGGAGCATCTTGAGTGCAGATGAGTTGAAGTTCCTCAGACTGAGAAAGACAGAGGGCTAAAGCTCTCTGAGGGATGCGGCCTGAGTCAAAGCATGTGGGTGTGGTGGCTCAAGCCTGTAATCCCAGCACTTTGGGAGGCTGAGGCGGGCGGATCACGAGGTCAAGAGATCGAGACCATCCTGGTCAATATGGTGAAACCCCGTCTCTACTAAAAAAAAAAAATACAAAAAACAACAACAACAACAAAAAAAAAAAAAAAAAAACTTGTCAGGTCAGGGAATGCTGAAGCACAGCGTGTAGAGCAGGAGACGGCGTTGGAAACGTGCTCTGAGGTCAGGCTACGGCCTGGTACCAACCCCACTAACTACATGTGGATACTTTAAATTGAGAAGTTCTGTATGTACTGTGTGGATTTTAAAGATTTAGTAGAAAGAGAAGAATGTTAACTCACTAATAATGTTTCATATTGATTCATATTGATTATGTGTTAAAATGATTATATTTTAGATATGCTAAGGAAAATATATTATTAAATTAATTTCAGATTTTTAATTTTTAAAAAGATGGTTGCTAGAAAATTTAAATAACGTATATGGCTCACACTGTATTTCCATTTTAGTGGCATTGTTTTATGGACCATGGTAATGTACTCTAAGTGAAGGCTTTTAGAATTTGCTTTTTGTTTTCAATTCTGTAGTACTTAAAGTTGTCAATATAATGATTTTACCTATCATGACTTGGTTTGTATCTCTTAAAAACATTTTTCTGTATAAACAAATAACATTATCAATTGTTAAATATAGATAATTCTTTAACATTGTCTGTCATTCAGTCTATATTAAAAATGTCTCAGTGGTCCCCAAAATGTCCTTATAGCTGCTTTGCCAAAATCAGGATCCAGTCCAGGACCACTATCATATTTGTTGTTATGGTTCTTGAATGTGTTTTAACTTAGATTAGCTCCTTCCCTCTCGCTCATTTTTTGGATGTCACTACATTTATAAATAGACCAGTGCACATGCCTATGTTTTACCTTCCGGATTTTCTGGTTTGTTTGTATTGTTTAGCTTCTTACTTTATTCTTTGTATTTCATATCAAATGTAACTTAGACCTAGAAGCCTGAGTGGATTCGAGTAAAACATTTTTTTCTTTAGTATAATATACAATAGTGGGTACTTCCTGTTTTATCACTTCAAGAGATAACACATGTAAGATTTTACCGTGATTCGTGGTGCACAGGTTGATCATTGGATTGCAGTGAGAGAAGCTTTATTCCCCCAGTACAGAGTTATAATTTTCCCTTGGCCAACCAGGAACCTTTTAATTAAGAGAGTACTGTAGTTAGATCTTCGCTATGGAATAGTGTAGATTGCAGAAGAGACTAAGAGAAGAAAAGAGAAAGCAGTGAGAATCAACGTTATTTACTATAGTTGTCTATGGAAGAGAGACATGATGATGATCTTGCTCTGAGCATTCTGGGCACTGTACTAATTTCTTAGCATGTACTAATCCCAGCATACTGGGAGGCCAAGGCAGGCAGACCTCTTGAGGTCAGGAGTTTGAGACCAGTCTGGTCAACATGGTGGAACCCTGTCTCTACTAAAAATACAAAAATTAGCCAGGCGTGGTGGCACATGCCTGTAATCCTAGGTACGTAGGAGGCTGAAGTTGGAGATTCACTTGAACTCAGAGGCGGGGACTGCAGTGAGCCGAGATTTTTGCCACTGCACCCCAGCCTAGACGACAGAGTGAGACTCCATCTCAAAACAAGTAAAAAATAAAAATTAAAAAAATTAATAAATAAATTCTCACCCAGCCCTATAGGGCAATTTTCTTATCCCTATTGTCTGTCCAAAACTGAAATTTAGCGAGACTGAATAACGAACCTATTCTCACACCAGCAGTGGCAGAATGGTGATTAAAACCCATCTCCGTCTGACATCAAAATCCTTGTGTTGAACCACTTTCCTGTGGTGGCTGCAAAACAGTTTGATTTGAAGGGCTGTGAAAGTTGTGAACATTTGTCTCAATTTGATGACCAAGTCTGCTCAGTGTATGGAAGGAAATAGCTCTGAAGGGTCTGTCAGATGATTAGAGTATGACTTTGTTGAATTTAGGATGTCAGTTGGATACGTCAACTGAAAACAGAGGTCTGGAATTAAGCAAGAGAAAACATAGATCCAGAGTTTATAAGATTGGTCAAAGAAAGAGTAGACTACTAACTATAGATTAAAGAGCCATCTGCACAGCAGTGTGGCTCAGACCAGGGGAGTGTATAAAGTCACCTGGTAAAATTCTACAGCATAAAGATACGTTCACTTTACATTTGTAAGCCATTTGAAACTAGCAAACCAACATCAAAAGGAAGGCAACTACACAAATTAAAAATACCATATCTGATTTTCATAGTCTGAAAAAAGTTTAAATATCATAAAGAATTCTTAGTATTCTCTTTTGTTGTCAGTTCTTTATGTTACTGTACTAGGAAGTTAGAGCATTTCTAAGGGAAGGCATTTTCCATATGGTCAGTGGGTATCACGACAGTATATCCAGATCCTGTTCTGACAAGCAGAAGTTTACTTACTTATAGAATGGAACGGAATTGTTTATGTTAGGCAGGTCATAGAAAACCTAGGTTAGATACTTACTACACGAGAGGCTAACCTATACTTTGAACAACTTTGAATTAAAAGATACCACAGTTACCTCTGGAACACTCCTTAGTATAGGAGTATAGAATTCTGAAAATTTGTTTTGCTCTTTTTTTTTTTTTTTTTTGAGACGCAGTTTCGCTCTTGTTACCCAGGCTGGAGTGCAATGGCGCGATCTCGGCTCACCGCAACCTCCGCCTCCTGGGTTCAGGCAATTCTCCTGCCTCAGCCTCCTGAGTAGCTGGGATTACAGGCACGCGCCACCATGCCCAGCTAATTTTTTGTATTTTTAGTAGAGACGGGGTTTCACCATGTTGACCAGGATGGTCTCGATCTCTCGACCTCGTGATCCACCTGCCTCGGCCTCCCAGAGTGCTGGGATTACAGGCTTGAGCCACCGCGCCCGGCCTGTTTTGCTCTTTTTGAGGTTATCTACAATGGTACATGTTAGCAAAATAATTATTTGAATATATATATGTTATACTTTTAGTTCTGGGATACATGTGCAGAACGTGCAGGTTTGTTGCATAAGTATACACGTGCCGTGGTGGTTTGCCACACCCATCAACCCGTCATCTACATTAGGTATTTCTCCTAATACCCTCCCCTAGCCCTCCACCCCCCAACAGACCCTGGTGTGTGATGTGTCTTTCCCTGTTTCCATGTGTTATCATTATCTAACTCCCACTTATGAGCAAGAACATGCAGTGTCTGGTTTGCTGCTTTTGCTTTACTTTGCTGAGAATGATGGTTTCTAGCTTCATCCATGTCCCTGCGAAGGACATAAACTCATCCCTTTTTATGGCTGCATAGTAGTCCATGGTATATATGTGCCACATTTTCTTTATCCAGTCTACCATTGATGGACATTTGGGTCAGTTCCAAGTCTTTGCAATTGTGAACATTGCTGCAATAAACATATATGTGCATGTGTCTTTAAGGTAGAATGCTTTATAATCCTTTGGGTAGATACCCAGTAATGGAATTGCTGGGTCAAATGGTATTTCTGTTTCTAGATCCTTGAGGAATCGCCATACTGTCTTCCACAATGGTTGAACTAATTTACACTCCCACCAACAGTGTAAAAATGTTCCTATTTCTCTACATCCTCTCCAGCATCTGTTGTTTCCTGACTTTTAATGATCATTGTTCTAACTGGCATGAAAGGGTATTTCATTGGGGTTTTGATTTGCATTTCTCTAATGCCCAGTGATGATGAGTTTTTTTTTTTCATATATTTGTTGGTCACATAAATGTCTTCTTTCGAGAAGTGTCTGTTCATATCCTTTGTAAAAGTGATCTTTCTGCCGTCTGAAATTGTTCTTCTTCCTCTAGGGCAACATTAAGGATCCACTATTTTTCACTTAATGATCTTTTTTTTTTATTAATGATCATTTGTGGAATATGATAATTCATTTATCTCAATGAGGAAAGGTTTAAATAGACATTCATCAAATGGACAGATATATTTACTCCATATTTATAAAGCTATAGAAAGGTGAACTTTTTGTCCCAAATATTTTTGATTACTTTAAATGGCAATTGCAATAGGATAAAAGACAATTTCTGGGACATGTGTCAGATAAAATTAAGTTTAAATAGATTTTAGGAAACCCTTCAAGGTGGAAAAGTAATCAATTAAAAAAAACATATACTGAAAACTATGCATGGAAAGTGAAGAGAGACAGTCCCCACTCTGTCTTAGAGACGCTCTTCCAGAAGTGAGTGGTCATATTGGCTGATGATTTCTATACAACTGGGATCTCTTCCAGGCATGAGATGGTCTTGGCTTGTCTTCTTTTCCTCAGTGTCCAGAAACCGCAGGATAAACTCAGCATGAAAATGAAAACTGATTTATTCTTAAAATTAGAAAAATTGCAGTGACAAGGACGTTTTGGTTAGCCCAATAAATAGATGTCTTTAATATTTACCTTCCGAATGCTCCGAAACGCTTGCTGGTACAACTCTTGTGTTTCATTGCAGCTTATTCACAAGACTCGTTTACATATTTTTCTATGTAGAGCACTACTGTAAACTTTTCAGCTTTAGCTAATATTTATGTGTGTCAGTGTTTATGCAAGTAAATGATTGCTAAAGGAGTGAATACCACCATGGAGTCAACTACTGATTCGCAGGTTTGATCATTTCAACGTTCTGGCCATTAAATTCTACATTTAGACCAACTCTTTTATTTTATAGATGATAAAACTGGAACACTACAGAGGTAAGGAATTTATCCAAAGTCACACACACAATTAAAGCCAGAATTAGCCTGGAATCCAGATTTACAGATTTCTGGCCTGAAGCTCTTCCTGTTGCCTTCACATTTACAGGGGGTCAGTTTTCCGATGGATTAGTTCCTTTTTTTACTGAGATAGAGTCTCACTCTTGTTGCCCAGGCTGGAGTACAATGGCATGATCTCGACTAACCACAGCCTCCATCCCCACGTTCAAGCAATTCTCCTGCCGCAGCCTCCCAAGTAGCTGTGATTACAGGCCTGTGCCACCACACCCGGCTAATTTAGTATTTTTAGTAGAGATGGGATTTATCCATGTTGGTCAGGCTGGTCTCAAACTTCTGACCTCAGGTGATCCGCCCACCTCAGCCTCCCAAAATGCTGGGATTACAGGTGTGAGACACTGCGTTGAACCAATGAATTAGTTGTTCAGCATTTATGAAGTTTCTCTTTTGAGATGTGGAGTTATTATATATATATATATATATATATATATATATATATATATACTTTCCATGTATATTTTTTCCTCTATAAATAAATAAATAAATAAATAAATATTTCTCTCTCCCTCTCTCTCTCTACACACACACATACACACACGCACACACATATATATTTCTTTTTCCCTTTCTCTCTACACACACACACATACACACACACACACACACGTATATATATATAACTGGAACACTACAGAGGTGTCTCAAAATACATATATTTTGAGACAGGGTCTCACCCTGTCACCCAGGCTGGAGTGCAATGGCATGATCTTGGCTCAGTGCAACCTCTGCCTTCTGATTCTCCTGCCTCAGCCTCCCAAGTAGCTTGGACCACAGGCACACACCACTACACCCTGCTAATCTGTGTACTTTTTGTAGAGACAGGGTTTTGTCATGTTGCCCAGGTGATCTTGAACTGCTGAGCTCAGGTCATCCACCTGCCTCGGACTCCCAAAGTTCTTGGATTACAGGCGTGAGCCACCAGGCCCAGCCTCATTTTGAATATTGTTAATAGCAAGATTAGATCAACTCTCTAGAATAATTTGTATTATATCTGTCTGGATGTCTTATTTGTAGTCACTTTTGAAAAACGGTGGGTTGTTTAGAGGCATTGTGTTTTCCTGGAACACTGAAGACATCTGAAAATAGCCAAATGCAGTAGAAAGAAGCCAGACCAGAAACTTGGATTATAGTTCTGACTTCATCACTGACCCCACAGCGGTTGCTTACTGTTATTGCATCTCAGTGTTTCAGCTTATAGAATAGAGATCATAATATCTACTTAAATCTTTCTTATGGTCAGTATAAAGATAAAATAGACGAATGATGATAAAAACGTGTTAGACAGGTGGAATATAATTTATGTCTATAACAAAGCTGGAGAACTTTTAAAAAGATCATTTAAACTTATAACATGTTCGGACTGGCCAAATGATAAGCCCGTAAAGAGATATTCATATTGTTTGCTTTGGGAGTTTCTTAGCAGTAGACTGACTTCTGTGTCATTGATGACTCCACAGGTGTGGCAATAAAAATAAACATCCTATTTATTTTGTCATGTAGTTCTGATGAAATACACTGTTGTGAGCTTAAAGCGCAATGACTAGTGCTAATTAACAGTATGCCAAATTTTATAACATCCTAAGGAAGGTTGGACAGAACTGACTCACTGCCATTGCACACGGTGTTCTCACTTAGCATACAAAAACACAATGGACTCCTCAAGCTGAAGACGTGAACGTTTTCTGTCAGTTTCAAGGAACTTGTACATTATTTGCACAGCTGTTCTGTCATATTGCTTTTACAGGGGACAGAAACGAAGGTCTCTCAGTAACAATAATGATAAAAATAATACATACAATTTCTTGGTCTCCTATTTCATGTCAGTCATTGTGCAAAGGTTTTACATACATTACTTCTAATTCTCAAAGCAACTCTGTAAAGGCGGGTATTATTATACCTATTTACTTTATAATGTCCTTATAGAAAGAAAGAAAGATACAGTATAACTTGTCAGCGTCCATTTGTATTATGGCGGGTATGCTTGCATTTCTTCTCCTGACTGTTCTCTCGGATAGCAGATGCGAACATTAGTCATTGCAGCTAGCAGATAAACCAAGACAAATGAAGCTAAATAACTTGCTTAAATATCAATCAGACTTCTGACTGGGATTTTAATTTTATAGTTTCCCTTTAAGATACTTTTTCATTAGGTCATTGGCTTTCAAATTAATGAATTCAACAGATATGGGATGGACACGTGTCAGATTACAGGGAGAAAACAGATACAGCCTCTGCCCTAACCGGGTGGACGTGAACTAAAATCAGAGCTCTTTCCGCAGGCCTGTCTTTGGAGTCTTGGAGGGTCTCATCTTTCACTTTCCTTTCTCCCACAGTATGTTTACACAGATTAACATAAGTTTAAATAATTAAAATAACTCATCATCACTGCCACTTATTGAGCATCTTGTTTAAAGTGCTCTGCTTTTATTATCTTATTCCATCTCTATGGCACCCAGGGAGAAAGGATGAGACTTTTTTTTTTTTTTTTTTTTTGCCTGGGAGGAAGAAAAACATGAAGAGGATGAGCTGCAAGATAGCAAGAGGCAGAGGTCAGAGTCAAAGGCTAATCTCCATGTTCCAAAGCCAGCCAGCCTGTCTCCTGCTCATAGGGCCTCTTGGGTTACAGGCATTAGGTTTTTTTAAGGAGTAACTGGTGAAGCCACCATCTCTCTTACCCTATGTTTATTCTATACTTGCAGGCTGTAAGGGCAAGGAGAAGTGATGGATTCGGGGGGTTCAGAGAAAGGGGAAAGCTCAGGTTCTTTGCCTACTTGAAAACATATTTATAATAAATATTATTTATTATAGGAAAGGTTTTTTTGTTTGTTTGTTTTTGTTTTTTTAAAGCTTGGTAGTAGCAGGCTAGCATTGTGGGCTTTATGAAAGAGATTGGACTTTTGAACTCTTTCCATGAAGTGACTTCGTTATGGCACTGAGAATTCAAACACCAAACTTGTATTATGTTGCAAATTGAATATTTCGGAAGATTAAGGGAAATCTTGGGGAAATGACTTGATAAAAATTTTCAAAGCCCTTAGCTAGGATCATTACCAGTTTTTCAATGTATTTAATACTAAGGTAAATTCTATTTTTGAAAGAGTTTGTCTAGTGTATATGGCGATGTTTATTTCACATAATTTCTCTCTAATTTCTCATATTTGGTCCTAAATGTCCAGCTCTCCTCCAAACACCACCCACTCCCTGTAAATGGATCATAGTTCTGCTTGCTGAGGTAGAGCTTCTTATGAGTAGAGGCCCCAAAATACGTAATTAATGAGTACAAGTAAAGATAAAGAATTCCAGTTACTACGGTGTTGGCATAGTTATTACTTTCGGCAGGTGCTGGTTAATTGTTTTACCTTGTTGATTGTAGACTCAATTTCTAAAGAAGAAAAAAGTGCATCATCAGTCACATTCTGTTACCTGCACAATTCTACTTCTCTGCTTTATATCTTAAAAACCAGATGTCAGTTTCTTATTTCTAGCAAGCAGCCCAACTTCTTGACACACTGATTCAAATCACCTATTAATCAGTTTTGATTCCTGTTTTTGCACCTCAACAATAACTCAACAGATATTACTTTGTTTTAAAGTCTTTTAGAATACCAGAAGCATGTTTTATTTTTAAGTACTGAAAGAATGCAATAAAATAAAATAACTAACCATTGATAAAAATCAGGGAAAGGAATAATCTTACTCTAACTGTATCTTTATTCTGTATATTTTAAATAGATAAACTGTATATCATTTTCAGGATTATTTATCTGATATTATACTAGCCACTTGGAACTTTATTTTTCTTTTTTGAGGTAGGGTCTTACTCCGTTACCTAGGCTGGAGTGCAGCGGCACAATCTCAGCTCGCTGTAACTCCTGCCTTCCAGGCTCAAGCCATTCTCCCATCTCACCCTCCCAAGTAACTGCGACCACAGGCACGTGCCACTATGCCCGGCTGATTTTTATCGTATTTCTGGTAGAGACATGGTTTTGCCATATTGCCCAGCCTGGTCTCAAACTTCTGAGCTCTAGTGATCTCCCTGCCTTGGCATTCCAAAGTGCTGGGATTATAGGCGTGAGCCACCATTCCTAGCTGACTTGGAACATTTTTAATGTACTACTATACTTTGGTCCTAAACTCATTTAAAATTTTGAATTTTATAAATATTTTTTTGTTTTATTTATCAGCTTATTAAAAATGTATTAAGTACATACTGTTTCTCAGTCTTGGGTTACATTGCTTAAAGGCTTAAAATACATTGAGTGTCAGGCTCTAGGGAATTATGATACAAGATGACATACTTCAATGTTTACAGATAGCTTTGTTTTCTCATCACTTAATATACAAGGCAATGTTGCACATGTTTAAGTGGCTTATGAAGGTTTAAAGATCACTTGGGTCATTGAAAAATGATGGCATTCTGATTCACAGTCTTTACTGACAAAATATTCAGACAAATAATTTACATGTTAGAAAATAACTGATACATTTTTCTAAGTCCTAAAATTTGAAAATGGAAAATAGTTCAGGAGGAAAACCACAAGTTAAAACCGGAAAATGCTCAGTACTTAGACTTTTTTCTTTCTTTACTAATCTTGTCCTGTGACTTCATTTTATAAATAAACCAAACCTGGTGACCAGTTGTTCAACCTGAAATTTCCCCTCATGTTCTTAAACTCTTAAAAGGAAGAGTTTAAGTGACTTTGACTTTCAAAGAGATTTTTAAAGGCCTGAGGCCCAACCACACCCCAAATTGATTGGATTAGATTCCCTAGAGGTGAACTCCAGGCCACAGATTTTTTTTTTTTTTTTTTTTTTTTTTTTAAGCTCCCAGTTGAATTCAATGTGTAGGTAGGCGTGAGAACTGGGGGTAGCAACTCTGAGCTCCCAACTCTTACGGCAGGAGAATTTTCACAGCATTTTTGGGGCTTCTCCTCCATATTTTTCTATTTTTCACAATTAAAGTCATTATAGTTTCTGCTCTTCACTTTAGGATATTATTGAATATATAGGTTTGTCATTTTTAATTTGAAAAAATCTTCCATTACTCTAACTTGAGTTTTTCTGTTTTCTTTTTCTCGCTGTTTCTTTTTTTTTTTTTTTTTTGAGACGGAGTTTCGCTCTTGTTACCCAGGCTGGAGTGCAATGGCACGATCTCGGCTCACCGCAGCCTCCGCCTCCTGGGTTCAAGCAATTCTCCTGCCTCAGCCTCCTGAGTAGCTGGGATTACAGGCACGTGCCACCATGCCCAGCGAATTTTTTGCATTTTTAGTAGAGACGGGGTTTCACCATATTGACCAGGATGGTCTCGATCCCTCGACCTCGTGATCCACCCGCCTCGGCCTCCCAAAGTGCTGGGATTACAGGCTTGAGCCACCGCGCCCGGCCTTTTCTCGCTGTTTCTACTCCAGCCTACGAATGACAACTTTGACTACTTAGAGCAACCATAACTATAAAACGTCTGTGGAGGAAAGCTATGAGTTAGTATTTCATGCCAGCTACAAATTCCACATTAACGATTTGATCTTAGGGTGAAGATATATAGAAGTCAATTTTAACTTCCTAATTAATAGCTCCATAGGTTTATAATCTCTTTTATTTCTTTAGCAATGAAAGATTATTTAAGTTTAAAGTTTAAAATTCTTCAACATTTCCATGATCTTGAAAAGTAGTTTGACATTAAGTATGTATTAAATTATAAATTTAGGCCAGGTGCAGTGGCTCATGCCTGTAATCCCAGCACTTTGGGAGGCCAAGGCAGGTGGATCACTTGAGGTCAGGAGATTGAGACCAGCCTGGCCAACATGGTAAAACCCATTCTCTTCTAAAATACAAAAATGAGCCTGGCATGGTGCTGTGTGCCTGTAATCCCACCTACTCAGAAGGCTGAGGTCAGAGAATTGCTTGAACTTGGGAGGTCGAGTGTGCAGTGAGCCCTCATTGCACCACGGCACTGCGGCCTGGGCAACAGGCTGGATTTAATTGTAATTGTATTAACTTACCGTGCAAAAAGACAATTTGGTTCAATAGATTCACTACTAAATAACACCAGACTTGTAACAAAATTTTACATTATGACACTTTCAACTGGAGATCCCCATTAGGCACTACCAGTTCAGAGCCTCCTGACCCTAAACTGGAATATTAAGAAAATAAAACACTGAACCATAAAACATTTAGATACAACTTATACCATAATAAGAAACCTAGGTAGTTTGCTTGGTTTGCTTGGAACTTATCTTAACCTCTCCTTAGGTGTTTTTTTTTTTTTTTTCCTCTCTTCAACAGAGAGAAAAAGAGCTTTCTGATCATTTCACTGCTTGTAGTCAGTCCTCTGTGATTTTCTTCTCTAATATCTTACGTTTTCTTCTCTTTCCTAAGCAAGTTGCTTGCTTAGGGTAACAAGTCCATTTGTATCATCTTTTCTGTCATAACATTTGTTATGATCAACTTCCATTTGTATCATCTTTTCTATCATAACATCCTCCCTCCTCAAACAACTACTCTTGCTTTGTAATTTACTCTTCAATCTCTGTAAGTATTTGAGGATGAAGGTGTGACAGTGGTCCAACAAGATTCTGACTGAAGCAGAGGAGGCCAGGTAGTATCTTAACTAGTTGCTATGGAACTTGGCCTTTACTTTGAAGGCCATGACACACATTAGTTGATGTCCAGGTCTAAATGGGTCTTAAGAGACAAAGTAGCAATAGCTAAAATCCAAACAAAACTTAAGTAGATACCAAAATACCAATTTAATAATTTACTATAAGAACTAGCAGGACAACGGAGAAGCTAACCATCTTCATAGTCCGCTGATGTTCTTGATTCCTGCATAGATTCCTGTAATCTATGCAGGAATGAAATCATAATTAGATATTTCCTTTGGTGAAGTTCAAGCCAAAATAAAAATAGTTTGCATCAATTGATGAAGGGTCTTTCTGTCATACACAATAAGAAGCATCAATGTAGGTTAGGTCATGTAAATGAGTAAATTCAACCTGGAGGAAAGCTGGAGAAGTCAGGCCGCTTTAAGTTTTTCTCAGTCACTCTGACCCAAAGCATTTTATTGCCGTAATATTGCCAGAGCACTGACTTTTCAATAAAAGTCAGAAATCTGAATTTCAAAAAAAATCACTTTGTTATGGCTAAATTTGTTTCAAATTTGAGCATCGAAATACATGATAGCAAAATTATAATCCATTGTATAGATACATATAAATTACGATCAATTGAATGAGTTGATATTGATATATAGGTAAGTAAAATCACGGGAGAGGAGGGAAAGGTTTTCCTTATAGTAGAAAGCTAACAATAGATGACAGTGGAATGGTGGAAATGACCATTTGGCAACCATGATAATAATGATTAATTCAGGCAGAAATCGCTGATAAATGCTACCATTAATGCACAAAAGTTTGACAAATAATAAGATAGTTCCATATTATCAAATTGGCTCCCCAGCCAATTTTCATTAATTACAAAGGAGAAAATAATAATTGTACAGTGAAGAAACCTGGCAGAAAATACCTTACTTAACACAGTGATTAAAGTTAGCATCACCAATAACAGGGCAAGTCAGCAGGAGCACCTCCTGATGCACTACAAAGGTAAGAGCATCACTCTGTTAGTCCTCAAAACGTGCATAAAGGTAACCGAGGCAAAAAGAAAACACCAGACAAACCAGAATCGTGGGCCATTCATAAAACAAGTCATGTGTACTAGTTAAATGCCACTGTCATCAGAGTGAGGAACAGTTTCAGATAAAGGGAAGCCGGAGCGACATGACGGTGGAACCAGTGTCTGAGCTGGGATTTGTGGTATTGTTATGAAGGACATCAATGGGACATTAGTGAAATCTGAATAAGATCTGTGGAAAAGGTGACAGTATTGAACCAATGTTAATTTTTTGATTTTGATAATTGTGCTACAGCTAGATAAGAAATATACTCTGAAGCATTTAGAGGTAAAGGGGCATTATGTCTGCAACATACGATCAAATAGTTAAAAAAATTACACACATAGGCACACATATACAGAGAAAGAAAGATAAAGCAAATGTAAAATGCTAACATTAACATTCGGGTGAAGAGTAAACAGGAATTCTTTGTACTATTCTTGCAGCTTTACTGTCAGTTGGAAATTATATCAAAATGTAAATGTGAAAATAGTCACTAGGGTGAATCAATGCTCTCTGCAAAGAGCTTAAACCTGGAAACGGAACTCTTGAAGTCCTGCGGGTGAATCTCTGGAGTTGGCGTGTGACAGAATGCATGAGGATCTGGTAGCTGCATTTTTCCTTTTCTTCTTGTTTTCTTCCTTAGGTATCTTACTATGGTGATCAATGCCACAGTTTTAAATACCAAGAGATCCAGCTAGAGCTGCACGCTATTCATGTGATTTGAGGACAATTTCAAGTTCCTATTTACAAGTCATTATCAGACAGTGCCTGATGTTTTTAGGAACAACTTCACAAAAACTTCCACCTCTCAATGTTAATTTCAGATTCATTTTTTCAGGAGGTAGTCCTGAATTTCAAGTTTTAGGGTACAACTTCCAAATACTCCACCTCTCTTCTCCTAGGTGGACTAAATCCATGGTGGTCCCCATCCCTAACTAAATTGCTTTATTATTTAAAAGTTTGAGTTCCCTACAGGCCTGTTATCTTTATTTATTACTGGAACTCTTTGTCCCTGCCTTAGTCTTGGGTATACACAGGACTTTGCCTTCGGTGGCATTTATTACAGTCATGTTAGTACTTACATATTACCTGAAAGCAAATGTTTTCAGTGAACCCATTAATGTACGATTCAGCAAGTGCTCTTGAATTGCAACAAGCATTTCCATTTTAATAAGGTTTGACTGAAGTGCAGCAGCCTCTGCAGATCATCTAAAATGGCACAGTACCTGCATGAGAAATTCAGTCACGGCTATGTGAGGGATCAACAGAGGAAGCTTATTTCCACCCTCATTTCTCTTCCTTAAAAGGAAAGAGAAATTGCTGGATAATCCACTCTAATAGCAGAGGAAGCAGCAACTGGATTTTTTTTGACAGGATTACTGAGGAGAATGAGGAGGAGTGGGCGGAATTGACTGAGCAAGATGAGAGATGAATGATAATGGCCAGGGAGAGGCCAGGATCCTGACAGTGAATGTTGGGCATACGCTACAATAACAGAAATACTGTTTTTGAAGTTATCTGGAGGGAGGAAAATCATATGTCGATGGATTTTCAAACAATTAAAATTTCAGACTTGTTTCTATGACAATCATCATCATAGAAACCATTCTGTAAAACAAAATGTAGCATATGTCAAATACTGCCATGTGGGATATGGGACTTTAACCTGAAGATTTTGATGGGAAGAATGCTACTTCTGATGGAAAAGGATTAGAAAATGTAGGTGGCAAAGAAAAGGAAAGAGAGCAGGTGGAAGAGCAAGGCTTTGATCTTGCTTTAGTGAAGCCTGGGAGGACCAGTGAGGAGCAGGAGTAGAGAAATCAGAAGGGAGGCTAGGTGGAGGAGGCAGGAGCGGAGAAAAGCATCGTGACAACTGGCGTTTCAGAGAAACGGTTCTCTGAAACCTTTTCTAAATTTGACAGGAGCAACATTCACTGCCAGCTTAAAGCCCAGTAGGAGTAAATATTTCAAATTTTAAGTAATCACATAAAATGAGCAAGCAAAAGACAACCAAGTGGGACAGGTTCTTCTCCCACAAATGGCAGGGAAGGAAGCTGCCTGCTTGCCTTTTTCTCAGAATAAGGAGAGCTATCTTCTCTCTGTTCTTTCCTGAAATATCTGAGCAGTGACCCTGATGAGAGGGCGGAACAGGCAGGAGTGTCTAGCCCGGCTGAGGCAGAGTTACGGCCATATTTGCTTTCAGAAAATAATGAGTTTCTGCAGAAACCCTGCTCAGCAGCTGAAAACAGTTTTGTTTCATTTTTTGAGATGGAATCTTGTTCTGTCGCCCAGGCTGGAGCGCAGTGGCGTGATCTCTGCTCACTGCAACCTCCGCCTCCCGGATTCAAGTGATTCTCCTACCTCAACCTCCTGAGTAGCTGGGATTACAGGTGCGCACCACCAAGCCCAGCTAATTTTTGAATTTTTAGTAGAAATGGGGTTTCACCATGTTGCAGGCGAGAAAACAGTTTTTAAGAAGGCTGTCTTGTCAATTCAACGGCCGTGCTGCTTTGCTGTAGACAGACCTGGCTTCAGACTCTGGCTTTGTTTTTATCAGCAAATTTCCTTATCTTCCTTCCCATTTTCACATTTACAAACCAACTCACACGTGCACCTTGTGCACCTGCTTCCTACTTCTTTCCCTTGCAATGCAGAGGCAGCCTCCTCTGTGCTCATGGCTCTTCTCTGCATTTGAGCTACAGACCCTGTTTTATCTCACTTTCTCTAGGAATGCACAGTGTTCCTTCAATATTATCTACAATGGACACTGCTCCTCTCCACTAGATGTTTTCTACCAGCATGACGACAGGCTTTAATATCTCCTATGATGAAAAGACCTCACTTGCAAACACGTCTCTTCCTATTTCTCAGCTCCCTTTCGTAATCACATCCTTCCTCTCCCACCCGCCATGTGCTCTTCTGCCCGCTCCAATCCGTATTCTACTATTACGTTTGACAGGATTACTGAGAAGAATGAGGAGGAGTGGGTGGAATTGACTGAGCAAGATGAGAGAGGAATGATAATGGCCAGGGAGAGGCCAGGATCCTGATAGTGAATATTGGGCGTACACTAAAATAACAAAAATACTGTTCTTGAAATTATCTGGAGGGAGGAAAACCATATTTGGATGAATTTTCTCCAATCCATATTCTAGTATTACTTCCTAAAAAAACTTTTTCATGTTAGTGAATTCTATGCAGCCAAATCCAGTAGATGCTCTGTGTCTGTTTTTCTAAATTCTCATCAGCATCTGCATCTCGTTGGAGATTTTTTTGTACTTGGCACAATTTTGCAATTCTTTTCCTTCTCTCTCTCTCTCTCTTTCCTTTTTGTTAACAAGATATTTGCCTCTTTACACAATGCAAATGGAAAGGATGACCTTGTGTGCAAGAGAGGGAATGTGCAGGTAGCATAGTGGAACCACACAGCCTCAGTTTGAGTCACTGATAGCTTCTTCTGGTGTTGTTTAACTTATTTTCCTTCTTCCTTCCTTCCTTCCGTTATTCTTTTCTTTCTTTCTTTCTTTCATTCTTTCTCTCTCTCTGTTTCTTTCTTCATGGACTTTGATTCTTGTTGCCCAGGCTGGAGTGCAGTGGTGTGATCTCTGCTCACCGCAACCTCTGCCTCCCTGGTTCGAGCAATTCTCCTGCCTCAGGCTCCTGAGTAGCTGTGATTACAGGCATGTGCCACCATGCCCGGCTAATTTTTTGTATTTTTAGTAGAGACGGTATTTCACCATGTTGGCCAGGCTGGTCTTGAACTCCTGACCTCAGGTGATCCACCCACCTCAGGCTTCCAAAGTGTTGGGATTACAGATGTGAGCCACCATGCCTGGTTGTTTAACTTTTCTAAACCTCAGTTTTCTAATCTTTAAATGTGGACAACAATACAGAGTTGATATGAGAAGTAAATGAAACTATAAATGCAGAGTTATTCATGTAAGGTTTTGTACATAATGAACATTCCACAACTCTTACCTAAGAATTTTGCTGCTCACTTTTTATTCCCCAACGGCCAGTCTAATGCTTGGAACCCAGGAGGCTCTTATTAAGTATTTGTTCAGACATTAAAAAAAAAATAAGTTGTAAGCTCAATTTAATTCCTACAGTAATATTAAGGATGAGACAAAGCACATGTCAAGTGATTAAGACAGTGCCTGGGACACTGTGAGTGCTCAGTGAAGCCATATTATCATTAGTACTCAGAGAGCTGCTGATCCAATCAAGCAACATTATTAAGAACTATTCTCAGAACTCTTATTTAAAGCAATCATCATTTTAAATTGTCCATCGGGCACCACCCCTCTCAGGTAATAAAGGACATAAGCTCCTGCAATCATCTGCGTTTATTTCATTTTCTTTCCTATCTCTTTCCTGGATCCCCACCAAGAAATAAAACCGCTGAAACAATTTTTATTTCATTTTAGCAATCCTTACCTTGAATCCTATCTGTCTCCAATTTCCATCCCATTTCTCTTCTTTTTATTATGATAAACTATTTAAAGGAGTTGTCGACCTGGCGCGGTGGCTCACGCCTGTAATCCCAGCACTTTGGGAGGCCGAGGCGGGTGGATCACGAGGTCAAGAGTCGAGACCGTCTTGGCCAACATGGTGAAACCCCGTCTCTACTAAAAATACAAAAATTAGCTGGGCGTGGTGGTGCACGCCTGTGGTCCCAGCTACTCAGGAGGCTGAGGCAGGAGAATCGCTTGAACCCAGGAGGTGGAGGTTGCGGTGAGCCGGGATCGTGCCATTGCACTCCAGCCTGGCGACAGAGCAATACTCCATCTTAAAAACAAAACAAAACAAGACAAAACAAAACCAAACAACACAAAACCAACACCATGAAGGAGTTGTCCATAATCTCTGTCTCAGCTTCTTCCTCTAATTCTCCTGTAAGCCATTCCAGTCATGCTGGCTTCCTACCTCTCCCCAGAATCTTCCTTTGTCAGCGTGGCTAATGGCTTCACACAACCGTCAAATCGAATGTTAAAGTCTTGATTTTTAATGTACCTGACAGATGAGCAACACTCACAGCGGCTTTCTCCCTCTTTTTGGTGGTGTTTTTCACCTGGTTTTCAGGACACCATTCATTCCTTATTATTCGGCTTCACTTCTGCCTCCTTTTTCTTAGTTTCTCCTTGGCTGGTTCCTCCTCCTGTTTCCAGCCTCTAAATTTTGTCTCAGTATCAGACTCTCAACTTCTTTATTTTAGTCTCCACATAACTTCAACTAATGCCGTAGCTTTAAATATCCCCCAAAAGCTGATGATCCCCAAGTGTATACTTTCACCTTCAAGCTCTCTGCCACTCTGTACCTACAATTGGCTACTTGGTTTTTTCGGTCTGGATCTATGAGGCATCTCAAATGTAACGTGCAAATCTGTACGCTCGACCCCACCTTCCTCTTGCTCCTCCCGTTTTACCTCCTCCCAGTTTTCCCATCTTGGCACGGCGACTCCATGCTTTTTTCAGCTGTTTGGGCCAAAAATCTTATGCTCATCTTTGATTCTTCTCTGTGCCTTAGGCCGTAAACAAATCTTGCAGGCATATCTGGAAAAATATGTCATGAATACAGCTGCTTCTTATTACCTCCAGGATGCTCTCCTTCCTCTGGGCCAGGGTCGCCTCTGAGTGTGATTATCGCAGTAACTGTCTCCCTGCTTCCCCTGCCTGTCTTCCCTGCGGCCACCAGAATAATCCTTTTAAAATAGCACCTCCTTCCTTTCCTCAAAACCATCAAATCACTTTTCATTGAGAGTAAAAGCTAAATAGCTTAAGACAGCCTGAATGTTCCACAGAACCTTTCTGCCCTTCCCTGGCCCCAGCACCTTTATGAATCTGTTCCTCCACCCCTTTCCCTCGCTCAACTCCAATCACAACAGCCAACTTACTATCCGGAGAGCAGCCTCAGCAGCCCTGCACCAGGGGCATGGCGTCCTTGCTCCCCTGCCTGGATTTTTTTTCCGCAGATACATCTACATGGCTCGTTCCTCCCCTCCTTCAAGTCTCCGGTGTCTCCTTCCTGAGAGGTCTTCTTTAACCATCCCGTAGGAAATGCCCCGCATCACCATCATTATCATCCTTCGCCTGTTTATTTTTCTTCCTTTTACTCGTCACCCACTGGCAGATGATGTATTTGTTTACGGTTACCAGTAAATTCCATGAGAGTACGGACTGTATTCTGTTCACCTCTTTGCTCCTTGACCCTAGAATGGTAGGCGTTAAAAATATTTGCCAAATCAGTAAATGGACCAGTAAATACTTTGATGTTCTATTGACTTCTAAGTCTTTCTACTTAGGTTAAGCTGTTGCTTATCCATAGTCACCTGATAGAAATGACAAATGCTCACTTTGAGTTGTACTGCAGATAGAAAAGTGTTGAATTTTTGAGGTCGTTTAAATCCCTGTCAGAGGGTGACCCTTCCTCCCTTCTATGCATATGACCAGCTATACCTGCTACCAAAGTCCAACTTTATTTATGGTAGACTTTGTTTCAACTGTAAATCAGTCTGCACATTGCAATGCCTTTAGATTCTTGTGGGGCTGACTCATTACAGGGCTTCAAACACTCCCGGGCCCTCCTTTCTCAGCTCCTCTCCATCACCTACTAACTGACTATTTAAAATACGCGTGGGGAAGAAAATCTTGTTTGAAGACAGGTCTTACTGTGATTCAGAGGTGATAAATGTGGCCTTTGGCTTTTTGTTCTGCCGGAGACACAGTGTATCTTCTTTCATCTCCTGCTTCATCAGTGGCCAAGTGCAATCTGGTTTTCATTTGAAGCTCGTTGTGCTTCTGACGTGATGGTTAGGGCATCTGTTGAGGGGTCACAGCATCCTCCGAGGAACAGAACGACGCTATGAAATATAAAACCTCCCTAGTGACTTTCATTCTAAAGCCAAGCCTATCTATGAAAGCTATTTGTACAGTGGTGATGAAGATCGACAACAATAAAACCAACTTTAATTTCAAAGATTTCTGCCTTTTTCTTTCCTGTTCCTTTTAATGACCAACTGTCTGGACCTGAAGTGCCATGTTTGCCCTCAGTTTTCTATATATGTTGCATATTAGATTAAGCCTAAACTCCCACCAAAATGTTATTTAAATAAGGTTCAGCATTTGATGATGTATCAATAATAATAATTTAAAATTTAAAAGATACCTTCCACAGAAAACTTGGAAGTGTTTTTGCTTCTCTTCTTCCAGGGAAACCTTATAATTGGGGCTAGTGGATACATGCCCTAACACTTTCTAAAGGCAGTAGAAATGTTTGGTAGCAACTTAGATGCTACTGCTGATAATAATTACAAACACCATAATTACGACATTTATTTAGTACAGCTGGTATCCACATAGTCATGTGGTGAGTTAATTAGTATGTGAGCAGCTTTGTGAGTGCCAACTTAACTACCAAGTTGCCTTTAAAAGTTGGCCAGGTGCAGTGGCTCATGCCTGTAATCCCAGCACTTTGGGAGGCTGAGGTGGGCGGATCACCTGAGGTCAGGAGTTCAAGACCAGCCTGGCCAAATAGTGAAACCCCTTCTCTATTAAACATACAAAAATTAGCCATGTGTGGTGGTGTGCCCCTGTAATCCGGCTACTCAGGAGGCTGAGGCAGGAGAATCGTTTGAACCCTGGAGGTGGAGGCTGCAGTGAGCTCAGATCGTACCCCTTCATCCCACCACTGCACTCCAACCTGGGCAACAGAGCAAGACTCTGTCTCAAAATCAGTAAACAAATAATTCCATGAAAGGTGTTGCTTAACTTCTAATAAAACAAATATAGAGTAGGGTTAACTTTCCTAGTCATAAGAGGTCTCTTCACCATCAGGCTTTCCCCCATCTTGAGCAGATAGTGTAGGTAGATAAATCATCTTAAGACCTTGTTTACCCATGCTATGTCATTTTTAAAAGCCTTTAATTGTTTTACCTTTCCAGTGGATGCCAACTCAATTTTACATACAGACACACACACACCCCCACAGACACACACACACACACACACACACACACACACACACACAAAGTGCCTTCTCAGTATTTTCTTGCAGGAAACGGCAATAGGCTAAGCTAAAAGGAAACTACAAGAATAAAAGAAATACGGCTTCTGTCCTCAAATACAGTTTTACAAGGTTGGATAAGGGCAGAATTTGACATCTTTACACTCAATGCCTTTTAAAATCTTACCCTAACCTACTTTTCCAACTTTACCTGCCACTGAATCTTACATAAACTCTCCACTTACGACTAAATGTCTACTTATCTTCCCCAGTTTGTGCATTTTTGATTCTTACCCAGTTCATATTTTTTTGTTAACTATTTTCTCACGTTTTCCCTTTAAATCCTGCTCAAATTCTGCCACGTTCCCCCATCCTACTCCACAGATTTCCCCCTTTCGTTGACATCATACCCTGTTTTGCTAGTCAACTTCTTATTCCGGAATCGTATCTTCCCAAATGGACTGTGCCCTTCCTAAGAACAGAACTATCTCGTGCTTGTTTCTGTCTGTCTCACAGCCATCCTAGCCATGCTACTTTTGAAGGATTACTTTTCAGATGGTTTGCTCATCATTAACCACATTGTGGGCTGGTTTCTGCGGGACCAGACTTCATGAGGCAGATCATCTGCTTTACAGGCTGAAGACTTTTATTATCCTTACCCCTCTCTAATTTCTGGTATATAGAGAACATATTCTAAAAGTGGTTTGTGCATTTATATTGGTAATATTTCCTTTTTACAAAAAGTAAACTTTAGGCTTTTAAAAACTGATAACTTGGTTTGTATCCTTGCTTCTTTTTTTTTTTTTTTTTTTTTTTTTTGAGACGGAGTTTCGCTCTTGTTACCCAGGCTGGAGTGCAACGGCGCGATCTCGGCTCACCGCAACCTCCGCCTCCTGGGTTCAGGCAATTCTCCTGCCTCAGCCTCCTGAGTAGCTGGGATTACAGGCACGCGCCACCACGCCCAGCTAATTTTTTGTATTTTTAGTAGAGACGGGGTTTCACCATGTTGACCAGGATGGTCTCGATCTCTTGACCTCATGATCCACCCGCCTCGGCCTCCCAAAGTGCTGGGATTACAGGCGTGAGCCACCGCGCCTGGCCTGTATCCTTGCTTCTTAACAGCTATTAGGGCATTTGAAAATCTCACCCCAACCTACTTTTCTAACTTTATCTCCCACTGAATCTTAAATAAACTCTACACTTGAGACAAATGTCTACTTATTCTCCCCGATTTCTGCATCCTTGATTTCTTTATCATCATTTATTATAAAAAATGAGCCAGGATTTATACTTTGTAATAGTGGCTGATAATAAGAGGATGAGTTAAAATGTGCAACTCTAACGATGAATAAACAGTTGGAGAACAGTTGGGGTACAAGAGCGCCTCCCGTCGCTGTTAAGCTCTGTTGACCATTTCTTCTATATATTCAAGAATTTATCATTTTTTTTTTCTCTAGCTACACTTTTATCACATTAAAAGAAACCCTGCTTTGCTTTTTAATTCTGGGGGAAAATTTATTTGAAAATCTTTCAGATGTCAAGATTTGATACAGAAATACATTAATTGCTGTTGTTTCAACTGAGCATTGTGTTATAATAGAAGTCATCCCAGTTTTAAACAGTTGCATCTGATCTTCCTCTAAACTATGCATCATTGGCAAATGAAACAAAATAAATAAAATTCGTCTTTGAGGAGCTGCAGTAAAACAAAATCCTCCTAATATAAATAACGCTAGAACAGAATGTGCCCATTAAAACAAGAACAGCCAGGCGCCTGCAATTCCAGCACTCTGGGAGGCTGAGGCAGAGAATTTCATAAGCCCAGGAGTTCAAGACCAGTCTGGGCAACATAGTGAGATTCCATCTCTACAACAAATGAGAAATTAGCCAGGCATGGTGGGACACACCTGTAGTCCCAGTTACTCAGGAGGCTGAGGCAGGAGGATTACTTGAGCCCAGGAGTTCGAGGCTGCAGTGAGCTGTGATTACAGCCTGGGCGACAGAGTGAGACCCCGTCTCAAAAAATAAATGGATAAAATAACAACAGCATCAAAATGGAACGGACCACAGTCATTCACAGCCAACTGAAAAATTCCTTTTCATGTTTCAGCAGGATTCCCGCTCTATGAAATAACGTGTTTAACCGTAGAAAATTCCTTTTCATGTTTCAGCAAGATTCCTATTCTATGGTAAAAGGTGTTTAAACGGTAGAAGCAATGAAATAAAAACTGGAAATCCTTACTCTTACTCAAGACACTTCCTATAAATGATACAATAGCATCAGCTGGCCGACATATAGATTTACAATTTACATATTATTTTCTTTGAGTTTTTTTGATCAACAAAAGGAATTGGTGACATAGGAGATGGAACAACATGAGATGATTTTATAAAAAGTAATTTTGATGTTAGTTGTAATTATTCATTTTGTTGTCATGGTAAAATATTTTGTGGTGGTCTTAAGTATGTCTTCACAAATATCTTATTTTCTCAAGTAGCTCATAAACTCATTGAAAGCTTTCCACAAATTTTACTTTTTTGTGTTTATCTTATGCATAGATAAGAAATTTGTAGGTGTTCTATGCTTAATAAATATGTTTTGTATTTTTGTTAAGAAAGGAGATGTGGGGTTAAAATATGATTTGTGTACTATTTGGATTAACAATTTACAGAAAATAAGAACATAGTAAGATATACTTTAAGTCTATTTTTAGCATTTTTCAATAGATACCTCAGAGCCTAATATAGATGCTACAGAGTGGTGACACTTAATTTTGTAAATGCGGACATACTAGCTAATAAAATGCTCAAATTGGCAGCACAGTAAATTAGACGGATTTTATCATGTACATAAACTGATGACTAATAAATAAGCTTTCGCCACACAGGCAAATTTATCGCAAGAATTAATCACAGGAGAATTAAATTAGGCAAATGTGTAGAAAACAAGTTAGAAAAAAGCACATTAATGAAATGATTTATGAGGATCTTTTTTGGTAAAAATACCAGGATGACTTAAAATTTAACAATTTCTAGAAACTTTTGCCTTTTATACTTTTTAAAAAATGCAACATGGTACTAAACAGAGAGTGATAAAAAATGTTTTATTTCCAAAAAACTTTTTTTAAAAATCTGATTTCTTAGCTATTTCTTTTAAAAAGCAAATGTAAATTATGAGGACCAAGAAGCCTTGAATAGTGAGTCTTTGACATTGCATTGCTGTACATTTAATAATTTAACACTGATAAGTTATTTAGAAGGCAACAACTTTGCTTACAAGACCCATAGAAGGAATAAAATGTTACTGAAAATTCCCATCAGTGTAAGTTATTTTACTGAGTTAGAAGTCATGAAAATGGTGGTTTATAAATTACCATCAATACATACTGCCATCATTCAGCACATTCGCAAAACAGAGATCATTTAATATTAATAAATTGAGAAGAAAGAAATAAAATATAGTATATTGGACTGAGTGAGCTATAATAAAGTTTCTTTTTTCTTAATGGGTATGATTTATTGCCCTTTCCTTCTGAATTTGCCGAAAGTGTATAATAACCATTGTGTGAGTGTGTATAAAATTATAGACTCAAAAATTTTTTAGAGACCACCATAAAATCCTCTGGGCAAATCTGTTTCCCACTATAGCAATTCACAGCAACACAGCTTCACATAGCCTCTTAGCTGTTGCGCATACATTTGGAGCGTCAAGCTTAGTGTTTCATAGACAGTTCTTAATTTGGCAGTATAATAAATGTCCGACATTTGGCCAAAGTCTATGCAATCCACGACTGGTCTTCCCTCTGCCCTGTAATCCTTGTCTTGCCTTTTGAATCGATCTTCCTCCCTACTCTCTTTCGTTCTGTTAAAGTTTGTAGTTTTCTCCCCCAAACAACTCACATAGTGGTTTTTTTTGGCTGTTAACCATCATTCTGGTAGGTTTGTTTCATGCCCCTTCAGCTTATCAGGAGTGTCCTTCTTCAAGCCTGACTCCCAGTACTGGACACACTGCCGGGGGTGGTGTAAGCAACATGTGGTCTCATGCCTTTCTTATTCTGAACGTGAGTTTTCTGGTAACACAGCCGACAGGACATTTGTTTTTAGCAGCTACCTAACACTAATGCTTACATTGATCTTAATTAAATCACAGATCCGTTTCTTATTAACTATTAACTTGGTTCTTATGCAGCCTGAGCTTATGAAGTGCATATTTTGAAACTCAACCGCACGGTTTTATACATTTTTTTTTTTTTTTGATTTCACGTTGCCAGGATTGTTTTTAAGTCTTCTACCTCTAGTCTTCGCATCTCTTCTCTCCAGTGCGTCCTCACGGACTGCTGCCAGAGTTGTATTTCCATCTGTTTATTTAAGTCCTCTGACCAAAAAGCAAGTTAGGTCCATTTTGGCCTGGCACTCAAAACCCAGTGTAATAAGGCACTGAGTGGCTCCCAGGTGCTTACGGAGAAAGTCTGGCAGCGTGGAAAGGGCACGTGTCCATAAGGCAGCAGTCTCGGTTCTAGTCTGACTCCGAAACTTGCTGTGTGCTGACTTAGAAAGTCACTCAGATTTCCTTAACTCTGTTAAAATGATAGCAAAAACAACCCATCTACCTACGGTAAAGTTTTGTACATGTTAGAAAGAGGCTGGGGCAGGAGAATTGCCTGAACCTGGGAGGCGGAGGTTGCAGTAAGCCAAGATCGTGCCACTGCACACTCCAGCCTGGGCGACAGAGTGAGACTTCGTTTCAAAAAAAAAAAGAAAAAGAAAAGATAATACACGTGGAATTGAAGGCCTATAAAACTGCAAGCTGCTGCTAATACAGAGAACGCCAAGCCGCTCTCCCGCTGCTGAAAGTCCTGTATGTTCCCATCCTGACCGACCTTCCAATCACGTTTTCGCTGCATCCTTTCCTGAACATTTAAATGCTTTTATTTCTTACCAGTCCCTAAATACTTCCATATATTCATGCTTCTGTGTGTTTGCTAAAACTGCCTGGAATATTTACCCTAAACTTCCTAGCTCTTTTTCTCTCTCCCTCACCTCCACTGGTAGAACTCCTACCCCTAATTCAAGGCCAAACTCAAATGCCATCTTTCTTAAAGACTTGATTTCTTTGTTTGGAATTAATATCTTCCTTCATAATCCTCCTGTAGAAGTAGATCTGTAGCCTCCACATTTTATTTTCATGTTCTATCCTGTATTCCAGGAAATCTTATTCCTGTTCATTTGCCCAACATGAGGGGCAGCTGCACGTCTTACATACTCTGACCTTCCAGCAATACTCAGAATTGTGCTTTATTTTTATGCCCATTTGTGTAAGATTGAGGTGTAGGCAAGGCAGAAAGTTCAAACCATTTCTAAGCTTACGTTATCTTAAAAAGTAGTAAGAAGATCCTTGTCTGTCTGACTTCAAATATTGGGCCTTTTCTTTTTTCTATTTTGAGACCGAGTCTCTATCCCCTGGGTTGGAGGGTACTGTCCTGATCTCTGCTCACTGCAACCTCCACCTCCCAGGTTCGAGTGATTCTCCTGCCTCAGCCTCCCGAGTAGCTGGGATTACAGGTGCCTGCCATGATGCTCAGCTAATTTTTTGTGTTTTTAGTAGAGACAGAGTTTCACCATGTTAGCCAGGCTGGTCTCGAACTTTTGGCCTCGTGATTTGCACTCAGCTTCCCAAAGTGCTGGGATTACAGGTGTGAGCTACCACGCCTGGCCATCTTGGGCTTTTTCTACAGGGCCTTACAGGCTTCTCCAGCTCCGTCTCCAGGACTCTCAATCAGTGTTTGCCTGTGTGAATTAACACTCAGCTTATTTTCTTCCTCAGCCTCCTCCTCCTCCTTTAGTGCTCCTTTTGGGGAACCGTATTTATCTTTGTTCTGGAATTTTGAAATATACTTTCATGTAATCAGGAGAGCAGAGTTTACTGTGTCCGTGTTGGCCGTCTGTTGCTCTTAAGAAGGTTAAGGGGGTATTGTTTTTCTCCCCAGGATTTCTATGATTTCCACATCACCAATGAGATAGTTCTTGCTGATCAGAATAAATCTAGATCATCAACTACTCAATGTTTCCTGTAACTTCTAAAGTATGACCTTCGGTACCACGTGTTCTGCTCTGATGAAAATCGTGTTAAAAGTCTGCTCTTGAAGAAATGCTCAGTGCATGCTTGGAACAAATCCCTGGGCACTCTCCTTCCTTCACTCTGCTTGCTTGCTTACCTTGGATTGCTTTTCCCGAATTGAACCTTTTCCAAATTATTCCTGCTTCTGACCTCCTACCAGTTCCATGCCATCAGGTAGCCAGATGCAGAATTTAGTCCAGCTCAGGTCTTAGGGTACTTACAGTCCTATGCTTTTACAACTAATCCGTAGTTTTGAAACTGTGCCTGATAAACATATAATGAATTCCAGGGCTCTTTGGCTGAATAATAGTGCCCCAAATTGATATTTATTGAATGCTTATTATGTGTTAGGTACTGGGTTAAGGTCTTATCTATATCGTCTCTTTTCGTGTCAGAGTGCTGAAAGTATTCTCTCCTTAGTAGATGAGAAAACGAGGCTTCTGAAGGTTAATTGACTTGCTTAAGGAGAAATAGGGCTTTATTTTAAGTCTGTCTTGTGCCAAAACCCACAGCCTTGCCAGGAACTCATCATTTCTGTCTTTTCTCACCTGACAGGAACTAGCACTTATGCCTGTTTTTTGAAAATCATTTACTGTTTACAGTCAATTTATAGGTACATATATTTGAATTGTACATAGGTGGTGTAAACTAAAATTAAAATCCTAAGCCCCCAAGTGACTGAAGGGTCTCCTCTCTTGGCCGAGGGAATTCCAAAAAAACCTGAAAAACGGGTTCAGGTCATGACAGTAAAAGGGAAGAGGCCGGCCTTGTCTCGTGAGACCCCCTCCCTGTTGTAGTGTAGACAGAGCTGACGGACACTGAAGGAAATCAAAGTGTTTAGCACAAAATATATGCCTTTGGCATGTTTTGGAGTGGCCTTGCAAAGCTGTCTTTTACGAGAAAAATTTACATTCTGTAGAGAATCCTCTTTCCTTTCAAGGACTTTTCCTAATCCAGGAGAGATTTAACTAAGAGTCTGATATGTTTTAATGTTTGATAAGGTATATTTACCATCTGTTCTCTCTGAAACCTGCTACCTGGAAGCTTTATTTACATAACATGAGCCTTGGCTTCCACAGCCGCCCTGTATCTTAACCCCAAGGATTTCTTTCTGCTGACTTCAACCGTTTAGGAAAAGCTTAACTCTTTCAATCCATTGCCTATCAGAAAATCTTTGAATCTCCTTATGACCTGGAATCCTCCCTCTCTTCTTCCTTCCTGGGTGTCCCACCTTTCCGGACCAAACAGATACATACCTTAGGGGTACTGATTCACGTCTTTACCTGTAACTTCTGTCTCCCTAAAATGTATGAAATCAACCTGTAATCTGACCACCTTGTTTGGGCACATGTTCCTAGGACCTCCTCACGCTGCGTCCTCAAATATGGCTCAGAATAAACCTCTTCAAATATTTTACAGAGTTTGCCTTTTTTTCATAGACAGTGGCTTTAGTATTTTTCTCATAACAATAATTATTATATGAATAATATGTAAATTATTAAATAAACATTAAAAATACTTGCAGTTATTTTCTAACCCTGGATTTTAATATTCTTAAAAAAGCCACAATATATATCATGAGTTTTATAAAAATAATAGGTAACATGTATAGTGAGTTTTCTAGATGGTAGATATTGTTTGAAATGCTTTTCATGTTTTATTTCATTTATCTTCTCAACCCAGCAAAATAGGATTATTATGCTTTTGGTTTTGAGTTGAGGAAAACAGAGGCACAAAGATAGATATCTTTTGCACTAGAGCCTTGCTATTCATGAACCAGGGGCATCTGTATCACCCTGGGAACTTGTTAGAAACAGACTCTCAAGCCACACCCCACACGCCACACCCACAAAATCAGAATATGCATATAATGAGATTCTTAGATATTCATATGCACTTTAAAGTTAGAGACACACTACCCTAAACCACCCAGCTATGAGACTTTGAAACCAGAATTCTCAGACATGACAGGAGATTGCCTTAATCTCAGAATGACAAAATATTTCTGAATGAGAGATACCTAATATGCCAATGGATTATGTGAAACATAAGTAGGGTATTGCTTTTATAAATTATACTTAATAAAAATATTTGTCATAAATTAGTTTTGTATTTGGTGACTTACCACACTCCAACGTCACTTCATCATTCTACTCTCTCCTCCTTCCCTTCTTTTTATTCATTCTTTAAACATTCCCTCTTTTATTCCGCAGGCATTTGTAAAGTGCCTAATATTGTCAGGTATTTTTTTAGGTGTGGGGAAACAAAGAAGAATTACATACAATTCCTGACCTTAAGACACTTAGTGGCATTAGAAGACAGACATTTACAAGTTTAAATGACTGACGTAGTAAAATCACATACACAGAGCAATGGCAAGATGGCAGAAAGGATGTGTTAGCTGAGGTTTCACTGAAGCAGACCCTAAGGTTCAAATGCAAGTGGTGCTTTTGGTAAGTAAAGGAAATGCCAATAGGAGGGTAGTTATGGGAGATGAGGAAGGGAAAGCAGACAAGGCGGGACATTATCAAGCCAGCTACTACGGATGACCAGATGTCAGGAGCATCGCTCGCGTAAAGAGACCACCAGGCAGGCTTTGTGTGAGCAACGTGCTGTTTCCTCACCTGGGTGTGGGTGGGCTGAGTCTGAAAAGAGAGTCAGTGGAGGGCAATGGGATAGGAGTTGGTTTTATAGGTTTGGGGTAGGCAGTGGAAAGTTACAGAAGGTACAGTTCAGGGCAGTTACAAGCCAGGGGGTGTGGCAGAGGGGGGCTGTCACAGGATGCATGGTCACAGGGTAGGGGTTGGTAATCTATCTTGAGGAGGAGAAGGGTGTCATGGGCTACGTGATCACAAGGGTAGGGGTTGTTGATTACAAACAGGAATGATCATAAGCGTGGGGGGTATTGTTTTCAAGCAGAGTGTGGTAAATTACACAGTTACAGGGGTGGGGGTCTTGAGAAACCCATTGTGCCCGGGGAAATTTTTGCAAGGCTGAGCAAGAACAATGGTTGCAGGTTGCAGGGGGAGAGCAATTAGTTGAGGCAGGAACAAGTTGTTTCCCTTCTTTCTGTGGCCACCTGCTTACTTGTGGTTACTTCAGACTTTCTGGCTTCTGGGGACCATCTAGAGGTACATGTGCAGGTCACCAAGGCTATATTGGCCAGGCTTGGACTTGGAAGCCAGGCACTAGAATCAAACCCCATTGGGAGATTTGGGGGGAGTTAGTATAAAACACAAGCCGTAGCCTTGTTTTCTGTCCAGAGTTGGGAGTTGGAATGTTTGTATCTCAACTTCCGTTAGTCATAGGTTGAAGTTGCTTCAGAGAATATTCATTTGGACCGATTTGGGCTTGCTCCACAGGCAAACATGTGTCCTTGGGCAAAGAAATGCACATACCAGCAGGTGGAAATCAGGCTTGAATGCCCTCATTGGTGAGGGATAGGGATATGGACCAGACATCCAGAGCCTCTTACTTAAACCAGACTGAGGAGCTCAGGGAACGCTCCACTGCAGAAGTGATTCTTGAGTCTACTGTTGATGGCAAAAGATTTCCACTAGGCAGATACAGTGGAATTATAAATATCTTTTCCAGGAAGAAAGAACAGCATGTTCAAAGACAGAGAGGCTGAAAGAATATGAACATTTAAGAAACTAAAAGTCATTTAATGCTCCTCAAGTCTGAGAGGCTACACCGAGAAACGAAACGGGACTGGTGGATTGCACCAGATGAGCAGGGCTCTGTGTGCTATGCCATGTTCAGTTCTTCCTCACAGGAAGCAGGAAACCACTGAAGATTTCTGAGTGGAGGAATGACATGTTCAGATTTACGTTTTTCAGAAAATCACTTTGGCTAAAGTACTGGAAATTGATTAAAGGAGTTAGAATCAAGGCAGATTTTGTGAAGAGCTTTAGCAAGACAAGATGGGTAAGGGTGGCAGTGAGACAGGACGGCAATTTTGAGACAGTTTATATGGTAAAAAGATGGAATTTTCTGTGGCTATTGTGCTAAAATAGGTGAAACGGGGGCAGGTTGATGTCAGGGAGGGACTCGGGATGACTCCAAGACTCTGGAATGGGTGACTGTGTCCTGACCCGTAAGAGGCCACACAAGAGGAGGTCGAGGGAAGGAGGAAACCAGGAAGTTGGAGTGTGGAGAGCAAACGTGTGAGAGAGGGAAGCTCAGAGGAAACAGTGGCTGGGTGCCTGTGGATCATTCAGGAGGACAAGTTTTGTAGGAAAAAGAGGCACAGCTCTGGTGGTTGAAAGTCTCACTAAATGATGCCGTATATTCTCTCTTCACATCAGGGTATCAAATGCAGCATTCCCAGATTTTGCAGTTGGGTTAACTCCTCAAAGGAGGAGAAAAACAGATAGAACTAAGAAAAGCATATATTATTTCACCTTGTAGAAATCCAGATGTCTAATAGCTGATGTTTTGGGAACCGACGTAACTTGGCAGCCTGATTTTCAAGTCAATTTTCCTCACAATTTGTTTGGAATCGTGGTCCCTCGTGTAAAGAAATACTTGTATAGCCAGTAGAGCTAACGATGACTTACCTAAAAGGCAGTTTTAAAAAAGAAAATCCTTTGGAAGGCTGAGGTGGGCGGATCACTTGAGGCCTGGAGTTTGAGACCAGCTTGGCCAACATGGTGAAACTCCATCTCTACTAAAAATACAAAATTAGCCAGCATTGTTGTACACACCTGTAATCCCAGCTCCCAGCTACTCAGGTGGGAATTGGCACGAGAATTGCTCAAGCCCAAGAGGCAGAGGTTGCAGTGAGCTGAGATTGCACCACTGTACTCCAGCCTGGGTGACAGAGGGAGACTCTGTCTCAAAAAAAAGAAAAGAAAAAGCCCTCTACAATCTTACAGTCTAAAGGGAGTTGAGACATTTAGGCTGAAAACTTTGGGCCATACATTATTCATTCTTCCTCTTGACTACCATATAAAAATGTGCTAGATATTGATACCTGCAGCCAATGCCAGGGATTGTCAGAGCCACACGTTTCTAACCACCTGAGACCTGGAACGGCCTCAGGGTACACCCAGTGGTTCAGACTAAATAATAGAATTTTGTAAGTGTACCATTATGTGAAAAACATTGGGAAATATTTTCATAATGTTTGCTTAAAGTCAAAATTCATTCATTAACAAATACTTATTCAAGTCTGACTCTTTTTCTTTTCTTTTCTTTTTTTTTTTTTTTTTGAGATGGAGTCTTGCTGTGTTGCCCAGGCTGGAGTACAGTGGCATGATCTCGGCTCAGTGCAACCTCTGGGTTCAAGCCATTCTTCTGTGTCAGCCTTTCAAGTAGCTGTGACTACAGGCGCATGCCATAATGCCCGATTAATTTTTGTATTTTTAGTAGAGACAGGGTTTTACCATATTGGTCAGGCTGGTCTTGAACTCCCGACCTCAGGCAATCCACCCACCTCGGCCTCCCAAAATGCTGATATTACAGGCAGGAACCACCACACCCAGCCTGAAGTCTGACTCTGTTCTAACTGTATAGTATTGGGCTCATTTTTATAGTTTCCTAACAAAAAATAGCCTTAATATTTGACTAAATTCTTTGAGTGGGAATAAGAAAACACATCATGAATCATAACATCTTTTCATTTAAACACAAGTCATGAGGGAGAAACGATGTCTTAATATTTATTTTTTTCCTATAATTTCTCAAATACTTCTTTAAACAAAGCATTTATTTAAATGTAGTGAATGAAGGAACAAGATCATCTCAGCCTTATTAATGAATTCGTATGAATTCGTATACTGAATGCATATAATTGAATTTTAACTCTGAGTTAGGTACTAATGTAGTTGAATGCATGAATACAAAAACACATTTTCAGCTCTAAAAGAATGGTGTCCTCTCAAGGAACACGCTTGGGAGTGACTGAGGATGCAGCAAGATGTGCTGACTGGCATTGGGCAAAGTGTTTCTGGAGCCAAAAAGATGTTCAGAGGGTTTTGGCCAAGCACTGAAGAAGAAAGAATCTTTCTCTTGCTTCTTTCTTTGAAGTCCTGGGCTTGAGAGTTTGCTCCCTTTATATGTATTTTCAGTTTGAGAACAAAATGTATGCTCTAAGTATCATGTGGTCAATATCACACAAAAAATATTGTAAGGTACATGCCGGACACTTACGGCATGGTCTTCTCAGCCATTCCTTCTCTGGGAACTGCCCCTTGATCCGTTCCACTGTACAAATGTCACAGAGGTGACCTTTTTGGATTCATTCTGTAAAATAGAACTCTACTTCATGATGAGGGACAATCACCAGATCCAAATTCAATTAGAATCTCTTTCATAGAATTCTCCTACCATGACCCGCAGAATGAGATTCCTTTTCTCTGAGAACTGGACATTTGTGTAGCAGGAGCCTTGGGAGTCTTACACTGCCATGTGAATCTAAGGATAAGGGAAACCAGTTCAAACACAGAAGTGACCATATACAAATAGAGGAGGAGAAACGAAGGACAGAGGGAAAGTTTCAGTGACTTTGTACCACTGGTTCCAGACCCTTCTGGCGGCATCCACACTCTTAAGCCTCAGTGATTCTGGAGGAGCCTGATAATGAAGTGCCATCTTCTGCTTAGGCTAATTAGAAATGGTTTCTGAAATTTAAAAAATATCCTAAATAACTTGCAGTGGGCATCTGTTGCTTACTCCTCAGAATTCTCCCTTGACTCCCACCCACCCACCTTCTTCTTTTCTACCAGCATCCAGCTATTTCTTTTGGGAAACTTCTTTAACATTCTTAACCATTTTAGGCCTGACTTCGCCTTCAGGTCCAGGGAGGGCCCTCGCCGCCCGTCTTCAAAGCCCCTTACTCTTTGCTTATAGCAGTTGACTTAAGAGTGGGCCCGTGACAACCTCCCTTCCTTCCCTCTTAACTGGACGTGGGAAGAAGGTGCCAAGTAAGAGATTTTGGGAAAATACTCCCATCCTCTTTTAAAAGACTGACCGGGAGAAATGTTCTCATTTCTTACAGAAAATGTGGCATGAGGACATGAGGTCTGGAACTTCCCCTGGTCTTCCTTTAGGGAAGGAACGCAGAAAGGGGTTGAAGCTGACTCAGAAGGAGGGAGGAGCTGAGAGCGTGCAGAGAACCAGAAACGGAGGCCTCTGGAAGTCAGCACTCTTCCTGTACATTTATTTTTTCTTTCCTTCCTTCCTTCCTTCTTTCCTTTTTTTTGCTTTTAGAAATTTGAATCAGATTTACTCTTATTTCTAATCAAAAGCATCATAACCAACAGTAACTTTGTTTTTTCTTTTTTCGTTTTTTTTTTTTTTTTTTTTTTTTTTTTTGCTAACATCTTGCTGCCTGAAAATCACTCTGGTGTATGGACTCTGGGTTTATAAAATTTAATCACCTCTGGGCTGCTCCTTGTGAGCTGTTGGTCTTCTAGTGTTGCTCTTCCTTACATAGTACAGTGAGACTCCCTTTGACAGGTCACGATAACACATTAGGAACGGAATGTTAGAGATGAGAGGAGGAATGAGATGTGCTGTTTTGATTAGGGACATCCTGGTGCAGTATTCTGTACTCAGGCATTGGAGTAACCTTAAAACGTTAGCTTTTAGGGCACTCTTTTTTTGTGAATACTTTCAACTCAGATTCTTAGATTTTTAGGCTTCCGTTAAGGATTGGAAGGCTTCTGGTGAGGCATTTTGTCAACTTGCCCCTCCTGAAGCCGACCACCTCTCCGCACGTTGTTAACTGATGGGCTTTAACTTAGACAGTTACTTGTTGTAAAAAGGAGTGATAAAATTTTCTGACAACTTAAGACCAATTGTCCCTCTGAAAGGACAGATATTTCTATAATTGAACTTGTCTTCCTAGCTAGCCCGTTGCACCTGAGAGAGTGAAATATGTGTTTCTTTGTTAGCACCAAGCATTGGATTTTTATTTCTCTGCTGGAAGAGTCAGAATTCTCCTATTTCCCTTAAACGTAGACAAGTTAAAATTCTCTTCCCTTTCATTCCTCCTTTTCCTTCTCTTTGTCTTTCCTTCTCATTCTAAGGAACTCAAAGAATATTTTTTCTGGAAGCATCAACTACCTTTAAACTTCTCACGATAAAACCAATGAATTGACTGCAAACTCGTCCAGCCAAATATTTATTTACACTTAACTCAAATTACCAGATAACTGTGAATAAAATAATAAACCAGAATTATCTGCTGACTGACTTCTCTATTTCATATTTTAGATATCTGACCTTTTATGAAAAAGCTGTTTTTAGATTTCCAAGCCACATGATCATAAATATTAGCTGCCTTTTTTTCTCCTTGGAAGATAAGTAAATTTGGACAAACATGTTTTAACTATTTTCTAGACTGTGTTCCTTTGTCACAATATCCTTCTAGTGTATTAGAACTTCAACTGCTTGATAAGATGTGTTCTTAGTGTTACTAGTTAAAAGCAGGGCCTCATATAGTGACGTATAGAAGTCACACTCCAGACCGTAATTTTTTTTTTTTTCCTGAGGTGGAGTCTCACTCTGTTGCCCAGGCTGGAGTGCAGTGCCACGATCTCAGCACACTGCAACCTCCGCCACCTGGGTTGAAGCCCTTCTCCTGCCTCAGCCTCCTGAGTAGCTGGGACTACAGGTGCACGTGTGCGCCACCACACCTGGCTAATGTTTGTACTTTCAGTAGAGACGGTGTTTCACCATATTGGCCAGGCTGGTCTTGAACTCCTGACCTCGGGTGAACCACCCACCTCGGCCTCCCGAAGTGCTGGGATTATAGGCGTGAGCCACCGGGCCTGGCCAGATGATAACTTCTTAGAGTGCTGTGATCTACAGGACTTGTGACTGAAATAATCAAGTTTAGAAAAGAACTCTAACATGCACCGTGCTTTCATAATACATTAAATGAGAGCGGAGTGTAGGTGTTGAAGACGTGGAACCAGGGCTACTGCACAGAGGGGTTCAGTGGTTCACCCAAGGTCACGAAGCTGGTTAGCTCACGTCCTCCTACCCTGCAGCCAGGTCCCCAACCAGAAGAACCATCAGTGCAGAGGCTCATTCAGCGTTTTGCGGGAGCCAGGCACAGCCTCACGCGCGGTACTTTATCAGTCTCCTGCTTTCCAGCGAGATTCTCAATGGCAGGAATTTTAATGCTGTGTGTCTTACGCCTGTCCAGTGTGACATCCCCAAAGCTGTGAGTTTAAGTGGACCCTCACGGGCCGGCAAGATCGGGTGGGATTTTTGACAGAAGCGAGGCTGAGGGCGGGAGTTTGGATGGTGGGGAGAGGACCCATTGCTGTGGTCAAGAGAAGTGATGGCTTTTTGTAAGAATAACTGCCAGCTAATGCTACTGGCTTAGTTCCATGTCAAGGTGCCTGTACTTCACAGGTGGTTGAAGAAGTTGGGTGTCTTCTCCCCTTCTTCCATAACAAATCCCTTAATTTTTTATCTGGTCACACCTGCAGCAGTGGTAGGTGTGACTTCCAGGGACTGTTCTTAAAGAGTGGAACTTGCGTTTCTTTTCTGCTTCTGCCCCCTGCCTGGAGCGGGGACTGAACAACTCCCGCTCTCGGAACCACGGTGTACTGTGAGGGAAACTTCGGGGTGAGTCAGTAAGGTATTCTCTGATACTGTGAAGGGCCATGCCCATCCTGGAATGAATATCGTTGGCGCCTTGAATGTGCGAGTAAAGGAAATTTCTCTCTTAAGTCATATTCATTACTTACTTTGTTTGCTACTCAAAGCTGAAATAAATCCTAACTAGTCCACGTGTATCATATAATGTGATCCTGACAGTGACCCTGACAGTGACCCAAGCGCTATGATGATCTCCATTGGCAGGGGAAGAAAATGAGGCTCAGAAAACATAAGTCACCTTCTCGGGGTCACATAGCTAATGAATGCTAAAGCTGGGGTTCTGACGCCCGCTCTTCAGCACCATACCATATTCACCACATATGGGGCAAACTGGACAGAAGAGCCCCACCAGTCCTACGTCTGTAGTCAGAACACCTTTCTAAAAAGACTAAATGATGAATCCGACTCTTCAGTGGACTGTTTAGTCAATGTGGATACTTCAGTGCAAAGCCCTTTCGTAATCAGATTCCTGGTAGGGAATACATGATATTTTGGTTAGGATTTTTTTGATGTCTGTTTACTAAAAGTTTAATTCAAATTGTCTGGACTAATTAAAAATTGTGTTAGCGTGAAACCCCGTCTCTACTAAAAATACAAAAAATTAGCTGGGCATGGTGGCGCGTGCCTATAATCCCAGCTACTCAGGAGGCTGAGGCAGGAGAATTGCCTGAACCCAGGAGGCGGAGGTTGCAGTGAGCCGAGATCGTGCCATTGCACTCCAGCCTGGGTAACAAGAGCGACACTCCGTCTCAAAAAAAAAAAAAAAAAAAAAAAAAAAAAAAAAAAAAAAAAATTGTGTTAGCTCACATTAAAGGAGATTCAGACATAGGGTGGGCTTCGCGGTTGGTTGATTCAGCAGCTAAACGACGCTATCAAGAAAAAAGGTTCTTTTCACCTCTGTTCCACGACCCATGGCGTCAGTGCCATCTGGAAGCTGATTCTCCTTGTGGTAACTAGGAGGCTGCTTGCAGCAACCGGGATTCCTCACTGTCTTACTCACATTTAGCGGAGAGACATCTCCTGCCATTCTTTTTTTTTTTTTTTTTTGAGAAGGCGTTTCGTTGTTACCCAGGCTGGAGTGCAATGGCGCGATCTCGGCTCACCGCAACCTCCGCCTCCTGGGTTCAGGCAATTCTCCTGCCTCAGCCTCCTGAGTAGCTGGGATTACAGGCACACGCCACCATGCCCAGCTAATTTTTAGTATTTTTAGTAGAGACGGGGTTTCGCCAGGTTGACCCGGATGGTCTCGATCTCTCGACCTCGTGATCCACCCGCCTCGGCCTCCCAAAGTGCTGGGATTACAGGCTTGAGCCACCGCGCCCGGCTTCTCCTGCCATTCTTTTACAATTAAGGTAGAGCTTTCCCAGGAGCTTCCTCCCGACCTTCTCCTGTCCAGTTGGTTGTGGGTATGGTCTGAAGGGGGCATCAATACATCCATGGTAATTGGCGCCATGGGAGTGGGTGAGGTGGCAAGCACATTCCCTTTGATGTTTAGAAAAGGACTCTCCCTCTGGGTCAAATAGTTGGAAATCTGCCTACATCTCTTCTTCGCCTAAGATTGGCCCTGGCCCTGCGTTAGGACTTCAGTGGTGAATAACTCCCCTCCCGACTTGACCAGGACATTCCCTCCCTTCTTAACGATATGTGGTAACAGGGATGAGGTGGTCCTGGGGAGTGGCAGACCGAGAAAATCGGAGGGCTTGGGGAAGAACCCCAAGGAGCACATCTTCTTTTCGCAGCCTGTGTCCAGAACTGCAGAGAAGCTGCTGTCATGACAGATCCACAGCGGAGGGATCCTGTCACCTCCTGCATCCTAAATAGCTTCTCTCTGTTAACATAGCCTGATACCGCATCAGATTTTGGAGGAGGATGAAAAGCTGTCGACTTCTGCTAACTTGAACTCCTACCTACTTTTCATGTAGGCTACTCCTCAGATACATCCCTACCAGGCAAAGGGGGTTGGAAGATAAGCCTGGAAGTGAGAAAAAGAGTCTAAAGGGAGTTGTTAAGAAAATCAGATGTGCCGGGTGCGGTGGCTTATGATCATAATCCCAGCACTTTGGAAGGCTGAGGCAGGTGAGTCACTTGAAGTCAGGAGTTCAAGACCAGTCTGGCCAACATGGCAAAATCCATCTCTACTAAAAATACAAAAATCAGCTGGGCATGATGGTGGATGCCTGTAATCCCAGCTACTCAGGAGGCTGAGGCAGGATAATCACTTGATCCTAGGAGGTGGAGGTTGCAGTGAGCCGAGATTGTGCCATTGCACTCCAGCCTGGTAACAGAGTGAGACTGCATCCAGAAAAAGAAAAAAGAAAAGAAAAGAAAAGAAAATCAGATGCTGCAGACTTGGTGTTACTAACAGTCTGGCTTATCCCTGTCTAGTCCATTTGTGAGTGAGAACACTTTTTTCTCCAGTTATAGCTCTACGTTATTTTGATGTGTTTAGCTTTGGCTCAACTTCCAACGTCTTGAAGGCATGCATCAAATAAGACTTGCTGTATGGAGGGTCATTGTCTGTTATTACATAGTCCTCTGTCTCTCTGAAGCAGTGAAGTGCATGAAATGTGGTTAACTCTTCTCAAGCCCTGCTGTGAGGACTGGCTCACCTCCTTCACCCTCTCCTCCAACGGGCGCTACCTTCCAGGACTCAGTACTTCTCCACCAGCCCCGTCAAGTGCATTTTCTTTCCTCCCTCCCTCCCCTCCCCCTCCCTCTCCCCTCCCCCTCCCTCTCCCCTCCCCTTCCCCCTTTACCTCCCCTCCTCTCTCCTCCCCAGCCCTTCCTTCACTCCCTTCCCTAAAGGACTTAGCTTGACTTTACAGAGAGCATCACCACTATTGAATGTAAGTGTTGACATATATAGACATTCCCTGGCTCTGACTTTGATGCTTTTTGACAACTTCAGGAAACCATTTTGGCCGATGGCAGTGAGCAGAAGAGTTTTATTTAATTTCTGACATCTTAGCTAAAGAACAGCTTGGAGCTGCTTAAGGTGATGATAACAACCCAAAAGAGCGTCTCCTGTGGCCTAACGAATAAAAAAAGAAATCACCAGGTGACAGAGAGCCTGAAATACGAAAGGCTGGGATATTATTCTGCAGGAATGTGACACCAATCTCAAGTAAAATTTATGAACATGGCTTGGGCAGCAATATAGAGTTGGATTGGAGACAGGGCGATGAGTTAGGAGACTGTAATAATAGTTTACATGAGAAGTCAGCCATGTGCCTGAACCAGGGCGGTGTCACCAAATAATTCGGTGCAATGTAATAGTAAATTAAACATCAGCTACTTCATGCCAAACACTAATCTAAACCACATAGGGAGTAATTATAGAGACACATGAGACACATTCCCTGTCCTGTAAGAAGTAGCAATTAAGTAGCTGATGAAATAAATATACCAAATTAAAACAGAGGGTGAGCTACGATTGCTGATTAATTATGAAAATAACAGTTCAGATATCTTTAGCTGGAATAAATCAAGAAACAAAGCAAAGTGGCATTTTTGTTGGTATTTAATGAATGTGTTGAATTTAAGGAAGATAAAGGAGAGATTATTCAGGGTGGAGAAACACTCTAAATTGAAGGAGAGAAGAAAGGCAGGGTTACATGTTGTATTGTGCTATGATATTTTTGTAGGTGGACATTTTTAATGGGAATGCATATTTGAAAAGTAGTCCATTGATTCATTTTTTAACAAATATTAAAAGTAAATAGATAAATATTTATGAAGGACTTCTCTGAGATATGTTATTCTCCTGTTATTACATCCAAATTTTCCCTTCGCCTAAAACCTCTCTCTCTTCCCTTAAGTTCTGCTCATGTTTTAAGGCTCAGATCAAGTTTCACCTCCATAAGATATTTCCAAGGGTACATGGGTCATATCTTCAGTTAAGTGGTCACTAACTGGACCATACCGACTCACTCCATTTTCAAAGTAACTAATAAAGTTCCATATATGGGGGACACTCATTGCTCATTGATGACCTTATTAACTAATGGGCTGGTTGATTGACTCACAAACTCTTAAATAAAAATCCATAAATTATTTTGTCCGAATATGCTAAATTCACTTGTGAAAAATAACAGTTTTCTTCAGAAGCCTACATAGTTTTCATCTTGGCTCCACATTTTGGCCTTGCAAGTTTATAGTAAAGCTAAACTATGTCGATTTTGGATAAGATCCTAATGTTAGATATTCTCAAATCCCAAGTTAATCTGATGTTTTTATGGTTTTTAAAATACACTGGCCTATAGGGAAGCTTTCTTTAGGAGTGATTCTGTGTGTTTATTAAGCTGGTGTATATCTTAGACAGGTGCAGGCGTCACACCAAAATCAAAATAATGAGAAAGAAAAACGGGCCAAAAAGGAAGAGTGAGAAGCAACTATTTCCTGCTGTCTATCTGGGGTGAAGCGGGAGTTGATTTTGTTGTTGTTGTTGCATTTACAATTTCCAGGCTCACGGGGCTGTTCCCACTTCCATCCCAAAGTGCTATCCCAGTCTTTAGCTGCAGAATGCAAGCACAGGTAATCTACAATGAGTGCATTTTGAAACTGCACTGCTGCAAGAACTAAGAAAAGTATGCAGTTTACATGAGCTGTGCTGTAGTCTGAGAAAGACCAGATATAAAGATTTTGTTTGAAAAGCAGGTGGCACTTAGTAGACCTCTTCCCTGTTTGCAGGGAAGCTTACAGTATTAAATCTCCACTTGGCACAAACCAGTATATTCTCACGTAGGGTTATTTTCTTGCAAAATGGCCACTGAGTATTGTAACATAAATGTCAGGACTTAAAAGTTCTACTTCTTTCTAATTTCTTCTGTTTCTGTTTTTCAGATTCCAGAGCTTCACAAATCTTATAACACTTTATAAAAGTTCTAGTAACATGTTTAACATTTTAAGAACAACAAATAACTATTTCAGAAATGAATTGTAGTCATCCCACAATTATTTTCAGAAAAATCATTTACCACTGAAAATGTTAATACTAATGAAGTACTTCTCAACTTTGATATATTTCTTAACCAGAGTATGTAAAAAATAACTCAGAAACAGTTTTGACCACGAAATCAGTAAAGTAGTGCTAAATAATAAAAAATATAGTAATATGATATAGGAACATATGCTGCTGCCAAGGATGGCTCACGCCTGTAATCCCTTGACTTTGGGAAGTCAAGGTGGGCAGATCACCTGAGGTCAGGAGGTCAAGACCAACCTGGACAACATGGTGAAACCCCGTCTCTACTAAAAATACAAAACAGTTATTCAGGCATGGTGGCACACACCTGCAATTCCAGCTACTCTGGAGGCTCAGGGAGGAGAATGGCTTGAACCCGGGAGGCAGAGGTTGCAGTGAGCTGAGATTGCATCACTGCACTCCAGCCTGGGTGACAGAGCGAGACTCCGTCTCAAACAAACAAACAAACAAACAAGCAACAACAACAACAAAGAATATGTGCCACATATGTAACATTAAATATTATAACCAAGTTTAAATACTTTAAGAGAAATAGGTGAAATTGGTTTGAATAATATATTTTATGTAAGCCAGTGTATTTATCATCTCAACATGTAATCAATATGATAAAGTATGAAAGAGACAGTTTATGTTTTTTTTATTTAGTCTTCAAGTTTCAGTGCATAGTTTACAGTTGCAGCCCCTGCAGATCCCTGTCAGACGCGTTTCATGCTAAACAAGTGTTAGGCAAGGCAGTCCCCAGGCCTGTCTTTGATTTGATAAGCTCTCAGTTATGATTATATGATTTAAAAACCTAACGTGGACTTCATGTTGACATATTATTTTTATGTTCTAACTACTTAAACAATCATACACATTTCTTTTTTAACTTGTGCAAAGCAAACTGTTAACCACTTCCTCACTTGAAATGCATTCTAAAAAGGAAATATACAAGATGGAACTGAATAAAAATATCCTAGGGGTAAGAGTTAAAGATTTTCTCACAGAAAGTTCCATTTTAGAAACGGTAAAACTTAGTTTAGTTGTGCCTCTTTGTACTCCAGTGATGATCTGTTCCTTCCCTCCTACTCTGCCACCGTGATGTGGCCTGCTTCGTGTCATCCTGCTGTCACTTCATAGTCTTTTCCCTGTGCCCTTGGAATTAGAGTTTCCTCTCTCCAATTTACCCTACATATGGAGCAAGACTATTTTTCATAAACACCGATTTTGCCATACGTTTTCCATTTGAAAAGATTTATTGCCTTTCTATTTCCAAAGCAGCGTGCAAAGACTTCCAGATTAAAAGTCAACTGATGAGATTCTGGTCGTAACGCCATTAACTTTCTAGCTAACTTGGGAATCATCACCTCTTAGGACCTCAGCTATTTCGCTGTGAGGGAGTTGACTGGATTGCTAACGTCTCTCCCAGCTCGAAAACCCTGCTTAGTTTTGGATTATTTTCTGCGTTCTGTCCGTACTCTGACAATTGTAATTTCTCCCCCCAAAACAATCTGACATAAAATTACCTCTTCATTCCATCTGCTTTCCTGTCTGTTCCCACTAACAAAACTCCTATTGCTTCACTCATGTTGACTTTCTGTCTGGATAGACCCCATTCCATTTATTCTACCTGTAGACCTCAAGACCAAGCTCAGCTTCCCATGACATAGGTTTTATTAATCTCTTCATCCAGTCTTGCTGAGTGCCCGCTCTGTGCAAAGCACTGGGACATCATGCCAAATCAAAGAGAGAGGTTGCCTGCTCCTGTGGAGCTTATATTCTGCTGAGGTCAATAGAAAATGACCAAATGAGCAAATAAATAAGATAATTCTAGGTGTGGCAAATGCTTTTGAAGGAAATAAGCTATGCAGATAAGGAGGACACGAGCTGTTCTAGAAAGGCACATGTTTGCCTGTGCAGAGGCTTGTTAGAGACTGTGAGAGTTTGCGTTCACTGACTGATAAATTAAGGTAAAGCCTGGTTCTGCTTTGCAATAATAAATCTTTGGATGCAATAGACATAAAAGTTGTTTTAGCTAAACCATAACTTTCTATTAATTCCAAAATAATTTTTATGTATAAAAAGAATAATCTTTTCAGCAACTCATTACACCCAGTATTATTAAAGACCTAAAATATAGATATCCCTTGAGGAGCTATTTCTTTCTTTCTTTTTTTTTTTTTTTTGAGACGGAGTTTCGCTCTTGTTTCCCAGGCTGGAGTGCAATGGCGCGATCTCGGCTCACCGCAACCTCCGCCTCCTGCGTTCAGGCAATTCTCCTGCCTCAGCCTCCTGAGTAGCTGGGATTACAGGCACGCGCCACCATGCCCAGCTAATGTTTTGTATTTTTAGTAGAGACGGGGTTTCACCATGTTGACCAGGATGGTCTCGATCTCTTGACCTCGTGATCCACCCGCCTCAGCCTCCCAAAGTGCTGGTATTACAGGCTTGAGCCACCGCGCCCGGCCTTGAGGAGCTATTTCTTAACCAGGCCTACCAGGTCTACCCAACTATTTTGCTGATGTTATTATAATATACCAGGTTAGTGTTTCTAGATAAGCTTTATCCTTCTAATTGTTTTTAAAAATAGTTTATTTCCTTAGGTAGCATCTAACAGGCTTCTCTTTGGTGCCCTGTCATGTCGCTGATGTTTTCATCCAGTCCATCCTTTCAGCTGAAAACCTGCCTCTATATAGGATTTTTTTTTTTTTTAAAGCTGTAAACCTCAGCCATCCAAACTCATTGAGCTGCTAAACCACAGGCTACCTCTGAGATTTCCACTCCGTTAAATTAATGTGAAGGCAGTCGACCTGTGGGGAGTCCAACCCCATCTCTTTCTCTTAGAAATTGCTGCTTTCGAATTACCTGGATTTTTGACTACAGCTTTTACCTGAGAGCTCTCCTGACTGCAAACAGCAGAATCCATTTCCTCCCACAGGAAGAATGGGGTGGAAAGAACGTGGAGCTGACAGGCTGCCAAGACTTCTGTTGTCATCTTGATTCAACCAACTGAATCAGTTGCTCAGCCTTTGATACCACACTAAGCTTCTATCAAGACTGTTTTCTTACTTGTTCATTGAAGACAGAGCAAGGTGATTATCCCTCACCCAAAATGCTTAGGACCAGAAGTGTTTTCGTCTTGTATTTCTTTGGCTTTTCAAGTATTTGCATAAGCATAATAAAATACACTGGGGAGGGGACCCAAGTAAAACACAGAATTCATTTATGTTTCAAATACACCTTATATTTCTAGCCTAAATGTCATTTTATACAATATTTTTAATAAGTTTGCTTATAAAATAAAATGTGTATACACTCCATCAGAAAGCAGAGGTTTCACCATCTCAGCCACCCTTGTAGACAATCCGTGTCTGTCTGGCATCACCATTATTCCTGACTCTGAATTTATCTGTTACCAATAAGTAATCATTTTCTTATACTTATTCATACATCAGTACGTAACAGTAAAAATAGGACATGTCATTAATACAGTGAAGAAAGAATGCATTCTAGGGAAGTAACCGGTGCTGCGGCATCACCAGAATACCTGTGTCAGCTGTTACCCATGGCAACGAACCACGGCAAGCTTTTGGTCTCCACCCATGATGCTGCGTTTTTATCAAAAGGTTACTGTGCACTGTGTTTTATTTTTCTAGAAGAAATATCAGAAGCAGCTGAGGGACCAGGAAGTGGGGTCCTCTAGGGCTGCAGGGGCACTCTGCTGGATGGCTTTTTAAAATGTTTCCTCCAAAGTCATCTGCTTCACTAAGGACAGTTTTTATCTCAGACATGTCTCTTTGCTTTTGTACACTTTTGGTGTGATTCTTTTTCTGTCACGAACACAGGCTGCCCCCGTCCTTCAGTAAGCTCTTCACACATTTTCACACGTCATCCATGCACACTTTTCTGCAGTGTTAACGGAGCCATCATTGTTGTGTACCTACATTTTGACAGCAACCCGTCACATGAGGTCAGGTATAGAATTTTTTACTTGTGGCATCCTATCAGCACTCGTAAGGTTTTAGATTTGGGAGTGTTTTGTTATTTCAGATTTTCAGATTGTGGATCCTCACCCTATATCACTATCAACCTCATAAACAGTTTTAAGAGATGTAAGAAATACTGCATAAGTTGTGCTTAACCACGATGCTGGGCAATTAGTAGACATCTGAATTTGTCTACTTAAAAACCTCATCACAACATTGAATTTCTCCATCTAGGAAAACCTGTTCATCACCATAAATAACTTACACAATCAACTCCAAAGCTACTAGCAGGCTCTTCTGATTTTGGCTCAACTTTCTTTTCTAGCTTTCTTTTACAGTTTCTTTTTTTTTTTCAGACTTTTTTTTTCTTTTCTTTTTTTTATTGCATTTTAGGTTTTGGGGTACATGTGAAGGACATGCAAGATTGTTGCATAGGTACACACATGGCAGTGTGGTTTGCTGCCTTCCTTCCCCTCACCTGTATCTGTCATTTCTCCCCATGCTATCTCTTCCCACCTCCCCACCCCCCCGTCCCTCCCCTGTTTCCCCGCAACGGACCCCAGTTCTTTCACAGTTTCTTAAACGACCCTCTTTCCCCTCCACTCACTCGCTCTGGCCTGCCACCAAGCAGACATCTCACTGCCCCTTGACAGCACCAGCTTCTTGGGCAGTCCATACGTTTAGCCTTTTGTATGTACTGTTTTCTTGCCTGAAATGCCCTTTTCTTCTCTGATTGATATTTTTCTTGTTTTGCAAGTCCTTGATAAAATTTAACTTCTGCAGAATTTCACAGATGAATCCCAGAGAACGAATACTTCCTTCTTCTGGTTGCCTGCATTATTTTGTTCATACCTCCACGATAGCATTTTTATTTAAATAACGTCTATCTCAAAACATTACTGTTTTCTGTATTTACTTGTAGAGACATTTCCCCTGTCAATCAAATTGTTTCAGAAGAGTAAAAGGGACTCTATGTCTTGGTCAGTGTCCACTTTGTTTGTTTGCTATTTTTTAACATTTAAAATATAGGCTCTAGAGAAGGAGTTCTGGACTGTCTATAGAGCTTTTAGTGGTCTCTTCCCTTGGATAGGAAAAAAAATACACATTATTTTTACTAGCCCCTAATTAAATGTAGAATTTTCTTCCTTTGTGAATCTAAGAAACAAGCCAGGCCAGACACAGGCGGTCATGTCTGTAATCCCAGCACTTTGGGAGGCCAAGGTGGTCACCCTTGAGGTCAAGAGGTTGAGACCAGCCTGGCCAACATGGTGAAAGCCCGCCTTTACTAAAAATACGAAAAACAAGATCAATCAGGTGTGGTGGCACACGCCTGTAGTCTCAGCTACTAGGGAGGGTGAGGCACGAGAATCACTTGAACCTGGGTGATGGAGGTTGCAATGAGCTGAGATGGCATCACTGCACTCCAGCCTGGGCAACAGAGTGACACTCATCTCAATAAAGAAAAGAAAGAAAGAAGAAACGAAATAAGCCATAGTAGCAGTAGCAGTACATGTGACTGCCACAAATAGAATTTGCAGATCTTTTTATGTTACAATTGTAGAAGATTGTTATTTACAAAATTCAGTAGTGACTAGACCGGATACTAGATCTTGTTTAAAGTGTTAATAAAGTCCAAACAGTATATTACTCTATCATAGTTTTTTAATGAAATGTTTTATTTCAAAATAATTGTAGATTCTCAGGCAGTTGTAAAAAAAAAAAAAAAAAAAAAAGATAGATGCTGTGTACTCGCTGCCTGGTTTTCCCCAGTGATAGCATCTTGCAAAACTATAGTAAAATATCAGAACTAGGATATTGATACCGATGCAGTCAAGATATACAGAACATTTTCATTGCCACAAGGATCCCATATGTTGCCCTTTTATAGCCTCGTACTTGCCTTCCATCCCAGCCCATCCCATCCCATCCCATCCCATCCCATCCTTAAACCCTGGCAACCACTAATTTCCTCTCCATTTCTATAATTTTGTCATTTCTCAAATGTTATTTAAATGAAATCCCACAGCATGTAACATTTTGTGAAGACCTTTCTACTCAGTACAAGTCTCTGGAGATGCATTCAAGATGTTGCGGTTATCAGTGGCTTGTCCTTTTATTGCTGACTGGTATCCTGCAGTGTGAATATACTACAGTTTGTTTAACCCATTGGAAAACATCTGGACTGCCTTGGTTTTGGCTATTACAAATTAAACTATTTAAACATTCATGTATATGTTGCTGTGTCGACATAAGTTCCCACTTCTCTGGAATAACTGCCCAGGAGAACAATGGCTAGGCCACACACTAGTTGCATATTTGGTTTTATGAGAAAACCACCAAACTTTTTCAGGGTGGCTCTGTACCATTTGACATTCTCACCAGCAATGTATTTATGAGTGATCCAGATTTTGCCCATCTTCTCAGAAGCTTGTGTTAATAATGATACGTCTGTTCATATCTTTTGTCCATTTTCTAATTGCATTGTGTATTTTGCTGTTGAGCCTGAGTGTTCTTTATATTTTCTACATACAAGACCTCCATCGGATATGTGGTTTTGCGTTTTCTTCCCAATCTATAGCTTGTTTCTTTATCCTTTTAACAGAGCAAAAGTTTTTAATTTCGATGAACTCAGATTTATTAAGTTTTCCTTTGATGAATCATGCTCCTAATGTCAAGCTTAAGGACTGTTTGTATAGCTCTAGGTCCAAAAGATTTTTGGATGTTTTCCTTTGTCTTTAGTTTTAGAAGTGTGTTCATGAGGTGTCTTAATGTAGATTTCTGTGAGTTTATCCTTTTTGAGATTTACGTACCTTTCCGAATACGTAGGTCTAGCTGTCTTGCCAATTTTGGAAGTTTTCAGCCATGACATTTTTCAGTTCTTTTCCATCTCCTCTCTCTTTTTTTCTTTCCTTTCAGAACTCTAGTGACACAATTGTTAGGTGTTTGTTTTGTTTTGTTTTGTTTTGTTTTCCCTGTAGTCTCAGAGGTCTCTGAGGCTTTGTACATTTTTTTTCGTTCTATTTTCTCTCTTTTTCTCAGATTAGGTAGTTTCTATATTATCCTCAGTGTTACTAACTGCTTCCTCTGTTTCATCTATTCTGATCTTAGGTCTAATCGTTGAGTGCTTTTACTTGGGTTACTGTATTTTTCAGTTCTAAGTTTCCCATTTGGTTGCTGTATCTTCTATATTTTTGTTGAGACTTCCCATTTCTTTGCTTACATTTTTGGTTTCTTCATTTAAGTATGTTTATATCTGTTTATCAAAGTATTTTTATGATGACGGCAGCTACTGACTTGTTTCTTTCATCTTGAGGTTTTCCTTGTTCTTGGTAGGCCAAGTGATTTTTCTACCAAAACTTGAAATGTTGGCTATTTGATGATGAGACATTGGGTCTTATGTGAACTTCTACTGTAGCTGGCTTCATCTGATGCTACTTCCGCCGAAAGGGGATGCTGCCTTGTTTCTCCACGTGGGATATAAGTTCAGGTTTCTTGTTTGGCCTTAATTGATATCCCATAGGAAGAGATTCCCCTGTTTGCTTTTTAACAGGGGTGAGAATTTCGGCTTCCCCATAGGTTTCCACTGGTGGTCATCTGTCTTACAGCTTGACAGGGGTAGAAGATTCTACTCCGCACTGAGCCTTTCCTAGTGTAGGTGGAGGCGGGCAGTTACTGTTGAAAATATCTGTCTTGCTAGGCTTCCCCTTTCCTAGTTCTTCTGTTGAAAAAAAAAAAAAAAGGCTTTTTGGGGGCACTTTTTTTCTGTTCTTGGCTATTGTGGGTTGCCAGCTTTTTGGCACCTAGTCTGAGTTGTATAAAGTAAATAGACAATCTAAGGAACTTACCACTATGTCATTCACCGGGACCCTAAGTCTCTAGCCCAGGCGTCCCCAGACTTTTTACACAGGGGGCCAGTTCACTGTCCCTCAGACCGTTGGAGGGCCGCCACATACTGTGCTCCTCTCACTGACCACCAGTGAAAGAGGTGCCCCTTCCTGAAGTGCGGCGGGGGCCGGATGAATGGCCTCAGGGGGCTGCATGTGGCCCGCGGGCCGTAGTTTGGGGACGCCTGCTCTGGCCCGTCTTCCTACCTCTCTGTACTTTCCAGAGTTTTTAATATTTGTTTCACACATAATGTGCAGGGTTTTTAGTTGAATTTAGTGGGAGAAATAGGGAAAGATATGTCTATTCCCTCTTCCAAAAAGTAGAAAGCTTCTCTATCACTATTGCTAATACTTTGATTACTATATTTCAATATAATTGGTTTACTTTGCAATCCCCTAAGTTTTACTTATGCACTTACCAACGATTTTCTGAGAATCACCACATAGCCATCGAGGTCCGCAGCATGTAACCACCATGCGCCATTTTAAAGAAACGCCTTAAAAGTTTGAGACCAGAAAGCAGCAGCACAGAATTATATTCCAAGATGGAGCAATGGCCACCACTCCCTTTAGAGCACGCTTCGGCTCTTCTAACTTCCGGGTACCCTCTCTAACCCCACTGGGGCTCACGTGGAGAAGAGTAACTAGAGCTAGCGTGATGTTTCCGAGAGGGGTAGGAAGCCATCAGCTGTCTTGTGAGGCTGTTGCCCTGGTGACAACAGGATTGCCCTGCAATCCTTCCTCAAAACGCAGAGATCACCACTTGCCACCCCGCTCCAGAAGTAAAGTTAACCATTCATCTGTCACTTCGGGTATGGGCTCTCCATTACCCAGGACAGCTCCTTCTTAATTTCCACTGCGTTGGAAATCCCTTCTCAATGGCCTAGACTATTCATAGGCATGCCTTCCGCTCTGACAGGTGGAGCAGGTGTTTGTCGTCCTGGGGGCAGGTGGTGAAGCAGAAGGGAAACCTGACACACCAGGTCTTGAGAGTGACTGCTTACCCATGTTACATTTCAATGTGTATCTACCCTTTCACAGAGGGTGAATTCCTCTGAGGAAATGAACTACGCTTTATTTTTCCTTTTATTTCCAGTGTTCAGCAGAGTATGAAGCACATGGCAGATACATAATGTTGTTAAATGAATGAATAAGTCTACACAGAGAAAAATGGATGGTATATTTATGATTTATCAAATACGTCATGTTTGCATATTTCTATTTTAATTAAAAAAGCATTATTAGATTATTTAAAACAAATATTACTAGTTATTTCTTGGGCTGTAACATTTCTAGTATCTTCTTACTTGTCCACTACTACTGCCCTGGACTTGGACAACAAAATGTGTGCGTATTTTCTCTCTTTCACGGGCCATCTGGCACAGATGTCATGCATGCTGCTACACTCATAGATATGTTAATGAGTGACACAAAGTTTCCGGGTCCAATCACAAAAATGTCATTTCCCTCCTCCGCTTCCTCACCCACATTCTCAAGGCCAAGGTAAACACATCCTGGGGCAACAGTCTAGAAAGAATAACGCTAGAAATAAGATTGATTCAGATAAATCCCGGAGTGATCTGCCAGTGACTAATGGTAATATCTTTAGTTAGCCAGAGTTTAGAAATACCAATAAAATCTCGAGTGCAGTTTCATAAACCTTTAACCCATGTAACCCTACTCCATGGCAAAGTATCCTTGAAAGCAAATAATGATTTAAAAAAATTAACTTCTTATGTTAACTAGCTACTCAGATAAGTTCAAGAACTGGAATGGACATTGTCCAAGAATTTAAAGGAAATGACTAAGAGTTGGGAAATGGTTCCAGCATCAAGTGTGACAACTTGTAAAGAAGGGTGACATTCCATGCCTCCTCTGGGTAGGGCTTACAGGACATCTTATGAACTGTCATAAAAGATAAGCCTGGGTTTGTCTTACTAAGGCCAATGACAAAGGCAGCTTGGCAGTGAAACTGACAGCTAATACTGTGAGTGAGGCCACTGATGACAGCGGCGATGAACAGCCAGCCTGTCTGGAACTCTTCATCAGTGAGATAGAAACCATGGAAGAATCAATAGATTCAGTCAGGTTTCAGAGGGCACACCTGCATAGCCCAGACAGATAAGAAAAGAGAGGATTTTTAAGGTAGATAATTTTATCTCTATGCTTAAATAGAAATAGATGTGTTGTTTGAATTAAAATGAAACAAAAATGGAAGCAAATAAAGTCTCGATAAAATACAAAAGGTATTTTAGATATGTTATAAGCACAATGCATACAAAACACAGATATTTATAAAATTAGTTGTCAATACAAGTTCATATTACTTGTTAAGAGGAAATTCTATGGCATGTACAGTAAGTGCTGATATCAGGAATGCTTTGATCAAGAAGTTTGGGTATAGGCAGGTAACTCAAGATACTTTTCTATAGAAGCTAGACAGCATTTTTTTTTTTTTTTTTAGATTTGAAGAGAAAGTGTTGCTTTAAAAATTATGTATTAACTTCCAACAGAAAAATCAGTAATTAAGTCAAAGTGGAGTTAGGCATTTAAATAGGCATCAAGTCAAATCGGTATTGATACCTTGTTTTCATTTCTCAATAGAAAAATGATTTTAATTGGCTTTGTAAATATATAAATATACTTATTTGAATACTGCAGCCAAGGCTGCAGTTTTGAATGACCATCTGGCTAGCGCTCCTCGAGGCAGTATCTCAAAATGCTCCTAAAGCTCCTGTAAATATTATTTTTTTAAAAAAGCAAAACAGCCAACCAAATCCAGAAGCATATCAAAAACCTTGTTCATCATGATCAAGTTGGCTTCATCCTGGGGATGCAAGGCTGGATCAACATACAAAAATCAATAAACGCAATCCGTCACATAAACAGAACCAATGACGAAAACCATGATTATCTCAATAGATGCAAAAAAGGCCTTCGATAAAATTTCAACACTCTTCCTGCTAAAAACTCTCAATAAACTAGGCATTTACGGAAGGTATCTCAAAATAATGAGAGTCACTTATGACAAACCCACAGCCAATACCATACTGAATGAGTAAAAAAAGCTGGACGCATTCCTTTTGAAACTGGCGCAAGGCAAGGATGCCCCTCTCACCACTCCTATTCAACATGGTATTGGAAGCTCCGGCCAGGGCAATCAGGCAAGAGAAAGACACATGCACATGTATGTTTATTGCAGCACTTTTCACAATAGGAAAGACTTGGAACCAACCCAAATGCCCATCAATGATAGACTGGACAAAGAAAATGTGGCACATATACACCATGGAATACTCTGCAGCCATAAAAAAGGATGAGTTTATGTCCTTTGCAGGGTTATGGATGAAGCTGGAAACCATCATTCTCAGCAAACTAACCCAAGAATAGAAAACCAAATACTGAATGTTCTCACTTGTAAGTGGAGTTGAACAATGAAAACACATAGGCATAGGAAGAGAAGCATCACACACTGGGGTCTTTTGGGAGGCAGGGGAGCTAGGGAAGGGATAGCAGTGGGTGGGAGAATCGGGGAGGAATAGCATTAGAAGAAATACCTAATGTAGATGATGGGGGGATGGATGCAGCAAACCACCATGGCATGTGTATATCTATGTAACAATCCTGCATGTTCTGCACATGTATCCCAGAACTTAAAATACAATAATTTAAAAACAAGCAAAACACTAAAACCTATGATTGACAGGCAATTTGTTACCAGCTTCTGAGAGGGAATTCTGCTACTCTAACACCCCAGGCAGCTGATTTAGGAATCACAGTCTTTTGATGATACACGGCTTATAACCTGAAAGAGAAGAAAACTGCCTGCAGAGAAGCAGAGAGATTTTCCCGGTGCCAGAGGCCTGTTTGCTGAGGTTGCTAGGATACTGCCCGTCAGTACTCCTCTCAGTTACCTCTCTCCGCAGACACAGGCAGAGCCTGCGAACTCCTCTCACCCACACCTCTTCCTGAGAAATCAAGAAAGAAGAGAAAGTGTTAGGAAGGGAAGGGGAAGGGGAAGGGGAAGGAGTCAAGGAAGAAGGGAGAAGGGAGGAAGGAGAGAGGAAGGGAAGAAAGGAAGGAAGAGAGGAAGGGAGGAAAGAGGGAGTGCAGGAGGGAGGGAAGGAGGGAGGGAGGGAGGGAGGGAGGGACTGGAAGGAAGGAGACAGGGAAAGAAGGAATGATGGAGGGAGGGAGGGAGGAAGAGAGGCAGGAAGGAAGGAAGGAAAGAAAGGATTTTGAGCTAACGTAGGAAAACAAAGTCTAGTGCTCCGCGCAGCGCAGGCGCTTGCTGGTCTCTACACCGTCCAGATGGTGCACTCCCGTGCATAACACCGCTCAAGACACGGAGCAACGCGCAAACACTGTTTCCTCTCACTGTCCAACTCCACACGGTGAGAACCACGACCATACATGATCCAATACTGTGGCTAAATGACAGCACAGACACCTCTATCAAACACCTGCTTCCTATGAAACTTTGGGTAACCACTACAGGCAATTTTATTGAAACTCATGTATTGTCTCCCTGTGCTCATGTGACAAGATAACATAAAATTTTCTATTTTTTTTTCAGTGAGATAATATCAAATTGATATATTTTAAAATATCCTTGGGCTGAAAATATATGAACAATAAAATCTTATCAAAATGGACTGCGGATCCTAAGTGTGAACTCTGGGAAACTGGAATATTAGATATAATTTATTTATAGACAAATGTGGTTTCTAATCTTAAGTTTATTGGTTTGTTCCACACTGGAGAACACTGGAAAATACTACCTGAAAAAAGCCTAGGCTTTTAGCAGTCCTGAAAATCAAAACTTTTGTTTTTTGTTAGTATAATCTGGCTTCTTCTTTTATTGAAGGTCAAAAGTTATACACGCTCTGTCAAGTAAGAGGTTGTTTTGCCAAAGAAAAAAGTTCTACAGTTATTTGCAGACATTTGAGCCTGTGGAGTTAAAAAAAAATCTTGTCCTTAATTGCTTGTGCATTGGTAGATCCTTGTTTCATCAAAATATGTTTGCAAGATCTTTTAATATTCATTCATTCAGCAATTATTTGTGCAACTTCCATTGTACACCAGGCACTGTGCTAGGTGTTGGGATTCAGTAGTGAGCAGAAAAAGGTCAAGGGTCCTCAAATTGTGGTTTCCACCATTTGGTGGAGGAAGACATAGAATTATTAAATAATCAGACAAATTAATGAGAACTTACAACTCCGTTAAGTGCTCTTAATTAGAGAACCTAGTGCTATGAGAACATCTAAAAGGGGATCTGACCTAGCTAAGGAGATCAGGGAAGGCTTCCCTAAGGAAATGGCAATTGCATTGATATGTGCATGAGTAACAGCTAAAATTGAATTCCATGCAGAGGAACTGCTAGGTGCTAAGGCCTTGTGAGGCCAGAGGGCATGGTACCTTCTTGGAAAGTAGGACAGTATGGCTGAGCAGAAAGAGCTGGAAGAAGTGTGGTAGAGTCAAGGTTGGAACATACGGAGGGGTCACGCCATGTAGGCGTTAAGCCATATGTGGGATATTGTCTGTATCCTGATTGTTTGCGAAACCTGTTAAAGTGTTTATAATTAACAGGAAACAAGATGAGATTTGTCTGGAAAGGATCCCTAGAGTTAAAAGGCAGGAACACATAGTGTGGGAGAGGGGGAAGAGTGGGTGAGAGGAGATGAGACTGTTGCAGTAACCTAGGCATCAGAGTGGTAACAGAGGGGCTGTAGAGACTTTGAAGCAAAATAAATGACTTCACGACAAATAGGACGATACATGGCTTGATTCCTGAGTTCCTCTGATGGCCACAATCTTTCCAAATTAAAGATTATGCAGACTTGACACATTTATTCTCCAAAGAAATATTTGTTTCAATGACTCTTTGGATTCATTTATTCAACCAGTATTTATGGAGCACCTACTACGTATTGTTCTGGCTACTGGTGATACAGGAGTAGACAAGGCAGTCTCTCTCATAGAGCTTGTGCCTGTTGGTGCCAGAAAGTCTGGCTAAGGTGAAAATCAGTGCAATCACAATGGAAACAGTAAACTACTGGAGGTCAATTTTTCTTTTGGCAAATCAGAAACAAATTCAGTTTTTACTGCTTTATCATTTCTAAAATCCCTTACTACTTTATAAAACCAGAGAGGCAGGAAGGTGTAAAATGGAGAGCCAGGGAAGGTGATGGGGTCACCCAAGGTCACAAAGCTATGAGAAATGATGACTCTGGCTCGGGTCTTCCAACTCGAAGGTCAGAGTTCCTCCTCCCTTTTCATTAAAACCGAAATCAAGGACACTGAAAAACAGCCTGCTGAAGGAAAGGGCGTTTCTTTTTTAATTAGTCAGTTTGAGAAAAGAGGATTCAAGGGCTTCCTCTCTCAAGCCGAAAAGAGCACGCTTCTGGATTTAAGTCTAAGAAACCAAAGTGAACTTCTTTTGACTTTATCATTACCTAAAGTAACAATCAGATTCTTTGTTGGCCCAATGAAGGCATGAAAATCCAGAAAATTCTAAGGTTTTGTAATGATACATGATGGAAGGGAACAATTTCAGGTGTGTATCTTGGAAGCCCATGGCAATACCTGTGGGGACGCTTGGAACCGATGGAATGAAAATTAAGACAGGCCTACGTAGACCTGATTTGGCTTCTTTCTTCAATTAAGAAGCTTAGTTATGTGAATAATTTTTGTTCTTGTCTCCATTACATTGTTTTAGTTCTCATATTTAGTTGGTCCTTACTCACAGAAGGCTTTAGATCAGCATTTTCAGTAACAAGGTTGATTTTTTTAAGATTAGAAAGCATAAATGCAGTGGTTCTAAGAATGTGATTTGACTTCCTTAGGCCTACGTAATGCTTATAGGTTTTTAAAAAAGAATTATCTGTCTGCAACAATGATTTCTCAGTTCTGGGGACTGTCAGTTCTCACTGGGCAGGCACAAAAACTGAAATGCCTTTTACTATAGAGGTTTTCCCTTTATCTGTCATATTTCCAGTTATCAAAATAAAATCACATCTAGACTCCACATTTTCAATATTACTTATCAAAATAAATTTATTAAAAGTATTCAAAGACCACTTCAAAGTGTAGCTGCCTTCAAGACAGATTTTTGGCACTCATAGTGGACACTGCGGTTTTCAACACCACAGCACTCATTCTACTTCACATATCATTTTTAACAATGCAAATGTGGACCATTTCAGCTTCAGTGTAACATGAGACAACAGTACCAATGCTCTGTGATCGTAAGAACTTCAATACCCTTGCACATAGTAAACACTTTACTGAGTACTAAACTAAAACTACTATGTGGTAACAGGGACTGATTTAGGGAAAGATGTACAACCAGCTACCGAAGGCCACATAATCCCAGATCTATTGATTTTAAATGCTTTTGGACCAACAGTATTATATTGTCTCTTTCATCATCTTACATTCCTGCTTTCAGAGTGAGACACCACATTCAGACCACCTATTCCCTTCTTGTGTTCTACACATAGTGAGGGAAGCTGTTCTGATACCAGCTTCTTCTAGACAGTTACTGGCTTCCTGATTCACTACCCAACTTTGAATCAATAGTTCTGAGTGATGTTTCCTGAACACCCAGGCTGAATTCAAGGTCAGTCTTTATGGCAGGTCATAGTCTTTCCCCTTAGGAAACAGAATGAAATGTCCTCCATTTTTGGGCTCTCTTTCACATTTCATGTAGCATGAGGCTCTGTGGCAATTTGTGGCTTTTTACACAAGTCCTGGTAAAATTCTGACTCCAAGAAACGGGGATAAGAGTTGTTCTCCATCAAGCTGTATACCCTTTTCTGGGCAGTTGTAAAGCAGCCACTTGTAGCGTCTTGTATATTCTGGGCAATCAGAGTTTTGGTTTGAAAATCTATGTTGATCTGAAATAAAACAAAAAAAGTGGTTTATTTGGTATTCAGAGTTAAAGAGTAAAATCTAGTATTTGCAAAGAAAAAAAAATAAACATTATAATGTGTGATTAGCTTTACTAGCAAGTCACAGGAAAACTTTTGACATAACTGAAAGCCGCAATGTGGGGGGGCTTTTGCCCTCCTTCTAGCCCCACTTTGTCCTGGATCCTTTTGTTTCACTTTTGTGCTAAAAATGTCCAGACTGTACCGAAATTAGGAACTTTCTGTCTTACCTCTTTTGGAGCTTCCTTTTCTATAAAGTCAGTATATATTTTCCTTGCTTTGGAGGACAACTTTTGGGGTGATTTGGTTTTTTTGAAGTCTTCACAGGCCAGCCAGAATTCAATATTTTCTTCACAGAATTCGGACTTTAAAAAGGCCCTGAATGCAGCAAGACCATCTGAAGAGGGGAGAAAAGAAGGCATGCAGAATGTGAAGAACTGAGTGACCGAATGACTCCTTACGTTCCCCCAGTACTTCTCCCTCAAGTTTTAATTATTTCTAAATGACAGCAATTTTCCAGATTTTGCTCAAACCTGTAATTCTCAAGTTAGCTTTTTAATGACTAAGATGCAGTAGGTAAAATGCTTACGTTGGCACTCTGCTGCAAAAATATAAGTACTTCACTTTGCTGTCAATGCAAAATAAATATTTATAGGGGAGCCATAAGTTCTCTGGAAATAAGCCTCTTGAAAACATTGTATGCAATGGAAAAACTGACTTGAGCTTAACTATAAGCAACTGCCACTTTAATTTTTTTTGGCTATTTTTCTTCCCCACTTGGAGGGAATACATGCATTTATTTCCATGATTAAACCCTGGGAAATAAAGGAGAGAAAAATAGGCTTTATCCTATAGTGATGGCCCAGTCTAATTCCCCTCAGGCAAGCTGCTCTTTTGCTGCAGGGCCACAGCCTTTCCAGGCTTTTGTGATAATAGTAATGGCTCAAGTTCAAGAATTAACTTACATTTGCTGGCTAGCAGCTCATCAAATGCTTCTGACCACAGCTGTGCCTCCTCAGGAGACGGCCTGAAAGAGGAGTTTTGCATGTTAGCTTACGCACATCAGAGTTCCCCTTTTCAGTTCAGCAACTAACTATTCATATTTGCAAGTACAGGATTCTCAACTTACTTGGTGAAAGCTTGCTGTTTGCTTTTTTTGCCGGTTTTGGGCTTCCCAGGAGTAGAGGAATTTTGCAAGAAGTAGCTCAAACGGGTCTTCCAATCTTTTAAACTAAAACAAAAGAAAAAAATTTTTTTTTAAAAACATCATCACTAAGTAGCAACACTTCAATATGCTACTGCAGCTGAACGCATTTTTACCAAATAAAGTCACCCAGCAACTAGAGACAAACCGCATAAGGTAAAGCAAGAACTCTTCAAGTAACAGTCTTAGCACCCACTTAACATTTAAACCTCATGTACGGAACAGTTTCATCCATTAATCTGATCGTATCTACTCGTGTTACAGCTAAGGGCAGGGCTACCTGGAATCACTAGGGGTATTTTAAAGAATTGTTAACGAATTTAGTTCAAAAGGCAGATACTATTTCAAAAGGGCATCAGTTTGTTTGCAAGGTTAACTACAATCCCGAGACGCTTCGCAGTTAATGAGAAGGACAGACGTCTGGAGCCAGCCCATGCTGCTGTCTCTAGAGCAGGAGGCTCTGGCCCGCGCCAGAGACTGTACAAAGAGGTGGGAGGGCGACTGATTGCCCCGCATCTCCCACCCACGACCCTTCATCTAAGCACACGCTGCACAACAATTGTTTGTTCCACCTTCGTGACTGGGCGAGATCTGCTCTATAATTAAAAAGCAAAAATGGATTTTCAACGAGTACATTCAGAACCGGCCAGGGCATCTCCCTCCAGCAGCTGTGTCAGCGCATCGGCCGCAGGATTCGGATGCCATTTTCAAGGCCGGGGGACAGAAAGCAAACCCGCAATGTCTCAGCGCACCCACCGCCGCCCTGCTGACCGCCACCGCAGCGTCGCCCGGATTTAACCTGACTTAACAGACGGAGCTTTTCGACTCCCCCCCCCCCCCGCAGAGGGTCAGGCTCGTTTGCTAAGATCCCAGAGAGGGGAGAGCCGCACTCACAGGGTCCGCTTCATCTTCTCCCGCTTCTCCTCGCCCTTGTGGCCGCTGCCCGGGCTCCGGTCCATGGGTCCGCAGTCGCGCCGGACGGCCGGGAACACAGCACCTGGCATGCTCGGCCTCCCGCTGCGGCGCGGCTGTGCGCGGCCGCCCGGCGCCGCGGCCTTTATAGGAGGCTGCGGCCGGGGGGCGGGGCCTCGCCGCTCCGGCCCCGCCCCGAGAGGACGCGGATTGGCCGGCGGCGGACGCGCGCGCGGGGGTGGGGTCGGCGCGGCCCGCGGCCGTCACGGCCTCCGCCGAAGGGTCTGGAAGCCGGGGCGCCGCTGACGTGCGGCCCGGGCTTGCGCGCACTCGGGTCGCGTCGCGGCGGCCGGAGACTCGGTGCGGAGAGGCCGCGCGGCTCCCTTCGCCGAGGCCGGCGGCCGGCGCTCCCTCGGCCTGGCGCTCCCCGCGGGAGGAGGTCGGCCGCCGCGGGGCCCGGGGTGCAGCGAGGGGCGTCGCTCGCGTCTGCGGGCCGCCGATTTGAGGACGGGGCGCCGTGGCACGTGGGCCGCGGCTCTGGGGCGTCTCGGACGCTCGTCAGCGGTTCCCGGGAGAAAACGGCGCTCTCAGGAGACGGGGCTTCGGGCCGGCGTCCGGCAGCGCCGCGAGGCGAGGCGGGGTCCGCGCTCAGGGCCCGGGGCCGGTCTCCTGCCGAGGCGCCGTCCCGGGCGCCCTCGTGGCGGGCTCGGGGGGCGGGCGCTGCGCGGGGTCGCGCCCGGCGGCGGGGCGTTCGCGGAGCCGGCAGTGCCCGGCGCAGAGGAGCGCGCGGCCCCCCCGGGTGACTCGCCTTCGTGATCCTTCGGGCGTCGTCTCCGCTCCTGAAGTCCTTTAAAACGGCCTGGTTGGTACAGACGCCGAGACGAGCTCGCCGCGGAGCGCGTTGATTTCGGGGCGTGGCCCCGGAGCCCGCCGGCGGGCTGCGGAGCCTGGGCTCGGTTCGGCTCGTGGAAAGGCAGCTGGGGCTGCGCGCGCTCGCGCCTGCGGTCCCGGCGCTGTGGGACGCCCAGGCGGGCAAGCCGCGAGGTCGAGAGGCCGGGACCGTCCTGGCCACCACGGCGAAAGCCTCGTCTCCGCTGGGAATGCAGACACCCGCCGGGCGTGCTGCCACGTGCCTGCAGCCCTAGCTGCTCGGGAGGCCGAGGCCGGGAGGTGGAGGTTGCAGTGAGCTGAGGCCGTGCCGCTGCCCTCCAGCAGGGGCGGCAGAGCGAGGCCGTGTCCAGAATACTGCTACTGCTGCTGCTGACAGTAGAAAGAAAGAAAACTGGAAACAGTGAATATATTCTTAAGGTGAGCTGCCAGTCGCTGGAGCTCCAAGTTTGACTTGGAGGGCAGTATCTGCAGTTACTTAGGACAACAGTTGTGGACTTTACTGTGGAAAGGAAAGCGGTGTAGATGTCAGTAATAGCTACTTTGAAACATGCTGTGAACTGTATGAATGCCATTTCTCCTTAAGCATATGCTCTTCCTCTCCCAAAGAACTTTGCGTAATATCCCTACATCTGTTCTCACTTTCTGATGATTCGGTACATATTGATAAGATATCTGTAGTATGCAGACACTTGCTTTTTCTCACCAGTGTAAACCTAAATATATTTTATACTTAGAACCTTAGGTGTTAGAATTCACTCATAGACAGTTAAATTCACTGGTAGGCCAGGAGTTCTGACAGAGGCGGCAGAGAGAGAGCTGGACTTCTGTCAGGAGACCCAATGAGAGCCTGGGCCGAACCAGTAAATGCTAAGTAACTATTGGGACGATAGCTTCACACCGCTTTGAGTCCTAGTTTCTCATCTGTAATAAGAGTAACCTGTCTTTCTTGGCAGCCTCGTAAGATATTATGTGACTCTTACATGAAAGGTCTTTTAGAAGCTCTAAAGTACTGTACAAAAGTTTGTTACCGATTTGCATATATGTGGAAAAAGGAAATGTTCAAATCATAGCTATTTGAGATGGAAAATCATACGAGGGTTAACTCAGAGGTAATTAGGTTGTAAATGTGTAGGTACTATTAAATATCAATTTGTAGGTACACAAATATACAAGACACACAAATTCGTAGAAGATCAGGCTCATTATAAATATTTAATAAGTGCTCTCTGGATAATAAACAAATCAGAAAAATAAGCAAACTGATTAACTTTCAAACTTTTCAGGCTGGGTATTGTGGTTCATTCTGGAAATCCCAGTACTTTGAGAGGCTGAGGCAGGAGGAAGGCTTGAGCAAGGTGTGTGAGTGAGGCTTATGCATTCAAGCTACAGTGAGCTGTGATTGTGTCATTGTACTCCAACATGAGTGATAGAGTGAGACTCTGTCTCTTAAATAATAAATAAACTTTTCAGAGCTCTTCAAGCCAAGGAAGTTTAATCATCTGAATATATTAATAAAGTGAATATACATGTACCTCTGTAAGCAACTGGTTTAAATATCGATTATTCCTGATGTTTTTGTGTTTAATATAGTTTTTTGCTTTTTTCATAAGCCCTTCCAGATCAACAACTGATGTTAGGTGGCAGAAAATTAATTTTTCTCTGAAAGTTACGTCGTTGGTTAATAAATCTGGGTATAAATCAATTTGTAATTTTTGTATCTGTGTAATTTTAAGAGTTAATGCATTATGTGCTGCAGACTGAGAAACCTTTTCATCAAAAACTTGCCATGTTAATGTCTTTTAAAAGACAGTCCAATGTACGCATATTTACATATACATGTAATATTTATAACATGAATATGTATATTTTATATATTTCACGTGTATATGTAATATGTATTACATGTATATTTACATATATTACATATATTTACATATTAGATATATGTAAAACAAAAGCTGCAATTTTGATGACTTCCCTTTTTGTCATTGCAACTGGCTTTTAGGTAAATAGAATTGCTCCACATTAAGATGACGCATATTTTCCATCCTGTGGTAGAGGAAGAAGCAATGCAGTCAGTGGATTGTAAAAGCTGTGCAGCAAAACCACAGTTTGAGAGTGGCTGATAAGCCAACCATACGTTTTCTGTGTTGAAGCTACCATGCCCTCTACTGGAGAGACTGATTGAACACATTAGTGGTAGAGGTTTTCCAGATAGTTTATGAACTTTTTATAATTTTTTAAAAGTTTATAGAAGACAAAAATACAAGTTTCTTGCGTAATGTATCTTAGATTCTTGTGTTATATCTTATGTGTCTCTTAAATTATGAAGAGTAAAAATGTCCCGTCATACTTCTCCCTTCTGCTCCCACGCTGTGCTAACCATTATTAATAAAATTATTAATTCCTATGAACTAAAAATATTTATATAAAATAACTCTCCTATTTATGCTTTAGAAATGTAGAAACCGCTGGATGCTGTGGCTCATGCCTGTAATCATGGCAGTTTGGAAGGCCAAGGAAGGATTGCTTGAGCTCAGGAATTCAAACCAGCTTGGGCAGCATAGCTAGACCCTGTCTTTACAAAAATATATATTTTAAAAACTACCTAAGTGTGGTGGTATGCACCTGTAGTCCCATCTACTCAGGCTGTTGAGGTGGGAGGATTGCTTGAGCCCAGGGAGTTTGAGGCTACAGAGAGCCTTGACAGTGCCTCTGCCCTCTAGCCTGGGTGATCGAGGGAGACCCTGCCTCTAAAAACAAGTAGGAAATTTAGGAACCAAGGTAATTGCTTTAAAAAATGCAAAAATACCATTCTGTGTATCATTCTATGCTTTGCTTTTTCAGTCAGTAAGATGTTTTCGTTTCCAAATTTGTAAGAGCTCTAAACCTATTGTTTACCTTATGAAATGTTAAATAGGTGCATTAGTTTAAAAAAAAAAGGAAAAAAAATGAGGAAGTTAGATGTTGTGTGGTGATGAGTAATTGGAAAAAATGAAAACTTTTAGTACCCTAGTTGTTGAATACATTTAAAGAAGTATAATGCCTGTCTTCTTAAAAAATTTATTTCTCCAATTTAACTTTAGTTGGTGAAATACTCTTTTAACAGAATGAAAGTATGACCCCATGAGATTTTGTACTGTACTTCTTAATCCCTAATACGATCTGAGATTTAAAAATTATGATTAATTTCTGAGAATGTAATTTTCAACCAAGAAGCTAAGAGAAAATGAGTGTTTTTGTCAGAAATGAATCACAGGTTAATACCTAATACTTGACATGTGTTATAGTGAAGTTAATAATTTTACCAGTCCTTGTACTGATAATTCCAGTTAGTGTAATTCCATGGCTCTGTCTTAAATTTATACCAAGTATAAATTTAAGTATGATATGGAGTATGTCATACTTCAAATGCAGGCAGGGCCTACTTAAATTTTATAACCCCCCCTTTACAGAAACATCTGGATTCCCTTCATAAATCAACAACAGGAGAGTCATGAAGTTATTTATTTTTTCTGAGAAAAAATACTAACATATGTTGAAATACTTTGAATTGGTTTTTGTAGCTATTAAGCCTCTAAGGTAAAGGACTATAAGTATGAGATCTGAGTAAGGAAAGTGTTTCCAATGTATTCCTGCTGCTGCACTCTTTTTGTGCATGGAATACCAGTGGAGAATAGGTGATAATAAAACAGGTTACATAGATGGCCTATTGTCTATGAGGTAAAGCTAGGTAATTCTTTTTTGCTGTTTCTTTTGACTGGGATTTTAATTTCTGTCTGTGGAATTTTGCCAAATTATCGGAATATCAAGTGTCCTATTGACTTTTTTGAAATTTTGGGATATTAACAAAATACAAAATTTAAAATATCTATATGATAATAGTCACAAAGCCTTTTTTAAAAGTCTGAAGAAGGTAATTTTTCATCTAGTAAATAATCTGTTTACATTAGTATTTCTTTTTCAGTATACTGACTGTTCCTATGTAGAGAGCATTAATCCATTTTAGACATCAGTTTTCACAGATTTCTATTCATGGACTACTTCCTGATAACCTAAAACCTTGTAAATTTCTCTCCCAAACACATTTTTGAAACAAAAATTCTAAATCTCAACAGAATTAATTAGAAAAAATGTAATGTTTTAAAGGAGATGTTTGAGGCCTTGACAGAATCACCATGTAGCACTAGTCCCTCAAAAGTTCCCAGTTTCGAAAGACAGAATAATTTTGCATTTCTTTTCATGAATTACCCTTAGGAGAGTGGGATGGCTGGAAGGGTTGTCCATAATTGGCTTACTTGCTTTTTGTTCCTGGTTTCTGTCCTAATTTAGTTAGAACCCAGGCAAATCATTTGCTTTCTTTTGCTTAGGCTGCTTGTTTTTCAGGCACAAGTAGTTACAGCCCTCTTCCTTTGTAGGAAGTTAAAACAGTACTGGAAATAACCTGGACAGCTTGGTTGATGATGATACACAGCTCCCAGCCCTGGCCTTGAGCTAAACTTTGTAGTAGGACTAGTTTCTTCTAGGTGACTATTTTGTCCGTTTTTCTGTCCTGCTCCTATGCAGGACCCTTGATCTTTTTGCGGGATCTGTTTATTCATGAAGATTCCTGGTGGTCCTCTTGTGCTCTTCCAAGTGCTCCTTTGGGCACATCAACGGTGTAAGGTTACTTTTTAATTTAAAGAATATTTTTGTAGAGCAGATGAAAGTGTACAGCGCAATTGAGAGGAAGGTACAGAGATAGTGCATATGTCTTCTGCTCCCGTACATACATAGCCTCACCCATCACTAATATCTGACAGTTGATAAACTTAGATTGACAGATTGTTACCACCCAGAGTCCATAGTTGACATTAGGGTTTGTTCTTGGTGTCGTACATTCTATGGGTTTAGACCAATTTATAATGGCATTTGCTGTAGTCAGTGTTCTGGATTTTGGCCATTCAAACAGGTGTGTAGTGGTATCTCGTTTCATTTTGCATTTCTCTAATGACATATGATGTGGAATAGCTTTTCACAAGATTGTCATCTGTATTATCTTAGGTAAGATGTCTGGTAAGTTCTTCAGCCCATTTTTTAGTTGAACAGTTTGTTTTCTTATTGTTGAGTTTTAATAATTCTTTGTATATTTAAAGTTTTGTTTTTATAAATCAGATATCCCCTTTGCAAGTATTTTCTCCCAACCTGTGGCTTGTCTTTCCATTCCACTGATGTTATATTAGCATAGTTATTTAAAATTTTAATAAAGTTCATTTATTCTTTCTTTCATGGACTGTATCTTGATATAATATCTAAAAAATTTATATTAGCAGAATTTGTAAAAATTTTAATGAAGCCCAGTTTATCAATTCTTTCTTTCATGGATTATATCTTAATATAATATCTTAAAAAGTCATGTTCATATCCAAGGTCATCTAGATTTTCTCCCCTGCAATTTTCTTCTAGGAGTTTATAGTTTTGCATTTTACATTTAGGTTGGTGATCCGTTTTGAGTTATTTTTCTGAATGAAGTTACTTTCCCAAATATTTATGTTCTTCCTCAAAAATGTTTTGGAAATATATAGCTCTTTACTTGTTAACCTTTTCATCTTTTTTCGTAGACTTATTCACTATCTTTACAGAGTGAATTCTCTCTGCATTAGATATTTGCTGAAAGCATTTCTTTTTCTCAGTGCCACATAGGAAGGACTTACAGTTGACACTGGAGCCTTTGTCTCTCCCTTTCTGCATTTCCCAATATTTCTGATTGTAGTGAAGACTTCTCACTTGGAGACATAATTTTTCAGTGTGTCAACTATTTTATTTCCTTCAGTTAATTTACAGTGAACATCTGGTTAAGACTTTCTAAAATAAATTTGAAAACAAGCCCAGCTGAAGCCAGGGTAACTACTTGGCCTAGCCCTTCTCTAGATGAGCTGTATTTAACTACTCAATATTAGTCATATTTTTTCAGAACTCTTTTGGATTTATTTTTAGAAGTACCCATACTCTGATGTATCCATTATATCTGATTTCAGGATTCCACTGTTCATGTTTTCTTTTTCATGAACAGCAGCCTTACCTGTCATCTTTAGCAAATGGTTGATCTAACTTTATCATTTAAAACTTTTTCCATATGCACTAGCTTTTTAAAACTTTATTTTCCTGATTAATAAGTTTGGTCACCTTTCCATCCACTCTTGAGCTTCCTTTTTCCCACTGTTTAATATGAAACATCTTAATATAAAAACAAATGATCAATATTTATTGCATTTTCTTAAGAAAATCCAGAAAAGAAAGGGATTACTTTGTATTTCCATAATACTACAGCATGGCAGATTGAAAACAGAACTGTTTTTTTTTTTTTGCTTGACTTACTTACTTGATGTTACCTTCTTGAAGAGGTCTGCACCCCAGTTACCAGGTATAGGTTCCGCCCCCCCCCGCCCCGCCCCGCCGTAAAAAGGGAAAAATGTCAAAGAAGGAAGATGAGGATCTGTGGGTGGGACAGCGTGTCGGGTGATCGGGGCTTACTCTTCACATGCAGCTGCCTTCTAAGACCTGGAGGGGGATAAAATCTAAGTTGCAGTGTCCTCCCCTTGAATCACCTTTTCCCACTGACTGAGATTATCCCTGCATGCATTAAGGAGAGGCTCCGTGCGAGGGAGGATCTGCGTAAGGGTGGTATAGCAGGGAATGGCTACAGCATTGTAGAACCCAAGCTGGCCTTGTGGGACTTCATCCATCCTGTCTCTGTCCATCATAGGAATAGGCTGTATTCCCACTTTCTTCATTTCATCACCCTCAGCCCAGAATTCTGCGTATATATCTTTAGCCATCAATTTTGTAACAGGCCATAGTTTTGTCACAGCACAAAGATCACAGGCAGTCATCATCAAACCAATTACACGGTCTCTATGTGATTGATTATTAAGGTTTAGCGATCCGGTCTGGTATATCTCCTCCAACTGTTTCCTGTTTCCAAAGTATAAAGCAAGGTCTGTGGCAATGATGGCTTTGCGGATGATCTCAAGCACCTGCTCATATTCACTGGCGCTCAGGGTGGAGAAGATATTGTGCCCTTCCAACTGGAGGATGGACACCGTCTGGGAGAAGTGGTGCTGCTCCATGGTGGAGGTGGAGTAGAGAGCTGCCAGAGGGTGGTCGAACTTCTGCAGGTAGCTGTTACTAAAGCCCCTGTGGTCCAGGTCATGACACAGACATGCAATCAGCAGTCCTTTGCGCTCAAGGTCTGTGAAAAGCGTGTGGTTGTTTTGAAGTATGGCGTACATGCAGTGCGCTACAGTGACCGCATGCTTCCAGTTGTGATAGGGAATTCGCCGGTAGTTCTTCTTCACAGACATGGTAAAACGACACAACTTTTCAAGCTCAAAGCAGGATGTCCCACAGGACCGATGAACCATATAGACAAAAATTCCAGGCCACATGTTTTCGAAAGGACCAATGTCAAAGTGGAATAATTCAATTTCTTTGCGGAGACGCACGGGAAGGGTGAATCGCATGAGGCCTTGCCACTCTTCTGCAGTACAGATGCTGTGATAGGACAGCTTTTCCATCGTTACCCGGTACATGCACTCTGAGTGACGAATTCTGTGATACATATTAGCACATTGTAAGGCTAAAGCACAAAAGACGGCAAACATTTTAAAGTTGTTTTCATCTGCTTTAGAGAAGGCACTGCCACTTACTTTGTTGACCATTTGCATAACACCTATCACGCTTCCTCGGCTGACCAGGGGCATGCACAGGATGTTCCGCGTGGTGTAGCCTGTGTACAGGTCTACTTCTCTGTTAAAGCGTGGGTCTGCATAGGCGTCTGGAATGTTCAGGACTTCCCCTGTTCTTGCTACTTGGCCAGCAATTCCTTTCTCTATTGAAAATCTTATCTCTCTGGTCTTCTTGAAGACAGGTTTTCCTTCCTTTTCCTCTCCAGTGTCAAAAAGGTCTGAATATAACTCCTTGTTCTTATGGTCTACCTGGAAAAGTGCACAGCGATCGGCATTCACCAGTTTTTTTGCATATATCATTATGCGTTCAAGTAGAGAATCTGTTGCAACTATGTTATCAAAATATGTTTTTAACACGTCGAGTAGAAAGTCATTCAATTCAGTCAGTTTGGCAAGGCCTCTGCATACCTGCACCTGATGTATTGCTACCGAAGCCCAGGCAAGATTTGCTGTTGCAACCTCTTGGTGACTAAGACAGAAGGCTTCTTTGCCCCAGTGCCGATACAGCTCAAGAATACCAATCAACTCACCAATTGCAGTGACAATTGGTAAGCAAAGAACAGACTGGAAGCGAGTCCCTGATTCCAGTCCAGTACCTAGCGGAAATCGTTCATCTCCAAGGATGTCTTCTACTAGCAATGTTTTCCTGGAGTTGGCCACATAAGCAGAGATGGTGGTGCCCTGGGTGATGGGCCCAGCAGGGATGAGGCGGGGTTTTCCTTGTTTTATCCTAGGTGGTGTGAATATGCACAGGCTATTACTACACTCCCCAAGGAAATACAGTGCAAATCCATCAGCTTTTGTGGCTATTTTTATGATGCGGCTCAGTTCATAGAGGAGTAGCTGGTTGTCTCCTCCTGTGTCCAGCTGTTGTTCTATGTAGCTGTTTAGTTCATATGCAACTCCCTGCATATTTGTATCTTGGTACCTGCTGACTTCCTTAGGAGCTGATTCATCTTCTGATTTGTTGTTCTTCCTCTTCAGCCATTTCTCTACTCTCTCTGCACTAACACTTTCAGATACAAAGTCGTCTAATACCTTGGGGTGAAGAGAAAGATACGCCTTCACTTTTTCATCGGTAAAGCCATATAATGCTGCCATACCAGTTAACCGTCAACTGCTGGGTCACAGGCAGGAGCGAGAGTGCGTCTCTGGCCGATAGCCCAGGGCTGGTGAGCGGGCCTCCACAGCCTCTTCCACAGCCTTCCTTCCCGGTTTGGCATCAGTTACACAAACTCACCGAGGAATGCAGACTTGCACAAATCCTTAGACTATTTTCTTTCTACCTGGAGGCAAAGGTAACAGGCTGCTGGGGTCTCCTATGGCCAGACTCTCAGGCCCAGGATTGGCCAACTGCCGTCCCAACAGATTCCAACTGCCATCCCAACAGATTCCCCAGAACTGGTTTTAACACAGCTGAACTTTCAGATGAATTGACTTATACTTGATTGCAGAATTTAGCATTTATCAGATGTTAATACAGAGTCAAAGTGGCAGATAGAACTTTTCAAATTGCTTATGTTTGTTCCAGTTGGTTGCACTGATAAATCCACAGGCTGTATTCATCATTGCTTGCATCTCTGCTCTTCAGAGCCAATAAACTTTGTCCCATCCTCAGACCATCATCATAACACATCATCCAGATGATTAAATATAGAATATGCCTATGCAAAACATCATACTGATCTGATGTTGATACAGCATACTTGGAAACTCCCATTCTAAATTTTCCTCCAGAGGAACAAGAGGCAACTTTCCATCTTGCTGGGCAACATCTATATAATTTATCAGGTTTAGTGGCCCTTCCAAGACATTTTCTCTCAGAGAGTTTCAGTGTCTCAATGGCATCAACATACTTTATTTGAAATTCTGCACACGTATTTGAATTATTGTTGCTTTGTCCTGAGCTCTTGGTGGAATCTGTATTGAGGCTGGCCACAGGGCTGGACTATGAAAGGCCCACAGGGCTAGAATCTACAGACTTGGTCTTAGTACTAATTTTCCCACTTTGGGAACTGCTACTACTGTGGCTGGTTTTTTTTTTTTTTTTTTTTTTTTTTTGCCTTTCCAAAATATTTTTCACTGTAGCTTCATCTAGAGAATATCACTATAGAATTGAATATTGTTTTATTATCTTCAAATATTCTAAAGACAGGTCTGCACAGATAGCTTTATTTCATTCTAAGATAGTTGTTTTTTTAGAAACAATGTACCTCAACGCCAAGTGTCTATCCCTAGGGTTGCCTGTGCTTCTGTTAGAGTCAGAGCACTCAAAACTTCCTTAGTTTCTTGTGAAAGCAGTTTTATACCTGATAATAAAGGAATTTTAATCAGAAGCATCTCCTTAGTGCTGTCTAAAGTTGTTGTTCAGTCTTCTGATATATTTTGAAGGTGATTTGCTTGTACCTACTTGAAATTGAATGTGTTTTTATGCAATGTCTACTATTTTGCCTGATAAATCTTCTGGATGTTTCTTATAATGTCAGGTTCAACTTATTCCAAATGTCCAGCTCTCTCTTTGCTAAGTCCTGTTCTAAAAGACTATATTCTGAGTCCAAGCAAAGGGTTGGAGATTTTCGGCTCTTTTTTAATGGCCTCCAGTTTTTCCATTTCTGATAGTTTGCTCTTGAGCGTGGATTCCATTAAAGTTAATTCAAGGCCTTTGAATTCTTTTTGAATGAGGTTAAATGTGTCAAAAATTTGAAGTCTTTCCTCCAGAAAAGCAGAAACGTCAGTGGCTAGTTCTCTGTCTTTACTTGCATAAGATAGGCTTTTAATTATTAAAAATCTGACCATCACTATAAATAACACCATATTCTACAGCAATCCATGGGTATCTGGATCTGGTTGAAAGTCCTCTGGCAGGGCTGCCATTGGCTGACACAGTGTCCTCTAGAACCAGTGCAGCACTGAGCATCTTGGCCATAAGCAGGCCCTCTGTGATCCCCCAGGCTCTTGTGAGGCACTTGAGTTTGTCAGGATGCTCAGAGAGTAGTCTGCCTGGAACCAAACTAGTGTCTGGTAGACTTCCGAGGAGGTGAGACAGAAGGAATAATTACGGTAAATTACTGGCTAATTCTTCTCTTTCTCTCATTTTTTTTTTTTTTGTTTGTTTTTAGAGGCAGGGTCTTCCTGTGTTGCCCAGGCTGGAGTGCAATGGCTATTCACAAGTACCATCATAGTAGTATACTACAACCACAAACTGGGCTCCCTGCCTCAGCCTTCCGAGTAGCTAGAAGGAGATATGCACCCCTGCACCTAGCTTCTCCATCTCTTAAATAAACTTTTCATTTTGTGGCCCTAGGTCTTTTAGCCACAGAGCACCAAAAGCTTATTCTCAGAGCCTCTTTATGTCTGGCTGGCCTTGACTATTCATAGAGAGGGCAGAACACAAGTGGGGAAAAGATTATGGAGGACTCTACAGAGGGTTTCAACTTACTTCACCAATTACGCCTTTAAAAACAAAGGAAGAAATAAGTTGGAATTGTAAAACGTTTTCACACCTCAAGAATGTATAGTCCAGTTATGAGCCAGGAAAACTCAATTTTCTCAAACTGTTTTTGCATGTGGTGAAATGTTTGATTATGCAGAAGCCCTTCAAGATACTTCTTTTCAGAAAGATAATCTTTGAGGGTATTAGATGCTGATGCAGCTTTTGTCACAGGGGTTGATCCCTAGGCAGGGCGGAGACCAAGGCTTTGTTAGCTCATTTTAACAACTCATTCTTGGCCAGGCTTGTTAGCTCACACCTGTAATCCCAGTAGTTTGGAAGGCCAAGGTGGGAGGCTCCCTTGAGCAAAGGAGTTCTAGATTAGGCTGGACAACATAGTGAGACCTTGTCTCTAGAAATAAACAAAACAAAAATTAGCTAGGCACAATGGCATTTTCCCAAGGAACTAGCTATTCTGAGGCTGAGATGGAAGGTTCCCTTGAGCCCACAGGTTTGAAACTGCAGCAAACTATGACTGTGCTGCTGGACTTTAGCCTGGGCAACACGATGAGACCCTGTCTCTAAAAATCACTTTATCAGGCCATTTTTGCATTGCTAAAGATAATTACCTGAGACCAGGGTAATTTATAAGAGGTTTAATTGGCTCATGGTTCTGCAGGCTGTACAGGAAGCATAACATTGCAGCTTCTTCTGAAGATGCCTAGGGAGCTTTTACTTATGGCGGTAGGCAAAGTGGAAGCTTGCATGCTGTCACAGGGTCAAAGCAGAAACGAGGGCGAGGGAAGGAGGAGAGACTCTGCACACTTTTAAAGGGTTGGATCTTGTAAGAATTAAGTCACTGTGGTGAGGACAGCACCAAGCCATGAGGAATCTGCCCCCATGATCTAAATACCTTCCACCAGGCCCTACCTCCAACACTGGGGATTATAGCTCAACATATCTGGAGGGCACATCTAAACTATATCACACATACCATCTCATTGATCACAAATTGTAGGAATTTAAAAAATTCTATGTATTTCTGCCTTTTTTTTTCTTGGAGAGACAGCATCTGGTAGTGGCACAGTCACGGCTCACTTCAGCCTCAACTTCTGACGCGCAAGGGATCCTCCACCTTCAGCCTCCCGAGTAACTGTGACCACAGCTGTAAGCCACCACTCTTGGCTAAGTTTGTTTGTTTGTTTTTTTTTTTTTGAGATGGAGTTTCGCTCTTGTTACTCAGGCTGGAGTGCAATGGCGCGATCTCGGCTCACCGCAACCTCCGCCTCCTGGGTTCAGGCAATTCTCCTGCCTCAGCCTCCTGAGTAGCTGGGATTATAGGCACACGCCACCGTGCCCAGCTAATTTTTTGTATTTTTAGTAGAGACGGGGTTTCACCATGTTGACCAGGTTGGTCTCGATCTCTCGACCTCGTGATCCACCCACCTCGGCCTTCCAAAGTGCTGGGATTACAGGCTTAAGCCACCGCGCCCGGCCCTGGCTAAGTTTTTTTGAGTTTTAGTAGAGACAAGGTCTTGCTATGTCTCTCAGGCTAGTCTTGAACTCCTGAGCTCAAGGGTCCTCCTGCCTCAGTCTCCCAAAGTTCTCAGTAACAGATGTGACCCACTGCGCCCAGCTCTTCCTTCATTTTAAAAGGTGAAATCGGTGAAATAAGTTGCTATTCTGGTTTTGGCAGGACCAGGCTGGGCTGGGCTGAATGGCTCTGCAGGTCTGGCTGAGCTCCCGCATGTGTGCTGAGGTCAGCTGATATGGGCAGAAGAATAAGAGAGCCACTCGGGAACAGTTATCCACTCTGCATTTTCAAAAGTTCACCCTGACTGTGAGATGTCAAAAATCTCATTTGATTGCCTTGTCATAAAGTCATGATCCTCAGGGAGTCTGTAGGTTTTCTGGAAATAAGATATAGACTAGTCACCCGTTTCTTCTGTCTCTTGGGGTATATCATGATTCCTTCCAGGGCTGGCAGATGACTGATAAAACATAAAGAGTGTTTGGAGGAAGTTGTTTATGCTTTGTGAAGCCTCTTTTAAAATTTATTTACTTTTTCCTATTTTTTCATTTTTTAATAACTTGTTTCACCCACATGCCGTCTATCCTTCTGAGCCTCCCTTTTAAAAATAATATTAAATATTTAGGGTTTCTTTTTGTCATGTTGTACATAAACAGACCTCCTTAATAGACTCCCTTTTGATTTGAAAGAGGGCAGCAGTCAAGAACACAGCTTTATGAACATAAGGAAGTGTGTTGTGAGCATATGTGTTTTGGGGGAGGGTAGGGAAGAGGATAAGTGATGATGGTTATGAGAATTTTAAGGTTTAGCAGAGCTGTGATTTAAGGTGGTCAGGAAAATTTTCTCCATAGGTCTCTTAGGTCTAAGCCAGGGAATGTTTGTAGAAATATCAGATTTTTCTTTCTATTTGGAAAGAGGTTGTCTCCCTTCAATCTCCTTTGTAGCATCTGTTCATTTGTCTTTTAACTGTTGAAATTTCTTAGATATCGTCTCTTTTTGTTCTGCAGATTTTCTCTCTCTCTCTCAGATTTCTTATCCATTCCCATAAATTCAGGTGTGATCTGAATACTGACAAATCCTTGTGCCGATCTCTGCTCATCTCAGGCCCGTACAGCTCATTGACCTAGCTTGATTCAGTTAGATGATGAAAAGGCAGTTCAAAAGAAAACCCCCACAGCATTTAGCATTTTCTGTCTTGGCTCCTAAAGCTGTTTCTTTGCCTTTGTTCTCTATCTCAGTGAACGGTACCATACCTGAGACAAAACACGGGAGGGAGAGGGTAATCACCTTTGAGTTCTACCCTCTCCTAATCCCGTATTAGATCTATCCTACTTATTTCTGCCCATTATACAAATTTAAAAATTTGGGTCCGGGCGCAGTGGCTCACGCCTGGAATCCTAGGACTTTGGGAGGCCAAGGCCGGCAGATCACCTGAGGTCCGGAGTTCAAGACCAGCCTGGTCAACATGGAGAAACCTCGTCTCTACTAAAAATACTGGCCGGGCGCGGTGGCTCAAGCCTGTAATCCCAGCACTTTGGGAGGCCGAGGCGGGTGGATCACGAGGTCAAGAGATCGAGACCGTTCTGGTCAACATGGTGAAACCCCGTCTCTACTAAAAACACAAAAATCAGCTGGGCACGGTGGCACGTGCCTGTAATCCCAGCTACTCCGGAGGCTGAGGCAGGAGAATTGCCTGAGCCCAGGAGGCGGAGGTTGCGGTGAGCCGAGATCGCGCCGTTGCACTCCAGCCTGGGAAACAAGAGCGAAACTCCGTCTCAAAAACAAACAAACAAAAAAAACAAAAACAAACAAACAAACAAACAAAAAAATTAGCAGGGTGTGGTGGCGCATGCCTGTAATCCGGTTTACTTAGGAGGCTGAGGCAGGAGAATTGCTTGAACCTGGGAGGCGGAGGTTGCTGTGAGCCGAGATGGTGCCATTGCACTCCAGCCTGGGCAACAAGAGTGAAACTCCATCTCAAAAAAAAAAATTTTTTTTTTTGAAAAAAACTTTTCTTTCTTTTTACACTTTTTTAAAATTAAAAAGATATTTTTTGAGACAGAAACTTCTGTCACCCAGGCTGGAGTGCAATGGCACAATCACTGCTCCCTGCAGTCTCAACCTCTTGGGCTCAAGCTGTCCTCCCACCTCAGCTCCTGGAGTAGCTGGAACTTCAGGTGCATGCCATCAAACCTGGCTAATTTTTAAAATATTTTTGGAGAGATGGGGTCTCACTATGTTGTCCAGGCTGAATTTTATTCTTAAATATAAACTCCTTCTTTCCACTCCCATTTCCATTTTTCTAATTCTCTTCTTATCTTTCTTATGAATTGAAGCAAGACATCTAATCTTTCATCTATTTTTTTCTAAATTACTTATTTTTTAGTTAGCATGATTGTACTAAAACACTTATCTGATCATTGTTCCTTTCCTGCTTAAAACCACTAATGGCTTTTCATTGCCCTTAGGTTCTAAATTCCTTAACTTGAATTATAAGATTCTTTATATCTGGCCCCTGAATGCCTTCCCACCCTTATCTTTTGGTGCCCCTGCCTTGCTCTCTATGCTATTATCCTCTTAAATTGTTTTAGTTCCTTTTACATGCCATGCTTCCTTATTCCTCTGTCTCGGACCTCTTTCTTATTCGTCCGATTCTTCATCTGACTAACTGCTGTATTATTTATACTCCTTCAGGTATTGCTTAAATAAACTTCCTCTCCTGAAGACTTTTCCTCTGACTGAGATGCCTCTCCTACATGTTCTCACAGCACCCATCAATTTACTTACCGTAATGAATTGCAGCTGCCTAGTGTCTTGTCAGTACTTCTGACTAGACTGTTGGTTATCATGTTTATTTTTGTATGTTGGCCCATAGAGGATACTCAGCCATTGCTAAGGGAATGGATGGATGATGGTGTTACAAACTCAGGTTCGGTTGCTCACTGCTTGCAGAGTCCAATTAACAAGAGGGAGGTCTGGTATAAAGAAAGTGCCTTTTTATTCCAAAGCTAGCTTAGGGGAAGAAGTATGGGCTTCCTGCCTTGAGGGTACTGCTTTGCCTTTGGAGCAGAAAGTGGGTGCTTTTAAAGAGGACCTATCACGAATGGCACACAGACGTAGCAAACAGGTGGGGACTCCACGTACCAGGTTAGTGCCTTGTCTACTGAGCAGTTGCGTTGGTGTCTTCATGGGCAGAAATAGGTTGTAAAGGTGCCTGAAAACTCTAGGTGGGAGAGAGTTTTGCAGTAGGACCTTGGATTGTAAATCGACTATTATCTCTCAAAGCAACCTACCGGTGGGTGAGAGTTCTGTTCTGGAGCTTCTAAGCACATAGATCAACTTGCCCTGTAGGGCGCGTCTGGTGAAGGGAAGGTAAAAGGTTATCCTTATCCTTACATTTCTAAAAGGCTAAGTGGAAACTGGGGGATAAGGAGAAATGGAGTAAAGAGAGAAGAAGAGAAATAATAATTTAAAAAATAGTAACTGTTTCTCTTTTTCTTAGAAAAATGAGGATACTTAGTTACAGTAGTATGAATGAATGATTACTTTTCCAGGGAGTCTGCTATCTGTGTCTGTGTTACTTGGTTCAGAGGTTCATATGTTCATGATTTCTATAAATAAATTCTGTTTGTAACTTTATAAGGTTTCCATATTAGCATTGAATTTTGCATGATTTTCTATTTTTTCTTTTTTATTTTTTGAGATGAAGTCTCGCTCTGTGGCCCAGGCTGGAGTGCAATGGCGCCACCTCAGCTCACTGCAAACTCTGCCTCCCTGGTTCAAGTGATTCTCTTGCCTCAGCCTCCCAAGTAGCCGGGACTACAGGCACGCGCCGCCATGCCTGGCTAATTTTTTGTACTTTTAGTGGAGATGGGGTTTCACTGTGTTGGCCAGGATGGTCTCGATCTCCTGACCTTGTGATCTGCCCGCCTCAGCCTCCCAAAGTGCAGGGATTACAGGCATGAGCCACTGCACCTGGCCCTATTTTTTCTATTAGTATTTTCCCATTTGTAACTTAAAACAGAACTTATTATTTTTTAAGTATGGTTCTTACCTGTTGTAAATGGAACACTTTGTTTGTAAAACTACTTAACAGAGGTTCAAATCAAGGGGAAAATTGACAAGGCAGTGATATATAGGGTATTCATTTAAGCATTATTAATATGTGGATAATCTCATATTTCCTCTAGTAAAAACATTTTAAAATACCCTAAAGGATTAAAAAAATCAGATGGCATTATTATCTCATTTTACTATTTTTTGTAATATATGTTTGAATGAAGCTATATGTTTATTAATTTAATAATTAATAAAATCTAATATAAAAGTAGCTTACTTCTGAGACTTTCAACCATTATATAATAGGTTAGTCATCTCTTTGTCGTTTCTGTCGGGCAAATGGACCGAGGCCTAACACAGCACAGATTTTAGAGGACAGAACATTCTCTAATGGTTTTAAATCTTTCATAATTACAGCAAACAACTTCCTTCATACTTTTGCTACACTTAAGCTCTGGGTTTCTGTTCTTATATAACCACTATTGCCTTATTTGGATTCCACTGTTGAAATCTATTATAGGAATTATAAACTATGCAAAATTATCCGTTTAGACAATGTACTGAGATTCAAGAAGAGGAAAACAAACAGGAAAGCCTTAGGAGTGGAGTCAGTTGGTAAGGACCCCAAAAGAAAAACACGTTCCTCATTTCTGCTTTTAGGTTTGTATCTGGGGCCTGCGTACTTACCTTCCTCCTCTGCCTCCCCCTCTGACAGCCCATCAAAAGAATAAAAATGTTAAAAAGAAAAAGAAAAAGAAAAAGAAAACTGCTATAGGACCCCTGGAAAAGAGAGAGCAGGGTACCTGTATACCACTGACATACAAGAAATACAGAAGTTCTGGAGTGTGTGAAACACAGGGAACCACACTGAAGCCAAACTAATCAGACTTGAATAGCAGGTAAGTATGGAGCCTCTTGAGAAGTAAGTTAGTGGGTCGTTTCCTCAACTTAGCCTGGAAGAGTTTTCATTTTGGAGCAACAGGTTTAAGCAAGGATGCCCTGAGGGCAAGAGGTGAGGATTCAAGTATATTATTTTAGAAACTTTACTAGTGACCCATATCATATGTTTCCTTAGGTATTACCTTATATGGATAGTGTACTAAATAGAGAATAATAGGTTGAGGAGAAAATTAAAAATCAAAGGCTGTTTAGAAATTACTAAAAATGGGATAAAATCATATATGAAAATCTATGGGATGTGTTCAAAGACATACATAGAAAATAATCCAAGTCTTAAATTAATTTTGTAATATAGCAGAAAAATTGAAAATAAATGAACTAATCCACACTTACCACTTCATGGTTTTGAGGAGTGCTGCATTAAGAAGAATTGCAAACATAGGTCTGTGCTGACCAGTGGGTGCAGCTGTTAAAAAGTAGAGACACCATGGTTCAATAAATTTTGTTAGATGCACTGTGTAGAGCATTAAGAACTAGATGATTCTTTTATTATTTTCAAATTATTTTAAAATTTTGCTTTAAGTTCTGGGATTCATGTGCAGAACATGCAGGTTTGTGACATAGATGTGTATGTGCCATGGTGGTTTGCTGCACCTACCAACCCATCATTTAGGTTTTAAGCCCCGCATGCATTAGGTGTTTGTCCTAATGCTGTAACTTCCCTTGCCCCCAACCCTCTGACAGGCCCTGGTGTGTGTTGTTCCCCTCCCTGTGTCTGTGTGCTCTCATTGTTCAGCTCCCACTTATGAGTGACAACATGTGGTGTTTGGTTTCCTGTTCCTGTGTTAGTTTGCTGAGGATGATGGCTTCCAGATTCATTGATGTCCCTGCAAAGGACATGAAGTCATCGTTTTTTATGGCTGCATAGTATTCCATCGTGTATATGTGCCGCATTTTCTTTATCCAGGCTATCACTGATAGACATTTGGGTTGGTTCCAAGTCTTTGCTATTGTAAATAGTGCTATTATAAACATATGTGTGCATGTGTTTTCAGAGTAGAATGATTTATAATCCTTTGAGTGTATACTAAGTAATGGGATTGCTGAGTCAAATGGATTTCTAAGAACTAAATAATTGTTATATTGCTCCAAAGCAGAGAGAGTGAGAGGAAATTTCCCCAGTTTTGCAAGCGTAATTCTGATACCCAACCTGAGGAAGAAAGCATTAGAAAGAAGACTAAAGGGCTGGGCATGGTGGCCTATGCCTGTAATCTCAGCACTTTGGGAGGCATAGGCAGGAGGATCACTTGAGGTCGGGAGTTCAAGACCAGCCTAGCCAATATGGTGAAACGTTGTCTCTACCAAAAATAAAGAGAAATTAAATGGGCATGGCAGCGTGTGCCTGTAGTCCTAGCTACTTGGGAGACTGAGTTGGGAGAATTGCTTGGACACAGGAGGTGGAGGTTGCAGCCTGGGGGACAGAGCGAGAACCTGTTTCCAAAAAGAAGAAAGAAAGAAAGAAAGAAAGAAAACTAAATATAAATTTGTAGATACCTTAATAAAATATTTTCAAATGTGTTTCATCAGTAAACATTGTAAAATAAGCAGAAACATTGTTTACAGTGAAATATAAAATTCTTCACATCTACAAGTGATAAAAGAAGCTTCTTTCAATATAATAAAGAAATTATATCACGATTCACAGATAAGGTGGTGAATAACATCCATTCAGCATGAATAGCACAGATGATAGTGACGTGGCGGAATTCACTTTTGTGACTGTTTAGTGACGGGTTATCACATGGGATGTGAGGAGTCAGCGTCTAGACTGAAAGTCTAAGAATAGGTGAAAGCTGAAGTAGAATGCCCAGTACCTGATTTTTAATATGAAACTGTCTTTTGCCTCTTATGTTTTGAGTTGGTTATCTGTATGCCTGTCTTATTTTCCTTTGCTTTCATGAGATAAGAACTATAATGATTCACCTTTGTTTCCATCTAGGGCAGTCTTTTCCATAGAGTGGTGCTAAGAAAACAATTCGCTGAATATAATTAAAGAGCCTTTGGCACAGTGGGAAGTTCACTGGTCTTGGAGACAGGGATTTGGTTTCAAGGCCAGGCTTTTGTCAGGATACTTCCTTCCCAGCTCAGCTGGGACTTACCCTCTGGGCAGCCTCATCACCACCACTCTACCCTGCGTTCAGAATGAGCTCATTCTCTGTGTTTTCCCACAAATGTGTCCTTCCCTTTCTAGGGCACTTAGCCCTCTCCTGTGTGTCCTCTGTGAGACAGTGGGTGTGCTGAGTTCAAACTCTGTCCTCTGAATCCTGTATTTGCAGAGATTAGTATCCCATATAGTGCTAAAAAATTTTATTATATGAATGAATGGTTTAACTTCTCTGTGCTTAAGTTTTTTCCATCTAAAAATGAGAATGTTAGTAATACATAATATTGGGGTTTCCAAGAACCTCCCTTAGAAAAAAGACTACCTTTCTTTCAGAAGAGCAGTGATTGTTTGTTATTGAACACTTATTAGGTGTTCACCAACCAGACACTTCACATGTATTATCATTATGTCCTGTCCTTGTGCCACAATGAAATAGGTGCTGTTGTTCACGTTTTATAGGTACTTGGAGAGGTGAAGACACTTCCGCAAATCAATAGCAAGCAAGGTGGTGGAAGAGCTGGGATTCTAATTCCAAGTCTATAATTTTTCTGCTGTAGAATTTAGTCCCCACGTGTTTAATGTGTCCATAGGAAGCACCACTTGGGTTGTCATCCTCAGGTCTCCTCATGGCTATCCTGGTTGTGTCATTAAGGTCTCTGAAAGTTTGACCCTGAAAGTGAAGCTACTGAGATCCAGTCTCTAATGCGCCTAATGCATTGCTTGGTACTTGGTAAGAGTCTGCTTCATATATAATTGTTGAATAAAATAATGAATTAGTGAATGAAAAGCTTATAGATGATACTAGTAACTTATGAAATAAACCAAGAGACTCTTCATAGATGTGTGACTGAAGAGTTTTTAAATACTCACAACTAGCCTGGGCAACATAAAGAAACCCTGTCTCTCCAGAAATATAAAAATTAGCCAGGCGTTGGTGGCATGTGCGTGTAGTCCCAGCTACTCAGGGGGCTGAGGTGGGAGGATCACTTGAGTCTACGAGGTCGAGGGTGCAGTGAGCTGTGATAGTGCCATAGGACTCCAGCCTGGGTGACAGAGTGAGACAGACAGACAAACAGACACTCACAACTGTATATGACATATCAATATTCCTAAGAAGGTGAAACTGGAATTGGCTCATTTCGTGGTGAAAAATGTGAAATAAGGGATTGATTAGTTAACTAGGGATCTTATTAAAAATGAACATTTCTGCATTCCATTTCCAGGGTTTGTTATATTTAAACTCTCCTTTTGTAAATGTGATATACAATGCTACGTGAATTGTAAATTGCTAATAATACACTTTATATATTATTAAGGAATTGTTTTCTTTTATGTGAAAGTTGGAGAAAGAATCCTGAATTTATTGAAACTCAAGGATGGGAATAGTTTTGAGACTCAGGAAGATCTAAAAAGACAAGGGCTCTTTTATTCAGGGAAAAGAATGCTTTTCTTTTTTTTCTTTTCTTTTTTTTTTTTTTTCATTGTCTCCTTAGAAACAAGTCTGGTTGACTAAGATTTAACAAACAGATTCAATTGAGGTATTGGCTATTTCAGGGTAGTGACATCCTTAGATTCCCTCAGGTGAGAGTGGCATATTGTCACGATGCACACGAAGTCTGAAAGGACAGCCAGGAAATTCTGAGCAAGCCGGCAGGGTTCAGGATGAGCAGCAGCTCTGGGGAGCCCGGGCTGATTCTAGCTGCCTGTCGTGCTCATGACTCAGCAGCTCTTTGCTTCCCTTGGTTGATTTCTTCCTGTTCCATCATCGGTTCATTACTCTTTTCCTCTCTCTTTGTTTCTGCCAGTGGCTTCTGCTTATTGCCATTTATCTTTAAAAATACAAATAAGAAACCATTAGAGGCTTACTGTGTGCCAAACTAAATGTAATTTTTACTTTCATAAGGTATAGGGTGTCTTTCTCATCTGACCAGTTGCTACCTTAGTTCCCACATTGAGTGCATAGGGACCCCCAAAGCCATCACAATAGGAAAATATTGACAAATGAACAGAAAACTGTTTCCTACCCAAAAGCCCCTCCTCATTTATTATTAGTTTTGGTGATTAACAACCACTCATATACAATGTAAAGGTAATGCAAAGCATAATAGTAAAATTTGCAAAAGATGTAAAATTTAATGAAGTTGTCAACAGAAAAGCCATTGATAAATGAGAATTTGGGAGTGTGGCCAGTTAACAATTGGAGAAGATAAAATTGACATGGATCACAACATAATAAACATGACCAAAAAAGAAAGATTTGAGTTGTAAAGTGCTGGAATAATTTTAGAAGTCATGGACTATATTTTTAAAAATGCAAAATGCAACATAACCATATTATCATACTAGCATTTCGTTTTGCCCTCCTAACTTCATGACTTTTCTCTTTGTTCATTCTAATACTTTGTATATACTGAGAGCTGTAACTTAACATATTAGTAATATTTTAAAATGCTTATTGTTAAATTCTAATTTTATTTTTAAGTTAAAGTCATAATCATACTTTTGACCATTTGCTCAGAATTTTTGGACTATGTTTTAATGGATTTATTGTAGGTGCTAAATAATTATCAGTTGCCCTTTTTTAATGACCTCCTATGCTATTATTTTTCTAATTTTACAGGTGAGGAAAATGAAGTCCAGAGGGGTTCACTTACTTGCTTTAAGGTTTTTTGCTGGTCACTGAGAGACCTGGGGTTAGAACATAGGCACTAAGACTTCACATACCACATTCTTAAATGCTAAGTTAAACTGTCCTTATGCTCTATCAATTCCCGTTTTTTTTTTTTTGTCTCAAATTCAAATTTTCAGGGAAGATCCTTCTAGGCTGGCTCATCACCATCTGGCTTAGATTACCCCTGGTGGACAGAGCTCTGATTCCAGAACATTCCTATGCTGTTGTGAGTCTCCAGAGAGCTCTTCTGGAGTTAATGCACAAATCTCTGGTTCGATCAGTTGCCACTGATTTAATGGTAAGGTTATATAATGCATGGCTAGTTAGTCTCAAGGGATTGCCTTTAATCCTTTTGAAAAATATTTGGTTGTGACACTCATTTTATGTCTTCTCAAAAAAGGAACAAATAATACCCAGGCTCCTGGTACAGCCTATGTAATTTCTACGTTTTTTGAATATGCTATCTAAATAGAAGATTTGGTCATAGCTTTACCTTCTTTGTTGGTGACTTAGAGAACTAGGATGAGAATGGAGGCACTAAGACTTGACAGGAATGAGTAGAAACTGAAGACCTCATTATTCTGCCCACTGTTCCACACCGTCTGTCTCTCACTCTCAGACTATGTTAATTGTGCCACTTGATGGTTTTGCTATTTTGATGCCCTGAAATACATTTTAGAAATCTTTGGTATGTTGAGTATTATATAATTGAGTGTAGGCATTAACATAGGCCAGACTTTTGTCTTTTTTGGGTCCCCAAGCTTTTCATGAAATAAGAGTTAGGCTCTTGAAACATAATGGCAGTGATTTTTGAGTGACATATGTTCATGGGGTTAGAGAAACATGAATAGCTACTTGGAGCCCTTTCAAACTGAAAGTCATCTAAGACTTATAAATGACAGAGGCTGTAACAAATTATTAAAAGGCCCAAATAATCTCTTTAGATTTCACTTTAAAGTCCTGCTAATAACACCTTACTTTTATATAGAATATGACAACTTGATAATTTTCTTATATTCATTATCTCATTCACAAAACTGTATGATGTAGAAAAGGGAAAACAGCATTAAAGGTGAATATACTGAGGTTGCACTGATGTCTAGCACTGACAGTCCTGCACTAGATCATTCCTTCAACTCCTGGGTCAGTGCTTAATCCACTCTCTGTAATAAAGAAAGAGAATAAAACAAGAATGAAGAAAAGAAGAATGATGTCTAATCATTGTTAAATACCAACCATGTGCTTAATACGCTTATTTAAGAAATAAGAAAGTTAATTTTAAGAAAGTTAATTTTCTTAAAATTAAGAAAGTTTAAGAAAGTTAAGAAAGTTAATTTTAAAAGTTAATTTTCAATTATTTAAGAAAGTTAATTTTCAATTGTTTTGCATATTATAGCTGCAGAATTCATGCTCTAAATTCTTTTCTCTGTATCAGCAAGATCAATATGATATCTATTTTATCAGTGAAGAAATTGTAGAATATTAAACAATGTAGACACATTAGGAAAATCAGTTGGGAAATTAAATAGAATAGTTATGTGTTTACCATCAGATAATTATTAAAATAAATTTAAAAAGGGGATTTATCCAGACTAATTAGTTATATCTTTTACTCAGGGTAGCTGTTAGAATTTTATCTGATTTTCTCATCTTGTTTCAACAATATGTTTTATCTTAATTTTTTCCTATTTAAAATTGGTGTATTAACTATGGTCAATCACATAGGTCAGAACAGTTTTTATGCTGCTCTTACTGGGAAAAATAACACTTTATCCTAAGCATTTAATAGTAATAATTAAAAGAAATTAAAAACAAAACAAAATAACACCATATGGAGAAGACTCACCCTTGGGGTTACTGGTAGCTTATCATACACTAATTGCAGCTTATGCTCAAAATCATTGGCATGCAGTGTTTTACATTTATAGTTCAGGCTCAAGGATTTTTTTTTGTGGGGTGCTACAGAGAGAAAAATAAAAAAACTGTGAGTCTGCATTTCTGACTCATGCTTTTTATTCTTCTTTACATGCATGCATTCAGTAAGAGTGGTTTCTACAGAAAGGTTGATTATGGATAATAATTATAACTTGTAGTTTTGATATAGTCAATTATTTGAGGTGGAAAAGTCCTGAAATTTGGACTGATTTTGTCCTATTACCCATTTCATGTTGAAACCGAATTTACTGACTGAAAAATTCGGCTTATGAACCCCTTTTAGCAAGCTCATAAAATAAATCAAGGCTTTTTAAAGACACATGTCCTTGCTGTGAGTGCTTATCAGAATGGCATTTTTGTGACTCTTGGCACATTAAACTTTCTGATTTTCCTGACGGTCGTTTGAGGACAAATTAAGAAAAGATAAGGGATTAAAAAGAATGTCTCTGAAGGCAGTTGTATTTAATTATAAGACATAAAGAAAGGCTGTGGAAATATCATGTCCGAATTTAAAACAGAAATTTTGCAAAATACATGGGGATTAAATAATCTGCTCCTGAATTATCATTGGGTCAAATATGCAATCAAGATGGAAATTTTAAAATTCCTCAAACTGAACGACAATAATGATACAAAATATCAAAACCTCTGGGATACAGCAAAGGCAGTGCTAAGAGGAAACTTCATAGCCCTAAAGACTTACATCAAAAAGACTGAAAGTTCAAACTGACATTCTAAGGTTACACCTCAAGGAACTAGGGAAACAAGAGCAAACCAAAGCCACACTTAGCAGAAGAAAGGAAATAACCAAGATCAGAGCAGAACTAAATGAAATTGAAACAACAACAATAAAATACAAACGATAAATGAAACAAAAAGCTGGTTCTTTGAAAAGACAAAATAGACGCTTAGCATTATTAAACCAGGAAAAGAAGAGAGAAAATCCAAATAACCTCATTAAGAAATGAAACAAGATATTACAACTGACACCATTGAACTACAAAAGATCATTCAAGGCTACTATGAACATGTTTACACACATAAACTAATAAACCTAGAAGAGATAGATAAATTCCTGGAAAAATACAACCCTCCTAGCTTAAATCAGTAAGAAATAGATACCCTGAACAGACCAATAACAAGCAGTGAGATTGAAATGGTAATTTAAAAATTACCAGCAAAAAAAAGTCCAGAATCAGATGGATTCATAGCAGAATTCTACCAGACATTCAAAGAAGGATTGGTATCAATTCTTTTGATACTATTCCACAAGACAGAGAAAGAAGAAACCTTCCCTAATTCATTCTATGAAGTTAGCATCACCATAATACCAAAATGAGGGACAGACATAACCAAAAAAGAAAACGACAGACCAATATCCTTGATGAACATAGATGCTAAAATTGTTAACAAAATACTAGCTAACTGAATCCAACAACATATCAAAAAGATAATCCTCCATGATCAAGTGGGTTTCATACCAGGGATGCAGGGATGGTTTAACATACACTAGTCAATTAATGTGATACAGAATTAAAAACAAAAATCCCATGACAATCTCAATAGATGCAAAAAAGCATTCAACAAAATCCAGCATCCCTTTATGATAAAAATCCTCAGCAAAACCAGCATACAAGGGACATACCTCAATGTCATAAAAGCCATCTATGACAAACCCACAACCAACATAATACTGAATGGGGAAAAGTTGAAAGATTCCCTCTGAGAACTGGAGCAAGACAAGGATGCCCACTCTCACCACCTCTCATCAACATAGTACTGGAAGCCCTAGCCAGAGCAATCAGACAAAAGAAAGAAATAAAGGCATCTAAATCAGCAAAGAGGAAGTCAAACTGCATCTGTTTGCTGATAATATGACTGTGTACCTAGGAAACCCTAAAGAGTTCTCCAAAAGCTGCTAGAACTGTTTAAAAAAAATGCAGCAAAGTTTCCAGATACAAAGTTAATGTACACGAATCAGCTCTTCTCTACACCAACAGCGACCAAGGAGAGAATCAAATCAAGAACGCAACCCCTTTACAATAGCTGCAAAAAACAAAACAAAAAAATAAAAAACGAAAAACAAAATAATACTTAGGAATATACCTAACTAAGGAAGCAAAAGACTTCTACGAGGAAAACTACAAAACACTGCTCAAAGAAATTATAGATGACACAAAGAAATGGAAACACATCCCATGCTCATGGATGGGTAGAAGCAATATCGTGAAAATGACCATACTGCCAAAACAATCTACAAATTCAGTTCAATGCAATCCTCAACAAAATACCACCATCATTCTTCACAGAATTAGAAAAAACAATTCCAAAATTCCTGTGGAACCAAAAAAGAGCCTACAAAGCCAAAGCAAGACTAAGCAAAAGAACAAATCTGTAGGTATTACACAATTAGATTTCAAACTATACTATAAAACCATAGTCACCAAAACAGCATGGTACTGGTATAAAAATAAGCACATAGACCAATGGAACAGAATAGAGAAGTCAGAAATAAACCCAAATACTTAAGCCAACTGATCTTCAACAAAGCAAACAAAAACATAAAATGGAGAAAGGGCAGCCTATTCAAAAAATGGTGCTAGGATAATTGGCTAGCTACATGTAGGAGAATGAAACTGGATCCTCATCTCTCATCTTATACAGATCTCAACTTAAGATGAATGAAGGACTTGAATCTAAGACATAAAACTATAAAAATTCTAGAAGATAACATTGGAAAAAGCCTTCTAGCCATTGGCTTAGGCAAGGATTTCATGACCAAGAACCCAAAAGCAAATACAATAAAAACAAAGATAAATCATTTGGACTTAATTAAACTAAACAGCAGAGTAAACAGACAACCCAGAGAGTGGGAGAAAATCTGCCCAATCTATACATCCAACAGAGGACTAATATCCAGAATCCACAACGAACTCAAACAAATCATTGTTTTTTTTTTTTTAAGAAAAAAAAAAAAATCCCATCAAAAAGTGGGCTAAGGACATGAATAGACAGTTCTCAAAAGAAGATATACAAATGACCAACAAACACCTGAAAAAATGCTCAACATCACTAATGATCAGGGAAATGGAAATCAAAACCATGATGTGATACCACCTAATGCCTGCAAGAATGGCCATAATAAAACAATCAAAAAACAGTAGATGTTTGTGTGGATGCAATGATGAGGGGATGCTTCTACACTGCTGGTTTGAATGTAAACTCGTAGAACCACTATGAAAAACACAGTGGAGATTCTTTAAAGAACTAAAACGAGAACTACCATTTGATCCAACAATCCCACTACTGGGTATTTACCCAGAGGAAAAGAAGTTATTGTACGAAAAATACACTTGCACATGCCTGTTTTTAGCAGTACAATTCACAGCTGCAAAATCGTGGAACCAACCCAAAGTCCATCAATCAACGAATGGGTGATCTGGGTAAGATAGGAAACTATTATTCTAAGTGAATTAACTCAGGAATGGACAAGAAAACATGGTATGTTCTCACTGATATGTGGGAGCTAAATTATTAGGATGCAAAGGCAATGGACAATGGACTTTAGGGACTTGTCGGGAGGGACAAAAGACTACAAACATGGTGCAGTGTATACTGCTTGGGTGGTGAGTGCACAAAACCTCACAGATTACCACTAAAAAACTTACTAATGTAATCAAATACCACCTGTACCCCAATAACTGATGGAAAAATTAAAAAATAAATGAATTTATGACCATAAAAGAGTTGCATGGTCAGATAAGAATTTCTGAATACTTTCAGTTAGTGAGCAGCTCAAAGCCTCAGGCAGAAGGACCAATTCTATGAAAAGTACACAATGTGTTTCCTGTTAACATTTACCTTTGCGATGCATGACTCTGAGCAACAGAGCAAGACTCTGTTAAAAAAAAAAAAGGCTTAATGGAAAAAGAGGTTTAGGAGAGAAGAGTATAGTGTAAGTAAGAGAAGCATGATGAGTGTTAAAGAAAACCCATTGATTATATCAGTCTTTCCTATGAAAGAAAGGCCAGATAGTCAAAATTCTTTAGGTTGCTTCTTTTTGAAAAAAATTTTTTTTTGCTTGCTTTCTTTTGCTTCTGCTTGTCTACTGGATGAAAGCTCATAAAGTGTGCTGGTAAGACACTCACAAAATAATCACCTGGCTTCACTTTATTTACAAGGATTCTTGGTGATATTTGAGTAGGGGTCAGTGGAAGTGAGGAACTTACTTTTTTTCCTAATTATTTTATTTTCCCTTTCCCTTGAGACTACTACTGGTAATATGGCATCTACATGATGGTTTGGTGACTTTGACAGTAAGGGTTAAAGTGGGGCTTAGGAGAAACAACAGTGATGACTGTAATAACTCACAGACTGTGTCTTTGATGGTTGAGCTCTGAAATTGGCACTTTAAAGATCTGAGCAGAGATATCACTTTAAAGAACTGATTCTCAACAAGATGGATTTTGTCCCTAGAAGATATTTGGCAATGCCTGGAGATATTTCTGATTGACTTACATGTTATTACTCATTCTTCCTTCTCAAATTGCTCCCTCTAGTCTACCTTACCCAACCCTGCCTTACCCCAAGCCAATCCTATTTTCATTTAGTCTTATTGAAGTGAACTATGTCAAAACCATGAAACAAAATACAATCATGCATTTCAAAGGTAAATGTTAATGGGGACACAGGAGAGGGTATGTATGTGCTACTGGCATTGGGGCATAGAGGCCAGCGATGCTGTTAAACATTCTATGAGGCACAAGACAGCCTGCCATAACACAGAATTGTATAGTAGAAAATGTCAATAGAGCTGAGTTTGAGAAACTTTGCTTTCAAAAGAACAACTGACTTTCAAATTACTGTGTCTTAACTATAAGGGATTGAAGGTATTAATATATCATGAAAAACGTCCTGATTAGAATAATGAAATTTAGAATTTTTTTAAAGATAAACTTTGGCAATACCTATCCAAGACGTGTTCAGGGGAACATTCATTGCTTCAACAAATATTTACTGAATGCTTACTGTGAGCCATACTACATTTTAAGAGTTCAACTTGAGTTATGGGGTTATGTCATGTCTTCTTCCTTATTAAGGAGATGGACCCATAAGCCCATTAGTCCTGCTATCATCAAGCATTCAAATAATAAAATTAAACTGCACTTGATTCCCATTCTGAGCCTAGGCTTGCTGAGTTTCTTGGAAAATTTTGTTTCCGTGAAACATGTGTCCAAAAAAAGATTGTACTGTGTAGGCCAGTGCCCCTATTCAACTGACAATTACATTTATCTGTGTAAAGTAATCCATCAGCATTCGTTTCTTACAGAAATGTTTCTTACATTTCTTACAGAATGCATAAATTAGCATTCCTGAGTTTTATCACTCTGAGACATTGGTGAGATCCAATTTCGGTCCTACATGGTTGTGTGCCAGAGACACCAGATAGTGAGCAATTTTCTGAGATACATGTGATATGTGAGCCACAGTGAAAGGCCATCTTATTTTTTCTGAGCTCCTACGCTTTCTCAGCATGTTCTTTAATTGAACTTCTAACAGTTAATTATTTATTCTTAAGAAGAAAAGAAAAATAGATTAAAACATTAAATTTCTTAGTGCTTATGTACTTCTTTTTGGCATGTTGTTAACATTAATTTTTTGGTGATTGAGATTTGTATAGCTTATTGCAATCATGAGCTCAATAATTTTTATAAAAAAAAAGGTATTACCCAGCTCAAAATAATGCCTTTTTTCCCTTTAATCCCTATAGCATTTACTTTTGAAATATTTACTTTTGGTCGCATTCTGGCTTTTGTTATTTTTCAAATTTATATGTATTTAAGTTACAATCAAAGTGGAATGTCAACTCCAAGAGTGCACAAAGCAGGGTCTATAATTTTATGTGAACTTCTAGGACTTTCTTTATACTGGGTACCACCTAGGTACTCAGTGAAATTGGTTACTGTTTATTCAGCATCTACTGGGCATCAAGTGCTTTGTAGAAATTCTCTCACAAGCATTGAATGTATTCAGATTTATTGTGTGTTTTGGAGATTGGCGAAGAAGTAAAATGACTCAGATTAGAGTTCAGAAAAAATACTTATTTTATATAAAATGAATATGACTCCATCTCTGTCTCACAATCTGTGGGAGCCCATTTTTTTTTCCCTATTTTCCCCCTTATCTCCAGATATCCTTTGGACCCCCAGAGTTATTTACTTAGTCTAATGGGACTGTGTCAAGTTTCTATCTCCAGAAAATTGAGAGAATTGGCTGAATGGCATCATTCTGAGTTGCTATTGCAAATGTTGCTGCTCTTGTTGTTAACATCTGAAACCTAGGCAAGTCTGGGCAGACCCAGAGCAAATCTTTCACTGAAATTACAGCCAATCCACACAATAGTTCCTCAGAGGGCTGCATCAGGGTGGAAAGTCATCAGTCACAGTCTGTGTTAAGAACCAGAGGTTTCTTACTAGTTTTCTATAGACAGGAACACAATCTCACCCTAAAAGCACTGCTAAGTGAGACTCCAATATTCAGACAAGTGATCCACAGGATATTTTCCAGTGTCTTGCCCCACTGGCTAGTACACCAGAGGTAGAGAGACTTACTTACATCTCTGACTGCCCCCAGGAACCTGGAACACTTGGCTTTTTCTACCCTCTTTTGTCCCAATGCATTACTTTAGGAAGAGTCCAACTTGATCGTTACCTTTCCTTTGAAAGTGTCTGAAAAAAAAAAGAATGGTTATTGATAGTCAACTTTCAGATTTAACCACTTTGTTCGAGTAAGAGGTCAGTTCGTTGCGCGTTTCACACACTATTAGACAATGGCAGGATAGCCACTGGAAGAGCAGCAAAGGAGGTATGAACAAGGGAACATCTCTTTCTCCATTTATTCATTTATCCATCCATCCATTCATCTATATATCCATCCATCCTTCCATTATGTATAATTATCCAGTTGACAGGAGGTAATTATATACATAAAGTCCTTGGAAACATCACAGGGAATGTGATCCAGAGCACAAGGGGATAATCATCTAGAGCAGGAATATCTCATCTATTGGGAGAGGAGGAGAAAAGGTAGAATTTACTAGTAGAAAAGGCATATTTAAGGGTGGGAAAATGAGAGAGTTCCCATCACATTCTTTCTCCTCGCTCAATGAGTTATGAGTCAGGTGATTAGCAAATAGTGAGTGGTATAGTCAGGAGTGTTGTATATTTGAGAAGAAAGAAAAAAGTGTAAAACAATAATTTGGATAGTGGGGGAACAGATATAGCAGAAAAGTGTAGTGCAGTGCCTGCCAGCGTTGCATGTCCATTTAAGATTTGAGGTCATGAATGTAAACTGGAATTGTTAGCTTTACTATGTGTTTTCTTAATTTCTGAGTTAGATGCAAAGTATGCAAGATGCTGTTTTTAAATAGGACCAGGGCAGGGTGTGGTGGCTCATGCCTATAATCCCAGCACTTTGGGATGCTGACATGGGTGGATCGCCAAGAGAATTCTGTAAAGCTAATAATGAGCATTTTACATCTACTTAGGGTTACAAGATAATCAGTTCCATGTTGCCCTCTCTGAGGCCATTTCATATCCTTCCCCCTAAGAGATGTTCACGGATGGTGTTTAGCATTTATGTGTATGTGTGTATGTAGTGTATAGCAGGTAGCATCTGCAAAACTTCACTGCACACTTGTGAAGCAATGAATGTGGAGAAACAAAAAAATCTTAGTATTATGAGAATAGTTTTGATCTTGTAGATTCCCTGAACGAAGAGTCTTAGGGAGCCTCTAGGGTTCTTCGGGCCACACATATATCTTAGAACCACTGCTCTAAGATGCATATTGAGTGGAATTTTGTGGTTGCATGTGAAGGACTGAAGGATATAACATCCCAGAATATGCTAGGTTGATATACTGACCACGTTGAATTGAAAACACTGAAGAAATGACAGTTTCAGAAAGGTCTAGCTGACCTGTCTCTTAATGCAGGCAGCAAGCCATAAAGATTCCTCTGGAAGGAGAACCTTCCCAGTACCAGGATGAGAAAACATTCCATGCTAATGGTTAGGAAGAATCGATATCATGAAAATGGCCAAAGTAATTACTGCCCAAAGTAATTCGTAGATTCAATGCTATCCCCATCCAGCTACCATTGACCTTCAGAGAACTGGAAAAACCACCTTAAACTTCATATGGAATCAAAAAAGAGCCCACAGATCCAAGACAATCCTAAGCAAAAAAACAAAACAAAACAACAACAACAAAAAGCTGGAAGCATCACACTACCTGACTTCAAACTATACTACAAAGCTACAGTAATCAAAACAGCATGGTACTGGTACCAAAACAGAGATGTAGAACAATGGAACAGAACAGAAGCCTTGGAAGTAACATCACACATCTACAACCATCTGATCTTTGACAAACCTGAAAAAAACAAGCAATGGGGAAATGATTTCCTATTTAATAAATGGTGTTAGGAAAACTGGCTGTCCATGTACAGAAAGCTGAAACTGGACCCCTTTCTTACACCTTGTACAAAAATTAACTCCAGATGGATTAAAGATTTAAACATAAGACCTAACACCATAAAAACCCTAGAAGAAAACCTAGGCAATACCATTCAGGACTTAGGCATAGGCAAGGACTTCATGACTAAAACACCAAAAGCAACGGCAACAAAAGCCAAAATAGACAAATGGGATCTAATTATACTTAAGAGCTTCTGCACAGCAAAAGAAACTATCATTAGAGTGAACTGGCAACCAACAGAATAGAAAAAAATTTTTGCAATCTACCCATCTGAGAAAGGGCTAATGTCCAAAATCTACAAAGAACTTAAACACATTTATGAGGAAAAAAAAACAAAAAAACAACCCCATCAAAAAGTGGGCAAAGGATATGAGCAGACACTTTTCAAAAGAAGACATTTATGCAGCCAACAAACATATGAAAAAAAGCTCATCATCACTGGTCATGAGAGAAATGCAAATCAAAACCACATTGAGATACAATCTCACACCAGTTAGACTGGCGATCATTAAAAAGTCAGGAAAGAATAGATACTGGAGAGGATGTGGAGAAATAGGAACACTTTTACACTGTTGGTGAGAGTGTAAGTTAGTTCAACCATTGCAGAAGACAGTGTGGCAATTCCTCAAGGATCTAGAACTAGAAATACCATTGGATTCAGCAATCCCATTACTGGGTATATACCCGAAGGATTATAAATTGTTCTATTATAAAGACATATGCACATGTATGTTCATTGCGGCACTGTTTACAATAGCAAAGACCTGGAACCAACCCAAATGCCCAACAATGATAGACTGGATAAAGAAAATGTGGGACATATACACCATGGAATACTATGCAGCCATAAAAAAGGATGAGTTCATGTCTTTGCAGGGACATGGATGAAGCTGGAAACCATAATTTTCAGCAAACTGACACAAAAACAGAAAACCAGACACTGCATATTGTCACTCATAAGTGGGTTTTGAACAATGAGAACACATGGGCTCAGGGAGGGGAACATCACACACTGGGGCCTGTTGGTGGGTGGAGGGACTAAAGGAGAGACAGCAGTGGGTTGGGGAACTGGGGAGGGATAACATTAGGAGAAATACCTAATGTAGATGACAGGGGTATGGATGCAGCAAACCCCCATGGCATGTGTGTATCTATGTAACAATCCTGCACAATCTGCACATGTACCCCAGAACTTAAAGTTAAAAAAGAAAGAAAGAAAGAAAGAAAGAAAATAGCTGTGCTCACCAGAGACTGGAACTCGGGGCTGCAATGAGCCTGAATATACTTACAGTCCCATAGCCAGATTTTCTTTGCCTTGTCATTTCTTCTCAAATTTATCTTTATTTGTCTAAAAAGCATAGAAGCATGCTTTTTTGGCCACTTCTTTGGACTTTACTCTTTTGTGAAGTCCCCATGTACACGCAAAACTAATACAATGTGTATGCTTTTCTTTTGTTAATCTGCCTGGTGTCAATTTGGTTTAAAAATTCAGCTGAAGGGCCCTCGTAAGAGCTTAAAGGTGGTTAGAGGTGATCTCTGACTCCCGTACGTATGGTGAATACATCTTTCACACACTTCCAAACTTTTCCAAAGTGCTTGTATCAACTTCAACTCTCATCAGCAGTTTGTTAGAGTTCCAGTTCTCTACGTTTTCACAGGCACTTGATATTATCAGTCTTTTTAATTTTTCCCTTAACTTACGGGTTTTAAATGATATATTACTTATGAGTTTTAAATGATATGTAGTTTTAATAGTTATTTCCATAAATATTAGCAAAGTTGAACATGTTTTCATACATTTGTTGTCAGTTGAGGTTTTTGTTTCTATGAATGATCTGGTCATTTTCTCCTTTTTTCATTTTGTTGTTTATCTTTTTAAAAAGCTTTCTTTATGTATAATTGATAAAAATATTTCTATATATTTAAGGTATACAACAATGTTTTGACATAAGTATACATTATGAAATGATCATCACAATCAAGCTGATTAACATACCTATCATTTCAGAGTTATCCCTTTTTTGTGATGAAAACACAACATTAACTTCTTAGCAAATTTCAAGTATACGATATAGTACTGTTAACTATAGTTACCATGCTGTACATTAGATCTTCAGAACTTATCCATGCTGCATAAGTGAAACTTTGTATTCTTTGTGTTCTTTTTTCATATTGATTTTATAGATGTGCTTTATATATTCTGTACTGTCTTTGTCAATTTTATGAATTGTAAATTATTCTCTGAGCATTACCATTTTATTATTTTAATATTGACTTTTAGTATTTTAAGTAGTTGAATGTAAAAGAAAATTTTACAGGTATAGATTTTTGGGTCTTATTTAAAAAAATATTTTCTACCTTGAAGTTATAATGGAATTTTAAAATATTTTCTTCTAAAATCTGTAAACATTGATGTTTTTATGTTTAGTTTTAAAATCTATCTCGACTTTATGTTTGTGTATGGTTAAAGGTAGGGATCTTGCATGAGTGTGTGTGTGTGTGTGTGTGTGTGTGTGTGTGTGTGTGGTGGAGGTGGCATGCATGCCTGCATTACTTATTGAAGAGTGTTCTTTGCTTCCTTCCTATGTGTGCAAAATATCATTACAGAATGGCATACAGCCCTCTACTGTTGTATATTTAAACATTTCTGTTCTAATTTTGCTTTATGTAAGTTGAGGCCTCTATATGTTACCTAAGAAATCTTTTTAGATATATATGTTGTAAATATATATAATGTATATTAAATAAAATATTTATATGTAAAATATACATCTAAAACATGTTATATATATTTAATAAATATTAAATGTTAAATATATATTTAATATATTTACATATAAAACACATATCTAAAATAAAAATAATACGTTGTTATAAAGAGACAACAGAACCCAGGCTGTTGTCTGGAGTGAATCACAGACCCAGGATCTAGGGAAAGACCTAACTGTAAGTGAATACATACATACACAGAAATATTAATATTTTTAGATATATATGACGTATATATTAAATAATATATAAATATATTAATCTTTTTAGATATATATGATGTATATATTAAATAATATATTAATCTTTTTAGGTATGTATGATGAATATATTAAATAATATATTTGTTATTTATTAAATAATATATTTTTATATATTATTTATTATATACATCATATATACCTAAAAAGATTAATATATTATTTAATATATTCATATATATAAAACATATATCTAAAAAGATGAATATTTATGTGTATGTATGTATTCACCTGTAGTTAGGTCTTTCCCTAGATCCTGCGTCTCTGATTCACTCCAGACAACAGCCTGGGCTCTGTTGTTTTTTATAAAAAGTTATTTTTATGGATATATGGTAGGTGTAACTATTTATGGAGTACATGAGATATTTTGATAGTGGTATGTAATGTGTAATTATCACATCAGGGTTAAAAGGGTATCCATTACCTCAAGCATTTGTCCTTTTTTGTGTTATGAACAGTTTAGTTATTTTCTTTTATCATTTTAAAATGTACAATAAATGACTGTCAACTGTAATCACCCTATTGTGCTATAAAATACTAGGTTTATTGATTGATTGATTGATTGATTTTTAATTTTTTCAGAGAGGGGTCTTGCTCTGTTGCTCAGGCTAGAGTGCAGTGGCATGAATATAGTAACCATCATTCTACCCTATATCTCAGTAAGTTCAATTGTTTTAATTTCTAGTTCGCACAACTGAATGCGAACATGTGAACTTTGTCTTTTAGTGTTTGGCTTATTTCACTTGACATATTGCCCTCCAGTTCCATCTATGTTGTTGCACCATAGTACTATGGTACACTAAAGTGTACCATAGGCATGTATGAATTTATTTCAATGAATAGGTAAAATTATCTGAAGAAGAGAAACCCCAGGGTGAGATCTGGAGCATTATATTGAGATAATAATATTACATTTTTTATTTGCATGAATACTGATGAAGCCCTCCGTAAGAGGCATTCATCATAATCCCTGTAGTACCCTTGAGCATTCTGAGACATTCTATTACCTAGAATATGACAGTCAAGTGAGAAAGTTGGAACAGCTTGTTCTTTTCTGAGATAACAAAGGTGTGAAGGAGAATGCTCAGGAACATTTGGTTCAATCTCAGTCAGGAGTGTTGAGACTGTTCTGCTGATTACTTTCTTTTATTTGTTCCCTCAGGAGAGGCCACCTTTAAAAAAATCCTACAGAGAAGAAGTGTGTTTTCCTTCACTTCAGGAATTCTAAATGAGAGAAGGTGTGGGGCCAGAACTGGACCACGGAGGCTCCAACAAGCCGCATCCCCCTCTCCACACCGCTCGGTCCTACGACTCCTGAGGCGCACCTCAGACTCCCAAAGTCAGGAAGTGGGGGATGTTAGGCAGTTTGACAAGTCTGCCTTGGTAATTCTAATATGCCTTCTTTCATCTTCCAGTACCTCACTGCCTACTCCCTCCTGAAAAATCACTCTTCTAATGCCAGTAATTAAGCATAATTCTTCTATGCTGAAAAAGGTATGCAGTTAAAATCTTTAGGAATTTATGTTGGGAAAAGGTGCTGGGCTGGAAAATGTAGCCTTATGTATATCTGAATATATATGTCATAGCTTGTCTTTAGACCTGAGAGCTGTTTTAAAAAGGGGTTATATTTCTTTAGGAATCCATCAAGATGATGGGCAAGTGCATGTGTTTTTGGTTGTCCTGGGAGACCTAAGTGTGTGCTTCCACTGTAGCCACTTTAGTTTCCCTGAAGTAGTGCAGAGCTGAATGACTTGGATTCCAAACAGGCCGGCTTGTTCAGCTAAGCGAGACATATTAGCCATTAATGTACATGTTTGAATTTATAGACAGTCTAGTAGATTTTGATGCCATCTGGAATGACGCTTACTTTTTTTCATTCTGTTTATTGTAATTGATAAGACACTGCCTTATACACAGTCCTTTTTGGCACTAAGTGTCATTCTTTTAATATGCAAATCTAAGATACTTCCATGTTATCACATATACTTCTTAATGCAAAGAAACTGATTTCTGGTACATTTTGTATATTGTTCTCAATGAACAAATGACTTTTAGACCTCTGGCTGCTGTCCTTTACTTTCTTATTTGTGAAAGAAGTCACTTTAACAATTCCTTTTTGTTTTTTCCAATAGAGATGGGGTTTCTCCATGTTGGTCCAGCTGGTCCTAAACTCCCAACCTCAGGTAATCTGCCTGCCTCAGCTTCCCAGAGTGCTGGGATTACAGGCGTGAGCCACCCGTGCCTGGCCAACAATTTCTTAAAGCTACCGCTACAAGTTAATGTCAAGAACCTCTGTCTGCACACTCTTCTTGAATTCCTTGATTACTAGTTGCATTGAATAATATCTCTTGCCATAATCACTCTTTCTCAGTTATTAAGGATATCTAAAATACAGGACAGACTTTTACCACAAACTTGGATGAAGAAGGTGAATTAGCCCAAAGATCTCAGGGTGTGTTTATCAAACATAAAAAATGTAGGCTGTCAGAACTGTTAAATAATCTGTGATTGTCAAATGAATGCAACCGAGCAACAGTCTGTTATTCTCCCACAGGACCACATTCAAAACTGTGGAATGATGCATCATATTTCAAGTCTCATAGCTTCCCTATTGTCTTCACTTCCATCCACCTCAAGGTCCTTACTAGAAGCATCTCTGTCACTGGCATCTCTCCTGAAGCTTGTTTTCATGTGCTGCCTACGCTTTAGGCCAGGCAGAGAACCCCCTCTGAACCATTCCAGCAGAACTGCCATTGTTCTGTGACACTACTGGAAAGCCATATAGAGACTATTAGCTGCCTTCCACCTTCCTTGTTCCGTACCTTTAAACATATGGCCACCCAGTACCCCCCACCCCTACCATGTCCTTTTCCATTTCCTTGGATAAATTTCTGAGATGGTCCTTGAGAATTTATCTGTAGTATATTTTTACACTTTCGTCCATTATATACTGAAGTGGTTTTGTTTATGGTGTTTTAAATTGAACATGGTGAATATGTCTAAGGATCATGAAGAAAATGGGAGAAAGTGGCTTAATCTATAGACTGAGGAATATAGAGATTTCTTTTTATACAGCAAATTGAGGAAAATTTCTAAAGAAAAGTAATTTAGAAAATAGGATAGAAAGTCTAAATTAATATCATGGTGTAACAAAAAGTTTAGATTTTGATAAAAGTCATCCCAGCATCACATCCTTTAGAATGTGAGACACAAAATCTTTTGGAGAAAGGTCAGTTGAAATTTGCACAGAGCTTAAGACCCCGACTGCTTTTTATTTTGATGTTCAACATGGTTAGAATATCTTTCATCCCCAAAATAGCCTTCATGTTTGAGTTTTAACTGGTGACAGCCTCTTCTGGGGCAGGGTTGGCTCTGGGGATTCTATGTGTCTGACTTAGCCACTATAGCCTTGTGTACATGCCTTGGGATTAATGACCAAGACTTTAAATATGAAATAAAAAGCTGTAACATTGGGAGGCCACAGCAACAGTGACTTGGGATAAACATAGCTGAGACTGACCCTGGGAGCTGAGACTTCCTTTTCCCTTTTCCCCCCGAAAAGCTACCATCTGATCAGAAGAGATATCACTGCTGCAGTGAATAAGGTCAGAATCTCATCTCCTGTTTCACAGCAGCACCATAGGGCAGTGCCAGCACCTTCTGCAAGAAGAGAAACTCTGAACCAATTACAACAATATCATTTCTGTGTCGAAACATAAGTCATTGGAAACCCACTGCAACCATGCTTCTGTAATAGCAGCCGGAATCTCCAATTCTAGAAAGAAAAGGTACTAATTCCTCTTATAATAAAACCTCAAAAATTAATTTATTCTTATTAGAAAAACTATCATTTATGCTAATAGCACAAGGATAAGATTTCCTAAATGATAAGTCAAATGGAAGGATAATTTTTATCTGCAAATACAATTTTTTTGTGCTTGTTCACATGATCATATATATATATATATATATATATATATATATATATATATATAAATTTTTTTTTTTTTAAATAGAGTCTCACTTTGTTGCCCAGGCTGGAGTGCAGCGGTGTGATCTCAGCTCACTGCAGCCTCTGCCTCTCAGGTACAAGCAATTATACCATCTCAGCCTCCCAAGTAGCTGGGACTACAGGCAGATGCCACTATGCCTGGCTAATTTTAGCATTTTTTGGCAGAGACAGAGTTTCATCACATTGACCAGTCTGGTCTCAAACTCCTGGCCTCAAGTGATCAGCCTGCTTTGGCCTCCCAAAGTACTCGTATTACAGGCATGAGCCACCACGCCTGGCCTCATGTTAATTTGTAGACACCATGTAAAAATCAAATCATAAATCAACTTCTTTATGTGGAAAAAAAATGCTAAGAGTAGTAATTTTTCTCACTGGGTGGAAGGACAGACAAGATAACTTGTAAGACATTCTAATTTAGTAATCTAAACATTGGGCATGAAATTTATTGATTTCTATATCTGTATGCATTAGTCTGTGAGAAGGCTTGCCCAAAGTGGGAAACTCCCTTGATTTGGGACTTTTCGCTTCGCTAAAAGGTACATTGTAACATCAAGCATCACCACTGCCTGGCCAAGTACTAGCTATAAAAAATCTCATAGAGCTTTGTAATTAGGGGTTCTATAAATGCTCAAGTAATTAATATGCAGCAGCTATCTGCACTGGGACTTGCATGGGATGGTTCTCGGTTTGTTGGTCCAGGCTGCAATGTTTGTTAAGATTCAGTAGCATCAATATAACTTGCCAACATAAAGTATTTCCAACTGTGTACCGTGCTCCTTCTCACATACACACTGTCTAGCTTGAGGCTGCTGAGCAGGCATGGGTGTCAAATATTGATGCCAATTCACACAAACTTTGCAAAGAACCACTTTTTCATTACCCTTTAAGGAATGTTGAAGTAACATACATGTAGCTTTGAGGAGGAGGCAGGCACATTCAAGTCGTGAAGAGGATTGACAGCCGCAGGTAGGTACTCATGAGAACTAGGTGTAAATCATCGAGCAGGATATACTCAGGAGGCACTGTGTAGCATAGGTAAGCATTGCGATTGTTATTTAGTATGGGAAAAACATAAGAACAAAGGCTGATAGATATAATCTTAACCAAGTGATCAAAGTTAAAATCACCAGAGATAAATCACATTAATATCATCTGTCCTCTGACATGATGCAATGAGAAAAATGCTTCACCTTGTGAGATTCTTTGTAAAAATCCTCAACCTCAGTGTAATCATAAGAAAATATGAGGCAAATGCAAAATGAAGGCCATTCTACAAAATGCCCAGTGAGAACTCTGGAAACTTCACTGTCACACTCTGCGACTTTAACAGAGAAGGATTGTTCCTAAGGGTGAATGAGCACATTTGAAAGATGGTGAGGAAGGAATGGAGATGGCAGATTCTTTTAGTAAAGGATTGAAGAAATTGTTAGAATTATTAAGTCATAACAAAATTATCACCATTCTTTGTAACACTACATAAGAAGAATTCTGAGTCATGAAAATGATTGTTCTGAAAATATATTCTCCCAATATACCACAGCCATCCTTCCAAGATGAAGCGCAAAGGATCATGAAGCCAAACACTGGGATTTTAAAACAAAATGCTTCAAAAAAGCTTTAGAGAGGTCACTAAATATTCTAGGTAGCCTCTTAAAGGAACTGACCGAGTATGATGGTAGTAAACAATGTTTATGCTCAGTGAACTTTGTGGATTCTCTAAGCTGTTTTTTTTTTTTTTTCCTGAAAATGTTATGTTATGACATCATGTAAAATATGTGTAACAAAAACACTGACAGCAAAGAATCAAAACAATTTGGACAGATAACATCTTTGAAACAAGCTGATATTGCTTGTGTTTGAGAATTACAGAGGGAAGGAAGAAGAGATGGGTCACTGGTGTCTTCCCACAACTTCATAAATCTGCTGATAGTTGCCAAATTTGGAAACTCGTGTGAAAAGAGTTGGGCAGAGTAAGAAAGATCAGAGGACATCTTTTGACAGTCACTTCCGGTAAGAGCTTTGGAAAATCTGCTCATTTGAATTCTAGACAATGTGATATAGAAGGTTTTGTGCCTGGCAATTTTATCTGAAATCAAGAAGGAAAAGAAGCCCCTACTAAATCTTTGATAAATTGTCCTATGTCAGTGTGCTCACAAATTTCAGAAGAGATTTCTTTCACCAGCTGTGGAAATGTAATATATGATAGACCACATATTAGCTTAAAGTTACAACTCAGTCACTTCAGAGACTCTTTGGAATGTTTATACAGTATGCCTATTTATTTTCTATTTTTATGATTGGCTGGATGACTCATTTTTAGGCTACTGTGTAAGCTAGACTAAAGGTGAGCTATTCACTAGGTGAGTTGTAGCACTGGAAAGAACTGGATGTGAATCTTGGCAGTAATTTGCTAGCTGAGGAATCATGGGCAAGTCAGTTAGCTTCTCTAGGTCTCAGCTATCAGAGGAAGACAAGAATGGGTTGAGTGTTGTGTATAAGACAAACACAGATATCAAGAATGATGCCAGGTTTTTGACTTGAGCAACTGGAAGGATGAAGTTGCCATTCATAGAGAAAATGGTTTGAGGCTGGGAATCAATATTTGGGGTTGGCACTCAGTGTTGGATATATTAGATGTAAGATGTCCTTTAGACATCCAAATGAAGAGGTTGAGTAGGCAGTTGGATAAGTCTAGAAAGAGGCTGGGAAGGAGATACATATTTGGGAGTTGAAAGCATATGGATAGTAATTATAGTCATCACTAAGAGATTGAGTGCAGGTAGAAAAGAATTCTAAGAGTAAGACATTGGGGAGCAAAGGAAGAATCTATGTAAAGAAATGGTAGGAACAACATTTGGAGTATATTTAAGACAATGAGAGGTAAAGGGAGAAAAATGGAGATGTTGAACATGTATTTTAGGAGTTTGTTACAAAGAGAGCAAAGAAATAGGGCTGTAGCTGGCAGTAAAAAGAGCAGGCAACTTTTTTGTTTTGTTTTTGGCTGTGAACAACAGAAATATTGGTGAGTGGATGAAAACATTTCAAAGGTTTTTGCATCTAGGCAGTATGGCCCCAGACAGCATGCTTTTAATGTTGTGATCTATAATTCTAGTGTGATAGGATACATATATGCAGCATGACAGGAAGGATCAGTGATAGAGGAGAGGAAGTGGAGAAATGCTGGGAAGGTCTTTGGGCAGCGGAGGACACAGGAGGGGGATCTAATTTAGTTTTGCTACAAATAGACATTTCTAGATTGTTAACTGGAGAGAAAGAAGGAAATATGGGCACAGACAGAATTAGGTGGATTGTTGTGGTGGGGTATAAGAGAAGCAGGAAGTAAGGTTATTATCTAAGAGTAAGAGTGAGAAAGAGCTGTTAGAAGTTTGAAAAGATGGCCAGGTACAGTGGTTCACACCTGTAATCCCAGCACTTTGGGAGGCCGAGGCGGGTGGATCATGAGGTCAGGAGTTTGAAACCAGACTGGCCAACATGGTGAAACCCCCATCTCTACTAAAAAGACAAAAAATAGCCAGGTGTGGTGGCACACGCCTGTAATCCCAGCTACTCTGGAGGCTGAGGCAAGAGAATTGCTTGAACCTGGGAGGCGGAGGTTGCAGTGAGCCAAGATTGCGCCACTGTGCTCCAGCCTAGGGGACAGAGCAAGACTCTGTCTTGGGGAAAAAAAAAAGAAAGAAATTTGAAAAGAGAAAAGGAGTTACGAGAGTAGGAGAGTAAATAATTAGGGAAATACAGTATCGTTGCTGGGCAGCTCTAGCTGCCACTACCTGGCTGCTCTCCAGGTAGTGATTAGAACATACAGAGGGTTAGTTCTTTTAATTTATGTAAACATTTCAGCCTTCCACTTCATCTAAAGAGCTTTCAAATAATTTTAAGTCTTGAAACAGCTATGCTTTACTGAGACTAAATTTCTATCAACGTTATCACTTGCATTAAAGTATACATTTGATCTGTACTAGAGCTAGAACTATAGTTTGAGCTCATTTATTTCAGTGGGCACCAGGCCTTGTCTTCAAGATCAAAGACTAAGAAATAATTGATGTCAATAATTTCTTTTTGGATGTGAATTAAACATTCCCAACTCAACACATCCAAAGCAGAATTCTTTTTTTTTTTTTTTTTTTTTTTTTGAGACGGCGTTTTGTTCTTGTCGTCTAGCTGGAATGCAATGGCGTGATCTCTGCTCACTGCAACGTCTGCCTCCCGGGTTCAAGTGATTCTCCTGTCTCAGCCTCCTGAGTAGCTGGAATTACAGGTGACTGCCACCATGCCCCCAAAACAGAATTCTTTAGTCTGGTCTTCCCATCCTCCAGCCTTCCTGCCTCCTCTTCCATCTTGTTCCTTTCTGAAGCTCCTCAACTTCAGCAAGTGTTACTACCATTCATCCAGTTGCTTTAGCCAAAAAACCTGTCAATAAACATTCAAAATATTCCTCAAAAACTCTTCCTTCCTTTTATTCTCACTGTGTTACCATAACTCAAACCACTCCACTTAGATTACCATAAACTCCTAACTAATCTCTCTGCTTCTACTTGTGGCTCTGCTACCAGCCACAAATAGGGCAGAGTGGCCCATGTCACCCTGTTTATTGCTCTCCAGTGATTGCCCATTGTGCTTAGAATAAAATGTGTACTTTTCCCACATGGCCATGTCTGAACTTGCTTTTTTGCCTGCTAACTTTAGCATGTCCCACATATACCTCTGTGCACTACATTTTAGCCAGGCAGGCCACTTTTTTTTTCTCCTTTCAGTGCTTTGTGCATATAAAGTGCATTCCTGTCTCAAGGACTTCATAACTATATTTCCCTTGCACAAATACTAATCTCTCTCCTCTTTGTATAGCTAGTTTCTTCCAATAGTCTTCCAAGGACAATTTTTTTTTTCTCAGCTCAAATGCTATTTCCTCAAATACGTCTTTCCTGACCATTCTACTTAAAGTACCCTCATCTTGTTTTTAAGATACTCTCTATCATATGACTCGATTTTTCTTTACAGCACTTAGCATATTCTGTGTTTATCTTATTTATAGTTTTATTCGCTGTCTTTTCCTGATCCTACTAGAAATAAGTCAAGACAGGGATTTTGTCTGAGTCTCTGTCTGTGCAGCTGCTAAACTGTGCCGGGCACATAAGGGTCACCCAGGCAATAATTTGAAATGCTGATGAAAAGATGAAAGCAATACGTGAATGTTTTGCGCCTTTCAAATTTGTTATTTGATTCATCTGTCAGGAAACTGTAGTTGTGAATGAGTGGTGGATGATTTTGTTGACCTGTAAATCGTAGAGTTAAATGTATGCTCTCTGGAGCCATACTGCCTAGATGCAAATGACTGGTTCTGTGTAACCTTGGGTGAGTTACTTAACCTCTCTGAGCCTCAATTTCCTCATCTGTAGAACAGGTCTAGTGATAGTAATGGATACCTATAGTGCTTTCCTAAGGATTAAATAATTTAATTTAGCCTAGTACATGGCATAGTAAGGACTCAGAAAATATTACCTAATATTAGTTTTTAATTCATGAATAACTCATACTATTTCCTATTCATAAAATCAATAGCTGAGAGAAGATAAAAAATGATGTGAATAGCTTTTAATAGATGTTTGAATATGCTGCATGTTAGGAAATAAATGAATTTAAATTACCTTAAAACCCCCCCTTTGATGAAGCTAATGTATTTATGCAGAAAGATCATTGGTTCAACAAAATATTAGCAAGTGAAGTCCAACAATGTATAAAAATAATTATATACCATGACCCAGTGGGATTTATCCAGTGTATGAAACACTGGTTCAACATTCAAAAATCAATTTATGTAATTCATCCCATCAATAGGCCAAAGAAGAAAAATGGCATAATAATATCAATAGATGCCAAAAAAGCACTAGACACAATCTAACAGCCTTTCATGATAAAAAACTCTCAGTTAAATTAGAAATAGAGGGAAACTTCCTTAATTTGATACATAAAGAATATTTACAAAAAACTCTGCAACTAAAATCATACTTAACAGTGAGAAACTAAAAGGCTCTCCCCTAAGATCAAGCACTAGACAAGGATATACCTTCTTAACACTTCTTCTCAGCATCATACTAGAAATCCTAACGAATGAAATTACACAAGAAAAGGAAATAAAAGTATACTTGCTGGGAAGGATGAAATAAAACTTACCTGAAGATGGTATGATTGTCTATGAAGAAAATTCGAAAGAATCAACAAAATGCCTCCTGGAACTAACAAGGAATTATAGCAAGGTTGTAGAATACAATGTTAATATAAAAGTCATTTGCTTTCCTACATACCAGCAATTAATAAGTGGAGGTTGAAATAAAAATGCAACATCATATATAATAGCATCTTAAAAAAAGAAATACATAGGTATAAATCTGAATCCCCCAAAAAAGCACAAACTCTGTATGAGGAAAACGAAAAATATGATGAAAAAATAAAAGAGGAACTAAATAAACGGAACATCATTCCATGTTCTCTGATAGGAAGACTTAATACCATCAGCATGTCAGTTTTTTCTTTCATGTATAGATTAAGTTCACTGTCAATCATAATCCCAGCAAGTTATTCTAAAGTTTATTTACAGAGGCAAAAGACCCAGAATACCAACACAATATTGAGAAAGAAGAAGAAAGTTGGAAGTCTGACACTACCTGATTTCAAGATTTACTATAAAGCTACAATAATTGAGACACTGTGATAGTGACAAAAGAATAGACAAATAATTCAATGCAGCAAAATGGAGACCCCAGAAATAGACTTATGTAAATAAAGTCAACTGATCTTTGACACAGGAGCAAAGGCAATAAAATGGAGCAAAGATAGTCTTTTCAACAAATGGTGCTGAAACAACTGGACAGGCACATTAAACAAGTAAGTCTAGACACAGACCTTACACAAAAATGAAATCAAATGGATGACAGACCTGAATGTAAAATGCAAAACTATAAACTCCTAGAAGATAATGTAGGAGAAAATCTAGATGACCTTGGATATGGTGATGACTTCTTGTCTATAACACCAAAGACATGATCCACAAAAGAAAGAATTAATAAAGCTGAAATTCATTAAAATGAAAAAATCTCTTCTCTGTGAAAGACAATATCAAGGGAATGAAAAGATAAGCTACAGATTGGGAGAAAGTCTTTGCAAAAGACATATCTGATAAACGACTGTTATCCAAAACACAGAGAACCCTTAAAACTCAACAATAAGAAAAAAAACAACCCAACTAACAAATGGTTCAAAGACCTTAACAGATACCTCAGCAAAGAAAATGTACAGATGGCAAGTAAACATGTGAAAAGATGCTCCACATCATATGTCATCAGGGGAATTCAAATTAGAACAACAGTGAGATACCGTTACACACCTGTTAGAGTGGTGGATATCCAGAACACTGACGATACCAAATGCTGGAGAGGATGTGAGGAAACAGGAACTCTTATTCATTGCTGGTGGGAATGCAAAATGGCAAAGCCACTTTGAAAAATGGTTTTCTATTACAGATTTGACGGTTTCCTGCAAAACTAAACATACTCTTATCATAAAATCCATAACTATGCTCCTTGGTATTGACCCAAAGAAGCTGAAAACTTATGTCCACACCAAAACCTGCTCATTAGTGTTTATATACCTTTTTTCATAATTGCCAAAACTTGGAAGCAGCCAAGATGTCCTTCAGTAAGTGAACGAATAAATAAACTGTGGTACATCCAGACAATGGAATATTATTCAGTGCTAAAATGAAAAGAACTGTCAAGTCATGAAAAGACATGGAGAACACTTAAATTCATATTACTAAGTGAAGGAAGCTAATCTGAAAAGGCTACACACTGTATGATTCCAACTATACTATGACATTCTGGAAAAGGCAAATATATGGAGACAGTAAAAAGATCAATGGTTGCAAAGGGTTAGGGGGTGAGGCAGGAAAGATTGGGCAGAGCACAGAGGATTCTTAGGGCAGTGAAAATACTCCGACATTGTAAAGGTAGATACATGTATCTAAACCCAGAATGTGTAACACCAAGAATAAACTAATGCTAGCTATGGACTCTGAGTGATAATGATATGTCAGTGCAGGTTCATCCCTTGTAACAAACGATGGGGGAGGCAGGGTGTATATGGGAAATCTTTGTACCTTCTACTCAATTTTGCTGTGCATCTAAAACTCCAAAAGAGAAAGTCAGTTGAAAGAAAAAAAAAACTATTTGCTCTCTGACTACAGCTTTAAGACAAATTCAGTGTAATTTGCTGAAAACTCTAGTGGTGTCTGGCAGTGTCCCATAAATGGCCAGTTCATAAAATTAAACTGATGATTAGGAAAACCATTTTGAAAGTATTGTTAAAGCTTCCAATGGAGAAGTTTTTCTATAAAGACTTTTGCTGCAGTGTGGAGGCACATTTATCTTGCTCAAAAGAAAGTGCTTGAGAGAGGCTTATCTTACAAACTGAATAGGTTTAAAATGTTAACATTCTGTGAGGAAATAACTGCATATTCTCCTTAAAACTTGTTCTACTGTATGTAAATTATTGCTTGAAATTGTGCAGAGTGAAGTAGGACTTGTTTTTTAAGAAAGGAATGTCATTAATACTAGTCATCAGAATGTTACTGCGAATCTCAATGTTAGAGTAAAACATAATTATTAGCATTCAGCACAAACTTGCTTTCAAAAGAGTTTCCAATTTGAAGATAAAAGGGAGAAGAGAAAGCTGAAGCTTTGTCACCAGCGGGGGACCTCCAGCTTACTTAGGTTTTATTTTTTTAGTCTTTTGAGAATACAAGAAGGAAAGACTTAAGTACCATTTAGGACAGAACCCTTGGGGCCCAAAGGGTTTTCTATTTCACGTCTGTATTACAGATCTATATTGAAATTCAAGTGGGCTCAGAAGGCCAATGCTTGCTTTCTGAAAAGGCAGAGCAAACGGTTCCTGGTGGCCTGCCCAGCCTTCGGGTTCTGGCGTCAGCCCCACAGCAGAGCAGCCTCAAGTCTCAAGGGCACTACCAGTGCCAGACCAAGCGCCGCTTAGCTGCATAGGTACTGAAGAGGTTTGCTGCAATATGCATGACCACAGCCAGGACAAAGGAAGGAGGGAGAAAGTGGTAACTACGCGGAGATTTCGAAGCAATTGGAAATAATAAAACGGTATACAAATGTTCCTTCTTAAGTTCAGTGGTACCTACTGTTGATACAGGAGTTAAGAAGAAATCACTTGGGCAGATGGTGAGGGTGTAGGAGTCCTTGGTAAGGCTTTTCTTTTTAATGAAAAGCAGCCCCAAATAATTTTCTAACCAAGAGCAGCCTGTAAACTCGAGCTGCAGCATGGACAAGCAAGCAGGCGGCTCTCACAGGTGAATGCCTGCAGAGACGGAGGGCTGGAATGTTCCGGATGGCCGTTCCATCTCCCCTTCTCTGTGTCAGCCAAGTGTATAGTAAGAAGCAGACAAGATGGCGCAGATCAACTGGAAAAGCCATTTGCACGATACGATGAGGGTGAGGTGACCAGCCTTTCCTGTGCTGTGTTAACGTCCTACCTGATCAAGCCAATCTGTGAGCCCTGTGTCAATCAGACACCGCCTCCTCAAACCTGACTGTAAAATTCGGGCACACCCAGCACCTGCTGGTCCTTTCCACTCGGAGACCCCTCTTCTCTGAAGGGAGAGCTGTTTCTCTCTCTCTTCGGCCTATTAAACCTCTGCTCCTAAACTCCTTGTGTGTCCGTGTCCTAAATTTTACTGGCACATGATGACAAACCCCAGGGTATATACGCAGACAGCATAGCTGCTTTCCTCTTAACACGATTTTTACTGTTACATAAATTATGTAACCCATAAGATGCATGTAGCATTATGATCACTATTTTATATATGTAAAAACCGAGACCCAGATTATTTTTGCAAAGATCTGGCTGCTGTAGGATTTAAACATATGGTTTTTCTTACTGAGGTATAACTAACATACAGTAAAAAATTCAAATCTTAAGTATACAGCCCTGAAACTTTTTAGAAATAGGACTTTCTAATTTTGTAACGATAAGTAAAATCATTACCTTAAAAGCAATAAAAACTGGGTTCATTAGCCAAAGATAGAGCACTCACAGTGAAAAAAATAATAATATTTTCATCATTTACCTAAGAACAATTATTTTTTGAGTGTAATTTCCATTACCTTATGCATTCACAGAATGTATGCAGTAAACATTGCAAGCCAGATTAATAGCATGGATGAAGAAACTGATCAGGTGTGAAACTCTCTTTGTTCTTATCTCCCTATTAAAGATATTCATTTGGCTCCTTTTTCAGATCAAGGTCTTTTTTTTAAGTCAAAGGATTTTGAGAGAGCCAAGTTGATGGATATGAGTGGTTCCTAAATAGTACTTCATATTAATGTGACTAAAGATCTGAGCATACTGAACTTTAAACAACAGAGGAAGAATCACAACTAATTTGTTCAAAGAAATGCAAGTATTCAGGCTGACACTCAGTATATGGATTGACTAGAGCTACTAGAAAGCTAAATTTTCTTCCATCACTTGAATGTTATACCTCATTCAAGTAGAACATTGATTTTAGAAAATTTCAGCAGTTTCCACTAAAAACAAAGCCACAGTTTCAAAGATGATTCAAAGTTTTTGAGTGTCAATTATCTTCAAGTTTTTGCAAGTATATTTCTTGAACTAGAAGCTGTGTGAATTATCAGGTACCCATCTTTGAAGGAAGAAAGGAAAATCTTTAAATTCCTAGAATTTTACTTTTTGAAATGAGTATATCGAATATCCTTATGTTTTTGGAACATATAAGCAGACTGTCGACCTAAGTCCATGGGTTATATGTTCTCTTGCATGAAATTGCTGAAATCAAATTAAAAGCTAATATGACTTATAAAAAAAACCTTGAGTCACAAATAAGATATTCTTTAATAGAATTCGCTTTTATGTACCTGCCACCAGGCCTCAAAAGTATTTGCCTGTTAATATTTTGGTTAAACTCTTTGTGTGTGTGTGTGTGTGTGTGTGTGTGTGTGTGTGTGTGTGTGTGTCGTGACACAGTCTTGCTCTGCTACCCAGGATGGAATGCAGTGGTGCAATCCTAGCTAACATAACTTCAAACTCCTGGGCTCAACGGATCCTCCACGTTAGCCTCCCAAATAGCTAGGACTACAAGTATGTGCTGCTAAGCCTGGCTAATTTTTTTTCTTTTTTTGAGACAAGGTCTCACTATGTTGCCTAGGCTGGTCTCACAGTCCTGGTCTCAAGCAATCCTCCTACCTCAGCCTCAGGAAGCAGTGAGATTGCAAGCATGAGCCACTGTACCTGGCCTAATATTTTCAATAAACTTTCTCGATGTTAAACTATGAACAATATTGGTCTTATACTATAAACTTTTGTATGCATATATTCAATTAAACTTTTTGAACCACTTTGAATTGTTTATAAAATTCTATTATCAAGTTTATGAAAACATTCAAAAGGCTTTGCTGACAAAGGATTTTTGGTTGGGTAGCTCACTGTGAAAGACATTTGTCTGTCTTCAGTGAGAAACTGTTCTTCTTTGGATAAGTTGCTTTATATGTTCAATACGACTTAAGTCATCAAACATTATACAGTTCTTTGTCCTCAAGAACCAGTATATGTTGTTCTAATTAAGAAACGCCATTGAAGAGCTTCTAGGAAGTTTCTACATTTGAGCAATCTTGAAATAAGAATATCTACATTTAAGTGAAACATGAGTTATAAGCCCTGAGTTGGGGAAAGCATCCTGTAGCCTATAACTTGAAGATTAATTTTGAGTAGTACAAGAGATATGTAAAATTGGAACACAGCAGGATGAGGAACTTGAGGAAAGAATCATTCATTTAAGCAGCTGTAGCCAGTGATCAAAGAAACAAAATTGTCTAAAAGAACAATAAATAATGCATGCTCAATTTCAAGCTAACTATGAACATAAATGAGTTTGCAGATAAATCCCAGATTTTCAGTCTACGTGAACACAACAGAATAACTGCTTCTAAAAAGGAATCATGTATTTATTTTCCACACTTAAAGACCCACATGCCAATGAATATCATATTACTAATGTAAAATAAAATTTCTCCAAATGCGTTTTTGAGGATATTTTTGTTTATATCCTTTTAGTTTTTAAAGGCAATTTTATATGAATCTTGGGATGACTAAATTGTTCGCTGTTGAATCTTTCTATAAATTTATCTCTTTTCCTCAAATGGTTTTTCTAAATGTCATAACCCTACATTCATTTATTCTGTAAATGTTTACTGAGCACTTACTAAAAGCCAAGACCTGTGTGTTAGGATTAGAGTGATAAGCCATATACATTTTATTCTTTTTTAAATTGCATTTTAGGTTTTGGGGTACATGTGAAGAACATGCAAGATTCTTGCATAGGTACACACGTGGCAGTGTGATTTGCTGCCTTCCTCCCCTTCACCTATATCTGGCATTTCTCCCCATGCTCTCTCCCCAACTCCCCACCCCCCACTGTCCCTCCCCTATTTCCCCCCAACAGACCCCAGTGTGTGATGTTCCCCTCCCTGTGTCCATGTGTTCTCATTGTTCAACATCCACCTATGAGTGAGAACATGCGGTGTTTGATTTTCTGTTCTTGCTTATATCCAGAATCTACAAAGAACTAAAACAGATTTACAAAGAACTAAAACAAGCCCTTTCAAAAGTGGGCATTTTATTCTTATAGTTGTAGAATTTGGTTTGGTGTTGGTTGTGTTTAACTTGTGTTCTGAGAAATGCTGATGGTTTTAGGAAATCGCTCAAGCGACAATTGGTAGAGGTAAATGAGATGGGAAAGGTTGGGCTGGGAGTTCCTATTCTGTCTCTTCTCCAAACTTCATTCAGTTGGACATTTTCTTTTATCCATTAGCTACTTAGGAAGATTTCAGTTGCATAAAAGATCCTGATGCCAAACCAGTGTGAAATCCACAATCTAGGTAGTCTTTCAGGCGTCCCCAAACTACGGCCTGCTGGCCGCATGCAGCGCCCTGAGGCCATTTATCCGGTCCCCCCCACCTCCCTGCACTTCAGGAAGGGGCACCTCTTTCATTGGTGGTCAGTGAGAGGAGCACAGTATGTGGCGGCCCTCCAACGGTCTGAGGGACAGTGCACTGGCCCCCTGTGTACAAAGTTTGGGGACGCCTGGTCTAACTATTCCCGATAAGTCCTACCTTCCCCAGTGAAAAATTTCATTTTTCACTTGTTTATTCAATAAACACTCCACATTAGGGATTGTGTTGAATGTTACTATGGATTATAAGACATTGTCATTGCATTCTTGAAGTTTAAAAATTGAACAGTATTTTATCTCCTTTCAGCTACCATACAGTTAGGGGTACTGGGGTGACCCCTGCCAGGTTACAGCTATTCTGTGAAACCACTTCCAAAATTTCTGTGCTACTGAATTAAAGAGCATACTCCTGGGCCAGTGGAGAGACTTTCGGAAACAGTAGTTGCTGTGCACATATGAGAACTATGGAGTATTTCCAGCCTTGCCAATCAATGGTACTCATCTTTTGTCATGTAGTACCATCTATTCATGCATAATACATGCCAGAGATTTACTGAGATTTTGGCCCTCAAGATGAAGTAGAACTAAAATCAGTTTCCAGGGATGAGCAATTCCTTTTGTATTAGTCATAACTCCATTTCCCATGGTTGGTTGCAGCAGGTCATTGTGTTAGGACAGCCAGGCTGAAGTCTGCAGCTCTACTGTCTCACAGAGTGCTTTATTTACTGTCCTTAGGTTTTGAGTACATATTTGCAGAACTGAACTGAATAGGAACAGAGGTCTTTGCGATACAGATTTTTGAGCTGTTTATTAAGGTTGGTGAGTCATCACCTAATTGGTGATTACCCTTTATGTCATGCCTGATGGGGGACAGGGTTAAAGTTCCTTTATTGGCCGGGTGGGGTGGCTCATGCCAGTAATCCCAGCACTTTGTGAGGCTAAGGTGGGCAGGTCATGAGGTCAAGAGATCAAGACCATCCTGGCCAACATGGTAAAATCCCATCTCTACTAAAAATACAAAAATTAGCTGGGCGTGGTGGTGTGTGCCTGTAGTCCCAGCTACTTGGGAAGCTGAGGCAGGAGAATCTCTAGAACTCAGGAGGCAGAGGTTGCAGTAAGTGGAGATCGTGCCGCTGTACTCCAGCCTGGCGACAGAGCAAGACTCTGTCTCAAAAAAAAAAAAAAAAGTTCCTTTATCTTTAGGCAGGGCTGACATCACCGGTAGAATGACTTGGTCATCTGAGTGATTTGATTTGAGGGGACTCTGCGTCTCTCCTCAAATACTCTTCGGGTTCTTAGAGTCAGCAATTCATTTTTTAATAGTAAAGTAGTTAAAGCAGTTTGTCTGTAGCCATCACTATTGATATATGAATCCCTCAGTCCCCGTGTCCTCCTAAGGTGTAATTTATGTTATCATCATACACTTGAGTCTTATGAGTCTAATTTATCATATTGACTTCAGTTAAATATTTTTAATTACTCACAGACAAAATTATTTTAAAATTTGAAATGAAGTACATGTAAGTATGTGTTGAATTAGAGGCTTTTAAGAATTTTATAATTTAAAATTTTAAAACTTCCGTTTAAAAAATTTTAATACTTCAGAAGTCATAAAATAAGAATCTTTGGTATGCCCTAAAATCACTCTGAGTTAAGTATTCTGAAACTTACTTTGGCATGCTTATATAATTAATGAGATCTGAAGAACTGCTGGTTTATAATTGGAGTGATGTAACACTGAAGACTTTATTTTCAAGACTAGACACACAGTTGACTCATTATTTCTGTTTACTGATGTGTTATCCTTCTCTACTTGCAGAACTCAGTACGCCAAACATGCTGGCTATCCTAGTTAAAAATAGATTAGCGATTGCCTTTTGCATTGAAAGTCAAAGAGTCTGTATATTTATCTGAAAATGGAATGTGAAGATGCGGAGATGTAACTATGATGCTTGGCTTATAAAATCTAAACAGTCTTCTAAAAGGATCGGTTCTTTTCCTTAATATCTTAGATTTTATTTTTGAAAGTGTGATGCCAAAAACTAGATTCCATAAATCAATATGACTATTTTTTTATTTGTATCTCTTTGACACGCTCCAAACTTGAATATTTTTGATTAATATGCAACCAGCAACCAATTTACTCCCTACTACCTGTGAAGTGCGTATCATTTAGCCTTTTTATTTGAAGTGCCTCAATTTGGCCTCCACTTTTGTTTACAATATCATAGCCTAGTACACTGCAACCCACGCTTTCTACTCAAGTTAGGCCGGTTCAGCAAACGTGACGTGTGTGTCCATCCTCTATTACTACATTCCCACAGACTGTAGTACTACCCTGTTTATCTTTGCCCATTCATACCCTAACCGTCTTTCAAGCTCCCATTGAAGTCCTTCCCCACGCTTGACGATTCTCTTGCTCTGCTCTGTACAACCTCTACCTCTACTCTGCTTCCAAGTTCTTCTCATCTTGTATGTATTACTCTTTTGGAATCAAATAACAATAGACATTTCCCAAATGCTAACTCCAAGCATTGTGCTAAGATTATTTCCTCATTTAATCCTCAAACCTCATGAGAAAAAAGTAACCATTGTTATCCTAATTTTGATTAGGAAACATCTCAAATAATTTAAGTGAAGGCCACCATCTTAAACTGGTAAAAGCTAGATTAAAATGCATATTCTTATTTATTAAATAACATTATCTTAAATTAGGAGCTAACCTTTCATCCATTTTAATATTTTCCTCCTGTAGATTGTAAGTTCTTTTGGAATTTTGGAGGGTTGAATTTATATTCTCCAACCTCCCTGATGCTGCCTGTCTGCTGCAGGTGGCTCCTAACACAGTGCTCTGCATTTGGTTAAGTCTCAGTAAGTATTTGTTCACTGAAGAAAGAAAATCATGTATCAGTGTACTTCTACATAGATTTATAATTTTTTACCTTTTTTAGAAACTTGTATTTTTCTCTCTAGTAAGTAATTACTCATTAATAGACCTCAGTGACATGAAATATTCAGTCTATGAGTGCCTTAAATATGTTACCAATTTTTTTTCACCCTGGATACATTGAAATATCCTCAACTCTGGGAAACTTTATTAATGTCATCATAAGATAGACTTTGTATAGGATAAACCTTAGGCAAAATCCTATTCAGTGCAAAGTATGTCTACATTGTCATAGATCAAGAAATTTCTTTAAAAAGAATAAATGAATGAATAAGACCTAAAACCACAGAAATACATCTGTACCAAAGATAGTGAAAAGATGATTTTCATTTCTCTGGTTCAGAATGGCTGTGTATATAACAATTTTTAGTGACCTTTGCCAAATAAAACTTCAATACCATGCTTAAATAATCCCTTTAAAATGTCTTTCTACTTATCATAAATATGGAGCAAAATGTTTTATTCATCTGAAGTTAAAATGGGTGTATCTATGTTAGCACTGAAATATGTAATACAGTATCAGCATTTCATCACGTATGATTAATCTTTTTTGATTTCCTCAGAGGCCACTGTAGCTTCTTGGGTTGCATGGCAACTATCAACAGAAGGTGTCAACACAAGCATATTGCGTTGCTTTGGCAGGTAAGACGTTCTTCCCTCCTAGATCTATTTCTGATTCACTTTGGGGTGAATTGGTTATGAATTGGGTGGGTAGGCAGCACTTCTGCTAAAAATCATTTCCAAATTGAATGACTGTCTTAGGCTATTCTGGTGTCTCCATGTGTGAAGAATTAGTATCTAAAGGCTATCATGGGAAGATTATTCATGCATAGGCAGATATGCTTACACTCCACTCCAGAATTAAAACATTAAAGACTCGTAAAGAATACATAACAATTTGTGTTGAAAATGCTTTCCGGCTCTTAAGCTGATAGTAATATATTATTTGTGGATACATCAGTAATGCACATGGACTACTAACTCTACTCAAATGCCAGAGTTTCTTGTTGGATTAATTCTAGGCTGTATGTATCATTGTTAATAATTATGGAAGTAAAAACTAGCCTATCATCTAGTTGGATATGAATTAAATGCATCTGGCTGGATATAAGTTAAACTGTAAACCCATGGTAGTGAAGAAAACAATATACTCTGAAATCTAAAATATAAATGAGATGGAGGCCTCACCAGGGGTGATTCAGTTCAGAACTTCATCTCTGATTTATACCCTAACACTCTCCATTTCACCACCAGTTAGGAAGTCTTGATTGTTAGCTCTCCTGTTGGGATTACTTATTGAGGACCCTTGGAGAAATCCTTACTTGATGATAATGCCACCTGACTTCCCTTGGGAAGACATTCAGATAAATCAAATATTCAAGAACTCATGAATAAAAGGAAATCTGAAACATGTTCATATTCATATGTTCTCCTCTTTTAAACAATATTTTAAAATAATGTCTCCTTAGATATCTATTCTGCTTTTAAACAAAGAAGAGTCACAGATGTTCCGTGAATATTATTTTTATTTTTACTAAACATGCTTACTGAGAATAGAAATTTCATATTATGAGTAGCTATTTTATTCATTTAGAAAAAAACCTTTCCAGATTATCAGTATATATTGGAGTCTTTGAACTTGAATGATGTATGTAAGACTTAAATTCATGTTCTTCTGCAATTATTCTCTTTATAGACAAATATTCCTAGAGTTTTTCTGAATGTATCTACTGCAGTTGAAATTGCATGACCTTTGCCTTTGCAATTTAATCTCAGGGTAATTCAGCAAGTGTGTTCCTGTTTGAAGGGCTGTGATGGGTGGGGGGTTATCACTTTTTAGCTTTGATATGAGTAACTTTGTCATATTCAGTGAGAAATAAGAAGAACCTTGAGTTTGCCCCTCATTTGATGCAGAAAACAAATCAAAAGCTTAAAAAGCAATTAAAGAAACACACTAAAGCTGTTTCCTGCTGAGTAAGAGGGTGTATTCAAGAGATTCAAAGCAGTTACAGGTAAGATCATTCATTCTCAGATATCCTGCGTGTATCCTACTCAGTTAGGTGGTATCCTACTCACTTAAATGCTGGATGACTTTACCCAGCAAGTGAGAGGAAGGAAAAAGTTGTTTTTAGACCTCATGTGGTGCTCATATGTACTTCATGTTCAGAGTTTAGTTTCATTTCTTTACCTACAAATTATATAAACAAAACGTTCCATCAGTATCAGATTGAATTTCTGTATTTCTTTTAGTTGATGTAATCCTTGGGAAATACGTTCAAGTGAGATAGAGTCTGTGAAAAAATAATAATGAAAGTATATGTAGGCTGGACGCCATGGCTCACGCCTGTAATCCCAGCACTTTGGGAGGCTGGGGCGAGTGGATTACCAGAGGTCAGGAGTTCGAAACCAGTCTGGCCAACGTGGTGAAACCCTGTCTCTACTAAAAATACAAAAAATTAGTCAGGCGTGATGGTGGGTGCCTGTAATCCCAGCTACTTGGGAGGCTGAAGTAGGATAATCTCTTGAACCTGGGAAGAGAAGGTTGCAGTGAGCTGAGATTGCACCACTGCACTCCAGCTTGGACAACAAGAGTGAAATTCCTTCTCAAAACAACAACAACAACAAACAACAAAAAAAAGAAAGTATACGTAACATATAGTAGAAAAGGTATCACTTATTTTGTAAAATAGTTTCTTATGATGGACTTGGCTATAAAATATATTTCTATGAAACAATCCTATATATATCTATGAGTCAAACCAATAGGATTCTCTACTGACTTATATGTTTAAATCAGTGAAACATTTTCATTATAATATCCCTTGAAATGTGATGAGAAAAAAACCTGAGCATCTGGTAACTGGCTGGTGACATTATGCGGAATGTGACTTTTGCTTAGTTGAACATTACAGGAACTTTTATAGGTGGGATATTATAATTCAAATTTAAGAATTTATCCTGTTTTTGCAGTAAATTTCAATATCTCATTTCAACTATAACTGCTTCTCTGCAGTTCCTTTTCGTCTTATGTCTCAGAAACAGCCAAAGCTCTTGAGCGTTTCTTCCTTGAGTAAGAGGAAGCAAATAGGCCCAATGCAAAATTAGTCTTTATCAGTAGTTACTATGTTGGCCACATTAATGAACTGATAAATAGAGGGTCACCGACATAATGTGATTAAAGAAGGTACTGAGAAATCAATACCCTCTGCTCACTCGCTCATTGCTTTTTCGTTGTGTCTACATTTCTCGGTATGATTTATTTCTTTGAATCTGGAAGGATTTTCAACTTTGAGTCTAATACTGAGAGGCAATTAGTAATACTGTTTGTTTATTTTACCAATATCAACAACTATGGCGTGGTGCAGATGAGCTGAGAACTTTCTATAGTAAAACATTCTAGGAAAGGGAATGTAATGGGCTTGAGGGACTATTTTCATGTTTCTTTTATGAATGCTATATGTGATGATATTTAATTAGATGTTTTTCAATGGCTGAGAAAAATATGAAGTGCTTATAATTTTTTTTAACATATTGCTAGATTTTTTTAAAAGAAATTACTTTTGCAGTAATGAAAGGTGTGTTATGTTTCAGGAAATGAAATGGCAGTTGTCCAATTTCAGCCAACTCACAATTTAAGGAGATCTTGTCTATTGTATTGTCTTTTATATACTTCACCTTGCAAAATGTTAGTTACTTTAAGATACAGCTACTTTACTTGGAGTCAATGCCCTTGTTAATTTCATTTGGATTTACTTGCAGTAAGGAATAACTAGAGCAGTTTTTTTTGGAGGATTGCTGGCTTTGATTTTTTTTTTTTTTTTTTTTTTTGGTAAAACCTACTGGGCCAAGAAGCTTAACGAATACTTTTCCCAACTGTAACACTTCTTTATATTTATTCACTAGTTTTCTCAGTTATTTCCTTATTGGAAATCACAGCATGTAGTAATTATAGAAATAATTTATCTGATCATCATCAGCCTTGTGGGCTTAGGCGGAACAAAGGAAAAGGTGACTGTATTGTTTTGTGGAATCTATGGATGAAAACCGTAACAATGTTTGCATTAGAAAAATAGTTACCTGAAAACAGGTAAACTTACCTTTGGGAGTTTCCAACTCACTTGAAGAGTAAAAAAAACCTTGAGTCTATTCTAGGAGATCTAAATTTAGCAATCGCCTTGATAGTTTTCATTTCCCTAGTTCTTGATTTGTATAGATTACTACATCTTCCAAAGTTGATTCTATGTAGCTTTATTACCTAAAATCGACTTTCTCAAAAGTGACTACTTTTACTAAGTTTACTTTAAAAACGTTGTTAAGTTACATGACAATAATGAATAACAGAATTTAGGTATCTAATTGAGAAATTGATGTGTGAAATTCTGGTAAACAAGCAATAAAAATAGTAAAGTGGTAATGTTGATTTTGGTAATGGTGCTTGTGTTTGGAAGAACTATATAAAAAACAGCATTTAAATTATTAATAATTTTGGTATATATCTTATAAAAGAAATAATTTTCAGTTAAAAAGGCTATCACTTGGATATAAAAAAAAATTATTTTTTAAAGAGTTCCACCTGTTACAGATTTTTAAAAAGTCATTGTTTAGCCAATGTTTTAAAGTATCTTTATTTGAATAAATGAATTATGAAGCTTTTGAAGTGTATCAGTTGATACTGATGTCAATGTATTGAAAGCTCTAGACATTCTATTGTCTCATACTACTCTTAATAACAATTTTTGATCGATACAGGACAGATGTCATTTTAATGACAATTTGTGGTTTAGAAAGCTATAGTCAATTGTCTTTATAGGTTTATATAATGTATCATTTCAATTCCAGAAAGCATTTTAGGCTCTAAGTTTAACTTGTTTCTGAGTCTGCAGTGAAATAACCTACATTTGAACCTTGGCTTTTGCTCTTACTTAGTTACTATCATTGTGACTTCAAAGAAGCTAAGCTATGGCTAAAATTTTCTCATCTATAAAATGGTGGATGAAAGTACCCATTTCATAGTCTTACTGTGAGGACTAAATGTATTAATTAGAATTAAGTCTAAATGAATTAAAATTAAGTCTAAATTGCTATCATGGCAAGAGGGCATTCAAGATTAACTGTTATGATTAGTTGATTATAGAGAATGTATTACCAAACAATACTAGAGGCAGAGAGATCTGTATTTAATTCCTAATCCTGGAACTTTTTAGGTAATGATGTTGAGTAAGTTAGTTAACTTGTTTGAGCTCAATCTTAACAGAATCTAATAGAATTGTGCTGAATAAGCTAGTTATTTAATTTAACTTATTAGTAGATATTTTGTCATTATTAGATATGTGACAAATGGTAGGTCAAAAAAGATTGCCATTAATGACAGAGAAGTGAAGTAGTTGCAGATAACCGTAAAACACTGGACTGGAAAGACACCGGAAACCATTGAAAAGCAAACAGAAGCCTGCACCTGGAATGGCTTTGAACAGTTGCAATTGCAATGGTTTTGCATTGTGAATTTGCAGATTAATGGGCCAAGAATGATGACCCATTCTCACAGATGTGGCTGTGGAAATGGTGGTGAAAATACATTGCAGCCTGACCAGCGAATGATGCTAATAGATCACTATAGGACTAGGTAAGGAGCCAGAAAGGTAAAGGAAAATCCTGCGAGCACAACATCCCCAGAAGAAGTAAGACACAAATTCAGAACATAAGCTGTGTAAATTCAAGGTTCGCTACCGAGCTATATATGTACAGAGAGGAGGCTTAACGAAAAAGCAAGCACATCTAAAGAGAAATCCACTTAAAAAACATAGGTATACAGATTTGAATGGGAAACTTTTCTTAACAATGTATTTCTTGGCTGTGCACAGCATAAATGGCAGAAAGCTGAATCTGGGTGGATTGGGAATATCATGATATAGAGTCCAAAGTCAGTAGAGCTCTTTAAAATTAGACCGGAATTAATAGAAGCAGCAAACAGGAGAGAAACTGAGAACCATCTCTGCTCAAATCCTTGGCTTACCGCAGAACTTTGCAGGAACTGAAAGACTTACAGAGATCGGGATAAAAATGCAGCTATAAGACACCAAAGGCTACCTAACATAGGATGATGCAATATTTTTAGCTTGAATTCGGGCAAGTTAACTGCATACTAGAATAACACTCCAATAATTTTTAGAAGACCAACACAGAATTATAAGCAGCTATAACATATTATATACAGTGTCCAGTTTTCTAACAAAATTTCTAAGACATGCAAAAACAAAAACAAAACAAAAAACCCCTGGAAATTGTGGTCTGTGCTTAGGGAAAAAAGGTAGTTGATAGAAACTGACTCTGAGTTGGCCCAGATGTTGAATTTACTAGAAAAAGAATTCTAAGCAGCGATTATACATTTTAAAATTAAAGAAAATATGGTCAAATATGTAAAAGAATTACTTCTAAATGGAGAGGTGGTAACTGTCACAATGCAAAATTTTAGACCTGAAAAATGCAGTAACTGATACTTTTTAAATGCTAGATAATCTTGAAAGAAGATTGAAAGTAAAAGAAGAAAAAATTGTGAATTTGAAAAATGATTAATAGAATTTACACAATCCAGGAACAGAGAAAAAAAGATAAAAAGTATAAACAGAACATCATAAACTTCTGGGACATTATGGAGTAGTCTAAGATATGTGTAACTGGAATTCCAGAAGAAGAGAAAAGAAATGAACTAGAAAAAATGCTTGACTAAATAATACCCAAAACACCATAGTTTAAGCAAACATTAATCTACAGTTTCAAGAAATGCCACAAACCTGAAGATGGATAAACAGACAAAGTTACTCCTGGACACATGGTAGTCAAAATGCTGGAAGATAAAATATTGAAAGCAGCTAGTCTAGAAAAAAAAAAAAGGGAAATACAAATAGGGAGATTACCAATAAGACAATGATTTATTTCTAGGTGTAGTGGCTCATGCCTATAATCCCAGCTACTTGGGACGCTGAGATGGGTGGACCACTTGAGGTCAAGACTTTGAGAACAGCTGGGGCACCACAGAATGATCACTCAAAAAAAAAAAAAAAAAAAAGAAAGAAAGAAAGAAAGAAAGAATATTAGCTGGGCTAGGTGCATGCCTGTAGTTCCAGCTATTCAGGAGGCTGAGGAGGGAGGATTTCTTGAGCCCAGGAGTTCTAAGCTGCAGTGAGCTATGATCATGCTACTGCACTCCACCTTGGGCCCAGAGTGAGACCCTGTTTCCTAAAATAATAATAATGACAGTGACTGATTTCTTGGTTTACTATGGGATCCAGAAGACATTGGAACAAGAGTCAAAGTGCAGAAGGAAAACAAAAAGCTGCCGAACAAAAGAATAGTGAAGCTATTCTTCAAAAATAAAGGCAAAATAAAGACATCTACAGATAAACAAAATGGAATTGTCTACACGCCAGAACTACAAGAAATGCTAAAATAAAGTTCTTTAATTTTAAGCAAAATAATATAGAGATGCCAACTTGTATCTCCAGGAAGAAATGGAGAGCACTAGAAAGAGGAAATATGTAAAAAAATATATAATATATTTATATATATTTCTCTTCTTAATTTTAAAAAAGATATATGCCTGCTTAAGGAAAACATAATACCTTATTGATGGTTTTATATTGTATGTAGATGTAATGTAGGTGTCAACAGTAGTAGTAAGAATGAAGGATACATGGAACAAAATGGAAGGATGAGGATAAATTTCTATTTGTCTTCATGCCCTTCACTAGTTTCCTTATGTCCAAGCCAAATGGTATTTGTAATCCAGCTAATGACATTTAGGGTGTGAATATCAGGAGGCTAATTTTGAAGTCATTGCCTCATTTACATCAAATATTAATTAGCTAAAATCAACTCCTCTCTCTGTACACATACATATATACAAATATATGTATATATATATTTTTGGTAGACTTTAACACTTATGAGGATTTCTTAAATTGTGGAGGAAGTTTGTACATATATTTACAATGTTTATATGTATCTATCTATCTATATATACATTTTCTCTATAATTTAAGAAATTATCACAATTTCTTAAATCTACCAAAAATATGATAATGCTTTTAAAGAAAATGTGATACTATCAGCCAAAAAAAAAAAAAAATTATGAAAGACTGATTAGCCATTCCCTAAATTGTAATGATTGTAATTATACGAAAGTATAAAAAAACCACACAAGTAAAAATATTGACCATAACAGTTTGTGTGTATATAACCTAAGGTTTGAAACATTTTTTTTTTTTTTTTCTGAGACAGTTTCATTCTGTTGCCAGGAGCCAGACTGGAGTGCCATGGCGCGATCTCGGCTCACCGCAACCTCCGCCTCCCGGGTTCAGGCAATTCTCCTGCCTCAGCCTCCTGAGTAGCTGGGACTACAGGGGCGCGCCACCACGCCCAGTTAATTTTTGTATTTTTAGTAGAGACGGGGTTTCACCATGTTGACCAGGCTGGTCTCAATCCCTTGACCTCGTGATCCGCCCGCCTCGGCCTCCCAAAGTCCTCGGATTACAGGCGTGAGCCACCGCGCTCTGCCAGTTTTAAACATTTTTGATTGATATTATATATTATATTTACGGGGTACAATGTGGTATTATATATATCTAAGGAGTACAATGTGGTCTATTTCAATACCTCCGTACAATGTGGAATCACCTTATCAAGGTGATTGACATGTCCTCTGCCTTCTGTACTTATTTCTTTGTGGTGAAAACATCTAAAATCTACTCTTGTAGCAATTATGAAATATACGATATAATAGGAACTAAAGTCGCCATGCTGTGCAATGGATCATCAGGAGTTTTTCTTCCTGTGTAACAAACTTTGTACCTGCCGCCCAACGTCTCCCCTCGCCCTGGTCAGCCCCCGCTCGCAGCCTGGTAGCCGCTGGTCTGATGCCATTCAGGGTCTTACTGCATGTTGTCCAGGTGCATGGCATTCTGAACAAAGAGCTGGGCAAAACGCGTAGCAACGCAAACAACAAAGGAACGAAAGAACGAAAGCAGAGATCTCTCGGAGATGAAAGCACACTCCAGACTGCGGGAGCGCGGGCAGCCGGCTCGGGGCGGGGGTGCGGAGAACCCGCCCGAGGTTTCCCGTGGGCAGCTCGGTGCTCATCTCATGCGACTAAAGCAGTGGCCGGCAATCAGCTTGATGGGCTGGGGATGGCAGCCGAAGGAAGGACCTCTGGTTGGTTGCAAAACGCAGCCAGCCAGAGGTACTTCCAGAGTCCCATCTGCCCACAGAAAAGGTGGGGGTTGCAAAGGGAGGGGCTTCTGGTCCCTTTGCTACTTAGGCATGGAAAGTTAGTTCTTTCAGTTTAGTTCTAGGAAGTCAGCGTGAAACACCTGAGCTTCCCTGCCTCAGACGCTATTCTCCTGCCTCAACTCTACTCTCTACTTTGATGAGCTCGACTCACATGTAAGTGACATCATGCAGTGTTTGTCTTTCTATGCCTGGCCTATTTCACTTAGCATAATGTCTTCTGGATTCATCCATGATTTTGCAAATGGCAGAATTTCCTTTTTTAAAAAAGCCAAATAGGATTCCATTGCATAAATATATATATATATATCATATTAAAAAATAAATTCATCTGTCAATTAGCAGTTCAGGTATAGCCTAAAGTTATAAATTTACTGAGGAGTTTTTGTTTTTAAATTTAGTACTAGTGCAACAAATTTAAACATTTTTAAAAACTGAAATAGAATAAATATCAATTCTTAGGGATAATTAGTACTCTTTTCTTGCTAACTGTAGCTTTTTCCAACAAATATTTAATATTGCTTTATATGTAGAAGATACTGTGCCAGATTATTGGGACCAACAAAACCTGAAAATTGTGATTTTTGCTTTTAAGCTCATTAACTACGCGGTGGAATGAACATGCACTTAAACAAAAAGGTTAAAAAATGTGTCTACTAAAGCATTTGTTTCAACATGACGTTCTTAGAGTACCTACATTAAATTCATCTTGGACACTTATTAAAAATGCAAGTTTCTTGTCTCTGGTATATACCAATTGAATCTCAGTCTCTGGAGGCATGGTTTTGGAATTGAAAATGTTTCAACGGACCCCAGGTGATTCCAATGTTCACCAAAGTGCTATTACCGTTGAGGTAGAGCAGTGTGAGATGATCTCCAGCTGGGACTGCTTCGTGGTCATGGTTGTGCTTCACCTGGACCTTAACTGGTGATTTGGATTTTCAGAGGTTGAGATGAGGTCAGGGGATCCTACAAAAGAATGCGGGATATGTAGATTGTGCCATCTTACCTTCTCGTGGAAGAGTGAGTATTTTGGTTTGTCTTAGCTGTGGTGTTTAAAAACTACTGGAAAATTAAGTTGGTGTCATTTTGAGAGTGTCTTTGGTTTCTTTCTATGTATAAAAAAGCAAAGTACTTTTTACACCTGTTAGCAATAAACCTTCAAGATGACGAAGTAATTTTAAAGCTACCTGAGCACCTTTGTTTTCAGAAGCTTCTTTCCTGTGTGTATATTTACCATAATCCTTTGCTAGCTTTGCTTTTTCTTTGTTAAGATATTTGAAAGTAAATACTAGGCATCCTATGTTTTATTCCAAATACTTTGCTATATGTATCTAAGAAGAAAGAATGCTTTCTTACACAACTTTAGTATCATCAAACAATAAAACTAATGCATTTGTCTTACATTGTCTAGTGCCCAGCACATACTCAAATTTCCCCGTTTGTCCTGTATTGCTTTATACAGCTGCTTAAACAAAGAAAGATCTAATTAAGCACCACTTTGCATTTGCTTCTGAAGTTGCTTTTAGCCTAGAACACTATTCTCCCTGCCCAAGTTTTAATCTAGAACACTACTCTTTCTCCCTTCTTTTTCTTTTTATTCCCTGTGTGATAACTTTTGAATTACAACTAACATAATCAGAGAGATTTTACCTCTCCCCCACCCCATTTGTCTGTTCATTTCATTCATCAGCTTATTCCCTTTTTAGAGCATTGTTTGTTGAGCCACTTCTGTGTGCCACACATTGCCCTTAAAGCTGGACATGCAGGAGGATAACACAGTGTTTTCTCTATGGTACACCCGGAATCAGTTTGAAGAAAACATTGTTCTTCTGATGAAAATACAAGTTCCAAGAATGTCATTAAAAAACATGCACAGCTGTACACACATACTCACATGTTTAACAGATTGCAGCAAGTTTTTAAAGAGAATATAAAGTGGTTTTCGTTTATTGAAACCCCATTTCTGAGTTTATAATACACAGCCATAACATTTCAGCTACAGTCCTGTCCTGAGTGCTGGAAAGTGTCAGGAAATTGGGAGATGTTCTTTTTCTCCTGGAGTCTTACTGAGTTTGAGGAGAACAGCTAATTTAAGAAAGCTAGCAAAAGGAGAACTTTATTTTTGCCCTTAAACTATCTTGTTTATATGTCAAGACATTTTTACTGATGTTGAAGTGTGCTCTGGAATACCCTGCAGCCCTCATCACACTGGGAGTTGTTCCTTTCTTCATCCAGCCAGACCTTGGGGAGCTGCGTCAGGAATGAGCAATCGGAGGCCTTTCCTGGGAAGGTGCAGTCACTCATCACATAAGGACATTTTGGTCAATGACAAACTGCAAATATGGCAGTGGTCCCATAGGGTGATAATGCTATATTTTTGCTGTACCTTTTCTATGCTTAGGTACATTTAGAGATACAAATACTTACTCTGTTATAGTTACCTGCAGTATTCAGTGCAATATCATGCTATGCATAACTGTAGTTTAGGATTGGTAGGCTATGCTGTATAGCCTAGGTGTATAGTAGGCTATACATCCAGGTTTGTGTAAATACACTCTGTGACATCACACGGAAATGGAATTGCCAAGTGATACATTTCTTGGAATGTATTCCCATCGTTAAGCAGTGTGTGACTGTATTTTAACTAGAACTGAGAAAAGTATATCAGTCTCTGAGTTCCTAGAATATGGAATGTAAGCCTCATGGTGTGTCAGCCACATTTTTCTAGTTAAAATTTCAGAAAGGAAGAAACCACTTTGCAAAGAATAAGAGAAGTGAAGCTGATGTTGAAGAGAGTAATGGAGAGAGGATGATGTTATTTCGGTTGTCCTCAGTTTCACTGTTTACTGAGGCTCATCCATGAGACACATAACTTCCTCAAGTTCTTTAAGCCAATTTCCTTTTTTAAAAAAGCCAGTCTCAGACGGGCGTGGAGGCTCAAGCCTGGCTTCCCAGCATTTTGGGAGGCCGAGGCGGGCAAATCACGAGGTCAGGAGTTCAAGATCAGCCTGGCCAACATGGTGAAACCCTGTCTCTACTAAAAATATAAAATTTAGCCGGGCATGGTGGCGTGCACCTGTAATCTCACCTAATCGGGAGGCTGAGGCAGGGGAAGCACTTGAAACCGGAAGGTGGAGGTTGCAATGAGCCTGGATCACACCGTTGCGTGCCTGCCTGGGTGACAGCAAAACTCCATTTCTCCCCCCCAAAAAAAGCCAGCCTCAGCTGAGTTTCTGCCCCATAGAACCCAGGGCACAAATTCTCTCATACATACTTGTTTTATTCTTCAATTATTTGGATATTGAATCCAAATTAATATAAAAGAAATATTAGAAAAATAGTAACTAGAACTTAAATAATGCTGTGCGAGGTCAGGCACTATTCTTTGCACCTTACTTATATTAACTTATTTATCCTCAAAATGATCTTGTGTTCTAGATGTTGATATGATCTGCATTTATAAATGAAACACAGTGGGATTAAGTATTTTTTCTAAGTTTCTCTGTAAATTTTGGGGCCAAAATTCATATCCAAACGGTCTGGCTCTGCCATGCCATCATGACTGTACTCTGTGCCGCTGATTGGCATCCTTTCTTTCCTCCTGTGTCTCCGTCCCACTGTGACTGCCACACCATCTCACAACTATTTAGTGAGCAAATGAAACAGAACTGCCTGTTTTGAAAGCAACAGCCTGTTTCATAAGTTTCTATTGTGTTGAGCACTGGGCTTGTCCTCTGCGTTACTAATTCTGCTACATCTCAACCAACAAAGGTTTGATAAAGGTTCTGTGCTGTGAGAGATTCAAACATAAATTAGGAACAAGAACTCACTCTGAATGAGTGCCAAGTTGCTATGTGAGTACCCTCAGATTTTAAGGTAAGCCCATCAACTAGGAATTAACGTTTAGTGGAAGAGCAAGTTTCAAACAATTAGAAAATTTCTTAATCTGGAAAAGATCAGTCCCATGCTGATCTTTTCCAGATTAAGAAATTTTCTAAATTGTTTAAAACTATTTTAGCTTCTTAAAAAACTTTTCTTTCTTTCATATTCTTGCTCTTTCTTTTCTTTCTCTCTCTCTGTCTCTCTCTCTTTCTCTCTCTCTCTCTCTCACACACACACACACACACCCTCTTCAAACCTAACAACTGGGAATTGTCACAATGCATACATCACCAGAGATTGGCTATGATGACCCTGCCTGCCATCATCTGGTAAAAATCTGCATAACTCCATCTGCACCTTGTGGGCTGCCCTTTTGTGGTTGTGCGGATTACATCATCATCATGTGATGCTCCCTGTGAAAACCATTCTACAATTTTTATAATGGCCATTGATTTAAAAATATATGATCATAAAATGTTTGTTTCAAATGATTTTGTTCCTTGAATATTAAAGTTTTTAGACTCTAGGTAGATAGTTACCATAATACGATGGATGATGTAATGGTTGAGAAGTTTTCTTTGACCGTGATCTTCCAGGTGGAGTTTGTTTGTGATGGTGGTGGCAGAGATTAAGTACCTGTTAAGTGAATTATTTTATGAACTGTTAAGAGGTCTGGTTTTTCTAGGAATTCATTTCTTTAAACTTTGAAAAATTATTCCTGCTGTCTTGTTCTAAAATACCACATTCATAGTATAGTAAATTCTTATGTGTGGATAGTTTTGTAGAGTTGGTTTTCATTATAAAGAGTGTCTCTGTAAAGCAAAATCTGCTGAGATCTTTCTCTCATTTAAGCCATATTAAGACTACGTGTTTTTACCTGCTTTCTGTCTTTTTACCAGAGGCCTTACCACATCCCTTTTGTTTTATCTCTGGCTGAATCCACAGTCTCTGTTGCCCACCTTGATCCGGTAATCATCTGTCTGTGATCTCATCCACTTTCGCCCTGAGAAGATCAAATCCATCCTGTCTTTGTTTCAAATATTCTCAAGATGATCCTGTCATCTCAAAGCACCTGGTATATTTAAGTTGTCGTTTTGGTCTATCTGCATAGGAACTTTCTGGTTGATGTTTTGAAGATTATTCTTCAAAGGGGCTCTAAGAATGTTCTTTTTTTAAATTTTTATTCAACAATTTCCTTCTCATTGCCCATAACTCTTGATTTAAATTTAGTGCCAGAAAAAATATTCTTTTTCTCTGAAGGGTTAATGTATTTCTTACTATGAAACAATGGCATAAAGGCAGGTATAGGATTTACTATGTTCTGTCTGTCTGTCTGTCTGTCTATCTATCTATCTTTATACGTTTGGCCTTATTAAGAAAATGTGCAGAGCCAATTTAAATTTCAAGCGGCAGCAATGATGTTACTTGTAGTCAAAATATTTGCATCTTCTTTTAATTTTTTGCCTGGACATTTTCTCTTTTTCTTTGCTATATCTTTTGTTGCAATCTATTTTAAATTCTTTTAGAAGGAGGAAGGATATGTCATTTGACATGTAAAAGTAAGTTGTTAGAAAAATAAAAATTACACAGTATGAATTTGAGTTTTGCTTAATTAGCTTACAGAACACCAACCATAATGCGTATCTTTAAATGCGAATCAGATGAACATTTTCTTACGGCACATTTCATTATAATGTTGAATTCTGCTCTATAAACACAATTTATAATCCCCAAGATAAACTTTTATTTCTATAACAAAACAAATAGAATTTATCTATTCATAGATAAACACGATAAAACATTTATCATGTGTTTATCTACGAATGTATAATTTATTTCCCTTATTCTTTGAAATAATCTAGGGAAATAAAAAATACCCACGAGAAAACTGAATAGTGTATGTTGGGTTCAGGGCTCCACAGTTTGTTGCATTACACTTTAAATGGGGCCAAGATTATTTGCTATTTATACCTTTGTGCATGGACAGAAATTGCTTCCTATCATCGTTTGTTCAGAAACAGAAGACATCTGGTAGTAGATTGTGTTGAAATCATTTGGCTGGAAAAAAGAAAAAAAGCATGCATTTAACAGCTTACCAGATGGTTGACAAAACATGCCTTTACTGACTGTGAAACAATTTTTCTTAAATATTACACTTTTCTTGAGACCATAATGCCTGATGAACAGAGAGCTGCAGACAAAAAAAAAATATAGCCATCCTGCAGTAACTCAATAGGTGTCACTGAAGTTTTTAGCCCTTAATGAATCTACTTCAGAGCACAGGTTTTCTGAGAGCAGGGAAAACAGAGTGCTGTGCATTTCAAATAGAAAATCTGTGAAATGTATTGTTATTCAATTTAAAGCATTAAAACCTTCCCAGTTTTCACATTTACCTGCAAGGGATTGTGATTTCAGATTCAATAACGTGAGCACATGATTATCCTTGATCATACAAAGTCCCCTCCAGAACCCTTTGAGACTGGTCGCAATATCCAAGTTCAACTTCGATGCTATCTTTTTATTCACATTGGATTAATTTAAAAGGGACAATCATTCCACAAATAAGAAGCTGCTATATTCCTTTGTCTTGGCAGGAGCTAAAAATAAGTACTCTGTTGTTGTTTTCGAAAGCCTTGAATCTAGGTCTGGTTTGCTGAGTTTCTGCTGCTTTATTTCAGCAGTGCTGGAAGCTTTCCTATAAAAGTCCTGCCTTACCACTCTCTGCATGATGCCAGAGTGGAGTCAGAGGAATTGGAATCATAGCTGGGTTGACTGTCAGCCAGTTACTGCTATGTGCTCTGGGGAAATTACCTAGCCTCTAGTTTTCAGCTTCTCATAGGATTGTTATGAGGAATAAATGAGATGTTGTATGAAATATTCAGTAATTGGTAGCAGTAGTACTACAATAATAATTATTATCTGTACACTAAACCTTCTCTATTAACTATTGCTATATAGGACCTTTATATACAACTTCTTCCTCCTGTCTGAATCTCTTCCATGCACCTAGATATAAGTGTCTGTCCTGTCCTGTCTAAGTCGGCGTCTATCTAAGTCAGCTCAGGCTACCATAAGAAACTACCATAGACTGGGTGGCTTAAACAACAGAAATTAGTTTTTTTTTTTCACAGTTTGGAGACTAGAAGTCCAAGGCATGGACATGCTCAGTTTCTGGAGAGGCCTCTCTCCCTAGGTTTCTGACAGCTGCCTTCTTGCTTCATCCTCATATGGCACATGGAGAGCCAGTGAGGATGCTTTCTGGTATCTTTTCTTAGAAGGGCACTAATCCCATCATGGGGGTTCCACCCTTCAGACCCTGTAATTCCCAGTGTGATGAGAATTGGGGTAAAGCCTTACAAAGCCTTTAAAGGCTTACAAAGGCTTCACCCCAATTCTCATCACATTGGGAATTAGGGCTTCAACATATATATTTCACAGGGAAACAAGTCCATTTATATTAATGTCTGAGCACAAGGACCTTTCTCCCTTTACCTTTGTAAGTTTGTGGTGCTCAGTGCAGTGCTTCCCACAGAAAAGCTCATCAGAACTATACTGATACCTAAGTAGTGACCAGTTCAATCTTTGAACTGCTTGGAGTGACACAAGAGATCGGCCAGTGTGAGCTGCAGGCCCTGTAAATCTGAAAAATCCTTAGGCCCCAGGATCACCTGAAGGACGAGGAGATAGCAGCACCACCATTGTCCTCAGAAATGGTAAAGCTTTCTCTGCTGACACTTCAGAGAAAACGATTTGAGGAGGGCCTTCCAACTGATACCATTCTTGGGTCAATGTCCACTCTAGGTGGTAGAGTTCAGTGGTTAAAAGCACAGACTCCAAAGTTCAGATGGCCGAGGTTTAAATGTCAGCTTTGCCATTTTTAAGCTGTGTGACCTTGGGGCGTTAATTTTCCAGTCTGTAAAGATGGAAAGCAATAACGACTTTCTCATAGAGTTGTCAAGATTATATGACACACACTCATTCGCACACACACACACATGCGCGCACACACACACTGCTTCGAGCCATGCCTGGCATACAGTAAGTGTTATGTAAGTGTGAGCTGTTATTGTTACGTTTTACGTGTTTTGTGAAACAGCGCTGTGTGTCTGTGTCCTTGTTATCCACTTTCTTCTGCGTCTCTGGAGTGGACCAGAGCCTGGAATGCTGATGCTAGTCAGATTCCAATTGATTAAGCACATTTTACTATTAAGTGCCTTCTACCTTCCAGTATATCTGGACAAATGAAAGGAAGTTAGGATTCAGCCTCTAGACTCTAGGATTAAAAGAAGTGTGTGGTTTTCTGTTTCGGTTGTAAGGGACTGGGGAGGGTATACATGAAGTTGAAGAATTTTTCCAGGGAACAAGCCTTTGATTTCAGTTTATCCTACTTTATGAGCTTTGTCTTTTTTTTCTTTTCTGAGAATCTTTAGAGACAGAACAGTTCTAGTTACTAACAAAAATGCACACTGTTATTTTATATTATCAGTCAACATATTATGGTCATGTACTTGCAATTGGAAAATTTAGAGATGAGGGAAAATAGAATTTAACCTGGAGTATTATAAAAGTCTGTGTTATACTGACCTCAGCTCTGACTTTTCAATTAATTTGTAGGTGGCTAAATAAAGACAAGTAAATCCTGATTGACATTCTACATGCTTATGAGTATGACTAGTTAAGGAGCTGCCTAGTAGAAACCGCACACTGTGTTATGTTTCTAATAACGATAACTATCTTTTGTTGAACACTTATTTATGATGCGCAAAAACATTTAATATATATTGTCTTAGAAAAAGACATTTTAGCTGTACCAGCATATCTGCTCAGAATGAAGGGAGTGGATTTTACCCACTTCTCTGGTACCTGTTGTCCTGTAGAGTTTAGTTGCTTGCTGGGAGGCACTGGAAGAAACCCTCCATTCCAAAATCTGTCTGTATCCATAAATTTACACAGATGTAGAGGAGCTTTCTCCAAGGAAAGGGTCCCACACTTGCACTCCTTTTAAAATTCAAAGTTATTTAACATTTTTACAGAACGCATGTAACCTTTATTGCAGCTTGATTGTAAGAAAGGGCAGTGAGGAACCTGAGAGTGAATTTGACCTTGGATTGCAGGTGGCCAATGGCAAGGCTCTGCCTCAGGAGCTTCAGGTAGAAAGGAAGCGCTGGTGCTGAGGCGATGACTGTCTTTGATAGTGAGTCAAAGACCTTATCACGCTTTGCACTCAGGCCAGTTTTGCCATCAAGTGTCCCTGTCTGAGCCTGCCTTTTAGAGAAGGAGCGTTGATCAAACCTTTAGGAATTACTGTATCTTGAGGAAATAGCTAGGAGCTGCCTCCCAGCTGCTGGAGAGGTGACCAGGACCCCAGCTTCAGTGACCACAAGCAAAAGTGGCTATTGTTCTGATGAACCCATGCCTCTAAGGCTTGCCCAGCGTTAACAGTGCTGACACTCAGCTTCCGCTTTAGGGAGAGTGAAGTGGGAGGCACCAAGAGAAGTGCTCTGCCAAGCCTCATCTTCATGGCAGGTGGTTACTGTAGCCAGAGCTATGTCATTGCACAGCACCAAGGTCACTTTAGGCCACAAGTGACCTTGTTCCTAGATTGCTAATCTCTCTTCTTGTTACTCTTGGCCTTAAAAAAAAATTTTTTTTTAACATCTTGTAACTCAGAGCTCTACTCTTTCTCTGTGGGAGCAGTTGCTGGATCTTACGATTAGACCCCTCACAGCAAACTGGAGATGTGCTAATTCCCAGGTGGTAGTTCATGGGAAGCCTGCTTCTGGAGTGGTCAGTAGTTGGGCAAGAAGTTAAGTCCTCCTCACAGAATCATACGTCTCTTTTTTTTTGAGATCGAGTTTCACTCTTGTTGCCCAGGCTGGAGTACAGACTTGGCTCATTGTAACCTCTGCCTCCTGGGTTCAAGTAATTCTCCTGCCTCAGCCTCTAGAGTAGTTGGGATTATAGGCACCTGCCACTGTGCCGGGCTAATTTTTATATTTTTAGTAGAGACATGTTGGCCTGGCTGGTCTTGAACTCTTGACTTCAGGTGACGCGCCTGCCTCGGTCTCCTAAAGTGCTGGGATTACAGGCATGACTCACCACACCCAGTGGTGCAGTTTCTGCTCTTTTTGCAGCTGTCAAGAATAATTGGCATCAAGCCTGGGATATGAGCAAGTAGCTCTGAAGATGCTGAAGCTTAAAGGGCTGAGAGGGTAGGAGCCTGAAGAACAGAAGTTTCCTTTTAATTGGAGCACTTAAGTGCTTAGTGTTTCATTTGGAATATCAGCATATGGAGATGATACTGTTTCCCAAGCTTATGAAAACGAGATGTTTTGGCTGTATTTCTAAATTTTATAACTGTTATATAAAATATGTGCCTATTTTGCCTCTAAGAAAACTTAACTTAAGCAAGGTGCAATGCTTTACCCTTTGCTGGAGTGTAGTAAAGCCAGACTTGAAATCAGCAGCTACAAACCCAGGCTTTTGCTACCATGCTGTCTGTTGTTCACCTTTTTTTTCCTCTTCATATGTATGTTGGTATGTTAGAATAGGTCATTGAAAAACAAACAAATAAAATGAAAATTTTCACACCTGCAAATTGAGGTGCAAATTCCTGGCCCAGAAAACATTTTCACATTAAGCAAGTTCTGTATTATGTCATTTTCCTGTGAAATAGAACTGTAATCAGTAAAATTTATAAATTAAATATTCCTTCAAGGTAATGCTGGAAGATAATATTTACCAAAAGCAGGAAACAATGAAATTATATTATATACCGATGGATACATAGATAGCCAAAATGCCAAATTGTTACTTTAAAAATATTCTCAAATGGCAATTATTTACAATGTGGCGTTACAACTCTGGGTCATTGGTAAGAATAAAGAACTCTTAGGAGAACATCATGCAAAGATGTGGTTGGTAAGAGAGATGTTATAGAGGGACTGAAATGTTCTAAGAAGATTGACAGTAATATTTTACATTTGTACGACACATGTATCTATGATTTAAAAATATATATGAAATAGAAATATATGTTTGAAAATAAATATAATTTATTATATTTACTTTGGTCAACAACGAGGTACAGTAGGAGGATAAGTACTATAACCTTCACCTTTTAAGATAGGGAAGTTGAGGTACAACGAGTTCAGGTGCTTTTACTCAATATTGCTCATAAAGTTAATGATAAACTGGGATTAGAATTAGAACTTTTGGTCTTTTGGTCTCATGCTCTTTTTATAATATGGAATTTGTTACATTACTTTTTCTCATGAAAAATATGAATGAGCCTCTGTAAGTTTCATTTTATCAGAATTCTGCAAAACCATTTGAGCGTGCTATTAATTTGGAAAGGGTCATGGTAATCTTTAAGAATGGGAATATCGTGATTCTTGAGTTCATCATTTGCATGTCTTGAAATTTGTGGAGAGGAGGAATCTGGCTTGGCCTTAATTCTCAATTGTAAAGCTGCAGTGACTCAGGGATCTGCTGGAAAAATGACGTGGAATTTACTGATCAATGGGCCATTAATAATTAGACACACATAGCTGGGTAGAGTGGCATACCTGTAGTTCCATCTAGTTGGGAGTGAGGCAGGAGGATTACTTGATTCCAGGAGTTCAAGTCTCTAGTGGGCTGTGATCACGTCTATGAATATCCATAGCACTTCAGTCTGGGCAACAAAGTGAGACCCCCACCTCTAATTAAAGAAATAGACTGATATTTTAGTGTATTTATTGTAGGTTGACGGTATACAATATTTTTCCTTATATTATTGTTATAATTTAATAAGATTTAAATATCATATGTCATGTAAAGGAGAAAGAGCTTCTATTGAATTAATATCAGAATAATTAGGATGTTGAAATTAAAGTGGTACATAAGTGAATGATTGTCTTGGTAACTACACAGCTCATAGTGCCTATTATTTAAGCAATAGAGAACTTTTCAAAGCTAATTTATTAAAAATGTACTGCAAAAATTGATTGAGGATACCATTTAAAATACAAATGTTTTCTCTGATTTTTGAGAAAAGCTTTGTTGAATGCATCTTTTCTCCCAGTATGACTGAGCATCCTGAAGCATTCTGTTAGCCCCTTATGGGTCCTCTATAGACAGTACACTTTGGTGTTTGTTTAAGAGACCAATGTAATCAGTTAAGAATCATGCAGATTTTGCCTCCTCTAGTTTGCTAATTTAACCACATACAATGTAACTTGAGTTGTCCATCTTGTATTCCATGGATTTTATGGCAAGACTTGTAGAATGAAGACGAAAAACAGGGCTGGGCTCATTCCTGTAATACTAGCCCTTTGGGAGTCCGAGGGCTAGTCCGAGGCAGGTAGATTACAAGGTCAGGAGTTTGAGAACATCCTGGCTAATATGGTGAAATCTCGTTTCTACTAAAAATACAAAAATTAGCCAGGCATGGTGGTGGGCACCTGTAATTCCAGCTACTCAGGAGGATGAGGCAGGAGAATCACTTGAAACTATATGGCGGAGGTTGCAATGAGCTGAAATTGCGCCAGTGCACTCCAGCCTGGGCGAAAGAGCGCAACTCCATCTCAAAAAATAATAATAAAAAAAAAGATACATGAGGGAGAAACAAACATTGAAACATTGCCCTGTCTCAGTCACTCTACTAATGATTTTATGTGGGCAATTTCATTTAATCTTCAGAACATTCCATTATGGTCCTCATTTTCCCATACATTTGGAAGAACCAAGGTATGGAGACTAAAGAGACTCCTCGTGGTCACAGAGCTGGTCATTTTCTGAGCCAGGATTTGAACCAGGCAGCCTGACTCCAGAGGATCACTTTATACCCAGGCCTGTGCAAGCCTAAGACCTTCAACTGTACACTATCTGGATACTTTCTTGGAGTAAGGAAAGAGGGGCTACACTGGGTTACAGTCTGAATATGAATTCTGGAGAAAGTCATTTTAAAAGTTAGTGAAATTATGAAACTGAGAATTATTCCTTTTTTTTTCTTGTGGGGAATTAATCAACAATAGAAAAAACAACTTTATGAGCTTTTTCAACAGGAACTCTGACCATAACTCTATAATAAAATTGTGAGAAAGTGTCATGGTATAAGTGGACAGTAGCTTGAATACATTTTGGATGGTCGTCTGTTTCTTAGGAATAAGCCCCATTTGTCAGTGTGTGCCTCAAGAGGAACACATAGCAGCTTGGTGTCCATGAGGCATCCATTCACAGGGAGGATGAAAAAACATTACTGGAACAATATCAGGTGTTGTCATGAATAGATTCTTCAATCCTTCAGAGCAGAAGTGAAGCTCAAAGAATAATGTAGCTCCCCTGACTTTACGTCAAGACTGGTTCAGAGAAGTTGGCTGGTAGGAATTAACACCATGCAGTGTTTATGATAAAATACGTATTATTGAGAGCCAACCCTTTTAGCACCGATTTGTGACATCTAGATTTCTTGTGTGTGTGTTATTGATGTGGAGAGAATAAAAGGAGCAGAATAGGAGATGTAGATCCTGTATTCTGACAAGCTCACTCTGTTCTGGCTCCTTGCAATGCCAGAAGCAGAGATTCCAACTGTGCTTGTTTATGATACAGCCTGACTGGGTACCAGGAAGCATTTTCAAATAGTAGTCTATTATTTCTTATTTCCTGAAGACAGATGCCTTATTTGAGACATCCATTTAGATGTCATTGTTACTTTATTTTCCTTCAAAGGAAATAATTAAAATTCAGTCTATTTTTGGATCTGGAGTGTCATTGTAATTCACATTCGCTAATTTTGGCAGGCCGTCTCCTCCTGGTAGGATCTTCTATTTCCTTACTTGGTACTTTCTGACATGAGAAACACAGGGAAAGATTTAATATTAAACGTGTTCTTGAGTCACATGTGCAGCAGCAAAGAATCAGTGCAACTAGATAAATGAAGCCTTCATAATTGGACTTGATCTACTATAACAGATGAAAAATGAAGCAATTTAAGGACAAATACCAAAGGTGGGGCAACTTTTAGTTCATAACGAATAACTACTTCACATGTTTTGGGGAACATGTGATGTTTGGGGGAAGGCTGTCTCTGGCTTCTTGCTTACTACCTTATGGGCCTGATAAAAGGAAAAGTCGGGATAAACTAGATATTAATCACAAGTGACACTATTCATAGGTCATTTGGAATTATTTTCCATTATTGATTTGGAATTAGTGATGATATTTAGTTCAGCATTTTTATTATGTTACTTTCTCTATTAAACAGTTCTAACATTTGGCACAGTGTTTTTAAAGATTAATTATAATAAACTCCAGGAAGCCGACATGATGATTAGTTTCAAGCTTGATTTTATAATCTGGTAGTGAATAATAGAAACTGGGGAAGTTAGGTTATAAAAAGAGAATAAATAAAAATATTAAGCATTTAAAAATATTTTAGTTGGAAACCATAACAAATATTAATATTGAAAGCCTTCCACTAATTAATTAAAACATTGTCATTATTTTAGAAATGTCCCATTTTATAGAAGATTAATAAAAAGTATTTAAAAATTGAGTTGTGATGTAGTTTTATGATATTATGTACTCTAGGTCAAAATGTTCTTTAAATTCTCAAGACAACGTAAATCTGACCCGCAAAAATATTGTGTGTAATTTTGTGAAAAGGGTACTATTGTTAAAAACTACTAAATTTCTCTCTTATGGCTGTTGTATGAAATATGATTGAATTTTTTGGATACTTAATTTTCTTTATCTTAAATCACTCAATTATTACTTATTTTTTATATTTTTGTGTATTTACTTTAGGGTTTTTGCTTTGTGGTTAATATGAGCGTTAAAAATCATCTTGTTATAGCAGGCTATTTTAAGCTGATAACACTTAACTGATTATGTTAAAAAAATTCTATAATTTTACTCCACCCCCACATTTAAAATTTTTAATGTTTACAACTTACATGGTTTTATACTGTGTTACCCTTAACAAATTATTGCAGCTATTATCATTTTTAACAGTTTTGTCTTTTATACTTTATTCTGAAGATACAAGTGACTTACACACTTTCATTATAGTGTTAAAGTATTAAGAATTTTATTGTGAACTTACTTTCCCCACTGAGTTCTCTACTTCCATATGTTTTTTTGTTACTTATTAGCATTTTTTCTTTTCCATAGGCAGAGGAGCCTCTTGGCGTGGTCACCAGTACCGCAGACTCACAGCAGGTATGGCTAGACTGTCGCCCATGTGCGCGTAAGGTCCAGGTGCTCTTCAGTCAGCTTGCTCTGAATGCTGCCAGACCTGGAGCTCACCATTCAGGGCAGTGGGCTCCCTTCTGGCAGAGGGCAAATGAGAAATGCCAACCAAGAGCCAAGCCTGGAACTGGGAACCCTAGGAGCCCACATGGTGCTCTGCCTCACTGTGGCTGAGATGGTACTTAAGGTGAAAGACCATGTCCCTTTGAATTTTCCCTCTGCTTTTCTTTAGTGGAAGGAATCTCTCACAGCAGCCACCACCATACCTGGGAGTGTGCTGGGTCTCACCTGAAGCCAGCAAATCCCACAGGCTCTTCCGAGGCCCACGTTGCTGCTGGTTCTTCAGGGCTCAAGTGCTGTTTAGTCAGCAGGTAATGAATCCTGCCAGGCCTAGGTCCTTCCCTTGATGGCGTGGGTTCCTTCGTGGCCCAGGGTGTGTCTAGATATGTTACGCAAGAGCTAGGCTGCTCGACATGCAGTATTGCCATATTCTTTTGTGGTGAAGCTGGTCTCCAAGATGCAAGACAAAATCCTGTGTACTCTTCCCTCCCCTCTCTTGAAGCAGAAGGGAAGAGCCACTTTTGTTGCTACAAGTTGTGCTGCCTAGGACTGGGGGAGGGGTTGCACAGCACTCCGTTAGCATTTGGCTGCCTAAAACAAACGTCTCACTAGGTTCCATAACCCTGACATCCACTGGCTCTGAGCCCAGCATAGCACTAGAACTGGCCTCGTAATTGCAGTCCTTGTGACCTAGACTGCGTTTTAAATTTATTTAGAACCCCAGAACGCTTTAGCTCGCAGTGGTGAGGCTTATCAAAACTCAAGCTCCGACCACCAGGATGAGCAGCAATTCCCCTCTGGCTAGGGCTGGTCTAAATGCCCCTTCCGTGAGTGAGTGCTGGCTGAGTTTAGCCTAGTGTTGCTTTCTGCTGTCACCAGGCAGCACCTAGTTCAATGCAGGGTCCCACACTCAAGGCACTTTTCCTCCCGAAAATGGGCAAATTCTTCGTGCTATATGGCACTGTTGGGGGATAGGGGAAGGATGGTGTCAGTGATTCAAGGCTGTCTTCCTTACCTTCTTCGGTGCTTCTTTTGGTGATAGGAAGTTACCACAGCTCCAGTGGTCCCAGGTGCTGTGATTGCTCACCTGATTTTTGGTTCTTAGGAAGGTGCTTTTGCATGTGTGTGATACTTGTTAAATTTAGTGTTCCTGTGTATGTACTGGGTGTGGAGGGCAATTGGTAAAGGCTTCTATTTGCCCATCTGGCTTTACCTCCTTTTTTTTTTTTTTAATTTTAAGAATAGAATTTGATTTATTGATAATGGAGTCAAGGAATTTTTAACGTTATTTCTTTCCTACAAAATCAGCAAAGCCAATAAAAGGAATTATAACTAGAGAAAAAAATGACCTAAAAATGGCCACAATTCCAAATTAACTGTGAACTCTGCTTATTGGTCATATATTGTGATGATTATCTTGTGAGCCATCATATACTTGCTTGGACCTTGAGGAAGTTCCATATTGTTCTTAAAACAATAGTTACAATACTGAGAAGAGCATTAAGTAATTTTTATGTAAGGAAAACTAGAATAGTTCATAGAGTGACCCAGTTTGTCACCAAGTAGCAGGGGGGCAGATCCCAGGCCAAATGACACTTTTTATTACCTGGGAACTACGCTTCTTGTTGGAAGTGAAATGGATGGAGGGGGTGCTAACGGGTGACTTCATTACTTTATTACACTAAGCCACACTATTTACTTGAGTGCTAACAATTGAGGAAGATGTGCCCCCAATGCAGAGAAAATAGCCGTTTTAGTGGGATCGTGAATATTGTTGGGGACAATAAATAATAGTGGAGGCTGTATCTTTTGATACATTTGGGCTGCTATAACAGAATACCATGGACTGGGTGGTTTCTAAACAACAGAAATGTATTAATCATAGTTCTAGAGGATGGAGAGTCCTATATCAAGGTGCCAACAAATTCCGTGTATGACGAGGGTTCACTTCTTGGTTCATAAATGTTAGTCTTCTGTCTGTGGGTGGAAACATGGTGGATGGAAAAGAGAACTCTTTGTAGTGCTTTGTATAAGAGCTCTCATTCCATTCATGAAGGCTCCATCCTCATGACCTAATCACCTCCCGAAGACCTCACCTGCTAATATTATCACTAGTGGTTAGGATTTCAGTGTATGCATTTTGGAAGCACACAAAGATTCAGTCTTAAGCAGAGGCTATATGATGTCCCAGAACACTCATCACCTGTACCTATTCTAACCACTCCTTCATATAGTTTTAGAACAAATAGATCCATTTTTTAAAAAAAGTAATAATTAGAAATGACTAGCACAGTATGCATACAAATGCAAAAGTTGGAAATGAATATAATTAAAACTAGATGAAAACATATATTATGAGGGGAATTACCCAAACAGAAAAAATAATTTTTGAATGATGTTAAGATAAACAATTTTGCGGTCTTTAAAAAACAAAAGAGAACACAGTATCTCCAAAACAATAGCATAAAGAAAACAGATTGAAGTGGAAGTATGCTGGAAGAGCTTATAAACAAAATGGAATAAGAAAAATTATAGGGATGAAAAACCTATTAGAAGCAATGAAAAGAACATATATACGCAGCTGAAAACAGAATCAGGAAAATGGCCAATAGGTTTAATGAAATGATCTAAAATGAAATGGAACGAATAAGGATATAAACATGATTCTCAGGAATCCAATCCATGCATAAAATTCTAGAAGAGATAAAACTTTAATTCAATATTAATTATTCTAGTTTCTTATTTTAGGTTTCGATGTACTGGATAATAGATGAGTTATTTGCTGCTATTTGCCAAATTACTCCAAATGGCTTAAACAGAATTTACCATCTAGTAGCATTTGTGGATTAGAAATTCAGCTGTAGTTTTGTTAAGTCTTTGGCTCAGGGTCTCTCTTCTAGAAAGGCACCATCAAGGTGTTCGCTGGGGGCTGCAGTCATCTCAAGGCTCCCGTGGGGAAGGATCTGCTGCCAAGCTCAGTCACATGATGCTTGGCAGGATTCAGTTTCTCAGAAGCGGACTGGCCTTCCTGTTCATGGTGAAAACTTTGTGCCTGGCTTCTTCATGGCTTTGCTTCTTGAACCTCAAAGTCCAGATCACTGGAAAAGGAAAAAACTCTTGTGTCTGTTAAGTGCCTTGCTCTTGAAACTAAAATATTTATCTTTCAAGACAATTTTCCAGGCTGTAAATTTTATATAAATTTACTTAGCAATTTGACTGACTTCTCTTTTTACAAGCGGAACAATCAATTATCTCTACATATTTCTACCTTTTCTTCTGGGTCTGTACACAGGAAAAATGTCTACGGTATTAATAAACTTTTAGAAAATAATTTCTAAATGTAGGATTTTAAGGTATTTAAAAATATTTTCCTTTGTACTACACTGTTTTATTTTTGGTTACTTACAGTGAGCATATACAATTTTTCTTTCTTTTATGCACAAGCTTTTTTACAATTATTATAGAGACCTTCACAGACAATACTGTAGTTTTTAGAGGAGTTCTACATTATTACATCAACCGTGTGAATTTCTAACAGAGGCAAAACTGAGCACCACAGTTTATAAGTAGAAAGACCATGGTGGAGGACAGCAGATGTTCACGAAGGATGCACGATTGATCTGAGTTCCTAAGCCTCGTCCTCGCCCTCCTCCTCCTCCTGGAACTCGCCTTGTTCGTCGGTGGTGGCGTCCTGCTGCCACTCAGACACCAGGCCCTTCATGCTGCTCTCGGCCTCGGTGAGCTCCATCTCGTCCATGCCCTCGCCAGTGAACCAGGGCACGAAGGCCTTGCACCGGAACATGGCCGTGAACTGCTCCGAGGTGCGCTTGAACAGCTCCTGGATGGCCGTGCTGTTGCAGATGAAGGTGGCTGACATCTTCAGGCCGCGGGGTGGGATGTCACACACGGCTGACTTCACGTGGTTGGGGATCCACTCCACGAAGTAGCTGCTGTTCTTGTTCTGCATGTTGAGCGTCTGCTCGTCCACCTCCTTCATGGCCATGCGGCCCCAGAAGATGGCAGCCACTGTCGGGTAGCGGCTATGGCCCAGGTCGTAGGTGGCCATCATGTTCTTGGAGTCGAACATCTGCTGGGTGAGCTCGGGCACCGTGAGCTTGCGGTACTGCTGGCTGCCCCGGCTGGTCAGGGGCGCTGAGCCGGCATGAAGTGCACATGCGGTAAGGGCACCATGTTCATGCCAGCTTGCGCAGGTCTGCGTTCAGCTGACCTGGGAAGTGCAAGCAGGTGGTGACCCCGCTCATAGTGGACAACACCAGGTGGTTGAGGTCCCCGTGGGTGGAGGTGGTCAGCTTCAGGGTGTGCAAGCAGATGTCCTACAGGGCCTCATTATCAATGGGGTAGGTTTCATCTGTGTTTTCCACTAGCTGGTGGACGGAGAGGGTGGTGGTGTAGGGCTCCACCATCATGCCTGACACCTTGGGTTAGGGCATGATGCTGAAGGTGTCCATGATGCGGTCTGGGTACTCCTCCTGGATCTTGCTGATTGATGAGCAGGGTGTCCATCCCAGACCCTGTGCTGCCCCCCAGAGAGTGGGTCAGCTGGAAGCCCTGGAGACAATCACAGCTCTCTGACTCCTTCCTTACTACATCCAGGACTGAGTTGACCAGCTTGGCTCCCTCTGTGTAGTGGCCCTTGGCCCAGTTATTCCCAGCTTCGCTCTGGCCAAACACGAAATTGTCTGGCCTGGAGATCTGGCCGAAGCGTCCAGACCTGATGGAGTCCATGGTGCCAGGCTCCAGATCTACCGGGTTGGCCCGAGGAACATATCTGTTACCAGCAGACTCACTGTAGTACACGTTGAATCTCTCCAGCTGCAAGTCACTGTCTCCATGGTAACTGCCTGTGGGGTCGATCCCATGCTCGTCGCTGATGACCTCCCAAAACTTGGCACCAGTCTGATTGTGCCCGCCTGGACGTGCACGATCTCTCATGTGGTGCCGGCTGTGGGGCGGGTGGCACTGGCCCTCGGAGCGGTGTGCTGCCTGGACCGGCAGGCTCGGGTGCACAAAGACCTCCATATGCGATCTTTCTAGAGGTAATAATGTTATTTATCCTTAGTTAAGAAAATCAAAACAAAACCAAAGGGACATGTATACCAGAATATGTTTATAGTATTCTTGATAGATGATAAAAACTCACACAAATAATAGCTGCATCATTACTGTTTTAAAAATAGCATCATATAAATATACTCTTGAATTCATTAGAACTTTTGCTTTAAGCAAGAATTTTATTTTTTTGGCTAAAAACACATGAACACATATATTTTAATCACAGATCATTTATTTCACTCAATCCATATAATGTAATTGACTGAGTTGTAATTGAACCTCTGAGATATGGTCCGTACTCTGTAGTTTGTTTTTGGTTCTCTTTGATGAAGCCTTAAAAACTAACATTTATACAGGTGCCCACAATGACCACTTTCCCTTTGCTTAAGAATACAGAACTATTTAAAGTTGTTTGATCTGTTAATGATGAAGAAAATGGTAGTGAAATGAATGTTTTGTGATTAGGAAGCCCAAGAGAGCACTGAAGAATAAAAGGATAATAAGCAATGCACTTCCATCCTAAAAAGCGCTCTCTGAGCCAAAATAACTCAAAGTTCCAACTTGTCAGCAAAATTCAGTGGGGCTGAGGAGTAAAACAGAATGTTGTTCTGTTGCTCTTACAACAATTCTGATATATTACAAGAATTTGAGTTTCCCAGGGAATTAAGAATGCTTCTAAAGGGCTCGGTTTTAAGTAGTGTTTTTGTTTACTTGTCCCAAGGTTATTGCAAATGCTAAACTGATACAGATGCTTTGGATAAATGTAGAATGATGATTCAGACAACCACTTTTTTCTCCTTACAAAAAAATATTACTATCCAAGAAAGGGTTGGAAACTTTTTTTTTTTTTAAAGATTATTAACCTGATTAACAGTTTGAAAAAAGAGTTTTGAAATAAGGTATGACTGAAAAGAAGTATCTCTATTTGCCCATGGTATATGTTTACCCATATAACAAACCTGCACATCCTGTACATGTACCCTGAACTTAAAAGCTGAAGAAAAAAAGAAACATTGCTATTTGCTTTTTTAATGAAGTATCATTTTAAAACTGTCTTAATATTTAATTGGCACATAGTTTATTTTCTTGATTCTGAATTTTTCTGATGGTTAAGCTCTCACCATAAAGGGCATAGATAGAAGAAAAGTAGCATTCATAATCTGTTACTGTATTGCTTTACTTGTTTCTAATGTTGAGAAACTTAGTTTGTTGCAAAATGCTAGAAAATTCAGGGCAGAGGTTACTTCTTGATCTTTAATTTTGAGCAATCTTGAGATGATTAGCTTGTCATTGAGATAATATATTTGTAGTCCACAGTTGCATTTCTATTCTACCTATTTGTGGAATTAAAGTTTGGCAGTTTAAGGTTTAGAAAATATTTTGAATGTAAAATTTATCTTTTTCAAAAGTTACTCAGTTTTTAAAATCAGTTACGGTTATTAATGTTTACATCATGTTCAAAAGAATCCTATGGTTAAATTATTCATGAGTCACTTTCTATTTAGATATTTGTTGGACTGGATTCTAAGAATAGGTGGAATTTGTAGCATCATTCAGTGGAAGAAAATAGTGGCAGCCTCAGGGCTGAGAGGGCACAAGGACTCCTTTGTGTGTTTGCAAAGGCACCTCCTCTGGGCTCCCAGAGACCAGTAGACACATGGCTTAGGGAGTAGGATTAGGCTGGCTTTCAGCCCCCACTCACCAGCTTGGCTTTGTGCCTATGTGTGGAGAAAAACCCACAGAGCCCTTTGTTATGGCTCTGACCAGCTTCATTTAGAAATGGAGAAATGTGGATCCCAGAAATGTTCTTACTATTAGTTGACAGCTTAATTGGAAGCATCATCATCATTTGAACAAACTGCTTTTATTAACATGGTTTTATTTATACTGCTTTAATGGCTGAGATAAATTAATGATGTTGCAATTAAATCTGTTGCTTTATGCACAACTAGTATAATTAAGAAAGGGAATCAACAGTCAATTCAGTAGTGCTAGATTTGTTTTGTGTTTTCTTTAATACTCTATCATATCAGCTAATGAATTTTGGAAAGTCAGTTGAGAATTTTGACAATGGTATTTGCTGCACATAAACATCTGTCCTGTGTAGCCAGAACCTGGTGCTAATGAAGTTCTGGCATCTGATTTGAACCTCATACGAATGAATATACCTTATTATTTTCAGTGGTCATAGTAAGTATCTAGTCTAGTAGTTTGTCAAACAAATTCTACATGGTAATTTAATATCATTCATTTGATAACTTAGTTTTATTTACAGCTAATTTGTTATACTTTATATTTTGTTCACTGTAGATAAAGTCGTTCAACATTCTTTCTGTGGCATAGACTGTAACATAGGTTGTGCAATGAAGTAGTAGGTTTGTATTTACTTATTTAATTTAAACAAGAAATCTGAAAGTTATGCATATATATCTTAAAACATCATAGCAGGCTGGGTGTGGTGGCTCACAGCTGTAATCTCAGTACTTTGGGAGGCTGACCTGGGCAGATCACTTGAGGTCAGGAGTTTGAGACCAGCCTGGTCAACATGGTGAACCATCGTCTCTGCTAAACTACAAAGATTAGCTGGCTGTGGTGGTGCACGCCTGTAATTGCAGCTATTTGGGAGGCTGAGGCATGAGAATCACTCACACCTGGGAGGCAGAGGTTGCAGGGAGCTGAGACTGTCCTGCTGCACTCCAGCCTGGGCAATAGAGCAAGGCCTGTCTAAGAAAGAAAAGGTCGTAGCAATAAAATCTAATGATTGTCATTGTATCATCAATTGAGGAAGATTTCTTGGGCATGTACTCTCAAAGTTCAAAATCAGATCTATGTAAAGTATACATTTTAGTGATCTAATGAGATCACACTGGACACGAAGCACAGAACTATTAATAACCGAAGAAAGTTACAAAAGGGGATGTTTTCAAGCTACTTGCAGCGTTCTAAAGCGACTAGTAGAATGACGCACTGATCTTCACGATGATGGCGTAGATTAAATGAAATTCAAGCTAATCTCACCTGGATGGAATGTGCACTTAAGTGTACACATGCACATAGCCACAAACACATTTTCTACGGTACATGGGAAAATGATTTTGGTTTTGTTTGTCAGATTAAGGAAACAAAGACGCACAATTAACAGCTTAAATACTTGGAGCCCAGTGTGGGGGATAAATAATAAAGGAGCACATTGTGGCAAAATGATAGGGCTTTCCTGATGGAGCCCTTGTTGCAACATACACAGTAACTCTCCTTTGCGGCTCTGTAATCCTCACCCAGTCAGAGGGTTATATTTGCTTTTACAATGTATAGGCTATCTCAATTAAATAGCCTGTTTTTAAATCAGGCTACCTATTTTCTAGGTAGTTGCCTCTGTGTGAGTTTCACAATAGAAATTTATTTGCTTGCAGTCCTTGAGCCCAAAAGTCCAAGATGAGGCTGTTAGCAGGTTTGGTCCTTCTGAACCGTCTCTCCTTGGTTTGAAGATCGCTGCCTTCTTGCTGAGTCCTCACCTGGCCTTCCGCTGCGTGCCACATCCTTGGAGTCGGTCTGTTTGTCCAAATTTCCACTTCGTATAAAGTCACCAGTCAAGTCAGATTAGGGCCCCACGTAATTTAACTTAATCACCTCTTTAATGACTGTCTCAGGTTAAGCAGGCACAGAGAGGGGGGGGGGGGAGGAAGAAAAGAGAGAGAAAGAATTTAGCCTTCCTCTGCCTTTTTGTATGATTTACTCAGTCCACCAATTCAAATGTGAAATTTAAAAAAAATCTCCAAATATAGTTATACTCTGAGGTACTACTAGGGATTGGGTGATTTTTTTTTTTTTTTTTTTTTTTTTTTTTTTTTTTTTGATTTCAGCATATGAAATTTGCAGGAATATATTTCAGCTTATAACATGAAGTAAATCTATTTTGATTGACTTACTGAGTTAAAGAATTAACATAAAAAATTTACTGTGTGATACACACAATGGTTGTAGGGTATGTGTGTGTGTGTGTGTGTGTGAGAGAGAGAGAGAGAGAGAGAGAGAGAGAGAGAAAGAGAGAGAGAGAGACAAGGAGAAATGGTTTTTGATCTTTTGTGGGAAAGACAGACATAATAAAGATTTACTTCATTTAAGCCTTTACAGAACCTTGTTTGTATCTTTCTATGGTACAAAATCTGCCTGCCATAGTTCAGTGTTTAGTTTGTAAATTTTTGAGGTGAGATAGTCTGACTCATTTTTTTCCTTCTAATACTGGCCTGGTACAGAAGAGGCCCTCAGTGAATGTCTGTGAATGGAACTGGACCTTCTATCATTTAAAGTGATATATAAATAGGTACCACGGCAGAGATGTAAATGAAGAGTAATGAAGAAAAGAGGAAAAGGACAATCATTCTTGCTCAAGAAATTGAGGAGCTTCTTAGATGACATTCCAGTTAGCCAGGATTTCAAAATATGCGGACGAGAGAAAACAAATATCTGTATAAACAAATACACCCCATCTCTTTATGTGTTCTTCTTAACCCCAGATCTACGTTGTCTGGTTTTCAGCTGGAATAACATGAATATTCCCAGAAGCAGATCAAACATCTCATATCCAGAATCAGTCTTCGTCTTCTCCCCACATCCACTATTCCTCCTGTGTTCCACATTTCATTTCGTGGCATTATCATAGTCTCAACTGCACCTGTCTGAAATCTCAGAATTTCAATTTTTCTGCCCTGCCTTCTTTCACCCTCGTCATCTAATCAATTTCCAGTCTCATTCTACTTCCACGGTGTTGCTTGCCTTGATTTTCTCATGATTTCTACTGTCACTTCCCTAATTCAGCCCTCGCCACTTCCCACCTCACTTCACCAAGTTTCCAGCTATTCATCAACCTTGAGCATAGGCCTTTTCTCCGTCCCCCACCCTTTTTTTAAAAGATGGAGTCTTGCTCTGTCACTCAAGCTGGAGTGCAGTGGCACAATCTTGGCTCACTGCAACCTCTGCCTCCTGGGTTCAAGTGATTCTCCTGCCTCCGCCTCCTGAGTAGCTGGGACTACAGGTGCATGCCACCACTCCCAACTAATTTCTTGTGTTTTTAGTAGAGAGACGGGGTTTTGCTATGTTAGCCAGGATGGTCTGGATCTCCTGACCTTGTGATCTGCCCACTTCGGCCTCCCAAAGTGTTGGGATTACCGGCGTGAGCCACCGCACCTGGCCTTCCCCATCCCTTTATCTTTCATGATGTCATACTTACATTCCAAAAATTAAAATTTGGCTATTTCACTCTTCCCAAAACTTGCAATGGTCCCAACATTCAAAGAGTAAGATACAAATACCTTGTTTTAGTATTCAGTTAGCTAATTTTGGTATTCAAGAGCTTTCCCCATAGACTCAAAACAACTTCTCAGCTTTATCTAACAGATTCCTGATTTTCCCTTGGTCTCTACTGTGAACTAATCATTATTCTTATTATACATGTTATGCCACCTGTTTCAGATTCCTTCCTTCATCTTGCAAGGCATTACATTAATCCCTATATTCATTCACCTACTATCTGTCTATCAATCATCAATCATCTCTCTCTCTCTCTCTCTCTCTCTCTCTATATATATATATATATATATATATATATACGTATATATATATATATATATACTCTCTCTCTCTCTCTCTCTCTATATATATATATATATATATACTCTCTCTCTCTCTCTATATATATATACGTATATATATATATATACGTGTGTGTGTGTGTGTGTGTGTGTGTGTGTGTAGAATGACATTATAAAGAATTAGCTCATGTGATTATGGATTCTGAGAAGTGTCATGATCTGCCATCAGCAAACTGGAGACTCAGGAAAGCCAATAATGTAAATTCCAGTCTGAGTCTAAAGGTCTGAGAACCAGGAGCACTGATGGTATAAGTCCCAGTCCCAGGGCAGGCAAAGACAAATGTCTCAGCTCGAGCAGTCAGGGAGGGAGGGTGGGAGGGAGAGAGAGAGAGACAGAGACAGACAGACAGAGAGAGAGAGAGAGAGAGAGAGAGAGAGAGAGAGAGAGAGAGAGAATGAGAGAATGAGAGAATTTTGGGCCCTGGATGGGTTGGATGATGGCCATCTACATTGAGGAGGGCTGTCTGCTTTACTCAGACTACCAATTCAAATGTAACGCTCTTATGGAAAACATTCTCATAGACTCACCCAGAAATAATATTTAACCAGATACCTGGGCATCATGTGGCCCGGACAAGTTGACCCAGAAAGTTAATCATCACACAAGGCGAGAGATGTAGATTTAAAAGTAGACCGTAAAGATGTAACAATTGGAGATAAAATTGCTCAAAAAGAATAAAGAAAAGTACTGGGCTTTAGATAAAAATTGTTAGGCAATTAATCAAACTCTGTGTGTGTGCACATACACATGAGCTTGTAGGAATATACATGAGGTAGTTAATACAAATGAGGTTAAAAAGAAGCAAACTGCAAAATTTCAAAGTACTAATTTGTGGCTTACTCAAACTGTTTAAGGTGTGAAAGAGAATAGATCCATCTGATATATTTTCAAAAATAAGTATATGTTTATTGCAGCAATATTCACATGAGCCAAGATATAAAATCTACCCAACTATTCATCAACAGATGAATGGATACAGAAACATGGTATGCATACAAATGGAATATTATTCATCTATAAAAAGGAGTGAAATCTTGCCATATGTAGCAACATGGATGCAACAAGAGGTCATTATGTTAAGTGAAATAAGCTGGCACAAAAAGACAAATGTTACAGGTTTTCACTTATATGTGGGAGTTTAAAAAGTGGATCTCATGAAGTTAGGAAGTAGATTAGTGGTACCAGAGGCTAGAAATGACAGGGATAGGAGGATGAAGAAAAGTTGGTTAATGGGTACAAAAATACCATTTTTGTGAGTTATATAGAAAGAATAAGTTCTAGCGTTTGATAGTATAGTAGGGAGATTATAGTTAACAATTTGCTGTATGTTTCAAAATAGCTAGAAGAGAAAAATCAATGTTCTTAACACAAAGAAAACACAAATATTTGAGGCAATGGGTATCTCAATTACTCTGATTTGATAATTATGCATTGTGCACATATATAAAAATGCCACATATACTCCCAAAATATGTATTATTATATTTTTGCAAAGAATCTTAAGACAGCTCTTGCTTTTTTTACTTCTTCCGTGGTCAGTGACTACAGTAGTACCCTCTCACCTCTGGCTTTGCTTTCCATGATCTCACTTACCTGTGGTCAACTGTGGTCTGAAAATATTAAATGGAAAGTTTCCAGAAATAAACGACTTATAGGTTTCAAATTGTATGCCTTTAAGTGGCATTTTGAAATTTTGCCATTCTTCTCCGTCCTGCCCAGGATGTAAATCACCCCTTTGTCCAGTGTATCTATGCCATATGTGCTATCCACCAGCCAGTCACTTGGTAGCTGTTTGGGTTATCAGATTGGCTGCCATGGAGTCCCAGTGCTTGTGTTCAAGTAGCCTCATCTTACTCCACAATGGCCCCAAAGCACGAGAGTCTTAATGCTGACCATTCACATATGCCAAGGATAAGCTGTAAAATGCTTCCTTTGAGAGAAAAAGTAAAAGTTCTCAATAAGGAAAGAAAACAGAATCATATACTGAGGTTGCTGAGATTACTAAGAACAAATCTTCCATCTATGAAATAGTGATGAAAGCAAAAGAAATTAATGAGAAATTCATGCTAGTTGTGTTGCTGCACCTCAAACTATAAAAGTTACAGGCACAGTGCATGATAAGTGCTTAGTTAAGATGGAAAAGGCAGTCAGTTTGTGGGTAGCAAATAGGAACCGAGATGTGTTTTCCCTGATTGACAGCAGTTGGATTTGGTACTATGTTTTCAGGCATCTACTGGAGGTCTTGGAATGAATCCCCTACTGTATTACCCAGCAGTTTGAAACTTGCAGATAGGAGGGTAACATGTTTATCATTGAGACAGAAATCTGTGAAGACTGGAATTAAATTTATTATTTAATAGAATTAATTATAATCAGGCTAAACTTACTACTATTAGACTGGCATATGAGGAAATATAGGGGTACTCTTGTAAATAATCATAAAATAAAACAGCTGTGTTCCCTGAAGTACAATTTGATTTCTGTCCTTATTGATTTATCTTCATTCTTAAGCAATGCTTTTTGATGGGGATTGCCTTAGAAAGTACAAAGGATATATATATATATATATATATATATATATATATATATATAGTCTGAGACCTGAGTTTAATTCTTGTGAAACACTTCAATTCTTCTTTTTTTAAAGTCTCACTCTGTCACCCAGGATGGAGTACAGTGGTGTGATCTTGGCTCACTGCAACCTCTGCTACCCAGATTCAAGCTATTCTCCTGCCTCAGCCTCCTGAGTAGCTGGGATTACAGGGGCCTGCCACCATGCCCGGCTATATTTTGCATTTTTTAGTAGAGACGGGGTTTCACCATGTTGGCCGGGCTGGTCTTGAACTCCTGACCTCAAGTGATCCACTTGCCTCTGCCTCCCAAAATGCTGGGATTAAAGGTAAGAGCCACCATGCCAGAACCACTTCAATTCTTTTAATTATTGTTTACTCCTTTATGAAATGAACATAACAGTAATACTCTCCTCAAGGAATGCTATAAAGATGAAATATATTAATGCAGGAGAAAGACAATGAAAAGTTGAGAACATTAAGTATTAGAATTTATGCTATATTACATTTGAATTTAGTGCTTTAAAAACTAAATGAGAGCGTTCTTTCTTTTTTATTAGAATACTTTGAATTTCTGCTTTTTATATTGTCTATTACTCTATGATTATCTGTTTTAGCTAGTGCGTCAGTTTTACTGATCTTTATCAAGTTATGTAAATAGAAGTGGGTTGGAACTTGGAAAAGGTTGTGAAAGATACCGTGATTACAGAAGTAACACACAGGAAGTATAGGATTTGAAAATGTAACAATTAACTAGTTTGTGGTGGAAAGTTGCTATGGCTCCAATAATTTATACAGATATGATTTAATTTCCCTAGTAAGATGTGTTTCTCAATCTATATTTAGCATTTATCTTCTTCCTTGCAGGGATTTTAGAAGATTTTCACTCATTCATTCTATTTTTAAAAATGATACTAATACTTCATGTTCTAAAATGCCTTCCAGAATAGGAATCTCTCCAGGTAGAGGAAATATTTAATTGTAAAGAGTAGACATATTAATCCCTAGCCAAGTATGTAGATTTTGGCTAATGTGTGCCCATGTGTCTATTAAATGTTGTATTATGGTAAATACCTAATATGTGACTTCTAATATACTTCTTTATATATATTTAGAAAAGGAAACTTGACCTAATATTCACTGGGTAAATTTCTACTGCAAAACCAATAATTATTGCATGATAATTCCTCTAGGCATATAGACTATCAGACTTAATTTTTCTTGCTTTGAAAATTAGCTAGTATAGTTGGTTTTAGAAGATGTTAAGAAAATTGAGTTTGTGAATTGGAGCTCAGGTGGGCCAGCTAGCTTCATCATATTTCAGGATTATATTTTTACAAGTGCTTGTCACTGCTTTTGGCAGGAACTGAGTAAGATATAGAGACAGATTAGCAAAATTCTTCTTCCTCCTTTTTCTTGTGAAACTCAATATGGCATATTGAAAAGAGGTCACAGAAACTATCCTTGTACAATGAGATATTTTTCAGTATGTGAATTATAACGTTTTCCATTAGAAGTTTAGATCACCACTTAAAGCATTTCTTGGGCTTTTTAATATCCTTCATTTTAGGACAAGTTGGACTTAAGGTGAAATTAAGTTCTATGTAACTCAGTTAATTTATTTTATATAGCTAAAATTATTTTACATTATGCACTTAAGGTGATGTTAGCTATGTAAGTTGTAGAACTTAATTAAACATGTAAATTATATAAACATATATACATTGATAAAACTGATAAATTAATAAAAATATAACCCCTGTTTAGGTAGAACTAAGAATTAACTAAGAACCTCCCCTGAGCACTATAATAGGAAGACATATAATGCTGTGGTATAGGAAATGCTTGTCCAATGACTCATCCATTTTCAAGTTAATCATTAATTTGGAAATTATGCTTTTCTCCATAGAAAACAGCATTAGCCCAATTTCCTCCAGAAAAAAAAAAAAAAAAAAACAAAAAAAAAACTGAATAAAACACTTTTTATGGCACAGAGAGTAGTTGCCTTACCCGGAGCTCAGAAAACCACATAAACAGAGGAAGAACGTAATCTTGGTTAGCATGTAAAGCACGCAGCTGACATTCTGCAAAGCTTGTTATTAGAACAACGTTCCCTCCTCAGCAGTAATGTGGTTGAGTGTGCAGCTTAGTGTAGACAGTCTGCATCTGAATTGCAGTTCACCATTTCCAAGCTCTGTGATTTTTGAATTTACAGAATCCTCATAAGCTTTGGTTTCTTCAACTATAAGAGAAATAAACTTTGCAAGGTTCTGTAAATATAAGATAGTAAACGCAAGATATTTAACATAATGATTGGCAAATATTGTCATTATGAGTAAATATTACTGCAGTGTGATAATGGATCTCGTACATGAACTTTCAGCATGTGAAAAACTAGATTCTAAAAATAAGATCTGTATACTCAAGAAATTAATGTTAACGGTAGATTAGGATTGCACAAAATCAGTGAAGTATCCATTAAAGAAAAACAAGATGCTAAGTAGAAGACAAAGTCATACCAGCACAGAGACTCATTTCTTAGCCATTAATATGGCTAAGCTAAAGTGTTTTACCAGTTCTACTGTGAGAAGGACATGGAAGTTTATTCAAATCCTTATTTTTATCTACCAAATACTTACCATGCAGGCTATGCATATGATCTACTCATTTAATGCATTCATATATATAGAAATATTTCTAAACATATCCATATGTAGCTTATTAATACTTGGAATTATTCATTCATTTCATTATTAATTAACGTTTTGGCTATCTCAAAAAGTGCTGGAAAAGGGGAACGTTTTGGTTATTATTTCATGTAGAGATAACCGAACTAAGTGGACCCGCCTGACCCATGTAGTCAAGTTTCTTTTGCTAAGAGTGAGAGAACTGATGAGCGGCGTAAGTAGTTAAAAAACCAAAGACTGGAGTCAGATATGCCTGAGTCGAATTCTGCATTTTCAAGTTAGGAGACTAGATAATATTCTTAAATTCTTTGAGATTTCTTTTTTTTTAATCTATAAACTGAATGTAATACTGCTTCTCCTTGATGATCATTGTAATTTATAAACATTTTCGAAGGCATCTTATGTAGAACCGAATGCAGTAGGCACATGATAAATAAGTAGTTCTTTTGTCCTTTCCTTTTCTGTTGAAAATGCCATGTTATCTAAAAGGAAATTTTCTCCTTTTGGTGCAGTGTGTGTATAGCTTTGCTGCAGCACTGTCAGGTGACATAATCATAGAAAGAAAGGAGAAGTAGAATTATTTCAGTTGGAAAACCAAAGGAGTGAGTTAATCAGTGGACATAATTTATATTTATAAAAATCTTAAGAGTTAACAAAGATCTTTACACATATATGGACTTTCCTAATATATATGTTTGCATTTGGAAAGTATTTTTTGTTTTGTTGAAAACCTCTGATAAAATAAATGTGAAGGTAATATCTTAATAAAGTTTTGCCAAATTTTTATATCAATTGTATTTTAGGGAAAACTAAAATCTTCCTTACATATTATAAACTAGACTCAGGTAGAATCTTCTTTAAATAATTTAACCGATGTTTATAAATATACACAGATATAGCACTACATTTTCACTCTGCTTTATTAATCATTAATTTGTTATAACTCCTACTATGTTTATTGAGCCTTGCTGAGAGCAGCCACTGTTCACCTAACTTTGTATTTTGCCAACATTTACTTTTATGATGTTCTTGATTTAATATGACAGGATTTATTTTTAGAAACTTTATAAAGAGAGTTAAAAAACAAACAAAACAAGTTAGTAGTTTACAGAAAAATTATTACCTGTAAGTATCCTTTGCCTATTACAAACAGGTTTATATCTTGGTTTGTAAAATAACTCTCACACAAGAGTTCTTAAGAACTTTGTGTCTGGCTGGAGGCAGTGGCTCATGCCTGTAACTCCAGCACTGTGGGAGGCTGAGGCAGGTGGATCACTTGAGCTCAAGAGTTCAAGACTAGCCTGGGCAACATGATGAAACCCTGTTTCTACTAAAAGTACAAAAATTAGGTGAGCATGGTGGCATGTGCCTTTGGTCCCAGGTACTCAGGAGGCTGAGGTGGGAGGACTACTTGAGCCCAGAAGGCAGAGGTTGCAGTGAGCCCAGATTGCACCACTGTACTCCAGCCTGGGTCACACAGCAAGACAGTGTCTCAAAAAAAAAAAAATTGCAGGATGGCTCATATTGACCCAGGTGAGCACTATTTTTTTTTTTTTTTTTTTTGCTAGTCTAATAATATAATTTCTGTGACTATTTTAAAGAATAGATGACTTTGGTACAAATCATCTTTGTTTTAATACTTTGCTTCTGTTAACAGGAGCCATTAAGTTATGAGAAATTTTAGTGTTAGAGTTGTGTTGAATTTATTTGTTTTGCTTCATAGTATAAAACTTCTCCTGAAAAGGAAAAGGTCAATGTGGATAAAATAGTGGACAATTTCATGGAAGGATGATTTAGGCTTATTATGAAGGTGTAAGTTTTAATGTAAATTCTCATAGGGCCAGGAAGATAACATAAATGATATAAGTAGGAAAAATGAGAAAGTGTAAGACCCTAGAGCTGTGGGGGTGTATGGAAATCTGTAGCCTACATTTGCATGGGCCAAATAAATCACTTCTAAGAGTGCTGTTTGCTTTTTGAAATTCTTAGTGCTGTCTTGTTTTAATGGATGGGTCACATTTGAGTACCACAGAGGAGAATGTATTTTCCAAGACTGGGGACCATTGTAAGTAAAATTAAGAAAGAAAAATAGTCTGATAGGTGGGGATGGCTTTAGGGAGTCAGCCAGGCTCTAGGGTGGTAGTGTTCAACAAGGGGCGATTTTATGAGCATGTGACATCTGTGAATGTCTGTAGATGTTTTTGCTTATTGCTCACAGCTGAGGAGGGATGCTACTGACATTGCATGGATGACACCAGGGGTGTGCTCAACACCTTATAATAGACAGGTCATCCCTTCACAACAGAGGATTATCCAGTCCAAAACATCAGTAGTGCCCAGATTGAGTTCTGCTCTAGATGAATATGGGTGTTGGGAAATGGAGGGAAAGTTAGTTATTATAATCTGCAGTTTTTGGAATTTTCTTTTTTGAGGCACGAACTCACTCTTTTGTCAAGGCTGGAGTGCAGTGGCACAATCTTGGCCAACTACAAAATTTACTTGCACAGCTCAAGTGCTTCCCCCCACATCAGCCCAAGTAGCTGAGAATACAGGTGCATACAACCATGCCTAGCTAATTTTTGTAATTTTAAAAATTATATTTTAAGTTCTGGGGCACATGTGCAGATCTTGCAGATTGTTACATAGGTATATACATGCCATGGTGGTTTGCTGCTTCCATCCCCCCATCACCTACATGAGGTATTTCTCCCAATGTTATCCTTCCCCAATCCCCCACCCATCCATCTCTACCCTAACCCCCTGTCACCCAACAGACCCTAGTGTATGCTGTTCCCCTCCCTGTGTCCATGTGTTCTCATTGTTCAACACCCACCTATAAGTGAGAACATGTGGTATTTGCTTTTCTGTTCTTGTGTCAGTTTGCTGAGAATGATGATTTCCAGATTTATCCATGTCCCTGCGAAGGACATGAACTCATCCTTTTTTATGGCTGCAAAGTACTCCATGGTATATATGTGCCACATTTTCTTTATTGAGTCTGTCATCGATGGGCATTTGAGTTGATTTCTAGGTCTTTGCTATTGTAAACACTGCTGCAATGAACATACACGTGCATGTGTCTTTATAATAGAATGATTTATAATCCTTGGGGTATATACCCAGTAATTGGATTGCTGGGTCAATGGAATTTCTATTTCCAGATCCTTGAGGAATCGCCACACTGTCTTCCACAATGGTTGAACTAATTTACATGCTCACCAACAGTGTAAAAGTGTTCCTATTTCTCCACATCCTTTCCAGCATCTGTTGTCTCCAGATTTTTTAATGGTTGCCATTCTAACTGGTGTGAGATGGTATCTCAATGTGGTTTTGATTTGCATTTCTCTAATGACCTGTGATGATGAGCATTTTTTCATATGTTTGTTGTCCGCATAAATGTCTTCTTTTGAAAAGTGCCTGTTCATATCCTTCGCCCACTTTTTGATGGGGTTGTTTGTTTTTATTTCTCGTAAACTTGTTCTACCTCTTTGTAGATTCTGGATATTAGCCCTTTGTCAGATGGGTAGATTGCAAAAATTTTTTCCCATTCTGTTGGTTGCTGGTTCATTCTAACAATAGTTTCTTTTGCTGTGCAGAAGCTCTTAAGTTTAATTAGTTCTCATTTGTCTATTTTGACTTTTGTTGCCATTTCTTTTGGTGTTTTAGTCATTACTTCCTTGCCTATGCTTATGTCCTGAATGGTATTGCATAGGTTTTCTTCTGGGGTTTTTATGGTGTTAGATCCTATGTTCAAATCTTTAATCCATCTGCACTTAATTTTTGTATAAGGTGTAAGGAAGGGGTCCAGTTTCAGCTTTCTGCACATGGCTAGCCAGTTTTCCCAACACCATTTATTAAATAGGGAATCCTTTCCCCATTGCTTGTTTTTGTCTGGTTTATCAAAGATCAGATGATTGTAGATGTGTGGCATTAATTCCAAGTCCTCTGCTCTGTTTCATTGTTCTATATCTCTGTTTTGGTACCAGTTCCATGCTCTTTTGATTACTGTAGCCTTGTAGTATAGTTTGAAGTCAGATAACATGATGCATCAAGCTTTGTTCTTTTTGCTTAGGATTGTCTTGGCTATGCGGGCTCTCTTTCGGTTCCATATGAAGTTTAAGGTGTTTTTTTCCAGTTCTGTGAAGAAGATCAGTGGTAGCTTGTTGGGGATAGGATTGAGTCTATAAATTACTTTGAGCAGTATGGCCATTTTCACAATACTGATTCTTCCTAACCATGAGCGTGGTATGTTTTTCCCTCTGTCTGTGTCCTCTCTTATTTCCTCGAGCAGTGGTTTGTAGTTCTCCTTGAAAAGTCCTTCACATCCTTTGTTAGTTGTAGGTATTTTATTCTCTTTGTAGCAATTGTGAATGGGAATTTGCTCTTGATTTGGCTCTCTGTTTGTCTGTTACTGGTGTATAGGAATGCTTGTGATTTTTGCACATTGATTTTGTATCCTGAGACTTGGCTGAAGTTGCTTATCAGTTTCAGGAGATTTTGGGCTGAGATGATGGGGTCTTCTAGATATACAATCATGTCATCTGCTAATAGAGACAATTAGACTTCCTCTTTTCCTAACTGAATACCCTTTATTTCTTTTTCTTGCCTGTTTGCTCAGGCTAGAACTTCCAATACTATGTTGAATAGAAATGGAGAGAGTGAGCATCCTTGTCTAGTGCCCATTTTCAAAGGGAATGCTTCTATTTTTTGCCCATTTGGTGTGTTATTGGCTGTGGATTTGATGTAAATAGCTTTTATTATTTTGAGATATGTTCCACTGATATCTAGTGTATTGAGAGTTTTTAGCATAAAGGGCTGTTGAATTTTTGTTGAAGGCCTTCTATTCATCTATTGAGATAATCATGTTGTTTTTGTATTTCGTTCTGTTTATGTGGTGGATTATGATTATAGATTTGCATATGTTGAACCAGCCTTGCATCCTCGGGTTGAAGCTTACTGGATCATGATGGATAAGCTTTTTGATGTGCTGTTGCATTTGGATTGCCAATATTTTATTGAAGATTTTTGCATCAATGTTCATCATGGATTTTGGCCTGAAATTTTCTTTTTAGTTGAATCTTTACCACGTTTTGGTATCAGAATGATGTTGGTCTCATAAAATGAGTTAGGGAGGAGTCCTTCTTTTTGTATTGTTTGGAATAGTTTCAGAAGGAATTGTACCAGCTCCTCTTTGTACATCTGGTAGAATTCAGCTGTGAACCCATCAGGACCTGGACTTTTTTTGGTTGGTAGGTTATTAATTGCTGTCTCAACTTCAGACTTTGTTATTGGTCTATTCAGGGACTCAACATCTTCCTGGTTTAGTCTTGGGAGGGTGTAAGTGTCCAGGAATTTATCCACTTCTTCTGAATTTACTGGTTTATATGCATAAAGGTGTTTGTAGTAATCTCTGATGATAGTTTGCATTTCTGTGGAATTGGTGGTGATACTCCCTTTATCATTTTTTATTGCATCTATTTGATTCTTCTCTCTTTTCTTTTTTATTAGTCTGATTAGTGGTCTGTCTGTTTTGTTGATCTTTTTTAAAAATCTGGATTTATTGATTTTTGAAGGGGTTTTTTTGTGTCTCTATATCCTTTAGTTCTGCTCTGATCTTAGTTATTTCTTGTTTTCTGCTAGCTTTTGAATTTGTTTGATCTTGCTCCTCTAGTTTTTATAATTGTGATGATAGGGTGTCAATTTTAGATCTTTCCTCACTTCTCATATGGACATTTAGTGCTATAAATTTCCCTCTAGACACTGCTTTAAATGTGTCCCAGAGATTCTGGTGCATTGTGTCTTCATTGTCATTGGTTTCAAAGAACATCTATGTGTTTCTGCCTTCATTTCATTATTTATTCAGCAGTCATTCAGGAGCAGGTTGTTCAGTTTCCATGTAGTTGTGTGCTTTTGAGTGAGTTTCTTAATCCTGAGTTCTAATTTGATTGCACTGTGGTCTGAGAGACTGGTTGTTATCATTTCCATTCTTTTACATTTGCTGAGGAGTGATTTACTTCCAATTATGTGGTCAATTTTAGAGTAAGTGCAATATGGTGCTGAAAAGAATGTATATTCTGTGGATTTGGGGTGGAGAGTTCTGTAGATGTTCATTAGATCTGCTTGATCCAGATCTGCATTCAAATCCTGGATATCCTTGTTAATTTTCTGTCTCATTGATCTGTCTAATATTGACATTGGAGTGTCAAAGTCTCTCACTATTATTATTGGGAGTCTGAGTCTCTTTGTAGGTCATTAAGAACTTGCTTTATGTATCTTGGTGCTTCTGTATTGGGTGAATATATTTTTAGGATAGTTAGCTCTTCTTGTTGCATTGATCTTTTACCATTATGTAATGCCCTTCTTTGTCTCTTTTGATCTTTGTTGGTTTAAAGTCCATTTTATCAGAGACTAGGATTGCAACTCTTGCTTTTTTATGCTTTTCATTTGCTTGGGTAAACTTCCTCCATCCCTTTATTTTGAGTCTATATGTGTCTTTGCATGTGAGATGGGTCCCCTGAATACAGGGTCTGACTTTTTATCTAATTTGCCAGTCTTGAGTCTTGACTTTTTATCTAATTTGCCAGTCTTTGTCCTTTGATTGGGGCATTTAGCCCATTTACATTTAAGGTTAGTAACGTTATGTGTGAATTTGATCCTGCCATTTTGATACTAGCTGGTTATTTTGCCTGTTAGTTGATGCAGTTTCTTCATTGTGTCGATGCTCTTTACCATTTGGTTCCTTTTTGCAGTGATTGGTACTGGTTGTTCCTTTGATGTTTAGTACTTCCTCCAGGAGCTCTTATAAAGCAGGCCTGGTGGTGATGAAATCTCTCAGTAATTGCTTGTCTGTAAAAGATTCTATTTCTCCTTCACTTAGAAAGCTTAGTTTGACTGGATATAAAATTCTGGGTTGAAAGTTCTTTTCTTTAAGGATGCTGAATATTGGCCCCTGCTCTCTTCTGCTTGTAGAGTTTCTGCTGAGAGATCCACTGTGAGTCTGATGGGCTTCCCTTTGTGGGTAACCTGACCTTTCTTTCTGGATGCCCTTAGCATTCTTCCTTCATTTCAACCCTCATGAATCTGACAATTATTACCTTGGGGTTGCTCTTCTTGAGGAATATCTTTGTGGTGTTCTCTGTATTTCCTGGATTTGAATTTTGACCTGTCTTGCTAGGTTGGGGAAATTCTCCTGGTTAATATCCTGAAGAGTGTTTTCCAGCTTAGATTTATTCTCCCCATCACATTCAGGTACACCTAGCAAACATAGGTTAGGTCTTTTCACATAATTTCATATTTCTTGGAAGCTTTGTTCATTTCTTTTCACTCTCTTTAATCTATTCTTGCCTTCTCATTTTATTTCATTGAGTTGATCTTCAATCTCTGATATCCTTTCTTCTGCTTGATCAGTTTGTCTATTGAAACTTGTGGGCCGGACGCAGTGGCTCACGCCTGTAATCCCAGCACTTTGGGAGGCCAAGGCGGGTGGATCACGAGGTCAAAAGATCGAGACCATCCTGGTCAACATGGTGAAACCCCGTCTCTACTAAAAAATACAAAAACCAGCTGGGCATGGTGGTGCGTGCCTGTAATCCCAGCTACTCAGGAGGCTGAGGCAGGAGAATTGCCTGAACCCAGGAGGCGGAGGTTGCGGTGAGCCAAGATCACGCCATTGCACTCCAGCCTGGGTAACAAGAGTGAAACTCTGTGTCAAAATAAATAAATAAATAAATAAATAAATAAACTTGTGTATGCTTTGCAAAATTCTCGTTCTGTGTTTTTCAGCTCCATCAAGTCATTTATGTTTTTCTCTAAGCTGGTTATTCTAGCTAGCATTTCATCTAACATTTTTTCAAGGTTTTTGGTTTCTTTACATTGAGTTAGAATGTGCTCTGTCCAGCTGCTGTTTAAACTTCCTCCTGATTTTATTTACACAGTCAAAGTTAGAACTGCCTTGGCAATGGTGGATGCCCTTCCTCCCACCAAGCTTAACTCTCCCAGCTCAAGTGCAAACTACTGTGCTGGCTGCAAAAATCTCAAGCCAGAGGGTTTCAGTTTGCTGGAACTTTTTGGGGCTGGGACCTGCTGATCCAGATCACTTGGCTCCCTGCCTTCACCTCCCCCTTTTTTAGGGGAATGGGCAACGCTGTCTCACAGGCATCCCAGGTGCCAGCCAAAATGGCCACTCAGATTTGTGCTAGAAACCTGCGGTGCTTGTTGCCAGTGGGAATCTCCTGGTCTGTGGGCTGTAATGACCATGGTAGAAGCTTAGCATCTGAACTGGAGTGCTGGAGTGGCCGGAAAAGTCCCGAGTGGCCTCTGTTGGGTAGTTGAGGGGGGCAGTCCTCTGGCTCGTTGCACTTCTTGGGGAGGCAGCGCCCCTCCCTGCCTTGGTTTGCTTTCCTTGGGCTACACCCACTGTCCGACCAGTCCCACTGAGATGAACCTGGCACCTCGGTTGGAAATGTGATCACTCGCCTTCTCAGTTGCTCTCGCTGGGAACTGCACTCCGGAGCTGTTTCTATTTGGCTATCTTGATGGAAGTCCCCCCTTTTTTTCTGAGACAAAGTCTTGCTCTGTCACCCATTCTAGAGTGCAGTGGCTTAATCTCAGCACACTGCAACCTCTGCCTTCTGGGTTCAAGTGATTCTCCTGCCTCAGTCTCCTGAGTAGCTGGGATTACAGGCATGTGCCACAGCACTTGGTTAATTTTTTAAAATATTTTTAGTAGAGAGGTAGTTTCACCATGTTGGCCAGGCTGGTCTTGAACTCCTGACCTCAAGTGATCCACTTGCCTCAGCCTCCCAAGGTGTTGGCACTACAGGCACGAGACACCGTGCCTGGCTAAAATTTGTATTTTTGTAGAGACAGGGTTTTGCTGTGTTGCTCAGGCTGGTCTTGAACTCCAAAACTCAAGTGATCAACCTGCCTCGGCTTCCCAGAATGTCAGGATTACAGGTGTGAGTCACTGTGCCTGGCTTGCAGTTTGCTATTAAAACACCCAGCATAGAAGGTGTTAGTCAACTTAATGTGTACTTCAAGGTCCATTGGTTAACATGTTAGGTATCTTAATCAGGAATATGCACTTCAGGGATGGTTAGTTAGTACACAAAAATTTCTCAGTAGAGGCCCAAAGACCAGGGGCCTGGGCATTCAGAAGGTTTCACTATTTTTATTTTAATTAATATCAGTTACCTTATTAGTATGGATGTTAGATATTACTTCTCATCTGTGAAATGAGGGCTGATCAGACTAGAAATTTGTATAGGCATAGGAACTGGTACGTAAACAAGACACAGCACTCTAGTAAGTCCAAAAAACTACATCCTTTGGAAAGGTACAATAGGTTTAGAATTCTGAATCTTTCCTGTGTTCCATTGTTTATCAGACAATATTGTTGTGAAACCCTGAACAGAAGGACAGTTAAATTCTTCTATTAGAATCTGCTTCAGGTGAATTTTCCCTGCAGGCCACTATTTTAGTCCATTCAATTAAAGTACATCAGACTAAAATGCTGCAAATTGGGCAGCTTATAAACAACAGAACTTATTTCTCACGTTTCTGGAGTCTACGTGTTCCAAGATGGAGGTGCTGACAGATCTGGTGTCTGGTGAGGGCCCACGTGCTCGTAGACGGTGCCTTCTTCCTCTGTCCTCTGTGGTGGGAGGAGCAAGGAAGCTTTCTGGGGTCTCTTTTATATGTACCAATCTCACGTATGAGAGCTTTGCCTTCTTGCATTACTCGCTCCCAAAAGGCCCCACTTTCTAATGCCATCACCTTACGGGTTAGGATTTCAACATATGAATTTTTTTTTGGTGGGGCACAAACATCCAAACTAGAGCAACCACTGCTGGGACACCTCAAAAGCTAAGAGAGATGAGCCTTCACAGAGCTTAAAGAACTGGAGGTGTGGCAATTTAGGGGTTAAGTGACTATTTACATAAGTAGCAGAGTCAGCTCTGAGTCTTGCTTTCATATTGGTATACTCTGAATGGCCAGGCTGTGGGAGAGAAGACCCACAGGCCACATCTTCTTCTAACCATTGGTTACAGCTGAAAACTACCAAAATGAATCCAATACTTGAGAATTAACAATGTGCTTAGTTTAACTTAGTGCTTTCAGATTACAGAAAACCCTGAAAGAGAGGGAGAAGAACGTGCATAAGCTAGGAAGTTGACGTGATGGGAAGTTGAGAGCAGGGAATAATTACTTTATTACTTATGTTTAAGATTAAGAAGCGAGAAAACTAAGGGGTAAGAAAACCAGTGAGAAAACTGTTAAAGTAAAAGGTGTGAGGTGACAGAAGTCAAGATTCTGTTGGAGTCAGTAGCAACTGAGGAGAGACAAATTGGAGTGATGTGCTATAAGAATGGTAATAATAATATAGCTAAAATTTACAGTTCTCTATTTTTTTGTCACTATGCTAGACTCATTTCAAGCATTTTCTCACTTAAATCTCAGAACAATTGTACAAGTTAGATACTATTGTTACCTTGGTTCATAGGTGAGAAAAATCAAGCACCAACAATGTAAAGGGCTGACTTAGGGTCACGTGATGGGCCTGAGCATTCAGGACAGATTAGTGCAGGTTTACCTGTTGAGCCTGTGTGATGGTGATTTCCAAAATGATATGCTGGCAAAGAAGCTGATTTTAGCCAAGAAGGGAGAAGTGCACATGTGAATCTGCCAGATTTGAGATGGGAGAGGGCAGAATTTAGTAGGAGTTGGCTCGTGGAGGATCTGTGCTGAGGATCTGTCAAAGTTGAGCCACACACATAGACAGGGCCCAAACCATACTTCCATCAGGCTGAACTACCTTATTTTCTTGGACTTGTTTGAGTTTTCTGAGCAGATGCATTTAATTTTTACTACAATAATAATTCTTCAATAATTAACTTTTGCTAGTTCAAAAATTGTAGATTGCAACTCCTGATGAGGTAGCTTGCCTGCATGGGCAGTGTATGAGTCAGGCCCTTTGGTATCCAAAGGCTTGTTTCAAGGAAAGTGCATAGGTGTGTTGTTAAACATGAATCTCTGATATTTTGACCTACCAAGATGTAACGTTTACAAAAACCAGGGTACAGATTTTTGCTGAATATAATCCCAGACAGTTTGGATTAAGTAGATTAATAATTTTTAGATTATAACCTTGGTGGCTTTTATTCCTTGATCTCACATTTGCTCTCACAAACTCAGAGTGTGACGCAGGATCTCCCTGAAAAATTTTTGAAAAACTGTTGCAGTTCCTCACTGGGACTTAAAATTATCTGAGGCACAATCTACAAATTCCTCCAAAGTCAATTAAAAATGGGTGAAACTACCCCATCCCTATTTTACCTTCAAGCCCAAACACTGGAAACCAGTGAATATTCTCTGGGATCCTTCCTGTTGTGTCTTAGATGCTCTACTAGACATTTTATGAAAAAACATTTGCTTATATTGTCTTTATTAATGACCTACTGCAGGTTTTTTTTTTTAAGCAACCTACACTTCAAAGTATTTGATCCATGCAAAACCTTATTTAAAGCTTATTTTTCCTTGCTAAAGCAAAACCTTCTTGAAGGCAAGGAACTTGTCTTTATCTTTAGTGCCTACATTAATGTCAGACATACTGCAAGGTCTGAGAAGTGAAGCAAATTCAAGTCTTGCTGTTAAACAATACTGAGAGGTTAAAACCACAAACCAACTAAAACAGCTACCTTATAAAAAACTCACAGTTTGCTCATCAGAACTGCTTTGCAAAACAGCTTGCTTGTCAACACTGCCTTCAGTACCTTGCTCACTTCACTCTGTCCACCAATCTACAGTTATTATATTATGAACTCTACTTTCTCCCCTCTATTTGCTTTTCAAGAATGACCTCTGATATGCTTTGGCTGTGTCCCCACCCAAATCTCATTTGAGTTCCCATACATTGTGGGAAGAACGTTATGGGAGGTAATTGAATCATGGGACGGGTCTTTCCTTTGCTGTTCTTGTGATAGTGAGTAAGTCTCATGAGATCTGATGGTTTTAAAAAGAAGGGTTCTCCTGTACAAGTTCTCTCTCTGTGCCTGCTGCCATCCCTGTAAGATGTGAGTTGCTCCTCCTTGCTTTCTGCCATGATTGTGAGGCCTCCCCAGCCATGTAGAACTGTAAGTCCAATTAAAACTCTTTCTTTGGTGAATTTTCCAGTCTTAGGTAGTTTTTATCCACAGTGTGAAAATGAACTAATACAGTAAATTGGTAGCAGCAGTGAGGTGCTGCTGAAAAGATGCTCGAAACTGTGGAGGTGACTTTGGAACTGGGTTACAGGCAGAGGTTGCAACAGTTTGGAGGGCTCAGAAGGAAGACAGGAAAATATGGGAGAGTTTGGAACTTCCTGGAGTCTTGTTCAGTGACTATGACAAAAATGCTGATAGTGGTATGAACAATAAGATGCAGGCTGAGGTGGTTTCAGATGGAGATGAGAAACGTGTTGGCAACTGGAGCAAAAGTTACTCATGTTATGTTTTAGCAAAGAGACTGGTGGCATTTTGCCCTTGCCCTAGAGATTTATGAAAGTTTGAATTGAGAGAGATGATTTAGGGTATTTGGTGGATGAAATGTCTAAGCAGCAAAGCATTCATTCAATAGATGGCTTGGATGCTGTTAAAGGCACTCTGTTTTATAAGTAAAGCAGAGCATAAGTTAGGAAAATTTGCAGTCTGACAATGTGATACAAAAGAAAATCCCACTTTCTGAGGATAAATTAAGCCAGCTGCAGAAATTTGCATAAGTAATGAGGAGCCAAATGTTAATCCCCAAGAAAATGGGGGAAATGTTTCAAGGGCATGTCAGAGGTCTTAATGGCAACCCTTCCTATCAGACCCAGAGATCTAGAAGAAAATGGTTTCGTGGGCTAGACCCAGGGTCCCCATGCTGTGTGCAGCCTAACTAGGGACTTGATTCTCTGCATTCCAGCCAATCCAGCCTTGATTAAAAGGGGCCAAGGCACAGCTCGGGCTGTGACTTCACAGGGTGAAAGCCCCAAACCTTGGCAGCTTCTATGTGATGTTGAGCCTGTAGTTGCACAGAAGTCAAGAACTGAGGTTTGGCAACCTCTGCGTAGATTTCAGAAGATGTGTGGAAATGCCTATATGCCCAGGCAAAAGTTTGCTGCATGGGTGGGCCCTGATGGAGAATCTCTGCTAGGGCAGTGCAAAAGGGAAATGTGGGGCCAGAGCCCCACACAGAGTCCCTACTGGGGCACTGCCTAGTGGAGCTGTGAAAAGAGGGCCACTATCCTCCAGACCCCAGAAGGGTATATCCACTGACAGCTTGTACCATGCACCTGGAAAACCTGCAGACACTTAACACCAGTCTGTGAAGGCAGCCAGGAGGGAGGCTGTACCCTGCAAAGCCACAGGCAGAGCTGCCTAAGACCATAGGAACCCACCTCTTGCATCAGCGTGACTTGGATGTGAGATGTGGAGTCAAAGGAGATCATTTTTGAACTTGAGGATGTTACTGCCCTGCTGGATTTTGGACGTGCATGGGAACTGTAGCCCCTTTACCCCCATTGTATCCAGCTTTCAATTTTACAGGCTCATGGGTAGAAGGGACTTGCCTTGTCTTGGATGAGACTTTGGAATGTGGCCTTATGAGTTAGTGCTGAAATGAATTAAGATTTTGGGGGACTGTTGGGAAGGCAGGATTGGTTTTGAAATGCGAGGACATGAGATTTGGGAGAGGCCTAGGGTGGAAAGATATAGTTTGGCTGTGTTCCCACCCAAATCTCACCTTGAATTCCCACATGTTGTGGAGGGGACCTTGTGGGAGGTAATTGAATTACGGGGGCAGGTCTTTCCCATGCTGTACTCATGATAGTGAATAAGTCTCACAAGATCTGATGGTTTTAAAAAGAGAAATTCACCTGCACAAGTTCTCTCTCTTTGTCTGCTGCCATCCATATAAGATGTGACTTGCTTCTCCTTGCCTTCTGCCATAATTGTGAGGCTTCCTCAGCCATGTGGAATGGGAAGTCCAGTTAAACCTCTTTCTTTTGTAAATTGCTCAGTCTCGGGCATGTCTTTATCAGTAGCATGAAGATGGACTAATACAACCTCAGAATCATTCAGAATAGGTTGTTTGACCCTATAGACCCTTCCTTAATTTTCTCTCTTTGGAAATTCTAAGACTTTGTAAAGATAACATATATATTGCTGTGGTAACTTTAAGAACCCCATCTTTTCTTGATCAGTAATTACTTCTAATTGTCTTCATGAGGACTTTCAAACCGAACTAACACATGTTTGTTGGGTAAATAGGTAAGAGATAGGTGTTGATAGTTCACTTTTATAGATATGGACAATTAAACCTCAGAAAAGTAAAGTACTTCACTAAAGTACGTAGAAATTCATTCAGTCTTTCTGCAAAGTACGATTTGTGTGGTTCTTTTGAGATTTCTTTCTTTCTTTTTTTTTTTTTTTCTAGATTGCCTTAATGTTGCCTGAGCCTGATTCAGCAAGCATTAATTGGTGGGGGCTGGGAGGTTAACAAAAGGGATAAAGTATACTTGTACCAGATGTGTTTTTATAGGGTGGACTTAGACATGGTGGGGATGTGTGTGCTTATTTCCTCAGCTTATATGAGAAACATGAGATATAGAGAAGTTCATGTATCTGAATGAGAATATATAATTTAGGCAATGATGAAGAGTTAGTAGAATGAGTACTCTGATAAATGCATTCTCAAAAGGAGTGATACTGCCCCCAAGAAGTAAAAACTGGTTCTTGGAAGAGTAAAAAATACAACTTAGATTTTACAATGGTTTGTGTCCCTACAAAAGGCTTAGTACATAACCAGACATACAGTGTATCCATGGTATTAAAATTTCAAGGAAAAAGTGCAAGTAGGGAAGAAAAATACTTAAAAATCTTCTTAGGAGAACAATAAAGAAAAAGTTGGAGAAACACTGCTCTGGTAGTAATTTCCTGCAAATGGCTGTGATTTAAAACTCTTCATGTTTTGTTCAAAGCTTTCAAATCTAATGCTGGAAGTATTTTCAGTATTTCTGGTACAACCACTCATGGACTCACAAAAAAGTATTTGGTTGCTTAGAACAACTACCATGGTTTGAGGATATATTCTTAAGTAGAAAGATAACTATGTACATATGTAGCTAGGATTTCTTAGTGCCTTCATGGGTTTGGCTCTATATGAAACTGGGGGAGCGGGGTGGGTTGTGTTTGTCAAGTTTTCTGAGACAGAGTGGACTCACCCGACTTGATAATGGGACTCCTAGTGTGATATTCACATAGAAATTCATTTAATAAAGAGATTAAGTTGGCTCTATCAACACTTTGGCAGATTGCAGAGAAAGCTACAAATGGGACAAATCGTTAGAGATCCTGATTTCGTTGCTCTGGAACAAATAACAAGCCCTAATATTTACTGTACTCTGTTACATTAACAAGATGTACCAGCCAAAATTAATCAATTAGAGCTGGTAGAAAGCAAATAATTAACATGTCTCATTACATTATTTATCCTCTCAGCTGGCAGAAATACTTGATAATGGGTGTTGTGTGCTACATGACTGTTTGCATTTAATTTGCATTGTTATCAGAAAATACTCAAAGATACTTAAAACATTAGATGGCAAAAGACACCAGCCTGGGCTTATTGACCCAGTGTCTACTCATTTCTTTCTAAATAATCAGAGCTTCCAGGAAATACTAAGTACTAAAGTAGATGTTGTCTACATAAACATATCGACAGGAATAAAATTACCCTGAAAATTGGTCCTTGAAACACCTCAACATAATCTAGGTGTGATATGAGTGTAAAGACTTAGTCCAAAATGTAAAGTAGCCCATAGTAATCTTGGTTTTTATGAGCTTATTTTGTATTTTCTACACAACCCCAGCTGTAGATGAACATCTGACATGATTGCTTTTTAAAAATGTAAACTAATAGCCCTACATTTGTTTCTCTTTCAATTTTCAGACTAGCCATATTGTGTTTTGTACCTGTCAGATGGCAGTATTGAATGAGCACAGTCTCCAGGGAGCTGCAATTTTCTATTTACAGAAAATAGAATGGGAACAATAGAAACCTGTATATTTGTGAACATTTATTGAAGGCTATAAAGGGCTGGTTAGTTTGTTAGATACTTTACATGTGTTACTGAGAATAATATAACTGTAGAAACTATGAAACCAAGAGTATCTGAGACAGTTTTCAATCAAATTGGAAAGTTTATTTTGCCCAAGTTAAGGGTGTGCCTGTGACACAGCCTCAGGAGGTCCTAATGACATGTGCCCAAGGTGGTTGGGATACAGGTTGGTTTTATATATTTTAGGAGACCTGAGACATCAATTGATACCTGTGAGATGTACATTGGTTTGGTTCAGAAATGCAGGACAACTTGAAGTGTGGGGATTACAGGTCACAGGTAGATTTAAACATTTTCTTTCTTTTTTTTTATTGCATTTTAGGTTTTGGGGTACATGTGAAGAACATGCAAGATTGTTGCATAGGTACACACATGGCAGTGTGGTTTGCTGTCTCCCGTCCCCTCACCTGTATCTGTCATTTCTCCCCATGCTATCTCTTCCCACCTCCCCACCCCCCCGTCCCTCCCCCATTTCCCCCCAAACAGACCCCAGTGTGTAGTGCTCCCCTCCCTGTGTCCATGTGTTCTCATTGTTCAACACCCGCCTATGAGTGAGAATATATGGTGTTTGATTTTCTGCTCTTGTGTCAGTTTGCTGAGAATGATGGTTTCCAGGTACATCCATGTCCCTACAAAGGAGGTGAACTCATCGTTTTTGATGGCTGCGTAATATTCCATGGTGTATATGTACCACATTTTCCCTATCCAGTCTGTCATCGTTGGGCATTTGGGTTGGTTCCAGGTCTTTGCTATTGTAAACAGTGCTGCAATGAACATTCGTGTGCACGTGTCCTTGTAGTAGAATGATTTATAATCCTTTGGATATATACCCAGTAATGGGATTGCTGGGTCAAATGGGATTTCTATTTTTAGGTCCTTGAGGAATCGCCACACTGTCTTCCACAATGGTTGAATTAATTTACATTCCCACCCACAGAGTAAAAGTGTTCCTATTTCTCCACATCCTCTCCAGCATCTGTTGTTTCCAGATTTTTTGATGATCGCCTTTCTAACTGGTGTGAGATGGTATCTCAATGTGGTTTTGATTTGCATTTCTCTGATGACCAGTGATGATGAGCATTTTTTCATATGTTTGTTGGCCTCCTGTATGTCTTCGTTTGTAAAGTATCTGTTCATATCCTTCGCCCATTTTTGAATGGGCTTGTTTGTTTTTTTCTTGTAGATCTGCTTTAGTTCTTTGTAAATTCTGGATATCAGCCCCTTGTCAGATGGGTAGGCTGCAAAAATTGTTTCCCATTCTGTTGGTTGCCGATTCACTCTACTGACTGTTTCTTTTGCCGTGCAGAAGCTGTGGAGTTTGATTAGGTCCCATTTCTCTATTTTGGTTTTTGTTGCCATTGCTTTTGGCGTTTTGATCATGAAGTCCTTGCCTACGCCTATGTCCTGAATGGTTTTGCCTAGATTTTCTTCTAGGGTTTTTATGGTGTTAGGTCTGATGTTTAAGTCTTTAATCCATCTGGAGTTAATGTTGGTGTAAGGTGTCAGGAAGGGGTCCTGTTTCTGCTTTCTGCACATGGCTAGCCAATTTTCCCAACACCATTTATTAAACAGGGAGTCCTTTCCCCACTGCTTGTTTTTGTCTGGTTTGTCGAAGATCAGATGGTTGTGGGTATGTTGTATTTCCTCTGAGGCCTCTGTTCTGTTCCATTGGTCTATATCTCTGTTTTGGTACCAGTACCATGCTGTTTTGATTACTGTAGCCTTGTAATATAGTTTGAAGTCCAGTAGTGTGATGCTTCCCGCTTTGTTCTTTTTGCTTAGAATTGACTTGGCTATGCGGGCTCTCTTTTGGTTCCATATGAAGTTTAAGGTGTTTTTTTCCAGTTCTGTGAAGAAGGTCATTGGTAGCTTGATGGGAATAGCGTTGAATCTGTAAATTACTTTGGGCAGTATGGCCATTTTCACGACGTTGATTCTTCCTAACCATGAACATGGAATGTTTCTCCATCTGTTTGTGTCCTCTCTTATTTCGTTGAGCAGTGGCTTGTAGTTCTCCTTGAAGAGGTCCTTTACGTTCCTTGTTGGTTGTATTCCTAGGTATTTTATTCTATTTGTAGCAATTGCAAATGGCAGTTCACTCTTGATTTGGCTCTCTTGAAGTCTATTACTGGTGTATAGGAATGTTTGTGATTTTTGCACGTTGATTTTGTATCCTGAGACTTTGCTGAAGTTGTTTATCAGTTTCAGGAGATTTTGGGCTGAGATGATGGGGTCTTCCAGATATACAATCATGTCATCTGCAAATAGAGACAATTTGATTTCCTCCTTTCCAATTTGGATACCCTTTATTTCTCTTTCTTGCCTGATTGCTCTGGCTAGAACTTCCAGTACTATATTGAATAGGAGTGGTGAGAGAGGGCATCCTTGTCTAGTGCCAGATTTCAAAGGGAATGCTTCCTGTTTTTGCCCATTCAGTATGATATTGGCTGTTGGTTTGTCGTAAATAGCTTTTATTGTTTTGAGATACGTTCCGTCAATACCTAGTTTATTGAGGGTTTTTAGCATAAAGGGTTGTTGAATTTTGTCAAAAGCCTTCTCTGCGTCAATCGAGATAATCATGTGGTTTTTGTCTTTGGTTCTGTTTATGTGGTGAATTACGTTTATGGACTTGCGTATGTTGAACCAGCCTTGCATCCCCGGGATGAATCCTACTTGATCATGGTGGATGAGCTTTTTGATATGCTGTTGCAATCGGTTTGTCAGTATTTTATTGAAGATTTTTGCATCTATGTTCATCATGGATATTGGCCTGAAATTTTCTTTTCTTGTTGAGTCTCTGCCGGGTTTTGGTATCAGGATGATGTTTGTCTCGTAAAATGATTTGGGAAGGATTCCCTCTTTTTGGATTGTCTGGAATAGTTTCAGAAGGAATGGTATCAGCTCCTCTTTGTATGTCTGGTAGAATCAGCTGTGAACCCATCTGGACCTGGGCTTTTTTTGGGTGGTAGGCTCTTTATTGCTGCCTCGACTTCAGACCATGTTATTGGTCTATTCAGGGTTTCGGCTTCTTCCAGGTTTAGCCTTGGGAGGATGCAGGTGTCCAGGAATTTATCCATTTCTTCCAGGTTTACTAGTTTATGTGCATAGAGTTGTTTGTAATAATCTCTGATGATGGTTTGGATTTCTGTGGAATCTGTGGTGATATCCCCTTTATCGTTTTTTATTGCATCAATTTGGTTATTTTCTCTTTTCTTTTTTATTCATCTGGCTAGTGGTCTGTCTATTTTGTTGATCTTTTCAAAAAACCAGCTCCTGGATTTATTGATTTTTTGAAGAGTTTTTTGTGTCTCTATTTCCTTCAGTTCTGCTCTGATCTTAGTTATTTCCTGTCTTCTGCTAGGTTTTGAGTTTTTTTGATCTTGCTCCTCTAGCTCTTTCAATTTTGATGATAGGGTGTCAGTTTTAGATCTCTCCTTTCTTCTCATGTGGGCACTCATTGCTATATATTTTCCTCTAGAGACTGCTTTAAATGTGTCCCAGAGATTCTGGTATGTTGTGTCTTCGTTCTCATTGGTTTCGAAGAACATCTTTATTTCTGCCTTCATTTCATTGTTTATCCAGTCAACATTCAAGAGCAGGTTGTTCAGTTTCCATGAAGCTGTGCGATTCTGAGTTAGTTTCTGCATTCTGAGTTCTAACTCGATTGCATTGTGGTCTGAGAGACTGTTTGTTATGATTTCTGTTCTTTTGCATTTGCTGAGGAGTGATTTATTGCCAATTATGTGGTCAATTTTAGAGTAGGTGTGATGTGGTGCTGAGAAGAATGTATATTCTGTGGATTTGGGGTGGAGTGTTCTGTAAATGTCTATTAGGTTTGCTTGTTCCAGGTCTGAGTTCAGGTCCTGGATATCCTTGTTGATTTTCTGTCTGGTTGATCTGTCTAATATTGACAATGGGGTGTTAAAGTCTCCCACTATTATTGTGTGGGAGTCTAAGTCTCTTTGTAAGTCATTAAGAACTTGCCTTATGTATCTGGGTGCTCCTGTATTGGGTGCGTATATATTTAGGATCGTTAGCTCTTCTTGTTGCAGTGATCCTTTTACCATTATGTAATGTCCTTCTTTGTGTCTTTTGATCTTTGTTGCTTTAAAGTCTATTTTATCAGAGATGAGAATTGCAACTCCTGCTTTTTTTTTGCTCTCCATTTACTTGGTAGATCTTCCTCCATCCCTTTATTTTGAGCCTTTGTGTATCCTTGCATGTAAGATGGGTTTCCTGGATACAGCACACTGATGGGTTTTGGCTTGTTATCCAATTTGCCAGTCTGTGTCTTTTGATTGGGGCATTTAGTCCATTGACATTTAGGGATAGTATTGTTATGTGTGAATTTGATACTGTCATTTTGATGCTACCTGGCTGTTTTGTTGGTTAGTTGATGCAGCTTCTTGATTGTGTTGATGCTCTTTTACCATTTGGTGTGTTTTTGGAGTGGCTGGTACTGGTTGTTCCATTATATGTATGGAGCCTCTTTCAGGAGTTCTTGTAGAGCAGGTTTGGTGGTGATGAAATCTCTGAGTGCTTGCTTTTTCACAAAGGATTTTATTTTTCCTTCACTTATGAAGCTTAGTTTGGCTTGATAGGAGATTCTGGGTTGAAACTTCTTTTCTTTAAGAATGTTGAATATTGGCCCCCAATCTCTTCTGGCTTGTAGGGTTTCTGCTGAGAGATCTGCTGTGAGTCTAATGGGCTTCCCTTTGTGGGTAACCCGACCTTTCTCTCTGGCTGCCCTTAGCATTTTCTCTTTCATTTCAACCCTGGTGAATCTGACAATTATGTGCCTTGGGGTTGCTCTTCTTGAGGAATATCTTTGTGGTGTTCTCTGTATTTCCTGGATTTGAATATTGGTCTGCCTTGCTAGGTTGGGGAAGTTTTCCTGGATAATATCCTGAAGAGTATTTTCCAGCTTGGATTCATTCTCTTCATCACATTCAGGTACACCTATCAGACGTAGATTGGGTCTTTTCACATAGTCCCACATTTCTTGAAGATTTTGTTCATTCCTTTTTGTGCTTTTTTCTGTGTTCTTGCCTTCTCTTTTTATTTCATTGAGTTGATCTTCGACCTCTGATATCCTTTCTTCTGCTTGGTCAATTCGGCTGTTGAAGCTTGTGCATGCTTCACGAAGTTCTCGTGTTGCGTTTTTCAGCTCCATCAATTCACTTATATTCCTCTCTGTGCTGTCCATTCTCATTAGCAGTTCATACAATCTTTTTTCAAGGTTCCTATTTTCTTTACGTTGGGTTAGAACATGTTCTTTTAGTTCACTGTAGTTTCTTACTACCCACCTTCTGAAGTCTGATTCTGTTATTTCATCACCCTCCTTCTCCATCCAGTCTGGTTCCCTTGCTGGTGAGGAGTTGTGATCCCTTTTAGGAGGAGAGATGTTCTGGTTTCGGGAATTTTCATCCTTTTTGTGCTGGTTTCTTCCCATTTTTGTGGGTTTATCCACCTGTTGTCCTTGTAGTTACTGTCTTTCAGATTGGGTCTCTGAGTGAGCTTGTAGTTTGTGGATGCTGAAGTTACTTCTTCTTCTTTTTTTTTTTTTAAGCTTTCCTTCTAACAGTCTGGCCCCTCTGCTGTAGGACTGCTGAGGTCCTCTCCAGGCCCTGCTTGCCTGGGGATCACCTGCAGCAGCTGCAGAACAGTAAGGGTTGCTGCCAGTTTCCTCTTTTGCTATCTTTGTCCCAGAAGGATGCTCGCCTACTGTCAGTCCGTTCTCTCCTTTATGAGGTGAGTCTTTGGATCTATGGGGGTCAGGGAGCTACTTGAGGAGACAGTCTATCTTTTACTGGGGCTTAAGTCCTGAGTTGTGAGCTCCGTTGTTCATTCAGAGCTGCTGGGCAGGTATGTTTAGGTCTGCTGCAGCTGAACTCATAAAGCACTTTTTGTTCCCAGGTGCTCTGTCCTAGGGAGTTGGAGCTTTATGAGTTTCTGTTGCACTACTGCCTTTTTTGATTTTTCTTTCAGGTCTGACCCGCCCAGCTAGCAGCACGCCTAGCCACTGCCTGCCCACAGGGGCTTTGCTGAGCTGCTGTGGGCTCCGCCCAGCTGCCCTGAGCTCTTCCCTGCAGTCCTGTTTATATGGGCGTAGTTAGAACTGTCTCTGCAACAGTGGCCCCGCCTCTGTTATGGCGGACTCTGTTGTGGCAGGTTGCCTCGGCAACGGTGGGTTGCCTTGGCAACGGCGGCCTGCCTCTGTAGTGGTGGAGAGTCTCAGTAATGGCGGGAGCCCCTCCCCCACCGAGCCGGACAGTCCCGGTTCAGCTGTGCTTGGTTTGAAGGGCTCAACCCAGAGGGTTTCCAATTACTGTTTTTGTTTTCGTTGTTGTTGGGGGTGGAGGGGTGGGACCAAGCGAGCCTGATCACCTGGCTCCCTGACTCAGAGTCTTTTCTTTTAAGTTGAACGACCCCGCGTTCCGGTCGCTTGTTGAAAAGGCGCCGGGATCTCCCGTGCTGCGACTCACTGAGTCGGCTCGAACTGCGGCGCCGGCTCCTGGTGGATTTTTTGCCTAGGAATCTCCTGGCCTGGCTCGCTATTTCAGATGAATGGGCAACTCTGCCATCTCAGGACTCTGCTCGCCAGCTAAGAGGGCTCCCAGACCAGTGGCTTTTGTTCGGAGAACCACAGCAACAGGGCGTGGTCACAGCAGCCGCGCGGGTGGAATCAGCCCCACGGGGACCAAAACAGCCACACCGGCTGGGACTGCGATGCTGGCGACCCCTCTGCCTGGGTATCTCCTGGTCTGTGGGCAATAAGAGTTCGTCTGGAAATGCGGGGTCCACTCACCCTCTGCACTTTCACTGGGAGCTGAAGTCCTGAGCTGTTCTTAGGCAGCCATCTTCCCGGTGATTTAAACATTTTCTTATTGGCAATTGGTTGAAGGTGTTATTATCAATAGAAATGAATGTCTGGGTTCTGATAAGGGGTTGTAGAAACCAAGGTTTTATCATGCAGGTGAACCCTCTAGGTAGCAGGCTTCAGACAGAATAGATTTTAAGCATTTCTTATCAGACTGAAAGAGTCTGATTTATCTGTAATTCTAAAAGGGAGGAAGGCATAATAGGCATGTGTAGCTCCACTTCCCATTGTGGCTTGAACTGGATTTTTCAGGTTAACTTTGGAATGCCCCTGGCCAAGAGGGATCCATTTAGATGATTGGAGTGCCTTAGAATTTTATTTTTGGTTAACCCAACTCTGTCAATTTATTTTAACCATGACTCCTACTTTTAATCCCTAGCCTTTCTCCTCATCAGTCCCACTTCATTACAGCCTCAATACTCCCTTTCTTTACTAGTGATAAGGAAATGGAGGCTCACAGGCATTAATTTCCCTAAATCTGGCAAGGGTAAAAAAAAAATGTTACATTCCACATATAAATGAGATTATGTAATATTTTTCTTTCTGTGGCTTATTTCACTTAGCATATGTGAATTTTTTTTAATTCAAATATACAGAGATATAGAATAAAACAGTAGTTACCAGGGGCATGGGGAGGCAAAGATGAAATGGGAAGATATAGTTCAAAGGTTGCAAAGTAGGAGATATGTAGAATGGACATGTCTGGAGATCACTAGTGCAATGTGAGAACTATAGTTAGTAAAATTATATTGTATTTGAGACTTTTGTTAAATCAATAGATTTTAGCTGCTCTAGTCTCACCAAAAAGTAACTGAGACAATTAATTTGTTTCATTGTATGAAACAAATTACTCCTTCAACCTTTGTGATCTACTTATAATGTTATAAACCTCAAATACGCACAATGAGATTTATGTGAACAAAGTTATAGAATACAGGTAAATATCCAAATCTGGCTAACCAAAATCTATGCTCTTTTTATAGGGTTGCCCTAGTATTTTGGGAGCTAAGGCTATTTTTTTAACATACACTTAGCTAGTCATTTTGCATACTTCTCAACAAAGTCCTTGTTCTTGTGGAGATTGTATCTAATAGAGATTGACAGAAAATAAAATATAACGTGTTAGGAGTAATGAGTATCTTGAGGAATAATAAGGCATGGAAGATAGAAAAGGGTGGCAGTGGCAATGTTGCTGTATTATATAGGGTGATCAGAGAATGTCTCCCTGAGGCATATGAGCAGAGGATTGAACTGAAAGCATTGCAGGCTCAGGGATTGGCAAGTGGACATGCCTTGTGATGGAGAGGGAAGAAAATGATGAGTTCATAGAAGAACAAGGAGGCCCTATCATCTGGAACAGAGGGAAGGGGGATGAGTTGGTGGTGGTGGTATTAGGGCAGCAGAGAGTGGTGGGAGATAAGACTGGTTAGGTGGTGGTTGTTGGGGGAAGTTGGGTGCTGATAGTCCTAGTTGACTGTGGTAAGGATTTTTTATTGTTTTCCTTCAGCGAGATGGAAATCACCAGAAAATTTTGAAGTGGAATACAGTCTGACACATTTTCAAATGAACACTCTGACTTGTATGTGCATGTGTATGCACGATGTTGGGGACAATGGGCAAGTAGGAGGTGGAAGACCAGGTAGGAGCCTACTGCAATGGTCCAGTCACAGTATGACAATACTGGGGTGGGGGTGGGTCAAGCTGTTAAAAGTGACAGGATTCAGGATGCATGTCAAGGGAAGAGATGACAAGATTGACTAATAATTGCATCTGGGGCAAGACAGGAAGAGCAGTGTTCAGGAAGATTCCAAAGTTTGTGGCCCAAATCACTGGTAGATACTGTTTCTTGAGATGAAAAAAACGAGAGAAATAGGTTTTTGCAAAACCAAAAATTCATTTTTTTACACATTAAGCTTAGCAATGACTTATTAGACATCCTATTTGCAGTTCCTCAAACATGCCATACTCCCTTTGTTTGTAAGCATTCTTTGTTTTTCGGAAGCAGTAAATCAAGAGCAGATGGTACTGTACTTAAAATAGTTTATAATCTCTTTGTCCTTGTTTTCTTTATTTATGATTCACGTGTAGATGATTTTGCCAATTCCAGATTCTACTGGGATATTTTTCAGAAACATTTATTCTGTCTTAGTGGTTTAGTTGACAATAATTCTTTCATACCATGTTGTGCTTTCAACTGCCTAGTTGTTTCTCAGAATCATTGCTAGCTCTGATATGCAGAAATCTTTTTCTAATGTTTATGAAATCATCATTAATTATTATAGCGTTCTGATGCATTATTTATTCTGCCAGTGTGATCCATTATATATTCTGCCAGTTTTTCCCTTAAAATGTATATTACTTCATGAAAACCATGAGCCAACTTCAACGTCATCCACTTTTTACTTTATGAAACCCACGTCCAAGAGCCTTCTCTTTGCTCTTGGGTAACACAGTTACTTAAACGAAGATTTGTTATTCATAAAGAATACTTTTTCTAAAACAATGACATTAAGAAATAGATAATAAAATGTGTCTACTTGAGGATGTACTAGATTCCTACAAGTAAAAATTTAGTATGGAGGATCAAACCAAGTTCTGGGTTTTCTCCTTCTAGCTGTGTGGCCTGGAATAAGCACTTAACACCTCTAAAGTCTTAGTTTTATCAGCTATACATTAAAGGTAGTAATAGAACCAAATTTATCGGTTTGTTATGAGAATTAAATGTGATAATTCACATGAAGTGATTCACATAGTACTTGGTATACAGTAAATGCTTAACAAGTGATAAAATTATTCCTGTATTGTTGTCATCACTAATGTTGTCATCATTGTATTTGTATACTGTATTGAATGTGCTTGCAGCACTTACTACTGGCAAACCATTGAAGTGGTCTCTGATGAAGATAAAGATAAAAAACATAGTTCTCTCCAAAAATTTCGAATCTATTTGCAGAAATAAGAGTACTATTCTTGCAAAGAATGTGATAATATATTATAAAGTAGTTCAAGAAGGAAGAATTATGACAAAATAGGACAAGTTTCACAGCCCATGAACTGCATTGTTAATGCTTGCCGTGAGCATTCAGAGGTGAAAGAGAGATGGTTTCCTAACCCAGAATGATCATGGAGGACTTAGGGAAAACATGATGGGATTTGAGCTAGATATTTAGGGAGGAACAGAAGTTATTTAAGTAAAAGGAAGGAGGAGAAACTTCAGTTAGGAGAAATCTAATTAGGAATAGTACAGAATTGGAAAAGGCAACTATATTTATAGAAGCCATTTTTTTAGGAGTGTCAGGATTTCTGTCAAAGCAAAGCAGATTTTCCTGATGAGTTGTTTTCTAAAGTTCTATTGGCAAAATAGAGTAGAAAAACTAGAAAGAGCAATGAATAAATATGACCTAGAGGAAATAAAATTTACCTTGCAAAAGACAAAATGTTTAAAAAATGTAGTAAAGAGTATTGCAGTAATATACCTCCTTGTTATTAGATATCTCTTTTAAATTTTTCTAATGATACAAACTTTACGCATTTTTTTCAAGACAACCATTTTAAAGTAGAGAAAACTTTTCTCTTGCAAATAAAAGGCTTTTAAGATCTTTATCAGTTCTGTAGATTTTTTTTTGAATTTTTTTTTTTTAAATTTTACTTTAGGTACATACTATATCTGGCATTTCCCCCTATGTTATCGCTCCCCACTCCTGTCTCTTTCATGCCCCCCACAACTGCCCCCAGTATGTGATGCTCCTCTCCCTGAGTCGACGTGTTGTCATTGTTCAACACCCACCTATGAATGAGAACATGTGGTATTTGGCTTTCTGTTCTTGTGTCAGTTTACTGAGAATGTTGGTTTCCAGATTCATCCAAGTCCCTACAAAGGACATGAACTCATGGCTGCATAGTATTCCATGGTGTATATGTACCACATTTTCTTTGTCCACTCTATCATTGATGGGCATTTGGGTTGGTTCCAGGTCTTTGCTATTGTACACAGGGCTGCAGTGAACGTACGTGTTCATGTGTCTTTATAGTAGAATGATTTTTAGTTCTTTGGATATATACCCAGTATTGGGATTGCTGGGTCAAATGGAATTGCTATTTCTAGATCCTTGAGAAATTGCCACACTGTCTTCCACAACAGTTGAACTAATTTACACTCCCACCAACTGTGTAAGGTGACAGGCAGGGGTCCAGTTTCTGCTTTTTGCACATTTCTAGCCAGTTTTCCCAACACCATTTATTAAACATGGAGTCCTTTCCCCATTGCTTATTTTTGTCAGGTTTATCAAAGATCAGATGGTTGTAGATGTGTGGTGTTGCCTCTGTTCTGTTCTGTTGGTCTTTATCTCTGTTTTGGTACCAGTATCATACTGTTTTGATTAATGTAGCCTTGTAATATAGTTTGAAGTCCAGCAGTGTGATGCCTCTGGCTTTGTTCTTTTTGCTTAGGGTTGTCTTAGCTATGCGGGCTCTCTTGTGATTCCATATAAAGTTTAAAATGTTGTTTTCCAGTTCTGTGAAGAAGGTGATTGGTAGCTTGATGGGGATAGCATTGCATCTATAGATTACTTTGGGCAGTATGGCCATTTTCACGATACTGATTCTTCCTAACCACAAGCATGGAATGTTTTTCCATCTGTTTGTGTCCTCTCTTATTTCCTTGAGCAGTGGTTTGTAGTTCTCCTTGAAGAGGTCCTTTACATTCCTTGTTAGTTGTATTCCTAGGTATTTTATTCTCTTTGTAGCCATTGTGAATGGGAGTTCACTCTTGATTTGGCTCTCTGCTTGTCTGTTATTGGTGTATAGGAATGCTTGTGATTTCTGCACGTTGATTTTGTATCCTGAGACTTTGCTGAAGTTGCTTATCAGTTTGAGAAGATTTTGGGCTGAGACGATGGGGTCTTCTAGATATACGATCATGTCACCTGCAAATAAAAACACTTTGACTTCTTCCTTTCCTAATCGAATACCCTTTATTTCTTTTTCTTGCCTGATTGGTCTGGCTAGAACTTGCAATACTTGAATAGGAGTGATGAGAGATGGCGTTCTTGTCTAGTGCCTGATTTCAAAGGGAATTCTTCCAGCTTTTGCCTGTTCAATATGATATTGGCTGTAGGTTTGTCATATGTAGCTTTTATCATTTTATGATACCGATACCTAGTTTATTGAGAGTTTTTAGCATGAAGGGCTGTTGAATTTTGTCAAAGGCCTTCTCTACATCTATTGAGATAATCATGTGGTTTTTGTCTTTGGTTCCGTTTATGTGATGGATTACATTTATTGATTTGCATATGTTGAACCAGCTTGCATCCCCAGGATGAAGCCTACTTGATCATGAAGGATAAGCTTCTTGATGTGTTATTGCAATCTGTTTGCCAGTATTTTGTTGAAGATTTTTGCATCGATGTTCGTCGTGGATATTGGCCTGACATTTTCTTTGTTAGTTGATTCTCTGCCTGGTTTTGGTATCAGGATGATGTTGGTCTCGTAAAATGAGTTAGGGAGGATTCCCTCCTTTTGTATTGTTTGATATAGTTTCAGAAGGAATGGAACCAGCTCCTCTTCATACATCTGATAGAATTCAGCTGTGAACCCATCTGGACTTGGACTTTTTTGATTAGGTAGGCTATTGATTGCTGCCTCTACTTCTGCCTTTGTTATTGGTCTGTTCAGGATTTCAACTTCCTCTTGGTTTAGTCTTGGTAGACTACAAGTGTCTAGGAATTGATCCATTTCTTCCTGGTCGATGTGATCGAGCTGTTTGTAGTAATCTCTGATGGTAGTTTGTATTTCTATGGGACCAGTGGTGATATCCTCCTTATCATTTTTCATTGCATCTATTTGATTTTTCTCCCTTTTCTTTTTTATTAATCTGGCTAGTGGTCTTTTTTGTTGATCTTTTCAAAAAACCAGCTTCTGGATTTATTGATTTTTTTTGAAGGGTATTTTGTGTCTCTGTCTCCTTCAGTTTTGCTCTGGTCTTAGTTATTTCTTGTATTTTGCTAGCTTTTGAGTTTTTTTTTTTTTTATCTTCCTCCTCTAGCTCTTTCAATTTTGATGATAGGGTGTCAATTTTAGAACTTTCCTTGTTTCTCATGTGGGCATTAACTGCTATAAATTTCCCTCTTGACACTGCTTTAAAGGTGTCCCAGAGATTCCGGTAAATTGTGTCTTCATTCTGAGTGGTTTCAGATAACATCTTTATTTCTGCCTTCACTTCATTGTTTATCCAGCCAACTTTCAGAAGCAAGTTGCTCCGTTTCCAAGTGTTTGTGCGGGTTTGAGTGTGTTTCTTAATCCTGAGTTCTAGTCTGATTGCCCTGTGGTCTGATAGAGTGTTTGTCATGATTTCCATTCTTTTGCATTTGCTGAGGAGTGATTTACTTCCAGTGATATGGTCAATTTTAGAGTAAGTGCAATGTGGTGCTGAGAAAAATGTATATTCTGTGTATTTGGGGTGGAGTGTTCTGTATACAGGTATTGATCAACTTACGACCTATGCAACTTATGACCATTTGACTTTACGACCACAATCGCTAGCCACGATTGCTCTGCGTCTGGCAGCGCGAATGTTGCCCAGCTGGGCGTACCACAGTGCGGACCAGCTTCTGGCAGCACTGCCATCTCCACGTGCACCATTTCAACTGTACATATATGTACAACTTATGACCAAATCGTGTTATGACTGTTCCGTGGTCCCGACCGTGGTCGTAAGTCGAGCAGTAGCTGTATGTCTGTTAGGTCCACTGGGTCCAGCTCTGCATTCAAGTCCTGATTGTCCTTCTTAATTTTCTGTCTTGTTGATCTGTCTAATATTGACAGTGGAGTGTGGGAGTCTCAATCTCATTTTAGGTTGTTAAGAACTTGCTTTATGTATCTGGGTGCTCCTGTGTTGGGTGTGTATATATTTAGGATAGTTAGCTCTTCCTGTTGGATTGATCCTTTTACCATTATGTAGTGTCCTTCTTTGTCTCTTTTGATCATTGTTGGTTTGAAGTTCATTTTATCAGAGATAAGGATTGCAACCCCTGCTTTTTTTTTTTGTTCATTTACTTGGTAAATCTTCTTCCATCCCTTTATTTTGAGTCCGTATGTGTCTTTGTATCTGAGGTGGGTTTCCTGTATATAGCACACTGATGGGTTTTGACTTTTTATCCAATTTACCAGTCTGGGTCTTTTGATTGGGGTTTTAGGCCATTTACTTCAATGTTAATATTGTTATGTGTGAATTTGATCCTTCCATTTTGTTACTGGTTTTCTTCCTGTTAGTTGATTCATTTCATTCATTGCATTTTTGGTCTTTGCCAACTTGGCTTGTACTTGTTCCTTTCTGTGGTTAGTGTTTCTTCAGGAGCTCTTGTAGGGCATGTCTGATGGTGATGAAATCTCTCAGTAATTGCTTGTCTGTAAAGGATTTTATTTCTCCTTCATTTATGAAGCTTAGTTTGGCTGGATATGAGATTCTGGGTTGAAGGTTCTTTTCTTTAAGGATGCTGAATGTTGGCTCCCACTCTCTTCTGGCTTGTAGGGTTTCTGCTGTGAGTCTGATGGGCTTCCCTCTGTGGGTGACCCGACCTTTCTCTCTGGCTGCCCTTAGAATTTTTTCCTTCTTTTCAACTCTGATGAATCTGATGATTATTTGCCTTGGGGTTGCTCTTCTTGAGGAATATCTTTGTGGAGTTCTTTGTATTTCTTGAATTTGAATGTTGGACTGCCTTGGCAGGCTTGGGAAGTTCTCCTGGATAATATCCTGGAATGTGTTTTCCAGCTTGGATTCATTCTCTCCGTCATATTCAGGTACACCAATCAAGCGTAGATTAGGTCTTTTCACATAATCCCATGTATCTTGGAGGCTTTATTCATTTCTTTTCACTCTTTTTTCTCTTGTCTTGCCTTCTCTTTTTATTTCATTGAGTTGATCTTCAATCTCTGATATCCTTTCTTCTGCTTGTTCGATTCGGCTATTAAAACTTGTGTTTGCGTCACGTAGTTCTTGTGCCGTGTTTTTCAACTCCATCAAGTTGTTTATGTTCTTCTCTAAGCTGGTTATTCTAGTTAGCATTTCGTCTAACCTTTTTTCAAGATTTTTGGTTTCTTTGCATTGAGTTAGAACTTGTTCCTTTAGCTCAGAAAAGTTTATTATTATCCACCTTCTGAAGCCTGTTTCTGTCAATTTGTCACACTCCTTCTTGGTCATGTTGTGTTCCCATGTTGTTGAGGAGCTGTGATCCCTTGAAGGAGAAGAGGTGTTCATGGCCTTTGATGGATTCGTCTTTTTTGCACTTCCCCACCCCCCCCGCCATCTCTGTGGATTTACCAGGCTGTGATGTCAGGGAGCTGCTTGATGAGGTCACTTCTCTGCCCGTGGAGGTGCTACTGGGTTTCTAGGGGCTCCTTCAGGTTACTCGGGAAGCTTCCTGTGTCTTTTTTGTTTAAATTGGGGGTTTAGGCTCACCTCTTCCGCTGACCTGGCAGCTCTGCTGGGTGGTCACGAATGCAGTCCCGTTACTACGTAGGCTTCCTGTGTTTTTTGTTAAAACATGTAGTCCAGTCCCACCCCTCTTAATGGTGGGTTGTTCCCTTCCTCCACTGGGTTGGATTATTCAGGGTTCAGCTCAGACTGTGGCACTGGCTGCGCAACCTGCTAGAGTCAGAGCTTAAGCCCTTGGGGGTATGTGGGGGAGGGTAGGGACCTACCCAGTCGTACCTGGCCGTCTCCCCCTTTCAGCTTCCTCTCTCTCTGGTCATGGGGTAAGAGCCCCCCAGCTGCTCTGTCTGTCCTCCTGCGTACAGCTCCCCATCTCTCTGGGCAGGGGGAGGGGGCGGTAGCTCAGTCCACAGGCTCTTCTGGCCACCTTTTGGCTTATGCCTCTGTTTAGGTCTGTATGCCAATCCGGGACACCATCCTGGATTATTATTCGACTCTGCATTTGTAATTCCCAGCGCTTGACTGGCAAAGATCCCCTGTTCTGTGTATTGCTGAGGCTCTGGGGGAAGCGCTGTATCTGGACCAGAGTGCCATCGGGGAGCCTCTGACTCTCTGGTCAGATGCACTTTCTGGGTGAAGTATACCCCTCCCTGCCTCAGTCTGCCCTGCATGGGTTTTGCTCACCATGGGACCAGACCTGTTGAAATGCACCTGGTACCTCGGTTGGAGCTACGAGGTCTCTGGATTTCTGTGTCTCTCTTGCTGGGTGTTGTGTGCCACAGTTGTGTCTATTCAGCCATCTTAGAGAGTCCCAGTTCTGTAAATTTTAAGACGTTTATCAGTTCTGTAAATTTTGAGACCTTTATCAGTTCTGTAAATTTTGAGACTTTATTTTGGACCTCAAAAGTCAAGACTTTGATCAGTTGTTTTCTGTGCCACTTTTAAGTGCTCTTTTAAGCTACTGCTTGCTCCTGACAAAATAGAAATGCAAGAAAAACAATCATGATTAATATCACATACATTTTTTCCTACAAATGCTTCCTAGTTATAAGAATCAGATTATCTGAATTACAAACGTAATAACAGATAAGATAAAAATACTAAGGGGTTTGTGCAATCCAGAAGTTTCCATATTTGGAACATATGATATTAGATATACATATATTAATGATTAGAAGTTATGTGTGGATGTACAAATATTGGAAGACTGTGACTTAAAGGTATGATAAATGATTAACTGTCGACTGGCCTTGTAATTAAGAATTTCTGAAGTGAATAAATGGAAAAAAAGACCATTTCATGTACAATAAACTGCACAGTGAGAGAAGCCATGTGAATTTAAAGGATTTGTAAATGTGTGTGAGTGAGAGAGAAAGGGATGGAAGAGAGGAACTTTAGAGAGTGATGAATTAATGAAACTAGAGTGGTAAACAAAACTGAGACATTTGGAGAGACTTATTCATCATACTAGAGATATAAGGAGTGCCTAAAGAGGTTATAACTCTAATCATATTTGCTAGGCAATGTTATGGAGGTGAGCTACCTTGGAGACGAGGAATTTCCATCTTGCAGAAGATAACTAAGTCCAGGCAAGAATGAGGACAGCTTCATGAGCATTTAGAATAGAACAGATTGGACTTGATTACTAACTGGCAGTGGGGGCTGAAGGAGAGGAAGGAATCTCAGGTGACTTCTAGGGTTCTCACTAAGGTGACTTGGTGACATCATTTATTTAGCAAATACTTACACATTGAGTTTCATACTATTTTTCAGGCTCTGTGTTAGGTTCTGAGCACACACAGGTAATCAGTAGTTTAGTGTAAGACAGACAAGTGAAGATCCAATTACATTACAGTTGAGAAGTGGTGCCTTATGATTCTGATAAAGAATACAGGAGAGAAAGAAAGCAGAGATGGCAAGTGAGGGGAAAAAATGCACTCAGCTCTAGACATAAAAAACAGTAAAAGAACGTTAGGACCACAAGTGGGAATCAGGGCTTATACTGAGAGGCAGTGGTGGCTGGAGGAACAGGAATCAGCCTTAGGGTCAGAAAGACTTGGGCTTGAATTGCTGCCTGGCTCCATCACTTAATAGATTTGTAACCTTGCTACTCTGGACAAGAGATGCTAGCAAGCAAGAGATGCTCTGATGATTTCTGATTGTTTTCTTGTTATCTCAATGATTATTCATTTCAGTGTTATCTGAGGAGTTTCCCTGTCTTTGTGTGATGACAGTAATCTCTTCTAAAATTAAACCTTGATGATTTTTTTCCTTAAAATGTACATATCAATACTGCTTTAATATTGCATAGAAATAATTTTCTAACTGGCATATCTTTAAGATGATGACACAACCATCTTAGTGATACCATTTGAATGATGAAAATAGCTATTTCAAGATTTATCAAGAAAGTCAGTATTAGCCATCCAAGTATCCCCTCAATGTCAGAGGCTACACTCTGTGCATGTGATTGAAGAAACCAGGTGCAATTAAAACAAAAATGTCATTTGATTTATGGGAAAGAGTGACTTGGAGTCAGAAAGTTTACTTTTAGTCTCAGAAAGTTTACTTTTAGTCTCAGCTTGGTTTCTTAGTTCTTTGAATTTGTACAAGTTTTTAAACTCTCTGAATCTGTTTTCTCATGATTAAAAAAATGTTGTTAATAATAACTTCTTTACACATTTATTGTGAGACTTAAATGGCTTAAGAAAAGCAAAATGACTCTTCACAGTGCCTGGTACCTATTAGCTTCCAAGTTTTTTTCTGTACATGAAACCTCAGAATCTTATTTTTCTTCTCTCTCACCTTTCAAAGAATAAGCATGTATAATACTTTTCACCAAACTTTTAAGCTAATAATAGCATTAATTTGTGGCAACTCTAGATAGAAACTGCCAAACTGAGACATAAAAACTATGCTAGCACATGCACTCTAATTTTAGATTGAGTTGCTTCAGATGAAACTTGCATATGCATCACCAAGGGGCCAGGGTGCTATCAGACAGCATTACAGCATAAAACAGACTATATTTACCTTAGCTATCTTTTATTATTCTTCTCACCATAAGAGGCCTGTGAGAACTCAGTTACAAGTGCTGCCAGGGAAACACATCAGGTGTCTAATAATACAGCAAAATGCATTATTAATTAGAAGCAGCAAGATGAGCTGTAATCCTGTCAAGCAGTGCAATTACCAAGTAGATTTTCCCACCTCTTTCTTTACACGATTCCTTTTAAAGTGTGAATTTCAAACTAAGTATGTTTCTAGATTTGACGTGATCCTTACTTGTATTGAAAAGGTTCCTTTCCTTATTAAGAACGAAAGTTCTCTAATGAAGGATGTTTACCATTACAAACGTTGCTTATTTACTATCCTAAGACTCTCTGCATTGTTCTTATTTGTTCATTTATCTCTCCTCTTTTCTAATGTCTAAGCACATTGAGGGTTTGAACCATATTTTGTTTGCCTACTGCATATAGCCTACAACTAGCCCAACACATCATATTTATTAAGTATTTAATGAAACGTTAAGGAAGCAATGAATAAATTTGAGCTTGATAAATTGATCCACACTGGATCTGTGAATATTATTTTAACACCTAAGGCTGATACTCCTTTCCATCTACTTTACTACATATTCCATTTTGTTTTCTCTTGTATCCTAACTATTGCTTCCATCCATTTTGGTTCTTACAAGCCATTACTTTCTAAAATGTGTTCTCTTTTAGTAACTGTCCCTTTGGGAGAATAGTTGTCTACCAGGTAGTGTGGTCTGGGCATGCACGTCCGTCAGCTTGCTGAATTCACGCAGCACCCCTGCGGGGCAGATTCTGTTTTCACCCTGTTACCAGATTTTCGTTTGTGTGCTTGAATCTTGCCACTCAGCCGCAAGCCCATATAAATCAGAGTTCCTATTGGTTGGGTTTCGTTACTCTCCTCCCCTATACAGGGATAAGAATGCCTTCCTATTAGGACTGTTTGGAGGCTCAAGTTAAATAGCGTGTGCGAATATTCTTCATGAACTATGAGGACTTCATTGCTTTGGGGAGGCACTCTGTCCATAAACTGCTAAAATTTGAGAATGGCTCTGGGCAAGTCCTTTTTATAAACATCTTTGTTTATACTTAGATAAATTTTGTAAGCCCAAAGTGGCTAGTTCTTCATTTTAAGCAAGATCATAGGACAAGGCAATAGTGGTAGGTGCCAGATACTGGATAGTGTCTTCAGAAATTGGCAAATGCTGCTGCCTCTGTGGCTGGCAGATAAAAACCACATCAGATGAGTAAGATGCTGCTTGTTAAAATTAAATAAAATGAGTTCATGATTTTCTAGTTTATTTTTTCTCAATTCTTTGGTCATACGTTCCAGATCCTTTCAGTACTTTTCTTTCACTTTCGGTGTTTCTGATGATATTTCTTGCTATTGCTCACATCTGTTCCCCCTCTAACTGAAGGTGGAGAAGCCAGTTGGTACTGCATGCCCACAGTCCTGACCCTGGGTCTTCTGCTTACTTTGTATCCAAGACATCAGTGACCTGCTGGGATACTGCATGGTTTGGACCATAGCCTTCAACCTCCTGACAGGTAGTGGTTTGGCTCCTTCGCCTTTGCCTCTTCTCTCTAATAAATATGTACCCAATATGTGCTTTTCACTTCCTGGCTTAAGCGTCATATTTGCGAATTAAAGAGAAAGTGTTCCATCTGAGTACTGAAACTTGGGCATCATCACATCAGTTTCCAGGTCATTCTTCTAAGACCTAAGCATCATTGATGTTTTAAAGTAATATGTATAATTATTAGCAGCAGAAATTAGAGACAGGTTTAAGAGCAAACATCCATATTAAATCAGTTTGTATAGGTGATGGCATTTTAAATTTCAACATATAGTTATTTATATTAGATCACTGTACATTTATCTTCCATTAACTGTGTTTGTGGAAGGCAGTACTTGTAATAGTTAAGGTATTGGAATTATGAAATCTTTGGTTCTAGCCAAGGATCATTAAAGAAGCTATTTATTCAAGTCTTTAGCCCATTTGGAAATCAGGCTATTAGGTTTCATTTGCTATTCAGTTGTAGGAGTTATATATATGTATATATATTTGTGTATATATATGTTATATATATGTATAACATATATGTGTATATATATATAATCAATCCCTTATGAGATATATGGTTTGTAAATATTTTCTATAATTCTCTAGGTTACCTTTTAACTCTGTTTATTATTTTCTTTGCTTTGCAGATTGGTAGTTTTTTTTAGTTGAATTGTAAATATTGTTAGAAGCTTACAATGAGAATTTAAGAGTCATTAATATGTTATGTTTTCTCCTAAGATTGGATCATGTGAGTTTCCACTTTCTGTTGTTCTTACAGTTTCCTGATAAGATCTTGTCTATTTTGGCTTTTGCTGCCTGTGCTTTTGGTGTCATATCCATAAAATAATTGTCAGGATCAATGTCATGAAGCTTTTCCCCTACATTTTCTTCTTGGGGTTTTACAGTTTTAACGCTTACATTTAAGTCTTTAATCTATTCTGAGTTGATTTTTTTCATTGGTATAAGATTAGGGTCCAGTTTCATTGTTTTGCATGTGAACATTCAGCTTTCCCATCATCACTATTTGTTGAAGGGATCATTCTTGCTCCATTGTGTGTGCTTGGCACCTTTGCCAGAGATCAGTTGACCATATATACATTGATTTCTTTCTGGGCTCTGTATTCTTTCCCATTGTTCTACATATCTGTCTTAATTCCAGTATGATGCTCTGAAGAAGATTTGCAAATATCCAACAGGTGTCTGGAAAGATGTTCAGTGTTATCATTCATCAGGGAAATACAAACCAAAACCACAATAAAATCACCTTACACCTGCTAGGATGGCTAATATATACATAAACAATGCAAGTGTTGTTGGGGATGTGAATAAATAAGAACCCTTGTATGTGTATACTGTTGGTTGGAACACTTGTATCTGTATACTGTTGGTCCTGCTGATACGAAAAAGAGTATGAAAGTTCCTTAAAGATTAAAAACAGAGCTATCATATGATTTAGCAACCTTACTTCTGGGCATTTATCCAAAAGAATTAAAATTAGGATCTCAAAGACATAATAGCACTCCCACATTTTTGCAGCATTATTTACAAGAGCTAACATGGAAACAACCTAAATGTCTATGTGGATAAATGGAGAAAGGAAATGTGTTGTACGCATAGCATGGAATATTATTCATCCTTAATAAAAAAGAAAGTAGCTGGGCGTGGTGGCTCATTTCTGTCATCCCAGCACTTTGGGAGGCTGAGGTGGGTGGTTCACTTGAGCTCAGGAGTTTGAGCCTGGGTGACGTGGTGAAACTCCATGTCTACAAAAAGTACAAAAGTTATCTGGGCATGGTGGTGCCTGCCTGTAGTTCCAGCTACTTGGGAGGCTGAGGTGGATGTGAGGATCACTTGAGCCAGTGAAGTTGAGGCTGCAGTGAGCCAAGATTGAAAAAAAAAAAAAGAAGAGGCAAGAAGGAAGAAGAAAGAAGACCTGTAATATCTGACAACATGAATGGATGAATCTCAAGGACATTATGCTAAGTCAAATAAGCCAGTCACAGAAGAAGAAATACTGCATAATTCTACTTATATGCTGTTTCTAAAACAGTCAAACCTGTAGAAGCAAAGAATAGCAGAGTGGTTTCCAAAGGCTGTGAGGAGAGGGAAATGGGGACCAACTAATTAATAGGTATAAAATTGCAGTTATGCAAAAAGTAAGTTCTAAAGATCTATCATACAACATCACACCTATGGTTAACAATACTGTATTGTACATGTTAAAAAATCTGTTAAGAGAGTAGTGCTCATGTTAAGTAACACACACGCGCGCACACACACACACACTCACACTGGTTAACTTCTCAAAGCATCAGATTCTTCCTTCTTGATCAGATCTGTCAAGAGAAGAGGAGGATGTGAACTACTTAGAGAGGGCCCCTCTGCCTTCTGTCTCCAGTGTGTCCTCACTTATACCTGCCACTCTCTACTCTTATTTTATTTTCATTCTTTATAGCACTTATCATAATTGATGTGATTTTCTTCAGCTGAGTACCCCTTTTGTTATAGAGGGCAAACATGTTGGCTTGTTGGTGAATCCCACCTCTGATAACCATGTCGTCATGCAGTAGATGCTCAGTAACTATGTGGAATGAATGAATGAAACTTTGGATCAACGTTGATGAATACTTAGCTCAATACCTTCTACATAGTAAAATGTCATAAGAGATGATTGCGGTTACTATAAATATCATGAGGAGTTTACAGTGAGAATTGAAGATTCGTTAATCGATCATATTCTTTCCTAAGCTTTGATTGAGTCCTTTGGATTTCCACTTTCTGTTCCACGCAGCCTCCCTGTAAAATCTCATCTGGTTGGTGCCCTGGTCACACCAATAGTTCCCAGATCTGCATTTCTGGTCTGTACCTTCTCTCTGGAGTCCCACTTATGGCATGGTGGCAGCTCACACTCAACATGCCCCCTGAATCCTGCTCATTACTCTGAGCTCCTTTGCTCAGTTAATGGCACCTGTTCTTACCTTGCTGCTTAAACTACAAACTTTGGATCAACCTCGATCTCTCCCTCCTTGATGAACTCATAATTTTTCTTTCAGAAATATTTCTCTTTTCCTCATTTTTCTATCTCAGACTAGCATTGTCTCTCGTTTGGGCTTTGGTGATAACTCAGTACAGCTAAATTATATTGAACACAGAATCAGTACTTTATATGCACTTTTTATATAAAGAAGCCTATGAGGTAAGTGTGATTAATGCTATTTTTATATATTATTTTACTGATGAAGGAAAAACCAGGTTCAGTGATATTAAGCAGTTTTCTTAAATTCTCATAGCTGCTAAGTGTTAAAGCCAGGCTTTGAACTTAGATCTATTTGATTTTAAAGCCTCTGTCTTCTTCTAAACCTTTCTAATTGCTACAAGATTCTCCCTTCTCCAGCTCTCGTTCCAATTCACACTGCTTTCCCCTTTCCTCTGAGTGATGTCTTAATTACTCTTCAACATTCATCTCAAACATCACTTCTTCTCTTTCCAAATTCCACTGCGTAGAGAGGTAGATGCTTCTGCTGGGATTCCACAGCAGTCTTTATGCAGATCTACCTTGACTACTGTTATTTTGTATTGTAATTATCAGCTTACATGTCCTTGAGAATAGAAACACCACCTAATTAATGTTTGTGTATATAATATCTATACTCAGTAGAAGCTGGGTAGATTGTTATAAGGAATGCTTTTTAAATACTACTTCTTGAGGAATTTAATACTTGGTCTTTCATTTTTATAGAAATCTTTTGTTTCTACTACAAATTATAATTGTCAATTTAGAACACCTGATATTTAAGCAAAGCCTCGTTTTCGTCTTCCATAGACAACATAAGGAGATTTTTATAAGCAGCCCCTTTCTGTTCGTTCCCCAAGTCGTAGTCAGTACCTGATAACCTCCAGTTTCTCTGCTATCTTCATTCACTGAGGCTTGATATTTTCCTGTGCTCCCTATAGTTCTGCATTCTATTTTTCCAGGTTTTGCTTTCTGCTAGGCAGTGGCTAAAGTATTAGCACTAGTGTTTCACTTCTTGGGTGTGGATTTTGATGTAAGTTTTCACCTATGACAAGTGGTGAGAACTGCAGCCCTACATATGTTGAAGGTATTTTTGGGCATTGGGGTCTTACTATTTTCTTCAAATTACAACCTTTATGTCTTTGAAGAAAGCTTTATATAACTCCTTTTCACAGTAATTCTTCCAAAATTCATAAAAAGTTTCTTGCAGTTGATGAAATCATGGTGTAACTGATGAATTATAAATAGGGAAGTGTTTATATCTGCCAAGATGCTTGAATTCTGAATTGTACAAATCTCTATGACTGTCTTTTTTTTTTTGGAGAAGTTAAGATTTTATTTGTATGCAGGGATAATGAAGGCATATCTTGTACATTTCCAGAGTCTGGAAGTATATATCAAAAAATTTTTAAAAATCATAAACATATTCAGGTTCTCATCTTGGAAGTCAAAGAATAAGATTTTAAGTCAAAAATGTTGAAATACTAAGGATAAAACAAATATGTCAAAATGCATTAATACGAATGTAGGCTTGTAGCCATTTGATAACTATCATTTAAAATTGTTTTAATGAAATAAATAATTTTTTTTTGAGACAGAATTTTGCTCTTGTGGCCTAGGCTGGAGTGCAATGGCATGATCTTGGCTCACTGCAACCTCTGCCTCCTGGAGTTAAGTGATTCTCCTGCCTCAGCCTCCCGAAGTAGCTAGGATTACAGATACCCACAGCCACACCCAGCTATTTTTTTTTTTTTTTGTTATTTTTACTTGAGACAGGGTTTCACCGTATTGGCTAGACTGGTCTTGAACTCCTGACCTTAGGTGATTCACCTGCTTTGGCCTCCCAAAGTGCTGGGATGTGAACCACCATCAGCATGCCAAATTAAAATATTTAATAACTTAAAAAAATTCCCTGAGAAAAATCACCAATATTTAGATTATTATTAAGTTAAAATAATCTGAAACTATTTTAACTATTCGTAAAATGAAACACATACTTCCATACAGTATTCTTTGACAGACAGCGCTTAAGTACAGATACAATTTAACTTCTCTAAGTCAAATACTTCACAAGAACTCTCATAATTAGAGGGAAATGCAAAATATAATAAATAGATCATTACTTACCTCCGCATGAAAACTTTAATTTTTGGAGAACTTGCTCTTCAAAATGAATCCAAGTTACAGAAAAGAAAATGATGAACACATTTATAATGGGATTTAACAAAACATGCATAGCACGTGGCTTACACAATCACCTCATCTTACTTTATTTTATAGATGAGGAAACTGAAGCCTACTGGTCGTAAAGGTACAAGAACATCAGGTAAATCAACAGATGCTAATCCAATTGCTTTGTACCTCAATCCAAAGCCTTTTGTTTCATGACCCCACATGGCATCTTCCTTGCCCACCATGATGTGGAGGTGCTGAGAGAGCAGGGCAGAAAGACTGTATTTAGGAGGTAAAATCAGAATATTAAGCAAAACTGATAACTCTAGACTTACTCTGTTTTGGAGTGCAAATATCCATCTATTCAAGGGGAAAAATAAGTAGTAAAGAATGCTAAATTCTTTTGATATCATTTACTAGTTATGTCTGTATTAGGCTGATTTAATGCAATTAATGAGAAAGACCCAAGGTGCTCTGAAAGTGCTTGGAGCATGTATATTGTGGCCATGCATGCCGTTTTCATGCTGCTGATAAATACATAGCTGAGACTGGGCAACTTACAAAAGAAATAGGTTTATTGGACTTACTGTTCCACCTGGCTGGGGAAGCCTTACAATCACAGTGGAAGGTGGAAGGTGAAAGGCACGGTCTCACATGGTGGCAGCAAGAGAGAGAATGAGAGCCAAGCGAAACAGGTTTCCCCTTATCAAACCATCAGATCTTGTGACACTGACTCACTACCAGGAGAAGAGTATAGAGGAGACCGCCTCCATGATTCAGTTATCTCCCACCGGCTCCCCCCCAGGACACACAGGCATTATGGGAGTACAATTCAAGATGAGATTTGGGTGGGGACACAGAGCCAAACCATATGTGTAACATTTCCTACTCGCCCATATATTTATGAGTGTGTGTGTGTGTGTGTGTGTATGTGTGTATGTGTGTGTATACATATACATACTCATTCACTGATGGAGTGAGATAGGATAATTTGAAATATGGAATTTTTTTTTTTTCCTGGCTGATAGTGGCTAGAGGTCATCAAGTTTAGATATCTAAGACTTGAACCTGTATTTTTATACTGGTATTTTTAAGATAAAATAAATAAAATCAGTGGCTTAGATAAAATTGGACTACTGTGATGACACCTTCCACAACTAACAACAGTTCACCTTAATCAATTATATACTTTCTAATGAAAATATTCTCTTGTACAGCTAATTCTCTTTCTTGAAAATGAATCCCCCGATATTTATTGTGTGGAATGTCACAAATAAAATTTCCCATTTTAGTTGTGATATTCAAGAATATCACAAAATCAAGAATAATGGTAGTTTACTTTCAATATGGACATGCCTATAATAATCCTTTTGCTTCTTAGTAGGAATTCTAGTTAATGCTCTTTTTATATCATATAGATTTATAAGCATTTCAAATTAGTAATGACGTTTCAGTTGAATTTGAGACCCAGGAAACATTTTTCATACTAGAACTAAATATCTTGAACAAAAATTTTCCACATTTAATTCTTTGGAAAAATAATTTTAAATATTTTAGGTATTCTTTTTTATCAAAGTTATAGAATATTTATCCACTTGTATAGAACATTTATCCTGTGCTATAAGCTGAATAAAGTGAAACAGATGTGAGTTTTTTTCCTCTAAAAATATTCTGACAAATGCTAAGAATCTGCTATGATCATGATGTGAAAAGCAGTCTTTCTGCAAGTGATGGAAGTATTTAATGGAAGTAACTGAACATTTAGAAGCTCAGCTTTAAGAAATTATTTTGAAAAAAATTTGATAAGCCCATTTATTCACATACTAATTCAACTTAACTTCCTGACTTTGGAAAAGAGGACCAAGAGCTCTTGTTTGGAAAAGGAATTACAAGTGGTTTAAAAAAAAATGAAGAGAAAATTGAATGTATTTGTTTATAATGAAAACAACCAATATTATCACTGCTTAAAGCCTGCTGTCCCTTCAACCAGCCAACCGTACCGACTAACTTGTACATTGTCCTGTCCCTCTTAAGCTTGCATTGTTGCACTCCCTCATATCAACAGTATTTAGCAGAACTGATCTTTGTTTGTGCAGTCTATGCATTGGATAAAAGATTTGCTCATTTGTTAAAATTCAGACCATAATGACATATTTTTTATATATGTGTTATCCTGAAATTTTATGTTTTACAAAATCCAGGAATTGTATTTTAACGGTTGGCATTACTATGTTACAGAGTAAAGGAGATGTGACACCAGGTTTATTCGTTTCTCATTGGTGATGAACTGACTCATTTATTTACTCATTCATTCATTCATTTATCTGTTTTTTTGAGTGTCATATGGTCCATGTCCTCTACCTAGCAGTGAGGATATAATGTAAAATAAGATATGGCTCTTGTCTTAAGAAATATATATTCTTCTGTCACCCTTTGGCCTCCACAGCACTGAACAGTATTACCCAGTGCTCCAAGAATCTTAATGATATCCTGTTTTCTCCCACCCAGTGTAAATCATACACTTTCTAACACTTTATACATATTATTGTCAAAGTTTACAGTGAAGTTTAAATACTATAAAGAATATTAATATTTTTTTCTCACAAAACTTCTACATCTTATAATAATAGGATAGTCTGTGAAGGCTTCTTTCAACAGCTTTATTGATATATCATTGATATGTAAAAATAGTATATATTTAAGATGTACAAGTTGATGTTTATATATATATATATATATATATATATATATATATATAGTGACATGACGATCGCAATCCAGTTAATTAACATATCTATCACTCCACATAGTTACCATTTGTGTGTGTGCATGTGTGTGTTAAGCAGATTTAAAATCTGTTCTCTTAGCCAATTTCAAGTATACGATATGGTATTGTTGACTGTTGTCACCATGCTGTACATTAGACCTCCAGAACTTATTCATCCTGCATTACCGAACCTTTGTATCCCTTGACCAATGTATCTCCATTTCCCTGTCCCTCCAGCCCCTGGCAACCGCCATCCTACTCTGCTTCCATGAGTTTGACTATATTAGATTCCACATGTAATTCAGATCATACTGTCTTTCTGTTTCTTGCTTACTTGGCTTAAAAAATGACTTCCAGTTCCATCCATATTGGCACAAATGGTAGCATTTCCTTCTTTTTAAGGCTGAATAATAATCCATTGTGTATGTGTGTATAACTTTTTCTTTATCCATTCAACTGCTGAAGGACATGTAGTTTGTGTCTAGATCTTGGCTGTCAATAATGCGGCAGTGAACACAGGGGTATAGATATTTTTTTGAGATGTTGTTTTCATTTTTTTTGGATCAATACAAGGAAGTAGGATTACTGGATCATATAGTAGTTTAATTTTTTGAGGAATGTCCATACTGGTTTCTATAATTTTTAAGGGCTTCTCTTGGAGCTAAAACACCAGCTTCAGCAGTGAATGGTGTGGGAAGGGCTAGGTCAAGGGAGCAAGTGGGAATGCCAGAGATTGTTCCTGATTTACAAACGTCTGAACACGTGATCTTAGAAGAGTGATTGTTGTGGCAAAGTTCTGCTTTGAATATATGTCATAGTATTACATTTACAAAATCAGAGGCAAGACAAGAGAATATCACAAAAAAACCCTTCAGATATTACACTCAGTAATTTAAAAGTACTTTTCAATGATTCACTAGGAGGAAATTTTTTTTTTAAAGTACTAAAGGTAGTCAGGACTTTGAAGCTGAAAAGGAAATAAGGTATTATCTATTTTAATCACCTCATTTTAAAGAAGAGAAAACTGAGAAGCAGGGAAAATAAGTAATTTGTGTAATATTCTATAGTTTACCTAGACCTAAAGAAATTTATATAGCTAATCTGGGAAATCCAGAACTGAAACCCAACTTTCTTAACAATGAATTCAGTATTCTTTCCATTGTGCTGAATCAAAGTGTATTTAAATTATACCAATGATGCTTCTTTGTTTATTCACTTATTTGTTTATTTATTTTTTGCTAGTTTTTTCTTTCTTTCTTTCTTTCTTTCTTTCTTTCTTTCTTTCTTTCTTTCTTTCTTTCTTTCTTTCTTTCTTTCTTTCTTTTTTTTGTTTCAGAGCTGGAAGCAAGATGGTTTAGTGACTTAGCCCTTCTTAGCACCTATGCTGTGACGGACTGTGTAGTTACTCATGTTGCCCATCTTTTAAAAGTGGAAAGCACTGCAGGAAAACACCTGTGATTTTGTGAACTACAGAAGCATCTGACTGACCAAATTTACACTTTTTGGTACCAAGAAAATGTAATGACTCATGGAATAAATAATTCAGTGGTAAACCAATTAGTGAATCAGTAGAATTACAGGGGAAACTTTGCTTCCCCACAAGGGTCAAATGAGTCTATTTTAAGCCACTTTTCCAAATCAAGAGAAAACATGCATATTTAAAAATGATTCCAATAGGGAAAAATCATTTTTGAATGTTTTCTTCCTTCAGGAATATAAGACTTGAAATTTCTGATTTGTTCCCTTTTAAGTATAAAATGGAACAGATCAAATTTTACGCTTGTAAATATTATGATGAACTTCTGATTATGGATGTTGAATCTGGATTCTATTACTATTTTAAAGTGATAGGATGGTAATAGCCAATGAATGTGTTAAATTGTCTACACTTTCCAGGAAATCTATGGAAAATAAAAATATATATTCTCACTGTTATACCAACTTAGGCCTTTTGAAATTTGTACTAGAAAATATATTTGTTTTACCTTTGAAAAAAATCATGTAAGTCTTCAGTTGATATTTGGCTTTATTGATTTCCAATACAACAATGAGTTCACACTGTAAGGAAAAAAATCTCAAAATATAGAAACCACATTTTATATCCTTATAGGAATGTAAATGTAAGCGCAAATGAAGAAATGCATCTATTTTTTAAGAGCTTAGAATCATCAGAAGTGTTATACATGTAGAAGATACATGTGATAAAGAAGTTTGGTTATGATCAAAATAGTAGAAAAATTTTATAGATAAAATGTCTCTCAAGAACATATCTTTTTGATATTTCTCATGGTATACAATGGATTGTATTGTGAATAGCATTTGTCTATAAATTCAAGGTATTATGAGTACTCTATAGAACATCTTCATGCTAGAAACATAATTCATATGACAGTTTTTAAAGAACTAATTTGTATGACAGTGAATTTTATTAATAAAGGAAATATCCATTAGTTGACTACTACAGTAAAAACTTCAGAATGTTTGTGTAATGAAGAAGGACTCTTCTTTTCAGTATATATTAATTGCACTACATAGGTATGCTGTAAATTTTGTTACTCATGTTATAAAAATTCTAGATTCCATTGCTTTTGGCATCTGTTTCTTTTCAGGAACTAAAAGTCAATTTATAGTTTGTTTGCTGTTCTATTTGTACTGTGTTCCTGATTTTGTGTTTTTCTAAATTAAAAGATCAAACCCACCACTTTCAATATGCTGTTTTCTGTTTAAACTTTTGAGTTACAGTCAGGAACTGTTGTTGGACTGCATAGTTTTCAAAAGTTTTTGGTACATTTCTGACTTTAGAAATCTGGGATAGGAATCCCTTTCCATATGCATATAGACTATTTTTTGAGCTTCTTCAAAACATGTTTCAGTGGGTTCTTGAATGTTCCTGATGATAGTCTCTCTTGTCGAACTGTCAATGTTAATCTGAAAAGTGAAATTACATGTACAGCGTAAGTAAGCATTGTTGAAAAAAGGCACATATAATAGAAAGACTTAATTTATTTCCTGCTCTCCTTTTCAGTGGAATAGGGTAATTTTCTTTGTAGTATTATTGGCATCTAGGAAGATATATAAAAAATAAGCATCGTGCTTTTTAAAAGTAAATATCCACTTCCACATCCAAGAGGAACAAAAAATAAAATGATAAGGCTCAAGACGAGGGAAGTCTCTGAAACCATGGCTTGTTCCGGAGGATGTAAGTGGTTTTTTAGTAGCAGTCTACAAACCAGGGAGTTTATAAGACAAATGTCTCATTTTAAAAAAAGAGAAGTTGGTGCTATTTTAAAATTTATTTTCCTTTAATGGTCACAAATGTTGCTTTAACTGAGTATGCTCTGAAATGGGAAGAAAATGAAGAGAACTGGATAAACAGAGGAGAGAAGTGGCTATTTCAATAAACCAAGTATTTTCCAGACAAGAGTTTTGGGGAATGTGTCAATAACATGGGCTTGCCCTGCATGATAGAAATCTCATGCACTATCCTCTCTCTTCCCTTACAGGACTTTTTAGTTCTCATTGCCCAACAACGCAGGATTTCCGCATGTCTCTTCATGGTATGTACAGTTCCTGCTGGCAAGGCCAATGCTTTTGCCACAGACTCCTTTTTTCTTTTAAGTCTCCTAGAAAATAAGATAATTTAATGGGGAGAAGCTTTGGAACCAGTAGATCTGATTTTGAATCCTAACTTTCCCACTTGACGGCTGTGCAACACTGGACAAGTTCTCAGAGTCTCAGGTTTGTTATCTGCAAAATAAGGTCAGCTATACTGAATTTATGGCATTTTCAAAGATACTGGTTGTAAAGTGCCCAACACTTATGGATGCTTGAGAGATATTAGTGCCCTTGCAGGGATGAACTGATTTCCATTCCTGTCACTGTCACGTAGTTACCTCTCTAGGAGACTGTGGCTGGATGTAAATCTTATAAAGCTTCTTTGCCATAGAAACTCTGCTCCACCGTGAGGCAATTTTCTTATAGGTTTCACATGCCATCCAGAATTTAATGTTCTCATCACTGTGCTCCATTTTTAAATATGCTGCATAGATGGCTGGACCATCTAAAAGTGGAGGAGAAATCAGTTTATTTTCATGGATCAAACTCACCAAAAAATCTAAGCAATGCAGTTTAAAAAAAGTCTGATTAAAACCTCACAAATTATTTAACAAGTATTTTACATCTATCTCTATATATCAGTTTTCATGTGTATCACACACTTAGAGCTAGCATTTGAAGCGTGTTTTGACAATGCTGATCACTGGTGAGGTCATCCCTTTATTATGAGTCACTCAGAATAAAATGCCCACCAATGTAGATGGGTCTAGGACAGATAGGACAGGAGACATGAGAAGAACCTAGGAAAAAGACTTGAAGCTGCTTAGGGGGACAGGGCTCTCATCATGAAGCTGACATGAAAAATGTAAGATCTCATACCAAATGGTAGGGTAAGAGCAGCGCTGCAAATGTAAACTTCTTGGTCAAGGTTGGGAGAAAAATATCCAAGCCATGGAAGAGTGATATTCCAATCAGTTTGTACACCCTGGAGTGTTTCTTAATGTTCAATCAGAGCAGAACACAGACAGATGAAAAATTTAACTTTATATTCATGGTTTATGTTTCAAGCCAGATAAAAGGGAGAAAGCGAGGAATAAAAATTCAAACGGGATACTAGAAACTGTCTCAGAATCTAGTACAGGATAGGGATTATGTGCAGCGTGACCATCAAATGACACTTGATGTGAGGTTCGTATCTCCAGTTCTGAACTTAAAGGGCCTTTCTGAAGCACCTAGATAAGGATAAACATAGGAGGAGCTTTTCCAATTGAGACACTACCTTATATTTGAAGAAGAGGGTTAGGAGAGCTCTCACAAATATAGCATATTAATTGGAATCTTTGGGAGGACCAAGTATTCTTAAGGTTCAAGATATTAAATTTTGGGGGGACTAGAAAGTCTCTTGGTATATCTGAGGAATTGGAATGCTAAATGAGAAAACAATAATGTAACTTTCGATTAATGTTACTAGAAATGTTTTTGTAGGCACACTGGATAATGACCACTTGGCATAGGATATTTTGTTTATCAGAAGCTGTGCATAGTTTAGTACAACTTGATGAATTTGGAGATAAGTATACACTCAAGGAACCGTCACCACAATCAATGCCATAAGTATATCTATCACCTCCAAAAACACAGGATTTTTATTAACAGTATCTTGGTCAGTATCATTTACTGTTACGAGAAATAATAGTAGATATAACTCTTGGTCAGTATCATTTACTGTTATGAGAAATAATGGAATGGAAATGATGAGTAAGATCATATTTTCCTGGATCTTCATCTAAGAGATCATATCAAGTTTTCTAGCACTAGAAAGCCAGGCTCCTTCACAGCTTGGCTTTGTTAGCAGTGATAAAGGAACAAAGATAACAAATTATTTTGTCTTCAAGAAAAAGAATGCAAATAGAAGTAGATCTCTTCTAAGGAGGCACTGGAGTTGGGGAAAGCTGAATATAAATATTGTATCCTAGAAATACTCAGAATTGGAGCATGGCATTATTATTATCATGTGAGCAAATGCAGCCTTCAGGACATGGTGTGAGAGATGGTTCAACAAGGACATAACATGAGATGAGTTAAGAGGACAGATGAGGTGGAGGCATTATATAAACATAACATAGAAAATGATATAGCTTAGATATTCCTATCCAACGTGAGGGGCATTTCAAACAAGAAGTTTATTTTCAGACTGAAGTGACTCTAAGTTGTGTGTTGTCTCACATACGCACAGAAAGGTGGGAATGGAGAACACTGATGCAGGAATTGGTACTCCTATTAGAGAGATAGCTGAATCGTGGGCAAACCAAAAAACAAACACATGAACGAGTGAATCAGAACAAAAGGCTGTTGGTGGCTTAACAAGTAAAGTTGGAAGCCAATATTTAAATAGTTTGTACTTAGCTATGGAACAAAAAAAAAAAATGAGAGGCCAGATAAAAATCTGTGGATCATGGAATGTCAGTCACACAGTCTACTTGGATGGGCCGAGTGGGTGAGTAGGTAGGGGCAGGAAAATGATCTGGAGGCAATATTAGATTCCAAGCTAGTGTTCTGAATTTGTGTTTATGTTTAGCCTAATTGTACAGTAAAATGTGTATAGATTATCATTTTAGAACCAACTGTATCTGTGTCTGGTTTCTTTCATTTCCTTCCCGATAGATTGGAAGAAGTATCCTTGCTTCTTTTTGGCTGGCCAAATGGTTCTACTGTTCTTGACGTACCAAAGTCTTTTGCTAATGAAGCCATATATGCATTGCTTTGTTTGTCTGTCTGTCTGTCTGTCTATCTTTTTTTCTGTCTTCACAATCTATTTCTTCTATCTATCTGTCTCTCCACACATAAATACACAGATCATAGATCCCAAGTTGTAGTATTGTATATATACTGCATGGATATATGGTATTCTATATATACCGCTTAGATATATAGTATTCTATATATACTATTAAAATATGATATATTTCAGATACTTGATGTGGCAGATTGTAGTATTATTCCTCAGTTATTTCCTGATCTTCGTGTCAGGGGATTATACTTCCATGTCCCGTTTATATCAGGGTTGGCCATTGAACTTTTGTTAGGCAATGAAATATGTGCAGGAGTGCCATGGACATGTTCAAGCAGAAGGTTTTAGAACAATCATGTGGTTCAGTTTCCCATGTCTCACAGCCACCAAAAGAAGAGCATATTCTAGAAAAGAGCTACTCCTTTAGCCTGAAGGTTGGAATGAATGCATGGAATAGAACTGGAGCTGACCCTAGCTATTGTGTATCGTGAAAAAGAAGTGAATCTTTATTACTGTAAATCACAAGGATTTTATGTCACTTGTTACTGTGTGATAACTAACGAAAGCTGGACTACTTGAGCCTGTCTGATATTTCAGATATAACTCTAGTGTACACAATGAGTAGACTCATGTCATTGGCGTATTTGACAGAATTCCGTCTTCATCAGGCTAATTTTTGTCTCAGTATGCTGCAAGTTACTCAAGCTAGCGGCTGACAGTGCATTTGTGTAAAAATGTTCCAGGAATCTTAGTAACTATTAAAGTCACAACTGAATTGCTCAGTTTAGAATTTCTATTGATTCACACAACAAGTGAATTACAAGGTGGAAAAGCCTTTTCTAAATCAGGCGATGTAGGCTGTCCTGAAGTTTTAAATGATACTAATTCCAGAACATTTATGCTCAAGAGATTCTACTTGAGCAGAGTGAATAAGGGATAAACAACAGAATTGCTCATTTAAATTGGAAGGATGAAAGAAATGGCTTATGTCATACACAGTGTGTACTTTTTCCTTAAAGAGTGAGAGTGGTGCCTGGGGGAATCTCTAGCCTGTTCTTCTAAAGCTTGTCACTAAAATTAGTATTTCTATGACACACAAGGTGACACATGCCAGTGTTCTTGATGCAGAAGGGAAACGTGGGCTTTCTCATGGCTGAGTCAGAACAGTGGCCCATCTATTCCAGAATGATATTTTTCTGTAAGACTGCAAGGCTTACATCAGGCAGGAGATCCCAAAGGTGTGCTATGTTGTGGCACCATTAGAAATGCCTCTAAACCAATTTAAAATACATTTTATTTTCAATCTGTACCACTGGGGATCATGCATTTCATAATTCTACAATAATCCGTGTGGAGTTTTACAGTGAATTTTTCAGTTTTATTAAAATTCTCTGTTATGGCTTCTATGCTGTTAATAATTTCTGATTTTTCTCCTTCCTTGTCATTGTTATTAATATTATTAATACTATAAATACAGCTTAAAGAACTGTGGACCATTTTTAATGCAGAAAACGTCTAGTAAAGCAATAAGCCCTGTTAACAATTTGGTATATTTCCTTTCATTCTTTTAATCATTTTTTCATGACTAATTGCCTACCTAGCTAGAATTCATTAATCTGTACAAACACAGGTACACGCTGGAATGATCTTATCGGCATTATCATAGGAAAGCAATTGTGTATCATTCTTATTCTTTCATAGCTAATAGCACATAGCAAATACTTTCTCCTTTTTACTTGAAATGATCATGCAATAGTCTATTGATGGGTAAGGCCATAATATATTTAGCCTCCCAATTATTATTGAAATTTAGATCGTTTCCCCTTTTCTTGGTTATAAGTTATCCTACATTGAATATTTTGGCTTATAAATCTTTGAATATCTATTTTCTTAGAGAAAAGAATTGACTTAAAGTAGTAGAATTTTTAGATTGAAGATGCAATGGTTTTTGGAGACTCTTGATATATATTGTAAAATTGCTTTCAGAAGGATTTCATTATTTTTCATTCCCAGTGGCAGTGTTGACTTACTCCACCCTCTTCACTCGAATGTGGCGAAATCAGTAACTTGTAATTGTTCAAATATGCAGTTGTAAAATATTAATGCTTAAACCGTTTTTCATTTTTACTGACCATTTCTTTTTTTCCTGTGAATTCTAAATCATTTGTCTGTTTTTTCTTTGCATTGCTAGTATCTCTTTAATACACTAAAGACACTATCTCTGTTCTCTTTATTGCATTACCTTCTGTTCTCCTTTTACATATTATTTTTGTTTGCGATTTTTTAGATATATTTGTAAACCATCAAATCTAAAGAAGCCTTGATTCATCTATCCGATCCCGCTTTCAATTTTCTCTGTCATTTTATTAGAGAAAACCCTTTAAAACAAAAATCTAGCCACAACCCTTCCCCGCTCAACAATTCCCATTGCCCCAGTGACAAAGGTCAGCCCTCTTTGCTGTGGTTTCCTTTTATTCCGGCGAACTCTTAGAGGATTAGGACTGCAGCTTATACATCTTCATGCACCCAGTGCCTCAACACTGCCTGCTACTGGACACACGAATGCCAGTTTGCGGGTACTGGACACACGAATGCCAGTTTGCGGGTACTGAACACACGAATGCCAGTTTGCGGGTACTGGACACACGAATGCCAGTTTGCGGGTACTGAACACACGAATGCCAGTTTGGCCTTTTGGATTCCTCATGTTTCTATGTTTCAAAATGACTCTGTGGCTCCTGAAAAGTGAAGAAGCAGACCCTAATTATTCAATATCTAAGAAGCACTAAAGACCATAGGATTACATTGGATATGCTATTACTTTTTGCTTTTCTGAAAGCAACACCAAAAAAAAAAGAAAAAATGTACCAATGTAGCAGTGATGTCTATACCAGGCCAGGTTTTTTTCCCTTTGCAAAGTGAAGAAGAGCCCGAGAAGTTAAAGAAGACAAAAAGTGCTAAGTGGGAAGGGCAGAGGCAGGCAGTGCAGGTCACGTGAGGGCTGATGAAGGGAACCATGGCAACAGCAGGAGGTAGCAGAGACTGGAATAGTGACAGTGTAGGAACCTGCCGATCACGCTGAGCAGCAAAGGAGCTTGCACAGGTGAAAACAGTGAAGAGAATCACTCTGCCTTTGGGATCCGGACGTACACAGGGAGCAACGGTGACCATCAGTAACTTCTGCTGCCGACTTCGCACCGTGATGCCGATGAAGATGCGCCAGCCCACGCAGATGGATCACCATACGGAGCAGCCTTCGTTGTCTTTGGCAGGAGGGCAACCCTACACTAACTGACTGGCATTTCTAAGGTTGTCTGCATGGGATTGTGATAATTTAGAAAGGGTGGAAAATAGTGCATTCAAGGATGATTTTGATCCAAAGATTGAAGCGAACTCTGTGATTTGGAGCACTTGCTTATCTGGAATGGCTTCATGTCTGCTCTGTGCGTGTGTTGGGGCGACCTGAACAAGCCAGAAAAAAATGCACAGCTGTGGTTTTTCATTTGAAATAATAGCTTCAGATTTTAAACGGACACTCAACACTGCCCAGTTATCCAGTGATCCTTCCATAGTATTGTGGCTCTCTCAATCTGCAGAAACTGCTTCACACCTTCTCCCTTGTTACATTAAAACATACGAACACATCCTCTTCTCAGCAGTCTATGGAGACCTGGCCTCAGACTTCAGTGAGAGCACAGATTAATCGGATGGATATTCACTGTCTTCTTTCCAGCAAATGACCAGAGTACTTCCATCTGCATTCCTTTATAACCTCCCTCCTGAGAGGCAAGTTTCCCTGTTCTTTTTCGGGATGGCTAAACAATTTTCTTCTGGTTCCCTTCTACTTTTGTTTTTTCTATCACTTCACGTTCCTCTATTCTTCTTATAATCCTCTCCACTCTCTTCTGTCGTCAGTTTCTTCCTCATGAATAGTTGACGTCATCATACAAATATGTGGCTGTATTTCCCAAGTGTAACTAGTAACAACGACTGACTCAAACTCCCGCTGTTGACCTCATTTTCGCTTTCAGTCGCTGCTCTTTTCTCTGCAGACCTCCACAGCAAAACTTTCGTAAATGATTCCCTATCCTGTGTCTCACTTCTGTTTCTACCTGTCTCCACGACACCCGTGAAACTGCTCTTGTTGAGGCACGGTTGACTTTCATATTGCCGTGTCTAGAGGCCACTGTTCCTCGCCTCACCTGATTTCTCAGCCTGTTGACAATTTGCAGCTTCCTTCCTGAAACACTCCCTTCTTTGGCTTCCACGATAATGTGCAATTTGGGTCATTCTTTCTTCACTTTTCCATCCACTTCGCTGACCTCTCTGCTTACCTGGACTTGGAAGTAGTACACACCTAAATTTCATCTCTGGGTGTGTTTTCCTTTGTCTGAACTCTGCCCCTCAGTGGTCTCATGGCCCTATGGCTTTCATTAGCATTTACGTGCAAATTCTCCCAGCCTTGTCTTCTTCACTGAGTTCCAATTTTACCTGAATTATTGCAGCAGCCTTCTAGCTAGTCTTTCTACTTTACTTCCTCAGGAGAGAATCAGGGGGATCTTTTAAAAGTACATTTAATCTTGCTACTTTGCAATTTAAGGTTATTCATGTGGCCTATGGGGCCCTGTGCTTCTGTCATGTTGAGCTGCTTTTGATTATGTGAACACGCTGCCCTCACTCATCTCTCAGGGCCTTTTGAACACGGTTTCCCTCTGCTTGGGCCACTCTGCCCACAGACTCTAGCATGGCTGCTTCTCATCATTCAGCTCTTTGCTCAAAGTTTACCCCTTCTGACAGTCCTTCTCTAAGTATCCAATTAAATTACACTCTTGTGCCTGCCTTTCTTTTTCATATCACCTGGTTTTATTTTCTTCAAAGCACGAATCCCTTTGCAGAGTTATTTATTCACTTGTTTGCTTGTCTGTCTCCTCCCTCTAGAGGGAGCACACCAGCTGAGCACGTTGACTGCTTGTGCCCCTTTCACCCCAGTGTCCCCGGTGCTGGGACCCTCTGCCAGGCACAGGGCAGGATTGAATGGGTCATCCAAGGCAGTTAGTGGTGGTTTTACTAACTTTCTTGTTATTTATAGGAAGCATAATGTACTCAAATATCAACAGGCAATCCCTATTCTCAACTTTTGTGATTTAGTCAATAAATGTAAGTATGAATCTTCTAGCTCAATTTTTTCTGGCATTATAGATTTTGATTTTTTTTCAGTCCTTGGAGTTTAGGTGATTGTAGTTCCCCATGTTATTTCAGATGCTTTTTTTTTTTTTTTTTTTTTTTTTTTGGTATCTTTTCTAGTTCTACTGTATCTCTACTGATGTTAAGCCATTAGAAATACCCGCAGGATTTTTTTTTTTTTTTCCCCAGTTTTCACCCTAGGAATGCCTGAAACTTTAACCGTATTTTTGGGTGTAGAGCCATAGTTTGAGTCAACACCATTCAAATAAAAAAATCTTAGGTTTCTCTTAGATAGTTTTATGGGAAGATGACTAACAGCTCAGACAAACTTTCCTGGCTGGTCTAAAAACTTCTCACTAATTCTGTGCCCATTTGAAAATTAGTTATTTCCTTAGAACTTAGATGTTTGGAAACTTGGAGAAGTTTCTGTGACCTGTATACTTGGGAATTTTCAGGGTGCTTTCTGCCTAATTCACTGTGAAGAGTTCTTAATGATACTGGTTTTCGTACCAAATCCTGAGGAATGTTTCACACTACATTTCTTCAGTGAAAGGCATGCCTATTTATCTTTATTTTGCTCACTTCTTCTAAACCATCTTTCTGTCTTTAAAATGCTGCTGCTCAGGCCCCATATGCAACCTTCCATGAAACTTTTTGTCAAAGGCTACCATTTGTAACAAGTTTGTTTTGTCTTCGGAATTCCATTCAGGGTGTTACTAGATGTCGCTTTAATCACTATTTTCTACTTTACCTTAATGTGCCAAAAATGATAGCCTTCCTTGTTTTCTTCTAGGGGGTTTTCAGTTTTCAAAAATATCTTTTTTTGTGTATGGTATTGTTATGAGCCCGTGGATTTTTTTTTTTCCTAAGCACACTGCCAGATGCTTAAAGAGTACTTAATACATATTTATTGAATGAATATTGAACACATACACTCTTTAAAAAAAAAAACTTTTACATTTGAAAAATCATTTGTGAATAATGTATCCTTAAATAGCATATCTTGAATGCGTCTAAGTTGCTAACATTCTTAATTTCTAACTAACGTTTGGATTTTGCCATAGTTCTGTTCTCAAACTGATGGTTTTCTTGGATCTCACTTTCCCACCAAGATGTCGAATTTAATTATATTTTGATGACTATGACTTAATGGCTCCCCAACAAACATCTCTAAACCAATTCCTGTTCATCTATTGACACCCTGGCTGATTTATTTCTTTTTCATGTGTGTTTCTTAGCTACATATTCTTAGAAATAATGTTTTAATCTATGTAAAAATATGCATCTGCGTATCTCAGCTAAAGAATGCATTTTACTAATGTCCTTGGTTAAGGTAAACACATTTTTATCCTTTGGCACATTTAATATTTTTATTCTTAGTTTTATCTTATTGGCTGGATGATTCATAGAATGGTTTGTTTTATCAGTTAACTATGTGATTATTAAATTTTTACATAAACTTCATAGTATATGATTTCTGGAAAGGCTCTTACCCTATTTTTGCTGGCTTTTATAAAAGGCAGTGTGATGTTTCCCTATTCTCACCTTTGCTAGAGCGTTTTCTTATTCTCATGACACTAGATTTATACATTGCTGATTCTAGCAAGGCAGATGACCACTCGAAATCCTTGCCAAATAATTAAGCCTATTCACTTTGCTTATGAGGCTTCTAGGATTGGCACAGAAGATTACATAATATGGCTTGGAGTTTTGATCTTTTCTCGCTAATTTTTTTTTTGTATTTATTCATTGAACACTTATTACATGCTCATTAGCTACAAAGCACTTTTTCAGTTTCTCAGGGATTTGAAAGGTAAATGAGAGGCAAGCTGTGCTCTCAAGGAATTTACAGTCTAGTGAGAAAGCTACTATATAAAAAATCCAGTACACAAAGTAGCTACAATTAAAAGCAGAGTAAATGTTAACACTAACAAAATAGGAGACAAAGGAAAAATGTCAAAGCAGTTTCCTGGAGAAAGTGGCACTGGAATTTGACTTTCAAAGATGAACAGAGTAAGTGGAGTTGAAAAGGACTTTGAACAAAAGCCTGGACCAGAAGAATCACAGATGTGCAAGTAGAAAATGAAGTGACGGTCACATTGGTGGAGGGCGTGTTGTGTGAAGGGGCATAGCTGAGACAAGTTTTAGAAAATGTTTTGGGTTAGGGTGTAGAGAGTACCAGATACCGTGGTTTTGGACTTGTTGGTAGGCAGCAGACAAAAAAGAATGCTATTCAAAGACATGTACTTTATTACTCTTAAAAGAAACTGCCGATCACTGTGTGCCTAATCTATATTAGGCATTGAGCTAGATGTTTTGTATCTCACCTGCACAATAAAGCTGAAAGGATACGTGATATTACTCCCATTTTGCAGATGAAGAGTATGAAACTCCAAGAAAGAGATCAATCTATCAAGGTTGCTAAATGCGGATTACAAAGGATTGGGACAAAGATTTACCATATAGTTAACTGAATATACGCCTTTGTCTCTTCATCTCATTTCAGTGCTCTAAAATTGACCCAGAAGATGTTTGTTTTAAATTCTCATTCATGCTGGCAAATCGCATTATAAACTATGGGGGAATACCTGAAAAGTGAAATGCACTGGTGATTGCATCAAAGAAAGAAACTATGGCCCCAAATGCCCATTGGAAAGGCATGCTACAAAAAAGGAGAGCTCAGGTGGCGACCCGAGCCTGTAGAGGTAGATCTAGCCCTAGGGGTGGGGCTGAAGTAAGTACCAGAATCGTTGATCAATGTGTTTCAGTAAGAGTAGCCAAGGATCTACACCTATTGCCATTGCTCTGTAGGCTGGGCAGTGACAACTGAGTCAGAAGGAGAAGATAGTGAGCATGGCAACCCCCAAGGAGGAACAGAAGGCACCTTGCCCAGAAGAGCCACTGGTACACCCCACGAGTTAAAGTACAGCTCGCTCTCCTTCATAGTCTATAGTTCTAAACAGATGAAATATTCACAGAGAGGCTAAAATGAGATCTTAAATAAAGAGGTAGGTCTATAGGCAGAAATTAACAGGCATTGAGGGGAACCAAGTCCACTTAAAAAATTACCAAATTCAACAGGAGAATTTTCTGTGACTACACTCTACATTTTTTTTCTGTACCTATCTCCTGGTTTTATCATTTTCTACAACCTGCCAGTATTACTGACCCCAAACGCAATTGACTATTCTCTTGAATGCACCTCCTGCTTTATTTTTACTGCATGAGCCCTGACTTTGCTGATATTATCATCTATTGCTGATATCTCTAATTTATACCATGTGAATGTCGATATTTACCTACAGCTATATACAGAACCATGTATAGTCCCACGTAAATCAAACACCGAAAATGTTGTCACAAACTTTGGGGAGGAGTTTTAGAACATCAAGACTCAAACTTACTCTTACTTTTGAAGGCAGCAAGACCAGCTAGTTAAAAGTGTTTGAAGCCATGGTATGTGTTACTATTTAAGCGTATTTTCCAAGGGGTTTTGAGCATATACTTGTGAAGAATAAATACTCACAGTGACTAATCTGGTTTTAATTAACACTAGAGAAAATAATAGTGGTTGACACAACAAACTATTTTCAGGTTTTCTTTTTTTAAACGTGTCAGTTGCCAGTTAGAAGGCTGTGAAAAGAACAGCATACGTTCATCATCTGGCACCCTCACCTTTACCTCAAAGAATGAAACTCGCTAGTTATTCAAAGATGACATACGCACAATACTCACATTTTGTAGCCATTAATTTTTCAAAAGACTGGGCCCACTGTAACACTTCCTCCAAAGTAAGCCTTTGAAAAGAAACAAAAAGCACCGTTTGGGGTAAATATTCTCAAGGTTTTTGTTGAACTAAATAAAATTGTATTATCTTGAAAACGACACCAAAATATATTCACATTCCATTTGTGTGTTGTTTTGGTTGGAAAGTTATCTTCCTATGATATTTTACATGTTATCTTTCCTATTTAAATTGTTTAAATGATAAAAATTATGAAAATAGTATAGACTTGAAAATATAGTTGAATAAGTGCTATACCGAACCATAGGCCTATAATCTCCCTATTAACAAATTACCACTATTAGTACTTTGATGTGGGTTTTAAAAGTTTTTTTTGTGTTTGTATTTGTGTATTTGTTATATTTGTGTTTGTGTGTTTTTAATCAAGGCGTAATCACACTCTTTAATGTGGGTATGTATACTTTGTGTGTGTATACTCTCACTTAGCATTGTATGCCGTCACAATTGTCTTCGTTTATAGTGTTATAATTTATAATTACAAATATATAATCATTGATAGTCATATTGCTTGTAGTGATGGTGAAATACGCTACAAGCAATAGTGGGCATTCCACAGTTCACTTAATAGTTCTCAAACAGCATATTGATTTTCTCTCATTTTTCACTTTTAAAACTCAAATGTAGCTCACTTGTGTTTAAGGCTTGCCGTGGCCACATGGTTAGAGTAATTCAAGGACACTAGCAGAAGTAGAATCAAAGTTGGTTAAAAGAGGCACATTTTTAAGGTTTTTGGTACAAATTGCCAAATGGCTTTTTAAAAGGTTATGTGCTGTTTGCTGTTGCAAACAGCCAAGGGTTTACCTATTTATCTATTAGAATTTTAGAGTTAATCCACAAAACCTATTTGCATGCACTCACGTAATATAATTAGTAACCCTAAAGCTAATATTTTCTCAGTTTCTTATTTTCTAGAATTATTTTTCTGTCGGTTTTAATTTTTATTAAGGTGTATTATGTCAAGTTACATTTGACTTAAACGGTATCAATGAAGCCATTTACCATTTAGAAAATAGTTGTGAAAGATTCTGGAATTCTGTTCATTTTGCTGAGCTTCATGAGGTGAACTGGCAAATGACCGTATTCTTAAATACAAATAACTTTATTCACTGTGGAATACTATGCAGCCATGAAAAGGAACCAGATCACCTCCTTTGCAGGGACATGGCTGGAGCTGGAAGCCTGTACCCTCAGCAAACTAATGCAGAAACAGAAAACCAAATGCTGCATGTTCTCACTTATAAGTGGGAGCTGAATGCTGAGAACATATGGACACATAGGGGAGAACAATACACACTGGGGCCTGTTGTAGGGTGGGGTGTGGGAGGAGGGAGGGCATCAGGAATAATTAATGCTGGCCGATGGCTCTCTGGGTGCCGTTATCAGAATGGCTTGAAACACCTTTTCTCCGGATACAGGTCCTCCTTTGTGTTCCCTCCATTCTCCTGGGCAGGTGGGCAGTGGATACCACGCAGATACGAAAGCATTTTAAGACAGCACAATGGATGCTGGGCTTAATAACCTAGGTGATGCGGTGATCTGTGCAGCAAGCCTTCATGACGTGCATTGGCCTGTGTGACAAACCTGCACATCTGCACATGTAACTCCTGAACTCAAAAGTTGGAAAAAAAAAAAGAAAAAAAAGAAATAGCCAAAAGGTTTATTGCCATTCAATTTGTGGTGCGTTCTTAATCGTCCTACTTTCAACAATGAGATAATTGAAGATGGCTATAGACAGATGCAGGCACTGTCCATTGGCTATACCTGTTCGAGTCAGCCTGAAAATTAGTGCTTCAGGAACAGCCATTAGCATTAGCACGCTGCTAACACCGTGGAGGAGGATTAGTGAAAGCGATTAAAAGCATCCTAGAACATGGAAAAACATTGGCAGTCTTTAAAAGGGCAAAGATCTTTTGTTTTCCAAAAAATCAGATGAATCCTGCCAGTTTTGGATGGGCTGCTTGCATCACTACGGAGGCTTAACAGTGTACTGTGCTAAGATTGCTTTCAAAAAACATTTCCATGAAATGCTATCTGAGTCATTGCTATTTTGTTAGAACTTTAGAAAAAGTAACCTAAAATAACCTTTTCAATCTAGTGAAATGGAAAGAGCTAGGCAAGGTTTATTGCGTGCCTGTTCGTTCTAATCATTCCTATTATATAGAGAAGAATAAAATCTACAGCACGAGCGAAGAGTCATCGATGTGTTGGGTTAGCTTAAAATTCTGTGTCGATAATTGTTGGTAAGAGAATTATTCTGTCTCTAAGACTCATGAGATTTATGGGGAGAGATTATTGGAGTAATTATGGTTGGGAGTAAAGATGGGAAATAGAATTTTGTTTTTAACTGAACCCCATTTTTGCTTTTAGTTTTTTTCTGAGGATCTCACAAGTTTAATGCTGGCCTTTGGCCATCCAGGTGCCTTTATTAGAATTATTTGAAATGCCTTTTTTCCTGATAGAAGTTCTCCTTTGTGTTCCCTCCATTCTTCTGGGCAGATGGGCAGTGGATACCAACACGGATGTGAAAGTACTTTGAGATACCGTGATGTTGCAGACAAAGGAATGAAGAAGGTTTAGAGTCTGTGAGACGCCCAGGTTCTAATGCCAGTGCTGTACTTAATTGTTCTTGGTCTTGCTTAAAAGCTCCAAACCCCAATTTTATTGTCTATAAAACGGGGGAAAATAACGTCTGTCTCACAGAGTTATCATGAAAATTAAATTAGGTCATGAATGCCAAGCACCTATGAAATAACTTTTATCTGTGAAATAACTGTTACCTGGCAGCTTTCCATTAATATGATTTTTGTGTTTTTGGTCTTCCCCCTTTCTCACAGTGAGTCTATAAGGCAGATAGAAGAAATGTAAGCTCTGATAGTGAGATTCTGTGGGAATCATTAGAAGAAAGAAGAGCTGTCCCTTAATTTGCAGGTTGTATCTTTGTCCTCGGATATACCTGTGTAGTGCAGTAGCTTTCACTGGTCATTTGAAATGCTGAACTTTGGGTCTTACTCTCCACCCTGCCCACCATGGCAGCGTCCTTCCCCTTCTCCCTGTCACACAGCAGCGTGTAAGCCTTTTTGGACATTTTGGTACTTTAGTGAAAGCATGCCAGGGGCTCTGACCATGCAGAAAGGTGTGGCCAGAACTGAGGGCTGCACATGGCTTAGGTTAGGCACTCATGGTTAGTCTAACAGGGGTTCTCAACTCTGGGATTCGTTGAGGTGAGCAACTCCCATACAATGGTCTATTCCTCTTCTCAGGCATTATTCTTTTCACTGTTCCTGTCCAAATGGCTACATTTTGAGTTATGGCAAAGTATGGAGGAAGAGACGTGGGAGTTTAGTAAACAGTTGATTCCTTTTTCAGTCTCACCTTCTTTATCTAGGGATGAAGCTTTCTGGCACTTCATATGTGGAGGGTTGGAACCAAGAAAATATTTTGGACTAAAGAATCTCATTTTAACACAAACAATATTCTTTGTTTTTAAAAAAGAACAGAGACTATTCATAATAGATTCTAAAGCATTTAACCTGCTGGATTCTCAAGTGTAAAACACAAATAATGAAAACAGAATCTTAGTAACACATGACTGCTCTTCTGGTGAAGTGACTCATGTAAATGCAAATTTTACTTTCGGAACAAAATATGTTATAATAGTTTTATAAGTATATACCTACTTATCATCTGATAAATGTGCCTTACAATTACCATAGAAACTTAAATGCTACTTACTTTGAAGGGGGCCTCTTAGATTCGTCTCTGCGCATCTTACAGAGCCAACAAATCTGACTGCTCATTTTTCTAAGGAAATATAGTACATATTTGTATAATTTAGTCATTTAAAATAATTATGTGTTAGAGTCAGTTTTTAAGGAATGTACAGTATTATAAATAATTAAAAAAATAAGGATGGGTTCTTGAAGTTACTGGAATACAGTCAGTGGGAGAGTAGAGAGGAAAATAAAATGAGTCATTTTTCATAAATATTTTGTAAAAATATAGGTGCTTAGATTTGTAAATGACTTGACTTAACTGGCCTAACTATTTATCAAACAGTTAGGTTTAAAAAACATCAGTCTTTGGAAAAAGATCTTTTCATTTAGAGGCTGTTAATAATGAATTCACCAATTCCCAAGGCTTTTCTTTGGTGACAATTCTTATTTTTATTTTTCTGAGACAGGGTCTCACACTTTCACCCAGGTTGGAGTGCAGTGGCGTGATCATGGCTCACTGCAGTCTTCACATCCCTGGTCTTAGGTGACCCTCCCACCTCAGCCTCCCGAGTAGCTGGGACTACAGGCATGTGCCACCATGTCTAGCTAACTGGTGTGTTTTTTGGTAGAGAAGGGGTTTCACCACATTGCCCAGGTTGGTCTCGAACTCCTGGGCCCAAGCAGCTTGCCTACTTCAGCTTCCCAAACTGCTGGGATTACAGGCATGAGCCCCCGTGCCCAGCCCCAATTCTTATTTTTAGAAAGTTCCCTCAATATATTAAAAAAGAATTAGCCTCATTTTAACTGGACAAGTGAAATAGTGCAAACAGCCAAATAAAAAACTGCCTTCTGAGTGAGTTCTAAGAAGGGTGTTGCTTACCTGGTTTTATCTACTCTGAGCTCAGGGACTCTGACTTTAAAATCCAGTTAGAGTTTATTCATCCCAGACACGTTTATGTAACAATACATGTTATAGAAGGTTTTTCACTCAGGACTTCCAGAAAACAACTCACAGATTTGTTAAGAGTTATTATATCCACATTTTAAAGCTGGAAATGGTTTGCTAAACATATATACACACACATAAAATGAATTATTAAGGATAAATTATTCTTAATGAGGATAATTATTAAGGATATATGAATTTTTATATCAGTCTTTATGGTTCATTGAAAACGTCTGTTGAGTACTTGTTATCTGCCAATTTCTGGCTGCCTGTGATCCGTAAACAGCTTGTCTCTCGTCTTCCTGTCCTCACTGACAAGCAATTAAAATACACGTGGTGAGCTAGGGCTAGTGGTTGATGCCCGTAATGCCAGCACTTTGGGAGGCAAAGGGGGAGGATTACTTGAGCCCAGGAGTTCTAGAAGAGCCTGGGCGACATGGTGAAATTCTGTCTCTACAAAAATAAAAAACATGAGCTGGTTATGTTGACTGGTGCCTGTAGTCCCAGCTGCTTGGGAGGCTGTGGTGGGAGAATCTCTTGAGCCCAGGAGATGGAGGCTGTAGTAAGCTGTGATTCTACCTCTATGCTGTAGTCTGGGTGACAGAGTGAGACCCTGTGTCAAAAACAAAAAATCCCCAAAATGTGATGGGAACTTAGATACAGGAAGTGCAGGGGTCCTGAATGCCCTCAGAAAGGGAACCTAACTAGGCTTGAGGGGTTAGCGAAGGCAGCCCAGTCAAACAATATCTGAGCTGGCACCAGCGGGTTACACAAGAGTGCGCTGAGGGAAGGAGGGACAACTTAAGAAGAGAATCAGGGGCACTGAGTCATGTCCCACTGAGGACATAAAAGGAATTTAGGCTGAGCGCTGCGGCTCAGGCCTGTAATCCCAACACTTTGCAAGGCTGAGGCAGGAGGATCTCCTGAGCCCACGAGTTTGAGACCAGCCTGGGCAGCATAGAGAGACCCTGTCTCTACAAGACAAACAAACACACAAAAAAATTAGCTGGGCATGGTTGTGTGCACTTGTAGTCCCAGCTACTCAGGAGGCTGAGGTGGGAGGATCACTTGAGCTCGGGGGGTTGAGGCTGCAGTGTGCCGTAATCATACCATTGCCCTCCAGCCTGGGTGACAGAGCTGTCTCAAAAAAAGAAAAAAGGATTTATATTACACGAATTTACAGTGTGGCAGACAGAGTGAGAGAGAGAGCTGACAGGCTTAGAGAGTTAGGATTGAATCAGTAATCATGTTTAAAAATGTTCACTGCAGCAAGAAAGCGGTGGGAGAATTTGTAATGCTAGGCAGAGGCGGAGCATGTTAAGCCATCCAGGCTGTAGATTTCATAGTAAGGAGCTGGGAAATCACTGCAGGATTTAAAATTCAGAACAGACATGATAAGATTTGAAACAGGTTTGTGAGTAGAATAAATTGCTTTGCGGCAAGAGTGGCATCAGGGAGACCAGTTAGGGGGTGACTGCAGGAGTTCAGGTGAGGAATGGCTAGGAAGATGGCAGTGGAGATGATGGGAAGGAGAGACATTTTAGACATTTTGGAGGAGGAACTATTAGAATTTGTTGACCCATTGGATATGGAAGGTGAGACAGAAAGAGAAGAAATTGACTATTTTCATAAAACTTATAAGAGGAGCAAAAAAAAAAAAAAAAGAGATGGTCTAGGAAGAGAATGTGAACTATGAAAAGCAGACAGCCCAATATAAGTTCCTGAACACAAACATTTAAGAGAAAGACTGTGAAAAAGAAGTTTGTGCCAGAATAACACAGTATCACTGAAACCAAGGAATGAGTTTGTTGAAAAGGAAAGAGTGGCCAATTGAGTGTTAAAAGCCGTGAAGAGCTTAAGAGGGCAAAGGATCAAAAACTGTCACAGTTGTTCACAGGATGCTTGTTAATGACCTTGCTGAGAGTGGTTTCCGCAGAGCAGGGAGGATAGAAACAAGAAGGAAGAAAGCAAGAGAAAATAAAGGGTTGGAGATAAGAGCATATGGGCAATGTCGTCTGATGGGCTTCATTTTCTATGTGGGTCTCTGCTGTAAGTGAGGAGGACCAAGACACAAGAAAGTGACACGTATCTACGGGAAGGAACACAGTGGAAGGGGAATAGGTCAATTCGTATTAGGACTCTTCCCGTTGCAAACACAGATTAACATTACTTAAGCAAAAGGGAGAGTTTATTAAAGGGATATGTTTGTGTGTATAGCTAGGTTCTAGATGACCTTAAATAGGAGACTAAAGATGTTAGATTATTTTTTAGTAAAAGTAATCCACAGAAATCTTTAAATAGCAGTGTGATGAAAATAAAAACCTTTTTCTAGAAAGATAACTCTGCCTGAAAATGATTAACACTGAAATGTTACATTGACTGGCTGTCAATAGCTGGTCCAATGTGTAATTGGACCTTGAACTACATTTGTTCAAGTTTCACGATTCCTTATCTCTGTGATCACCCATATAATCTAGTTACACAATGACTCGAAGCTTATCTTCTAAGTAAAAGGATGGGAAAAAATTTACTTCCTTCATACGTCTTCTCTGTAAGTATAATTAGTCATCTCTGTCTTCTACTGACAATTGACCTCTTCCTTACCCTGTATTTTTAACGATAGTTTTTCTCTCCCACTGCCTTCTCACTTGATTTGTTGGAGCTGTGTGTACATATTTTCAGACCTTTTTTGTGTGGTGATTCCTGTAACTCAAATGTACGTCTATTAATAGGTTATCATATTTTCTTTTATAAATTTAATGAAATTGGCAAAAGCAGAACGGTCTTAGTGTGCAGCACTCACTACGGGCAGAAGTACAATGAAGGTAAAGTAATTTCTGGATGTTGCACCAGAGCTTAGGGGGTTCCCACAGCTCCTGTGAGTTGACAGAGTACATTCAAATCATTCTGGGGGTTGAAGCCAGACAGACATGTGCCTGAGGCCAGGCTCTTATTAGCTGTGTGACCTTGGGCATATTAATGAAACCTCAGATGCTCATTTTGGCGGAAGAACTCACTTCCTTTTCCTTTTTTCTAAAATAGAACTATAAAGATTAGAAAAATAACATGTATGCAAAAATTTTCTTTCTTCATATTTGATTTTCCTTCAGCTACTTGCGTAATGCCACTCTGGAAATAGTTCCTGAGTTCTTTTGTACGTACCAGGAAACACATATTCTGTTAGACTGCATTTTTTCCTCTTTTTAAATTTCATCTCAGAGCTCACAAGTTTTCCCCATTAACTTTATTCATTCTTCAACATGTCAACATATAATCTGCAAATCCTCCTTCTCTGAATTTTTGCTGTTCCCGTGTTTCTATATTTCTGTCGTTCACACATTCTATCAGTGGCCGAGTCCCAGCTTTAGAATTAGTTGGGTCTACAACAGTGATTCCCAGACATCTGAGTGTGTGAATGTATCATGCTGATGGATTGGGGCTCCCAGGGAACATAGGGATGCTTGGGTGTTACAGAAAAAGGGACAAGAAGACAGCCCAGCCACAGCTTCCCTTTAAATCCAGTTACTCAGCTTGTTCTCTCTATGGAGATGCCTGGTCCAAAAGGAGAGAGAGGCCGAGACCCACCCAGACTTCCCTTGCCAAGTGTGGAGCCAAGTGCGGCTTCCTTCACGTGGTGAAAAGGCTACTTTTTAGTAATTCCAGTCAAGACTCTTTGTAGACTAATAGCAGCCCTGTGCTCAGCTACATGACTGATTCAGTGGAAGTTCCTTGGTCAAAGCCACTTAATAGGTGACATTGAAAATGAAGTAATACATATATAATGTTATTTACGTTTCTGACTTATCTACTGCTACTAGACTTCAAGTTCCCGAACTTGTTACATTAGAATGTGATTTGATAATTACATATAAGCAGTTGTTTATATGTTGGTTAGCATTCTAAATTATGGAATACAAATAGATATGTCATAAAAGCATCAATGATTAAATCTGCAAATTTATTAAATTATGGAATACAAATAGATATGTCATAAAAACATCAATGATTAAATTGCAGAAAATATTTAGTGACAGAATTGTGTACGAGATGTGTTATGCACAGAACAAATAGACCATACTAAGTTCTCTGCTGTTCCTGTCCTTTAGGAAATGGGACTGGAGACTGGACACTGTCCCAGTGACTGGAGTTCTGCTCCAGTGCCCAGAGCACCAGGGTGTCTTCCCACCTGTATTCTAAGATTTCTAGAACTGAAAGTCTATCCACTTGTCTGTGTTTCTTTCTATTGATTACACTGGATTCACAAACAACATGTACCAGGCCTTTGTGGAATATCACAGAACCCCCCACCCCGCATCCTTATAATGCTCTCCACATTGAAACTAAGAGACAAATTCATGAATATTTAACCCAGCTTCAGGGAAGAAAAGTCAGATTGACCACCTGAGTTTATTATCTCTTCCAATGAAAGCACTAATAATATTATAGTAAAGGAACATGCAAGACTTAAACATGAAGGAAAAAGGAGATAAAACAATGAGAAAAAAAAATGACAAAATATTCCGAAGATCAAAGGCAGAAGTAGAAATTAAAATTCTCATACCTCTAAAATGAGAAGAGAAAAGGCAGCCTTGGAATATCATCTGACAAAATTAGAAAATATAATCCACAGTTTGAGGATGAGTAATTTGCAAAATAACCAGTGGTTTATAAAGAAGTATCTGTAATCCTGTATTCAACAATATTTATCATTAAATAATACATCTCAATCGACAGTTTAATAGCACCAATATAGAGTGGCAGAATGAAATCCTCTCACATTTACAATTGACAACTTCTAAAGAAATATTTTGGTAATTCCATAAAGGGTACATCCTAAGTTTTTTTTACAAAAGTAATGTTCTTTAGGGTAAGATTTCATTAAAACATCCTATTGATAAATTTATTTTGTTTATTAGCTAAATCCAGCCAAGGTCATCTTTAGTTATACCCTTCAAAATAGTCAACACTGATAAAAATAAAAATTAATGACTGGATGCAGTGGCTCATGCCTGTAATCCCAGCACTTTGGGAGGCTGAGGTGGTGGATCATGACGTCAGGAGTTCGAGAGCACCTTGACCAACATGGTGAAACCCTGTCTGTACTGAAAATACAAAAATTAGCTGGGCATGGTGGTGCCCGCCTGTAATCCCAGCTACTCAGGAGGCTGAGGCAGGAGAATAGCTTGAACCCGGGAGGTGGCTGTTGCGGTGAGCCAAGGTGGTGCTATTATACTCCAGCCTGGGCGACAGAGTGAGACTCCATCTCAACAAAAAAATAAAAATAAAAAAAAATAATTTCAAATATTTTATAGGACTATAAATCTACTTTGGAAAAAAGAGTATTCCCAGTGAAAGAGTGATCTAAATTGGCATGACATAGAACTGATTTAAATTGTGGGTAAACTTACCAAGCTTCAAAGAAACAGTGATCATTTTTTTCTCATGTTGGTGGTATAATAAGTGGAAACATTCCATTGACCTAAAAATAAAATAATAGCAAAATCAAACAAAAACAAAAAGATTATTGTGTGCTTCCTGGAGAATGCGTATTTGGCAAGGATGTCTATAAATACTCTTAAGTTTTAAGTAAATAATTTTTCCACCTCATAAATTCTGGATTATGGTTATTCCCATTTTTTATTAACTCTTTATCTAAAACTGTGTTAATTTCATGGATTATTATAAAAATTTCTATACTACTTTAATTTGTATTTTACCATTGCTTTTTCTTTAAATAATCTGTATTTATCTTAACATTGTGTATTAATTTGCTTATCTTCTTTATTTTTCAATACTCTCTTGGTAAAACTAGTGTGTGCTTTCACAATCTAAGCATAGAGTGTTTAGAACAAGTTTATGTCTCCATAGTGATTTTGCCTACTGTTTTCTCCTGATCATTATTTGAAAGAAATACATTTCATTGATAGAATCTAATACTCAGAGTGATTATAAATGCATTGATAATGGATTGAGTTGTATTAGTAGTATGCCAGAAATAGATTTGTTTCCTCCATTATTTAAATGAAATCTTAAAGTGTTATAAAATAAATAAATTTTCTTAAAGCAGTTCTGTCTACATATACTTGCATTTAAATATGTTTCTTTATGATACAGCATGTTACATAAAATTTAGTAAAATTTGGAGCAATTTACATTTTAGCAATATTTTTTTACCACAGCGCACAAATTTCTTATCCTTTAAAAAATGCAAGAAATTTGTACATAGTCGTGCTTAAGCATAACATAAAAGAACTCTGTAAAATAAAGATTAACAATATTTCAGATAAACCTTATAATCACACCTGGGTTCAGTACCACTAATAAAGTAATGGAACTAATAATTTGGTAATGCATGATTTTTAAAACAATTCAGAAATGTCTGATTTTATAATATGTTTTAATCTAAACATATAAAATGGAAAACATTTAAAATGAACACATACACAAAAACCATATAAAATAAAATAATGTACTTTAAAACTGTAGTATTTCCTCTGTTGCCCAATTCAGAAGATTCATTTATATAGTGACTGTAAGTTTTGTTTGAACTATAGAAAGCCAGGCCAAAGAATATGTGTTTGTTAGTTTGTTTTCTTCTTAGAAAAACTAACACTCCCAGCCGTCCCCCTGTTGAAATCAGCATCCATTTAGTCATTTCTATCAAACCAATAGTCTTATATTTATCAACTATTTTATAGAATCTGATACTTACAAATGTAGCCTGTCGAACAGTCCACCATGCTAAAGTTTATCTCCTCTTTGTTATAATTCGTTTGAAATCAGGTTCTGAAATTTTATGAGACACCCAGCATTTTATTTTTCCCAGCATTAAAGGATTTTGCTGTCTCTATAATTACCGTCGATGGCACTCTGGCCTCAGTATGAATGTCCTGTTTTTACACACACGTATCTATGCAAAGAGAGGTTTTGTTGAATATGGAAAGTAGTGCTGTAGGACTCCAGTGTATTACTGATAAAGAGGTTTTATCTAACATTATCAGAGCATCCGAAGTGATCAGATGATTGGAAGCAGCAGCTCCACTAAATATCAAAGTAATACTCAAACTTTTTTTTCCAAAATAATATTTCTAGTTTTCGAAAATGTATAAAGTAAAATTCCCTTTTAAAAAAGACAGAACTGAGAACAAGCACGTATGACATCACTGCAAGCACACGTTATCAAATAGTTGAGAACTATTAAAATCAATCTGTCTGTAATAGTCAGATGACTGGGGACTTTTCACAACTGAAGCACCTAAAAAGGTTTCTTTTCTAGTTACGCCTCTCTGGTTCCTTCAACTGGTCCTCTATAGCAGTTCTGGACTCCATTGTTTACACTTTGTGAATAGGCCTTCAAAATCTGAATTGAACACAGTGCTTGAGATGAAGTCTGATGAATACAGAATATGGTAAGATTATGAATGTCCTTGCCTGGATCTACTGCAGTTCTGTGGGGGGTGGGGGGGGGCAGGGAGCGGGGGCGGGGAACAGAGTGGTGGGAGTTGAGAAATGCTGGAATAAAACAGCAGTAAAGAAGCTCAAAATGTGGTTGATGGAGTGTTTCTTAAAATGCTTAGGAGCCCAATGAGACAGAAGATTAACTTTACTTTTCTTTAATAGTTTTGAGATTCAAACTCAAGGAAATTGAATTTATCAAACCTGATGGATAAGTTTGGGACTAGAAAAGGAAAGTCAACTGTGGAAAGTCAGAAGCTGTATAGATGTGGCAATGATGTAGGAAGTAAAGGGCAGGTGTGTGCCATAGTTGGGGAGGATCTGGGTTGTTTGTGGATAGCACTCATTTCACTGGTTGCTAGTTGTGCAAATTCTTCCCAACCTCAGGACATTTGGGATGCTGGATCTCTTCAGGAAATCTTCAGTGTCGTAGTCAAGGCTTTCCCTCACCCCGAATAATTCATTTTTGGGGATTCAGGAATGTTTGCTCTTTCTTGGTTTGGATGCAAGGAGCTGGCAGAAGATTCTGGAAATAACACCCTGTGCGGGTGTCAGTTTCAAAGCTTGCTTAATGGAGTCAAACATGAGAATCTCCCTGCAGAGTAAAACTTAAGTGTCAACAGGGACTGAGAAACAAAAAAATCATAGAGTGAAGAGTTAACAGCCTGAGTAGGTGGAAATTCCTGGAGGGATTCAAGAGAAAGGTATAGATATTTGTGACAGATTTCTAAACATTTTTTTGTTTCTCTGAAAAAGGGCAGTTCAAGTTCGGTTTATGGAATCAGAGCAATATAATGCTTTGTATGGCGCCTGGGTGGATCCGACTAATTCAGAGCTGGCGGGTTAGGGCAGGTAACAGGATTAAGCTTTCGTCGGTGCAGCCTGGGAGTGCCCTTTCCATTGGAAGGCTGTCCTTCTGATTAACTGGTCTGCTTACTCTAGAGCACTTTCACTGTATTTCAATTTCAGCCAACATAAGTCTAAATTAACACAAGTTTGAATGTGCACAATTAAAAAAATTTAATATTGTTATGTTATAAATTCGAAATGAACTTTATAAGAACATGTAGTATTAGAAATTATGAATTTAGAATTTGCCATTTCTATCTTTTACAAAGAGGGGAGAGATATAATTCCTGGCTAATGTTGCTGATGGCAGCTTAAGAAATAAGGCTCCTATTTTCAGTGCATCCTATTTGTACTATTTAGTTGTTGCCATTTGTTCAGAGGGTGGCACTTTCTGACATATTCTGGAAGCAAGATAAACTCTAGGACACTGGAGTGAATTCTCTGGTGAAATGTATCCAGTAGGCAGCAGTTTGTGCCAATGTTTGGAAGAAGACTGGGGTCTGCTCCTGCTTTCCATCAGCTCTGATCTGTCCCTCTTAGCCTTTCAGCTCTGTCCTCTCAGCCTTCATTATCTTCCCTGCTTTTTCGCAGAGCATCCTCTGTCTTCATAGATTCAGTGTCCACATCTTGGAGTGGATGACTCAGAGACTTGGCCTGTCACCTGTCCTCTCTGGCTTGTTGCCAATTAGAAACAATCTAACTTTAGCTTTTGATTTGTGTGAACACAAAATATACTGACAACAAAAATGAGAAACAGGTTACTGAACATTCAATATTACGGTTAGCACAAAATAAACCTCAGTAGCAAGTAAAGTTAGTTACTGATTCTGTCTGCATTTATTCAGATGACTTGCTTTAAAGATGCCTTTAATTCTAATCATCGTCCTGTTAGGCTGTAAAGTTTAGTCACTAACTCCCAATCATTCTGAGTTTCCTCTTGGTAGCCGCTGCAAATCCATTCTCTTGGCCCTCCCAGGAAGTCAGCAATGCTCTTAGGTTTCGGATCTCCAACGTGTAATTGAAAACAAACAGTGGTCCTACTTGGTTTTATTTTCTCCTGAGCACTTGGTGGGTTATCCTGTCCTTCCTGACTGAATTCTGGGGAATCCATTCAAATCTTATTGTTTCCTCCAGTGTATATAGGGTAACATTAACATAGGTAGGAAAGTGTTCTTTTTCCTGGAGTAAAAAATGGAGACAGTCGGCAGTTGTTTAATTTGCACTGAGATGAGTCTATTAGCAGTTTTGCACTTTCACATTGTTTGATCTGTAAAATTCTCTAAGGATGGGGTTAAGGGCATGTCCCTTTGAAGAAGATTTGCTTTGGCTCTGTCAGACAGTCCAGGCACTTCCCCAACCCAGGGCTGCTTTGTTATTTTCTTAGCTTGGGTCTCCTGGGCCACACAGGTAGGGTAAATTTAAATTATAGACCTGGTATTATGCTGAAATAGACATGTTTCCCTGTCATCAGTTTTTGTAGGTGACTTGTTTTTTTCTGTCTGCTCTTTCACTGATGGTGTAGCAGTTCAGGAGCTCCTGGCTCAAGTGAGGACAGCCTTTGATTTTGTTTTCTGGCTTGCAACAACTCTTAAAAGCCAGATCTCTAGGTTACTGAGATTAGCAAATGCTGAACTCAGCTAAACTTTAAATACTAGTTTATCATGCTGATTTAGGATTCCCTATTTTTTTTTCTTGATTTTTCTTAGTTTTTGCAAGCTTGCCTATGCATTTAAATGGGGTTATTTGTTATATATTTTTCTAGTATTTCTGGATGTCTGGTAGAGAGATTTTCAAGATACGTCTTGTCTGCCATGCTTGAGGTATCGTTTTATATGAGATAATGTTGTATACTCATTTTTAGATAAAAGTAGATGAATTAAAATATCAAGGAAATTGGGACTTGAGTACTTCCTTGTTATCACAGATGGAAAGCAACATTACTTGCCTCTGTAGATGAGGAATGCTTTTAACATGCAAGGGCCACTGATGTGCAATTGCCAAGCCAAGGCCTATTTCCAATCTCCTAATCAACTCACTATCTTGTATTCTTTAGGTTAGCCTGTCCTGTTCTGCCATGTGCAAAGTATCTAAGTTTTCTACTACAGAAGGGCAGAACAGACGTCCTTGTGCCACATTTCCTGGTTTTTTTCCTATCACAGAAATTAAAATGTTTTTTCTATAGATCACTATTTAAATACTTTTTGTCTTAATCTTGAAAGAAATCTACCCCCCCGGACAATGGTGAATGGAGATGAATGGCCCCATCCCACCCATTCATGGAAACTTATGTGGTGGTTAGTGACTCAAGGAAGAAGATGGCTAGGGAGTGAATCAGAGGCAAGGAAAATCTGAAAAGAAATAGGTACCTCAGTCAGCTGTTAGGAGAGACCTAAAACAACACAGAGCTCAGAATTAGCCTCCTCCCTTCTTTACCAAAGGAATCTCCCGCTCTTCTCGGTCATGCTTCTAATGCATATATGGACATAGCATTTAGACTGATGTAGTAGATGCTCCATAAATATTTGAAGAATGAATGGATATAGTTTTTTTCCCAGCAAGATTTATCCAAACTACAAATGACCCTTAATGCTCATTTTAACCAATTTTTACTTAGATAAAAATTATGGAGTGAAGTTTGGGAAGGATTATATTATATAGGTTTCCCATATCTCCTACTTTCCTAAGAAATAGTTCTGCCTTTTTATCACCTATAATTTGTGTAGTGGTTAATGATATATATCTGGAAATACTTTGTAAGTATAATTTACACAAACATATATCTTTATGAGGCATGCAAATTTAAACAATGGTGTCCTTGTGACTCAGTTAAATAAGGAACTAGAATAAAATACAAGACAAATATTTGCCTTTAGGATTATGACACTATATCATAAAACCTCTGAAGGACATGATAATGCAAATAAGATCAGATAAAACAAATTCAGTTTTGTAGAAAAGGCAAAGAATTAAAAAAATTGCAATCTCAGAAGCTTCAGAAACCTACTTTTATATGCTTTCCTCCATAAAAAAGTGTTTTTTCATTCCCCCTCAAGTTTGAATATTTCAGGAGTTGCCTTAAGAACTTTAAAACTAGTGCATCAAATACATGCTATTTGCAGATGTGGAAAATACTTTCTTAAACATTTTTACATAAAGAAAAGTAATTCTGCCCAAAGAAAATAACATCCAAAGGAAAATGAAGAATGATTGGTGTTACAGGAAACATAATCCCAGAGGCCTGGAACTGCTTAAGGCGTTCTGAATGTACAGCATGTGATCAATAGAGATTATGCACGTGATTTTTATAGATGAAGCCGAGCAAAGGGGCAGGATGGGAAGAACAAGGGGGACCAAGACACAAGAAGAATGACTTTTGTTTGAAAAAGAAAATGTCAGGGCATTAAAAACAAATACCAATATTCCCCCCAAACGTTTTCAGACACTACAGAAAATAATATGTAGTAAACTGTAAAACTTATTTTGACTCTTTAAAAAATTTCCAAACAGGCCGGGCGCGGTGGCTCAAGCCTGTAATCCCAGCACTTTGGGAGGCCGAGGCGGGTGGATCACGAGGTCAGGAGATCGAGACCATCCTGGTCAACATGGTGAAACCCCGTCTCTACTAAAAATACAAAAAATCAGCTGGGCGTGGTGGCGCGTGCCTGTAATCCCAGCTACTCAGGAGGCTGAGGCAGGAGAATTGCCTGAACCCAGGAGGCGGAGGTTGCGGTGAGCCGAGATCGCGCCATTGCACTCCAGCCTGGGTAACAAGAGCGAAACTCCGTCCCAAAAAAAAAAAAAAAAAAAAAAAAAAAAAATCTAAACAAAGGAACTTAGGAAAAATGTCATTCTAGTTATATTTTCCCCAAGATCAGTCGGAATTTATTTTCCAAGTGAGCAGGCAGAAAGTAAACAGAAATGTGAAATTTGTAGTGATTGTTTCCTTTCCTTGTAACTGTTGGCAAATAGCTTTGTGAAGGCAACTTTTCTAATAAGGAAGGTATTTTTACATTTAAATGTTGGTTTTCTGTGTAGGAAGTGGAAGGGCTTGTTTCAGAGACTGCCTCTCCAACCCCATTTTAAAGTAGAAGTTTTATCATGGACATTTAGAGGTTAAAGGAAATTTAGAAAATCTAGTTCAAAGCTTTCATTTAATTGAAGAAAGACATTGATCTCTTGTGCGTTGCCCTGAGCCACACAGTAGCTGAGACATAGCTGAGAAAAAAACCCAGGCTGCCTAACCCCTGCGTTCTGTGCTTTAAAAACTCAGGCTGACTGGGTATGGTGGCTCACGGCTGTAATCCCACCACTTTGGGAGGCCAAGACGGGTGGATCACGAGGTCAGGAGATTGAGACCATCCTGGCCAATATGGTGAAACCACGTCTCTACTAAAAATACAAAAATTAGCCAGGTGTGATGGCATGTACCTGTAGTCCCAGCTACTCAGGAGGCTGAGGCAGGAGAGTCGCTTGAATCCAGGAGACGGAGGTTGCAGTGAGCTGAGATCGTGCCACTGCACTCCAGCCTGGGATGCAGAGTGAGACTCCATCTCAAAAATAAACCAAAAAGCAACCCAGGCCGCCTAACCCCTGCACTCGGTGTACTTTAATGTCTCTCGTTTATTTTCCAGCTTACTTGTGGTTGAAAATTGAACAATTGTGTATATCTTACATTCTTATCTCAGTTTAGAGAATAATGGCCTGGAGTTTTCAGGCCCATGTGTCTATGTATCTGTCTCCTCTTCTGCTTTCTTTACAAGAAAGACATGTGACAAGATGGTGTGGTTTCATGGCTTCTCCCCGATTCTTGCATTGTTTTATTCATTGTAATTTATTCCATATATAAACTGTTATTAACACGGTTTCTATTGAGTTGAGTAAATGGAATGTTATGCTTCTGAATCTAATTTTTCTGCCTCAGATGATGCAATTTGAGCATCTTTAAAGATACAATATATGCTGCCTAATTATAATGAAATATCTGACAGAATATAAAGGATGATGATTATCATTGAAAATGATTTATTTTACAAAAGAATTTCATAAGCATGCCTTTAGTTAATTCCTCTAGTTTAAATTTCTGAAATTCAGTTTATGTCCAGGATTCAAGCACATGACATAAAGCAAAATGCATTGGCTTTATGCATTTTATGAATTTGCTCTATGCATTTTATGAATTTTCTGCATGTGTTTTATGCATATTGAATTTGATGATAAGTAAGAAACACCCAAACTTTTCTAAACAAAGAAGTTTAGCAGCTCAAAACACTTGTTATATCTAGTAATATAAGCAATAACATCATAATATAGTTCTTAATATTTTATTTTCACTTTCTGCCAAGGCTCAGGGAAATATTTAAATTGCTTATGTGCATGTCTATAAATACGCCGGAGAATCAAATATGCCTGAGAAAAAGGGGTCAAAAAAGTATTGTGAAACAATGGTAACTAAGGAATATTCCACTTAGATCTGTTTCAAGTCAAGCAGTGTTTCAAAGGGACCATGTGGCTTTATTTTTAGGCTGCAGTTCATTGATTCAGGCTGTCACTTCTGCTAACTGGCATAGTTACTCTTAGCCTACAGATGTTTCATTGGGCCTAAATAATGAGAAATTAAACATTTTATCTGTCATTCTGGAAAAAATAAACTGATTACTCCATTGAGAAGAGCTTGCCGAGGGTCAAACCACAGGCAAAATTATTTGAAGATACTGAGATTCACACTGTCCACACACATGGGGATTCCGTTGGCCCATCAGTGATGGATTAGTCAATAAAAATGCAGCCAAAATTTTGGAGGCCATACTTGAAATGGGAATGTGAGGATTAGAAGACCTTCCAGGTACAATCAGTGTAGTGAATTAATTAGTAGTTACCTTGGTCTCTGAGGGGTTGAGACATGAGACTATCAAATGGCAACAGCCCGTGATATAAGCCAGTGGAGCCAAGGGATTGGCAAAAACTCACTGGGAGAGGTTGCTGTGGAGAGAGAGGAAAGACTTCATGGTTGATGAAGACACCACAGTACACACGTTTAGAAGAGTTTAGAACTCAGTAATAAGAGAGACTGGTTTAGCTTCATGTGCATGTGTCATGGCCCACAGTTACACGGGCCAGATTTTGGTTTTAGTACTGCATTGCCCCATCTTAAAATTCTTGATTTTGAAACAAAGGACCTTTCATTTTCATTTTGCCTTGGGCATCACAAATTATTGAGCTGGTTTTGCTGAAAGGGGACGTAAGCTAAGGGATAGATACCAGAAGGCAAATTTTGTGTACATTTTAATTTGGGATGTGAAAAATTTTATTCTGCATTAAAGGGTTTAGAGGAAATGCGTTCAAATAATACTCTTAACATTATGGTTGGATAAAATATCATGAGGGCATTTGACCGCGAAGTTGCAGTGAGTGGAGAGGCATTGACGTTGTTGCTGATGGTGATGTTGCTGGGTGAATAAAGGACAGCATTGAGATTCACAGGGTCAGAGTAATGAGGCGGTGGGGGAGGCAGTGTCAGGGCTGGGATCTCAGAGGGCTACTGCACAGCAGTAGCAGCCGGGTGAGAAATTTCTAACAAGGGTCCTTAAAGTTGCTTGGACAATTGCAGTTGATCTAATTAGGAGGCTTGAGGATTAAATAGAATTTAGAGAGTTGCGTCCTCCATTACTCACTGGCACTGAAGACAAAGTCACTTAACTTCAAGTGTTCTAGATTACTTATCAGAATGATTTTCCATATTAGCTTTCCTCAATAACAAACAGGTTTAATGTGATAGTATCTGTCAAGTGCTCTGAGTCCCGAAGAAGAGATAGGCTCTTTATCAGTTGGTACAGTAGCCTATTCTTTCAACAGAAATAAGTGAATCTGGAGTCTGTAGGGTTGCCTAGTACGATAAGGTTTGGTAGGGAGTTCAAGTGTTCTGGTTGGTAGTCTATAGGGAAATACATACAGTAGCTCCTCCTCCCCAGAAACACTCTAATATATTACCTAGTTATATTTATTTCCTGACAAAATTGAGGATGAGTTCAGGCACAAGATATTAGGTCTCTCAGATATTGCAGATGGGCACTGTTTAGAGGAGTCATAAAAATGATCGTTTGTAAGCTCTTGGAGCATTGCAAACAATTTAGTTTGACTCCTTAAATTTTCAAATGACAAAATTGAAAGAGAGAAAGGTTGTGATTGGCCCAGGCTTCACAGTCAAGTATGGAGAGACATATCCCGTGACCCCACCTCTCACTGCTGGGTCAGGGCTTTTGTCTGCTCTCACAGGTGTCTTCTAGGTAGTCAGGTTCATTATGGCTGTATTTGAGGAGTTCTGTTTCCTTTTGTGTTTACAGATGTCCCCAACACTATTATGAAGTATTTATTAATCAGAGCAATAATAGTAATAACTACCATTACATAAAGCATGAAATAGGCACAATGAGCTAGGAACTTTGCCTAATCTTTTTAACATCCTTGAGAGGCAGATTCTATTATCTTCATTTTTCAGAAGGGGAAATTGAGACTCAATGTCACATGGCCCTTAACTAGATAAACTTTAGGACGTCTTCAACCTTCCAGTAGTTTTTGGCAATTACTCATCTCTGAACAGACTCCAGAGCATTAGTGGAAGCTCTCTCATTATATCCTCATTGAGCAAAAACTAGGATACTAATTACAAAGATATTTATCTTACAACATTTAGGCTTTGTTATAAGGAGTCATTATGAACCCCATCATAGCTGGTCCCATGTTGGTACCTTAGAGATAATTGATAATTATTTATATATAGGTATGCTACAGCTTTGAATAAGCAGGGGAAAATAAGTGAACTAAAATAAGACTTTTTCTTTGTATCATTTAAATTAATGAATGAAATTTAATTTTACCTTTTTTCCAGTTGATGACATAGAAGACTTAATTTCCTCCTCATGATTAATCTCTCAGTTGGAGAGTATACTCACTCTTACAAAGAATCCAGGTGAGAGGAATGGGGAATTAATAAGAGCTAGGAGGGTACCACTTTTATGGAAATATATCAGTGACATATGTATCTGCCAACTATGGAAGACATACTCAAGCCAAATATTTTATTATAAGAAAGGACAATATTTGAAATCAACTTAAGCAGAGCTGACTAGAAATGAAAGGACACCGAAGGGAAATAAAAGATTTATTTCTAGTTGCACTTGCCCAAGTCATGTGGCATTCAGGCTAAAGGTAAGCAAAAGTCAGCACATATATATTCACCCCTCTGCTGGGAGCAGAGGAGCTCAGAGTAGAAGTCCAAGGAGTGTGGCAGATGCCAGTCGGGAGAAGGTGCTATAACCTGGGTGTCCCCTTTATGCTGCAGCCCTTTGCCCACCCTGTTCAGAGACAGAGAGCATATCCCCTGAAATGAACTTAGGGCCCTACTGTCAACTGCTGTCATTTCCATTAGCAGCAAAGCCCTTAGACTTAATTTACCTAAACTCTTCCTCTATAACATTCTTCCCTTATAACATTCATGGTCTGCTAAGGTTGCCGTAAGCAAAGCAGAGTATAAAATCGCACAAGTTCCTGTTTGACAAATGAAGTACCAGTTTCTTATCTCTCCCCAGGGGCCTCTTATAATGAGAAATTGGCCTTGCGAGTTTTGAAACTTTTCCGTTCACAACCCTCTATGTCTTTTATTATTTTGCCTTTTAAAATTAGCATGCTATTAAAAAAAAATAGAGAAACCAGGCTTTAGAAGCACAACAAAGGCATCTGCTTTGCAGAAACTACTTGTTATTCCCTGTCTCTTGACATTGAATTTTCAGTTGCTGCCAAAGTAGAAAAATATGCAAATACATGACCTGTGTGTTGAATGTGTTTTTATCTTGAGGCTTTTCTGCATATCTAAAGGATAGATGTTTGTTTGTGCCTTTGATTGCTATTTCTCTACAAGACTATTTGTGGATTCCAGAATGTGATATTAACCTAGAAGGCGTGATAATTCTGTAAGGTGATTATACGGTAGCTGGTACCTTGCATTATTCCTTCATCACTGAATCATCAAATAGATTTTATTGTTAATAATGACCATGGTTTGTACACACTGGGTTTTCTAATTTAGGTGGCGATTTGAAATTACAGGAAGAATGAGCCTTTGATTTTATAGGTGCTCCTCATTTGTACCCTAAAGGCCCTCTTGTGTTTATTTTTGCATTGCTGTGCTTTTCACCAGGTACTACATTTGCATGCTGAATCATCTGTCTCCTTCACCAGACTCTAAGCAATTTGAGAACAGGCTGTGTGTCGTCTGTCTTGTTCATTACTGGGTCCTTGGAACAAATTGGTGCATGGCCCTCAGTGGGCACTTAATACGTATTTGTTTAATTGAATCAGTACTTTTAGTATAACTTTTTAAAGTATCTTCAACATGACAGGCATTATAAAGGGTACCTTAAACACAGTTTCTCACATAATCTTCACACCAACCGTATGAAATTGTTATTTCAGTCTTTTATGTTAGAGATAAGGAATCTAAACTTCAGAGGGGGTAAGCAACATACTTACATCTTTCACCTGAGCTGTGTGATTTGGGATTGGGAGTAGGTGACTTCAAAGCACATATCTTTATTTCCTATGCTACACTACTTTGTATATCAGAAGGTAGAGTGATAGAAAAATCACCTTGGATACTGATGGGAACTTGCAAAACGAGAGGTGGGGAAGTTTGTAGATATATTGGCAAAGGAACATTGGCAGAGAGAGTTAGCCCCTTCGAAATTTTCACAGGGAAATTCTCTTCATTGACTGCAAATAATTTGTTGCTCTTTAAACAAATAAACCAGAAAAACCTTGTTTGTTCATTAGTTCTGCGATTTGAATTGATAGAACATTATGCTTGAATGTTGTAATTATAGGTAAGGATGGAATAACCATTACTATTTGATTTAATTGACATTATCAAGCAAATACTTTCTGAGAATGATGTTGAGTGGGATTGAGGGTTGGGGCAGAATGGTGAACACAGGTAGCATTATATTTCACAAGCTTACAGTATAATGAGTAATAAGAGTAATCAAATTACTAGAAAGAGAACATACTGAATATAATCAAAGTGGTACAATCTATAGCAGATATAAAAGGAATAAAATCTTAGATTTGTTTGTGGATATCGGAAGTGTATTTATTACTCAAGACGTAGCAGCGGAAAGGCCCTTGAAAAATGCAGCATTGAACGGTTTTATGTGCGGTCCATTTGAAAATGAATAAAGGCGTGGTCTCTTTCCTGAAGAAAGCCAAGGCTCATTGGTAGAAATGAGTCCTGAGTGGGTATTAATAGGTGAGAGAACTGTGAACTCCAGAAAGCAAGTGATAAATAATTATGCAAGTGGCCAGATGGGGGTCTCATGCCTGTCATCCCAGTACTTCAGCAGGCTCATGTAGGAGGATCACATGAGGCCAGGAGTTTGAGACCAGGCCAACATACTGAAACCCTGTCTCTACTAAACGTACAAAAATTAGCTGGGCATGGTAGCACACACCTGTAATCCTAGCTTTTCGGGAGGCTGAGGTAGGAGAATCACTTAAACCTGGGAGGTGGAGGTTGCAGTGAATCAAGATTGTGCCACTATACTCCAGCCTGCATGACAGAGCAAGACTCCATCTCAAAAAATTAAAAAAGAAAAGAAAAAGAATTATGCAGCATAGTAATATAATATTGAGAAGATCATGTGGGACTTTGCGTTTTGCTAGAGGAGTAGTAAAGACTTCAAATATAGGTGGCCAGCAGTCCATGAGCCTGGGGATTTAGAGTATGTTTATCTGATCCCATAAATGGGTTAAAAGTTTGTTCCAAGAAAGGATCCAAAGGGGCTTGCAGGGGTTCCTAGGAAACTGCTCCAACTGATTTAAGTTTCCGTTTAGTTGACGCAGTTTTCATGAGAAGTCAGAATGCTTTGTATGGACTCCATGAGGTTTGGAAAGGGAAAGCCTTCTTCCCTGAAAAGTGGAGTGGACTGTTGTAGTATTCACCAAAATTGGCAAAGAAAAATCAGGCAGCTTTTGTGTTGAGTTATACTGAAGTCACGTCAGACACTGTGAATAATTAAAACCACTCTCAAGGGAGGTGTGTTTTTCCTTCTTGTAAAGCACATATGACTCTGGCCCAGAAAATGTTTTACTAGTTAAATCTTGCTTCATTTCCCATTTAAGATTTGTCACAGTAAATAATCCTTTCTCAAGTGGCAATATCCTGAACATAAATACAGTGAATGCTGTCTGGATATTAGGCAATCAGTTCCACAGTGGGATCAGTCACTTTTTCCTTAGATGAAAACTATAAAACACAATAAAGTAACACACGTAATTACACAGTAGGAATGTTTCTATGGTGAGGAAGTCCGGAGACGGTTTTGCTAATAGAACGAAAATGGGTTGTTAACTATGTTAATTAGCTGTACTATGGCAACAGCTTTGTCCACAAAGCTGTTTCTCATTTGCCTTGCATGTTTACAGCTCAGTGATATTGGCTATGAAAATACAAATCGTATCAAGATGTATTTCAGTTAAAAAGTATTAGTAAGTCATTTTTAATAGCTTTCATGAGGAGTTATTTACATACCATAAAATCCATTCCTCTTGTAAAAATGGTAAAAATTGATGATTTTATGTGTAAATATATAGTATTTGTGCAACCACCACCACGATCTGATTTTAGAACATACCTATCACTCCCGTAACATCTCACATAGCCACTTGCACTCTCTACCCTCCTTGAGTCCCAGGCAAGCACTAGTCTACTTTCTGTCTCTAAGGATTTGCCTTCGACAGATGAATTTAGGACAGAGGGCAAAATTCAACCTATAAAATTTAATAATAATGGTAACAATTATAATAAATACTCATTTGGTACAGAATACAGTAAGCACTGATCTGTAAGCTTTATATAACTAAATTAGGTCTCATAACAGATCTATAAAATAGATAACTGTGATTATCCCTGCTTTAGAGATTTTCAAAAATTGGGGCATAGAAAGGTTACATATCCAGCAAATAGTAGATTGTGGATTGGGCATTAGAATCCAGGCCATGTGGCTTCAATGTGCATACTCTTACACCCCGAAGTACGCTGTACCACACCCTAGGCATTCACAATCTGCCCAAACAGCCTTTCCATTATAATGAAATGGAAAAACTCTTTGATGATGGAGAGTTTACAACCCTCCTCTCTTAGGATGGCATTATGAAGTAAATTATATTCCTCCTTGACAAGGAAATGTAGATTCAGAAGGGTCCTTGATCTCTGCCAAAGAGAGAATACATTATGCAAGATGAACTGACTCAAAACGTATAACATTATTAGGTTGGACCATATGAAATTGTGTTTTTATAAGGTAAAAATGGTAGCATATGGATAACTTTACGTGGTCAAGCTAATTATCTTTATTCCTATTTAAAGCCAACTTGGGTTGGCTTCTACAACTTGTCTCTTCTTGGTAGATCAAGTAGGCAAATCACTTTATTTCTCTAAAAATTTCTTTAGCCTTCCACACTCTGCCCCTCCCACCTATCCCAGACATCTGGGCAGCCAGACCTGCAGCTTTCACTGCTTCAGGGAAGGATGATACACAGCGTGCAGAGAGCAACAAAAACATACGAGGATGACTGGCTTTCAGAGTTCAAATGCCCAAACCAGAATATAACATGTAAATTTTGAGGGCAAGTAGAATTCTTCCCACCTCTGTTCCCAGATTAAATAAGACTTTTAGGATTAGAGAGATACTAAAAGGAAAGAAAAAAGTCTGAGTAGCAACAAGAAGCTTCTTTCCTGAGAAGATGAGAGCCAGTTTCTAAGCAATGGAATGTAATGGAATGTATTCTTCCTTATAATAATACATGATTCTAAGGAAGGTCCCCCCTCGCTGAGCGGGCACAGCTGGAGAAGCTCGGGCGCTGGGTGCAGCTCCTCCTCGTTTCCGGGAGCCTGTCTGCCCTCCGAGCCCAGGCTCCTCTTCGCCCCACCTGCGCGGAGTGGAGAATATCGTGTCTTCGCTGCAAGGTTCTTTGAACTGACTGCACCAGGACTACAGCATGGTGACCCCTGGAACCCACACATACACCTCCAGATGGCCTCCTGGAGCCAGAAAGTCTGAAAACCGCAAAAGGAGAATAGCGAGCTCCTGCAGTGCCTGATTAACCAACTTTGTGACATTCGACCATTGCTCCTGCCTCTACTGATAAGCCAACCTTGTGACCCCCCCCCCCAACTCCCAGCTTGAAAAAACTGCCCTGAATTGTAACTTTCCACTGCCTACCCCCAACCTATAAATGTGCCCTATTTTCTGGTTAGTACCATGGATCACAGCAAGGTGCCACACTCCTCCCGGAACCACGGGGCTTAAGTAACTGACTTCATAGTAAGTCTAAAGTTTCTGACTGAAAATAAGTCCACTTTAAAAAAAAAGTTTTTTGCACACTTAAATTTGTTAAATTTCACACCTTTATTACTCGAATTACTATTTAAAATTTTTAAATCTTAAAATTCAGCTTTTTTCTTTATTTTTTACATGAAATAAATGTTTCAGGTTTTTATAGACATAGTGCTAAGGGCTGAGGTTTCAATATTTATGAGAAAGATTATATTTATATTTTTATTGTAAGTTATAGGATACTTTATGAAGCACTTAGAGAAATATTTATGGTATTAAGAGTTAAAGTATTTTCAGATCACTTTGACTTTGTTTTAAAAAGTTGTATTATGTGAGGCACTAGATCACACAGATAAATAAGGCACAGTCTACATGTTTATTTACATTTTGCATATTTTTACGACTTTAATCTCTATTTGCAACAATTTAGGCAGGTTTACAGATTAAATAAGTTCTGAATATATATGCTGATAGACGTGAATATAGTGAATAAGACAAAGAGAGAAAGTTGAACTTCGTTAAGCTTGAGTTAAAGAGTCCCCAGGTAAACAAATCCCAAATAAGCAGCATGAATCATGGTCAGTTATGACATCTGGAAGGCCCTGATGTAGAGATAACCAATTTTGGTGTTAGAAAGAGAGGGATCTATATTCCCAACTGAGTCACCAAACTATCCACGATTATTAACAAGTTATTTAATATTATAAATGTTAGTTTCCTGAGGAAAATTATTATAAGGATTAGTAGTAACTAATATTTCTCAAGTACTTAGTAATTGATACACTTCATTAATATTTTGTTGCTGATAATGTTTTCCCATGATAATGCCAACTCATTATATTTACCTTTAAATATTAGTAATCATGGTGATTATTTGAGAACAGTGTTTTCACTTATAATAGAAGGAATATTTTATCTATAGTTACCTTTAGCTTATTACGTGCACGGTTATCAACTCAAGGAGATTGTAATTGAATAGGAAAGAAGATGACTGTTTTTATTTACAGCAATTTTTTGAACCAAGTAGTTGATAATGCTTCCATTGTAACAGGCGTCCCCAAACTATGATCCGCGGGCCGCATGCGGCCCCCTGAGGCCATTTATCCGGCCCCCCCCCCCACCGCACTTCAGGAAGGGGCACCTCTTTCATTGGTGGTCAGTGAGAGGAGCACAGTATGTGGCGGCCCTCCAACGGTCTGAGGGACAGTGAACTGGCCCCCTGTGTAAAAAGTTTGGGGACGCCTGCATTATAAAATGAAGAGATTTTCTGGCTAAAATAGTTATCAAATTATTTTAAATTCATGACTGCTCTTTCTAGTAAGAGAGGAAATTCTCTATTTTCTAAACAAAGAGGGAATTGAAAGTCTTAATAGTAAGACAGAAAACTGAAATTGTGACTCACGCTGGCTAATAATCATATGTTTTCCTGGTTGAGGAGAAAGAAAGAAGCTAGTGTCTGGGATATGATGCCTGCACTGAAACAGAAGATAATGCCTTGGGTCTCTACATGTGGGAAATGTGTATTGACTGAAAACACCTAACCCTCTAATCTGTGTTTTTCAGAGTGATAACCATTAGAAATAGGTCAAACTAGAAAATAACTTTCCAGTGGCATAGGAGACAAGAAGAAAAATTAACTGTCTTGGCCTTGTGCTGCAGATAAAAAAAAAATGAAGCCTCCAATGACAATTTGTAAACATGGTAATAGGATTTAAATTTACATTATCCATGAGCTCCTAAAATTCTCAAGTGGCAAATCAATATAAAAAGTAGTATGAGCTGGCCTAACATCCTTGGGGCACCTGGCAGAAGGCAGGCAATAGATCCCTGGAATGACATCTGTTAACACAAGCTACATACGACTCCTATGGATAAATCCATGTTGAAGACGAGCTTAGTATCCAACATTTACAAACACGCAAGCAAGCAAACCCTCATGAAAAAATACCAAATTAAAAAAGAAGCAAGATTAGATTCCTAAGACCTTCAGCTAATAGAATTGCTGAATAGAAACTATGAAACAAAAATATTTAAACTGAATAATCTATTTTTAAAGAAAGATTCTAAATTTTGAAAAGAACAAAACCGTATTTCAAAAGATTAGGCAGATGTGAAAAAAAACACATGACTTCTGGAGGTGAGAAATATAATAAAAAACAAATTAGTGGACAGGTTAAACAACAGGTTAGCTAAAGGAAGGATTTGTGAGCTAATAGATGGACCTAAGAACATTATTTGAAAAATAGGATGATGATATAACAAGATTAAGTATGTAAGGGAATCTGATGAGAATTTTTTATAACCAACAAAAGGTTAACAAGATTCACTATGTTTAAATCCTGAAGCAGAAATCTCTCTCTCTCTCTCTCTCTCTCTTTATTCATCCATGTGTTTATCTATCTATACATCTGTATTTATATCAGTATATCCACACCTTGATATATCATGAGAAAAATGTAGAATTTTACCAAAGTGAAAGAGAAAAAAAATAGTAATTAGATTTATCTAAAAGATTGCTTTGAAATAATAATTTCAGTTAACACAGTAGCAAAAATAGAAACAAGAAGATGATGGAAAAATTTTTTCAAATACTAAGAGAAAACAACTATACATTCTGTATACATTTAAAGTTCTATACATACTATTTGATTCTCAACTAAAGATTCAAATATATATACTCAAGAAAGAAAATTAGAGCAAGAAGAAGACTGCGATGCCAGAAAGAAATGATGAAAGGAAAATGGTGCATGTAGAGTTTTACATACACAACTATTGTTTGCATGAACAATAATCAGTGATATGAAAAACGTGGAATTAAAATGCTGCCAACAATAATGAGTAGGTTAAGAGGGGTTGGTGAGAATTAAGATGTCCTGTCATCCTTGTAGTGAGAATAAAGTAGGTATTTTAAAAATAAACTTTTTACTTTGCCACGTGTATATTCCTGCCATAGTTTTGTGGGTTGTAAGGGTAAGGAACTCCTGCAACTCAGTAACACAAAAACACAATTTAAAAAGAATTGTTTAATAAATCATGTTGGGAAAACTGGCTCACCATAGGCAGAAAGCTGAAACTGGACCCCTTCCTTACACCGTATATAAAAATTAACTCCAGATGGATTAAAGATTCAAGCATAAGATGTAACACCATAAAAACCCTAGAAGAAAACCTAGGCAATACCATTCAGGACATAGGCGTAGGCAAGGACTTCATGACTAAGACACCAAAAGTAACGGCAACAAAAGCCAAAATAGACAAGTGGGATCTAACTAAACTTCAGAGCTTCTGCACAGCAAAAGAAACCATCATTAGAGTGAACACACAACCAACGGAATGGGAAAATTTTTTTGCAGTCTACCCATCTGACAAGGGCTAATATCCAGAATCTATGGAGAACTTAAACAAATTTTCAAGGGAAAAACAACCCCATCAAAAAGTGGGCAAAAGATATGAACAGACTTTTTTTTGAAAGAAGACATTTATGTGGCCAACAAACATATGAAAAAATGCTCATTATCACTGGTCATTAGGGAAATGCAAATCAAAACCACATTGAGACACCATCTCACGCCAGTTAGAATGGCAGTCATTTAAAAATCTGGAGACAACAGATGCTGGAGAGGATGTGGAGAAATAGGAACACTTTTACACTGTTGGTGGGAGTGTAAATAAGTTCAACCATTGTGGAAGACAGGGTGGCACTTCCTCAAGGATCTAGAAATAGAAATACCATTTGACCCAGCAATCCCATTACTGGGTATATACCTAAAGGATTATAAAACATTCTGTTATAAAGATACATGCACACGTATGTTCATAGCAGCAGTGTTCACAATAGCAAAGACCTGGAAACAACCCAAATGCCCATCGAAGGAAAATGTGGCACATATACACCATGGAATACTCTGCAGCCATAAAAAAGGATGAGTTCATGTCCTTTGCAGTGACATGGATGAATCTGGAAACCATCATTCTCAGCAAACTGCCACAAGAACAGGAAACCAAACACTGCATGTTCTCACTCGTAAGTGGGTGTTGAACAATGAGAACACACGGACACAGAGGGGAGCATCACACACAGGGACCTGCCAGGGGTTGTGGGGGACTGGGGGAGGGATAACATTAGGAGACATACCTAAAGTAGATGGCAGGGGGATGGATGCAGCAAACCACCTGTCATGTGTACCTATGTAACAAATCTGTATACCTATGTAACATGTATACCTATGTAACAAATCTGCACATTCAGCACATTTTCCTCAAACTTTAAGTATGATAAATAAATAAAGAATTGCATAGACGTATTTTCAAAAAAGACATAAAAACATGTAACAGGTATATAAAATGCTACTGAATGTCACTAATTGTCAGGAAAATGTATGTCAAAACCAGAATCTTTTATCATCTCACAACTGTTAGGAGGTTATCGTCAAAGAACCCAAGACTAGTATTGGTGAGGATGTAGAAAAATCAGAACCCTTGCATATTGTTTATGGGAATGCCAAATGATATAGCTACTATGGAAAGCAGTAAAGAGATGCCTCAAAAATTTTTTAAAAAAAGAACTACCATGAGATCTAGAAATCCCACTTTGGGTATTTATCCAAAAAAATTGAAATCAGGATTATAAAGAGATATTTGCATTTCCATATTCATTTCAGCATTATTCACAATGGCCCATAAATAAAAATAACCTAAAGAGTTGGATAAATGAATAAAGCAAATGTAGTATACACATAGGGTGGACAGTTATTCAGCCTTAAACAAGAAGGAAATCCTGCAATATGCAACAAACTGGATGAATCTTAAATTATGTCAAGTGGAGTAAGCCAGTCACATGACAAACACTGCGTGATTCACTTCTATGAGAAATTGTCTCTCTAAAATAGCCAAACTCCTAAAAGCAGAGAATGGTGTGCTGGTTTTCAGAGAGTGAGAGAAGTAAGAAATGGAGTGTTGCTAATCAATGGGGATAAAGTTTCAGTTATACTAGACGAATAAATTTAGACATCTGTTGTACAACATTGTGCCGGTAGCTAACAGTACTTTCTATTGTATTGTACACTTAAAATTCTGTTAAGAGGGCGGATTTCAAGTGTTTTCACCACAGTGAAATTTAAAAAACAGAATTTAATCTTCGAAAGATACCTTAAATAGTCCTCATGCATTTAGAAGCCAAAATAAAACAAAAATACACTCTAAATAATGAATGGATCAAACAAGGAATCAAAGTAAAAACTGGAAAATATAAATAAAATATAATAAACATGTTGTGTGTCTGAATTTGTGGGAGAATGCTTAAATGATTTTTTTTTTGAAGAGACAGGCTGGAGCAGTGTTGTGATCATAGATCACTGTAACCTTGAAATCCTGGGCTCAAAGAATCATCCCATCGCAGCATCCAGAGTATCTAGGGCATGTACCACGATGACTTTTTTTTTTTTTTTTAAATGCTGTATTTTTTAAAAAAAGTTTTGTATAAACAGAGTCTCACTATGTTGCCTAGGCTGGTCTTGTACTACTGGCCTCATGCAATCCTCCCAGCTTGACCTCCTAAAGTACTGGGATTACAAGGGTTAATGACTGTGTCAGGCCTAAAATGATTTTTTTAAGGAGAAATTTTATGGCATTAAATGCTTGTATTTTAAAAAAGAAGGAAAACTGTAAAATAATGAGCTATGCAATTAATACCAGAAGAGAGGGAAATAGTACCAAAAAAATAGAAGTTGGAGGGATAGTGCAGACAAAAGCACAAATGAATGGGATAAAAACAGTTGTTATTATAATTTAATAGAAAAGGAATTCAAAAAGGATTAAGAAACAAATTTTATTTCTACGTCAAAGGAGGTCTTTCTGACAAAAGTGATAGAGGAGAAATAGGGAGATGACCTATCAGGTCAGTATCAGGGATAAAATAAGGTTACAGCGATGGATCTACAGTTCTAATAGATACTAAATGGAACCGAAGGAGAATACTATGACCAAAAAATAAATGGTCCTGTTTCTACAAAAATAACACTTACCTGAGCTGACTGAAAAATGATTAGGAAATGTGGTCTATAGCTATTATGGGAATTAAATGAAAGGTTGAAAATCTTCATCTCCTAGTGCATCAGCCTATGCTGCCACCTCCATGCACACTCACGGAAACACGAAGCCAGCTCCAGTTACTTTTACAGGAAGTTTAATCAAATATGTAAGGAACAGGAAATCCAAATATGACAAACTTTTCCAAAAAGTAGAAAATGAGTAAATTTCTAAACACATATTATGACACTAATAAAACTACTACAGTATACCAAAACCAAAGAAAGACAACATGAGAGAAGCCAATTATGGCCTTATCTTTCTTATGAATTTATATGCAGGATTCCTAAGATACTAGCAAATCCAATCTAATACTATGTAAAATAAGACATTAGAACTAAATTGGGTTTATTTTAGAATGCAAGGAAGTTTTACTATTATAAAATATTTTAGTATATTTCTCTCATTAATAGATAAAAGCTCTATGGTTGTCTCAATCAGTGCAGATAAAGTATTTGATAAAATATGCAATACTCACAATAAAGAAGACTAGGAGTAAAGGAGAAATATCTTAATCTTGTGAAGAGTTTGTACCAAAAACAGCAAATGTTATATTAGGAATAAAACATTTGAAGCATTGTCCTATTACTATCATTGTTACTGTTAAACCTTTGCTGGAGGCCACACCTAGTGCAAAATGCAAACAAGTATAAATAATAGTAGTGAAGAGACAAAATGATTATTGTCATAGGGAAGGACTATCAGCTTAACTAAGAAAATCCAAAGAGGTCATAGAGGCAAATTACTTGACACTAAGCAAAGTTGAATTACATTGTTGAAATACAAGATTAATATGTTAAGATAATTGGTGTGGTCTCCATTTCTGTTTTGGTACCAGTATCATGCTGTTTTGGTTACTGTAGCCTTGTACTATAGTTTGAAGTCAGGTAGCATGATGTCTCCAGCTTTGTTCTTTTTGCTTAGGATTGTCTTGGCTATACAGGCTCTTTTTTTAGTTCCATATAAAATTTAAAGTAGCTTTTTCTAATTCTGTGAAGACAGTGAATGGCTTCTTGGTAAGGATAGCATTGAATGTAGAAATTACTTTGGGCAGTATGGCCATTTTCACAATATTGGTTCTTCCTATCCATGAGCATGGAATGTTTTTTCATTTGTGTGTGTCCTCTCTTATTTCCTTGAGCAGTGGTTTGTAATTCTCCTTGAAGAAGTCCTTTACATCCCTTGTAAGTTGTATTCCTGGGTATTTTACTCTCGTTGTAGCAATTGTGATGGGGGTTTACTATGATTTGGTTCTCTGTTAATCTATTATTGGTGTATAGGAATGCTTGTGATTTTTGCACATTGATTCTGTATCCTGAGACTTTGCTGCAGTTGCTTATCATCTTTAGGAGATTTTGGGTTAAGATGGGGTTTCTAAATATACAATCATGTCATCTGCAAAGAGAGACAGTTTGACTTCCTCTCTTCCTTTTCGAATACCCTTTATTTTTTTCTCTTGCCTGATTTCCCCAGCTAGAACTAGCAATACTATGTTGAATAGGAGTGGTTGAGAGGGCAGCCTTGTCTCTTGCTGGTTTTCAAAGGGAGTGCTTCCAGCTTTTGCCCATTCAGTATGATATTGGCTGTGGGTTTCTCATGAATAGCTCTTTTTGTTTGGAGATACATTCCATCAGTAACTAGTTTATTGAGAGTTTTTAGTATGAAGGGGTGCTGAATTTTATTGAAGACCTTTTCTGTGTCTATTGAGATAATTATGTGGGTTTTATCATTGGTTCTATTTATGTCATGGATTACATTTATTGATTTGTTCAACCAGCCTTGCATCCCAGAGATGAAGTCAGCTTGATTTGTGGTGGATAAGCTTTCTGACGTGCTGCAGGATTTGGCTTGCCAGTATTTTATTGAGGATTTTCATATCGATGTTCATAAGGGATATTGACCAGAAATTTTCTTTTTTTGTTGTGTCTCTGCAAGGTTTTGGTATCAGGATGATGATGGCCTCATAAAATGGGTTAGTGGGGAGTCCCTCTTTTTCTGTTTGGAATAGTTTCAGAAGGAATGATACCAGCTCCTCTTTGTGCCTCTGGTAGAATTCAGTTGTGAATCCATCTGGTCTTGGGCTTTTCTTTGGTTGGTAGGCTATTAATTACTGCCTTAAATTTAGAACTTGTTATTGGTCTATTCAGGGATTCAACTTCTTCCTGGTTTAGTCTTAGGGAGGGTTTATATATCCAAAAATTTATCCATTTCTTCTAGATTTACTAGTTTATTTGCATAGAGTTTTGAGTGACTTACTTAACCCTAAGTTCCAATTTGATTGCACTGTGGTGTGAGAGACTGTTTTAATTTCTGTTCTTTTGCATTTGTTGAGGAGTGTTTTACTTCCAATTACGTTGTAAATTTCAGAATCAGTACAATGTGGTGCTGATAAGGATGTATATTCTGTTGATTTGTGGTGAAGAGTTGTGTAGATGCTTATTAGGTTTGCTTGGTCCAGAGTTGAGTTCAAGTCCTGAATATCCCTGTTAATTTTCTGTCTCATTGATCTGTCTGCTATTGACAGTGGGCTTTCGTATTCAGCAAAACTAAGCTGCATAAGTGAAGGAGAAATAAAATAATTTACAGACAAACAAATGCTGAGAGATTTTGTCATCACCAGGACTGCCTTAACAAGAGCTCCTGAAGGAAGCACTAAACATGGAAAGGAACAACCGATACCAGCCACTGCAAAAATGTACCAGATGGTAAAGACCAGTGACACTATGAAGAAAACTGCATCAACTGAGCAGCGAGATAACCAGCTGGCATCATAATGATAGGTTCAAATTCACACTAAGCAATATTAACTGTAAATGTAAACAGGCTAAATGCCCCAATTAAAAGGCACAGATTGGCAAATTGGATAAAAAGTCAAGACTCATGGGTATGCAGTATTCAGGAGACACATCTCACATGCAAAGATACATTAAAATAAAGGGATGGAGGAATATTTACCAAGCAAATGGAAAGCAAAAAAAGCAGGTGTTGCAATCCTCGTCTCTGATAAAACAGACTTAAACCAACAAAAATAAAAAAAGTCCAAGAAGGGCATTACATAATGGTAAAGGGATCATTGCAACAAAAAGAGCTAACTATCCTAAATATATATGCAGCCAATACAGGAGCTCCCAGATTCATAAAGCAAGTTATTAGAGACCTACAAAGAGACTTAGACTCCCTCAGAAAGATTTCTTAAAGAAAAACTAAGGTATAAAACTTAAAAAAAAATTGGAAAATTTTACTACATTGAAATTAACTTCTGTAGAAATTACAGAAGAATATGTAGTTGTATAAACATTTATATAATGTTTTAAAACATGTAAACCCATATATGTATTGCTCCTGGTTATGTGTAATAAAATATATAAAGACATGCATGCAGATTATAAACTCCAAATATAAATAGTGATTTCTGATAAAGATGGAGGCAAGGAATAGGTATACAGGGTCTTATAAAATTACCAAACATTTCAAGATTGAGACTATAACTGAATTAGATATTAAGTACCTATGTTGAATTTATGATCTATAAGAAAATATGTTCCAGAAAAGCTGATTTTATATATATGTATGTATATGTATGTGTGTGTGTGTATATACATATATATATGTGTGTGTGTGTGTATAAATGTGTGTGTATGTGTGTATGTATATATATGTGTGTGTGTGTGTGTGTGTTTGTGTGTATGTATCTGAAAGCTTGAGTTCAGAATGGAACATTTTCATATTCTGTTGTGTTAGGAACAGGTGCCTAGATGAGGAAGACCATATGATTGACAGCAATTTGTAGAGTCTCACGTAAGAAGTTGCTGAAAAGACATGTAAATTCTGACCTTATATTATCAGTTGTAGAATTGAGGCACAGAGAGGTTACACAGTTTGCTCAAGGTCACACAGCTAATTTGAGGCACACTCTGCCTTACATTTCTGTAATTTTAGAAGATTAACTGATTACAATTCCTATATTCACTTTGAGCTTGCATAATGTTATTTTTTTTCTTTTTAACTATGATTGATAGCTAATATATTATCTGAAAATTTATTTAAGTACAATTTTTAAGAGGTGGTCTTTCTTACATACAGTTGACTTTTTTCAGAGTTTTCGTCTTTGTGACAGGAGAGAAAGGTTATATACTTACCTTATTTTTTAAATGTACCAAAAATTCACAAAGGGAAACATTGTCACTGTATTTATTTATTATTTTTTGTTATGTAAATCAGACTTTACTTGCTCTGGTGACGGGTTATTGCCTTCTGCAGCGTCTGCTGACTGGAGGCACAGCTCCCTGCAGGCGGGTGTCTCGAGTCACAGCCCCTGGCAGAGCAGGCCTGGGTCATCTGCCTGGCCCCACCTTCCCCTTTGCCCCCACAGTTGCCAGGAGGGTGACTCTTCCACCAGCTTCTACAGGCTCCGGATTGGTTCAACTTAGCAGTACAGTGCCCTCCACTTAGCCATCTCACTGCTTGTGTGGGGACAGCAACTTTCACCAACTGCCTCCTAAGCCTGTCATACACAGTCCCTGGTTCAGCGTGGGGCCACCCAGAACACTCCATGCTCTGCTATCTACCCGTTACACTAATCTGTCCTTCAAGGCCCAACTCAAGTGCAAACTTCCGTGAAGTCTTTCCTTGCTACCCAACCTGTGGCTCTCTCTCGCTCCTTTGAGTTCTGTTCATCCTTAACCTCTGTCTCACTGATAGACTCCAGTCAGCAACCAATACATTTATTGGGGGTCTATGTGCTAACAATGATGGTTGGCCTGCTCCTCATGTGTTTCTCAACCAGGTTGTGACAGGCTGAGGGCAGAGATTGGTACCCATGGATGTTTTCTGCCAACCCCAGTGCCCAGCACAAGGCCTTGCACATAGCAGATCTCAGTAAAGGTGTTAGCCCTTGACAGGAGCGTATCAGTCAGGACAGGCTAGGCTATGCTGTAGTAACAAATGCTCCCAGATGCTCAGTGACTTAAAACCATGCAAGTTTATTTCTTGTTCACGCCACCTGTCTGTTGCAAGTTGGCTGGCAGATTCTGCTTATCTTAGTTTCTCAGGGACCCAGGCTGATACAACAGCCACCAACCTGAATATTGCATGGAAAAGTCTCACACTGGCAGTGAAATAAAGCTTTGTCTTAGAAGTGACACAGCACACCTCCACCCACAAGCCACGTGGCCCCAGCAAACCTAAAGGGGCCAGAAAGTGCAATCCTACCAGGTCTCAAGAAGGCAGATAGCAGGAAATACTTGGTCAATAGCACCAGTGGCTTCTCCAAACTGCTTTGTTAATAAATTCCATGAGGAATGTGCTACATCTGTTTTGTCCACCACTGAATCCCTAGTGGCTGACGTGGTACATAATAGGTACTCAGTAAATACTTACGCCGATGGTCAACCTTGTTCTGATGCTTTATCTTCATGTAGAGCTGAGTTCATGTGCTATCTTGGCCTTTGATCTGCCTGCCGTGTCTCTGTGACGATCAGCCCGTGGAAGCAAGCGGCAAGCCTTCACTGCCTTGCAGTCCTTACACACAAGGGTCAGTGTTCCTTAGGTGCATTGCCTTCTACGAGGCACAGTGCTGTTGAGGTGCATTGCCTTCTGAACCATAAGAAAGGAAGGAAAGGAGGGGAACAATGACCTGTTGAGGCTACTCTTTGTTATTTGGTAAGCAGACACTTTTTGAAAAGTATGTATATAAAAAGTTTGTGTGTTTGTGTGTGTGTACAAGTGTGTACTGGATGGGAAGAAGGTAGAGTAATTTCATATCTTATCACTGCGTATCTCCCGCTAGCAGTTAATCAGTATCACCTGCATAATTTGATGCAATACTTGGTAGTGGGGATTGGGGGAAAGACCCGAGGAAATCGTGTGATTCTTTGACTCCTACTCCCATCTTCTTTATACACACACACACACACACACACACACACACACACACGCACATATGTTTTATTGCACTTTAGGTTCTGGGGTCCATGTGCAGATCATGCAGGACTGTTGCATAGGTACATACATGGCAATGTGGTTTGCTGCCTCCATGTCCCTGTCACCTATATCTGCCATTTCTCCCCGTGTTATCCCTCCCCAACCTCCCCACCCCCTGCTGTCCCTCCCCTATTCCCCCCCAACAGACCCCAGTGTGTGATGCTCCCCTCCTTGTATGTCCATGTGTTCTCATTGTTCAACACCCGCCTGTGCGTGAGAACATGCGGTGTTTGATTTTCTCTTCTTGTGTCGGTTTGCCGAGGATGATGGTTTCCAGATTCATCCAGGCCGAATAGGAACAGCTCTGGAGTGCAGCTCTCAGTGAGAGCAATGTAGAGGGTGAGTGGTCACAGCATTTCCAAGCAAGTTTTTATGTATTTTTTTTTTTTTTTAATTAAAAACTGTTTACACTGGTCAAATCGGGGATTTTGAAATACAGCCACTAGATGTCATCATAGGCCATTGCAATTAAAAACCAGCATGTAACTTCCTTGAAAAGCTAATAGCAAAATTTTTGCTGAAACAGTGACCCTTTTGTAAATCTAGATGCATAGCTCTATATTAATATATTTAATAAATATACCAGGGATGAAAAACATTTAAATCAATATAAAATGATTTGTTATTTTTATATTTGTATTGAATATAACAATGTTCCATATTTAAGCCCTAGGTGGTAAGAGTAATCAGAAATAGATTTCACATAGTTGCTACCATAGCCCATGAATAAGAAATTATGATTGTAGTACTGAGGATTTTAGTGACTTAAACAGTATGTTTAGCCAGTGTTAACTAATGACAACATTTGTCCTGTTTTGGGATTCCACTTGCATGTTGCTTTGTCACAAGAGAGAGAAAGTTGGGGGTAGACACAAGATGGGCCCCTCTTGGTTCTGTTTGAGGGTGTAGGAGGAATGTCAGAGGCAATAGTTCTGCAGGCTTGAAGGCTGACAGAAAGCCATTCAGGCACCTGCTTACTCTTGTACGTCAGTCTGTGGTACCATGCTTCCGCTTATATAAAGGTTTGTTTTCTTCAAATAAGATGTTAACCTGCTGTTTCTTGGCTAAACATGAAGGTGTTGGTGGGTTTTTAGAATGGATCTGTCGTATTCCCCGTTGACTTTGAATATTTAGTCACTTGTTTCAGAAAAGGACCGGAAAAGAGGTTTCGGGCTCTCTTGATCTCTACCATGGCATTCTTTGGTTCCTGTTTGTCATTTAGTTTGATTGATCAGGACAAAACTTCTTGAAGAACCCCCTACCTTATAATATGGAGCCCATCTCCCACTACATAAATAACAGATTCCCAATGTTTCAGCCTTTCTTTTAGCTACGACATGGGCACGTGCCATAGTACCTGACAGTCAGATGTGTCTGTGGCAGGATGTGAATCAAAAGTTATTCACAGGAGAAAGAGGAACTGCAGAATGCCGCCGGAAAGAGTGGTGAGGAGGTGCCAGCTACAGTTCACGTAGGTGCTGTGGGACCCCGTAGCAGCAGCTGGTGTTTGGGCCCTGCAGGCAGCACTGCATGTGCCCAGGGATGCTGCTGGTACCAGTTCGTGGGACAGGTTTGCAGCAGGATTTGGGAGGATGTTTCCAACTTCTGGGCTTCCTAGAGATGATAACTATCCAGTAGCCTTCTAATACATAAATTCCTTTCATGCTTATTACATTTTTGTCTTGCATTATTTTTGCTGTAACGTTAAAAAATTCCTGACATATCCTTCCCATTTCCAAAGCAGAAAACATCGATGCCCACATTGTGATAAAGAAAGACTTTTCACCCTTTCTTACTTTCCAAATTATCCATCAATTCCCCACTTTTCTGGATAAAATGGCAGCGGCAGCTGTGGTGGAGGGTGGTGTGTGCAGTGTGCGGGTTGTGAGAGTGTGTACGTTTGACACCAGGGAAGATTCCCACCGTTAGAGAGATGTCAAAGACGCAGGTGCCACCCTTGATGGTTTTTTATGGGCTCGTTTAACTGCTGTGTCTTTTCTTCATCCCTTAGGGCAGCATACACAAGTTATGGCACCAGTAGCCAGGGGGTGTCACAGCTTGTATGTCAGGCAGCGGGTGAACACAGAGAAGGGCTCTGAGTACTTGCCCTCAGCGGTAATAGGTCGCAAATGCCAGCAGCTCCGCTGGAAACTTACTCTCCACACTAAAAGCACCTGAGTCTCAGACCTGAATTCAAATACCTCATTTTATATATATTTTTTACTATGCTGTACATAACCCACTGTCTTATTATTGGAAATTTGGTTGTTATTTTTAGAGCATTTTGGTTAGGAGCATCGGGGTCTGACAGAAATGAATTAAATTCCAGTGTTGGCGTTTAGTTGCTGGGTGACTTTCGGCATGAGTTACTTAAACTTATGTAAAAGTGAATTTTTAATTACACACATAAAATACAAAGCTATTTTCTTTATGAAATGTAAACAATTGCAGATAAGGCTGAATAAAGGTCCGTGACACTTCTTGAGTGCCCCAGTGCCTGACGTTCCCCAGGGGCAAACGCTATCTCCCTTTTCCTCATCTGTAAAATGACTGATAATACCTATAATACCTACTTGACAGGCTTGTGGTGAGGCTCCCTGACTCAGGAAACCAACCTAGAATGCCTTCCCTGGTCTTCCAGACTAACTCAGATAGCCTTGCTCATGATCACATGATGGACACTCTCTACTTCTTCATGGCAATTTTACTGAGGTTATTTATTTCTTTAATTACAGTACAGTATTATTTACCCAGCCTATCCAGGATTTGGTATATACATGATTGATGATATATCCAGAGTTTAGATAACCTTAATTCCAAAGCACAGAAGAGTAGGGAATGCAAAGGATGTAGGATGTCTGGGCCTGCAACGTATGTATTCCATGCCAGATGTGTGTGTGTGTATGTGTGTGTGTGTATATGTGTGTGTGTGTGTGTGTGTGTGTGTGTGTGTGTGTGTGTATTTGCATTATTGTTGCCCTCAGTGGTTGAGTAAATATGATTTCAATTCATTTCTTTTTTCTTCCTTCTTTATCTGTATTTTTATTATTATTACTGTTATGATCTCTCTACCCAAGATAATACAAATAATTAAGTTGCCAGAGTTCACAGGATTTGAATGTAGCTCTGTTTGTCTTCAAGTAGATGGTCTATCCAGGAAAATACACTGCATGTGTTAAACTTCTTGTACACTCTAAAACACTGTAAAAAACTCACAAACCCACAATAGTAATGATTTTTTAGTCAATACAACTGACCAAATATTATTTTCTCCATTAATACTTTAAGTAGCTAAAGTGGCAAAGAGACGTTAGAGACACAGCCTAGGTAGGAATTTCCATATGGGAAACACTAGCCTCCCTGCTTGAGGTTGAGTCTAGAGTAGGCAGCGTGCCCACCACCCAGACAGACCAGCAATGCAGAGTACAGAGATCTCCACTGAGAGGCGTCCGGTCTATGCCGGTGTGAGGGTAGCCCCTGCCTCCCTCCCTCCCTCTCTTCCCTCTGCTCTCCTCCCTCCTTCCCTACCCTCTCTTCCTTTCTTCCCTCTCTCCCTCCCTCCCTCCCTCCCTTCCTCACTTCCTTCTTTCCTTCCTTCCTGTCTCTTTTTCTTTCTTTCTCTCTCTCTCTCTCTGCCCCCTTCCTCCTTCCATATGTGTCTCTCTCTCGCTTTCTGTGTTTCATATAAGATAGGGTCTTTCTATGTTGCTCAGGCTGCTCTGGAACTCCTGGCCTCAAGTAGTCCTTCTGCCCCAGCAGCCTGAGTAGCTGGGATTATAGGCATGCACTGCCATGCCTAGGTATGGAATTCCAATAGTAGTATTAAATAATATTGTTCAGTTTTTAGTGTTTTTATTTAAAAATTCAACTAACGTTGAAAATAATAGCGATTTTCATTCCATAAACTTTCTTTGGAAACACTTTTATTAGATTAATGTTAAATCAAGAACGGTTGGCGAGCCAGTTTTTATATCAGAACTTTTTAGACTTAAGGGAACAGTGGTCTATGCCTATCTTGAGGTTATAAGGTGACCTAAGTGTTCTGAAGGTTATCAAAATATTATAGCAAGGCATGTTAAAATGATAAAGAGAAAAATAACAAAACAAAAAAACCACATCGCAATCAAGCATGTCACACACGTCCAGATAAGGATGATGTCTCTTTGTGGAATTAGATGTCATTGAAAAGCATAGACCATGATTTAAAATAGTTGCTGTGGTCAAACATGTGATACCACAAAGCGGAAGAAGTCTAATCTTGAGCCACATGTATTTTTAAAAACAATTCTAGTGCCCATTTATTTACAGAAACAAGCTTGGCCATTCATTAGTAACCAAGGCAGGAAGAAGTCATCTGACATTCATGCACAAATTTAGCTATTTCCATTTGAATGAATATCATCTTCAAATATTTATATTTATACATAATAATTAAATTTTATGTAACCCATTACTTGTAAAACATTTCGATATATATTATCCAATTTTTGCAATATGATCTTGAGGAAGACAGGGCATTTATTATCTGTATAAGCGAGCAAATAAACTAACAAAGTTAAATGATTTGTCCTAAGTCACAGTTTTTTCTCAGTGCATCCCAGATTCAATTTAGTCCTCTACTCACAAAGACTATAGACTTGGAATAAAGTTAGAAACCATTAGAAAGCATTATCCAGGTTCATTTCTTTGCATCCAGTCTATACATTATTGAAATGAAATTTATCTCAAGAATCTGTTGTCAGCATGATTTAGTATTTCCTGGAATTTTACAATTATAAAACTAGATAGATTCTAGAGATCTAGTGTGGCTATCACCTTTATTTTGTCTTATAAAGATAGTTCCTTTCTGTTAATCCATCAAAATTTTTAATAGTTTATATTTTTAATAAAAAATACTAAATATAATTTGTTGCAAGTTTGGGCATATGATGCTAAATACTTTTTAAAATGTACAAGAAAGTGACATCATATATTAGAACAAGCATTGTAACCTCTTGAGAGAGTGTATAACCTACAGCAGTTTATCCAAAACCTGCTTACATTATAGGGTTTATATCTGACTCTTCCCAATATGTCTTTGGGTCTACTTACTATGGGTTCTCTAGAAATACCCCAATAGCGGAATAACATTTATGTTGGAAGGTGACTGAAAGCTTGTGACTGAGTTTTTCTACATCATTAACATCATGTAAGTGCTCTATCTGTGTATCTGTCTCTATCTATTTGGGGTTAAATTTATAGTCCAATACTTTGTAATTTGTTTTATTAAAATCTCACATATTTTGATGTCTCTTGAGTATTAAAATGTAATTAATGCTTGAATCAAATATATGCTTCGTAACTACTAAGTTACTAGTAACAATTGCATTATCTGCTTGGAGTTGAGGGTGTAAAGAAGGACAAAACATTATGCAGTGCAAATTAGAGCTATTATATTGTTCAGAGGTGAAGCCCTAGTAAAAGCTAGAATGTTCTCGAAGTGGGACATGAACTGGGATTTGAAGGATAGATTTGGCTTTGGAGAAAAGAGGTATAGCATTCTAAAGGTGGAAGACAGCAAAACAAACAAAAAACAGAAAAGAGAGAAGAATAAGTACCTCCGTGGAGTGTGCAGTGAGGAGGCTGTGCTTGTCTGTTTACAAGATGAGCCACACTGCAGAACTTGAGCAGCTGGAATCAGTGGGCTCCACTCTAGGTCCTCTCTAGGATATGGAATGAAGGTTATCTGAGAAGTGAACACACTGGGCAACGTGTGAAACCAGGATGTTTGACTGTCAGGAGAAAGGAAAGTGGGTAATTCTAATCAAGGGGCCAAAACAAGTCCACATCAAGTTGGAAAAAGGCCACCTACCAGTGGCACTTGAAACAGCAGTCACTAAACAGACATTCCGGAGGGCAGGAGGTCGTGAAGATGAGTTAGTGGAGGCCTAGTATCAGTGCCTGTGTACTCAGTAAATTAAGTCCGTATGAGATACTAGTAAAAAGAAAAAAAAATGGAAGTTATTCAGTTATGAGGTTGGAATACAAACAGGCAGCAAGACCAGAGCAACATAGTCCCAGTGAAATCATCAACAGGGGAATATTCATGTTCCCCTGTTTTCAGGGTAGTGTTGCTCAGAGCCTAGAGCCAGGGCTGAGCATATGAATGGGGATACTGAGGCTTCAAAGATAGTGGACATATATGGATTAGGAGCCAAAGATGCCATTCCTCATGATTTAACTTGAGAGTTATGTTAGAGTATGGCAGGGAAATGAATACGAAAACTGGAAGAAAGCGTTCAAGTTTCCTGTGGTTGGTATTCAGTAGGTCCTTGAGCAGAGGAGCCACCACATTAGGTCAGCTCTTAATGCAAACTGTTCTGCCTATAAAATGCAAGATAGCTTGAAAAAGAAAGTGGATATACATGAAGTAGATGAGAGTATTTTGTATTAGTGTGAAGTTATGGAGCACTTCATTTGCCAGGCAGCTTCAGAGAAGTTACAAGGGTGGGGCTTCCAATGCAGTGAGTTGAAAAATGAATATGAAATCTGTAAATGAAATGAGCAAGGGTAGACTATCGTTTTCAAGAGAGTGTCAGGGCACAAGGAAAAATAAATACGAAAGTAGTTAGAACCTAGGGTACCTTTTTTGTTGTTGTTGTTTTTTTTTTTTCAGGGAAGATACTGTTTTCATACAAACTCTTAGGAGGAAAATCCTTTTTTGCTTTTAGGACCAAGGAGAATGGTACTTCTGAGCAATTCTACCTTTTTATATTAGAAACACTTGATTTCGAAATTAATTAGGTTTTTCCATTTTGCCTTGACGGTTAAAAGATTTAAAGTTAACTTTGCTACGTTCAGCTGAAGGAAATTTATTCATGGGTTGAATTTTAAACCTCATTATTGATTTCATTTTAGGCCTTTGTCTTATTTTTCCTCCCATTTGCCATTTGCTCCTATTTTGAGCTCGCCCGCCTGCCCGCCATCCCTCCCTCCCTCCCTCTCTCCCTCCCTTCTTCCCTCCCTCCCTCCCTCCCTTCCTTCCTTCTTTCGTTGTAACCTTAGAGAATTCACTTATATTACCATCTAGAATGAGATGGGAATATAAATAAATTTGTTGTACCCGTACAACAAATACATGATAAGATCTTAAATAGTGTTTATTAAATGAATTGAACCAAGAATATAAAGAGAAAGAAGATCCTTATGCTTTGTAGGATCATGTGACAGGACTTATTGATAGACTGTATAAAGGCAATGAGGACAGGAGGTAGCGAAAGGTATTTGTTCTGATCTGGAATTCCTATGGGGCTATCTGGAACAAAAGTGGGTATTAAAAGGCAATGGTGATTTTTAATGGAAAAATAGCTTAGATTTGAAAAAAGTCTTTACTTGGCCATCGTCTGTAAAAAGCTTTATCTTTTTGAATAGATCAGAAGTTGTTCTTCTATTGCTTCGTGTCAACGATGACCTATGTCTATGGCTTTACCTTGGGGGCTGCTGTAGATAGAACTGTGCTCACATTCATGCTGGACACAGGGACTGTTTTCTCTAAAATTACAAGTAAATTTTAAAAATTCCCGTTCTGTATTATCAGCCTGATCACTCCTTTCAATCCTAGACCTCTCCAGGGCACGTACGTCAGTAACATTGTGGTCAGTGTGTGAAGGGCAGGGGCATCTTGGGAGTGAAACGGGAGTATCAAGAATGAACACTGTTCTTATTAATGTGAAATATAAACTGAAAGAGTTAGCAGGAAAAAATTCGAATCTTACTTAGTTTCAAACACTGAGGAGAGAGAGCATCCTTCAAATAAATTCACATGAAAGTGAATAGGGTCTTAATACAATGTAGTCCCAACAAATATTATGTGATTAAATAGGAGAGAGATACAGGCACAAACAACATTTGTTGGCAGTGAGGTGAGGTCAAAGGAGATAATAGTTCCATTGCATTCTGCTAGAGTCCTCTGTTGTCAATCTTTGTAACATCTTGAAGGGATTTTGACTAACTAAGTCATATTCCGGAGACAGTGACTTTAACAGAGCAGCCTCTGGGACCGGTCAGGTGAGAAGTGGCCACAAAATATGTGGTGGTGGATTCTGGAAAAGAGTTCTGTTAAATATCACACAATATAAAAAGGGTGTCATGTGAAAACATGCTTTGGTTTCTTCTGCAAATCTCTGGGGAATGTACTCAAACTGTTATGCACTGAATCAAGACATATTGATTAAGCACGCATTGCTAGTCAGTCTGTTAGGTGGTGGAGAAAGGGAAGGGCGAGGCAGATGCATTCACTGAGGTAAAGGAGTGAGATGATACTTAAACAGACAGGCAAATGCCAAGAGTGGAGTTTTGTGGGATACGGTGGGTGCATACTGCAGTGCAACCAAATGGCAGAAGTTATAGGGGGTCAGATTTTAAAGTAATTATTATTTTACATAAACATATACCCAGTACATAAATGAAGTGAAAATGAAGTGAGCTTCCCAACTGCTAGTCCCCGTGTCCCATTAAGGAGTGTTTTGTTACTAGATATTTTCTACCAGGTGTCAGATGGTTTTTTGTGTAGAATCTCATAGAGATTATATTTTGTTCAGGTGAAAGATTGAATGAGAGACTCTCTTTAGATATTTTCTAACTGCAAGAATTTATTTATAATCATAAAATGTTCAATTATAAAATTTTAATCTACTGGAGTTATTTAAAGTTTCTTAACACGTGAAATAATTAAGCAACCACTAGCCGTAGTTACTTCCTTTTATTCAGTGACTAATCTTATTTATAAAAAGTTTTTTTTTTTTTCCCTGTGGGTGGAAGTAAAAATAAGAGTGCTTAGGAAGGAAAGAAGGGTGATTAATACCCTTAAAAACTTACTACCAGCTTTGGGTTATAAATAAACTTGAGGGAAAAAATTCATCATGTCTCTTTTTTTTCCCTAGAAGTTCACTAAGGGTGGGTTCTTGCCCCTTGAATAATCACCAAAAAAAGGAGAAGAGTCATGTTGTTTATTGTTATGCCATTTATTGACAAAATTAATGATTGTCATTTTTGGGTGCTAATTTGTGATCTTATCTCTCAGAGCTGCCCTGATGGTAATCTCCTCATCTGGATCATCCTGTGATGCTTTAAAATGCTGTCTGGTCCGTTAGACAACACGGGAAAAAATCGTGAAAATTTCTTTTGGATTATTTTAAGCAAAAATTATATTTTAATAATCAAAATGTAGAAAGGAGTTAAAAACCTTAAAAGCACTGGACTGCACCCCAGAGAACTCTAGTTTCCTTTTGTTTTGGGAAAGCTATGTGGGTTTGAGAGGCCTTTGTTTTCCGAGGTGTGTAATCACAGGGCTTGGAAGGGTCGTGTCTAAAACTGGCTCCAAGTTCTACCGTTTGGAGGTGGGTGACATGCTCTGGATAGGCGGGCTTTCCTTTAACACTGGGTGACAACAATGATACCTTGAGTGGTTTATATCAATCTCAATAAAGTGTCTATGAACATTCATTTAAAAACTTAAGAAAACCTTGTTTTCAAATTCTACTAGTAACAATATCAGATATTTGTATTGCATTTTATATTTTTCACATCCATGTCCAAAACATTCTTATATGGTGGATGTAACAGAAGAATCCATAAATAACAGTAAATAAAACCAGTCCATTTTATAAAAAGACACCAAAGTTCATCCAGAGTCACTGTGAAGCCCAAGGTTATATGGCTAATGTGAGGTGGAAGCAAATTTCTGATTTCAATTTCTGTACTCCTGTTCAAATGAACAGCTCTACACAAGTGTTATTTACCTTTGCATTTATGTTACCTATATGTAAGAGAGATACTCTTCCTGACTCTCATCATTGTGCTCCACAGTAGCCTTGAATAAGAAAAGATCACTTCATCACACCATCTGCCCATTTTCTGTTGGAACTTAACCTACCAAATTTGCAGAGAACTGTTAAAGGCAGCAGCCTTTTGAAGATACTTGGGCAATGCCATTTCCTCATGTATTTGAACATTTTGATTCTGTTCAGGTCGCATAGGACATTGGGCCCTCCCATTGGGTGGTTCTGTTTACACCCCAGAGAGACTGCACTCCTGATTGAGCCTTCTGCAGGAGCACAAGGCCCAGGGATACTCCATACCAGCTGCTCAGCTATACGAACACAAAACTCTCTCTGGTTTCTTCTTTTGGTTTGTGTGACTATAATTTCTCATCAGCCATCGAGAGAATCAAGTCACACAGTCAATATTGTTTATCATGGATTAGGCAGGGAAGCCTGGACATCAGTACCTAAGATAGAAGCGAAAAATGTAGCAATTTGTAATGTCAAGAAACTCTGGATATCTCTGTGGCTTCAGAAGTCAGACAGAATAGCTTTAAATCTTGTTTTCCTACTTGGTAGCAGTGTGAACCTGAACAAATTACCTAATATCGATAAGCCTTAATTAGCCCATATGGACAATGTTGAAAATAAAAGCATACATTTTAAAGGATTGTGGGTGAGGATTAAATAAGAAAGCCTAGGCAGAGCCTGGCACAAGGTAGGTGATACACAGACTGGCCGCTCACTTACAATCCCCTTGTGCCTCTGATGTAGTGACCAGCATCTTGGAGACAGAAACTGCCTCTAAAGTCAGGGTACACAGATGGCTGTGAATCAGTGTGAGTTATCATAGAGGAAAAAGCATTGCCTTTGTAATTTTTACAGAGACAATGTAAGTATTAGTCATTGTTTTGGGAATTGCATTTACCCCTTTGAAAACAATAATCCTAAAGCATGGAGATAAATTATAGGTAGTAGATTACGGTCTATCTCTAAAACTGATGGGTCGTCCTCACATTGCTGTTAACTACTTAGGGTCCTTGAAGAAGTTGTTTTGCTTTTCAAAGCTTTTATTAAATGAGACGTAACTGATCTTTAGTATTTCCTCCTGGTTTAAGGGTTTGTGATTCTTGTGAGTCTGTATTCGTCTGTTACTGGTACCTATATTTATGTATTTTTTTCTGGAAATTCCTCTTTGTAGTATTTCCATGACATACTGGAGATTTTCCCCTGGAAAAACTAATGGTCGGAGCACATTCTGAAAATCAGAAGAAGGGAAAAAGTGCCTCTGAAATAGTAACTTTGCTAAAAGAAATTGTCATTCCAGAGGCTGTGTCGCCTTAAAATGTAAAGCACTATATGAAATCTGATTACCGTTTATTGTAAACTTTGCAAATGCTGGCATTAAGGAGCTAGGTCTACTCTCAGGGCTGTATTTGTCACACAAACACACACACATACACACGCAGGCTGGCAGTTAGGGATTGTTCTCATTTTATAGTTGGGAACCCTGAGGTTCAGATTTGTGAAGCGACTTGTTTGAAGTCACTGCTGGTCATGCTGGGCTTTAGGCTCGAGTCTGTGTGGCGCTCCTGCCATGCCCTTGTCTCCACATTGTTTCTGCAAAACGGTTTAAGTATGTAATAGCTAAGAAGGAAAACTCAGTGTTCTGGGGAATAAACTGCTAATTTCTGAGTTTGACATAAATCTGGATAATCTCTTTTTCCCTTTTTTCACTTTTCTATAAAAGTGTTATTTATTGTTGCAGTTATGTTATCTATATGTAAAAGACATGGCTCTTTCTGTTCTCATGGTTGGACTCTGCAGTAGCCTTGATTAAGAAAAGATCACTTCATCACACCCTTTACCAATTTTCTGTTTGAACTTAGCATACCAGATTTGCAGAGAACTGCTAAAGGCAGCAGCCTGTTAACGATACTTGGGCAATGCCATCTCTAGGTACCTGTGCCAATGACTAGGTCAGATAAGCCACAGCATGATTCCATGAGGGAAGGACTTCATGTGTACACCACTGTGCCCCCCAAACGTAGCAAAGTGCTAGAACATAGGAGGCATCAGTCAGTAGGTGCTGAATAACTAACACTCAGGATACAAATTTATTCATTTTTTAAATCCGGCAACCATGTATTGTGTACTTACGGCGAGTAAGGCATTCTAAGATGAAGATGTGTTCTTTGCCTTCCAGATGATAATTTAGGGGGAATAATAAGACATGTATTTTAGTATTATATAAAGTGGCATATTTTTCTCCAAGATGATTATTGTTAAATTCAAGCCTAAGACGTAGACTGGGTAGTAATCAAATTATCTTTAGCGTCTTTTCATATTGCTTGACTTCATGTTTTAATTGGCTTTCGTTTTCTCAGCTCAGGAATATATTTTTATGTGCCTTTTATCTAAAAAAGTTTAACAAATTATTTTGCTAGGATAGCCATCTCTCACATCTGTTCTTGTCAGCATTAGGCAATCCTATTGTCAATAGCATCGGACGGTCTATTTTCCCACTGTATCAGTCAGAGTTCTCTGTACAAACAGAACTCGTAGCATACAAACATTATATAATATATATGATTATATATGTACAATTACATATATGTTTATTTATGAAATAAATATATTCAGGGAGTTCACTTGTGTGATTGTGGGGGTTTGCAAGTCCAAATCTGTAGGACAAGCAGGCACGCTGTAAAGTCTCAGGCAGAAGCTGATGCGGCCCTCTTCAGCCTGAATTTCTTCTTCCTGAGGGTAACCTCAATTTTGCTGTTAAGGACTTTCAACTGATGGGAAAAGTAAGGCTCACCCACATTACTGAGGATGATCTCTTTTATTTAAGGTAAACTGATTGTAGATGTGAGCTATATCTACAAAATACTTTTTTAAAACAACGCCTGGATTCCTGTTTGACTGGGTAACGGTGTACCATGGCCTGGCTAAGCTTATACGTACAACTAGCCGTCATGGTCACCACTTATGACATGAAGAAAGTCTCCAAAATAATAAAACAAACAGTTTAAAAAAATTGCAAACAATAAAGGGATTCTTTTATGCATTATGTTAAACTTCCAGGCCAAATTTTGAGGGTTCGAAATATTCTAAAGGAACCATAGAGTTCTGAGAGATTTAAAGTGATGCGTTGATTTCCATGAAATCGAAAATTGTATCCTTCCAAGAAGTATTATGAGAAACACTTCTAGGACATCCATGCTTCGTAAGACACAACTGAGAAAGCCACTTTTGTTGAGATTTAATTTCCACTTCTTTCTGCCACTTCACGAGCGCTAATGAAAGAAAGAGTACAAATGTTCTTGTCGCAAATGGAGTTGAAGTGTAGCCTCTGTCATTCATCACTTGAAACAGTTCGTTGTAAACAACCAGAAACATCTTCAACTTTTCTTAGATACATTTGCTAAGTGTCTTTAAATGTGAGGAAAACACAGATTAGATATCTAAAGTCAAGGAAAGTTCTGAGTTCAGTTTAGTAACATTTCTGTGCATCAATCCGTATGTTTCTCTGGAACCATCTCTTAATAATTGTATTTCAGATCATATTGGATAATTTGTTCTTCGGAACTATATGTGACTCATTTTTCTTGAGGCTTTCTCTTTGCCTACATCCTAGGTACAAATAACCCCGAAACTTCAATTCATAGCCTGTGTAAATCAAAAACCATACCTAGTGTTCTGTAAATTCTGGGAAAAAGGAGGGAGAGCTGGAGAGCTTTTATTTCATGGTTTCCACTGCTTCTTAAGTTTCTTTTTCCTATTTCATTAGAAGATTTGCTTAATCGTTAGCACCTCAAGGTAGATAAGCTTAGTCTCCTCCTCAGTTTATTAGCAACGATTAAAGAACGTGTCTCCATCCGCACAAAACATTGCTTAGATACTTCGATAAAGACGTAGATGTTATGAAGGGAAATATGCCTAACTGTGTGTGCGTTTTGGAAGGTGAATGAAATGAAGAGCTTTACATTATAAGGAGGCAAATGACCTCAAATGAAGCAATAGGCGCACATGTGCCCCATCCCTGCACCACTCCCTCCCCCCTCCTCCCTGCCACTCCTCCTTCTCCCTCCTCTCCCTCCACCTGTTGAGCTTTCTGGCCCTCTTCTCTCCTTTCTTCTTTCTTTCTCTTCTCCATAGGTAGCTGTCGATTTCTTTCAAGAAGTACTGTAGCAACTCTGTACCTTTTCTTATGCAGAACGTCTTCTCTTCCCCACCTGTATTCCTTCTGTCACCTGTGATTCTAATCTGCTCTGAGGAAAAGCTGTCAGATGTGTTATAATTATGGCAAGAGAACAGTAAGATTAAACACAAAGACAGCCTCATTAAAAGGCATATTTTCATTGCAAATGATGAAAATAATGCAACCCAAAACAAGACTTTCATCTAGAAAAACATATACTATCCAGGCAAAGATTGTAACGTTTTCTATTCCGTGGAAAACTGCTACTGAACCAAAGGAGAATTTTTTTCCCTCTCTCTCCTCTCTTTCAGCTACCTATAGGGATTGCTTAGTTTTCGTCTTCCTTTCACATTTCCAACTCAAGTATTATGGTAAACACTATTGTTCAAGGTTATCGATGAATTGAATGATATTATCATTCATTCTGCAAACATGAGTATTTGCCAGGAGTGATAGGGAGTGGAGATGCAATAATGAATATGACGTTTTGCCTTTAAAGATATTACAGTCCATTGCAGTATCATTTAAATAAATTATACAAATACACATTAGCAGTGCCATGATAAGCCTGTATTTGGGGGGAGGGGGGACATAAAAGAAGGTCTAGACAGCTTTTCACTGGAGTGCTTAGGTGTGGCTCATACAAGTCCTTCTGAAAAACAAGTGATAATTAAATGCTCTAAATGTGGACAATTTAATGCTGTGGAAATTAAAAATGTTTTTCCGATGAATCAAAGTAGGTATTGATTAAGGGTAAGGGCAGGTTGAGAGAAAGGTGAGAAATGATAGAAAAGTAGAATAAAGATGAGGAAAAGTAAAAGGGAAGAGAAATTTTTCTCAATTCTCTTAGTCGATGCAGGAAATTCGAATTACTGGCAGCGATTTTCTCAGAAATGTCTAGTAGAGTTTTGCTTTTCCTTTTTTTCTAGCTTTGAGGATAATAGCTCACTAAATTACACTACACAATAGAACAGTGTATTGGCTGTTAGTGACTATTATGAGGAAGTGGAATAAAGCGGTGTGCCTGGTGCTGGTATGCAGAAGCTAGATACACAGGGAGGCTCCATTAGTTATTGTTCAACTGTTTCATATAGTGTTGTTGACACTTTCACCCTGAGAATCTTGGTAAGCCATAGCTTTGCTATGGATGTGTAGTGCTGTACACAATAAACTGCTCTGTTCCAGTGTCATTAGTGAAAGCAGGCAACAGTCTGCAGCATTGCATTACTGAAATATTACCAGAGCATTGTATTACCAAAGTATTACTGAAATAGTTACCACGTTGTGATTTTATGTACCAGCTTTAGCCAGTGCTATGATTTGAATATGACTTCCCAAAAGCATGTGTTGGAAACTTAATCTGCAAAGCAACAGTTTTGGGAAGTGGGGCCTGATGAGAGGTAATTAGGCCATGAGGGCTGAGTGAATTAATTAATGTAGTTATTGCAGAAGTAGGTTTGTTATAAAAGGGGGAATTTAACCCTTTTCAGTTTTCTCTCTCTCCTTGGCCCTTGCCCTCTCCTGGCCTTTCTGCCTTCAGCCATGGGATGAGGTAGGAAGAAAGCCCTCACCAGGGCTTTCTTGACCTCATGGTCTCGGACTTCCCAGCTCCCAGACTGGTAAGAAGTAAGTTTCTGTTCGTTAGGAATCACCCAGTCTCAGCTATTCTGTTATAGTTACATAAATGGACCAAGAGAGTCAGGGAAGCAGCATGGAACAGTTTATGAAACTTTTGCATCTGAGGCAGGCTCCTGTGCTCTATCTACTCATTTTTATTTTTAACTTTGTGACTTTATTACTTGGGTCTCCTAGAATAAACCATTTAATCTCTTTGCACTGGAGCTTCATAATCTACAAATGGGAAGAGTATGTTAGAAAACTTCTGATCTCCTTTCTAGATGTGACGTTCCATGATTCCAGATGGTGGGATGCTTTTGTTTCCCTCTCCTGGAGTAGATGAGAAATCACGTAAGCAGAAAGCGCATTGATAATGCTTTCCTGCCTCATATTATTTCTCAGACACAATTGGAGTACAATGGATATTTCATAGATCCTTGTTGACTGAATAATGTTCCTTCTGTATGGTCAGGAGCCCTCAGAGACTTTTGTAAATATTCTCAATTTAGACTTCAGGGCATTAAAGGAAGATGCTTCATTTTGCCAATGACATTCTTTTTTGATACAACTAACAGCATGGATTTAGCCTTTTGCTTTATGTGAGTAAAGCAAAGTTGTTAAATTCAGGCATCTTCCTGGAATAAATGTGAGCTGCTGTAATTAGAAACTTTTTCTGTCATAATTATGTTTTAGAGGCTGAGACATGGGTTCATTTTAATAAGTGGAAAAGGAAAGTTACCCAGGCCAAGGAGATTAATCTTTGGAAGAGAGCCTAGCAGAAATAGAACATCCTACCTCAGTAACTGGATGAACAAATACCCACATGAGAGAAACAGAAACCACAGGTCATAGAAAAAGGCTCTGAACCACAAGAAGAATGTGAAAGAAAGGGGCTGAATTCTGACCACAGAAGGAGTCACAAAAAAATCTCCCTTTGTGTGGTTCTCAGTGAGCTTGTCTGAAAGGGAAATGAGTAGTGAAGGGCTTTTAGTTTTAAATTTTAGTCAAAAGAAAAATCTGTTCTGTTGCATTATGGCCCATGCAGAAAAGAAGGAAAATTAAAGTAATGATGAGGAGGCCATTTAAAGGGGGGAAATATAATAACTTTCAGTTAGTATGTTTATTTCTTTTAAAAATATACAACATTTGGCATAGGTAACATGTATATCACTGAGGATGACAGATGATGTGGAGATGTAAAGTATGAAAATGAAAATAGTCATTTAAAGAATCTTGATAATTTTGAGGACATGTTCAGAAAACTCTTAAGTCAGTATCTTCCTACCCTTTTTATATCACGGTTCATATTAAAAAATAAAAGAAGATAAAATTTGCTCATCTCAAGGGTGGCCGGCCAGCCTTGAGATTTGGGGTACCTCATGCCCAACCTGACCAGACCTCGGGGCTGAGGGATGAAGTAGTTTTGCTCCCCTGAAATTTATTTCTAGAGCACTTGTCAATCCTGTAAGCCATCTAATACTTTTTAGTAGGATACCATGGAGAGAGACCCAAGCTTCTGGACAGTATGGATTATCTTCCTTATTTATCAAGTCACTGCAAAACTGACAAATATTGCCTTAAATGTATTAAATTGTAATGGACGTGATTTTAGTAGAATGGAGCTAGTGCTAGCTGTTCAACCTTGTTGGACTGTGGTCGCAGGTACTAGTCATGGACACCAGAGTAACTGATTATCAAACACAGGCTGAAACATTCTACTAATTATACACTTTTCTGGAGTAGTAATGGTTTCTTAAAACTCAGTGATCAATATTGGTCCTATTGTCTATATCTTTCTTACATTTTCCTTAGTTAATAGAGTGTAAGAAATCAACCAGCTTTATTATTTTCTTGAATTTTCCAGCTGCATCTTGAGTGTTTTAATGAAAAAAGTTTAAATCACCATCAGCCATGTATTCTAATTAAATGATATTCTGCCTTGTGGCTACTTTTTGCAATTAGTCCTTGAGATACAGATTGTTTTATTTTCTAATATGCAGGGAAAACAGAATAATAATAAATATGTTAACTGTGTTAACTAGAGTAAAGGTTGTAGCAAAGAGACTTCGAAGGCAATGGTGAAACATCTCCTGGCAGTAACGGGTCAGGTAGACATCCTCTGCTTCCCAAGGTCATGCAGAGACCCAGGCCAGAAGGGCAGCTCAGCCCTCCTCTGGGGCCCTGGCACCATCTTCATGCTTGAAGCTGGGTGGGCGCATCTCTAGGTTCCAGCTGCCAGCCATATATTGAGTTTATTAAGATATCAAACTAAAAATTAAGTGACACACACACGTGCGCGCGCGTACACGTATTTTAGAGAGCCCAGGTGGTCTAGGCACACACAGAGATAGAAAAAAAAAGCATGGAAAAGGAAAACAGTTGTCCGTATTTGCTGCTTCATTCACCAGGTTGATCTCTCCATCTTGCCTTTGACTTTTCGTGACACACGCATTTGCTGGGCTTTCTTCTTTACTCCTTTTGGTTCTTCATCTTCTTTTTTTGATTCCACTGTTTCAGTTCCTATTTCTTCTCCTTCCCTCACTGTTACTTCAGGAACCAGAGGTTTCCTCTCAGCTTTGAGAAAAGGCAGTTTGAGGATTTGACAACTTTGCCACGAATCTCTGTCCAGAAGCTGAAAGGGTACTACAAGTGCTCTGTTTCTATAATTTTACGTTTCAGGTGGCTCCTCGGTGGCAGCGTACACTTCGCAGCTCATCACATCCCCCTTTTGGGTATGTCCCATGATCCTGGCCTGGTCTCTGTCTTGCTCCTCAGTAATTTTAACATCCCTGTTCCCTCTTTGCATTGATTCTCCCAGAACCCATCCTTAGCCTCTCCAGAGATGTATAGGGGACGTGGATCTCTTCTTGCTCTCAGGAATGGTCCGCTGGTCAGCTACTTTCTGAAAACTCTCTCTTAAATCAGCATCAGTTACGTTTCTCCTTAGCCTAACTTCAGATTAGACAATGCTCTGGCCATGCCTTTTCTTTCTTTATTCCACTTTGTTTTCATGCTCTTTCTTGACTTCTCTTGGGAAGTCAAGTAAACCTTCTCCATTGGATGATTCACCAGCCACTGCAGGGTCTTTGTCAAATGCCTAATTTTGCAGTTTAGTATTTTGGAAAAAGAATTCTCTGTTCTTTATTTTTAGAGTTGATTACTGTTAAACAGACATCCTTCAGTGAAGTCGCAGTTTCAAAATTGTGGAAGCACTTACGGAGTGATTCTGCAAATGACCAAGTCATCATTCTAATCTATGAGGCTTGAAAGGTACGTTTAGCAAATTGTATCCAGCATAACCCAGGGATATCGAATATTTTAAAAGCGATTTAAAAGATAATTCAGGATATCAAGCAAGAAGAATCAAATTCTCAAAATGGTTAACTGGTATAAAAATCTATGTCCTTTAGAGGCTTTTCGATGATTACTGAGATATTACCTCATCAATGTAGATCACTGGTAAGTCTCGCTTACCTCTAATCAGCGTCAGTTATATTTCGCCTTACCCCAACTCCAAACAAGTCATCCAGACAAATAATGATTTGTCATAATGCCATAAAAATCAATTGGATTTAAGGTAAAAAGTAAATTTTCTGCTAGTTGGGTAAATTGCTTTACCTTGCTCAATTTGCTATCTACAAAGTAGGAAGAGTAACACCTCTTTCTGTCTAATAGTGCTGTTCTGGGATCAAAGAAAGGATTTCTATTAGAGTTGTGAATCCTGTATGGGCGTTTTCTCTTCTTATGCCACACTTAGCTGCACGCATGCCATTTCTGGATCAAACCGTAATCATGTGACTGCAGAATATGTGGCTGACTGATCACAGCACCTAACCCTGTGCCCTTTTTGCAGAATACCCTGAATAAATACTTTTTATAAATAATGAACAATCTCCCTTTTAGATAATTTTGCCTTATTTAATTTTAACTATTACATAATGTGCTAAGTTTATAACCTGATAAACTCATGTTTTGGAAGTAGATGCGTATTAAATTTTAATTATATGATGTATTGCATCAGAGATCTCAAATGATTCTATCAGGAGCTTTGGAACTGGAATGACTCTTCAGAACTGACCCAGTTGAGGCAGGGGCCTAGATCTTTGGACTGTGATTTGAGTAGGCCTTGACTGCAGGCTGCCATCAAAGGGGATATGCAATCCTGGTGAGGCAGCGTCTATAAGCCAGACGCAATTCCTGGAATATAACTAATCAGTGAGCTGTTGGCAGCCAAAATTCCTGGGTGCTGGGAGGTAAAGTACCTCAGTTCTAATGGGAGATTGGGTACTGGAGCGTACACCACCATCCACCCTTTGTATCTTCTGGAAATGACTGCTTCATATAGTGAGTTCAGATCCATCTGGAAACAGCTGTTGTTGGGTTCTGGAAGAGCTCCTTTTCTGGGGAAATCTTGCAAGAGGTCAGTGGAATGAAGAACTTTACCAACACCACCACTGTATTTAGTCTTGAGGCCACAGCTGTTACCATTGCCTTTCCCTTTTATTCCCCATTCCAGTTTTCCGGCGCCCTCAGCCAGGCCCCCGCCTCCTCCTTCCTCTTAGGAAAAAGCGTAATTTGACTTTGCTTCCTCCGCACGTGGGAAGCCCCCCAAATGGGAACCCTGCCCCAGTCTAACATTACCTGCCACTAGGTAGTGAGTTGGGCTAATTCTACGTTAGGCAAGCCCCTTTGACCCTTTCCCAATGCTGTGTTCTTTGACCTACATGAATCAGTCATATTTTGGCTTCCACCTTAATCTTTTAATTTTTTTTCTCAAACACTGAGAACCTAGATAGGAAGAAGGACGTCCTTCCATGGGAGACCGTGTGAGACCACCCTTCCTCCACGAGGAAGGAGGCTGCTGTAAATGTTTGCTCATGGTGTCGGTGACGTCTAATGAGGCAAATGCCTCTTGCAGTGTGCTTTCTGTCTGTAGACTGATCTGAGTTTCAATTCAGTGGGCTTGGTCCTGTCAGTGTTTAGCTGTAACTCCAAGCAGGAAGAATGCCATCCATCCCTTGAGTGACACTTCAGGGCGTTTGCCCTCTTAGTGTTCGTCATACGTTTTATTGCCCTCTCCTCTCCCTCAGACTCTGGTCCGGCCTCAAAGTGCAATATGAGTGCCAGGCATCGGCCATACTTAAAGTAGTATTTCTGCGAGCTCTGTCCCACTGTTTTCCGGCCAAATTTGTGCATCACAAAACTTTCTCCTCATAGGATGGATTATTTCATAGGTAGTTATGTGGTCTTTTAGGGAAATTGGCCCTGTGAGTTTGTGCCTCTAGTTTTTCTGGTATGCACGAAATTCACATCTCCTGTCTGAATCCAGGGTAACCACTGGTATGCTTTACAGAGCTGCGTGTTACATTTTCTTAGAATTCTGACTGACAATTGATGATTGGCCAGTTTTAACCTGAAAACGTTTATGTCTATATGGGATGTAGCCCTAAATTGAGTCAAAGCAATTGGATGGAAAATACACATTGCATGGCCAACTTGATTTCACGAAGTTTTTTCTCAGTTGTGAAATTTTCCGTCACTTACTCTTTTCCTGCTTCTTGGCCCTCACCTCCCTTTTCCTTGTTGTTTTTGGCATTTTGTCTCCTAAGTTGTGCCTGAAATAAGCTTTTCACATATTGTTCTCATCTATAGCTTATATCTTATTTTCCAGTCAGCTCTATCTCAAAGAACATCACAGGGTTAGAGAGATAACCTCTGTCTAATAAGGGAACTAAGTAAGACTACATTGTGATAGAGAAATTGCCTGGTCCCTCCCCCCCGCCTTCCCCAGGATGGTTCCGTGTCTCTTTAGAGATGAAATAAGGAACTGTTTCTTTTTGAAAGAAGTTTAAATTTATATCAATGTCTTTGTATTCATTAGGATAAAATTTCCTAGGGACACTAACAAATAATTCCCACCTCTCAGTGGCTTTTATGATCACTCACAAAAATGCCAATGTGAGGTGTGTGGCCTTTCTGGGTGATTCCTTCGTGTGCCTTTGCAGTGTCAAGTTCTTTGCTTCTAGCAGTGCTCCTTTTAGAAGGACGAGTATGCAGAAGAGAGAACAGTTAAGATGTCTTATTGTGAAGCCTAGAGCTGGTGGCTGTTCTTTCTGCTCACATTCAACAAACAGAACTCAGTTTTGTGGAATAATTCAAGGTAAAACATCAAATTACAATTTGAGATAAAGTAACAAATTTAAGGTAAAAGAGCTACTGGAAAATAAATATCCAGTCAAATACTAACTGTATAGAAACATCCATAGAAGTTTGTATATTTGCCTTCTACTTCAACAAGGACTGGGAAACTTAGTCTTCCTGTGCCAGGGAGAGGGCCTAAGGCTGGTCAACAGATAGACAGTTTCTACCACATCTTCTAAAACAAACAAACAAATGGAATAAGTTTGGACATTATCTATAGCTAAAGTAAAAAGATATGGATGTGAGCAAAGTAGTATTAGTAATTAGTAGGACAGACTTATTCCAGCTCCTTTGGGCCCCAGTAATACCAGAGTTATATATTTATTTGTGATTTATAGAGCATGCAATTCATTCAATGATCAAGAAGTTCACAAAATAATTGGGTATACTTTGAATTAAATCCACTGTGTTGTGTACCTCTTACTTCTTTGAAGCCATAAACTTCTTCCAGGACAGAACGAACTACTGTCTCCCCTGAGCTGTCACAACACGTTTTTCCTGTCTGTCAAGGGAAGGCTGAGATAAACCCCAAGAATTCCACAGGAGCAGAAAGAGAAGGGGAGGGATGTTCATGGTTTCTTAGCTTGATAGTATTCCATGAAGAGGCAGGTTTAGCTTGCTCTTGCTGCTCCCAAACACCTCCCCTTGTGTTTTGGTTTTTTTTTTTTTGTTTTTTTTGTTTTTTTTTTTTTAATAGAATCTTTGGAAGGAAGTAAACAGCACCCAGCTGATTCCGTAGTAGCAGAGAGAGGACTTGCAAGGGGAGAAAGACATGATGTGACTGACGCCCAGGGAGGTTGCCTACGATGCCGATGTGCGCTCTATCTCCCACTATGAGGAGGAAGAGCCGCCAGCCAGCCCCCTTTGACTTTTTCCCAGGGACCTGAAGAGAGCCCCTAGGCAGGTCATCTATCAGACAATGGTACTTGTCTCTCCTTCATACCTCTGTTATAATGCTTATAGTCTATTTTACTACAATTCATTCGCACCCTTCTTCCCAAGAGCATAATGCATTTATTTTTACCTTATTATTTATCATTTAAATGGCTCTAGCACCTAGCGAGGCTTATGGCACATAGCAGTTGTCATTATTGGTGAATATATTGATTTATTGATTAATGATTAGACTCTTTTCTAGACTAGCACTTCCTATAGACAGTATAAATAGTAACCCATCTAGTCAAAATTATGCCAAATAAACATTTTTGGAAGCATCTTGTTTAGCTGTTCTGGTGGGAACATGTTCTACCTATTACTTCTTCATAGTGGGTCATTTCTCACATTAACTGGCTGATTTAAGAGAAAAGCACTAGGCTACGAGTGCAATCTGTTTTTATAGCTAATTCATGCTGGGGTTACAAGGCAGAGGATAAAAGATGAAACCAGAGCAAAATGTGTTGATCTGACTGACTTAAACCAAGCCTACTGAATTTTTCACTTTCTAGGTTTGACTAGACTAGCAGTGCATAGTTTAGGGGGATGGGAGAATATCTAAATTTACACCATTCCAGTTGTTTTTCTCGATGCAAAAATGAAGGATAAAAAATCACCTCCACTCATTTTGAGGAGTTAAGGCAAGGATGATTGAACTGAAAAAATCTGCCAAAAGAATGACTGGCTACGTTAAGTCCTCAGTCCCATTTTTGTCTCTGTTGTCAAGAAGTGAGCACTGCAATCATTCCACCAGTCACAGACCCACCTTCCGCGGGAGGAGACAGAATTCCTGCCCCGCTGTTGATTTTATCACACACCTTCACGCTGTCGAGTGCTGTGGATACCCATGATGGCTTTTGTTTGTATTGGACAGCTTTTTTTCCCACCCCCTCATCTCTTGGCCTGAATCCTAGATTCTGGTTTTGTTTCCTGTCTGTAAAAGGTGCTTTGACCTTAGAGCTGTTACTTGCTGCAATTCTTTTGAGTCTCTTGATCCTTGTTTTTGTTCTCAGCCTGGATGGTATCTTGAAGCCTCTGCTTTTGTCCAAGATAAAAGCGAGCTTTGAGAGAAAACGTGGAATGTTTCACATACATGGTGATTGGAATAAACCATTATCTACTGAGAATATTGCATAATTTATTTTGCACATGGAAACTCTGGAAGGTGTATACTTTAATCTTCCTCCAGTGCTACCATAGTCTATTTCCAAATTGTTTAATAAGCATTTGTAATGGAAGGACCTCATTGACAGTACGTTAGAGCAAAGGACATTGCTGTAATCTTGGGAGCTCAACCCAGTCACCTCAGCTGTATCCTAAATTGCTCTCTATTAATTATTCATCGAAGCAAATTGCTCTCCAAGTATTGCCTATTCTCCCTGTCCTTCCCATTGCCTTGATTACTGTCTTATTTCAGGCTTGGATTCTCATTTGCTGGGCTACAAAACCAGCCTCATATTTGGCTTTCCTTCCTCAATTGTGTCTTCTTTTACAAGAATCTAGAATTACCCTTTTTAAAACACAAAGAAATCATCTTCGTTCCATGAAGAATCATGAGGTGATGGAGAGTCTTTGGAAAGACACAAACCTAGGTTCCAATCGTAGATCTGCCATCCACTAGTTATATGTTGTTAGTTTTTTTTCCCACTTGTTTCTGCATTTGTGGATCAATAAAATGAGCCTAACAATACTTATCTCAAAGAAGTTTAATGTGGATTAAACAGGAAACACATGTATCCAGCACAGTGGCTGTCCCATAGTAGACATTCAGAAACGATTATGACTTTATACTTTTGTTTAAAACGTCAGTGGTTACCTGTCATGTAAAAGATAAAAATTCACACTCTTTGGAGTAGACTGTATCTCTGAATCTGCCCCAAACTACCTTTTTAGCTTTACCTCTTATACTTTCTCATTCCCTATATATTCCAGTCAAACTAAATAAATCACTATTGCCGAACACAGTATTCTTTGCCCATAATTTCCTGACTTTTTCAGACTATTTCCTGCATCTCGAAAGTTCTCACCTGCTTTCTCCCTGATTGGTTTATATTTGTTCTTCAAGATCCACCCTAATGTCCTTGTATTATTACAAGATAATCCAGCTAATATTATAACAAGTAAAAGTGAAAGTTAAACATAGAACAAAACAAATCCAGTACTTTTCCTGGATGAGCAAAGCCAATGTCTATTATAATGGATTATTTGAATAACATTTTTGCTAAGGAAATCTTCCAGGAAGTCTTATAGTTTTTATTTGAGAAGTGCAGAAGGCTGGTTTTGCTCTTCTGAGTGACATATGGAGTGTTCATTTGAAATGCTCCCTAAAATATTTGAATTTATCATACTCAGCTAGGTGGCTCCAAGACATCTGACCATGCTTCAGAGTGTGACTGGAGAGGGAGCGAAGAGGTTACATGTAAGCATTAAATTCTAAAACATAACAAACATCACCAACAAAGTTTTCTAAATTAAAACAATCTGCTTACAATACACTGTTTCTTCTTCTTCAAATAAATCAACTCCCTAATCCTGCAGGCTTGACTCCTTTCTCAGTCATCAAGTGTACCATGTAGATCTTCCCTAAATGGGGGCAATATTCCAAATTAAGGCATGCTTCCCATAGGTTTCTAAATTTGGTCCTATTGGACTTAGAGTGACATTCCCAGCCTAATCTATCATTATGGAAGTTATGGGTGTTTTATAGTAAATTTCTATAGCCAATTCTAAATTGTAGCAAAATCCTTTTTTGGCTTAGAATTTCAATTTGAGAAGGTAAAATATTAAAAGTATGACACTTCAGTCATTCGAATGATCAAATGAGATACATTAAAACGCTGCACCAATGCTTTTTTCCTTTTTCTTTTCTGTCGTCTTCTCTCTCCCTTCCTCCTGTCCTCCCTGCTTCTCTCCCTCCCTCTTCCCATCTCTCTTTCCCTTTCCCTTACCCTCACCTCTTTCTGTCTTTTTCTTTTTCTCCTGTTTTCAGATTCAAAGTAAAGGAGTCACTGAGGACTACATAGCAAGTCAAATACTGACTGTACAGAAATATCCATAGAAGGTTCTGTATTTTGTCTCTGTATTTTGTAGGAAGGTTTCATTTAGGTTAGGCATCTAGTAAGATACGAAATTTTGCTATTAGGATGATACAGTTTTAGCTTCAAGATATTGTTCTCAATGAAAAGGGTAGAATTATTTCTGTGACTGGTAATTTTTGTTCTATAGATGTTTTTATCCTGGTCTTGAAAAAATTCTATAGCTATATAAAAATAATTTATATTGATGGCATTTTAAAGCACCTTTTACTATATTTTTCCCGCACAAATTTTATAAATTATGATTTCCAACAATAAACTGTCAAAGATTCCTACTGGTATAATACAGCCCATGTTTGCACAGAGAAACAAAGGAACTGGAACTTTATTCGATGTAGGCTAAATGTGTAAACATGCAATTTTTATGAGACGTCATTATCCACATTTTCATCTCCATAGATTCATAGCTTTCCAGAATAAGGATATTGGAAAGTACTTCAAAATCAGCTTGAGAAAAGTAAATTGTAAAAAACATTTTTGGTTTTTAGCCATGCACATTGTTGACTGCCGTTGCTTTATTATCACAGCAGAACATAGCCTGTGAACTGAATATCAGATTGCCCAGTTGGATCAAATTTTAAAAAGTAGATATCACTAGCTCTAATTATATTCCGTGAATGATCTAATGAAACAATCACATCATAACAAAAAGTGAAAACAGGCTGGGCATGGAGGCTCATGCCTGTCATCCCAGCACTTTGAAAGGCCAAGGCAGGTGTATTACTTGAGGTCAGAAGTTTGATTTGAGACCAGCCTGGGTGACATGGTGAAACCCTGTGTCTACTAAAAATACACAAAAAAGCTGGGGGTGGTGATGTGTGCCTGTAGTCCCAGCTGCTTGGGAGACTGAGGCTGGAGAATCACTTGAACCCGGAAGGTGAAGGTCACAGTGAGCCAAGATCATACCATTGCACTCCAGCCTGGGCAACAGAGTGAGACTCCATCTCCAAAACAAGAGAAAGAAAAAAAAAAAAAAAAAAAAAAAAAAAAGAAAAGGAAAAAGTGACAATAAAAAGAAAAATTATCTTTGCAAGTATTTTACATTATATTATTTAGAATCTATGCAACCAGGTGGCCTATTTTTTTTTTTTTTGGGCCAAAATAAAGAGGTTGCTTGTTTTGATCTCTGTCCAAAATCGAATGGTTTTTGGCATTTTGTCAAGAGAAGAACCAGCAGCATTTATTGTGTGACTGGTGAGTGTATTAGGCGGTGGCACTTCCTGCTCCTCACAGTCTTGAAGGCCTGGACTCTGATTAATGTGACAGTCCTTAGAAGCTACCTGGAAACTCCTTGGGAGGCTGTGGCAGGGAGATCGCCTGAGCCCAGGTGGTCGAGACTGCAGTGGGCCGTGACCACAGCCTTGCCCTCCAGCCTAGGCAAGCCTGTCTTAAAACAAAGCACAGCGCAAAACAGAGAAAACCCTGGAGAATTGCTTTCACTTTGGAAACTGGAAGGGGCCAGGAAAGGGCGTTTTACATAGAGAGCGGAGTGTGAGCCTCGGAATGGTACAAGAGAAGGTCGGTGATCCAGTGTGACTCAAGGTAGGAAGGGCACTGAGGTGAGTAATGGGAGTTGTCCCATGAAGGCTACACGGGGAGGGTTTTGAAGCCCAGAGGGAGACATTTGTACTTCCTTTTATATGTCACGAGACGTGACGTGTCCAAATCTGTGTTTCAGAAGATGTTGTTTGTGGCTGTTCAGAGTACAGATTAAAGAAAAGAGACTGGAAAGACAAAGAACGTGTCATGTGAACTGGCAAACCAAGAAAGTCTATACTAGGACAGGGACAATTAAAAAGCACCAGTGATGTGCCAACCACAGACACTGATTGTAGAAGAATGACTGGCAGAATTCGGTGATGGAATGATCTAGGAAAGAGAGAGAACACGGACGCTGGGGCTGCTTATTCCCATGATGATTATCATCGCTGGATCCTCAAGTTTCCGTTACAAGGTGACCTGATAAAGTATGGAATAAAGCATAAAGTGGAACCGATTTAAACTCTGTCTCATGAAAACTCAAGAATGATTCTGTTTGTACCTGATCTGTATCCTGCCCCTTGCCGTTCATTGCTGTGTGCCTGATGACTGGGCCAGTTCACGGTGAGATTATCCATACATTAACCATATTTCATTACGACGTGTGAGTGACTGATTATCGAATAAGATACAAAGCACAGGTGCGCAGGGAGATAGGCGCCGTATAGGCTCTTCAGGAATATGCACACTCTTGATTTTTCTGCTCTCTGTGCGTGAGCCCTTCTGTGGAGTCTTGTTTTTCTGCTTAGGTGACACTTAGGACCATTGCAGGCTTCAGTGATTTAGGAAGTGCCTTCTGGTCAGTGGGTGGCAGTGTTGCACAGAAGAAGGAGAACAGGTTGTGTTTGGAAGACTTGTGAGCCATCCCTGGCACTGTGACTGTCCCTTAATTCCCAGGTTCCCAACTGTGGATTATAAAATCATCTTCAGAATCGCCTGTGGCTTCCTTTTAAATACGGATTCCTATATCCTACCCTTTGGAGATTTGATTCAGTCATTCTCATTTTTGTCTTGTTTATACCCCCAAATAGGGATATCTGTATGTTGTTTTTTAACACGCTCGATAATTTTGAGAGTTACCTAAAGTTAGGAACTAGTAACTTAATTTTTCTGAGTCTCAGCTTTCACAGGATTGCTATGAATGTTAAATAAGAAAATATGTCTAGATTTTATGAACTTTAACTCACAATAAAGTATATGTTGTTAATTAGGTTACTTCTTGAAATAACTTTTCTATCCCTTTTTAAAAGACTAGATAATAGTTTTAGATATTAAAGAGATGGTAGACCGAAGAGTCTTGTTTGAATTATTTATTTTTAAAATCTTAGGAATAAATGCAAGTTTTTAAAAGTAGCAAGGAGATGTAAACATAAATTGCTTCTATATATTTTAATAAAAAATCTGCATTTATTATTAACACTAATAATTTAACTTACAAATATATTCTGACTCCCTGGTTTTAAGAGCAATAGCTTAAGTTAAATACACAGTTCATCTCTTCCAAAGTCAAAAACAATAAAACGAACAAAATCACACCTACAAGCAATAGTAGCAATGGCGATTTTGAAACATAAACGTTAAGTTAATGGGACTGCAATAGCTCAATACAAACTTTATAATATACAGTGTAGATGTCAGTTGACCTTGACTCTTAGCAGTATGCTGTAATCGGTTTCATCGCCTTTAGTCACAGCTTCTGTGTAACTAGAGTTACCTGGCCTTCCCAGGTCTGAGGGGCTTTACACAGCGCCACCGTTTTTTGTGACGGTACCACAGTGCCTTCTTCCTTCTATGGTCTCTCAGTTTTTGTCTTGCTTATGTTTCTTCAACTCTGCGCCTGGACAACTTTCATGTTAATACATTCTGAGTCATTCGTTCTCCCTTGGCCTGTCAAGACACCCAAAAAAGGCCAAGTTGTTCACCAGGGAGCCATACTGGCACATTCCTTTTGCACTTGGTTCTACCTTCTAGTTCCCTTCAACCAGGGACCAGTCACTTTAGACTATTAGCCTGGAGGTCATTTAGAAGATTTTTGTAAATATCTGATTTGAGGAACCTGGGATAAGAGTCCTTTTCCATAAGAGTGTATATGACTTTTTGTGCTTCATCAAAACATGTGGGGGTTGGTGCTTTAATCTTCTTAGCTGTAGATTCTCGAGTGCGGAAGTCGATATTGATCTAAAAAGAAATCCTTGTTAGTTAATATATACTTCTTATTTATTGCAAATTTTATGATGTTACTGTGTTTTTTGAAGGACCTCAGAAAGCGATTTTAAGGCTCCGTTTAAATCAATTCAAATATCTCTTAAATGCCTTTCCAAAAGCAGCTCTCTACTAGGTGCGAAAGAGAGAAGAAATATTGCAAAAATGACTTTGTTTCAAGTTTGCTCTCAGTGTAGTTGGGAGATGCAAAAGAAGCAGACGTGAAAAATTTAAATATCCACATAAGATGATTCATATATCATGAAGAATGATATGGGCATTTAAGATTTACAGGAGGAGAAGGCTCTTTTTGCTGCTATTTTCTGCTTGGACTAAGAATATTTATCTGGGACTACTGTTAATTCGAAATACTTTTGCTGCTGCAGTTGTATACATTGTGCTAATCTGCATTTTCTTATCCAAAGCGAGAGCACTCATTAAGGACTTCCTGACTCGGAGTTCTTGTCAGTTGTGACACCCTTACCCTTTTCCTCACCCTCATCAAGGCAGCTGGCTTTGTAAAATCAGTCTCTTCATTCTACTGTGCTGAAATCCTCACCAATATAGAAAATTAGATTCTCATTGCACTGAACTATGTTTACATGCCTTAGTATATAGAAGTAAAATTATATACCCCAAAAGGATTTTATCTTGTTGTATATATTAAATGTTATTTCTGCATTTAGGGTTTTTTACAGAGAAACCGATGATGGTAAGCTTCATACTCACTTGTTTAGCAGCATCTGAATGGACAAACGCTTTATATATCTTTTCTGCTTTGCAGTGCAAAAGATCAGACTCTGTTTTCTTATAGTCTTCACAGGCCAGCCAGAATTCAATGTTTTCCTCACTGAATTCAGACTTCAGGAAACTTCCAAAGACATCTTGACCAGCTAAAAAGAAAGTGGGTGGGGGATGGGGGAGAGATAATTAAATTGAATGCACCAACAAATGAATAATTTGAGGAAGAAATGTGTAAGAAAAATACAATTGCATCCTATTCATACAAAGTAAGAGATGGCTACTGCTGAAATAGCTGTGCCATGGTCTGTAGAGATGAGAAGGCATTTGAAATTCCTTCATTCATAGAAGAGGAATCTGGGGCCAGATAAACTGGTTCACAGTCACCTTGCTGCTTAATAGTGGCTACTGAACTATGCTTTGCTTCTATCTGCTATTTGAATTGAAATTCTGTTCCACTGAATATAAAACCGTCTTTTATATGTGCCCAATCTAACCAGAGTAGAGACTATACCAGGGAAGCAAACACTGACAAAAGGCTTTAACATCACATTAATAATTAATAAATATAATTTCCCCATCTAATTCATAGTAACCAGGAAATGTTAGGCCTATATGTGATCTGTAGGCCTGATGTACTGATGATGTTTGCTAGGGTTTACTGAGACTTTTGTATCGCACTATTTATGGTTCATATCTATGCCATCTATTTGTTTAGCTGAATTATAAACCAAGTCGTGGCGCTAGAGTGAACAAACTGATTCCCAAGTGAGGCTCCTTAGGGTCTCTGTGGGGAGAAACTAATAATCTCACTCTTTAGAAATAGAGAGCACACTGCTCGTGTACACCTCTGAAACAGGTCCTAATTTCAGTAGGATTTTAATGCCCAAAGCAAGGGGAAAGCAAGCTGATTTCATTCTTTACCTTCTCTCATCAGCAAATCTCCACAAGACTATTTGTGCTTAAAAATCCTTCTATCATATTTATGTTATCACAACCATCATGTTATAATAATGCAATGATTTATGTTATGTATCTCAATCACCTTCAGGGCAGTAAGAGACTGTCTTTGATTTTGAATACTTGCTACCTCTACAGTGTCCTCTATATAAGGGTGAGATGAATGATGAATGTATGAAAGATAAGATAATTAATTGAACGAATGAATCAGTCTTGTTACATGCAGGTGTACAAAAATACATTCTTGAGGCAGATGTCAAAATGGCAATGTACATGTTAAAATATTGGGCTTAGTTTTAAAAGCTTTACCTATCAGAATCCCAGCACAACATTTAATTTTATCTCTATAATGATCTTTGAAAACACCTAATTGTCTTAGCAAATTTGTCTAAAAGGATTTGGCAGAGTTGACTGCTAAGTCAGCATTATTAAGAGGCATACTATGCTGAAGTTATCAGTAACCACAGACAAACTAGAATACAACTTTTTGCGTACTATCCTATGCAGAGTACTATATTTAGTGAAGCCATTCAGATTTTTTTAGAGTATTGAGCTGAACCCATAAACATTCAGTAGTTATACTTACTTTGGTTGGCAAGAAGTTTTTCCAGAGATTGAGACCATTGCATTACTTCAGCAGCAGAAAGTCTACAGAGGACAAAGTTTACATGCATTAGCAAATTTTTTAAATGTAAGCCCAAATGAAATAAAAATGGCTGTTACATTTTGATAACTTCACAAACTCAAACTATAGTTCTAATAAATACATTAAAATTTATTCACAAAAAACAAAACTTCCCTTAGAGTTACTATAGTTATGAAAAAGAACTGCCAATAAAATGTGAAAAAATTCCAAATAGATAAAACCCAATGTGTTTGCACACACATTTGTATTCCATTTACATTGGTACTGATATAGTCTAAATTTATTTGACATGTTTCTTAAAAGAAATGAAGTCTGCTGTGCACAGTGTTTACCCCTTGCTGGGACACAGAGACAATGCATAGGCTGCTGTTGTAAATGATCATGACAGTTCATTGGATTCATGTACTTACATGTCCTTGGACTTGGAAGATTTCATTCCAGATTCCAGATGTGGGATCACAGATCTCAGATATGCTTTCATATCCATTCCACTACAAAAGACATAATAGTGAATATTCGTCTTTCTTCAGAATTCATTTTATTTGTCAGAAGACACAGAATAAATTTCTATAAGGAATCAGACAATACTAAAAATTATTGATGCAACATTTTGCTATATTCAAATAGAGCTCATTTTTATGAGTCAATGTCAAGAAAAACTACCGAATTTAATGCCATATCAAGTTAATTTTTTTATTACAACTGAGTATTATTTATTTACTCACAACAGGCAATTAATTCCTCCGATCAGCGTTAACCTAAGTGCTCACGTTTTCTTCCATTCATTCTCAATCCTACTGCCATTAAAGATAACCTGTTAAAATGCACAAGTGAGACTCTGAACAAACTTACAAAGTCTTTGGCCTCCGTTTTGGTACTTTGTCATCTAGAAGTGAATGAGTGGTTCCTTTTGATTCCCTTGGGTTAGCGGAGAAGAACATTCCTGGCATTCTGTCTAGCTTTGGAGTGGAGATGGCTGCAGCTCGCATGGTGCTCTTGGCAAATCTGCGCGAGTCAACGTCTCTGCTGCTTTATATAGTGCAATGCAGACAGGCACTTGCTCTTGAAGAGAGTCTGTTTATCAAGTGATATTACCACAGACACTGGAACTTCCCCCTTTCTTGGTGTGCTGTGACGTGGATCTTGAAAAAAAAAAAAAGCATACAGTGATGTCTTGTGGTTGAAACTTAACCAAACGAGAACAGGTCACTTGATTAGAAAGAAAGAAAATTAAACACACAGAAGTACACACACAAGTGTCACATGTCTAAAGCATTAACAGCATCAGTCTTTGGTTCTGGAGGATACTTGTTTCTTTTAAAAGTTGCATGTTTCAGTAAACTGTTTCATTTGGTGTGTTAATTTATCACATAGAAACTCACATAGAAATTCATCACATAGAGTTGTATCTTACTCAATGCTTTGGATAGTCCTTGACTATAAAATCCATCTGATCAAAATATTTTAAGAGTTCTTTGTTTTTCTTCTCAGGAAGCAGTACAAAGTAAACAAATAATTTTTGTTTAATTATTTTTGCACACATCTGAAAGGAAGGACAGTTATGAGAGGCTGTTTTCACGTTTTCCCACTCCCATTCTCATCCCTTATTTCCATGGCAGGAAATTTCCATGTTAATATTTTCCGGGGTGTGTGCTAGATATCCTACTGGTGATTGCATAAGATCATTTTAAAGGGTACATGGCTTTTATTGTTATTATCTTATTTATTAAGAATCTAATTAGTATATCAAACTTTGATTTTTGTATATTGCTGTTTAGGAAAAGAATAAAGTTTCATTAAAACAAATTAAGAAAATAAATGTTGGCCGGGCGCAGTGGCTCACACCTGTAATCCCAGCACTTTGGGAGGTCAAGGCAGGTGGATCACAAGGTCAGGAGTCCAAGACCAGCCTGGCCAAGATGTTGAAACCCCATCTCTACTAAAAATACAAAAATTAGCTGGGCATGGTGGCACATGCCTGTAATCCCAGCTACTCAGGAAGCTGAGGCAAGAGAATTGCCTGAACCCGGGAGGCGGAGGTTGCAGTGAGCCGAGATCGCGCCATTGCACTCCAGCTTGGGTGACGGAGTGAGACTCTGTCTCAAATAAATAAATAAATAAATAAATAAACGTTTAATTGTATACAAATATGACATAATATGTAAATATGCTGATACAATGGCCACAGTTATCAGAAGAAAAACTGCTTAAGGTAAAATAAAAGTCTATTTGGGTAGACCAATAATGTATACATCTTGGGTAATGATCTTTCACATTTTGGCAGTATCTCTGAGAAGTAATAATTTTCGCTTCAATTAAGACTAAAGTTTAAAAAACAAACAAAACTCAAGGAACTAGGTGACTAATCATTTATCAGGGTAGAGAGGTTAGTAAAATATAGGCTTTCAAGAGTTTATGTAATGAATGTGGCTTATTTATAGAGTAACCAGTTTAACTTAAGCTTCCTTGGATTTTACCACTGAAAGGACAATACTTTCCTTTAAAAGGACAAAGAAGACTTTACTTAGAGAAGCTTCTAATGGTATTAGGTAAAGCTGTTAAGGGAGGGGAGTAAATATTTGAAGAAAACAATTTACAATATTATAAATTTCACTTTTTTTTTTTTTTTTTTTTTTTTTAAATGAGACGGAGTTTCGCTCGTCACCCAGGCTGGAGTGCAATGGCGCGATCTCGGCTCACCGCAACCTCCGCCTCCTGGGTTCAGGCAATTCTCCTGCCTCAGCCTCCTGAGTAGCTGGGATTACAGGCACACGCCACCGTGCCCAGCTAATTTTTAGTATTTTTAGTAGAGACGGGGTTTCACCATGTTGACCAGGATGGTCTCGATCTCTCGACCTTGTGATCCACCCGCCTCGGCCTCCCAAAGTGCTGAGATTACAGGCTTGAGCCACCGCGCCCGGCATAAATTTCACTTATAGTCATTAACTTCAGTATAATGAACTCATTCTATTGTATGTTACAAGCATCACTTTATGTTGGGAAGATAACATGATGCATTAAGAAAGAGAACTACTGAGATGAGGTGGCCACTCTCAAAGACTGATGACAAAGGCATTTGTTTGTATACTTCCTGTGGTTCAGTCCATACTTACTTTCCTGTTAAAATCTTCAGCATTGTTCACGTTTGTTTATCTAGTGTCCTCTCACTTCTCTAGATAATTGTGAGTAAGTTATGTTAGAGTAAAATGATGTAAAAATTATTTGTAGCAGCCTGCTATTATTATCATCCAAATACACTGACAGCGTCCAAAGAATGACAGCAGGAGCCGCCAAAGTTTTGGGGCCAAGTCATTTTGGGAAATGTTCGGCTCCTAACTTGTTAAAGAATTAAACGCTCTTTAGATAGAGAAAACGGTTTTTTGAAATAATGTTTTCTGGACACCATGTTAAGAAACTCTGGTCCGAGATAAAAATAAACATTGGCCTCTTGTGTATTTAGAAATTGCTCTGAAGCTCCCAACGCTTTGCTACACCCCAATACAGATTTTGAAGCGCAAGCATTTACAGTTGCATGCTTCCACTTTTGAATAGAAGTATAAACTCTTGAAAGAGGGAGTCCTTTCGGAATTCCTGTATCACAGTTGGCTGTTGAGGTCACCTTAGTCGTGTAGCAATGCAGCTTCTCTCTCAGAGGCTATTTGCTCATCCAGGCAAAGTTGATATTTGCGTCAGAACAAGGCAAATTTGGTCAAGTTGTACCAGCAAGTTCTGACGAGTGCAAGGCCAGGCATTGAAAGTTCCGTATTAATGTTAAAGAGGTTGCCATTATCTGGCTCGTCTTTGTGAAATTCATTAGGAAATGATAAACTGTCAAATTGTAACTGTATTGAATCAGTGACTTTGGTTGAAATTGTAGAGGATTTCAAAAAAGCCAGTAGAAGAAACAGTGGGTCTCACAAACAATCTGGGTGTCAGTTTTTCCTCTATGAAACTGTGCTAAAAGGTCTAGGTTGGAGTTCTATGAAAAGGAATACTTCATGTAGTCTTAGTGTTATCTTTTTCTTTTTTAAGAAAAATTAATGGACTTCATTCTTACAGTGGTTTTAGATTTACAGTAAAATTGAGTGGAAAGTACAGAGTTCCCATATACTCCCCACCCTTCACCTCACCTCCAGCGTCACCAGCACCATCCCTCACTAGTGTGAAATATTTGTTGCAATTGATGAAACTACGGCTACACAGCATTATTATCTAAAATCTATAGTTTACATTAGAGTTCACTGTTGGTGCTGTACATTCTATGAGTTTGACAGATGTATCATGATGTGTATCCATCGTTATAGTATACAAAATAGTTTTCTTTACCTAAAATTCCCAGTGTTACATTTTAAAATATGTAGGAGATTGGTTCAGTAAGACATTTCAGATTATGGCTATTGAAATTGATAGGAAAAATAAGGAAAATTGTAATCTTTCCTGAACTGAATTTACATTTGGTTTCAATTACTCTAATTACTGGAATACTAGTAGGGAGTGCTTTGCTTAAACCTGATATTGTTTGAACCTTTAAAATGTTGCTAAAATATCGTTGTGGATATTAGAATTGTGAGACAAGGGAGAATGATGAGTGTAAGATTCTATTTTAAAATAAAAATGTATCTATATTGGAAAAGTCAGTGACGTGAACAGATAGTTTGATCCATTGAAACAAAATGTCTTGATTCGACAAACTTTAATTGCATTCCTACAGTGTATGACACATACAGTATGGCAGATACAAAGATGAATGAATCTTCACCTTAAGGGGTTCACTGTGTAGTAGGGCAGACAGGTACTTGTGAGAGGTATCATCAGAGAGGAATGGACAGAGGCAAGAACACAGAAGAGTAGTTAGCTCTGGAACGATTGGAAAGGAAGCAAAATACTACTGTCTTTGCTATAAAATCAACATGTATCTCTTATATGCTTGCTTTTGCGTTTTTATTTTGCATCCCTTGGAAAGTTCAAATGGTTGCAATGGAGAAACTGGTCTTTAGCAAGTAGACACCTCTTTTACGTTGGAAGATCATGGAAAGGTGGATCTCATATGTACTCACACATCTTTCCAAACTTTAAAAGACTCTGAATGACTTTGTTGAATTCGTATAACCACTCAGAGCTTCCTGGGTCTTCAAGGTTTATAGGTAAGGCTACTAAAAGTGTTTCAGCTAAATTCCATAGAGTTTATTTGAAAATTTGGAAAAGCTGCAACAAAGGTGAGTTTAGAAGGGTTTTTCTCTGTGTGTATAGAGGGTTGGTGAAAACTTTATATTATGTATAAATGAAAAGATAAAACATTTTAGATTTGCTTATGATTTTATTACAAAGAAATATGGGTTTTAGTAAGAGCAAATATCTGCAACACACTGAACAATGATCTCAGTAAGTACAACTGGGCAAGATAAGAATCTAGTTTCTTTTTCTCACTGTGCTGTAATCTTTCAGTCAACACTGACTGCCTCCTTTCTATAATTTGAGAATTTACAAGAAAATAGAACATGAGACCTTCAGTAAACTGAGTTTATGTGATTCAATAAGCCTCATTCACCCTAAATCTAATTTTATCAGTTAAGTTCTCAACAATAGGCCCATGTTCCAAAACATTCTTGAAAGCACGGAGGAAATCTTTGGATACTATCATCTCTTGTATACTTATTCCGCATTGGATTTATTGTCATTTAATGTCACACTATCACTTACAATTCTTTCGACAAGAGAGAGCAGTTATGTCTGACTGTAGCCTGTGCTTTGCAAATAAAATTTAGTTAAGTACAGAAGCAGGTGCCTTGCTCCCAAACCCAGGTAAGTGGAGAGCTGATGGTGAATGAACACTGGTACATTATTTGGAGTTGGAATGGAATGTTCTGTTACATAACAGTGACAATGCAAAAAAAAAAAAAAAGAAAAGAAAAAAAAAAAGGTTGGAAGTGCTCAAATATCTGCCTGTAGAGGATTTGTAAAGGAAAGTGATGGAATTTGGCTGTGTGTTTTCTCTAAATTTCTTGCTGAGTTGTAATTCCCAGTGTTTGAGATGGGGCCTGGTGATAGGTGATTGGGTCATGGGGAGAATCCCTCATGGGCTGGTGCTGTCTTCACAATGCTGAGTAAGTGCTCTCGAGATCTGATTGTTTAAAAGAGTGTGGCCCCTCTCTCCCACAACTATCTCTTGTTTTTGCTCCTGCCATGTGAGACATCTGCTCCCTCTTCATCTTCTAGCATGACTGGAAGCTTCCTAAGGCTTCCCCAGAAGCAGGTGCCAGCTCTGTGCTTCCTGTACAGGCTGCAAAATCGTAAGCCAATTAAACCACTTTTCTTTAAATAAATTACTTAGTCTTAGGCATTTCTTTATAGCAATGCAAGAATGACCTAGTACAGAAAATTGGCACGGAAGAGGCGGAACTGCTATAAAATTACTTCAGAATGTGGAAGCAGCTTTGGAACTGGGTCACAAGCAGAGGCTGGAAGAGTTTAGAGGGCTCAGAAGACGACGAGAAGATGATGGAAAGTTTGGAATTTATTAGAGACCGGTTAAACGGTCATGATCAAAATGCTGATAGTGATGTGGACAGTGAAGTCCGGGCTGAGGAGTCTCAGATGGCAGTGAGGGTCTTACTGGGAACTGGAGCAAAGGTCATGCATGTTGTGCCTCAGCAAAGAACCTGGCTGCACTGCGCCCCTGCCCTAGGGATCTGTGGGAGTTTGAACTTCAGAGTGATGATTTAGAATATCTGGCAGAAGAAATTATTTCTAAGCTGGAAAGTGTTCAGGATGGGGCCTGGCTGCTTCTAACAACCTACACTCAGATGTAAAAGCAATGACTCTTAAGTTGAAAACTCTCTTTAAAAGGGAAACAGAGGGAAAAAAAGTTTGGAAAATTTCCAGCCTAGCCATATGACAGAGAAAGAAAAAGCTTTTGGGGGAGAGGAATTGAAGCAGGCTGTGGAGCAACCACTTACTAGAGATATTTGCAATATGATATGCTAATATCCTAGACAATGCGAGAAAGGCCTCGAAAGCATTTTGAGACCTTCATGGCAGTCAGTCCCTTACTTCACAGGCCTACAGGCCTAGGAGAATGGATTTCTGGGCCAGGCCCAGGGGTCTGCTGCTAGGTACAGCCTCAGGACACTGCTGTCTGCCTCCTGGTGGCTCTGGCTCCAGACTCAGCTCAAAGGGTCTCAGATACAGCTGGGGCTGCTGCCTCAGAAGATGTGAGCTCTAAGCCTTGGCGGCTTCCATGTGTTGTTAAGCTTGTAGGCACACAGAGTGCAAGAGTGAATGAGGCTTGGCATCCTTCACCTCGATTTCAAAAGATGTGCAAGAAAGCCTGCGTAGCTAGGCAGAAGCCTGCTTCAGGGGCAGGGTCCTCACCGAGAACCTCTACAGGGCAATGTGGAGAGAAAATGTGGCTTTGGAGCTCCCACACGGAGTCCCCACTTAGGGCACTGTCTGGTGGAGCTGTGAGAAGGGGCCACCGTCCTCCAGACCCCAGAACATTAGAGCCACTGGCAGCTCGTACCCTGTGCCTGCAAAAGCCACAGGCTCTCAATCCCAGCTTGTGAGAGTAGCTACTTGGGCGGCACCCGGCAAATCCACGGGACATTGGGAGTCTACCCCTTGCTGCATTGTGCCTTCGATGTAGGACATGGAGTCAAAGGAGATAATTTTGGAGCTTTAAGATTTAATGACTTCCCTGCTGGGTTCTGTGCTTTCATGGAGCATGTAGCTCCCTCTTTCTGGCTGATTTTTCCCTTTCGGAATGAGAATGTTTACCTAATGCTTGTACCCCCATTGTGTCTTTGAAGTAGGTAACTTGTTTTTTATTTTACATGATCATGGAGGAAGGGACTTGCCTCACCTTGGCTGAGACTTTGGACTTCGAATTTCTGAGTTAATGCTGAAATGAGGTAGGATTTTGGGGGAGTGTTGGGAAGGCATGATTGTATTTTACAATGTGAGAAGAAACTGAGGTTTGAGAGGCACGGGGCAGAATGATATAGTTTGGATAAGTGTCTGCCCTAAATCTCTGGTTGAATTGTAATCTCCAGTGCTGGAGGTAGGGCCTAGTACGAGGTGATTAGCTCATGAAGGAGAATCCCTCATAGCTTTGTGTTGTCTTCATGATGGTGAGTGAGTTCTCTTGAGATCTTTTTTTTCTTTTTTCTTTTCTTTTTTTTTTTTTTTAATTGTACTTTAGATTCTGGGGTCCATGTGCAGATCATGCAGGATTGTTGCATAGGTACATACATGGCAGTGTGGTTTGCTGCCTCCATCCCCCTGTCACCTAAATCTGACATTTCTCCCCATGTTATCCCTCCCCAACCTCCCTATCCCCGGTCCCTCCCCTATTCACCCCCAAGAATCTCTAGTGTGTGATGTTCCCCTCCATGTGTCCATGTGTTCTCACTGTTCAACACCCGCCTATGAGTGAGAACATGTGGTGTTGGTTTTCTGCTCTTGTGTCAGTTTGCTGAGAATGATGGTTTCCAGATTCATCCATGTCCCTACAAAGGACACCAACTCACTGTTTTTTATGGCTGTGTAATATTCCATGGTGTATATGTGCCACCTTTTCCTTGTACAGTCTATCGTTGATGGGCATTTGTGTTGGTTGCAGGTCTTTGTTATTGCAAACAGTGCAAAAATAAACATACGTGTGCATGTGTCTTTGTAATAGAACAATTTATAATCCTTTGGGTATATACCCAGTAATGGGATTGCTGGGTCAAATGGAATTTCTATTTCTAGGTCCTTGAGGAATCGCCACACTGTCTTCCACAATAGTTGAACCAATTTACATCCCCACCAACAGTGTAAAAGTGTTCCTATTTCTCCACATCCTCTCCAGCATCTATAGTCTCCAGATTTTTTAATGATCGCCATTCTGACTGGTGTGAGGTGGTATCTCAATGTGATTCTGATTTGCATTTCTCTAATGACCAGTGATGATGAGCATTTATTCATATGTTTGTTGGCTTCATATATGTCTCCTTTTGAAAAGTGTCTGTTCATATCCTTCACCCACTTTTGAATGGGTTTGTTTGTTTTCTTGTAAATCTGTTTTAGTTCTTTGTAGATTCTGGATATTAGCCCTTTGTCATATGGGTAGATTGCAAAAATTTTTTCCCATTCTGTTGGTTGCTGATTCATTCTAATGATTGTTTCTTTTGCTGTACAGAAGCTCTGGAGTTTAATTAGATCCCTTTTGTCTATTTTGACTTGTTTAAAAGAGTGTGGCACCTCCCTCCCCACAACTCTCTCTCTCTCTTGCTCCTACTTACACCATGTGAGACACTTGCTTCCCCTTCACCTTCTGCCGTGATTGGAAGCTTCCTGAGGCCTACCCAGAAGCAGTTGCCAGTGGTATGCTTCCTGTATAGCCTGCAGAACCATGAGCCAATTAAACTTTTTTTTAAAAATAAATTACTTAGTAGCAGGTATTTCTTTATAGCGATGCAAGAATAGCCTAATACAGATATATGTTTTAAATATTAGAGAGCAACTTCAATAAATGACTGTTAACTTTCCAAGTTTCTAATAGCACTATTCCAGCAATTTACTTTTGCTCTCTAAACATGGAGGTGGCTAACGATAGAGACTGACTTGCTTTGCTTTTCCTCGTTAATTATATAAGTTTCTTAGAAATATTTCTCAAGGTTGCCTGACATGTTCTGTTCTTTCCAAAACCATGCCAGTTATTGCTTGAGAATACATTATTCCACTTTCTTTATGCCCTTCTAATGCTTTGCTTTTATGTCTATTTACATATATATTTATGTGTATAATGTGTACACATAAATATAATATGTATATGTAATATATATATATACCTGTGTGTGCGTGAGTGTATACACATATACATACATACATATTATTATTTAACTAAATATTGGTATCACCTACTGGACATTTATTTCTAGTAATAATCTTCCTACTTGAGAAAGTAACTTTAAGTCAGCAGATAGTGGCCATGCTTAACAGAATTCTACTATTATTGTGAGTACAAGTGGTCTGTGATGTTCCACTGTTTTCTGTGCCTGTTCTGTTCTTTTTTGCTAAGCTTTATTTGCCATATTATTTTTCTTTTAGTTTAAAAAATAAATGAGAGGCTTTGAGTCTATTGAATCCCAGTGACGTGTTAATCTTGCTACTTCGAAATCTCACATTTCAAAGGACTGTGAGTCAGTTCTCACAGCAATACCTTTTCCTGCTGTGTGAGTTTGATCAAATCCGCTAACTTCTTTTCAGTTTCCTTTGTGTAGAAGTCAAAGGAGATCATCAGCAACTTGCAGCTATGGTGGTGTCATGGGAAGATCTCCTTTTGAAATTCTATACTGATCAAAACTAGCCCCAGAGAAGTTTAGATTTAGAAAGAATTTGTCGTGGCTAGGGTGTTTTGTTTCTGTATGATGTTAGAGCTCTTTGCCTAGACTTCTTCCTAAAATTTAGTAAATTTGGCAATCCAGCTCTTCCAAATGCCGGGCCCCTGCTACCGCTGCATTCACTGGCTCAGTCTTCCAGATTGCTTCTTTCCCTATGAATGTTTGCTTGTCTTGGATTTCCTTTTTTATTTAGTTAATTTCTGTGAATTAATATGTTAAACAAATGTATAAATGTATGCTCAGATGTTAATATCACAGACTACTCATTTCAACCCCAATTTGTTTTTCCTGCTGCTTCTTAGATGCTCATGGCTGGATATTGATCCCTCCAACTGCAGCTCTTATGCAGCTCCAGGTTCTGAGCCAATCCGTAATGAGAATGGAAAATGTGATTATTTCAGTTTGAATTAGGAATGCTGGAAAGCTCCTGCCGTGGAGGCATATTGAGTTGTCTGTTGTTTTAGATACGATTTTCATAGTGTTAGCAGCCCCGTATTGACTGTTAAGCGGCTTAGGTAAATAGGAAGATAGCTGGAATACCCTGGGGGACCGTAAGTAATAAAAGGAAATGCTGAACAACTAACCTCTCAAAGATCAGCTAAGACTGAACTAGGGGAAAGGGGACTTAGAATGCTTGTAAATTATGAATTTGCTATAGACCAGAGTCAGCTACAAATTGGGGAAACAGGACTGTCAGTAACTTATGAAGCTTATATTTTGCACTTCTAAAGGTAGCAGAATCCTGAAGGGTAAACAATCTCTTCTTATCCCTGCTTTTTTCCTCCTGCGTGTTTTGTCTTGCTTATTATTATTTTTATTGTGTTGCGGAGACAGGAAACCAGGGCAGTGTGTTTGGTAGGAACTCAAAGATAGAACAGACTCAGAATCTTGCTTTAGTTTTTGTTTCAGATGCTATGGAATACTAGAAAATAAAAATTTATGAACTGCTATAAACCGTTCTTTGTGAGGATCAGGTAACTTTTGTCTCCTCTTCGTCGTCACCGCAACTTTTTAAGTTCTATTTTATCTTAATTTGGTGTTTTATTTATGACTTTGTGGCTTATCCCTCATTGGTTCTCTTAAGACCAGGTTCTTAGTTGCGACAGGAAGATCTTAACATACCAAAAACAGTGTACATAAATATTAAGAGGCCTGCTTTGTGTGGGAGTTTGTTCCATTTTTCTAGTCTGGGGTTTCTTTTCTCACGTTTTGCTTAGGCAAAGGCATCTCTGTTGCTGTGTGTAAAAGAGAGAGCCAAGCAGACAAAGTGCGGTGATTACTAACGCTCGCACCAAATGAGGGCAGGAGGTTGATGTGTGCAGGAAAGCGGGGAAGTGAGCACAGAGTGGCATAGGACTGGAGATGTTCTGGTGGGGCTGGGACTGTCCAGGACAGTCTCTGAAACCAATTTGTCCCTCTGCTGATTTCACTGTTCACTGTGGAGCAGCCATTGACTCTCAAAAAGACTGAAACCGATTCAGAATATAGCAGTTGTATCAGGAATCATATGACCCTCATCAACCCTGGAAATCACATTCTTTAACCTTGTAGATGGTCCCATTTCATAAATCATCTTTCATAGCTTTGGATGAATCCTTATACGGAAAATGAAGAGCTGCTGAGAAGACCTAAAAATTATCAGTCCGTTAGGATTCCCCCCTGCCTTGTACAGAATTTCCCCTCATTTGGGGCTGTTTCCAAGAGAGTGGAATAATACCATAGAAAATGTCACAATTTCACTTCTCTTTTATGAGAAAATTTGTGTGTTTTACACAAAAGATCACTTCGGAGCTAATCATGAAATAGATTTGAAACACTGAAGCTGTCTCTGTCTCCGTCTCTCTCTTCTTTCTCTTCTCTTTCTCTCTCTCCTTTCTTTCTCTTTCTTCTTCCTGGCAGAAACCATACCCAACTTCCAAATCATACATCAGTTGATCTAGAGAAGGAAGGCCTTGGGAAGCTGTGGATAGCTCTAAAACTATTTGATTGCACAACTGCTATGAGATGAGGGTACGGCAGATGTGTTTTTGTAATCCTATAGAGTCGAATGAAAGTACCCATGATTACATCTAATTAAAGATCTGTTTTAGCCATGCCTAGTGCAATAGCAACACTTGATATTAACCAATGATTGAAACTATGCCCAACACTATGTAATAAGGAGGACCTTATCCAGGAACACTGTTCAGTCTCCTCTTTCTACTTCTTTAATAAGCCTTTTCTGCCCAAACCCAGGTATTTTTGTACCTGAACTATTGCCCTGCCCTGCCCTGCCCTTCTGTTCTCCCTCCCTCTCTTTCTTTTTCTTCCTAGACAATTTCACTGTGAAACCTTTACCTTTGTTAACAGTTTACCTCTGTGAAATCAGAAGAAAAAATAGGTCATTTCAATGAGTAGTTAAACTCTTGGGGCTTCTAAGGACTATCTCTCATGGTCAAGTACGATCTATAGTCTTTCAGTCGTAATCTACAAACAAAGCAAAATTTGTCTAAACAAATGTTTCTCATGATATTAACAGATAAGAACAAGGAATGACTTTGTTGAAACATATTTAAGGGAAATTGAAACTCAGGTTAGTTTTTATATGCTAGGAATTAGAGTTCAGTAGGAAAAAACTAAGGTAGTTTTCAAAAACTTTTTAAAGTGTATTTTTGAGCAGGGAACGTTTTTGGATATAAATTCAACACCCCAACAGGAGAGGCATCTCCAAACTGGTTCCAGAGGCTAATGTCATTGTCTCTTTATTAAGTAAATAGACCATAAAATAGACATGTTTAAAAAAATACTTGTTTTTAAACATATGTTTGAAGACCTCCCGATTTTACCCAAAGTAAAAAATCAAAATTCTAATGATGGTCTTTGGGGCCCGACATGGTTTGCTTTCTGACTTGTCTGGCCTGGGCATCCTCTGCTCTTCTCACGCCTCATTTACCTGCAGCATCACTGGCCCCCTGGCTCCTTCTCAACCTGTCAGGCTCATTCTTGCCTTAGAGCTCTTGCACTGACTATTCCTTTTGACTGGAATATCCCCAGATACCTACTTGGTCAGCTCCTTCACTTCCTTCACATTTTTGCTCAGATGCTGTCTTGTCAATGAGGCCTTCTGTAATCACTGTAATTAGAATAGCAATTGGCCCCCTCCTTATCCAGTTACCACTTATCTTCATCTGCTTTCCCCCTCATTCTACTTAATAACTTCTAACCCATTATTTAATTCAATATATTTTGTTTATATTGGTTTTCTCTTTCTTCCCCATTAGAATGAAGAATCTCTGAGGACAGCGATCTTTCTCTGTTTTGCTCAAATGTCCAGGACAGTGTCTGGCCCATAGGATATACTAAAAAGTCTTGTCGAATAAGGGGTTAAGGGCTGGGGCTTATATTAATTTGTTCAGTGATTGCACAAACATTTATTAAGTGCTTAGTTTTGCTAGTCACCCTGCTAGGTAAGAGAGTCCAGAGGTGAGTCCTACTTTGGAGAGAGATGAATGACTGGAAAAACAAACAAACGTGTATTATGTATAATGTAGGGTATTCTGGAAGGATGGAAGGTGGTGAATAGCCCAGTACAGGCAGGGGCATGAAGGATTCATTCATTTATTTACTCAACAAATAATATTTACTATGTGATAATTATGCTTCCAGGCACTTTAAAAGAAGGCAGGTTCAACCAGCTTGGGTGCTTTGCCCTTTGCCCTTTGCCCTGCTTCCCTCTGTCTGAGCAGCCATCTTGCTACCATGTGGTTTCAAAAGGGCAAATGCCAGAGGCCAAGGCCAGCTGTACAGAAGTATAGAAAGAGTTGAGTTCCTGATGAGATCATGAAGCCACAGTTCCATTTTGATTAGCCGATCTCCAGCTTTCTTGTAATTGAGAAAAGACCACAAGTGATCCTCCTGCTGCCTTCACCTCCCAAAGTTCTGGGATTGCAGGCGTGGCCCACCACACCAAGGCAGGGCTAGTCTAGATTCTAATGCAGAATCAATCCACGTGCCGCACAAAGGCTCTGCTGCTACCTCTTTTCCCTTGCAGAGTTTTACCTGCTTGGTATAAAACCCCACTCTGCCTATGCCTGCACGTGGCCAGTGTTTCCAGGAAAATGTCAGCGATCTAAGCCCACCTATGAAGGGATCTTTCCTTTTTGAATTTTAATTCATCCATTTTCTTTGCTTTTCCAGTTGTCTGACGTCCTCAAAGTAATTAGAAAATTACTTTGTTTTAACTAAGTCCTACCAATTCTTCTTATATCCTTTTCAGAAGCAGTATTCTGAACTCATAGATTTAGTGAAAGTTTGGATATACTGTGGGATTTTAAACTGAAGTGATTTCCTCTTGAGCCTTTGGAAGAAGGATCTGTAGGCACGGCTCTGTTGTAGCTCTGACAGGCAGTAGTGCCTTTACTATGGTACTGTTATGTTGAAGAAAGCAGCGCATACTATTCTCATATTACCTGCAGTGTCTTTAAAAAAATGTAATAGTAATACAGTCACCCTTAACTAGAACAACGTCAAAAAGAAGGCAAACAAAGATTATAGAGAAGTCAGACTGAGTGTCACGTTGAGCTTACTATTCTATCCACGTGCTGAGGACCCAGGTCACATGTGTCTGGCTATTACCATTCACTTTTTCTTATACACCCCACCAGATCCAGAGAAAATGGATCGCATTGAGCAGTCTGACTAGGAAGATGATAGATCTTCATCTTTAAAGCAATCTTTAAAGCAATATGAGATATTTACAATGACTCATATTTTAAATAAGGAAATAGAGGCTCAAGGGGATAAAGAAAGTTACCTAAGATGACATAGTAAATACATGGTGGTTAATAGAGAACAGAGAATTTTCCTCACCCATGCTAAGGCTGTCTGCCTTTGTTTCTCTGCATCGCGGAATAGCCCTCCCTGTCTTGAGACACTGTCTTTCTTCACTTTGCTGGTGGTCTCATTCACTGTGTCTGCTCCTAGCTCTGGCTTCATACCCCAGCTCTCTGGAGGCCTGGTGGTGCCTTCCCTCTCGCAAGGCCTGATTGGAGGAAAAAGTCTCCATTCCTCTTAGCTCCACTTTCATTGTCGACCCCTTTCCCCTTTAAAGGAAAACAAAACAAACACGTGGAAGAAAATCACCATTACCCTTTCAAGAATAAAAGAAACCAAAATCTCCTATTCAAAGCATTTTTCCCCCCTCTTTTGGGTGTATGATAGGACTTTTATACTCCCGTAGTTAAGATTTCTGTTTTAATCTATAAAATGTAAGGTTTTCCTCTCTTGTGGCTCTGACTTTCTCTTTGGTTATGGCAAATGGGACACACACATACACGTTCTATCCTCTCTGTCGGAGTTTTGTCACCTCAAGTCATGCAAAACAGAAAGATGAATATCTCTAATAGGAAGCATATTGATTAGGGTGGTCTGATATCGTCGGCTAGTAATGCAATAAAAAATGAGCCTTGATTCACTCTGTGAAATGGGGAAAATATTACTTGACCCTTTTTTCCCTCAGTGATAAAATTAGGACAAATGGTATCCATGTGGAATTGAACTTTTAAGAGGAACATTTTATGAAACTAGCCTAAGTTGTTAGAAGGTACCATTTATACATATGCTTATTAAACATATATTTGTAAAATGTTTATGTATATATTATTGATGTTTCAGCTTCTTTTAAAAAAGAAACTAAAACTTTCCAGACACACTGATTCTTGTCCTTCCTCCAACTGTGCAAAAAACTTCTTCCTATTGAAGAAGACAAAGAGAAATGCTGACGTGTGGGTTGGCCAGAAGCCAACTCAGAGAAAGAGATTTGTTTGCAGGAAGTTTATTGGGCATGCAATTTGGGCTCAATACCCGTGTGGTCTGAAGCTCAGGGAAATAGGGCGCACAGAGAGACTGGGCTGAGCTGCAGTCACAACAGAGGCCTTAGTCAATCCTGCAGTCATCATCAAACTTAGGCCTGCCCTTCAGACTTTACCCACCTTGGATCGAGGGGACTGTGCCTTTAAATTGTTCGCTGACTAGTTATGGGATGAAAGCTGCCCCCGCAAAGGTGCTGGGATCTTAGGGCAGGTGGGTCTCTGTAGCTGTGCTTAGCTGAGAGGTGTTGGTTGGCAATATTTTCAGCAGCTGGGGAGTGGGTGGTGTAGTCCTGACGTGGGGGGATCTGGGTGGCACAGCAGAGCAATCACTACCATTAAAACATTAATCAACAGTGCAGATTGTATTCTTCATTATGTTTATATCTACTAGATGACACATGTCATTGCCAGTTTTTTTGTTTTTTTTTTTGTTTTTTTTTTGTTTTTTTTTTTTTTGAGACAGAGTCTTGCTCTGTCGCCCAGGCTGGAATGCAGTGGGGCAATCTCAGCTTACTGCGACCTCCGCCTCCCAGGTTCAAGTGATTCTCCTGCCTCAGCTTCCTGAGGACCTGAGATTACAGGCACACACCATCATACCTGGCTAATTTTTTTTTTTTTTTTTTGTATTTTCAGTAGAGATGGGGTTTCACCATGTTGGTCAGGCTGGTCTCAAACTCCTGACCTTGTGATCCACCCACCTTGGCCTCCCAAAGTGCTGTGATTACAGGAATGAGCCGCTGTGTCTGGCTGAAATTACCACTTATATAGTAAACATTTGTTGAATATTGACAATTTATGTGGTAGATAATCTGAATTTGTGTGAAAGCATATAGCAGTAGAGAAATAATTAGTGGATAGAGAGTCTAGGAAAAAATAGAATAGTTGGTTTTACCAATTTTTATTGATGCTATTACAGAGCAGTGCATATTTCCAAAAATAAATTTTATCTTTTTAAAGAAGAAGCTTTCAGCTTTCTTGATGTTCTGTTTCCTATTATATTGATTTCTGCTCTAATTTTTATTTCATGTTTTCTGTTAACTTCATGTCTTATTTGCTTTTCTTTTTTTGCTTTCTTCAGGTGAAAGCTGAGATAATTGAATTAAGATTTTTTATTTTTTTTAAGGCATTGAAATCCAAACTTTTTATTTATTTATTTATTTATTTATTTATTTATTTATTTTCTTTCTTTTTTTAAATTGCATTTTAGGTTTTGGGGTACATGTGAAGAACATGCAAGATTGTTGCATAGGTACACACATGACAGTGTGGTTTGCTGCCTTCCTTCCCCTCACCTGTATCTGTCATTTCTCCCCATGCTATCTCTCCCCAAATCCCCACCCCCCATCCCTCCCCCATTTCCCCACCATGGACCCCAGTGTGTAGTGCTCCCCTCCCCGTGTCCATGTGTTCTCATTGTTCAACACCCGCCTATGAGTGAGAACATGCAGTGTTTGATTTTCTGTTCCTGTGTCAGTTTGCTGAGAATGATGGTTTCCAGGTTCATCCATGTCCCTACAAAGGACACGAACTCATCGTTTTTGATGGCTGCATAATATTCCATGGTGTATATGTGCCACATTTTCCCTGTCCAGTCTGTCATCGATGGGCATTTGGGTTGGTTCCAGGTCTTTGCTATTGTAAACAGTGCTGCAATGAACATTCGTGTGCATGTGTCTTTATAGTCGAATGATTTATAATCCTTTGCATATATACCCAGTAATGGGATCGCTGGGTCAAATTGGATTTCTATTTTTAGGTCCTTGAGGAATCGCCACACTGTCTTCCACAATGGCTGAACTAATTTACATTCTCACCAACAGTGTAAAAGTGTTCCTGTTTCTCCACATCCTCTCCAGCATCTGTTGTTTCCCGATTTTTTAATGATCGCCATTCTAACTGGTGTGAGATGGTATCTCAATGTGGTTTTGATTAGCATTTCTCTAATGACCAGTAATGATGAACATTTTTTCATATGTTTGCTGACCTCCTGTATGTCTTCTTTTGTAAAGTGTCTGTTCATATCCTTTGCCCAGTTTTGAATGGGCTTGTTTTTTTTTTTTTTCCTTGTAGATCTGTTTTAGTTCTTTGTAAATTCTGGATATTATCCCCTTGTCAGATGGGTAAACTGCAAAATTTTTTTTCCCATTCTGTTGGTTGCCAATTCACTCATTAGAGTTAGACTCATTAGACTGTTTCTTTTGCCGTGCAGAAGCTGTGGAGTTTGATTAGGTCCCATTTGTCTGTTTTGGCTTTTGTTGCCAATGCTTTTGGCATTTTGGTCATGAAGTCCTTGCCTACGCCTATGTCCTGAATGGTTTTGCCTAGATTTTCTTCTAGGGTTTTTATGGTGTTAGGTCTGATGTTTAAGTCTTTAATCCATCTGGAGTTAATTTTGGTGTAAGGTGTCAGGAAGGGGTCTAGTTTCTGCTTTCTGCACATGGCTAGCCAGTTTTCCCAACACCATTTATTAAACAGGGAATCCTTTCGCCATTGCTTGTTTTTGTCAGGTTTGTCAAAGATCGGATGGTTGTAGATATGATGTGTTTCCTCTGAGGCCTCTGTTCTGTTCCATTGGTCTATATCTCTGTTTTGGTACCAGTACCATGCTGTTTTGATTACTGCAGCCTTGTAGTATAGTTTGAAGTCCGGTAGTGTGATGCCTCCCGCTTTGTTCTTTTTGCTTAGAATTGACTTGGCTATGCGGGCTCTCTTTTGGTTCCATATGAAGTTTAAGGTGTTTTTTTCCAGTTCTGTGAAGAAGGTCATTGGTAGCTTGATGGGAAGACATTTCTTATTTTCTAACATAGAGGTTCAGTGCTATGAATTTCCTTTTAAGTGCTATTTGAGCAGCGTCCCACAGATTTGATACGTCCCATTTTCATTTCTACTCAGTTCAAATTACATCTTAATTTTCCTTTTGATTTCTTTGACCCATAGATTATTTAGTAATGTGTTATTTAATTTCCAGATACTTGAAGATTTTTTCAAAGATCTTTTTGTTTCTGAGTTTTATTTTAATCCTATTATGCTTGGAGAACATACTCTGTATGGCTTGGATCTTTTAAAACGTATTGAGACACTTTATAGCCCCAAATGTATTCTGTTTTCATAAATGATCTATGTGCATTTGGAAGAGGTGTATAGGCATGTCTTGTTTAATTGCACTTCACTTTATTCAGCTTCATAGATACTGTATTTTTATAAACTGAAGGTCTGTGGCAGGCCCGTACTGAGCAGCATGTGTTTACTTTATGTCTCTGTGTCCCGTTTTGGTAATGCTCAAAATATTGTAAATTGTTCATTATTATTATATCTATTGTGGTGGTCTGTGACCAGTGATTTTACCATCATCATTGTTCTGGCATGCTGTTAACCTCACCCGTATCAGAATGTGGACTTAATTGATAAATGTTGTTTGTGTTCTGGCTGCTGTACTGCTGGCCATTCCCCATTTCTCTCTCTTTCTCTCTCTCTCCGGACTTTCCAATTTCCTGACACACAACAATGTTGCAATTAGGCCAGGTAATAACCCTGAAATGGCTTCTAAATGTTCACCTGAAAGGAAGAGTTGTATGAGTCTCACCTTAAGTCAAAAGCTGGAAACCACTGGGTTTAGTGAGGAAGGAATCATGAAATGCAGCAATTCAGTCACGTCTTCAGGCTCCAATTCTATTTCTAGTTCTCACGCTATTTCTACCACATCTGCAGTGACTCAACTTCTTCCAGACTCCTGTTATTACTAATGTTTTGGCCTCCTCTCATGAATCACAAATGTCCTCAATGGCATCTGGAATGGTGGATCCTTTCACAAGATTTTCAATTTACTTTTCCTAGATCTACCAGAGGAATCACTGTCTAGCTGAGATCCGGAGGAATTGCTTTCATCTGAGATAGGTTGAAAGCTAGGCCTCTTGCACCAGTGAGCTAAGTTATGAATGCAAAGGAAAAGTTCTTGAAGGAAATGAAAAGTACTACTCCAGTAAACACACAAATGATAAGAAGGCACACCAGCCTCATAGCTGATGCGGAGAAAGTTTTAGTGGTCTGGATAGAAGATCAAAGCAGCCACATTTCTTTAAACCAAAGCCTATTCAAGAGCAACGCCCCACCTCTCTCCAAATCTACGAAGGCTGAGAGGTGTGGCAGCTGCAGAGGAAAGGTTGGAACCTAGCAGAGGTTGGTTCGTGATGTTTAAGGATAGAAGCCATCTCTATAACATAAAAGCGCAGGCTGAAGCAGAAGTGCTGGGGTAAAAGCTTCAGCAAGTCATCCAGAGGATCCAGTGAAGATCATTGATGAGGGTGGCCACACTAAATAACAGATTTTTAGTGTAGACAGAACAGCCTTATATTGGAAGAAGATGCCATCTAGGACTTTCCTACCTAGAAAGTGGAAGTCAGTGCTTGGCTTCAAAGCTTCAATAAAGATTGTTTCACAAACAAGAGTCTTACAAAATTTTTTGTTTCCAGTGCATACAAGAGTTAAGTTTATACTATATTGGAGTCTTATTAACTGTGTGACATCATTATGTCTAAAAAGCAATCTACATACTTTAATTTAAAAGACTTTATTTCTAAAAAATGTTAACCATCATTTGAGCCTTCAGTGAGTCATAATCTTTTGGCTGGTGGAGGGTCCTGCCTTGATGTTGATGGCTTCTGGCTGACCAGGGTGGTGGTTTTAAAGGGTGAGGTGGCTGCAGCAATTTCTCAGCACAGTCGACTCTCTTGTTAGGGGCTAATGCAGATGGTGACTTTAACTTAAAGCCAATGTTCATTTACCATTCTGAATATCCTAGGGCTCTTAAGAATTATACTAAATGTATTCTGACTGTGCTCTAGAAATGGAACAATAAAGCCTGGATGACAATACATCTGTCTACAGCATGGCTTACAGAATAATGAAGCCAACCATTGAGACCTAGTGCTCAGAAAAAAAAGATCTTTCTCAAAATGTTCCTGCTCCTTCACAATGTACTTAGTCACCCAAAAGCTCTGGTGGAGATATACATGGAGATTAATGTTGTTTATATGTCTGCTAACACAACATTTATTCAACACCCCATGGATCAAGGAGTAATTCCAACTTTCAAGTCTTATTATTTAAGAAATATATTTCATGATACTATAGCTGCTAGAGCTAGTGATTCCTCTGGGGGATCTGGGCAAAGCACATTGAAGACCTTGTGGGAAGGATTCACCATTCTAGATGTCATAGAGAACATTTGTGATTCATAAAAGGAGGTCAAAATATCAGTAATAATAGGATTTTGGAAGAAGTTGATTCACTGCAGAAGCGGTGGAAATTGCAAGAAAACTAGAATTAGAATTGGAACCTGAAGACGTGACTCAGTTGCTGCATCTCATGATAAAAGTTGAATGAACAAGGAGTTGCTTCTTATGGATGAACAAAGAAAGTGGTTTCTTGAGATAGAATCTATTCCTATTAAAAATGTTGTGACCATTGATGAAATAACAGCAAAGGATTTAGAATATAAGATAAACTTAGTCGATAAAGCAGGAGTAGGATTTGACATGATTGACTTGTAAAAGAAGTTCTACAGTGATAAAATGCTATCAAACAGCATTATATGCTATAAGGAAATCTTTCATGAAAGGAAGAGTCAATCAAAGCAGCAAACTTTACTTTTATCTTATTTTAAGACATTGCAGCCACCTCACCCTTTAAAACCACCACCCTGGAGGCTGAGGCAGGAGAATTGCCTGAACCCAGGAGGCGGAGGTTGCGGTGAGCCGAGATCGCGCCATTGCACTCCGGCCTGGGTAACAAGAGTGAAACTCCGTCTCAAAAAAAAAAAAAAACAAAACAAAACAACAACAAAAAAAACCCACCACCCTGGTCAGCCAGAAGCCATCAGCATCAAGGCAGGACCCTCAACCAGCCAAAAGATTATTACTCACGGAAGGCTCAAATGATGGTTAGCATTTTTTAGCAATAAAGTCTTTTAAATTAAAGTATGTAGATTGCTTTATAGACATAATGCCGTCACACAGTTAATAGACTCTAATATAGTATAAATTTAACTCTTGTATGCACTGGAAAACAAAAAATTTTGTGAGACTCTTGTTTGTGAAACAGTCTTTATTGTGATGTTCTGGAACTGAGCCTGCAATATCTCCGAGGTATGCATGTATAGTCCACTGTAGTTTTATGGAATGTTCTATAAGTGACAACTCCAGTTGGTTGATAATGTCGTCTTTCATATTTTACTAATTAACTATTTAATTGCTCATCCAATTATTTAGAGAAGCTACTGAAGTCTCCAACCGTAATTGTAAATTTGTATCTTTCAGTTTTATCAGTTTTTGCTTCCTTTATCTTGAAGCTCTCTTATTAGTGACGAACACATTTTAATTTTAGGCCCTTCGGATGAAATTATCTCTTTATCATTATGAAATGAACTTCTTCATCCCTCTAATATTCTCTGTTCTGAAATCTGCTTTGTCTGACCTTAACATAGCCAGAGCTATTTTCTTTAGATTGGTATTAACAAGGCATTTTTTCTTATTTTCACCCATTTTATGTATTTATGTATAAAATATGTTTCTTGCAGACATTATGTAGCTGGATCTAGCTTTTTAGTACAATCTGATGAGCTTGCTTTTTATTTGGGGTGCTAGATCATTTATATTTAATTCAGTTGTTAATATGGTTGTAGTTAAATCTACCTACCATCTTGCTATTTGTATTCTATTTGTCTCATCTATTTTTTGCCCTTTTTTTTCTGGCTTATTTTGGATTAGTTTAGCCTTTTTTATGATTTCAACGTCACAACTTTTGTTGACTTTGTAGCTATAATTATTTTTTTAAAAAAAAATTAGCGTTGGCCGGGCGCGGTGGCTCAAGCCTGTAATCCCAGCACTTTGGGAGGCCGAGATGGGTGGATCACAAGGTCAAGAGATCGAGACCATCCCGGTCAACATGGTGAAACCCCGTCTCTACTAAAAATACAAAAAATTAGCTGGACATGGTGGCGCGTGCCTGCGATCCGCTTCTCAGGAGGTTGAGGCAGGAGAATTGCCTGAGCCCAGGAGGCGGAGGTTGTGGTGAACTGAGATCGTGCCATTGCACTCCAGCCTGGGTAACAAGAGCGAAACTCCGTCTCAAAAAAAAAATTAGTGTTGGCTTCAGGGTTTATAGTTAACATCTTTAACATATGAGTGTCTGCCTTCAAGTGATATTATATCATTTTATGGCCTTGTATATTTAATCAAATTTACAATTTTTTTACCAATTATTTCTTCAAATATTCTTCCTGTCTCCTCCCTGTTTCTCTCTTTTAGAGACTTCAATCACATGTATATTGAATTGCTAAAAGTTATTACACAGATTACTGCTGATTGGTTTTTTAAAATATTTTCTTTCTTTCTTTCTTTTTGAGTGATTTTTCCCCCTCTGTGTTCTATTTGGGTGATTTCATTGTTATGTCTTCAAATTCTGCAACATTTTCTTCTGCAGTGTCCCATATAACATTTATCCTACTTATTTTAGACATTGTAGTTTCCATCTTCAGAACTTTCATTGTGTCTTTTTATATTATTTTACTTACAATGCCTGATCTTTTTCTCTAACTTTCCGAGCATATGAGAGGTAGTTATAACTATTTTAATATTATCTACTAATTATATTCTCTGTATTATTTCTTCAGACGTTTTAGTTGATTGATTATCCTCTTCATTATAGGTTGTATTTCCTAGGCTTCTTTGCATGCCTGACAATTTTTGATTGAATGGCCGGAATTGTATATTTTGCCTTTTCAAATACTAGATGCTTTTGCATTCCTATAGGTATTCTTGTCCTTATTTCTGAGATAAGATTCAGTTACTAGAATATATTTTTATTTTTTCAAATCAAGTTTTGTGAAGTGTGATCAAAGCAAAATTTTGTCAAAGGTTAGTTTTCCGAATAGTGAGGCAAAGCCCTTCTTTGTACTCTCCCTAACACTTGTTAAATTTTACTTTTTTCAGTCTGGCTTTTGGGATTAATCCCATCCCTTTGTAAAGACTGATCCTTTCTAGCCATTTTTTCCTTGGCCCCTGGTAGTTTTATCACAGACAAATGCTAATCAGTATTCAACTCAATACTGAAGCAGAACCCTCTACGATCTCTACAGTTATTTATCTCTGTAGTGCGTTGTTTTTTCATGTTTGTTTGTTTGTTTTTTCCTGCGGATTCTATCTGCTTTAGTCTCCTTCAACTCCCAGCTTTGCCTCTTCTGCTCACAGAGAGTGCTGGACTCTCCCTGGGTTTTTTTTTACCCAACACAGAAGGCTGGACATTTTCTCCAGGCAGTAAATTGTGTAATCATAGTCTCACTTTAGTAGTTCCCTATCTCACAGGGATCACTGTTCTTTATTATCTGAAATCTTCTGAGTCCTGGAAAAGTAAGTCTTTGAAAAGAGAAATCTTTAGCTTAATGACAGCCTTACATCGAGTGACCATCATTTTTGTGTTGATATAATTATTTCCTAGCCATAACTCCCACCTGCTTTGATATTACATGTTGATGACTCATTCATATCAAAATTTATTCTTCATTTATATGTTTATTTGACTATAAATTGACTTGTGGAACACTAGTATGCTGACCTTATTGCATTTATTGATGAATATATTATAATGATTGTGTAGATTATCAAATGGCTTAGATTTGTAGTTTTAAAGTTACAGTATTAGACTTTGTCTGTAGAGTGATGCCATTTGAGGCTGAAAAGACGTGATTGAAATAAACAGATTGGCTCATAGCTGGTCAAACGTCTAGTCTAGAGTCAACCAGTGCGTCACTGTCAGAGCAAGAGACAGCTCTTGGGAGCATGAGCTCCAACCACTTGTCCTAACCTCTAGACCATACTCTCCATCATTCAAATCCCTGAAAATGATTAAGGAAGTACCACTTGCTTTGTTAGCATACTCATGTCAGGTGGCAACTTTCAAGTTTGGTTGTGTCACAGACAGATCTAGAAATGTATTAATCTTATTAAGATATAACAGCTTCCCCTTCTTATCATGGTTGGAAAAGCACATTATATTTTGCAGTGGTTTGACCAATTAAAAAGAAAAGAATCTTACTGTAGCACAGGTGTCTGAAAATACAAATAACTTTCAAGAGACTTTAATATAGTGACCCTTCCGGGAGTGATCTAGAAAGGAATACACTGGGGAAGTAGAGTGATCTAGAACAGGCTGATCATCAGGACGCTTCATGCTACGCTCATGCAGGCACAAGTCTCTGTGTCAAGTTTTCATTTGTCACACAGACCAGTGATTAAAATCACCCTGGGAAGCACTCATGGCCATTTTTTTCCTTCGGACTTGATGTAGAAGCATTTTTACACTGCTTGTAAAGGTGATAATGATAGCTAATAATAAATATGCTGAGATAACAAATTATAAAGCCACCTGGTTTGGAACTTCTCTCACCTTTATGGAGCCCACAGCTCAAAATCAAAGCTCATTCCTGGTAACTTATCTTCCAGGGCTATACATTTTTTTTTGTTTGTTTTATTTCATTATTTCTCCCTCCATCAACTTAATCAATTGCTTTCTTTTCCTAGGCAGTTCTTCTCACAGAAATTTTCATCAGTGTATGAAGACTGTAGCTTTTAACAGTATATTAAGGACTTTATCTCATTTTCAAGTATGATTCACAAGCTAGGCTTTTCAGTTCAAAATTAGAATGACAGTGTATCATTCTATGAGATGTTTAGGACTTGGCTTGTGAGCTGAATATTCAATGCCTCATTGAATATCCCTGTTCAAAAGTCACTCTATTTTTTTAAATTTCAAAGTCATCTATTATACAGTTATTTCAAGTATATTTTGTAAATTTTGGCATGGAGAATTGGGCAGTAGTTTACAGAATTATGTAAGGGTTTTTCAAGTTAAAATGTTTCAAGATCACTCAGTAGGACAACATTTTGTGCCAAAGTGAAAGACGTGAAAAGAGACTTTGAAGGCAGTTAGCTTGGTGAGAAGTTATGAGACCAACTTTAATAATGTAATTCCAAGGCAGTTTATGAGAACCCTACATACCATGGGGGTTTCCATTAGAAAAATATTAAAATTTACTTCTGCGAAATCTAGGGGCTTTCTGATGTTCAGCTGTAACATGTGTGGACTGAAAAATTAAATCTTGTTTCATAAGCATCCTGTGTCAGTTGCTTTGCAGTGCAGGAAATAGGTTCAGAAAGATAAGAAAGTTATACAAAATAGCTATGCAGGATGCCCTGCATACTAGTTCATACCAGTGTGGCCATTTCCAGGAATCAGCGGTTGATTATTTTTCACGTGATATACTTAAAACACAGTGATGGGAGGATGTCAACATTCAACCAAGTTCTCAAGCATGTTTGTCAATACGGTCATATGTTCTTGTATTTATTATTAATGCTGACAGGTGGACCCAGTCAACTCTATGGTGTTTATGCTTTCTCTATGTTTTTCTTGTAATAGGTCACTCAGAAAACATCTTACAATGATCAACTTCATCTACATTTCACCCTTGACATATTTTGCTTCTCCTAAAGTATCTCAAAATATCTTTACTAGACTGGTACAGAGGTTCAAAAATGTATAGTAAAATATGTGTATCATGTGTATCATAGATCTTTAGAAAATAAACATTTTTCACATTTCAGTTCATCATTAGTACAACATGATGAGATAGGCGTTATTCATTTAGAATAAAATTTCTAGCCTAAGACATTTTTAAAAACTTAAGTTCCCAAATCTAATAAAAGATACATATATTAAGAATTTGCTATGTGCTATCTTTTCTATGTATTCATCAGTCCTCACAGTGACCCTAGGAGGAAGGGACTGCTTAATCTCCATTTGACAGATGAGGTAATTATAGGTTTGAGAGGTTAAGTAATTTGCCTGAGTGTACATAGTTAAGGAGTTTTAGGGCTAGAATGTTTAGCCCTAGTTGTCTGATTTGGTACCCAATGGCTGTCCAGTCTACCTAATTTTTCCCCTGATTATTGACTCCATCATGACAGAACCACAGAACATACCCAGGGCTTCTACTGGGGTGTCCATTCTAAAATGTGCTAAGAATTTATGAGTACTAGAATTTAATTTATATAAAATCATCAACAAATTGATGGGTAGGGATAGCAATAATTTCCACAACTGGAGTTCTTTTTTTTTTTAACATATGTATATATATATATATTTACCCATAAAACTGTAGAAACATCTGCCCCTACAATATATCCTTGAGTAAAAGTGATAGTGTTTTAGGAGCTTGTCACAACAACTGATGTATGGAAGAGCCTCTTATCAGTTAAAATGTGTTTTATCAGTTAAAAGTGTTTTAGGAGCTTGTCACAACAACTGATGTATGGAAGAGCCTCTTATCAGTTAAAAGGGTGCCCTCAAGGGTGATCAATTGTTACTGAAAGTATTAACCATAAATAATATGAAACTTCTGTAGGCCATTTCCCTTAACCATTTAAAACATCTACCCTACATGCATGGCAAAGCCTTCGTTTTGAGTCAGCCAAAAAACCCTGCTGGAGAAGTGGCGGTGAGTTTTTCTGGAGTACTGCTCCCTGGCCTTCCTGTCCTGTAAACTGAGATAAATACCCCTGCAGTGAACTTCAGAGCTGGGCTTATGAGCACATATTGCTTAGTAACTGACTGCTTTGTCCTCAGAGGTCAATTCTCTTTCTCTTCAACTTCCCCAAGTGACATCTGCTATGACGGAAGTCTCCCAGCTTCTCAAATTCTCTTTCGGGAGGGTGGCAACTTAGAGCACCCTTTCTCTTGGTGGAAATAAATGGCTGTAAAACTTTGAAAAATGCTAGCAGGAAAGCTAGTAACCACGATTAGTCATAGCCTGCATTGATCTCGACGGATCCTTGCTCTTTTACTTCCATTGGAGCATTCTTTATTCAGAGTAGAAGCCTCAGCTCAATGCTCAAACAGTCTCAGGTCAGGGCACACACACCGAAAATGGCAGTGGCTGCAGGCAAAAGGCTACATCCTAAGTGTGTGATTAATGCTTGGAATTATGTCTTTTTACCAGGGAGGAAATGCTGCTGCAAACCTTAACCTTGAAAATTCAGACTGAAAAATTCCAACATCAGTCCTAGATACAATGATGAATTAAATGAAAATGGATGTGTAGATCCCCTGCATCTGTCTGCATGGCCCTTGGCTAGTGCTCTTCACCACACTGTCTGCAGTGATCTCCTGGGTAGTCGCATAATTAAAACGTGTCTTCCCCATGTATTTTTATCAGTTACTCTGATGGTTGAAGATACTTTAGAACACAGTTATCACTTCCAAGCTGTATTAGCTTCTTATAATGGTTACTCTGAACAGCTGCTAATGTTTTGACCTTTGCAGCTCATCTGAAAAGCAGATTTGACAGGGTATGGTGGCTCATCCTGTAATCCTAAAACTTTGGGAGGCTGCGGTGGCAGGATCATTTGAGACTATGAGTTTGAGACCAGCATAAGCGACATCGTGAGAGCCCTGTCTCTAAAAACAATAATAACTTTTTTTTAAAAACTATAAAATTTTTAAAAGCGGATTTACTTGGCTATTTTTTATTAAAGTGAGTTCAAATTGCGAATTTAAGTGGAAGCTAAATTATCATATGAATGATAAGTACTGATTAAAGGTTACTAGAGGACGAATAAAGAATCAGGGGAAAATGCAATTGGTTAGAGCTCCGTAGGCGAATCTCAGGTCTGAAATGGCACTGGCATGGGCGTCCATGCTTGGAGCTCAAGAAGAAAACCACAGCTTCCTGGAAGAAGGCTCTCTGCCTGTCCTCACAGCAGCTTTCTTTCAGTCGGCTTAAAAGAGGCTCACAATTTCTAAGTAACTATAAGTAGGGCAGCAACAGGAGCGGGTTAGAGTGTTTTTTTTTTTCTGTTTTCTTTTGTCTTTTTGGTTAAAACCTTTAGTTACTAAGAAGCAACTATGAAGACTTCTGAGGCATAATGTGGGGAAAGACAAAATTTTACGTGAAGACCAGTTCAGGTGAAAGGAAGAATCTGTTGTTTTAACTTCTCTAGCAAATTCTTAAGGGATGAAATGTAACTTTCATCATCTATTCAATTTAGGACATTTGATTAGTACATTATGCACGCTACTGAAAGCAATGCAGAGTTATTATTGTTTTTACTATTTACCCAGTAGAGAAAGTGCTGCATGCTAGACACAGCAGAATAAAATCAGTGCTGTTAGACCAGTACAAAAAAAATGATACAACATTGAAAAGATCAGAACTTACAATAGAGGTGTCAAGTTCAATTCCCAGAGGCTACCTCGCTTCCAGTATTCACTGACACAAAATAGTCTGGTCAGTCTTTCATTATAGATAGAATTAAATGAGAGTCGTATTAGTACATTCTTTCATTTTCTATTGTAGTTTAAATAAAAATGCTTATAATTAGCATATAAAAAAACTGTCCTTTGGAGAGCCTGAAGGGGTAGACCTGTGAGCCACAGGAGAAAATGAAATTCAAGTTTCATTTGGAGGTAACTTTTAAAAACTTTCTATTTTGATATAATTTTAGACTTTTGGAAACATTGAAAAGGTAATACAGAGCTTATGGTATTCTTTCACTCACTTCCCTTACTTTTGACATCTTCTATGATTTTTGTAATTAGTAAAATTAGGAAATTAACATTGGTTAATACTGTTAACTGGAGTACAGACTTTACTCAAACTTCCTCAGTTTTTCTACTAGGGTTCTTTTCTGGCTTCCTCTTCAGATTGGCAAAATACCGAAAATATCTGATAGACAAAATGTTGATAAGGAGGTCCACTTGGAATGCTCATATATTGGTACCAACACGTCGGCACATAATTTAGTAATATCTGGAAGTGTACTGTTCAACAGGGCAGGCACTAGCCACATGTGGCTGTTGAGCACTTGAAATGTGTTGAACCAAGCTGGGCTATAAGTTTAAAATATACATTAATTTTCAAAGAATTAATATAAAAATGTAAGCTGTTGCATTGATAATTTTTATATGTTTCTGTTTTGAAATAATATTTTGAATATATTGTATTAAAATTTACTTAACATGTATATATGTTTTTTTAACATGGGAACTAGAGAATTTAAAATTCTATTTGAGATCACATTATATTTCTATTAGACAGCACTGGTCTTGAATGTAGAAAGAATACTTACCCTGAGACTCAGATATATTATTTTAGATGCACCCTAGAGAAATTCTCATACTTTTTCAAGAGGAACCATATGCAAGACTTTCATTTTATTCATTTTTCTAATAATAAGAAATTAGAAACAACTGACCTGTTTATCAACAGGGGAATGCATTATAATACATTTATAGAATTTAAAAAGTAGTAGTAAAAAATAGTCCAAATTTAATAGTCAACTTAGGTAATCACTGCAAACGAAATGATTAAGAAAGCCAAACGGCACAAGGTTAGGCAAAACATATCATTTTAATGTAAAATTTAATAATTAAAAATATCATTAATTGTTATGGATATAGACATAAAGGATTAATACAAAACATAAATGTGAGTCGGGTTGATTGCATTTTTGACCTTAATTTCTTACCCCTTTCTGTATTCATCCCCTTTGACTTGTAACTTACATGCCCTCTCATTACATGTGGGCCGCACATTTCTGACTCTTTCATTTGGTCATGTGACTTGCTTTGGCCAAAAGCGTGAGATGGGAGTGGTAGTGTGACAGTTTTGAGCCTAGGCCTCAGGAGAGTGGAATTTTGCCTTGCTTTTTTGTGCCTCTGCATTTTTGAGAAAAAAGAATATATATCTAGGCTAGTCCTAAGGGAAGATACATGCAACAGAGCAAAATGGCCCCAGCCAAGCCAAGACTTCACTGGATGTCTTCCAGCTGGCCCTCACATGCAGGAATGGGTTCTGCTGGGATCTGCACATTTTTCATTCAGATTCATGATGATAAAAGATTGTAGTTTTAGACTACTGAGTTTTGAGGTAGTTTGTTACACAGGATTTTTCGTAGTAATAGTGATAGATGAGATGCATAGCAACAATGGTATAATATTTCTATCTGGGATGGAGGAAAGTAGATGTATATCCAAATATTTTTCCTTCTAAAATTGTCTTATATAAATATGCAAAAATTAACATTTATCGAACTTGGATAATATATGATTTTATTATAATTCAAGTTTTTGTGTTTGAACATGTAACTTCTAAAAGATAAAATATTTTTAAAAGTAAAACTGCAGTTATAACTGCCTGCTTTTATAGTTATTTTATTTATGATTTCATACAAATGTCAATTTTCTGATTTTTTGGTTTATGTACATCACTGGCTTGCTTAAATAGCTGTGGTTTTTGCTTTATGTTTAGGTACAGTCATCTCTTCTAGCTTAGCATATGTCCCATAATTTTTATTTTTTAGATAAAATACTCTTCTTAATGGTTGCATTAAAATAAAATGGAATGGATTTGGTGAACCATTAATTTGTATTTTCACTTGCTGTCATGAACTTATCTACTACAATGTGAATCACATGGCAGTGAACAGACTTCTAATTTCAACACGTGGTTAAATCTGAAAAGCGATGAGTGGTAACTCAGCTCTCTTTTTCCCAGTTTTTTTTTCAGAAGTAATGAGACATACGCAGCTAGAGACAGCTCAGTTCTCTGCTTCTGGATAAGAGGAGCATTTGAAGCTTTTTGTCCCAGCTAGTGTCTTTTTCACCAGCCATTTTTGCTGTGCTCGTGGCAGTATTGTGATACGTGAGATGCAAAGAGCTGAACAGACTTATGTGGGTGGAGTCCTGGGCAAACGCGGGAAATGAAAAGTCAATTGCACATGAAGCAAGGCCAGGAAAGAGAAATTGAGCACTCCTGCCAAAGAATGTGTAGAAGCCAGTCTGAATATTCTCGCAAAAGTGGTTTTAAAAAATGTATCATACGATGTTAATATATGTCTATTAGTTTATGTTGTTTTTTAAAATTTGGCAACAAAACCCTTTCTGCAGCAATAAGCTAAAATGTTTATGTTTAATTAAAAATGAAGTAAATATTTCTGTTACTCAAAGAAACTGATGATAGATGTGAATTTGTGCAGAGCATTTCTCAGCATTTTCCATCCACTATGGGCTCTGTAGTACTGCCCCTGACCACATGAAAAAGAGAAGACACAGACATACCAAAGAAGTACCAGCATCTGCTTCAAAAGCGAGTCATTATTTTATGAAGTGCCTCAGCACTTCATGCATTAATGAAACTCTCTGTGATATTAGTCAGATGGAGCCTGAAAACCATAAACTGCTAAGACCCATTAGAAGCCACCTTCACATATTGAAATCATGTTTCATACTTACTGATGGGTGGTCTCACGTTCCTCTGATGTGTGCAGCTGCCCAGTATTCTGAATCCTCAGGCAGCCCTCACACACAGGTCCCTCCTCAGTCCGCGTGGGCCCCTTTCTCCCTTGGATACCATCTCAGCTCATGATTTTGGTGCAAACCTCAGATATGATTTTCAATAGGGATTGTATCCAGAAAGGCATCAGCTTCAGCTCATCCGGTCTTCTGTGCCTCCCTCACTTTGACTGTCACACCATATTTTTGTGCATGTATGCTTTCTTCAGGTTGCCTTTACTTTAAAAAGAGGACGTGATAGGAGTGAAGTTGTTAGAATTCTCAGTGAAATATTGTTTAGAAGTGGGGATAATTCCATCAGCTATTTTAGCTAAATTTCTTCTTGGGATAGAAAATTTCCTCAGTGATAGAGAATCTGACTTGAGATCTGACAGAAATGAAGGAAATATTTATGTCCAGAAAGAATTTGCACCATCGGAACTGCACTTAGAGTTCCAAAACCCTACCTTCCTTCTTCTATTATAAACTTGTAAAGTGTTAAGTTTTGTAATACTCTTGTTCCAAGTAATTACCATTACAATCCCAGTATTGTAGCCAAAAATACAAATCTTCTCCAAAGACTTGACTTATGTTGATACAGATTCTGTTTTTTAGTGTTTGTGCTATTTCTATGAGGTTATAAGTGGAAAAAAATTGCCATTTTATTTTAAAAGTGGAGAAATTTTCCAGGCTTCTCCAGGAGTGAATGCAGTGGAGATGAAATGAGAACTACTCATCTGCATTTCCTTCTTTCTTTCCTTTCCTTCTTTTTTTTCTTTCTTTCTGTCTCTTTTTCTTCTTTCTTTTTCCCCCTCTATTTCTTTCTTCCTCTCTCTCTTCCTCTCTTTCTTTCTTTCTTTCTTTTCTTTCTTCCTCCCCCTCCCCGCTTTCCTTGCTTTCTTCAGAGTTTTGCTCTCGTTGCCCAGGCTGGAGTGCGGTGATGCAATCTTGGCTCACTGCAACCTCCGCCTCTTGATTTCAAGTGATTCTCCTGCCTCGGCCTTCCGAGTAGCTGGGATTACAGGTGCGTGCCACCACACCCAGCTAATTTTTTTGTATTTTTAGTACAGACAGGTTTCACCATGTTGGCCAGGCTGGTCTTGAACGCCTGACCTCAGGTGATCCGCCTGCCTTGGCCTCCCAAAGTGCTGGGATTACAGGTGTGAACCACCGCGCCTGACTTGCGTGTTTCATTCACAGTCTGTAGCTCCTGATTCCAGGTTGTTTGCACTTCCTCAATGGACATGATTAAGAATCATGAGAAAAATGGTAATAAGGTTACTGTTGCTGGAAATTTTCAAGTTGTCCATGGAGGTACTTTCTTTTCAGGAAAGAACATGCAATGTATCACAGTTCCTTGCATGAACCTCTTCAGAAGAAAAGAAATTCAAAGGGGATGTCCAGAGACGATGGCTCTGGGACTACAGTGAATTGATGATACTTAGTCAACAGGGGAATTTCTCAAGCCTTCTTAAAGCTTAACCCACAACCACACCTGTCAGCAGTTTCTACCAAGTCAGAAACATTTACAAGTATATTACACTTAAAATGTAAAGAATCTTCAAATTCCTCTTAAACAACTGCTTTTATCCCTTCAAGAGAACTGAATCTAAATAATGGGACTCTGCTTGTTTGACAAATTACTTATTTCCTGCAATTGCAAAACCTAAGTAACATGAAATGAGGATAGCAACACATTGTACAGTGTAAGGGTGTTTCAAAGGATTCAAGCTCTTCTGAAATATTTCTGTTTCATAGAAGGCCAAAGAAGGTAGATCTCTTACAGTCTTTCTCTACTGCAGGCAATTTCCCTTTTAAAGCATCAACTGGAATTTCTTTTTTTCACCAATTGACAAAAATGATCCTTTTTTTTTTTTTTTTTTTTTTTTTTTTTTTTTTTTTTTTTTTTGAGATGGAGTCTTGCTCTGTTGCCCAGGCCAGAGTGCAATGGCACGATCTCAGCTCACTACAGCTTCTGCCTCCTGGGTTCAAGCAATTCTCCTGCCTCAGCCTCCCAAGTAGCTGAAATTACAGGTACCTGCCATCATGCCCAGCTAATTGTTGCATTTTTATAGAGATAGGGGTTTCGCTATGTTGGCCAGCCTGGTCTTGAACACCTGACCTCAGGTGATCCGCCTGCCTCTGCCTTCCAAAGTGATGGGATTACAGGGAGCCACAGTGCCCGTCCAAAAACTAGTTCTATTAGTGTTAGTTTGTTTTGTAGTTAATAGTTCCTATACTAAATTGTAATTTGTTTAGATGAATTTTGGAGACATTGGTCGTTAGTGTTTAGTTTGAATTATATATGGACTAGAAACTTCTAATATTTATGGGATTGGTTGATACTACTGAGTAATACTTGAAATATTTAGTCTGTCAGACTTTAGGTAAAATTAATGGTTAAATATTCTGGAGAGAGAACAATATCTTTCCATTAAAAGATACAGAGAACATGTGGTTTCACAATGGGTTGTTATGACATTTAATGATCTGTATTATTTAAAATGAACCAATGTGAAGTTTTTATAGAAAAAATAAATTATTCTTCTAGTCTGATTGGCTATCAGTGGACCTAAAAAAAGTAAAAGATAAAGAACAAAAAGAGTAAGTCTCGCTCGTCAAAAGGAAATAAAATCAGACATGACAGTAGTGAAAATAGATTTTACTCAAAAACTACTGACCACAGGAGAAAAAGCGGATCCCAGTACTGTAGGAGGCTGAGGCAGGAGGATTGCTTGAGGCTAGGCATTTGAGACGAACCTGGGCTACATAGCAAGACCCTGTCTCTAAAAAAGAGAAGAAACAGCTGAGTTTCATTCTGATTTGTGCAGCAGTGACTGAATGTTTTAAAGGGAAAACGAGGGAGTAGGGACAGGGAGTGAGTGAAGTCATAGGGACTGCATATGTATCTCAAAGGGAGAGAGGCGGGACTCACAATTATAATACATTTTAATAAGTGCACTAAGAAAGAGTTGTCAAGGGTCTATCATCACGTATTGGCCAGAACACACAGAAAGTGGTTTTGATACCCCTGAGCTTTTTAAGGCAGAGTTCAACAGATAGTTGGGTCATACCAGGGATGCCACCTTAGGCTGCGTAGAATCCATCCTAGCTACCGTGGGTCAGGTGTCTCAGTGCAGGGATTGAAATGAAGTTGTTACCTGCTGAGACTTCTCTTTCTCTCTCTTTCTCTTCTCTCCTTCCCTTTGTTCCCTCTTATTCTGTCAGGGTGCACTAATGGAAACAGAAATTACCACTGTAGCTATTTTAAGCAAGAAAGATTCTAACACAGAACACAATGTACTTGAACAGTTGCTGAAATGATAAGAGAGAATAGTAGGCTGGATGTTCAGGATGACCCCAGATTGACTCTATCAGAAAGCTGCTGCCTCTGAGGTCTTCACTAAAGCTGTAAGTTTGGAAACAATTCCTGGGGCTGCTCTTCAGGTGCTAGAAAGCTGGAATTAAGAAGGGGTGCTCTGCTACCGCTGCAACTGCCTTCCAACACCAGAAAGTGAATTCCCGTAGCTACAAGCTAGGCATTGACTCTTGACACCTGAGAAGCTGTAGAATAGATGCTGACAGTTTACTGTAGAAACACCTCAAGTTTCCACAACTTTATATGCAAACAGAAATGAGAAGACAGCTTCGACCTTGCTGCTTACTTCCAAATATTCTAATAGGAGAAGGAAAACGAACTTGCATCCAGAATACTGGCTACACAAGTATCTTCATGTCTTTCCATTTTCCTCCCCTCTATTTTCTTATTTCCAGGGTTTTGGAGGCATAAAAGAATTTATCTCTAGATGGAATCAGAGAAGTTGTCTGAACATGGGCCTTATGGTGTCTATGAAAAGCTAAATATGATGTTGTCCAGTGGGGAGTATGTTGTGGTGGTCCTTTAGATAGAGGAAACAGTCTACTTGAAAATATAGGTTTAAGAAAGTTTGATGAGCTGACTGGGTGGAGTGTAATTCCAGTGCCTTGGGAGGCTGAGACAGGAGGATCACTTGAAACCAGGAGTTCAAGATCAACCTGCTCAATATAGCGAGGCCCTACTTCTAAAGCAATTTTTAAAAAAATTAGCTGGGCATGGTGGCATGCGCCTATAGTCCTAGCTGGTTGGGAAGCTGAGATGGGAGGATTGCTTGGACCCAGCAGTTCAAGGTTACAGTGAACTTTGCCACTGCACTGCAGCAGCCGGGACAACAGAGCAAGACCCTATCACAAGAAAAATAAAAAATAAAGAATAAAAAAAAGTTTGATGAGCAAATGAATAGTTTGCTTCACACACAAAAAAATGGTTTGCTTGAACAAAACTGTATTTGTTCAATACAGTTCTGTTATAAGGCTAAGTAGTTCCAATTCTAGAAAAGAGTGGAACATAAGAACTTACCTCTAAGTATAAGGCCGTGACCCCTGAAAGAACAATAATATCTAAATAGACTGCTACTTTGTATTTCTCCAACATTGCTTTATAGTTGCTACAGGAATTACATCTAGGCCAATGAGAGCCAATAGCTGCTTTCTTAATAAACATTTTTCCCTCTCAGCTCCTAACTCAGTATTTATTTATTAAGCTTAAAAGAACACAGAATGTCTTCATTATTACAGAAATAACCATTTTATTTTCTGATTCATTTAACAAATGCCAAGTGCCAAGTTTGTACTGGGAATAGTCCTTGGTACAGAAGAAAGGCTGATGCCTGTGTCTGTTACAAGGAACCTTTAATGAGGAAACAGACGGGCGGACAGCATCAATATAAATCAGACAATTGGTCTGAAGGAGTAATGTACAGAATGCTACGGGAACTCAGGAAACAGCTTTCCTATGTCACCTGGAGACAGCAGGGGCCTCATGGAGGAGGCAGCACTTAAGCTGATAAGCAAAGGCTGAGTAGGAATTTTCTAGATAGTTTAATATGATAGAGTAGAAAGATATTCTAGGAAAAGGAAATAGCATTTCATCCATCAACTGTTCTCAGTGAGGAGAACGTGGGAACGAGATGAGACAGCAACACAGGACCAGTCGGCCACCGACCTCAAAGGGATGTGCAGGTATGAAGTCTGTGCGGAAGAAGCTGCAGGTACTCCAGGAAGTTGGAGAAGGGAGGTTTCTTGAGGTACAGAGGTGCCAGCTTTGTGCAGGGAGTGGAATTTGACTAGGACTTGTACTTGGAACCACTGAAGGGAACATTGCTCCAGGTTTGGTGAGCAATGCGGACCACTGTCCAGAGGCTGTGTCAGTATGAGCCACCTGTTGGAAAGTGAAATGTATAAACCTGTCTTTAGCAGGGACACATTTTCGAGATTGTAAAATTAAAGCTGGGCATGTTACTGGGATATGCTATCAAAGCTAAAAATTCTAGGGGGCACTTTAAGGCAATGACCGCAAGTACAGCAGAGAATGCTGTAGCTGGGAGTCAGTGGATTCAAGATCTATTGGAGTCTATCATTGGTTCTGTAATGTTGGAAATATCACCCAATTCCCAAGTTTCTGGAGCTATATTATATAAAATCTAAAATGAGGATTGTTAAACCTCATAATCTGTAAGGCCACTTCCACTTCTAAGTTACCACATGTGTTTAATAAATAGGGACCTGTTGAAATTTTTAGTGGGTTTTATTGTAGTGCTATTGCTATTTGGCTTTAAGAAGGCAATATTAAGTTCGGGAAACTGGGATTTAGATCCAAGGGTTTTGAGTTCAAGTTTAGCCTCTGCCTCTTGCTAGCTTCATGACATTGATCAAGAAAGTCATTGCATCTTCTTGAGATCATTTCCTTATCTGTGAAGCTGTGATAATGTTTGCTTTGCCTGAAACATAGGTTGTTTGAGGATCAAATGTGATGACTATATAAAATATTGTGTATTCTCTAAAGTGCTACGAGAAATATTTTTAAAGACATAAAGTAGCAGGCTATTATGGTAATCTCATGCGAGGAGGCATAATTTGGAGATAAGTAGTACCTATGGGAATAGAAAGCTGTGAACATACCAGACAGTTCGAATAAAACGTACATAGAAAATAGTGACTTAGCCGGCAGGTTGATGAAAAAGAGAGACAGAGAGAGTGAAGATGGTTACAGTGACTAAGGCGATGTTGACACATTTCTTTTAAATCTCTATGCTGGACACGGTAGAAAATCTATTTTAATGTGAATGGATAGTGTAATGAAGTAAGTTATTGTGTTCTGGTTCAAAAGTAAGCCAAAATGAAAATTTTACTTGCAAATTTCAAGAAGCAAATGGAAAGAGAACCAGATGTTAGAAAGATAGTTGCATTTCTGCATTGTCCAGAAATATTCTTATACAACATATTTTAGGTAATAACAATCTGATCGTTTATTTGTCTACTCTGAAAAAGAAAAAAAAATGATAAGCTATAAAGCAGTCAAATTTTATCAAACCATTTCTTGATACCTTATAAGTAAAATCGGAAAACTGGAAGCAAAAAGGGAACGCTTCTAGAAACTGCAGTGAGTTCCGCATCCGATCTTAAGGCGCGTTTGTGCTCCAGGACCCTGCAATTGCTACCATAAAGGGAGCAGTTCAGACTCAGTGTTCGGTAACGTGGCTGCTTTCCTCTGGAATTTCTCCAGTCCTTTATGCATAGCTGGGGGAATGCAGACCTCTGGAGGCTGTATTGTACAGGTTGCTATGGAACTGTCTAAATATTATGAACAGTGCAGTAGCATACGACATACAACAGCCCAATGCCATGAAATTAGAGCAGCTAGAAATCATTTCCATACCCTTGAAATGTAACCTAGTTTAACAGAATGCAGGAATGTTTATCATAAATAAATTATTCTTTATGACACGAAGTTAGATTGTGGTTGTTGAGGTGAAGTCTGGGACTTCAAAAGAGCTTCAGTTCAGAGAGAGGTCTGTAGACCCTAACAGGCAGATGCACAAGCAGGCCACGGAAGGCCTACTGAGGGGAAGGAGGAATATAAAACTTGGTAGTTTTCAGGATGTAAATTGATGTTACAAAATAGAACTGCTTTAAAATCTCACTCCATAGGTGTGCGTGGAGGTAAACAAGCAAACATAATTTTGGGATCAGACAAGTTTCTAGAGCAAAAACAGGGCTTCCTCTTTTAACACTCGTTTTTGTTCTGTGAGACCCCAGACTCTCAGCTACTCAGGGTTGGATGTTTGACTTTTTCTCAGATTCCAATAATTGTTTATGAAACCTGATTCACATTTTAAGTCAGAAGGTACCCACCATAAAACACGCCTCCCCCTTCTCCCCGTTTCGACTTCAGTTTCATTTAAATAAGAAATACAGCTCTCTGGGCACAATTTTTGAATAACAGTTCTGTGAATGCTATTTGCTTCCGCAGGTTATGCCAAAGCCAATTTCCTCTCTGAATGAACGTTTCTAATGTGTGAATTCAAAATACAACAAACATACGTCATCAGCTGCAGGGTGAACAGGAACTCGGTGCAGCTGGGCTCTGTGGCTTTTCTTGTTTTCTTTCCGCTTCTTCAGACAGTTGCTATTGAATCCTTTTTTTTTTTTTAATGAAAGAGGGTAAAACATTTCTTACGCATTCTTCTGCCTGCACCAAGAAATTCAAATTAAACAACTGAAAATGTAAAAGGAACAAGGAAGTTTTACAAGACGTGGGGGAACCCATCAGCCCCAGTGCCTGCTTCAGTTTCATTCGCATTGGAAAGTATCCACTTGGTGCTGCCTGTCTATTTTCTTATCTACCCTGCCTGGGAGGGGAAGGAAAACTGCCTTCCCATATTTATTTTTTAGGTTTTTTAAAAAAATTAAAATAGCATAAAATATACTTTACAAAAACATTTTTTGTTTATGTAAGGTTTTTTGGATATGCCACCACCTGAATATCCCTGTGTAGAAAAAAAAATGTAGATTTAGTAGAAGTCTAAAAGTATCTGTTAAATGTCTCAGATTTTAAAACATCAAGCCTCCAATTTTCCCTTCTTTCTGAGGCGCTTGGTGTACAGTGGAAGGAGGTCAGCCGGACAGGATTAAAGTTCAACTATAATCAAGAGTAAACCTAATAAACTCGAAGAACAAATCAAATTCTGTGACCTCCTTGGTATTATCGTTTACAATTTTTTTTGAAATAAGTGGCTCATTCATCTAGTCTTGAAAATATTTTTTTGCTATTGATTTTCTCTTCATGTATTCCACATAAGAAATGCTTTTTTAAAATTGCTTTATATGCATGAAGCCTGTGCAACTGAGTTTTTCTTCAAGCATCAAACGAGATGGGAATGTAATAGACAAATTTGAAAAAAAATGCTCGGTTTTATTTATGTTCTAGTCAGAAGTTTCTAACCATTTCTTTTCTCCTATGAAATGGAAATTTAAGCAATCAACATTTAACTTTTTAAAATGCCTGAAATGAAAAATAATTGCATTAAAAGATATTATTAGAAGTGTGCACAAAGGTAAAAGCTGTTACACGTAAACAGATTAAAAACCAGTAGAGTTCTCCAGTACCGACCTGTATCTTTCTGCCCGTTGCCCAGCTTAGTGAGGCACAGATTCTACTGAGAGGACCAAAATTGCCTGATACTTGCTGTGGTTGAATTTCTGAAGAAGGAAACTGATTAGTGAACTGTGTCATCCATGACTGGCATGAATATGACACAGAGGTAACTGATATTTTCTTTTCTTTTCTTTTCTTTTTTTTTTTGAGACGGAGTTTCACTCTCGTTACCCAGGCTGGAGTGCAATGGCACGATCTCGGCTCACCGCAACCTCCGCCTCCTGGGTTCAGGCAATTCTCCTGCCTCAGCCTCCTGAGTAGCTGGGATTACAGGCACGCGCCACCATGCCCAGCTGATTTTTTTTGTATTTTTAGTAGAGACGGGGTTTCACCATGTTGACCAGGATGGTCTCGATCTTTCGACCTCGTGATCCACCCGCCTCGGCCTCCCAAAGTGCTGGGATTACAGGCTTGAGCCACCGCGCCCGGCCGGTAACTGATATTTTCTATGCTTCTTCAAATGATAGGGTACATGATGTCATTTAACAATTTTGGGGAGATATGATACCTTCCATTATTCAAATGGTTGCTCTAGATGATTGAATAATAAAATATATTATGAAAATGAATTTAATTCTCTCTTACAGTCTGTAAAATAATAGATTCCTTATGAGTAGCTCTCAACTAGGGTACCCCCCAGGGGACATGTCACAGCTCCTAAATATCACAGTTAGATTTCTCTTTTTATTTTCATTACTGCAAGTGCTGAGGTGGGGAAGTGCTATTGACACTACTGGTTAGAGGCCAGGGATAATGGTAAATGTACCACAGTGCATCGGATGGCCTCCCACAATAAAAACTTGTGCAGCCCCAACGTCAATAGCACCGGGGTTGAAAAATCCTGCTTTATATGAATAATCAGAATAAGTAAATTACCTGATATATAAAAACAAAAAAAATAATTTTGTTAAAAAAACAAAAAAAATTAGTCCTGTTATACCCAGTTTGAAACTACAGGACAGAATTGTATGTTTAAAGATATGAAAAGGAGACATATTTCCTCTTTCATTTGTATGTGAGGATCAATTTACGTTACTCTACTTTCATAAACCCGCAGTGAGAGGCCATCTTCAACCTTGAGAATAAGTTGAAGGCAAATTGCAGGAAAAAAAGTTCTAGTGCACATTTCAGTTGTAAGCATTGCATCCATTGTTATAACTCATATTATGCTAAGTTATTAAATCGTAACACATCTGGGCTTTCCTCTTGTTGGACTATGAGAGTGGCTGAGGTATGCAATGTGATTGCATGGTGTCACCGCGCTTCTAATTATGATAAGCAATGGAAATCGGTATTTTTTTGGATTTTAGTCATGAAAACTCTCTTCCCATTCGTATCTCTCATTGTGACAGAGGGCAGGAAAAAGAGGGCCTGGCAGGACACTGGAGGGAATGTGGAAGCAGTTCACTGAGCTTAGAGAAATAGACTGGACTGTATTACTTGACCTTAGCCAATGGGCCGGATTGAAAGAAATCAAATTTCAAAGAAAACAGCCGACAAGTAGCTCGGTCCCTAAGTGGAACTAGTATATATGCGTGCATGCAGCTGTTACCAAACGGAGAGGAAAAATGGCATCATACATTAGTAAATGAAATGACAGTGACCCTGACTCTCCATCATGCTAGAAGTTTCCAAGGATGTAATTACTGAATAGCAATCCTCACCTTGCAAAACATTTCCAAATTATTTCTGGGCTCTTCAGAGGGGTACCTCACATGCATTCACCACATGGCCCCTCATTCCTTCCTCTCTCCTGTACTGCCCTTCTGGCTGGGGTTTACTGCCTTATGCCCCTGAGAGGCACCTCTCCTGGGCCTCTCAGTTGACCGCTATCCTGCTAAGGAAGCACTCTCTGCCAGATTCTCCCAGAGCTGCCACTGTCCAGTATGTCAGCATTGCGGATCAGGTTCTAAACAGAGGCAAGAAAAACATTCTTTTCTTTAATTTTTTTTTTTAGATAGCTGGGCCCTTACACAGCATTGCTTGTACCTAGAGATTCCTAATGTCTTTGCAAAGGCAGCTCATCTGTTTCATGTTTTAGCAGCTCCTAAAACTAACAAAAAAAAAAAAAAAAAAAAACCCCTAACTCTTTGACTAGGTGCAGGCAGAAGTCCAGACACATTGCTAGTCCTTCTGACCCCTGGATAACAGTTCTTTTTCCCTAATGACAAAAGTAATATGCAGCCTTAGCTCAACATGCTAGTTTACATTCCTAAACCAGAATGTTTATTATTATCCAGAATATTTATTGCATTTAGATTAACGATGCTGGCATAGATTTAATAGAAGCATATTTTGTTTACCTTTATGTAACAGAAAGGCCAGTTTGGAGGCTGCCAAAAATCAATAGTCTATTCTAAAATCAAATAGGAAACTCTACGGCTGGTAGAAAAATCTAACTGTGATATTTAGAAACAGTTTCCCTCAACTTGTTCTTAGTCACGTTTTAAACACCTTGGTATTCAGTTCCAGCCAAAGCATATTGTTAAATAATAGTGGAAAAAGGACTTTTTAATCAAAGAGGAATGAAGTAAGATGTAGGAATTTCAGGACAGGTATCATTAGTCAAGAGCAATGGAGTGTACAAAGAATTTTGATTAACCTAGAACTTCTGAAAAATCTAGAGGTATTGAGAGCTCTACTTTTTGCTGCACTGAAAAAAAAAAGTCTTTTCTAATTGCTTTTAAATTTATATGTTCAGCCTGACCACTCCCCAGAACTTGGACTCATGTGTCCAATTGTCAACTCACTGTCTCCACTCAGTGTCTAAGCATCTCAGACTCCTCTGTTGAGAAGTGAACTCTGGACCATCCCCCTGCACCACTGCCCCATTCAGACCCTCTCCCCCGTTTCTTATCTAAGTCTATGGCAACATCAGTTTTTCAGGTCCTCAGGTCAAAAATCTTGGAGTCATTCTTTATTCCTCTTGAAATTTCTTTTCTCCCTTAATAAAACCTATCACCAACCTTGTGAGTTCCAGAGTCTGTAACTTTCACTATTTGAGCCAAGCCACCATTATCTTTCTCCTGGATTATTGTGGTAGTTTTCTAAGTGGTCTCCTGTTTCCGCTTTGGGCTCTTAAACTAATTTCAACACAGATCTTATACTTTAAATTGCTCAAATATTTCCAATTATGTCTCATTTCTCTCATAGTGAAAGTCAGAGTTCTTACAAGAATTTAAAAGGCCCTACAAAATCTGTTTTCCTACCTTCTTACCTGTTTGACCTGACCTTATCTCTTACCAAAGCCTGCTTCTTTGGTGTGTGACCTGTGCAGCCACTCAGGGCCCTGTGCTGAGAATGTTTGGGTTTATGCATGCTTTAAGGTTCTGCTGTAGCTGCCGTGAAATTCTTAAGAAATTTTAACAAGGGGTCCCACACGATTGCATAGCCAGTTGATCCTGTCTTCCGTTCTTCTCATTTCTACTTTTAAGCTGACCTCATCAAACTGCTGCAGACACTACAGGCACCCTCCCTCCTCCAGTGCCTTTGTACTGCTGTTCCCTCTGCAGAGCACACGTGACTCACAACTGCATCTTCTTCAAGTCTTTGTTGTAATGTTAGCTTTTCAATGAGACTCACTCTGACCACATTATTCATATTGCAGACTCTCCCCAGTTTCCCTACTATGATGCATTTTTTTTCGCTTGTGACCTTATTATGTATTAAATTTTTTCTTTGGTATTATGTTAATTGTGTACGATCTGTATTTCCCTCTTTTGAATATAATAAACTTCACAAACTCAAGAATCTTTATCTGCTTATTCATTGTTACACACTAGGTACTTGGCATATAATAGATATTTTCTGTTTTTGATACAGAGTCTTGCTCTTTCACCCAGGCTGGAGTGCAGTGGTGCAATCTTGGTTCGTGGCAACCTCTACCTCCTGGGTTCAAGCAATTCTCCTGCCTCAGCCTTCCAAGTAGCTCCCAAGTAGGATTGCAGGTGCATACCACCACACCCTGCTAATTTTTTGTATTTATTTATTTATTTTTTTAGTAGAGATGGGGTTTCACTGTGTTCCCCAGGCTGGTCCCAAACTGCTGAGCTCAGGCAATCCACCAGCCTCAGCCTCCCAAAGTGCTGGGGTTACAGGCATGAGCCACCACACTTGGCCAACACATGGTAGCTCTTAATAAATATTTGTGGATTGAATGAATGAATAAATATTACAGATTGATAGCAGAATCCAGTATATCTCTCTAATTAATCATATAGAATAGGGAATAACATGCTATATATAATTATATTATCAAATGTGACACATTTCATTCACAGCAAATTGTTTTGTTGAGTCCATATGCTGCGCGTTTCACTCTAATTCAAAAAATAATATGTCAAGATCTTCTAAAATGCCGCAGAACTTGAGAAGACTTTATATAAAAGTAGTCAGCTTTAGGCCAGTATTGAAGTATGAAATATTTTGTGAGAAGGGGCATCAGTGTCTTTGTGACATAAAAAAAAATCTGGTGATTGGGATTCCTCATTAAAGAAAACATAAAATATTTACCCTTCCATTATGCATCCCCCATAAAAAATAACCAACTTTAAGTACACAAATAACTTACTGGTTAGTAAAAGCGAAACCTCCTGGTATAAGGTCTGAGTCTGGACAGCGCGGAAGGCAGAAGTGGAGAGCCAGATCTGACTTAGTTTTGCTGTTTCATTTCCTTTCAGTGAGGCTCTGAGTACGTGGCTTTCCTCATCTCTTCACAGATTGTGCTCCAGATCTAGACGTTTTGTACATCAGCACATCTTGTCCTGTCTTCGGCCCTTGTATAGAAGTTTGTCTATGAAGAGATGTCAGTTATTAGCAGAGATCAGTCCTTTCTCTCTGGGTATTCCTTTCCTCGAATTATGTCATGAGTTTTATTCTTTTAACTTTTACTATCAGGTGATACTCTTGTTTCTCATTTTGCTGAGAAGGTAGAAGCAATTAGAGAAGAAGTCCTGAGAACTCCCACGGTCTCATCTCTTCGACATTGGGCTTCTGTGCTCACTTCTGCATTCTCCCTTGTTCCCAAGGATGAATCATCCATGCTGGAGTCCAGGGCAGCAGCTCCGCTACCTCTGGAGGATCTCACTCCAGCAGATCTCCTGTCTCTCAAAGTTTCCCCTTGCTGGCATGATCTTTCCCTTCAGCATCTAAATATGCTGTGTCTTCTCCCAGTAAAAAAAAGTGTGATATTGGCTGGGCACGGTGGCTCACGTTTGTATCCCAACACTTTGGGAGGCCGAGGCAGGTGGATCATGAAGTCAGGAGATAAAGACCATCCTGGTCAACATGGTGAAATCCCGTCTCTACTAAAAATACAAAAAAAATTAGCTGGGCATGGTGGTGTACACCTGTAGTTCCAGCTACTTGGGAGGCTGAGGCAGGAGAATCTCTTGAACCCAGGAGGTGGAGGTTGCAGTGAGCCAAGATTGCGCCTCTGCATGCACTCCAGTCTGGAGACAGAAAGACTCCATCTAAAAAAAAAAAAAAAAAAAAAAAAAAAAATGTGTGATCATCTCTTGATCTGATTATGTGCTTTTAGCTACTGTATCATTTTTTATTTATTTGTAGTATGAAAGAGTCAATTATGCTTACTATCTCCAATAGTGAATAAAATTGATTCATTAACTTTTGTTTTCAGTATTTGGCAGAAACTGCCCTTGTGTATGTCATTAAAACCAAGATCTATCATCAAACCCCTCTTACCTACCTAAGAGTAGAATCAGACAGAGTTGACTATTACTTCCTCCTTGGCAAGTTCTTTAATGTGTCTTCCAGGGCAAACCTGGTTAACCTTTGACTTCACTGGCTGTTCCTTCTCATTTTCCGTTTCTGGTTCCTCTTCATAAACTCAGTTCTTAACTTTGGAATGCCCAAGGCTCAAACCTCAAATCTCTCTTCTTCTCTCATTCTCAATGAATGTGTGATCTTTCATTCTTAAGGTTTTGGTATCATTTACATGCTGAAAACTCCCTAAATTTAAATCCTTATCTGAATCTCTACTTTTATTCAGGATATAGTTATCTTTACTTGAATGTTTAATTGGTTTCCCTAAATTAGAATGTCTGTATTTTGTATCACTCTTAACTGGCTTTTGCTAAATTCTTTCTACTCTCTAGGTATATACAGGGACTCCATATTTTCAGGTGCTCAGACTGCAATCTTTACAGTCAATGTTTATGCCACTCACATCTAGTCTGTGGTATATCTTTGAGATGTATTCAGAGTACCTGATTCTTTCTTGATACTTCCTCTTGTACTAACCTTGTCTAAATAAGACTGATTCTCTTTTGTTTGGATTATAGCAATGACCTCTTAGCTCATCATCCTTTTTAAGTTTTCCATTCCATCTCTCACCTTTGCTCTATCCTAAATACAGCAGCCAGAGTGATCCTTAAAAAAAAGCGTTGATTATTTATTCCTCGGCTCAAAATCCTCTGTTGACTTTCTATTTAACTTAGAACAAAGCCAAAGTCCTACAGGCTCTAAGTAGTCTGACCTGTAATTCCTCGAACATTATCTTCTTTTTGTTTGCTTTACTTCATTCACAAATCTTCCTTTACTGTGTTAGACACCTTTCTTTTTTTTCTTTCTTTCTTTTTTTCTTTCTTTTTTTTTTTTTGACAAAGTCTTGCTCCGTCGCCAGATGCCAGGCAGGAGTGCAGTGATGCAACCTCGGCTCACTGCAACCTCCGCCTCCCAGGTTCAAGCAATTCTCCTGCCTCAGCCTCCCGAGTAGCTGGGACTACAGGTGTGTGCCACCACGCCCAGCTGATTTTTGTATTTTTAGTAGAGACTGGTTTCCACCATGCTGGTCAGGATGGTCTCCATCTCTTGACCTCGTGATCTGTCTGCCTCAGCCTCCCAAAGTGCTGGGATTACATTTCTTTTCTTTCTTTCTTTTTTTTTTAAAACCAATTGTGACCACCTGGAAGAATATTCCTTGACTACCTAAATAACTTGCTCTCTTACTTCTTTTAGACTTTACTAAACTCTTGGCTTTTCAATGATGCTTTCACTGATCATCATATTATATTGCAACCTCTCAACACCCTTTATCCTCCTTTTCTGATTTATTTTTATTCACAGCAGTTATAACCACATAAATTCTATATATTTACTTGTCGCCAGTTTTTACTGCCTGTCTCCTCACACCGGAATGTAACTCCCAACAGGTATTTTTGTCTTGTTCATTTTCGTGGTGCCTGTAACAGTGCCTGCCACATAGTAGTGCCCAAGAAATATTTGTTTAATAAATGATGGATATATTTTATACATACTTGTTTATATGCATATATAACTAAAGTCTTCAATAAGTAAAGGAAAAGTCATTGATCTTACTTTAGGCCACTAAGGCATGCTAGGTAAAAAGAAATAACAGAGATTCAGTGAGATATAATTATTTTTTTTGAATGAAATATTTTATTATATATATATATATATATATTTATATATACATATATTCCACTTATTCAATTCTGCATAGAATTTTTCTACTCTCTCGTCTGACTTTATTCTTTTTTTATTTATTACTGTGACTACAAGGCAAGTTCCATAACCACATCATTTGACATCTTGACTCTAAGAGTTATTTTCAGCAATAAAAGTCTGCATGGTCAGTAGCAGTTCTCTGGTACTGGCCACTCAGTTTCTCAAGCTGAAGCGGAGGAATGTTCTGTTCTGTTGTCATTCAACCTGTGGAATATGAGTGAAAGAGTAAGCAAAAGGAAGAGAGTACCTGATGTTACAGCACAGCTTTCTTTTCCATGACTGAGTTTTCCCAAATTGTGTACCCTCACTTCCAGACATGTTAGTCTAATTATCCTTTCCAAAACATGAAAATGATAAATAAGAAAAAACCTTAGGCAAATACCTGTATGACCCATGTATCTTCTGTAACCTCTTGTCATATATCTTTGTTAGCATGTGTCTCTATATATTTATGTATATGGATGTATATGTCTTTTTGCACATGCCTAGTTTGAAAATATATTTGAAGCTCCTCAAGAGAAGGAGACTGTTACTGAGAAATCCCCCAAATTTTGTCATGGAAGCTGAACATTTGACTTTATTCATGACTTCCCTGGTCCTTGGCCAGAAGTAAATGGCATAGAGTTCTTGTGAAAGTGAGTAGAAGTAAAAGCCTTTTTGTTCCTGGAATCCAGTAGGAGTCTTGATATTCATGGATAGTGTCCTTTAGGAAACCTCTACTCTATTCAAGGTATGTGAGTTAGCCTGGGTTTATTTCGTTCTAATTCAGTGAGCCTGTCCTCTAGCAAATGATCCTTCCTGGATTTAGTTACTGAATGGTTTAGTGGGTAGACCTCATATTGTCTTCTGAAAACTCTAAAGGGAGGCAATAAATGACCATGAAGGTTCTCTTTTTTTCTGGGGAATCTAAATAGGTTGGTCATGTGAAGGTGAGTCAAACGATTTGAACTTTATCTTTTCCTCCCATGATTTTGTGATCTCAGGCTGGTTACCACATGAGTGGAACTCACTTGCTTTTTCTTTGTGTGGGTTCTTTGTATTGTTTGCAGTGTTAAGCTCTTTGACATTATGCACCTTCAGATTTATTGATAATATTGAATTAAGTTGTAGTTCAACATAAACTTGTTAATATCCAGGTTTAGTTATTAGATATTTTTTTCTTTTTTCTTCCTTTCTTTTATTATTATTTTATTATACTTTAAGTTCTGGGGCACATGTGCACATCGTGCAGGATTGTTACATAGATGTACACGTGCCATGGTGGTTTTCTGCCTCCACCCCTCTGTCGTATACATTAGGTATTTCTTCTAATGTTATTCCTCCCCAATCCTCCCGCCCCCTCCTATCCCTTCCTACCTCCCCCAACCCCCAGCAGGCCCTAGTGTGTGATGTTCCCCTCCCTGTGTCCATGTGTTCTCATTGTTGAACTCCCACTTACGAATGAGAGCATGTGATGTTTGGTTTTCTGTTCTTGTGCCAGTTTGCCAAGAATGATGGTTTCCAGCTTCATCCGTGTCCCTGCAAAGGACACGAACTCATGCCTTTTTTAATGGCTGCATCGAGATGCCATCTCACACCAGTTAAATGGTGATCATTAAAAAATCTGGCGGCAACAGAAGCTGGAGAGGATGTGGAGAAACAGGAACACTTTTACACTGTTGGAGGGAGTGTAAAGTAGTTCAACCTAAAAATGATATGTTTGTTGCTTATAGAAACAAATGAACAGTATAACTTTGCTATTGCTACCAGGCAGGTCTGTACAGATTAAAATGAAGACTGTAAAATCAAGATAATTCATTGAGATGACTAAATCCATATTATAAGTCACTTATAGTTTCCTAACAACTTCCACATATTTAATTAGTGATTTTTGTGTTCAAAAGTTTTGTACTCAGATTTTGTTTATTAGCTCCCATGATCTTTCGGGAATTCTTCTAGACACTGGGAGTGTAGCAGAGAATAAAACAGATCAGGTCCCTGACTTCATGATGGTGGTGAAGACAATAAGCACATAAATAAATGATACAATGCCTGATAGTGATACATGAGTCACGAGAGAGAGAGAAAAGAAGTGGAGGACAATGTTGGAGAATAAGGAACGGAGATCAGAAAAAGCCTCTTAGAAAATCTGACATTTTAACAGAGACCTGAGAAAAGTCATCACGCAAGTCACAACAATATCTCAGGGAAGCGCATCTGGGCAAAAAGCACAGCGAGGGCTCCCGCCTGTCATCCCAGCGCTCGAGGAGGCCAAGCTTTGCAGATCACCTGCAGGCAGGAGTTTGAGACCCGCCTGGACAATATGCTGAAATCCCGTTTCTACTAAAAATAAAAAACAAACAAACAACAACAACAAAAACCACTAGCTGGGTGTGGTGTCAGGTGCCTGTAATGTAATCCCAAATCCCTGCTACGTGGGAGGTTGCGCCAGGAGAATCACTCGAACCCAGGAGGTGGAGGTTGCAGTGAGCCAAGGCGGCCCCATTGAACTCCAGCCTGGGCAACAGGAACAACACTCTGTCTCAAAAAAAAAAAAAAAAAAGAAAAGAAAAAGAAAAAGAAAAAAGACCTCACAGCAAGTCTAAAGACGCTGTGGCAGGATTGTCATGGACGATGATGGAAAGAAGGGTAGGGTGAAAGTATCAGCTGTTACTAGGCCAGCTTAAAGGAGGGTCTCATAGACCAACGTAACAAGCTTGGATTTTATTTTGAGTGAGATGGAAAACCGCTGGATGTTTACAAGGAGGAAAATGATAGAATTTTGTGTATATTTGCAAAAGAATTCCTGTTTTCTTTAGAGAATAGGTTAATGGGAGAACAGGGTATACACATGGAAGCAGAGACAGCAGATAGGAGGCTACTGCAGGAATCCAGGGGAAAACTGATGGTGCTTGGTCCAGGACAGATGCTGGATGAATTGGAGGTGGTCATAAATAATCAATTCCCAGTAAAATCCAGACACAGAGTGGCCAGGGTTTGCTGACGGAGATGACGTAGTTTGTGAGAGAAAGAGGGGAGCCAAGGATGCTTTTAGGCTTTTGGGCAGAGCAACAGATGAACGATGGTGGCATTTGGTGACAAGGTGAAGACTGTGGGAGGAGGCATAGGTTTGGATGGGTGGGTGGGAATCAAGAGGGCAGTCTGAGAAATGTTAAAATTGCAAAGCCCCCTAACGATCCAAGGGGAGATATTGAAAAGACAGTTGGATACAGGAGTCTGGATTTTAGGAGAGAGGAAGCCAGGATATAAACTTGGAGGACGTCAGCACATGAACGGGACTTGGCGAGAACACCTTTGAAGAAGGTGCAGTATTGAAAGGTTGGGAAGGAGGGGAGGATCCGGGAAAAAGGAAGGGAAAAGAAGAGGGAGAAGAGCTAGAGAGTGAGAGCTCTCGGGACCAAGTGAAGAAAGTACGTATTTTCTTAAGGTGGGGGCCTATGTGTTAAACGCAGCTGATAGATTTAGAAAAATAATGAGAATTAATCACTGGAATTTGAAGCATGAGTGTCCCTGGAAAATCATTAGCAAGGTGTGGAAACATATTTAAGTCTCTAAAAGATTCTTCTTCTTCTTTTTTTTTTTTTTGTCTCAGATCTCCATTGTCTGCTAATAGTTTTCTGTCTTTCATAGCAGTCAAAATTCTGTGGTCGTCGAATTTGCGGTCATTAACTCTTCGTGGAAAGCCTTTTGTTTTTCTTTTTAAGCTGTACGGGAGGACCTCTCCTTCTTGGTCATTACTTAAAATTAGCAATTTAGACTGTTCATCTGTGATTGTACTTTCAAATATTTTACTGCACACTCTCTCTCTGACACGTGTGTCAGAAAATGTAAGGCAGCTTTTGAAAGCAAAATTCAATTTGTCTTTCCCTAGGAATGCCCTAATAACGTCCCACTTCACATGTTCTTCTGAAGCCCACTTGCCAACGTTGCTCCAAATATGTGTTTATTGTCTGCGATCTTAATGCCTCAGAAGTAATGATTTCTTTAGTAGGGAGACATTGGTCTCTATGTCTATCGAAAGTGTTCTAGGTAAATTAGCCATGAAAATAGTATTTCCTAGGGAAAACTTATTCATCCTCCTCTTCCCGCTCAGGACTTCTGTTAGATATTTGCCTACATGGTCGTCAGTTATGTGGTGGGAAAAATCAACGTTCTTTAAACGTCAAAGAGGAAAAGATCTCGAGAAAGGGCAGAAGGTGAATGAGTCTGGGTTAGGAGAAACCACACTTTTTACCGACACCTTCTCACTAGCTGCCTGTAACACAGGAAAATTGGGAGGAATTGGGAAAAGGCTGTTTTAGTTGGCAGTCGGTGGAACTGTTAACGCGGATTTCGGAATTTGTCGTTCATAGTGTGTTTCTGTCTGGGAACTGCAAGGACACGGAAAACAGGGCAGAGCCATCCATTTACTTGACTGGAACTTTTGAGACGTGAGGACTCCCTGTAAGGTAAGATAAGAATAGATCCTGCTGTGAGCGCGGGTTCTGCCAGACGTGCCAGTGCCGGAGCCCACTGATGATTGCGATGTCACCAGCTCCGGTGGCATTTTGAGCACTTGCACTGCAACCAGCACGGCCCAAGGCCCTCTTTATAAATATTCCCACGTAATATTCCCAGTAAGCCCATTAAATCGATATTACTGATAACACTAAATACAATAAACTTAGAAAACCTATAGTGTTTACATCATTTTATTAAATGCACATAAGAACTGAACGATAAAGCCAAAACCTTCTGCATTCAAAGCCCGTGTTCCTTCCTCTCTGACGTGCGGACAGTTGAAGTGATGGATACATACACAGCGAAGCAGTGTACAGTATGATAAACACGGTTCCTCATTGTGAACCAGTGGCAGGAACAAGTAATTGTCCATTGAAAAGGCCAAAACCAGTCACAGATGTCTATTTTCTGCTATGCCTTAACACACAACCACGAGAGACAGTGACACTCCTGACTTTTGGAGAAACTTAAGAAAAGGTATGGAATGACCAGTGATGACGTTTGTGATCCTATGCAAAATATCTCAATGGCTAATAAACCGATTGTTGAAAAGTTTTCCAAAGTGAAACTTCAGGTCACTTTGTGTTTAAATGTTCACTCATGGTGTTTCCAATTGGGCACACGCTGGTGGTGATGGCAGGTCGTGGTGGCATACATACCCGGAAGCTTACGTGAACAATCATTTAAGGACTTGCTGGGGATATGTGTGAGGTGAGCTCCTCAAAGTCCTGTGCTATCAAGTCACTTAGAGGAACAAAAACCAAAATAGAGAGAGAGAGAGAGAGAGAGAGAGAGAGAGAGAGAGAGAGAGAGACGAGGCAGTGGGGCGACTTATTCCCTCTCGATTCCTGAACTTGCTTCTGAGTGTCTCTTTGGTCAGTATTTGTTGCTCTTAGAATATAACATCAGAAAAGTAATATTATTTGGAAGGCCTGCAGTCAAGTCTGGCAAAATTAAACAATATAACAAAGAGTTCAGTGCAGGCAAGTCTGGGAAATCATAAAATCCAGTACAAACCAAGTCCAATGGACCCTAGAGATTAAAATACGAAAGAAGGATTAGGCATCCAGGTGGAAAAAATCTGCTTAGCAAAGTATCTCATGCTAGGCAGCAATTCGGGAAACAGGGATGGATTTGGCAGTTAAGTTTGTTTGTGGTTTTATCTAAACCAGTACTTCTGGTGCAGGTTGGAGCATGTGTCCTTTTCAAGAGTGTGACCGTCACAAGGGTGAGCACGTCGGATTTCATGACTGAAGGCTTATTTACATTTGGCTGGAGTGGGAGAATGAAGCCTGATAAAACAAGTTGATTTCCTGGATGAGGAATTTGTAGTGGCTCAGATCACCTTTCCTGGGCTGACTTTCCCAGGGGGAGAGAGTTTATAGTACAGTCCTGGCATTCATGTGCTCTATTTGTGTTTCGCACTATCCCTTACCTTTCCTAGGATATCCGCAGTTGAAGAAACTGGACAGGACTCTGCTGCAAATATGTCTCTAATCATGACTAGTGCTTCTAAAATGTCACTTGGTGTCTCAGCAAAGTGTCCCATCTAATGCTTCTTCATGCATTTCATAAACTTCACAGGGTTCTGACCTCACTGTCGCCTTTCAGTGCGTGCCGTAGAAGTGCGTCTCGTTGCTGCAGCAGATAAGCTGCTATTTTCACTGATCTCTATTGCCTGGACTGCTAAACCATTTATGAGTTCCATTTGTTTAAGCAAGTATCCTAACAAGAAGCTATGTTGATTATATGTCTCATCACCTGTCGGCTGTATTGTGAGTACCTTGTGGTCAGGAAACATGAGTGCCTCTTTTGATATCATATGTAACACCTAGTTTAGTGCCTAATTCAGCATTTTACCATTTTGTCACCTACCATTATTGCCCGAGATGCTTGTTACAAAGCGTTTTCCAGAGCCCGTCCCAGGATATTGTGATTTAGTAATTACAGGGCAGAGCCTCATAATAATCTTTTTTAAAAAATCAGATGTCTCTACAGATCATTACTATACTTTGAAAAATACTAGAGTCAGTAGTTAAGAGTTCAAAAAATACATATTGACTGATTACTGATATTCAGGGAGTAAGTGATGAACAAAGACAATGAGGAAGCATGACCTTTTTTTCTGTAATAACTACTGGCTCCCTTGGTTGTACATGCTGTTGAATATTTCTTCTTAAATGGTAAAGTTCGAAATGTTCCTCAGTGTAAAGTCACTCATTCACATATTTAACTCATCTCTCCACCCCACCCCCAGACTTGATTCACTCTTTCCTGTCCTTCCAAGTTTGGCGTAAATGTCACTTCCTGAGACCGCTGAACTTCTCTAAGCCTGTTAAGTGGACCCTCCCTCAACTCAGCTTTTATTCTGTTGTGGCACCCGGTACAGTTGTAAAGTTTGTAAATACACGTGTAGAAATCCACACACACAAACTCACTTATTGTCTGTATGGCTTTTCCATGTAGGCAGGAACTCTATTTAACCACCAATGCACAGTCAGTGTCTGACAGCATTCCTAGTAGTTTATTAGTTTTGGCAAATGTTTAATAAAGGAAGGGGTGATACACTTGGAAATCCATATGTTCATATGGATAGAAGTTTAAAATCATTCTGAAAAAAACAACAAAGCCTTTGAAAATCCCCGCTGCTTTGTGGTTTATTTTGGTATATGCTATTTTATTTGGTTACTGTATCGGCGAGGTAGATAACATTATCTTTAAGTTGCGGGTGAAAGTGCTGAGATTTAGGAAACGGTCTGTCTCCAGGTGTTCTAGGTAATGAATGGCAGTGCCCACACGTTTCCTCACGGCAAGTGTTGTGCGTGTGCTTTGGTATTACATTAGATATGTGAGATAAGCAAACCCATATAGCAAGATTGTCTGCGTTTCTGTGCTAAGGAAAGGATCTCATAATTATCATCTTACAATGCACAGCTTTGGAACTATGTCTTAGGAAAAGTATAGTTACGCATATAATCTATATATATGGTTAACTGTGCATGTATGTATATACACAGTTTGAATATCTCTTATTCTAAATGGGGCCAGGAGTGTTTTGAATGACAAATTTCTACCAATTTTGGAATATTTACATACAGATAACGAGGTAGCTTGGATATGGGACCCAAATCTAAATATAAAATTTATTGTGTTTCATATATACCATATGCACATAGCTTGAAGATAATTTTATACAATATTTTCAGTAATTTTGTGCATAAAGCAAAGTTTTGATATTACCCTTGTGGTTGCACTTGTGTGGGGGAAAACTGGGTATGTGTGGAAAAGATGTATTTAACCAAAGCGGGCAGAGTGGGTGTCTTTTTTCCCTTGGGGAAACTGAATAAAAACCGTGTTGTGCCCTAGCATTTTCACAGTGACCCGTTAGATGAACTCTGGGTGGAATTTTCCTCTTGTGGCATCGTGTGGGTGCTCAAGAAGTCCTGGATTTTGAAACATTTTGGATTTTGGATCAGTGATGTTCAACCCTGCACTTCACAGTCTATTTCTGCTGACCGTAGGCTTCACTGCAGACCCTCTGACAGCAGCCCCTGGGGAAGGTTCTTTTTAAGGAGAAACATCATCCCTTCTCCCATATACTCAGGATTATGTGACAGAGTTTCATCTTGGGGTTCAAAAGTATAACAATGCTTGAAGAGAATTAATATTTCATTTCGCATCCAGGCTCACAGAAGTACTTCTCATTGATTCTTCCCTAAGGCTCTTAGCTAGGTCTATACTTTCAGCAGTGATGTGGGTTTTCTCATATTCATCTGTGGCTTGTGTGGACAAAACCACCGGTGTGTTCCCCACAGCTGATGGAACACTGTTCAGACAGAATTGCGACTTGTCACAATATTCTGTACATATAATATAGGCATATGATCAGTTTTGAAATTTAGAACAGTTTTATATATTGGTCATGGTGGCCTCTTATGAGAACTAAGATTTCTAATTATGATAAAGTTTGTGTATTTTTATGGCTTTAAATAAGAATCCTCTTTATAATGAAAATAGAAAACAAAGCCTATGCTGGCCGTTCTGTTTATAATTTTGTTTTGTGAATTTCACTTTTTGGAAAATTTTTTGTTTGGCCATGGGTGTGAGAAAATGGGTATATTTGTTTTAGGGTATTTTGATTTACTAAAGTAATCTAATTCCTTTTCTTAAAGGTAGCAAATCAATTCTGGAAAGCATGTTACCTTATTACTTATGGATTTCATTTCTCTTCAGATGGTTCAGTGTTACAGAACTTTACAGTCTAATAAATGAACTGTGGGTCATGTGATACAATCATGTAATTAAGGCTGGGTGCTGTGGCTCATGCTTGTAACCCCAGCACTTTGGGAGGCGGGCAGATTGCTTGAGCCCAGGAGTTTGAGACCAGCCTGGGCAACATAGCAAAACCACGTCTGTATAAAAAATAAAAATAAATCATGTAATTTAATATCGAACCCAAGAAAGATAATTCTGTTGCCTTCCTGCATTTTTAGCAGGTAAGCGTAATAACTAAAGAGGTAAACTCGGAGTCAACTTACTAAATTCAGGACCAAGCCAGAGATGTCAAACCACCCCCAAATTACACCTGAAGCTTCCGTGATCCTATGGCATCACGTGGTTGCACAAATATAAACTCTAGTGTGTGGTCTACTCTGGTTTCAGAACTTTTCGGAGCTGCTAAATAGATTCTATTAAACTAATTGTTAAAAGGGGAAGTTTTATTGGTCTTATATTCAGGTTAAGAGGAGGGCTGGTCAACCAGATATTTGGGCTATTTGTTTATGTGACCTTATAATATCTATGTAATAAAATGAAGTGCCACTCAGGTCACTCAGTTCTACAACTATATCATTTTCAAGCTTGGCAACATAAGTCTTGGTCTTACTCTAGCCAAAGGAAGCAATACCCAAAACTGAAATAAATACATAGTGAAACATATAAAATAAATACCTAATGTAAACATGTAATGAAAAATACGTAATGAAAACAAATACATTCTCACTGACATTGACCCATCTTGGTTTAGTATTTGGGTAATATACATGCAAGTTGTACAGTGCATAAAGGCCACACCACCAACTTGAAACCGGTCAGCTGAGAGTCATTCTCAGCTTGTGAGTTGGTGGGTGGTTAGCTAAGTACACTGAAATTCTGAAAATGAATAATTCATGATATAGCACTGTTTACTGAGGAAAATCCTTTATTATTTATCTTCTCAAATCTGTGTCAAGAAGCTGAAGGTTACAAGAAATCACAGGAAAATGGAAGGAAAATATGAATTCTGAAAAGTAGGAAACAATGTTTAACTTGAAAACCAGAAAATTCCGAAAGAGTGAAAATGCTGTATGCTATTCATGCTATGGATGAGACCCTTGGAAATCTATATGTTTATATGGATATAATTTAATGATTGATTGTAAAAAAAACAACAGAGCTTTTGAAAATTCGAGCAAAACTTCCACATAAGGCTCAGTAAACATAATATTTTTTTTTTTTGATGTAAAGTGTAATATAATCTACACTAACAGAAAGTTAGTTTCTTCTAATCCTACTGAAGAAACATTGAACATTCTATTTAAAGTGTGTATGTATTTGGAGAAACATCAAGTTGCTAGCCTGATGCAGTTCTTACATCTCTCTCAGCGCACCGAGTCCTAAGTATGACTCTTGGCCTGTTTTTCTTCATTCAGCCTCTAGGTTCATCACACGACTCAGCTAACAGACAATATCCAGTGGCTCAACACTTTCTATGGGAGGAGGTCTGAACTTGGCTTGCATTCATGTTCTTGCCTCACTTCAACCTTCATTCCCTCCAAGTCCGGCTCTCCTCTCAGGGTTCCTCTATTGCAGCTGGGGGAGTCTGATCCCTGTTTCCTAAACTTCCCTGAAGCTTATCCACACCCATGTTTTTGCTCCACCCTTCTTTCTCCTTTATACACTGATTATTCTTCTGTTTTATGCAAATCGTTCCCTTTTGCAAGGCTCACATCAGGTACAGTTTCTTTCTAGATGACTCTAACTCCGCTACTGTTATCTAACGGCACACATATCTCTGATTATCAGCATTAGTCGTTTGGAAATTTATTGTGTGGGGCTTTGTTTTGTTAGTTCTTTTTTCACTTGCCTTATGCTTACTTCCCCAATTGGACTGCAATTTCTTTAAGGGTTAGAAGGCAATATACTTAGCTTTTCATCTCCATAGCATCTAAAACAGTAATCTGCAAATATTAGGTATTCAGAATATACTTTAATCTAGAATCATTTGGGGAGTTTAATTTTTAAAGAACTCGGAATTGTCTTTCTCAAAACTGTCATATAATGCTCAGTTTTGATTTCAGATTCTGAGATATTCTCTTTTAAGCCCAGCGTTTTTGCCTTTCAAATTTTAACAAAGAGCGCGCACAAAGTTAGTCAGCGGAAATGTCCTAAATTATTGTGGGCGACCTAAGTTCTTTTGCCGTATTTTGTGTATGTTTTATATATCGCATCAAAAAAAGCAAATAATTGCTGAATTGAGTCATATGGAGCTTCACCGGTTAGTCAGTCTTATTCCGGAAGCAAACACTTCTGCGCAAGGCTCATTTACATGCACACACTGCAAAAAGAAGTTCTGGGCAAAACGTCTGCAGACTCTGTTCAACATGCGTGTCCCACTTAACCACATGATCCTTATAAAACCACCTATATCCGTTCTCATACACAGTGTCTAGCCGTTGTGTTAATTATTACTGACAGCTGCACTTTTTTTTTTAAGCTTCTGAGCTCTTTTGTGGCAATGTGGCTGCTTATAAATAAGTAAAGCAAATGCCACTTTAAAGCTAATCATGTTTGATACAACTTTTACATACCATCGGAAAGAGTTATTTCCTTGCATATTTAGGTCTTGCCTTACACCAGGAGTTCTTTGAAGGCAGGGACTATTTGTTACATATTTCTTTATCATCTCCAGCACAGTGCCTAGTAGGTGCTCTGTTTATTGAACGAATATTTGAAGGAAAAAAAAAAAAAGCAAGAGATGGAGAAATAAAAAAATCTGAGAGGTGGAGAAATTGATAGTAGTCCCACAACCAATGAATTAATTGATAAATGTTTATTTTTATCTATTACTTGATAAAAAAAACTCCTACTTTTGAGCTGTGAACTTCACAGAGAGTGCAGGGAAATACAGACTCATTCAGTTGTCTCATATAGTTGCCACTGCTTAACTGTGTTTGTATCTTTAAACACTTGGACCTTTTTCTGTTCACTTTTTACTGAACTTAAAATGCAAGCAAGTGAAAGTAGAAACTGGAGGGAAAGAGCGTCCTCTGTTCTCCCCTGATTCCCTTCCTGAGAGCAGAACTTGCATGGATTTCCTTGGATTATCCAAGCTTATTTCCTCCGTTCTAGACATTATCATAAGAGGCACAAACTGGTGGTTTACTTGGCCTTCATAATGTTAAAAAAAAAAAACACAGAAAATTTTGACATCAAATACTCAGATGTCTGCTCTTGAGAAATATCTAGCAACCCTAGGTCAGAGTTTCTGCATAGTAATAATGTTTTTGAACCGAACAGTGGCTGCAACCTTTAAACGGGGCACATGGGTAATGTTTCCAGGTCACCACTGTACCCATTTCTTAGGTACATGGAACTTTACAATCACCGTCTGCACTAAACACCTGGGTGTTGGAAAATTCTTGATGGAGTTTAGAACGGAAGGGGTTCTGGAGGGTGGGTGCAACATTAACTAACTTAATTTAGCTCTACAGCTTATCTAGATAGAGTGAAAAAGACATTGAATTTGGGATCATTTTTTAGTATAGTTGCCACTGCTTAACTGTGTTTGTATCTTTAAACACTTGGACCTTATTCTCTTCATTTTTTAAATAAGGTTACTACAGCTGCTTTTAGCTATACCATTTTTGATTTTAGTAGTTAGTTAACTATCCAGCAGAAGTGGATCATAAGACAAGAGAGAAGAAAAAAGGAAGGAGAAGAAGAAGGAGCACATAAAGGAAGTAACTGCTGTTAATTTAGTCCCTATATCCTAGCTACTGTTTTACATTGTCTCTTGTAACCCTCAGCAACACATCAGAAGGTAGTTTCACTATCTTTGGTTTATGAATGAAAAACAAGTGTTTGGAGTTGAAGAACACACTGTAGAGGCAGAATGTGTGTCCTGGCTTCCTTGACCCTACACGGCAGATACTTTTCAATTGGACTTGTTGATTTTAGTGCCTTGCCTTTCCTGGAAAATCAGATTCGTGGGCCAGATGTGGTGGCTCATACCTGTAATCCTAATACTCTGGGAGGCTGAGTTAGGTGGATCACTTGATCTTAGGAGTTGGAGACCAGCCTGAGCAACATGGTGAAACCTCATGTCTACAAAAAATACAAAACTTAGCCGGGTGTGATGGTGCATAGGCCCTTAGTCCCAGTCACTAGGGAGGCTGAGGTGGGAAGATTGCTTTGGCCCAGGACGTGGAGGCTGCAGTGAACCATGATTGTGCCGCTGCACTCCAGCCTGGGGACAGAGAAAGGCCCTGTCTTAAAAAAAAATTGGCTTGATGATATAATAGCTTTGCATCAGCTCTGAATGATAGGGTTAGATTTAGAATGCTGTAAACATTTAAATAATATAGCACATATAAAGCATCTGGCATGAGATCAAGTATATAACAGATGCTTAATAAATGGTACTCCTTTTTGATTGCCTTAAAATTCATTGCATTGCTCAGGTGTGGTGGCTCATGACTGTAATCCCAGCACTTCGGAGACTGAGGCAGGTGGATCATCTGAGGTTAGGAGTTTGAGACCAGCCTGTCCAACATGGTAAAACCCCATCTCTACTAAAAATACAAAAATTAGCCAGGCGTGGTGGTGTGTGCCTGTAAACCCAGCTACTCGGGAGGCTGAGGTGGGAGAATTGCTTGAACCCGGGAAGTAGACGTTGCAGTGAGGCAAGATGGTACCATCGCACTTCAACCTGGACAACAGAGTGAGACTCCATCTCATCAAACAAAACAAAACAAAAACATTTCATTTGTATATTTGATGAATTCATAACCTTAGACACTTAGTAGTTGAAAGAGTTAATAAAATATGAACTCTTTTTTTTATAGTGGCAAATATCTATATCCATATCTAGTGGTATATATCTGTCTTTGTATGTCTATAGACATACATATATTTGAGTTTTAAGACGAGCTGGGAGCTTATCCTATTTAATTCAAATAATGTAGGAGATGTTTCACAATTGCTGACTGGAATCTTCTTAACATAGTATGTATATGAGCAGAAATCACCATAACAAAGAGAATCTAATGTAAATCTTGGCGTAGTGATTACTAAATGTAGTTATAAAGGGTAATCTAATAAATATCTTTGGTTTCCAAGGTGCTAACACAGGTTGGAATAATAAACCCTTCTGTTCTTGGAAACCAGAAATGTCTTTAGGAATCCCGGCAAAGGAAAAAAAAAAAAAATCTCTGTAAGCTGATCAAGCCCCAACATTTACAAAAGAAAATAAACTCACATAACACTAGTTCCAGATCTTATTATTTAGAACCATTTTGGAGATCAGGAGGCATATATTTTGCTTTGCACTGGTAAACATGTAGCCAAAGTGAATTAACTGTGAATAATTTAAAAGTGATCCAAGTTTATGGTTAATAATAATGAATCAACCTGAGTTGATGGTGGGTTCTGAGATGGAGTGAAACGGAAAGGACCAGGTAGAGATGAGGAGTACTTTGATAGATTCGATGTTGAGTGTGTGATCCTGCTTTCACACTGAGAGCGCCTGAACCAGCCCTGAGGGCCAAGCTAGCTTCCTGCCCACTGTGGAAGTCAGGAAAGCAGTGGTATGCTGAAAAGCAGCCAACAGCTTACCTTATCGTACGAGTGTCCTGTGTAGGGTAAATTAAAAAACAAGAGGTGGCTTGTTTTATTGCCTGATTCTATTTTATTTTTGGTCCAAATCACACTAAGATTTAGTCTTAAGATTTCGAATGGATAAACATAAGGAAAATTGATTCTTTTCTCTAGCTTTAAATAATTTAAAGTTAGATATCATCTTTCTGACAATACTTTATTAATATGTCTGTACCAATGCTTATGGAGAAATGAATGTGGTTTTATTTTTGTTTTCGTTTAACTTGAAACTAAAATGAAGCTAGATACTCTCTCCCTCCTGTCCTTCCTTCCTTCCTTCCTTCCTTCCCTCTGAAGCACCACTGTTAATGCAAATCAACTCTCTCTTCTCCCCTGCTTCTCTACATCCACAGAGATATCTTTTCCCTCTTTTGAAAATATGTACATTGCTGAACTAGAGAGCTAAGGTATTTTACTATTCAAACAAGAGTATTTTTCACCTATGTGAATATCACAAGGCTTTTAAACCATTTTCGACTCCTGTAATTTCTATAACTCTTTACAAGCCTGATGTAGACACCAATTGGAGAAATTGAGAATTCAAAGTTTAATGTAAAGGTTATCAAAGAGATAAAAGATTATAGAATTTCAACAGTGAATTGTCAGATTCATTCTTGCGTGGCAGCGTTTGGTTGCTTATATTTCTGCCACCCAAAAAGTATTCTGAGGTAGAGAGAGGAAAAAGGGCAGATGGCTCAAGTTGACGGAAGGAAGTTGATCCTGACCCAAGACAGTACATTAATGAATTCTGTGTAGAGTGAATGCTAGTGAATGCTTGTGGCTTTTTGTGGACCAACCATTAAGAAGCAGAATAGTTCCCGTTATCTCCTCCATTCTTGCTACTCAAACAAAACATACATTGAGAAAGTAGAAATGTAAAATGTGGAAGATTAATGTTCTTTACTTCGCAAAAGACCAGATTTTACTTAAAAGTGCTAGGTTACAGACAGAATAAGGGAGAAGCTCCGACAGGTCTAAGGGACTATTGACCTCCTTCTATGTGGCAAATGACCTGCAGGCAGGCAGTGCTTCCCCTGAGAACCATGATCATTCCGCTGTAGCTTCGGAAATGAAGAAAGCCCCAGCTGTGGGAAGTGGTTTCTCTCACCCACCGTGTGGGTGGTTCTGGGGTGGGAGCAGCTGGAAATCCAGGATTAGAGTCACTTGAGCTATGCACTTCCCCAAATGTGTATTTCCTCCATGTACAACACCATGGATGGGTGGAGGAGACGTTATTGCCTATGTCAGTTCTAGGGTTTAAGAAAGAGGTTCAGAAATCATATTGACACATGAGAGATGGAAGAAGGGATCGAATCTCTTGAGTACTTGATTTGTGCCAAATACTATGCTGTTATTATAGCGTCTTATTTATTTATCACATAAGAAATCTGAGAAATGAGATAAGGAAAGTGGAGCATGGAGAGTTTATGAAACATGCCTGAGATTGCACAGCACAGTTGGACTTTGAAGTAATAACCATCAGTTCCTCAGGCTTGAGCTCTCTCCACATCCTTACTGTGAGCAGCAGGAGGGAGAAAGAGCTGAAAAGCAAAGCCATTACAGATGATCATCTCTCTGCATTAAAGGATTAGGCAAGCAAACAAATCATTCTTGTTAACATTGTTTCAATTTGTATAATAGCTTTCTTAGAGACAAGGAGCAATGCCTTCTGGTTTTTGTTTTTTTTTGAGACAGAGTCTTGTTCTGTCACCAGGTACCAGACTGGAGTGCAGTGGCATGATCTTGGCTCACGAGCAAGGACTTCTTAGTCAGGCCACTTCTCTCTTTTGCTTTTGGAGACTTTCATAAAGAGAATCTGGGAATGTTCAAAAAGTTCTGGAATAATAGAGCTCTGCCAGGTATAGTTTTTCTACCTTTGGCTGTGAGTGTGGAAAAATGCCTGGGGTAATTTTACACACACACACACACACACACACACACACACGATCATATATAAATTATTATTTATTTATTTATTGTTTTTTAAATAGAATCTAGGTCTGTCACCCAGGCTGGAGTGCAGTGGCACAATCTCAGCTCACTATAACCTCTGCCTCCCAGGTTTAAATGATTCTCCTGCCTCAGCCTCCCAAGTAGCTGGGATTACAGGCACCTGCTACCATGCCTGGCTAGTTTTTGTATTTTTAGTAGAGATGGGGTTTCGCCATGTTGGCCAGGCTGGTCTTAAACTCCTGACCTTGTGATCTGCCTGCGTCAGCCTCCCAAATTGCTGGGGTTGCAGGCATGACCCACCATGCCTGGCCATATATAAATTATTTAGTAACCTTTAGTCTGGTCCAGGGACCATGCTTGGAATATCTCTGGCTGAGAAATTGAGCTGGACAATGGAAGACTCTGGACCAATTCTCAAAATTTTCTTTTTTGGTATTTAGTCTTTAATAGGTACAGGGGTAAGTGTAGAATTGATAATTTTAAAATTTCAATTCAATTCAGTTCAACTTGGCGAGTATTTCTGTGCAGCTCTTTGTTCCAAACATAGCACGACACACTGTGAATGAAATTTAATCTTAATGCTTTGAAAGAAATAGATGCTAAGGCTCTTGTATTGTTCTAAACTGGAGTTTTAAATCAGCAAACAAATCTTAATTGTAATAGAAAAGAACGAAGAAAACATTAGATGTAATCTAATACAACTTATTTATGGATGAAGAAACTTCTCAAACAGCCTGCCCAAATTCACAGTTAATTGTGGACATGGCCTGGATTCTAATTCACTATTTTTAATGAACAACTCAGAACCAAATTCTGTTTTGGATTTTGAAAAAAATATTCTGGGAAATATTGCTGACGTTTACCTTTCAATTCCTACTTTTCCTAGTTTATTTCTGGCTGTTCAACTTGCCAGATATCTACTGTCCCCAACTGATCTTGCACCTGGGAGCCAGAATAATCTTAAATTACTTTTTCTCCTTCCATGTTCATCTTAAATTCCATAATCTCCTGAATATAATTAAAGTTTTTTTTTGCCTAGCTGTGGAGGACTTCTAAAATCTGTTTATACTTTTCAGTCTTCACTATTCCTTTACTGTTCCCCAACATAAACCTTCCGCTCCAGACCTGCCATGCTCATGCACACACTATAACCTTCACTCACATGCATTCACCGGTTTAGAATGTCTTCCTCCCACCTCCACCCATATGGCAAATCAGAATAGTGTGTTGGCGTAGAGCTTGGACTCTAATAAAGGCCAAATCATGATGAAAAATTACAGCTATGTCCCTCGAACAACTCAGTAACTTTCCAGATAGTCTTTCTTTGGTTTCCTCCTATAGGAAGTGAGACAGTAGCAGCAACTTGCTGTGGGGTTTTGGTGGAGGCTAATCGAGATAGCACATGCAAAGCACGATGCCTGGCGCCTGGCGTGTAAGAACACAAAAATATCAGCAATCATTACCTTTGTCGAAACACCATGAATCAGCCACATTTCTCTCACTTTGTTCAATTCACTTTTCCCAAATCCCTCCTAAATTTGTAATTGTATTCATACCGTTTAGCTCCTAGTGATTTATTTCTCTCTGTTTAAAAAATACATTTTTAAAGTTTCCCAGATGTTTTCTCCTAACTGGACTGTAAACACCTGGACAGTGGAGCTGAGGATCCAAACACTTCTCACGGCATCCACTGCACCTGTCTTGGTGAAGCCCCTGTCGCCTGTTCACCTGTTGCAGTGATAGCTTCCTAACTCTTCTCTCCACTTCACCAGTGACACCAGCCAGAGTAATCTTCTACCGTAAACAGTCATTTCGTTTCTCGGGTGACAACCTTCTAATGGCTTCCTAGTGAGAGTGCAGACAATGTCCTCATACGATGCCGTGCGCCTTCGCCCTCCTTCCCTCTGCACGACGTCCCCCGTCACCCTCGCTCTCACTCTTGCCTCCAGGCACATTGCTCGCCTGGCTGTCTCAAACGCTACCAACTCCTAACCCCCCTCAGAACTGCTGCTGATGTTGCGCTTCTACCTGAAATTCTGCTCCTCCAAATAGGTACATGCCATTGTCCCTCATCTCTCAGGACTTTGCTCAAATGCAACCTTCTCATTGCGGCTCTCTCTGGTCATCCAAATTGAAATTCAATCCCCCCTGCATCTCATTTCCCTGCTTGTGCTTGTCCTTAGTACTTATCAACATGTACCATGCTACATAGTTTTTATTTATTGCCTGACACCTTATGGTATATATTTATGAACACGTTTTTACTGGTATAACAGATAAGGCAATCAAATACTTGATGGATGTTATGTAACACTTTAAAAAAAATCTTAATTGTTAAAGCAAACTAAATGTGGCCTGAGAAGGACTCCATACTTCTGTATTTGACTCCTTGTGGATGAACTGCAGCCTCACTTAGTGGACAGACAAGATTAAAACCCTAATTTAGGATGATGGGCCTGTAACAGTGGTGGAGTCTTGGCCAGTCCCAGCAGCCATACGTCAACCAGTCAGACTGCTGAGTGTTCAAGCTGTGTTCAACTACGACAAATCTCAGCCTCTAATCACTCCAGCTGTTCTCTACCTCACCTCTGATTTCTGCACATCACTTTTCTTTTTTGTGTCTGTAAGTTTGTTCTGACCACAAGGTATACCTAGAGTCCTTCTGAATCTGCCGTGACTCTGGGAGCTGCCTGATTCATGAATCATTCATTGCTCAATTAAACTCCTTTACATTTAATTCGGCTGAAGTTTTTCTTTTAACATTATTAAGCACGGGACTAGAAATATTGTGGATACTCATCATGGTTGCAGTGTCTCTTTGTATGTGAATTTAGAGTTCTTTTTCTTCTGTAAGCTTGTTTCACCTAGTCCATTTTAATTTGTTATATGTAGGTTGGGTAATTAACTCTTCTTATATATATTATCATTTCATTTGCTATTTAAAACATTCATAGGAGGTCATTAGTTGTGTTGTGTAGATGATACAGAGAAGGAAATGTACCTAGGAGCACTCTTCAATTATTCTATCCTTTAGACTTTAAATAGTCTTTATTGTCCATATTATATTTACAGCACCTGATTATTTTCCAAATCACATTGTTGTCTATTTTAGTCTTCTATGCCATACTTCTTTAAAAATATTATACACTCATTTATGGATTGGTACCATTTATGTACTAAGAGATTATTAGGTACATAGTAGGGGCTCAATAAATATGTGTTGAATCAATCATAGAGAGTCACGGTATCATAAATCTAACATACTTTTTATTTTAGTGTGAGCAACAGGTCTGTGATCCTAGGGAGAAAAAAATCACTCACCTATATATTCCTCTCCTACTAAATCCTTTGAAAATAAGTACCGCTCAATTTCATGCATAAGAAAATATATGTATCTACATGTAAAAATATCATATATTTATGTTACTGGAATTCACTAAATATAGTGGAATGGCATCCACTGGGTTGAGGGTGAAGTTGCGCATTTAAAAGAAATTCCCGTAATTTTTTTCTCTTGTTAGAAATTCAAATCAAAGCAGAAATTTCAATGAGGGATAATTGAAATAGAGAATCAGTGAACTATAGAATCAAACTTTGTATTGATTTTTTAAGTCATTCCGAGAGATAAGCATTTATGCCTAAGGATGTACAGGATGAAGCCAAAGTCTGTCAGAAGATTTCCCATTTTGGGTACTTGCAATTTTTACATTTCTTTGTCCTCAATCATCTCTTCCTTCTCCTCTTTTGATTTCTTAATTTTCTTCTTCCTTCTCCTCCACCATCTCCCTATCTTCCTCCTGCTCCCTATATTCCCTTTTTAAATTGTATTTTATAATAATACTGAGAAAAAAATTCACAGTGAATCTAATACTTTCAGAGAGCTGAAATCAAACTTATGGATTTATTCAATGGTATAGGATAGGATAACTCAGTGGGGGTGGGATTTATTCAGTGGTGTGGGATACGATAACTCTGTGGGGGCAAGGAGGGAGACTGAAATGAGTTAACTATTTTTTCCTGGGCAAAGCCAAAACAACATACCTGATTTATTCATCAATCCAGTTGCAAAATATATATGTCCAGGCTGATTTAAGTTTTTTGAGAGACACAGAAAAATATTGAAACATGATTCTAGCCTGTGAGAAATTTACAGTACAACTGGGAAGTGGATATTTAAATGAACTAAGCGGTTAAGAGCACATAATAGCATATGGGAATAATTAATGTGTTAAATTTTAACTGTAATCTGTACCAAAATAATGAAGAGAGTAATTATAACTTTCACTCCAGTTAAACTTTCCTGTTTGTTGTAATATTGGTGGACTTACACAGAACCTGCTTGGGATGAACTGATCACTAGCCTGAAGCTGGATGTCTAACAGGAGTAGTCACGTACTGCTTGCATGACCTGAGGGTCCCCCTAATGGTTCAAGTCTCTGGAAGACGGCCAGGAAAAGGAATGCAGACAATGGTTAGGAGGTTAGAGTTGATGTTAAGTCCCTCCTAAACGTATGTAGCCATAGTGAATAAAAAACTTAACATTTGAAATAATTATTTTTGAAATATATTTGAAATAAATGATATATATATACACAAAATTGAAATTTAAGGTAATATGCAATTTTTCGTGGTGTTTTTTTAAGGATACAATTTACCCAGAATGAAATGCACAGATTCTGACTATTCAAGTCTCTGAATTTTGACAAAGATACATATTCATGAAACCACCACCGAAAACAAGATGCAGCAAAATTCTATCACTCCAGGAATCTCCCTTCTGTTTTCAGTCAATATCTATCCCCATTCATCTACTCCCAGACAACCGTTTTCTCACTTCTGTCGCCATAGGTTAGTTTTGCCTGTTCTTGAACTTCATATAAATGGGATGATAGAGTATGCATCTTTTTTCCTCTGGCTTTTTTTTTTTTCACTCAGTGTAGCATTTCTGAGCATTATCCATGTTGAATGTATGTATATTTTGGTCCTTTTTATGACTGAGTAGTTTTTCATGTGATGACTATAACATGTAGGATTCTCCAGATAAATAGAACCAATAAGATTTAATTTAAGAAATTGGTTCAGTCAGTTGTGGGGGATTGGAAAGTATAAATCCACAGGGCAGGTCAGCGGACTGGAAACTGAGGCAGCAGTCAGTGTCCCTTTCTTCAGTCTACAGTACGCAGGGCAGACTAGTGAGCTGGAGACTCAGCGGGGATTTCTATGTTACAGTCTTGAGACAGAATTCCTTCTTCTCCAGGAAATGTCAAATTCTGCTTTTAAGGTATTCAACTGATTGGCTGAAGGTGAAGCACATTCGAGAAGGTTGCCTCCTGTATTCAAAGTCAGCTAATTATACATGTTCATCACATCTATAAAATACCTTCACGACAACATCCAGCCTAGTGTTTGACTGAACACCAGCGCACGGTCATCTAGTCCACTTGTCACGTAAAATTTAACCATCACAATGACCGTTTACACATTCCAAAGTCAGTGGTCACTTGGGTTGTGTTATGGGCTGAATCATGTCCCCAGAAAATTTACACGTTTAAGTCCGGACTCTGTGACAGTATTTGGAGATGGGTTCTTTAAAGAGACAATTTAGCAGGGTGGGCCCTAGTGTAATACTGTTGGATGCGCATGCTAGGGAAATACCATGTAAACATATGGGGAGATCATAGCCATCTGCAACCCGAGGAGAAAGGGCTTTGGAAGAAAATAGCTCTGCTCACATCTTGATCTGGGACCTGTAGTTTTCAAACTTGTGAGGAAACACGTTTCTGCTGTTTATGGATCCCAATCTGTGGTACCTTGTTATGGCTGTCCTAAAAAACCGACACAGGTTGTTTCCAGTTTTTGGCCATAATGCATTAAGCTTCACGAACATACACGTTCTCTTTCTGAACAAATGTTCTCATTTTTCTTAGAATAAAATTGCTGTCTCATAGAGTAGGCGTTTGCTTTTATAATCCGCTCTGAAGTAGCCATCTAAAGCAGTTCTACTGTTTTACAATTCCAGCAGCGATAGATGAGAAGCAGGCGCTCTCCATCCTCACCAATATTTGATTTTACCCATCGCAGTGAGTGTGAAATATAGATAACCGTGGTTTTAGTTTGCGTTTACCTGATGAATAATGATGGTGAACAATTTTTTGTATACTCATTTTTACTAATACACCTTTTATGAAGATGTATTTTTGTACGAATACAAATGTATCTTTCCATTAATTTTTGCAAAAGCTTGATAGTTTCAGCTCTTATAATGAGGTCTATGATTCATCTTAATATACAATATCTAGTCAAGGATTTGCTCATTTAAAAAGTTTTAGATTTAAAGGAGTTCTTTTTGTATTCTCGATACACATTTTTTGCTAGTCATATGTGTTGCTGTTTGTGCCCTGCCTATTTATTTTCTAAATGATATCTCTGATGAACAAAAACTTTTGCGAAGTGTATATTTATACAAGATTTATATTTTTTTCTTTGTTGCTTTTTGTATCCTGTATAAGAAATTTTTGCCTAAGTATATTAGTTTCATAGAGGTGCTTTAATAAAGCACGATAAACTGGCTAACTAACCAAAACAAAACTATTGTCTTATAGTTCTGTGGGCTACAAGTCTGAAATCCAGGTGTTGTCAGGGTTAGTTTATTTTGGAAGTTCTGAGAGAGAATCCATTTCATGTCCTTCTCGTAATATCAGTGGTTATTGGGAATCATTGGCATTTTTTGCCTGTCTTCATGAGACATTCTCCCCTGTGTGTGTAATTTTAACTTAACTAATTATATCTGAAAAGACTATTTCCATCTAAGGTAACATTCATAAATATTGGGGGTTAGGACTTGAACATGTCCTTTTTGGAGGTATATTTTTTAGCTTACAAACTTAAGGGAACAAAAATTTTTTTTTCATTTTTCATAAAAGCTCGATAGTTCCAGCCCTTATGATTAGGTCTATGAGTCATCTTAATATACAGACATTTGTATTGAACGTGAATGTGATAGAAATCAAAGTTTGATATTTTTAAAATAGTTATTCGGTAGCTGGAGAACTATTTTTTCTTATGCCCATATTAAGCTGTCATGATCACAGTACCTTTGTATTAAGAACTATTTGTTCTTATGCCAATATTAAACTTTGTTCTTATGCCAATACTAACTGTTATGATCACAGTACCCTTTTATTAAGTTTTGAAATTGAGTAGTATAAGTCTCCAACTTTATCCTTGTATTTTAAGATCAATCAAACTAGTCTAGATCCTTTGCACTTCATATAAATGTTACAATTACTTCACAGTTTCTTCTAAAAAGCATACAGAGATTTTGATTGGGATTGTATTGAATCTATAGGTTAATTAAAGCAGAAACAATGTACGAACAATAAGAAATTTTCTAAGTGATGAATATAAAATATCTATTTATTTAGGTCTTTATTTTTTCTCAGCAAGTTATTTTCAGTGTAGAGATCTTTTATATTTTTGTTAGATTTATTAATATAACTGTTATTAATACAACTATTATCATTAATAATAATGCTATTGAATAAAGCTTGTGATTTCTTTGTGGAGATTTTCATACTTGGGATACAGCTCATTTGTGATAGATAGTAAAAAAGACTGCATTTTAAAGCCAGTTGAAATAATTTTTCTCCAAGTGTTTTTGTGAACAATTTGATATGCAGTTAGATCCTTTTGATTCAAAAAATTTTAAGGAACTGCTTAGCTTTTATTTTTGAAATAATCACAGTTTTTGATTACATAAAGCATAAAGCATTTACAGGGTTCCAAAGTGTGTGTAATTGTATATATGTATACATATACGTAATGTGTGTATGTATTACATACACACATGGACATGTGTGCACTCGTGCACGCTCACACACACACACACGTATGTTCAGAGACATTCATTTTCTGTACCTGCGTCTTTTGCCTTAAGTAACCATCTTGATGATTTTTATTTTATCATTCTATGGTTTCAAAATAAATGAAAATTTATATTGGTAATCTTTATTTGAAAGTATTTCTTTAAATTCAAAAATTAGAAAGTCTTTAAAACACTGTCTTGTTCTGCTTGACCTGTACTTGTTATTAGAGCACTGTATCAGATAGAAAATTACTTCATTTTGCAATATTTTAGAGTCAGAGAGTAGGAAAACTTCTAATCAGAGACAGCAAGTACTAACTATATAGCCTCAAGTCAACCTAAGTGGCATCGTATAAATGGAATATCAACTCATATTCATATAGTGATTTTCGTTTTACACAGTAATTTCACTATGCATTTATTAATTTAATTTTCACAATAGCCTTATAAGCTTATCTCCATTTTACGTGTTTAAAAATGTGACATAGGAACCAAAATGCCTTGTCCCAGGCCTTGCCAAGTCCACACAGCTAATTCCTGACGGAGGTAAAAGAAGAATTCAGGTCTTGTGCTAACATTACATCATATGATACTGCCTCTCAAATCACTTGCAAATACACATGGAACTCCTATGTGTCTTGAAGTGTTTTCTGTAGTTGCCGTAAGTTCCTCCAAATGAGTCTTAGAGTTAGAAAACTCTCTATTTCCTTTTAGGAGAGTCATGATACAAATTAACATTAATTGGCATCTGAAAATTTCTGTATTACTGGAATATGTTTAGTTTTGTATTTCTTAATGCTTCCCGTTTTTATAAGACCACAGAACATCCTTTACCCGCTTCCACCAAATCTGGACTAAGCCTGAAAAGATACCACAGGAACAGAACTTTTATTAAGTGTGAGTTAATTCACAAATGAGCGCTTCAGCCAGCACTTGTTTTCTTAACATAATTCATGCCTGAGTATTATATTCAGTTTAGCTGGATATCCTATGGCACATCGTCAGCCCAATTTTGAAGATTATTTATGTTAGAATTGGATTCAGTTAATCCTTTAGCAACTTAACAATCAGGCCTTAATTTAAAAACACATACACACATTGTTATTGACAATATAGAAATCTTGACTCATAGAAAAATTCACCCATATTTAGTTAGCAGACTAACAGCAACAGCAGCAGCAGCAGCTGGCCATGTTTCTGTGTGTTGCTAGCAACAAGCGACCATGACAGCAAGGCCCCAAACAGGAACCTTCTGCGTTTTCTCATCTGTGATGAGGTACGTTGATGCTGGGGGTTAATGGGCCTGAAGATGTAGAGAAGCGTTTACACTGGGAAATGTCTCCTACGCTAAAAGCGGAGGTACGTATCAATGCAAACAGAGTACAGCTATAAAGCCTTGATTTCTCTGGAAATTCATGTATCAAGTAATGTAAATAAGTCCTACGATTGCTTGAAATAACGTGATATTCTTTATTGTCTTAATTTTTGTCATTTTCGTTGTGATTTTAAGTCAATTTGACATTTTTGGAAGATAGAGAAAACTATTTTTAAGAAAGAGTAGGGACTTAGTAAACTGGATTTTTTTCTTTCTTAAATTCTAAAAAAGTTCTTTAAGAATTAAAAATTTTTAAGAAGTAGTTTTATAGAGAGGTAGAGAAAATTTCTGGAGAGTTTTATGACACTCAGAGGGTAAGGGGTAAATTAAAAACATGTTTCATGGCTGAATTCTCATAAACAATGGGGAAATTAATTATAGGATTGATTTTTTTTCTTAAGGTAATTCGAATTTAGTTATCCATCAAGGACCATCAAATTCTTGTTTACTGAGTGCTCAGGATCCTGATGAGCTCTGTGGGAAACGAAATTCAGATGTGAGGAATTCTAGGTTCACAGTTGCTGCTCTCTGGGGTAGGAGGCCAGCATGAAGACAAGGCATATGGTAATTGTCACATTAGTATCAATATAAGTGCAACTACCAAGTCATTCATTAGGGTAAAGCACGGAGTCAATGTGTTTGTTCGCTAGGACTGTCATAACAAAGTATACCAGGGACTGGATGGCTTAGACGATAGAAACTGATTTTCTCTCAATTCCGGAGATTAGAAACCTCAGATGAAGGCGTCGGCAAGGTCAATTTCTTAAGAGGCCTCTCTCCTCGGCTTGTAGATGACTTGTCACCTTGTGTATGGCATCGTCCTCCCTCTAGACACGTTTGTGCCCTCATTTCTCTTCTGATTGGACATTAGTCATATAGGGGTCCACTTTGCTGATTTATTTTTAATGTAATCATCACTTTAATGTCTCTATTTCTAAATGCCGTCACATTCTAAGTTTTAGAGCTTCAACATATGAATTTTGAAGGGACCTAACTCAGTCCAAAATGGTGTATTTAAAAAACTGAAGGAGGTTTGAAGATGGAGATATGATGCAGCTTGAGGGAGTATAGTATCAATTCAAATATCACCCTTCCTATGAAATAATTTATACTATGAATAGGCCAGCAGGCCCGCAGGCTAGCAGGATGACAGGGCATGTTTGAAGGCCCAGACCAGTTTTCCAGAATAACAATTTGATTCGTATTCTATTCATCTATGAATAGTGTTCTAGTTCGAATAGACTATTTTCTGGTAAGGGGTGGTATTTTAATTGAGCAGTGAACAAATGGAAGCCTTGAAAAGTTAGAGAAAAAAATAGAAATGGGTGTTTATAAAGGGAAGGCTGTATCATCAGAGGCCAGGGGAAATGTAGCCCCTCATGGCTTCAGGAGATGGGTAATAGCGTAATTTGCCTGTAGGGGACTTAGAAGAGAGCTAAGAGGCAAGAAACTGGTATCAGTTGCCCCTGTTGGGATGTACCAGGAAAGACACAATTTCATTCATACATCATTCTTGTTCAGAATAATTAAACTTTATCTGATCATCTAAAATACCAAATTATTATTCTGGAAAACAGCTGATCTGGGCCTTCAAATATGCCAATGTTATGAAAACAAAAAAGACTGGGAAACTGTTCCAGAATAAAGGAGATTGAAGAGGCAACTAACAGGGTGTGAAGAGGCAGTGTGTGATTAGTAATTGAATCTTAGGAAAACTTGAAAAAAAAAAAAAAGAGGCTGGGTGCAGTGACTCACGCCTATAATCCCAGAACTTTGGGAGGCTGAGGCAGGAGAATTACTTGAACTCAGGAGGCAGAGGTTGCAGAGAGCTGAGGTTGCACCACTGCACACTTCAGCCTGGGCAACAGAACAAGAGGCTGTCTAAAAATAAAAAATTAAAAAAAAATTTAAAAAAAAAGAAAGATACAAAGGACATTATTGGCATAATTGTGAAAATTTGAAAATGAACTACATATTACATTGTTTGTTTTTTCCTCAGTGAGATCATTGTATTATTGTTATGTAGGAAAATGCCTTTTTCCTTAGGAGATATACACTTTGGTATTTAGGGATGAATTCTTATGATATCTGTAAATAATTCTTAAATAGTTCAATACACAAACACATATACACCATAAGAAAATCAAATATAGCAAAGGGTTACCATTGAGGAATCCAGACAAGGAGTCTATGGATGTTATATTATTTTTGCATCTTTTCTGTTGATTTCAAAATTTTCAAAATAAAATGAGAAAGGAAAATGAATTTTATGTTAAGATTTGGATGCTCACGATTTTAAAGTTTACTATTTATTTTATTTACATGATATTCGTTGAACATCTGTTAGTACATTACCTTGTGGCCACTTCACTCTGAGTTTGTGGAGATTACTTTTGTGGAAGCATTGCTTTATGATCATCATTAACAAATATGTTAATGTAGTGTGATCTCATCGTTTACCCTAAAAATCATTACCGAGTTTGGAAAACTGCATACCAATTTATTTTCTTCTCAGGTAATAGTATTGTGTAACACAGTAGTCTTCTAAAATGGTCTCAATACCTACCACCATTATAAAATATTTTCTTGCAAACTTATTTTTTAAGTTTTCATGAAATTGTGATAGAATTTGTCTGGAAGTAAAATTCAGTAAATATTCATTACATATGTGTGATTTGTCTGTAACTCACCCAGGCACAGTTCCTGCCCTCAAGGACTGTATGCAATTCCCAGTATACAGCTGGCCAGTTAACTCTAGGAAATATAAGGCAATAATGGGGTGATGTTTTTCATCTGCCTTAGGAATGAGTATTATGCTGTAATTTTCTGATAACAGTGAGATTTGGAAGACACTTTGATAGCATTGAGGCCAAACATTTGGGTTGTTCCCAAGGAATATGGCTTCCAGAAACTTCTAGCAAAAGATAATTCTTTTAATTTAGAATTTACTAAGTGTTTAATCTTTAATAAGTCTATCAGAAAAGTTTTGGCCAAATCACTTCTTTGGTAACCTACTTTCTGCTGACATGTAGAAGGAATTCTTGTTTAAAATAAGCTTTCTACCTACTAAGTTGATTCATACCTGGTCAGACAGATGTTAGTTGTTTGTTTTAGAGGAGTTAGTGAAGTGAACTGAGTCACCCACCCTCATATTCTTCCCTAATGTGATCTTGAACATGTATTTTCAAGAGCACTGTTTGGGTCAGTGCCAGGCTAAACCATGGAACGAAACCAAGTAAAATGTTGCGCAACCTTAAGAGCTTGGCTGGAGAAATGCCACATTCCAAATAATAAGTATACTATTTGGCATGAGAATTATTAGAGTTTATTTAATTTAGTTTTACCTTCATGGGGACAGGGGAGAATTAGCATTAATAGACAATTCATTTCACCATTCAAAATAACGCAGCCATAAAATGGAAGCATAATTGGCACTAATGTAAATTCAAATCACTGTTTAACTTTCAATACAAAGCTGTTAACTAAAGAGAATTGATCAGAAAGCAGTGGAATTATTTCTTAAAAATATTTAGAACCCTGACCCTTCCTAAATTAGAACACACAGAAAGATAAATAAATAATACTTGCAATTGTGAGGAGAAGCTTCGTAGACTGAATAAGTTTTCAGAAGCAGACTAACTGCTGGGTCAAGTGTGTTCCAGAGGAAGGGCTAGACCAGATATAGCCCCGCCATGGAGAGTCCCAAACCTAGAGAGGCAGTGAAATGGGAGCATTCCCTGGTTTCCCTCAGAGTACTTGCAGCCGGGGGGTGGCTCACCTGTTTGGTCGCCACCACTGTTCACCGGTCAAACCCCTGACAAGATGTGGAGCATGCAGATGGGCGTGTGTAGGGGCCGGGGTGAGTGCTTTGAGCTCTAGTCCCATGGTGGGTGCCTCCAGCTATTTTGTCTTGCCATCTGCAGACAGCTTAAGTGTTAACCAGCTCAATGGACCCTCTGCCTTTACAGAAGGGCAGAGGGTCAGTGTGACAGCTTTCTCTATCCCAAGTTCTTGCCCAGCGTCCCAAAAGAATTGAGCCATACACAAGCTTGAAGGATGAATGTGGGGTTTTATTGAGTGGTGGAGGTGACTCTGAGCAGAATGGATGGGGGATGGAGTGGGAAAATGATCTTCCACTGGAGTTTGACCGTCCAGCAGCTGAGCTCCCCTTTGACCATCCCCAGCGAGACTCCTCTCAGTGTTGAGAAATTCCTTCTTTTTCCTTTCTCTGCTGTGCTGTTCCACTGCTTGTCTGCTTGTCTCCGTGCCTCTTTGTTTGCTTGTCTGCTTCTGGAGCCTGGGGTTTGGGGTTTATGTGGGTACAGGATAGATGGGCATGGCAGGCCAAAAGTCAACTTTTTGGGTACACAAACAGAAATGCTTCCCACTTAGGGCGGTGGGTCTCCAAGCTTGAGGGTGAAGCGTTTGCTGCGGAACTGCCCTCTTCTACTTGGTATTTCCTTGTCTCCTAACCGTATCAGTAGCAAGTGCATCAAATGTGTTTTGAGGTGGAACATTACACACCCAGTAAGAGAACAGATATGGAAGACTAGAAAAGGCATAGTCTAAGGTCATTGAAGAATGACTTTAATCTATAGAATATTGTAAGAATTACTAAATAATTTGATTTCAGAATGAAGATCCTGGGGGCTTCAGGTTGAGTAATTCTAATTTATTATTTTCAACTCAGTGTTTATAATTATTTTATCACTTATATAACTGATCTGTCCACTTCACCAACAACTTCTACAAAACAAGGTCATATTAATCAAGATATGTATGTAAACACATTAATATCAAGCAAGATAGAGTTTAAGGCAATGCATATCACCAGAGATAAAGTAGGCTACTCGTAATTACAAGAAGTTTAATTTAGCAAGTGTCAGTATAAATTCTAATTTGGAATGGACTAACATATGACATATATATGTATAAAAATGAACAGAACTAGATCAATAATTGAATACATGGTGATAGTGGAAGATTTCAAAGCAGCTTCCCCTAATGGTAATACAAACTTTGCAACTGCAAACTTCATATCCCTCTATCACATATAAACCATCTATAAATTTTGGTGCACTTAAAATTAACAGCATGGCCAGGCATGTTGGCTAATGCCTGTAATCCTGGGACTTTGGGAGGCCCATGTGGATGAATCACAAGGTCAGGAGTTCGAGACCAGCCTGGCCAATATGGTGAAACCCTGTCTCTACTAAAAATACAAAAATCAGTCGGTGTGATTGCATGCACCTATAATCCCAGCTACTCCGGAGGTTGAGGCAGAAGAATCACTTGAACCCGAGAGGCAGAGGTTACAATGAGCCGAGACTGTGCCACTGCACTCCCGCCTGGGTGACTGAACAAGACTCTGTATAGGAAAAAAGAAAAAATAAAATAACAGTGCATTCTCTGACCACAACAAAGAAAACCAAAGTGGAAACAGCCTGTATATTTGAAAATTTAAAAATGTGTTTATATAAAAATTGTGAGAGAAGAAATCACAATGAAAATTGGGAATATCATAAAATACAAAATAAAAGTACAACATTTAGAATTTGTGGGACTGTATCAAAGATGAGTTCAAAGAGAAATTTAAATTGAAAATCCTATGTTCTTATATTTTGAAGGAAAGTCTAGAAGTCAGTCAATGAAGCCTCCATTTTAGGGTGTTGAATGTTGGAAAAAGAAGAGCAAATTCAATCCAAAGGCTATAATAGAAACAAAAACAAGATAGCAGGAAAAAAAAAGGAATAGAACAAACACATAAACAAAGACATCATCAAAGTTGATAAATTTAAAATATTAATAAAATTGATAAACCATTAACAAATATTACATATAATGATAAAAATTCTCCATCTATTTCAATAACAAGGCTAAGATGCTGCTTTCATTAATTTATTTCCTCATATACGGGGAATACATAGCAATGCAGTAGGAAAAGGAAATAAAAATATAGCAAAGTAAGAAATAAAATTGATATTATTTGCAGAAGAGAGGATCATATATACAGAAAATTCAAGATTCTACACAAAATTAATATCAATTAATAAAAGAATTTAGCAAGTTAGATAACTTCATCATGTACAGATACTGTATTTATATATAACGGTAATAGTATTAGAAATTAAAATGAAGGATATTATTTAAGATGGTTTAAAAATATTAAGAATATTCCTGGGGAGCTCCACCAAGATGACCGTATAGGAACAGCTCTGGAGTGCAGTTCCCAGCTAGAGTAATGCAGAGAGTGAGTGATCACTGCATTTCCAACCCAGGTACCAGGTACATCTCAGTGGGACTGGTTGGACAGTGGGTGTAGCCCAAGGAGGGTAAACTGAGGAAGGGTGGGGCGCTGCCTCACCTGGGAAGTGCGTTGGACTGGAGGACCTCCCTCCTACCCAATATAGGCCATCGGGGCTTTTCCAGCCACTCTGGCACTTCGGTTCAGATACTGCGCTTGTCCTGTGGTCTTTATGGCCCACAGACCAGGAGATTCCCGCTGGCCAACAAGTGCTCCTGGTTTCCAGCACATGGTACCTGAACAATTCTGGGCAGCCATTTTAACTGGTGCCTGCGAGACACAGCTGCACATTCCCCTGATAAAGAGGGTGCTGAAGGCGGGGAGCCAGGTAGTTTGGCTCAGTGGGTCCCACCCTAACAAAGACCAGCAATCTGAAATGCACTGACTTGAGAGTTTTGCAGCCAGCGCAGCAGTTTGAGCTGGACCCGGACTGTGGAACTCCATACGGGGAAGGATGTCTGCCATTACTAAAGCAGCCCACCATTACCAAGGCAGTTCTAACATTACCTGTGTAAACAAAACTGCAAGGGCATTTACAGAGCAGCTGGACAGAGCCCATGGCAGCTCAGCAATGCCTCTGCAGGCAGATTGTGTGTAGACTCCCTCCTTGCTGAAAAAAGGCAGCAGCATGTCAGAGACTTATAAATAAAGCCCCACCTTTCCGGGACAGAACACCTGGGAACAGAGGCAATTGTGAGTTCTGCTGCAGCAGACTTCAACATCCCTGCCCAGCACCTCTGAGCAGGACGACGGAGCTCCCAGCACAGCACTTGGGCTCTGATAAGGGACAGATTGCCTCCTCAAGCAGCTCCCTGACCCCATATATCCAAAGAGGCATCTCATAAAGGAGAGCTCTGGCTGACATCTGGTGGGTACCCTTCTGGGACGAAGATATCAGGAGAAGGAACAGGGAGCAACCCTTACTGTTCTGCAGCCCCCGAAGGTGATTTCCAGGCAAGTAGGATCTGGAGTGGACCTCCAGCAGTCCTGCAGCAGAGAGGCCTGACTGTTAGAAGGAAAGCTAAAAAACAGAAAGAAATAGCTTCAACATCAACAGAAAGGATGTCCACTAAGAGACCCCAACCAAAAATCAACTTCAAAGAACAAAGATAGATAAATCCACAAAGATGGGAAGAAACCAGTGAAAGAATGATGACATCACCAAAAACCAGAATGCCTCTCCTCCTCCAAGGGATCACAACTCCTAACCAGCAAGGGAACAAAACTGGATAGAGAATGAGTTTAACAAATTGATAGAAGCAGGCTTCAGAAGGTGGGTAATAGCAAATTTTTCTGAGCTAAAGGAACATGTTCCAACCCAATGCAAAGAAACTTAGAACCTTGAAAAAAGGTTAGATGAAATGCTAACTAGAATAACCAGCTGAGAGAAGAGCATAAACAACTTAAGGGAGCTGAAAAACAGCACGAGAACTTCGTGAAGCATACAGAAGTTTCAACAGCTGAATCAATCAAACAGAAGAAAGAATATTAGAGCACCAGATGGATTAAAGATTTCAACATAAGACCTAACATCATAAAAGCCCTAGAAGAAAACCTAGGCAATACTATTCAGGAGATAGGCATGGGCAAGGACTTCATGACTAAGACACCAAAAGCAATGGGAATGAAAGCCAAAATAGACAAATGGGATGTAATTACACTTAAGGGCTTCTGCACAGCAAAAGAAACAATCATTAGAGTGAATTGGCCACCAACAGAATGGGAAAAAATTTTTGCAAGCTACTCATCTGACAAAGGGCTAATATCCAGAATCTACAAAGAACTAAAACAAATATATAGGAAAACAAAAAACAGAAAACCCCATCAAAAAGTGGGCAAAAGATATGAACAGACACTTTTCAAAAGAAGACATTTATGCAGCCAACATACATATGAAAAAATACTCATCATCACTGGTCATTAGAGAAATGCAAATCAAAACCTCATTGAGATACCACCTCATGCCAATTAGAATGATGATCATTAAAGAATCTGGAGTCAACAGATGCTGGAGAGGATGTGGAGAAATAGGAACCCTTTTACACTGTTGGTGGGAGTGTAAATTAGTTAAACCATTGTGGAAGACAGTGTGGTGATTCCTTAAGGATCTAGAAACAGAAATACCATTTGACCCAGCAATCCCCTTACTGGGTATATACCCAAAGGATTATAAATCAATCTATTATAAAGACACATGCACACATATGTTCACTGCAGCACTGTTTACAATAGCAAAGACCTGGAACCAACCCAAATGCCCATCAAAGATAGACTGGACAAAGAAAATGTGGCACATATACACTACGGAATACTCTGCAACCATAATAAAGGATGAGTTCATGTCCTTTGCAGTGACATGGATGAATCTGGAAACCATCATTCTCAGCAAACTGACACAAGGACAGACAATCAAACACTGCATGTTCTCACTCATAGGTGGGTGTTGAACAGTGAGAACACATGGACACAGGGAGGGGAGCATCACACACTGGGGTCTGTCATGGTGTGGTGGGGGTAAGGGAGGGATAGCAACGGCTGGGGAGATTGAGGAAGGATAACAGGAGAAATATCTATGTAGGTGTTGGGGGGATGGATGCAGCAAACCACCATGGTATGTGTATAGCTATGTAACAATCCTGTAAGATCTGCGCATGTACCCCAAATCCTAAAGTAAAAATTAAAAAAAATTTACACACCTAACTTGAAATATGTTCAAAAACTCTGTTTAGAAATGCGTGAAATATAATTTAAAACAGTTAAAATAAGACTCAAATAAACAGAGGACATACCATATTTGTAGATTGTAGGACTCAATATTGTAAAGAGGACAGTTCTATGAAAATCATTTATTGCCATTCAGTCGAAATCCCAACAGGTTCTTCCTGTTTTGAGAATATTGCTTGTTAGCTTGTGCGCATATAGGTGTGTGTGTGTGTGTGTGTGTGTGCGCGCGCGTGTGTGTCTGTGTGTGTGCGTGTGTGTGTGTAAATAGAAACTGTTTTCATTTCAAAGTTTGGAGTCAATTTTACAAGTTTCAAATATTTTTTCTAGTATCTTGAAAGTTTGTAGGCCCCAAGCACTGAGCCTATAACATCTAAGAGGTAAAATGGCCCATTTGGAGTTTGGGTCTTTGTATTCCCTGATTTGTGATCCTCTTGCTATGTTACCTTCTCTTTCTGTTCTAATGAATAGATTATTTAATTCTTTTGTTAATTTTAAGAAATTCATCTATGTGTTGAATGATTTTACCTTAAAATTTACATAATTATGAGCTGGAAAATTATCCTCACTAATTTTATAAAACTATGTAGTCAAAATAAACATATAAACTTTTAACTGATATTGTGTCCTTACATAGTAAGTATCTTTGTTCTTCTATGTTTGTGTTTGAAAAATACAGTTTCTACTCCTTTTCAGAAAGCTCATCAAGAATTTACTGCTTTAGCTGGTCCTGATTATTCTGTATTTGTCTGCCCTCTAGTGACTGTAGAACAGAGTCTAAGGAAAAATTCCAGAGGTAAGAGTCAACTAGTTTTTAAGAAACTCTCATAATTTTGGTTTAAGCTGGCTCCCTGTATAACACATTTCTAAATTTAGAAATCTACTACATGTCAATAACATAGACACTGGCATACACCTGTTTGATGCTGTTATAGTGTTACATTATGTGTGGATTAAGCCAAAAGACTATTAAAATATATGTCAAAAAATGAAAATGAATAAAAGGAATATATAATCATATATAAAATGTATGGAGCATCTGCTTACTGTGCTAAGCACTTTTCACACATTATGTTATCTGTACAGCAGTTCCTCAAGAAGGTCACTGCTTTGCAGATAAGAAAATTCAGGCTTAGTATGATTAAGCAACTTGATTAAGGTCAAACACTAGATCATAATAATAGCTATATTTGTCAAGCATTTTTTAGCCAGAAAAAGGTGCTCTGTTATGCATTTTGTATGTCTGTATTAGTCAGTGCTCAGAACAGGAAATGGAAACCGCTCTGGAGACTTAAAACAGAAGTGGGTTAATACTGCAAGTGAGATCCTGACGATCCGTGGAGGGGCCAGAGAAGTCGGTTTTCTAGTGGATGTTGTGGGATGACTGCCGAAACAATGTGGACCTGACTCCTTAGGAGGGCACCCCTCTGAGGTCATCACTGCAGCGATGTGAAATATCTCAAAACACTGAAAAATCTGGAATATGCATGCAAACTTTGTTGCACAAAAGCCCTATTTCTGCCACGTTGCTGGCCAGCAGGAACAGCCAAGGGGGAAGCACCTGGCCTCTAGCTCCCGTCCGGCTTCTCCCTCTGTCTGGCAGACACAATTCACACCCACAGCTCTTGTTGCTAAGGAGTCTGCTGAAGGCTGCGTTTATCTCCGCAGCTCCTGTGTACAAAAAGGAACTCAGAAACAGCTGGGGTTGGCTGCGGGGAGCTGTTCGACCACACGCAGCATAACACATCAGCCACTTTAGTCCTCACAGGGACTCGCAGGATTGTTTCTCCATTTCAAAGAGGAAGAAATAGATGCACTGCAAGTTAAATAATCTGCTAAAGAAACAGGATAGATTGATTATGCCGCTCTTATTCCAAAGGGCAGCACACCTCACTATCTCAGTATGACTCACTATGTCATCATTCATTCATTCGTTCTATGTTAAAGTGGAACATCTCCCCCTCAACCCCACCAATACATGGGCGTGCAACACACACACACACACACACACACACACACACACACACTTTTCCCCCACGTTTCTTATCAGCATACAACCTAGATTCCAAGAAAAGTGAGTTCAAGGTGCTGGTCTCCAGCTGTCTCCTGAGTGAGCTTTCCTCCTAGGCTTGGGATAGAAATATGCAGAATCAATGTGCGGCCCGCCTACATCTCATTTTCTTGCGGGAGAAACAAATATATTCACTGATACATATGAGTTGGTCTGAAAAAGGGAGCTAATGGCATTGCTGGCACTGGAATATAAATGTAGCTGGCATACTTGGATAATCAAGGTGTATGATCTCCTCAGAGCAGAGAAACGTCGCGTGGTGGTGAGGAAAGATGCTGAAGCAGTAGAGCAGCCGGACTCACAGAGCACCCTCCCACCAGGCACATGCCACTGGCCCTCCGTGACACCTGCTCACCAGACACCATCCTTCCACTTCGGAACGACGCCGGATCCACGTTGGGCCTGACTTCTTACCGCAGGAGACCCTTGACAGAGGAAGCCTCAGAACAGAAGGTAGTCAGACAGAAACGTTTTGATGGCAGTCCTTGGGGCAGTCAGATGCTTTAAGGAAATGCCATGATTCCTGCAGAGATTCCCAGAGTGCCCTGGTTCTTGTCTCTTCTGAGATGCAGTTCTTCACAACATTTTCCATCTTGAAACTGAAGCTTCATTGTCTGGGGTAAACACCCAGGGTTCCTTGTCTCATGCTAAGAAAATTTAGGGCATGGACACACACGAGGAGTTTAGGAGCCATGGTTTAATAGGCAGAAGAAAGAGAAAGAACAGTTCTCTCTAGTAACAGAGAGGGGCTTCTGAGAAGAGAAGGCCAGACGGTGGCAGTTTGCTGGATTTGTAGGCAGGCTTGTGGAGGCGGTGTCTGATGGACGCAGGGCACACAGATTGGTTTGATCGGGTGTGATATTTACGTAGTGGGCAGGGAAGGCTGGTCACCGCGCCCTAATCCGGTTATGCAGATAGGCTTTCCATTTGGCCAGTACCATTCTGGATGCTCCTTATGTGGCTTGCAAAAAGATGTCAAGATGGAGCTGCCATTTTGAACGTAACTGGCACAACCACTGGCGTCTATGTCTGCAGCTCGATTTGACAGGCTGCTCTTTGTTAGTAAAGCAAATGACTTCGGGCTGTTTTTCATTAAAAGGGAAAAGTTACCAAAGACTCCCATACCCTCACTATCTGCGTAAGTAATTTCTTCTTAACTCCTGTATCAGAACTACTCTGGAGTCTTCCTTGAAAATGTCCCTTCTTATTTAAGTTAGAGCCAGTTTTTAGTACTTGTTACCAGAGGCGGGAGACCGTGCTGATAAAGGAGGTAAAGAGATGAAGTGGTTACTTTTTTTTTCTGGTGGTTCTCAGATGTGCTTTTCTGAGCAGTCCAAAGACAAGCTGATGTATCATCCCACTTTCCAAGAGCTCACCCTCGCAGCTGGAGTAACGTGAAAACGGTGGAAGTCTCACAGTCTCCTTTTCAGTATTTTCTACCTGCCTGTGACAGGATTTAGGTCTGTTTCCTTCTCTGTGCCACCACAGCTGAGCCTGTTCCTCTAGAAAGAGGAGGCAAGCAAGGCGAAGCTGCTGAAAACGCGGTGGTGAAGGTGAGATGGGGATCGAATCCTTTCCTCCACAAGGGGCTGGAACAGCAAAAAGCAACCAGGAACCTAGGAAGAGTGAGACCCAGGAGTGCAGTGGATGCCTTCTTACTTGGTGTTCTGTAGATAAGCAGAAGTCGTCGTATGGCTTTAAACATTATTTTTTTTTATGACTGCTTGAAAACTCTGGCCCTGTCCCTTGTTCTCACCCAAGTGTGTATCAGAAGCACTTGGGAAGCTTTTCAGAAAAGCTGAACGGATGTTACTGATGGTTGTGATTTAGTGCATCTGAGTGGATCCGAGTGAGGCTAAGAACGGCATGTTTTGACAATTCTTCCACATGAGACTCATACTCACCCTAGTTGTTGATCATTAGCCTAAAATGGATAGTGCTGTGGCCTCTTCATGAGAAAGCAGAAGACAGTTGTGATAATAAGCAAGTTGAATAAGACGATGTCATGAATTAGTCATGTTGATATCTTGAATTAGCAGTAGCTGATTTGAATATTAGGAGTTTGAAATTTAAGAAGCAGAATCAAGAATATAATATTAGGGAAATGGATTTTTACCTCCTTGAAAGGAAGCGGTCTTTTTTTTGAAGGGTGTTTGTAAAGGAGCAGAAGTGCCCTCAAGTGGCCAATCTCTCAATTACATTTTAGTGAGAAAGATGAGCAGAGAAGAAAAATACTTTTGGAACCCACGATTTTTAATTTAAGATATTGGTAGTTGTGGCCTGAAAAGATGATATGGATACAGTGAGGTGTGACTGTTATCTGAAATTACCTGCAAAAACTGGTGGTGAATTTTTTCCATACCCATACTTCCTGTGTGCTAGGGATATATATCGCCTGAGAATATCCTCATTTCACTTTTAATTAGGTTTCTTGTTGTAACCTAGACTATATTGTTGTAGGGACTGATCTTAGATTCACTTCCCAACAGCGTTCACAAGGATTAGATCTTCTGGGTTGACACTAAAATATAAGAGCCTTTATTTGTTTATAATGAAGATTATTCATTAATTTATCCAACAAGTGTGAATTCAGTGGATTTCTTTGCGCCAGTATAGCTCTGGGCATTTGGATAACACTGGTCAACTAGACCAAAAAGATCTCTAACGTCGGCGAGAACACATATGGTGTGTGTGTGGAGCATGTCTGCAGAGAAAACAGCACCCCAGGGCTGCGCAGCCCCAGCCGTCACCGCTCCTCAGTCATAAGCAGAAGCCATCTGTGTCATTTTAAATGCTTGGAGGGAAATACAGCTTGAAGGCATGCCGCATCTTACCTGTGTGCTGGTCACTTCAGGTAGGACTCACATAGGCTGAGGGGGCCCGAGTCCACACATGAAAGGAGAAAGGTAGACTGTAGGAAAACCAGGGGGAAGGGCAAGTCAGGTCGCGGAAAACCAGCAGGGGCAGAGACCCCGAGGAGGAAAAGAACTGAGCACATTTAGAGGAAGAGGAAAGACCCCGGAAATGCCAGCTGCAGAGAAGTGGGGCAAATAGGTGGGGCTGCAGGAGACGCCAGGGAGGTCTTGCCTCCTGTGTCATTCCAGCTTCGTCAGGGCACCGCTGAAGGCTGTTCAGCAGTGAGCTGTGAAATGAGCCACTCAGTCAGATTATGTTTTTGTAAAGTGACTAAAACACTGAGGGGAATATTGATTGGGGTGAAGGAAGAGAAGAAACGAACAGATCAGTTAGCAGGATATTGTGCTAGTGCAGGAAAGACCAGATGCTGGCTTGAACCAGAGTGGTGGAAACAGGGAGGTCCATAGAAAGACTTGAAGGAATGGGTATGTGGGAAGTGGGTATATATCCGAGGTAATATTTGAGGGAACAATCGGCAGGTCTTATTCATGAATTCAGTCTAGGGGTTCAGGGAAAGAAGGAATGAGGATGACTCTGTATTATTTATGTAGCGTGTGCTGCGGCTTATTTCTATAGATAAACTGGAAACGGATGAGGTGGGAAAGTGAGGGTTCCCTTTTGGACTTGTTACCTTTAAGATGCACGCAATGTAGACACTAAAATGCCACCAGGCAGCTAGCTCTGAGTTTAGAGCTCAGAACAGATTGAGAACTAGGGCTATACATCTGGCAATCAAAATCTATTGATATCATGTTATTAAACGCTATAGAAAATAACAAGATAATCTAGAAAGAGCTTAGAGAAACAAAAATGACCTGAATTGAGCCTGTGGAATTCTAACTTTTTGAGGTCTGGTGAATGCAGTGAAGTCATCAAAGTAGACTGAAGTGAGATAGGCCAAAAAGCAGAAAGTGTCATCTCTCAGAAGTAAGGGATAAGGTGTGAAGGAATGAATGACTGCTCACGTGGATGCAACTGAATATAAAGTAAGAGAAGGATTGAAAAAGGCCCCCTGAATTTGGCAACATGGAAGTTTTTGTGACTGACAAGAATAATCTCAGAGGAGCGGAGTGGAGGCAAGGCAGACTGGAAGTCTTTTGAGAACACATTGGAACATTGTCAAGAAGATGTATCAAGTATAAACTTTTGAGAATTTTGCCCTATTGGGGAGCAGACAAATAGATGATAACGTGACATTTTTCAAGTAATCTTTTCCCAAAAGGGACTTACAAAATAATTTTTTCATAGTCAGTGGATCAGCATCTCAATAAATTCTAAAATTTATATGGAAACACAGAAGACCCAAAATAGCTACAGTCATTCTGAGCAAAAAGAACAAACCTGGAGGAATCACATTACCTCCTGTTGTAATCATATTATACTGCAGCATTGTAATAACCAAAGCAGCATAATACATAAAAACGGACACAAAGTTTAGTGGAACAGAGTAGAGAATCCAAAAATAAATGCAGTCATCTACAGGGAACTCTTTTTTGATAAAGGTGCCAAGAACATACATTGATGAAAGGATAGTCTCTTCAATAAATGATGCCAGGAAAACTGAATATCCATATGCAGAAAGACGAAACTAGATCTCTATCTCTGGCTGTATATAAAAGCCAAATAAAAATGGATTAAATATCTAAGTCTGTAAGACCTTAAGCTAAAGGAAAACATTGGGAAAACTCGCAGAGACATTGGTCTGAGTAAAGATTTCTTGAGTAATACCTGAAAAGCACAGGCAACCAAAGCAAAAACGGACAAGTGGGATCATGACAATCTCAAAAGCTTCTGCACAGCAAAAGCAGCAACAAAGTGAAGAGACAAAACACAGAATTCTGGAAAATATTTGCAAACTATCCATCAGACAAGGGATTAAAACCAGAATATATAAGGAGTTCAAACAACTCAAAAGAAAAAGACCAACTAATGAATTGTTCAATTGGGCAAAAGATCTCAACAGATATTTCTCAAAAGAAGACATACAGATGGCCAACAGTATATAAAAAATGCTCAACATCATTAATCATCAGAGAAATGCAAAATCTCACCCAGTTAAAATAGCTATTATCCAAAACACAGGCAATAATAAATGCTAGCAAGGATGTGAAGAAAGGGTAACCCTTGTAAATTTTCGGTGGGATGTAAATTAGTGCAGTCACATATAACACAGTATAAAGCTGTTTGTAAGAACTGAAGCTTCTAAAGCTCCTTAAAGCTGTGATCTAGCAGTCCCACTGCTAGGTATATATCCACAAGAAGGGAAACCAGTATATCAAAGAGATATCTGCACAATATTTTTTGCAGTATTATTCACAGTAGCCAAGATTGGGAATCAACCTGGGTGTCCACCAATGGATGAATGGATAGTGAAAATTTAGTCACATATGTACATTGGAACATTATTCAGCAGTTAAAAAGAATGAACACATGTCATTTGCAAAAACATGGATTGCACTGGATGACATTATGTTAAATGAAATAAGCCAGGTACAGAAAGACAAATTTCATGTCTTCATTCGTTTGTGGGAGCTAAAAATTTAAAAAACTGAAGTCACTGGGATAAAGAATAGAATGATAATTACCAGAAACTGGGAAGGGTGGTGGAGACGGGGTTTGGGGGAAAGCGGGAATGATCGATGGATACAAAAATATAGTTAGGTAGAATGAATAAGATCCAGTATTTGATAGCATATCAGGGTTACTATGGTCAACAGCAATGTATTCTGTATTTTAAAATAACTAAAAGAGTGAAATTGGAATATCCCTAACACAAAGAAATGATAAACGCTTGAGGTGATGGTTACCTTAACTACCCTGATATGAGTATTATACATTGCATACCTGTATCAAAACAGCACATGTATCTCATAATTATATACACCTATTATGTACTCATAATACTTAACAATTAAAAATTAAGAATTAATTACATTGTAGCTATACAACTTCTTGAGGGCTTGTTTTTAGATCCAAGGTAGAACCTCGCAGATTGATCTGCACATAGTAAAGGACCCGACAAATACTTGTTGAATTAATTAAACTTTTAAAAGGACCTGCCTTAATTAAGTTTAGCACAGAAAATTACACACATTTCTTTCCTTTCGGAAAATCCAGGAAGGCTCAGTCACCCCAAGTCATTTTCTCAAGGAGATCAATAATATTTGAAATGTTACTTTAGAAAATTGCTTATTTATCATCAAATCTAGATGCGCCATTTATTATGTACAGGTCACTCTGCTTGTTGCTGAGAATGCAAAAAATAGTAGTTTAAGTCTGGTGCAGGGAGTCAGGTGTGCAAACAGCGACCACTTATTTTGTTGTACTTATTTTTTGACCAATGATAATCAGCCTTTTGGTTAGTGAATTCCTCTCTTCATCCTCCTTCTATTTCTTCATTTTATTGAGTATTGCCCGTTTTGGACAACTGGTTAGTTTTGAAGAAGAGTTGGGAGACGTATCAGAGAGAAAGGTGGGCTTGCGGAATAACAGTTCAGACAGATTTCTCCAAGTGTTTCCTTATACTCTTGCATATTTTAGGATAGCAGGAAGGTCCCCTGGGGGCTCTGGGAGGTCCACCGCCTCACACACGTGTGTGTTTTTCTAAATGTGCACACACAGGAGTGCTCAGGTCTTCTTTTCAGCTGGTACAGGACTGATGGTTATGTTTTATTTTCTATGCATTCACTCTCACACGGAAGGCAACTTTTCTATATATTTTCTTTCTCAGTTCCACCTTCTGGGCCGCTTCTTTGTAACACAAAGGCATCGGGGAGGCTCCCAGTGCCTGTCCAGCCGCTGGAGTCTTGCTGTTCTAACAGGCGACCACTGTTTGCCCCTTAAGGTGTGATGCTGCTAGTGCAAGCTCTGCTCTGAACACGGTGCCTGGGGTCTGCTCGACCCCTACAAGCAGCCAATGCCCTGGTCCAATATTCCTTGCACTTCAGAACTCGTCTTTACACATTTTAATTCAGGGCTTTTGTTAATTTCACTGACAATGTCGTGGTCTTTTCTGTTCTTGCTCTTGTTACTTTTGGATAGTTAAGAAGAGAAGAGTCAGAGACATTGGCTCAGCCTTCTTTTCCCAGAATTCTCTCAGAAGACTTAAAATGTAGTCTTAAAGGGAGCGAGAGAAAGAAGGAATCCTGAAAATTGTTGGTAACAGGAAATTAAAGTTTAAGACTTAAGAGGTGAAGGGATTTTAGATGGTGACACGTTCCAGTTTCATCTCCATTCTATCAGAGGTAAACAGAGATAAAGAATAATGTAGATGAAGAAGTGAGGAAGCTGTAGAGCAGGGATTTTTACTCAATCAAAGATTGCAGATTATGTAAGAAAGTTTTCAGATAATGTGCATTAACTGAGAGCTGAGTGGTGAAAGAGTAGAAATGCAAGCATTATAATGCTGTGTTTAAGGGAGAAGCTGCAGCCCATGGCAGCTTAAGAGATGAATTATTCTACAACAGATGTCAGGAGAAGGTGCAGGCTGAGGGTGGCAAGGTCTGCATGCATCAGCAAGAGCTGGCCAGAAACTGAGAGGATAACAGATTACTGAAGGTGTATCTCTTTGTTAGAAGAGATGGTTCCTGCTTTTACATGAGTCACAAGAACATCAGCAGAATCTGGACTCACACTTTTCTAGGTACTTTTTATTATACACAGAAATTCTGCTAAAATCTGTTGGGGAATTTCTGATTTAGTTAAATTTTTCTGCTGCATTTTTGCTGCTTCTTACTTAAGTAGTAAGAGTAGGAAGAAAAACGCTATTGAAAAAAACGGGTTACGGCTGTTTCCTCCTCCTAATGGAATTGCTTAGTTTATCTCTGGGGAAGATGGTTCTTTCATTAATAAGAGCACAGGGTAGGTTTTGATATCATTTTTGCTTGAGAAATGCAAGGCTAAGGATGCAGTTTGGATGGAGTAGGTGGGAAGAAGACAGACACAAACTGTTTGACAATATAAAGTTAGAGGTATTTGGAGTTACTATGAGTAGATAAGAAGACAGCATTTAAAAGTCAAAGTAGAGTGGAGGAGGAGCTCCTTAAGAGCATGTCAGAAGGAAAAGACCTATGGACACATCTATTCAATGATGAACATGTCTGTGGCAGAGAAGTGGTAACTAACAAACATCTAGAAACAGTGATGACTTCTACTGAATTTGCAGAATTTCATTCCTATTCAGTACTTCTCTGTCTGTTACCATCAAGTTTGCACTGAATGTTTTTGATTTAAAATAGCCTTGTGTTTCTTATAATTTGGGGAATTAAAAAAGAAGATGTTGTATTGGTTATGACCAGATGCAGCTTTGTTTGGCAAGAAGAAAGAAGGTGGCTTAAATATGAGGGGAAGCTTCTTTGTGTCTCGCATGGAGAATTCTAGGGAAAAGCAGTTCATAGCAGGCATGGTGACTCCATGGTCAGTCATCAGGAACCCATGCTCCTTCTCAATCTCCACTCTCCACCCTGATGGTGAAGCTGTCATCCTTGCGGCTCCCCATGCAGTCACCCCTACAGAGCTTCTCACCTGCATTCCCGGGAGAAGAACATATCTCTTCTCTCCTAATGAGGCTTTCTGGAAGTTCCACAGAACACTGCCATTTAAGCAGAACTTTACACACATCTTATTGGCCAGTACTTGGAGACAAAGAAAACTGGGGAACAGACTTTCAGCTGACTGCAGTTTATGAAGGTCAGCATTAGGACTCTAGTATTCTGAGAGATGAGAATGTGAACTTGGAAGGCGACAATGTGCCTCTGCCAGAGAAAGACGAAATCCAGCCTGCAGGCCGAGCGGAACTGTGGCTGGGTGCGCTGGGCAGGAGCAGGAAGCAGAGCCGTGCAGTGCGCTGACTGAGAAGGAAGCCCCACTCCAGCCCTAACCCCTCAGCCCCGCTCTCTAGGATGTGCAGGAATTCACCGGAGGAGACTGATAGAGTTGCTATAGGATGCACGACAGGAGCTCAAGCCATTCTTCTTGAACATTCTATTTGATCTCAGTAAGACTTACCTGTACTCAGTGGGCAGACATTTGAATCACAGGCTAGGAAGTCCCCTTGCCCATTTCTTAGACTGTGACAGCTTAGATTTTACTTTACTCTCAGAACTGCTCTTTACAACCCAGCCATCCCACCCCCAATTTATACTTCTATATTCTGTCATCCGGAACATCTGTTTTGGTAAAGCATATTTGATTAGGTTCCTTTTAAAGTATTTAAAACAAACATCACCGCTTTTTTATTAAACAAATATATGTTATATGAATTCAGGATTATTGCCAACACCTTGGCCAGTTATATAAGTGTTGATCTGTGAATCGAAATTCTGATTTTCATTATACATACCCTATTAGCAGGCTGTGCTTGGGCTACTCTGGAGAAATATGAAGGGAGCATCAGGGTTTGTGTTAAGGTGTCTATACGGTTAAGATTCCAAAAGGAAAGAGAAAAATACATGCAAAAATGATCGTCTCAGGCACCTAACGTGTGCTTCCCGAAGACAAAAGAATAATATTCCAAGGAGGGAAAAAGTCAAGAAACAGGTTTTTCAGTTTGGGCCATGACAATAAAAAATGGTGTACATGGTGGGTTGCCAGTACAATACTGGTGCAAAAGTCCCTTAGGCCTACTTCCAGAGGACTTGTCTTACAGTCTGCACAAAATGGCGGGAAGACAGGGGGGCTGTGGATTTTTAATTTTATTACAATCGGCTGTGTTTCAAATCTTTTGCGATCAAACATGCGCACCAGATTTTTTTGACTGGCATAAAATGTAAATTAATGGTAATATAACATTTAAAATTAAATAAATTTATGGCTATAATAGAAGTCAGAGTTAAAGGTAAATTTTGCTTCAACAAAATCAGAAATTATCAAAACTTTTGGTTTTGGGAACCCCTTTGTACTCTGAAATTCTGCTAAAGACATCAAAAAATTTTATATATTTTTATTTACAATAATAGAAATGGAAATGTTTTAAAAATTTATATTAATTTGTAAAAAACAATAATCCCATCACGTACTAGCTTAAATAATATATTTTAAGGAAATTACTCTTTTTCAAGTAAAAGTTTAGTGAGAAGAGTAGCAGTGTTTTACATTTTTGCAAATCTCCTTAATATTGGACCTAACATTGCTGCATTTTTATAACTGCTTCTACATTCAGCTTTTTTTGATATTTACTTTGTTTGAAGTAAATGAAGAAACTCCAGTCTTGCGTATATGTATGTAGTTTAAAATGGAGGAATATTTAATAGCTTTTAAAGATAGCTGTGAATAGTCTTCTTTGGAACTACATCCAAAGTTGGCATGTGGTAGTTTCTTCAAGGTTAATTGTAATGTAGAATCTAAAACTGTCTCAATAAACTTCTCATGACATGAAAATCCACTGGTCTATTGTGTAATGTGAATGTTGATTTTGTAATATGATGCATTGAACACTTAGAGAATATTGTTATGCTGAGTTATACAGATCTTCCAAATGTTAATGAATTTCATCCCATAATATCAAAAAATTTCATTCATTAATATCACTACCAAATTCAGGCAACTCTTCAAGTATTGGAAAGCTGTCAAGCTAATGGAACCTTTCACTTGAAGCTTAAATTGGGCTATTGGCAATAAATGCTATCAGTTGTTTTCCTTAAGTGACAGGCTCACTTTGTTCATTTTTGAGGACATGTCTGCCAGATATCCAAGTCTCCATAACCACATTTGTCTACCGGTTTTTCTTTTCAGTAAAAGTTGTTTCACAAAGTAGCAGCTCATAACTTAACTGCACCAATGTTTTTTTTTTTTTTTTTTTCTCACAACAATCATACTTCATTATGCATCAGAAGGGCCTTATGTGTACTTTCCGTTAGTCACACAGAATATTGAAAAGGTAAGTGCTCAAGGGCCCCGATTTAATAACACTAATACTTTTTGCTGTTTCATCAAGGACACTCTGTTTTGTTTTGTTTTGTTTTGTTTTGTTTTATGCAGAGTTTCACTCTTCTTGCCCTGGCTGGAGTGCAATGGCGCGACCTTGGCTCACTGAAACCTCTGCCTCCCTCCCGGGTTCAAGCGATTCTCGTGCCTCAGCTTCCCGAGTAGCTGGGATTACAGGCACACGCCACCAAGCCTGGATAGTTTTTTTGTGTTTTTAGTAGAGACAGGGTTTCACCATGTTGGCCAGGCTGGTCTCACACTCCTGATCTCAGGTGATCTACCTGCCTGCCTAGACCTCCCAAAGTGCCACTGCTCTTGGCCTCATCAAAGACATTCTTAAGTGAAAGTGGATGTATTGGCAGTGAGGAAAATTACAGAGATTAATATCAAACCACTGTACAGTTTGGTACCACTGTGTTGATTCATCTTAAAATGTTGGCTGTTTAACCCATCGTTTTGTACATTCAGTGTAAATCTCAACACAGTGAAACAGCAAATAATCTTATGATTAAAATGGCTCTGAATTTGCTGATCCCTTGAAATTGTCTTGGGTACTTTAAGCGGTCGGCAGATCACATTTTGAGAACTGCTAAAGTGTTCAAAGGTACGAGTCCATATAACTAGATACCATTGGATTTTAGTGTTCAGTTCTTTCTTCAAACTCCTTGAAAGTTAATATAATGCAAATTAATTTTTGTGTTCTTAATTTCAATGAAGTAAATAGTTTACTGAGCAAAACTTATTTTCTTAAATAAAAATGTCTACTAGTGACTGAAGTTGTTGAATATTATGTCTTTCCTGCTAATGCTGTTCCTTGAAGAATATAAATTCTGGAGCAGTAGAAAGACGATACTCTCTGAGTTCTGTCTTCAAAGAAGATGGGATAAAGAAAAAAAATGCTGTTAATATATTATTTAAAATTATATCTGAATAACTATCACATTTTCTTCAATGACTTGATCTCATATTGTTTTTAAAATTTATTTCAATCATTCATTGTAACTATTAAGCCTCATTACTCACTAAGACAGATTTTTTTCCGTGCAGTGAGTATACATTACGTATAGTAGGAATTGATTGTTTTTCTTCTCGTTATCTGTGTTTCCCTTTCCCTAGCCACAGAGCACAGTTTTATGGGAGTGTTCATGGGGCTGTCTTCCAGCTTCCTTCCTTCACCTTCCCTTCTCTCCTGGAAACGTCACTTGCCATTCATTCTTCTTTGAAGTGGCCAGCTTCCTTCTGCCTCTTAGGTGTGTCTGCAGAGCATACCTCAGTCACCTTAGTCCCTGTCTGCCCAAGTCAAAATAAGCCCAGAGACCTTTATTCACTTTTTGATGTTAACTGAAAGTCTGTGAAACATTAAATAGTTCTCTCACTGCGTCTTTCTTCTCCCGTGTTGGAGCTGAGCTGTTTCTACTCCATGTATTTTCTCACCTACTTGGGGTGCCATCACTTTCCCCCTTGCATTGCTGGTCTGCACTTCCTTTCTCATTCATTGTAGATTCTCATGGTCTAGCTCTTGAAATTTTTATTTTTCATATCACATAATTAATCATCGTTCATATTTTTCCCTATCTGCTATGGACTGAAGGTTGAACCCCACTCCCAAATTCATATTTTGAAGCCCTAATCACCAGGGTGATGGTATTCAGAGATGTAGTGTTTGGGAGGTATTTAGGGTTAGACAGGTCATAAGGTTGGGGAACTCATGATGGAGTTAATGCCCTTATAGAAAGAAAGACTAGAGAACTAGCTTTCCTTCACTCTTAGCCATCTGAAGATATGAAAAGAAGGTGGCTGTCCATAGCCTAAGGAGGGTGCCTTCCCTCAAAAGTAATCAAACCTCCAGCCTTCGGAAGTATGAGAAGTGAATACTTGTTGTTTAATCCACCAAGTCTATGATATTTTGTTTCGGCAGCAGGGGCTGACTGAGACATCACCTGCCTGGAAAATGCTCTTCCAGTCTGTCAGCTCGAGTGCCTGCTTTTCCCTCGTCCACACTTGATCGAGCGGCTGAGCAAATCTCACATTGCCAAATGACTGGTGATACAATCTATGTCTACTCATCCTCAGCACAGCTAGCAGCCCTTGTAACTAGAATGGGAGAAGTTAGTGGCTATTTTGATCCTTTTCGACTCTTTTCACACTCGTCTCTGTTCCCTGGTCCATTTTCAGAGCAGAGAACGGCTTCCTCTATGTTATCGGAGGAATTGTAAATGAACACATGTGTGGAGAGTCTGGACCGTTATCTTTAATTCGGTCACATGCTGACTGCAATGTGGGACAAACTATTTTCTCTGAGGCATTTCTTTTTCATCAGCATCAGCAAACTGGGAAGGTATCAGCGTCAATGTCACAGGAAATTCTGAGTATTAGATCAACTCTAATCTCACTGATTGGGACATAAAATGTAATCAATAATTACTGATTGCTACGTTTGTTGATATTAAAAAACCGAGGCCGGGCACGGTGGCTCAAGCCTGTAATCCCAGCACTTTGGGAGGCCGAGGCGGGTGGATCACGAGGTCAAGAGATCGAGACCATCCTGGTCAACATGGTGAAACCCCGTCTCTGCTAAAAATACAAAAAATTAGCTGGGCACAGTGGCGCGTGCCTGTAATCCCAGCTACTCAGGAGGCTGAGGCAGGAGAATTGCTTGAACCCAGGAGGCGGAGGTTGTGGTGAGCCAAGATCGTGCCATTGCACTCCAGCCTGGGTAACAAGAGTGAAACTCCGTCTCAAAAAAAAAAAAAAAAAACAAAAAAAAACCGAAACCCTTTTAGGGGAATTCTCTCAAATTCTTGCCACTGCACCTTTAAATCTGTCTATATGTTTTTTTTTTTAACTTTCTCCTTCCATTATAGTGCAATAAAAGTCCTTCCTCAACTAAAACACTCATTCTGCAGCAGCGCTGTGCCTCTATTTGCCCGCTGTTAGTTTTACCCACTACCTCCTCTCTTCTTTATCTTCTTCCTCAACTGGAGCCTTCCCCTTAACCTTTAGACCTGTACAGAGTGGCTATTTTAATGTAAAGCTGTTTATTTCCAACACCAATTGCTCTATCTTCTTCTTTTTCTTAGAACCACCAATCCTCCTTTATCTGGCTAATGGCTCATCACTAAAGATTCTGTCTAGATGTCACTTTCTCTAGAAATACTGCTGTGATTTCTGCAATCTGGCCTAGGTCCGTTTCTACTGTGGTTCCTTAGAAAACGGCTCCTTCCTGTTAAAGCATGTATCATGCTGGGATTGCCTCATTGCCTGTTGATGTCTCCAGAAATATGGCAAACCCTTCCAGGGTAAGGAACCTGTATTTATCTCATTTACTGTCATATCTTCGATACTGTGCACAGTGCTTGAGATATACCAGGCATTCAATAACCATTTATTAACTGCATAAAGGGAAACAGGTGAAGCTTGTGAAACACAACACAGGAAGCTGAAAATGTTGGGGATATTTAAAAATCATTATGCCTACTATTTGCTAACTTACGTATTGTCCTGGAGCTCTGTTAGAATTTGTAAGATATAATATAAAAGTTAGCAAAATAGAGACCTGGTGGTGGAGAGGCCTAATGCTAATCCTGTGTCGAATATAATTTGAGTAATTAAACGGTCAGTGCAATTTTATACTTGCTGAATTGCTTCTGTGTTTCTATCTGCAGTCAGATTTCATTTCTCCTAGTGTAATAATGGTGAAAGCGTTCATGCAAAGACTTTTCTTCTTATTTCCAAATAATCCACAATAACATTTTTAATTTCCCCACATTCCAAATAGAACTAACCTTACTTATAAAGGGAATGTGGGCTGTTCTGAGCATGATGCAGAATATACTGATGATGCAAAAATGGTTGGACCATTGAAAGAGGCAATAAGCCAAACTCTCCCACTCCTTTGTCTTGTCATGGAAATGGGAAGAGCTTCTGACAGGGAGCATGCTGAAGATCACAGTGTACTACTTCGACTCATAAGATTTTATGAAAGCTGTGCTCTCTGAGTTAAATTATATTGTCTGACTCCTAGGGCACAGAGGACACCCTGTGACCAATAACGTGTTTTAACATTTTTTTCAGTAATGGTCTCTTGCTTCCTTTTTGAAATTACACCAGTCACAAAGAGCCGTGATTACTATCATAAAAAAAAGTGGTGGGCTGATAGTTATATGTAGCGACAAACAAATAGCTGTCCCTGTTTTTATACGTAGGGCTAGACCTTAATTATTAAAACTTTCCATCATATAAATCTTAGCAACCTCAAAGTTAAGGAATGTTTCTCTTCCTGGGAGGAAGTACTGACATAGCCATTAGAGGGGAAAACAGAGAAATGCTATAGCTTGGTCAGGAGCCGTGAAATGCTCTCTTGTTCCAGTGGGTCTGGGGTACATGGGCAGATAATGCAGGACTGTTGCATAGGTACATGCACGGCAATGTGGTTTGCTGCCTCCATCCCCCACTACTTATATATGGCATTTCTCCCCATGTTATCCCTCCCCACCCTCCCCACCCCCCACCGTCCCTCCCCTAGCCCCTACCCCCAACAGACCCCAGTGTGTGATGCTCCCCTCCCTGTGTTCACGTGTTCTCATTGTTCAACACCCGCCTATGAGTGAGAACATTGCAGTGTCTGATGTTCTGTTCTTGTGTCTGCTGGCTGAGAATGATGGTTTCCAGATTCATCCATGTCCTACAAAGGACAAGAACTCATCCATTTTATGGCTGCGTAGTATTCCATGGTGTATATGTGCCACATTTGCTTTGTCCAATCTATCATTGATGGGTATTTGGGTTGGTTCCAGGGCTTTGCTATTGTAATCAGCACCACAATGAACATTTGTGTGCATGTGTCTTTATAATAGAGCAATTTATAATCCTTTGGGCATAAACCCAGTAATGGAATTGCTGCGTCAAATGGAATTTTTATTTTTGGATCCTTGAGGAATTGCTACACTGTCTTCCACAATGGTTGAATTAATTTACACTCCCACCAACAGTGTAAAAGTGTTCCTATTTCTCCACATCCTCTCCAGCATCTGTTGTCTCCAGATTTTTTAATGATCACCATTCTAACTGGCGTGAGATGGTATCTCAATGTGGCTTTGATTTGCATTTCTCTAATGACCAGTGATGATGAGCATTTTTTCATATGTTTATTGGCCTCATATATGTCTTCTTTGGAAAAGTGTCTGTTCATATCCTTCACCCACTTTTGAATGGGTTGGTTTGTTTGTTTTTTCTTGTAAATCTGTTTTAGTTCTTTGTAGATTCTGAATATTAGCCCTTTGTCAGATGGATAGATTGCAAAAATTTTTTTCCCATTCTTTTGGTTGCCAGTTCATTCTAATGGTTATTTCTTTTGCTGTACGAAAGTTCTGAAGTTTAACTAGATCCCATTTGTCTATTTTTGGCTTTTGTTGCCAATGCTTTTGGTGGTTTGGTCATGAAGTCCTTGCCTATGCCTATGTCCTGATTGTTTTGCCTAGGTTTTCTTCTAGGGTTTTTTATGGTGTTAGGCCTTATGTTTAAATCTTTAACCCATCTGGAATTAATTTTAGTGTGAGGCATCAGGAAGGGGTCCAATTTCTGCTTTCTGCACATGGCTAGCCAGTTTTCCCAACACCATTTTTAAAACAGGGAATCCTTTCCCCATTGCTTGTCTTTGTCAGGTTTGTCAAAGATCAGATGGTTGTAGATGTGTAATGTTGCTTCCGGGGCTTCTGTTCTGTTCCATTGGTCTGTATCTCTGTTTTGGTACCAGTACCATGCTGTTTTGATTACTGTTGCCCTGTAGTATAGTTTGAAGTCAGGCTTTGTTGCCTCTGGCTTTGTTCTTTTTGCTTAGGATGGTCTTGGCTATGCAGGCTCTCTTTTGGCTCCATATCAAGTTTAAAGTGTTCTTTTTCCAGTTCTGTGAACAAGGTCATTAATGGGGATAGCACTGATAGGGATAGCATTGAATCTATAAATTACTTTTGGCAGTTTGGCCATTTTCATGATATTGATTCTTCCTATCCACCTCCTCTTGAGAATATTGGAGAAAAGAAAGAGACATGTAATTCTCCTTATTGTGTCGTGTGTGGGAAATTTGTAGACTCACAAAAGACAAAAAATGAAGAGGCTGGACTGATGATCATTTTCTTAAGGTCCTTCCTCACAGTTCTCTGGCCTAACTTCATAATAAAATCACGGGAATATTATTTTTAATATTATCCTATTTGTGATATAATATATGAAAGAATGGCATGTTATAATACTTCTCTAATACTTTTTCTGAATGTAATGCTTTGGCTGACTATTGAATACAAGTTTTAGCCAAAGTTCTTAATTTGCAATCCACAGATCTGGATGTGATTGTATCTCTGTAGGTAGCACTGGTTTTTGTTTATGTGTATAGGTGCACTTTCCTTGGGACATTTTATTGGATTGCCCCACGAAATTCAAGATTTGGAAAATATTAACTATTGTTTATATTTCTTCAAAAAGGTTTATATATATTGCTATAGAGAAAGATATAGCTGTAACTTTGTGAACTGTATATTATGTAGACATAGTACGTAGAGTATCAATTATAGATGTGTGCATGTGTATATTAATTTATGTATGTGTACAGATATAAGTACATTGGTACATCTATGCTTACAGTATCTAGACACATGCATGTAATATCTATCAACATATAAAATTGTTGACATTTAGAGAAGATCAAGAGTTTTACTGAAAAAGATTCTGAATATGTCAAACATTTTTCTTATAAGGAAACAGATCAGAATAATTTTATACAGGGATCAGTAGGATGAGAAGTTGCTTGGGGAAAGAAAAAGAGAGACAGAAATAACTTGCAGCAAAGTCAAAACACATGAAAGAAAGAATAAAATCAAGACCTTTTGTACGATTTCAGCCATCTTATGCTTTCTATTTCTTTGAGTTTTCTTCTTGGTTTGCTTTTTCTAAAATGACTGTCAATGAATGGCCATGCCAATATTAACAATTAATGAACTAAATATAAATAATAAATTTCATTACTGTCTTCCCATCACTCACCAAGAACACATATTCATTTGGAACAAAATCAGGGCAAAACCAACTGAGATTTAATGTGATTTCTGGATTTAATGCTCCCCACTACAAAAAATACATAGAGAAAATCCTGGGAATGTATTTATTCTCCGCTGGAAGATGGCAGAGAAAAATCTACCATCTTTTTATCATGAACACTTTACTGATGAGATCCACAAACAGTTTTGAAGGCCTACAATGTGACAATGGAGCGTGATTTCTTTTTCGCAGATGGCAATGTTGTGTTGAACAATTCAGAGAATATATACTTTCAAAGGGTCTCTGAGCACAGTGTGTTCACAGTCAGTGGTGCACTTCAGCCAGCCAGTGTTTAATTTCTAACTTAATAAAATTACCAAAATGTGGATCTTAAAATAGAGAGGTATTTAAGAAATGTGTCTTTGGGGAGTGATTGCTATCAACCGCACATAAAGCACAATTGGATATTGCCATCGTACTTACTGTAAAAGAGCATCTGTTCCTGGGCCTATTAATCCTCCTGCTTATAAAAACCACCCACCTCTGAGTGCAAAGAGGAGAGTCGGGGTGGCAGAGCACCCTGCTGGCATCCTCAGGCGGGCATGTTGAGAACATCCCTTAAAGTCACTTTAAGGCACTAAAGTCCAGCATTGTTTGCTAATATTGTGTTTTCACTCTGTTAGGCCAAGTCCAGTTTATTCAATCTAATGTAGATAATGGACATGAACTCTTTAGGTGGCTAAGGGCATTTCCTAATGAACATAAGAATCTTGTAAGGGAAAACGATGATAATGGATAGAGCAGTGTTCTTTGAATCACTGGACTAAATAAATTGGACATGACATAATAGCTTCTTGTTTTTGCCAGAGACTCATTCTGGTTCCTTAGAGAGAAATTCAGTCATTTCTGTTTCGGTCAACTCTTTATCAGCTGTTAAACTACTTGATGAATAGCTCCGGTGAATATCCTGGGGCCTGGAAATTTTATGAATAGCTTAAGGTGCTTGTCTATAGAACAGAATAATTTAGAATGTTTTGGCTAAGCATATTTTCCTTGCCAAATCTTATATCCAAAATTAATTGTAATCAACTGATGTGCCTAATTGGTGTCTTTTGAGAGTTGCATTCATTTTCATTTTTATATTTCATTGGACTAATAACAGTGAAAACGCATTGGGGGTGAAAGACACCACCAGTTCCCACAAAGCTTAATCATCCTCTTTTAAGTAGATGATGCTTTTTAAAAATGAGAATATAATCTTCTGAAGTTCAAATTAGTTTCCCATTTGAATAACAGTAAAAATAATAACTAGTTTTTAGACAGTGCTTATTATCTGCTGAAGTTCTAAATGCTTTATGTATGCTAATTCATTTACTTTTCCACAAAAACTCTATTCACAAAAACTCTGAGGTAGATAAAATTAATATCTCTGTTTTACAGATGAGGAAACAGATCCAGAGAGGTTTAGAAACATATCTAAGATCACAGAGCTATCAGGTAGTGAAGTTACAATTTGAATTATAAAGTCTATGCTTTTTATCACTATGTTAGAACTTCCTCTTGAAACTTCATAATGCCAGTTACGATTATTTAGTGCTGCTGATTAGGTACCTTGTAATCGAAAGGACAAGTTGGAAAATAATGTCATTACTAAACAGAGGAATTAGCACTGAAATCCAGTGATATTTAACCCTGCTGATCATTTCCAATTAAAGATGTATCATGAACATGTCCTTATGCTTTTTTTGAGGCTGCAAGGAAGAGGGTTAGGTTTGGTTACAGTGTGCAGTGAGCGTTTTGATGAAGGAAGAACAAGAAACGGACTGAAAAGCGCCACAGGCCCCACACTGAGAATGTAACTGGCGTTCGGTAGTCACGGCAAGGCGGATCTGTGCTCAGCACTGAGCAGGACGCCGGTCAGGACCTGCTTCTCCTGCGTTGCCTCCAGGAGGATGGGTCCATCATTTTCTCCTCTTGAGCTTTGCTAGTTGACGCCTTTGTCTCTGTTTTAACTGCTTTTCCTTCTGCTGCGGCTGCTAGCTGACTCTGTCTTTAAATGTTTCATATTCAGACTCCCTGAGAGAGAGAGTGTTTGTTTTAATTGAATTGGCACCATGCAGTCTAAGGGCAGTTTTTATGAACAGAATCCTGTGACAGTCCCGTACAGATGGCTGCCTCGGGCTCCAGCATGCACCCCTGCGTCAGACGGTGGCCGCCACGAAGGACAACCTATGCCACAGACATTCCTGGGGCCAGTTCCCTCAGAAGGGAGCCAAAGGGCCAAGGGCAGTTAGACACTCCGCATATTCTGACGAAGCTCTGCTTACATACATTTTCCCCCAAATGATGTAAAGCTAATCAGCCTGATAGCTTTTCTCAATTAAGCTTGATATCCGTTGTAGTGAATAAAGTTCCTGTTTAAAATAAATGAAAGTCATGTTTTCTAAACACATGATTAAGGTAAGATTATTAGCTAAGTCTTAAATCTGAGGAAATATTCCACAGTATGTATGAATGTAAACCTACGTAGCCGGCTTCCTCATTCCCACACTTACTTTCTTACAAAGATTTAAGAACAGAGAGCAGATGTGACTCTCGTCGAAGAACCAGAAGTTTAATATTGAAGTAAATTCTTTCACATAAGCCATAAATTATTCAATACTGTTGCTATTGGCTTCTTTTTATTGGGATGTTCAAAGAGAAAGAATCACTCTGAAATTCTAGGATGCTGCATGCCTTTCACATTTTAAAGATTGCTGGCTCAAGTAATCAGATACATTAAACAAAAAGGATTCCGTCCCCGTGGATGGCTGCATGTCTTCCCACGTGCGTGATTGCCTTGACTTAGTGATGGCACTTCCTGATGGATTACCCACCTAAGCTCCCCTCACCAGCAGGCGTCTAGTGCCCCTCTGTATTCTTGTGACAGTTTAATGTGGCAGACCTCGGCACTGATCCTCATGAAGTAAGGAAAACGATCAGCTGCGAAAAGAGGAGAAAACTAAAATGGGAATAGAAACGAGTTGGGGTTAGCTGGAGTTTTCTCAGAAAACTGAGATATCCATGTCAGATTTTTTTAAAAAAATTTTCTTTCTTTTGTTAAAATTTGATATGTTTTGAAGTAACAGGTCTTCATTGATTTACCTCTTTAATGTTTACTTGATAGATGGAATCCAAGCTCCATATGCCACTTCCTTTTTGTTATGAAGAATTTTATCTTATGTTTGCCATTAAAAAATGTCTTCAGTACGCTTTGCCTTACATGAATGCAAAACTGTATTGTGCATTTTTCCCCCCTGCTGATCTCTGGAAATGTGTTGTGAGTTGTCTGTTGTACTAAATTCTGGCTGAACTTTGGTTCCAGGTAGCTTACAGACAGCTCTGTGCTGCTCATTAGTAGAGATGTTTTTAAGTCCATAGTGGCAGGTAATGGAGAGGCTCGTGAAATATTTATAAGAAATAGAATAAACTGGATTAGGAGTTGGGAGTGCACCAAGAAATTGCACCGCAAGTTGAGCTGAGTCGCTTAACCCCTTAACCCTCAATGTCTTTATTGGTAAAAGGGATGGGTTTGCATCTGTCTTCAGAGGCGGTTGTGAGTTTGAAACGTTGGTACCAGCTGTCTGGGACATGATGCCATTTCTAGGCCATTTGCAAATACTGTTTTTATTAGTTGAATGTAATTCCCTATGAAAACTGTATTAGCTGAATAATGCATTGTTGGGAGAGAAATAGTCCAGTAAAACAGCTAACAGAAATCATCTATCTTGAATTTGCCCATGATACCCAGAAGACTTTTATAGACAGAAAGGACTTATGTAACTGAGGGTATGCAGACTTTTATCTTAGATGCGGTGGAGTTTTCACATAGTTTCCTGAGAGACCCCAGAGATGTTATGGAAAAAAGGGGGTCTGATGTTTTCCTTCTCCATTTTAAAAAACAGAATTCAACATTTTCCCTCATTTTTGTGCCTTCGAAAGATTTCAAATGAAGTATTTTGCCAAAAATATTTGAAGATCACTAATCATATTCAACATCCTCATTTATAGAACAAACTGAATCTCAAAATCTGTCCCTAAATTATGCCAGTCTGTCATTTTAATTGCCAAAAGGACTGTAGAATTTCTTTAAAAAATGCTTAAGATCTTAGATTGGTGTTTTTCATCCTTGGCTGCAACATTGGAATCACCTTGAGATGTAAAAAATCTCGGCGCCCAGGTGGCTTCCAGGCCAGTTATATCAAGTCTCCACAGGTGATTCCGACTTGCAGCCAGAGCTGGAGACCACTGTCCCCGTGGGAGGAGAGGTGACTCCAACTTCCCTTGCTGCGGAAGTGCTTATGGAGAAAGTCGTTTCTGGGTAGGTTTTCAAAGATGGGCTGAATTCTGATAAGAAAAAAAAATGGAAGCCTTTTAAGTGACATAATAATATTGGCTTCAGAAATTGAAGAGTAAGTTAATGTAAAAAGAGAGAATATGAAGTATAGAATGACATTATGAATCAGAAATAATTTTAAATTTCAAATTCTGGCCCCATCATCTACTACCTGTAAAAAGGTGACCAAGTTACTTAATCTCAAAATCTTTTTATTTTCAACTATAAAATGAGAAATAAAGGTGCCTGGTATTTTTTTAGACTGATAAGGTTTAATAAAGGCCAAATGAAAAAATTCATAGACAGCACTTCCCCCAATGTCAAGTAATAGAAAGTGCTCAATACATGGTTAACATCAGAATCATTTTTACCAGCTGAATATCACTGAAAGTTAGGGTGTGCCACTGATGAAATTAAAGCATTTAGGGCCAGACTGTGGGAGCCTTGAATGCCGAGATAAGCAGATTTTTCTTTTCTTTTTTTTTTTTCCCCTGTCACTGAGGCCTATTTTTGAGCCCAATGCCAAAGCAACCAAAGTAATATGTTGAGCTTTGTGTGAGCACAGCATGAAAGAATGATGGAAAAGAGCTGAAGGCGGAGGCTGGGAACCGGTGAGGGGAGGGGACCTCGAGGTAGAACAGTTGAAATCTGTGAGGGAAATTTGTAGGTGAGATATTGTTGAGGAAAATTCAAGTAGGAAACAGTAACTGGCAGTAGGGAAATCTGGATGAAAGAAAACGTCAATGACCGTAAGATAGGAATTGTTCGGACGAAGAGAAAAGGAGTTCGTGATAGACCTTTTAAGTCTGAGGTTGGGGCAGGACTATTACAAAGACGGGGAGCAGAGAGTGGAAATGTCTTGTGACCATCAGGGGCAGGGCAGGCATGACAAGAGAGCGTGATGTCACTGTCAGTCATGGACGCTGCCATTGATGGTGGCTCAGTAGGACTGGAAAGTCGCAGGAGCACAAAATCCTCCACATCTCACAGGGGGCCCCAAATTTAGCCTTTACAACCCCCCTTTTGATTCTCTCTTCCCCTTTCCTGCTGTTTAATATCTTCTCTTAATCACTCTTTTTCAAAAAACCTATTGTTTCAGGCTTTCTGGAGTGAGTGACACTCACAATTTCTAATTTTCTTGTATACAGCTGAGATTTTGCATATTCTATTTCTCGTGACTGAAAAGTTTTCCCACTCTTCTTCTCTTGGGCTACTCTTCTAGGTCCTTCGGAACGGTGGTACTATCTTTTCATCCTCTTTATAGCCTTCTCTAATTTTGCCAGTCATCTTCTTTTTCTGTTAGCATTTTGTGTATATTTTTACAATAGCGTAAGTTACAGTGTGATTTCGTGTTTACTTTGTCCAACTAGAGAGTACATGTTAATTGATTTATAATTGCAGATGCTTGACAGACTCAACTGAATAAATGAGTGAGTCTTTCTCTCGTATCTGTTTCAATACTCATCCTCTAAGCCTCTAGGGTGTCATCCAAAAATGAAGGAAAGTGTTTTGCTTTCTAATAAAGACTGACAAATGCTGCTGATATTTGACACATGAGACCCAGGAATTCTGAATATTCTGCGGTGTATGAGACACTGCTTCACAGTGAATAATTACTTCTTCCTAAATGTCAGAAACGGATCACTGTGAATGCTGATCTAAGAAGTGGTAAGTAGCTACTAACAAGTGAGGTAACCGAAATGGGAGAAGTATTCCTCAATTAAACACATAGTCTGGTATGTTCCTACTTGAGAGGCAGAAACATGTGTGCAGTAGTTTTTTAGAACCCTGGGCAAGGGAGAAAAAGATTGGGGGTCTGGAGTGAAAAAAGGAGTTTTAAATGAGTTCTGCTCTTGATACTATTATTAAATGGCACCAATTTGCTCTTTTTTACTCTAAAATGTAAATTATACAATTTTATTAAATATTGGAAAAGATTGTTCTGCAGATCTCAAAATAATCAACTGTTTGTTTAAATTCTTAGCCTCTTGACAGTTGCAAGAAGAGGCGGTCAATGTAATTTTTAACATCTTCAGGATAGTCAAAAGTCCTCAAGCAGCATTTTCTAATTAAAATTGTTTTGATTCCTTCTGAAATATAATTATTTATTTGTGTTGTAACAAAATTGTGTTGAATCAATGTCAGATGATCCCAAGAGCCAAAGCAAAATGAAAAAAAAAAAAAGTGTTGTTTCATGAATTGTTTTAATTTGGATAGAGTCATAGGGTTATTCCATAGAATTTCATTGTCTTCTCAGAGTTGTTTACCCAGTACCCACAAGACCTGCGTGTTTACTAAGTGGCTTTCTATGGGGCCATTTCCTATCCAGTCATTAGACATCTTCCCAAGGTCAAGGCAAAGGTTTCCCCCACAGTGAAGTCATTTAGTGAAAACACACTCTGAGCAAAAGCCGCCTGTTTATAGGAAGTCTATAATTTGGCCTCTCGCAGAAAGAAGGAACTGCTCTCAAGAGCATTACGGGAAGAGGGATACGCAGTCCAGTGATGCATTGCTGTGTCCGTAGGATTTCTGAGGTGTGAGTGCAGATAAATGATCTCCCTCCTAACAGTGCTGAACCGTTGTTGCTGTGGGACTCCAGAACATTCACACAAAAATTCAGAGAGAAAAATCATTCATTGTGTAACCTTTCTCCAGGATCTGCTTCTAAATCTTTCTCAAGCAGATGATATTCAGCTGGTCACCAGAAGGTGACTTTTAAATCTGATACAAAGATGATAAAGATACAGACGCTGTTCTCACTTCTAGAATGGGGAACGTTACAGGGCATTATGTCTGTATCTCAGCCCTAGGCCTATCTTCCAAACACATACTAGAAATTAAGCCCTTTAAAAATGTCCGCTTGTCATTTGTTTTGTAAACCTAGTGGCTAATGATATTTCTAATCCCAACGTAGTGCTTAACAAATGTTTGTTGAACAGATGCTGGAGTATAGGATTTTTAAAAATGGATTTTACTTGAAGTTCTGAGATACATGTGCAGAATGTGCAGGTTTGTTACGTAGGTATGCGTGTGCCGTGGTGGTTTGCTGCACCTACTGACCCATCCTCTAGGCTTGCTCCCCTCCCCTCCCATCCCCCGATAGGCCCTGCTGTGTGATGTTCCCCTCTGTGTCCACGTGTTCTCATTGTTCAAGTCCCAATTATGAGTGAGAACATGAAGTGTTTCGTTTTCTGCTCCTGTGTTAGTTTGCTGAGGATGATGGCTTCCAGCTCAATCCTTGTCCTTGGAAAGGACATCATCTCATTCCTTTTTAATGGCTGCGTAGTATTCCATGGTGTATGTAAACCACATTTTCTTTATCCAGTCTATCACTGATGGGAATTTGGATTGGTTCCAAATAGCACTATTTGCTACTGTAAATAGTGCTGCAATAAACATATGTGTGTACGTGTCTTTATAGTGGAATGATTTCTATTCCTTTGGGTGTATCTATACAGTAATGAGATTTCTGGGTCAAAAGGTATTTCTGCTTCTAGATCGTTGAGGATTTGATGCACTGTCTTCTGCAATGGTTGAACTAATTTACATTCCCACCGACAATGTAAAAGCATTTCTACTTCTCCACAGCCTTGCCAGCGTCTATTGTTTCTTGACTTTTTAGTAATCACCATTCTGACTGGCGTGAGGTGGTATCTCATTGTGGTTTTGATTTGCATTTCTCTAATGATTAGTAATGTTGAGGTTTTTTCATGTTTGTTGGCTGCATAAATGTCTTCTTTTGAGAAGTGTCTGTTCATATCCTTTGTCCACTTTTTGATGGAGTTTTTATTTTTTTTGTTTTGTTTTGTTTTTGTGAATTTGTTTAAGTTCCTTGTAGATTCCGGACATAGTATTTTTAAAGTTTTCTACAGCAAATGAAAAAAATATTTACCAGGACAGTGTCATATGAAAAAAAACCACAAGGTGGCACGAGAGTACCTAAAGTTACTGCATGTCTGTTTTATTCTAAGACAATGATAAGGTAATGTTCTTTTAAAGGATATTTTTAGATTTTCATGTAAATGACTTAAAAACAGGATTAAGATTTTACATTTCAAGTATTTTCTGGGTCTTGGTACTATTTTGCTCTCAAATGTGAGAGCAGAGTGGTAAGCATTTGAAACAACGAAACTGAGGAGCAAGTCAGAAATGGAGGGTGAGGAGGGGATGTGTGATCACAGCATCCCAGAGCTGGTGAAAATGACTGCTTTGCTCTAAAGAGCACAACATGCCTGTATCTGTCTATGGACATGTGTATATGTATGTATATACATACATCCCTGTGTTGTGTATATTGATGTTATAAATACGTTTCCCACGTATTATGTATAATATGTGTCATGTATAAAACATACAGTATTATCTGTAATACGTGTCATGTGTAATGTTATCTCTATATCACATAACACACACACATGCACACCCACAAAGCAGTACAACATTTTCTTCAAAGGAGGCTCGCGGGGTTATTTCGTGTCTCCACGCCTTTCCTGGAATTGCTCCCTGTCTCACACTAGTGATCAGAGGCCACTCAAAGATTCCTTCCTTAGTAAAGCACTTCCTGACGCCTTCCCAGGTAAAACCTATTACTTGCTCTATAGCTTGTGCCCATTGTTCCCTTACACAGCTTTGTATCGGCATCTATGCCTTTTCAGTGGACATATTTTTTTTCTAACCTGCCATGTTTTATTTAATTGTACATCCTTTGAGGAAATAACTGTATCTTGTTTAGTTTTGCCTCTGAGAGGCTGGCACATAACAGGAAGCTAAGAAATGCTTCATGAATGAATGCTGGGGATTCCACACTGACAGAACGTAATGAAGAAAAGCCACACAGAACACAGGATGTGCTTCAAATTATGGTCCCAGAGTGAACATTTTCTAGCTAATATTCTTATCTTTAATCAATAACGGTAAGTATAAATTCATCATTAGCTTGCTAATATCACTGATGTGAATATTATCATGAAACTGTTACAATTCTTCCTATTTCTTGGGGTGTGGAGTAAAATAAACTAATTTTAATAGACATGAAGATTAGAGAGCTAAACATGATCTCAACCATTTGCATATTGACATTAACTTGTACTTGCAAAACTCTTCCACCTCCTCACTCACTATTTCTATAAGCTGAATCAAATAAAACTAGACTTAACACTGATCTCTCCATATGCTGGTTGGCACTTCGCTGTCAGCTAGAAGTTTAGGTTTCAAGTTCTTTAAACCCCCTGTTTACAAACCTTCTGCTTATTTCCAAATAATGCTGCAATACTGATATCTGAGCCAACGAGACTTACTTTTCAAGACCCACATGCTCAGCTAAATAAAGATACAGTATCTCGGAGTTAAGTGGGCTAATGAATACTTTTGTGAGTAGGTTAGTTTCTTTGAAGAAAAAATGTTTAAGATCAGTAAATTTGTACTGTATAAAATTGGAATAATATTTTCAATCTCAATATTGTAACAAACAGTATTTAAATTTCCATTATAAAGCTGGAAAATGGAATTGACTGAGATCTCCTTTCTGTTACATATCAATATGCTAAAATGACCCATACACACAGTCACACATGCACACACTTTCTGTCTTCACTAATTAAGATCTTAAATGAGTAGAGAAAAGGCAGGTAATGATCATCATTCTGACCAAACACAGAGTCTCCCATGATGTTCACGGGCCAAACTGAGAGGCAGCATAGAATCTGGGCACCGCAGCTCTGCCATTTTCGTAGACTTTTTAATGTTTTCTCAGACTTAAAAAAAAATGAGCTATTTGGCCAGGTGAGGTGGCTCACGCCTGTAATTCCAGCATTTTGGGAGGCCAAGGAGCGTGGATCACAAGGTCAAGAGTTCGAGACCATCCTGGCCAACATGGTGAAACCCCGTCACTACTAAAAATACAAAAATTAGCTGGGAGTGGTGGTGCGCGCCTGTAGTCCCAGCTACTTTGGAGGCTGAGGCAGGAGAATTGCTTGAACCCGGGAGGCAAAGGTTTTGGTGAGCCGAGATCGTGCCATTGCACTCCAGCCTGCGCCTGGCAACAAAATGAGACTCTGTTAAAAAAACAAACAAACAAACAAACAAACAAACAAACAAACCCGGCTATTTAACCTTGAAAACCTAGCAGAGATACAAGCATTTTCTATGTCTTCAAAGGAGATCCTTGTTCTTTCTGGCACTATGAGAAAAATGGTTTCTCCTTCAGAATCGATGTGGATCTTGTAGAAAAAAAAAACATTTAAAAAATATAGATAGTAGAATCTTGCATCCATGCATATAAACCATTGCTCTAAACATGGACAACACTAAGTGTCACACATTTCACATCAATTTCAATTATTCTTTGGAGAAACAATTCCATGTATACTCTCTGCCCCCTGTGTCTCTCCCCATTTCGTCTTCCATCCAGGAACATACATACATATTTTGGTTATCTCTTTTATTTCTTCCATACTTTGGGTATTCTTTTAGAAACCAGTTTTCTGTGCATGAGTCACGATCACTTTGATGAATCATTTTCGCAAACCTTTAACAATACAAATTTGTTTCTTTTAGTAACAAAATGTTTCATATACCTTACTTCCATAACAGAGGACAAATGGGTGATTTGTAAAAGCTCCCTGTCTTTCATCATACTACTGTTTGTTCTGTCTGTCTATACCTTTGGCTGGTTTTCTGATTAATACAACGTTAGGCACCCAGTGGCCACTTATTGAAATTTTGATTAATAAATAATGCACCATTTGCCCAGTTGTTGAATTAAAGGTTTTGCAATGAGTGCCATTACCAAATGGATGTATTTTGACTTCCTAGTTTGTTTACAGAAATCTCAAAATATGGGTTATTTTATTATTTTCATGTTTATTCAGTGCCTAGCTGAATTTTCTTACCCATAGAATTTATTATAATGCTGTCTTTACAATTTGTAATTGTGTTTGAATGGTGGTTCTGTCATTTATTAGCGGTATTAATCATTTTGTTTCAGGCCGGGTTCCCTTTGTAAAATGCAGGGAATGGTAACCAGCTAAGAGGTTTCTCTTGAAGATTAAATGAAATTATATGATAAAAACGCTTAACAAACTTTATCCCTTTATCCCTTTTTTTTGATGCTAATAAACCATTTCTAAAATTTAGTGGAATAAAATGGAAACCATTTTATTATGCTCATAGAGTCTGTGATTTCGGAACCAGGGATGTCTGGTACCTCAGCACGGAAGGCTCGAATAGCCAGGGATACATCAAATGCTGGTGGTGTAAGCACGTCCGGAGTTCCTTATGTACACTCCGAGTTGGTGATGACCTGAAGAACAGGCTCCCCTGTGGTGTTCACTGGAGACTGTACATGTGTCCTCTGCACATGGTGGTGCTTCTTGCAGCATGGCGACTGGGCTTCACGAGGGAGTGTCTTCTGAGGGGGTATGTGGAAAGCAAGCATTCCAAGAAATGAGCCAGGAGGTGCATGGCTTTCCTGGTCTAGCCTCAGATGTCACAGGAAGTCACTTTCCTCATGTTCTTCTAGTTACAAACTGCTCACTACATCCAGCCTAGATGCCAAGGAAAGGGGAACTAGAGTCCACTGAAGAATGGGCAAGGTCACATTGCAGGAGGATCTATGGGTGGAAGATATTTTTGTGGCCGCCTTTGTAAATGCAATCTGTTTAAATTGTGCTTGGCATATACTAAGTGATCAAAACCATTTTGCTATTATTGTAAAGGGTGTTCTGTAATTATAGTGTATACTTACGGATACTTGTGCATTTGTAGGCTGAGCAGTGGGCTCTGAATTCAGCACCTGGGACAGAGACTTAGATAACTGGCTCTCAATCACTGTTAGTTGAATGAACATGAGTGTTCTGGTGACTGAACTAGTTCTATCTCCCGATCACACTTTTGCATTATTAACCTGCAGTGCAACCTGACACCTTTTCCTGGCACGAGCCGGAAGGGTTTGTCTACTGAGATTACTAGAACCTATAGATTCATGATTCTTATGTGGTGAGACAATGGTGGCCAGTTGTAGACTATGTGTCCTTCCTACTTATGGAAACATTGTGAAGATGCTTCAACCCTTTGAGGTCAGGAGGGACAGAATGTTTTCTTGTTTGCACAATTTTTGATGTACATATGTTGTAACTTTATCTTAGTTTTCTTTGCTATTTCCTCATCTTAACTTGCCTTCACCTGCGACTCAGTCCTTGCTTTTGTTTTATTTGCTACTCAAACTTCCTGCGTTAGTAATCTTATCCAGTAACATGACCTTAAACACCTGTCTGTATGTATCTATCTGTCTGTCATTCTGCCAATCAGTCAATTGATTTATCAAAAACTGTCACATACACATAATTTCTAGTCCAGGCTGTCTACTCCACATCTTCACTTGGCTGTCTAATAGCTATCTTAAATTTCACATTTCCAGCAATAGATTTTCTGACTTCCTGCTGCCCTCGGGAACCCATCAACTTGCATCCAGAGACCTCCTTCCCCTTCTGTCTTTATGCTTTCAATTGTTCTGGTTGAAAATTATCTCATTATTTCTGTCTTCTCTTTTTCTCCTACTGCCTGATTCAATATGCATGGTAATTCTCTTGGCTCTGCCTTTAAAATACACTGTCACCTATCTCCCATTCCACGGCTGTGGCTCCGATCCATTCCATTATCACCTCTCTCCTGCATTCTATTCTCATAGCCTCCTCAATGGTCTCAGCACTTCTGCCTTTTCTTCCTGCATTCTATTTTCAATGAAGTGGTCAGAATGATTTTCAAAATATATAAACCAGTTGATGTTACTTCTTTATTTAAAACCCTCCTATCTTACTCATTGTCTTTTTCTATCTAACTTAGACCTCAAATCAAAGTTCTTACAATGGACTTAAGTGCCCAACAAATGCACACCTCCTCCCCCACCACACACGTCCCCATATGACCTTCTTCTTGGTTCTCTCCCCTATTCTTCACCGAGCCTACACCGACCTTTTACCAAGCATGGTCCTGCTTCAGGGCTAGTGCATTTGCTCTTCCCTCATCCTGGATTTCTCTTCTTCCAGGCGGTCCCAAGACTGGCTCTCTCATCCTCAGGCCATTGTAGAAATGTCATCTTTTCAGTAAGGCCATCCTCATCATTCTACTTAAATCACAACTACTCTAAGATTCCCCATCATCCCTCCCTGCTTTATTTTTCCTATAGCACCTTTTCACCTTTTACTTACTTTGTTTCTTGTTCATTCCCTTACTAGAAAGCAAATGGGATTTTCATCTTTTTTATTTAACTTAATGTCTCCCAGATCCTGGCACAATGCCTTTCTCAGGCACTCAGGAAATATGGGTCGAATCAATGAGTAAATTAGTAACATCCAAAATATTATTATATATTTATATTCAAATGAAATAAACTTTGTCATCTATAAGATATTCTTCAAAAATAATACCCATCAAAAACAATATGTATTTTTTTTCCACAAGCTAGATTCCTGTAGTATTCTAAGTTTTTTTCATGTTATTTTTCTTTCCTAAGAGCCTTGACAGACTATTGGTCCTTTATGAAATGTTTTGTGCTCATTGACACAACTTTTCTAGTAAAATATCTTATAAACTTGGAATCATTTAAAATTCCAGAAGAATCTGGCTCAATTCGTATCTTCATTTAAAATATGTTATTATTAAAAATGAAAATGCCTTTCATAATTTGGAGATATTGTTATGTATTTTTAAAATATTATTTTGTAAGTTATTTTTTAACACAGGAAAGTAGTGATTTCAACTGTAAGACAAATTGAGACCAAGGGTAGGCAATACTATCAAATTATAAACATTCTGGTCTTATAAATATGTTTAATATAAAAATACATGGCCAAGTGTAGATTGATTCTTCATGCTTAAAAATAAGATCAAGAATATAATTTAGCAGTCTTCTAAACCTAGGGTAGTAACAATTGTGAATTATATGCATCATGAAATTTAGATAGATAATCTGGCTATGTGATCAGCTTTTTAAAAGCTTATGTGAGGAACTGTATAAATACTGCTTTTTACTGAACTTCCCAGCAAATGAGTTGCTTTACCTCTGTGGATTTCTCTTAACAGCCAGAGAAAACATTATATGTAGGAAAACAAAATAAAGCATTCATTTTATTTCAAAGATGAACTGCTTTGCTATATTTAAGGGACATATATTTGATTCTGTCACTTTTGCTTTACTTTTAATTCAGTTATCAGTTTTGATGCATTACTTGAATATGTTAAATTTAAATTGGAGTTGTGAATAAGACATGATTGGTTAAAAATTAGGAATATTGAGAATTGAGTAAGCATTTATGAATCGGTATATTTATAATCACAAAGCTTGCATTAGAGAATACCATATGCATATTTCTACAATAGAGTTAATTTTCTGTGATGTCAGCAGTTCCTAGTGATATACTTAATGAGATGAATATAAGAAAAAATTTCTAATTCAGAAGTGATTATGGCCTGTTGGAGGATTCTTCCGGCAAATCATGGCCTTTATAGCAGTGTGTTAGTCAGGGTTCTACAGACAGATAAAACCGATGGGCTAAATGGGTGGATGGATAGATAGATGAATAGATAGACAGATGATAGACAGCTAGATAAGAGGGGGATTTATCAGGAAAATTTGCTTTTTCAATTATGGAGGCTGAGACGTCTCACAGAAAGCTGTCTACGAGCTAGAGAACCAGAGAAGCCAGTTGTGTGGCTCAGTCCAAGTCTGAAGGCCTCAGAACTACGCAAGTTAATGGCGTAACTCTCAGTCTGAGGCTGAAGACCTGATAATCCAGGGCATGCTGGTACAAGTTCTAGAGTCCAAAACCTGGAGAACCCAGAGTTCTGATGGCAAAGCCGGGGGAAGAAGGACATTCCAGCTCCAGAAGAGAGAAAGGGAACTAATTTGCCTTTCCTTTGCCTTTTTGTTCCTTGTAGGGCCTCAGCTGATTGGCTGGTGTCCACCACACTGAGGGCAAATGTTCCTGACTTAGTTCACTGATTTGAATGCCAGTCTCTTCTGGAAACACCCTCACAGACAAACCAGAGACAATGCTTTACCAGCTATCTGAGTATTCGTTAACCAAGCTGATCCCGAAAATTAACCACCACAAGCAGCATAACTAATGTAGTTGGACTACAGACTACGTAAACATGTGTGGAGGACTGATGGGGTGAATCGTAAATGAATCACTGGGAGTTTCAGTGAGCCGGGCCCTCTGCAGTCCCCTGGAAGATGACTGCTAATAAGCAGGGACAAACCCAGTCGTGATGGGCTGTACTTCCCAACAAAAGCTTGGTCTTTTTAGGAAAGCAGGGATCCTGGGTTCAGAGTGATGGCTGGCATATGAAGGAAGAATTGCTTGTGTCTGGGACAAGAAGAAAAAGTAAACGAAGATTTAGCCACTTGTTTTACCAAAAACATTTTAAAATCTTGATAGAAAACCAACATTGCCTTGGGAGTCCTTGCACAAAAGGGGATGAAAAGTATTGGCCCATTTTACCCGAGACCACTGTACAGCTTTGGCATCCAGGAGCCCAGATGGAGATTTTGCTGCCTCATGAGAAAGAGTAAGCATCATCTCAGAGCTTCTCTTTGAGTATAACCTTTGGAATTCTCAAAGTATTTTGAATAAGAGGCCCTTGCAATTATTTCAGATCCTATGATGTGTTAACAAGAGCATGAGACTTTGAGCTAATATTGATTATATGACTTTGTTCCTGTGATGGTTAATTTTTTCATCTTGACTGGGCCAAGGAATAGCCAGACAGCTGGTAAAACATTTGTGCTGAGTGTGCCTATGGTTTTCAGAAGAGATTAGCATATGAATTGACACCCTGAGTAAAAGTCTACCCACACCAATGTGGGTAGGTATCCTCCAATCTTTTGAGGGCCTGGGTAGAGCAAATAGGCTGAGAAACGGCAAATGTTGGGTTTCCCTGCTTAGTCCGGGCTGTCTACCCCCTCCTGCCTTTGAACATTGCAGTTCCTGGCTTTTAGGCACTACACCACCAGCTTTCCGGGTCTCTAGCTTGCAGTTAGCAGATGATGGAAGATTCCAGCTTCCATAATCAGGTGAGCCAATTCCTCGTGATAAATCTCTTTATACGTATTTACACATATTATATTGAATCTGTTTTTCTGGAGAATCTTGACTGATACAGCCCCCTTAAGCTGACGAGGTCTAGGGAGAATCATATTGCACTCAAATCACAATAACATTTTCTGTCTTACGGGACTACACACAAGGACTATATCTACCCATGTCTGGCATATAATAGTTACTCAATAAAAGTTTATTGAATTAATAATAATAGAAATAATAGAATACTACCAGAGGACTAAAGAACAAATTGACCTTCTTTGGATTGCAGGATTTATATTAAAGAGCAAATTACCTTCTTTGGAATGCAGGATTTATATTCTAAGGACTGAGTGTGAAATCCATCAACGAGGCTGTAGTTCTCTGATCTTGATAAATCATGTCTCTTCTTCATGCTTACTTTTCCTCATGGAAATATCAAATGGAGACCTGGTTAGGATCAGATCAGATCATCATCATGCCATGGTGCAGTAGAAAAGGAAAATGCTGCAGGTGAGCCATGGTGAGACCCTTTTTCTTTCATGTTCTTTCTAAAGGACCCAACTGTTCATTTTCATAAGTTCAGGTGCTCTGACTTTGTATTTCTCTTTCCTTCAAATCCAAAATTAATTTACGTACATTAATATGTTCATATTTATTCAAATTTAACAGGAATATACATTCCCCCATTTTTATGCTCTCTTTTTTAACAGCTTTATTGAAATGCAATTTACATGCCATAAAATTCACATTGTAAGACTACAATTCAGTGATTTTAGTAAATTTATAATGTTGTGCAACCTTCATTACAGTCCAATTTTAAAACTTTTCTATTTTTCCCAAAAGTTCCCTTGTGTCTGTTTACAGTTAATCCCCTTTTCCGCTCAATGATATACAGTTACGCACATGTCTTACATCTTTCACAGATAATTACATTTATCCTCCATTTAAAAAAGCTTCAGATATTAAGGAAGAGATACTGAAAGAATAAATTATTATTAACCAAGCAGGCTGAAGTCAAGTAGCACAAGTGACTACTTAAAAAAATATGTTCGCAGCCCTGCAGCTATAAGTGTCTAATGTCTGATTTTTCTGACAATATCTAATAGGTGTCTTTAGCTCTCTGTCTGAGATAGTGCCACTGGTGCTATGGAGGAAGTGATCTGCTCAGTAATGATTCTGGTGTGGATTTGTAAGAATGTTTTATATCTGCATAGAATGGCAAAAAGCACATATAATTTATGTGACCTTTAATATTTTCCCAACTACTTGATGTTGAATCAGTCATTGAGGTCACTGAACTTGTTTCTCATCTGTGAAGCAGGAGTAACATTGATTTTTCTTTTGTCGCTTCATAGGGTTGTTATAACAGTAAATAAAATGTCTATGAAAATATCTTCTAAGCAATTCTACACATAGGTTAGTTCCCCCCCCCATTATTAATAAGGACCAACTGTGTTTACAGTGAACTCATTATAGAAAGATCTAAAACTGAGTTGATGAATAAATTAGGTAAAGTATTTTTCCTCTGTGTGTTTATAGACTCTGTGGTTCATTAGATACATAAGTTGAAAGTAATTAGCATTCATCAGAATTACATTTTTGCATCACTTGAATGACTGAAATCTTAATATTAGTAATGCATATTCAGAATTTATTGAAATTTTAATACAGTTCCATCTTTAAGTTCCAGAAATCGAATGTTTTACTTTTCTTGATGAAATTTGCCAAGAACTTTCATCTTTCCACTTGAGCAAGAATTTTAAGTTGCTGGTGGCCCTCGGCGGGTAGCCTCCTATGCAGTGTGACTGCAGTTTCACTTTGTCAAGGTTAAAAGCTCAATAGTGTCTTCTCATACAGGGCAGAAACAAGCTATTAGAATTGTCTTCAAGTGGAAAGAAATGAAATGAGGAATTTATGAAATTCTCCAAATTCCACTTCTCAAACATCTTTTCTGTAAGATCCCTCTGCTTTTGAATGGAACCCATTGTTGATAAAGCCGTACAAGCCTTGTATTGCAGAGGTTTCTTTATCTTGTACTTGACAGAGAAAAGACTCATTCTTTGCAGGCATGCATTGCACAGCTTGACAGTGTCGAACATTGTGGATTTTAAGTTCTATTTAAGTATTAGTTCCTATTAGGTTGCTGTATTTAGAGGGTCAGTGTCTTGGTATTCTTCGCAAAGAATATGCTTATTCGAAAGAGCTCGATTTAAAAGTACACGGAGACATCAACAAGAATATTTCAAATACTGGTTTATCGCAATCATTATCTCAGTCATTCTTTCATTAAAACTAAATTGTAGCTGAATAATGGATAATAAATAATTATCCCTCTTGTTTTTCCATTGCTTTGATAAGAGAAACTTCCATAGCATCTTTTTCCAGGTTTTCAAAAAAATCACTTGGTAATTTTTTTTGCATGTTTTCATCTTAACTTTGGATTGATTTTAAAAATATTAATTTTAAATGAAAATATAAATCATTTTCCATCACATTGAAAAATCAGACATTCATATCGTGGCTTACACAGCCTACATGATGCGTCACTGGCCTCCCCTGGCCTGTTTTTCTGACCTTGGCTTGAGCCATTTTCTGTACAGTTGAACTCTAACCTTAACTTTTTTTCCTTACCCCTCCTACTGGAAAATCCTCAGCAGCCCTAGCACTAGCAGTCTCCTCTTGCTGGAATGTTCATTGCTCTAATCATGCCATAGCTACTGTTGCAGTTCCGTTTCCCAGGAAACAGACTCAGAGGTGAAAATTAAGATGCAGGGAGTTTATCGGGGAGTGCTGTCAGGGTCAATGTTTTGCAAGACAGGAAAGCAAGATTAGGCAGAGAGAGAGTTTGGGCTGCAACGCAGCCTCAGTGAAGTCCTCAGGTGGCCTCACTGGGAAATTGAGACCCCTTAGAGTTGTCTGGAATTGGATCAAGGAGGTCAGGACTTTCTTCTGCATCATTAATTGCTACGGAATGCAAGATGCTCATGGAAGGAGAGCAGCTGGGCAAGAAAACTCTTTCCAGTAACGAACACTTTCAGAGGGGCCTAATGACTGGCAGCTCTTAGTCAGCAGCTCTTCCAGCAGTGAGCGGAATATCCATTCTGAGTGGATCTTCATAGGGTCCAGTCCGGCTGGCTTTTACTGCCTTTTTCAGACCTCAGCCTAAATGTCATCTATTCAGAAGGGCTTTTCTTTTTCACTCTGGAAGATCCCCAGTGAGTTAAACCTGTTTGCCCCTCTCTTTGAGTGCTAGTGTTCTCATCAATAGAACATACCAAAGGTGGTGAGCTACCACTCCCATGATTATGTTACGCCATGTAAGACTTTGCCTTAGCTGGCCAGGCACGGTGGCTCAGGCCTGTAATCCCAGCACTATGGGAGGCTGAGGTGGGTGGATATTTTGAAGTCAAAGAAACCAGCCTGGTCAATATAATGAAACTCTACCTCTACTAAAAATACAAAAAATTAGCTGGGCATGGTGATGGGCACCTGTAGTCCCAGCTACTTGGGAGGCGGAGGCAGGAGAATTGCTTGAACTTGGGAGATGGAAGTTGCAGTGAGTCGAGATCATGCCACTGCAATCCAGCCTAGGCGACAGAGTGAGACCAAACAAACACACACATACACACACACACACACACACACACACACTCTCTCTCTCTCTCTCTCACATACACACACACACACACACACGAAAAAACAAAACAAAACAAAACAGAAACAAAAAACTGCCTTAGCTGACTGGAGTCACAGAGACCCTTGCTGGCCTGGAAGAAACAAACAGCAGTGGTGTGACGTGCCTGTGAAGCCATGTGCACAGAACTGCAGGCTGTCTCCAGGACTTGACGGCTGCTTCCAGTTGATAGCAGTGAGCAGCTGGGCTTCTCAGTCATATCATAAGGAAATGAGTTCTACCAATGAATGGTCCAGTGAGTTTGGAGAGGGGCCCCGAACTCCAGAAAGAATGAAAATCAAAAGAACAATGAGGTATTACCTCATATCTGTTAGGATGACTATTACCCAAAAGTCGAAGGATAATACATATTGGTGAAGATGTGGAGAAAGGTAACCCTTATACATTGTTCTGGGGACTGTAAATTGAGACAGTTGCTATGGAAAACATTATGGAGGTTTCTAAAAAATTAAAACTAGAATTACCATATGACCCAGCAATTCATTTTCTAGGAGAATACCCAAAGGAAATAGTCAATCCCTTGTGAAATAATACCTGTACTGTCATGTTAATTACAGCATTATTCACAGTAGTCGAGATTGGAAACCACCTAAATGTCTATTGATGGGTGGGTGGGTAAAGACAGTGAGTGATACACATACACACACACACACACACACACACACACACACACACAAGCAATGAAATATAATTCAGCCTTCAAAAAGAAGGAACTCCTGACATTTGGGACAGCGTGAAAGAAACTGGAAACATTATGCTAAGTGAAATCACCGAAAGACAAATACTATTATATCTCACTTGCATGTGGAAGATAAAAAAGTTGAGGTCATATAAGCAGAGAAGGGTGGTTGCTAGGGATTGAGTGTTGGGAAAAATTAGGAGATACTGGTTAAAAAATGCAATTTCAGTGATAAGATAAATTCTGGAGTCCTAATGTACAGCGTGGTAACTACAGATAATAATAATGTGTGATATTCTTGAAGTATGTTAAGACAATAGACCTTAATTATTTTCCTTATTTAAAAAAGTATCTATGTGAGGTGATGGTTATATTAATTAACTTGACCATGGTAATCATTTCACAACATGTAAGTATTCTGAAATATCATGTTGTACACTTGAAATATATACCAATCTTAAAAATTATTAATACATAATATTTGTACATTTTAATGGGATATATGTGATATTTCATTATAAGCATAGAAAGTACAATGGTCAAGTTAGGATAGTTAGGCTATCTATCACTTCAGATATTTGTCATGTCTATATATTCGGAACATTTCAAGTCCTCTCTTCTTGCTATTTTGAAACACCATGGAATAGCAAAAAAAAAAAAAGAGGAACGGGTTCATGTCCTTTGCAGGGACATGGATGAAACTGGAAACCATCATTCTCAGCAAACTGACACAAGAACAGAAAACCAAACACCACGTTTTCACTCATAAGTGAGCGTTGAACAATGAGAACACACGGACGCAAGGAAGGAACATCGCACACTGGAGCCTGGGGGGTCGGGTCTAGGGAAGGAATAGCAGTGGGTGGGGTGGGGGGTTGGGGAGGGATAGCATTAGGAGAAATACCTAATGTAGTTGATGGGGTGATGGATGCAGCAAACCACCACCATGGCACGTGTATACTGATGTGACAAACCTGCAGGATCTGCACATGTACCCCAGGACTTAAAGTACAATAAATAAATTCTAAAAAAAGAAACATAAAATATATTGTTGTTAACTATAGTAACCCTATTCTGCTATCAAACATTATAACTTATTTCTTCTATCAAACTGTATGTTTATTTAATCAACGTCTCTTCATCCGGCCTCACCTCCGAAAATGAATGCACTATTCCCAGCTTCTTGTAACCATCATTCTACTCTCTGCCTCTATGAGATCAGTGTTTTTAGCTCCTGTATATTAGTAAGAACATGCCTGTCTTTTTATACCTGGCTAAATTTACTTAACTTAATGACTTCCAGATCCATCCATGTTGCTGCATATGACAAAATTTCAGTATTTTTTATGGCTGAATAGTACTCAATTGGGTATATATACTACATTTTCTTTATCCAGTCATCCATTGATGGACACTTATGTTGATTCCACATCTCTGATATTGTGAGGCTGCAATAAACATGAGGGTACAGGTTGATTTCCTTTCCTGTGGATAAATACCCAGTAATGGAATTGCTAGGTTGTATTCTAGTTTGAATTTTAATTTTTGGAGAAATATCCATGCTAGTTTCCATAATGGTGCTATTGATTTACATTCCCAAGAACAGTGTATAACAGTTTCCTTTTCTCTGCATCCTTATCTGTGCCTGTTACTTTGTGTAATTTTTATAGTAGTCATTCTAACTGGGTTAAGATGATACTTGATTGTGATTTTGATTTGCATTTCCCTGATGATTAGTGATGTTGAGTGTTTTTTCTTAAGTAATTGTTGGCCATTTGTATGTCTTCTTTTAATAAATGTCTGTTCATGTCCTATGCCTCATTTAAATAAGATTATTTGTTTGTTTTTATTTCTTTGAGTTGTTTGAATTCCATGTATATTCTGGATATTAGTCCCTTTCCAGATGAATGTTTTGTAAATGTCTTCTCCCATTCAACAAGCTGTCTCTTTACTTTGTTGATTGTTTGCTTTGTTGTGCAGAAATTTTTTAATTTAATATAGTTCCATTTGTCTATTTTTGCTTTTGTTGCCTTTGCTTCTGAGGTGTTAGCTATAAAAATCTTTGCCTAGACCAAAGTCCTGTAGTGTATCACCTATGTTTTCATCTAGTCATTTTATAATATTAGGTCTTATGTTTATGTCTTTAATCCATTTTGGGTTGATTTTTGTATATGGTGAGAGATAGAGGTCTAGTTCCATTCTTCTGCATATAACATCCAGTTTTTCCAGCATTATTTATTGAATAGGGTGTCCATTCCCCGGTATATGTTCTTGGCACTTTTGTTGAAAATGAATTGGTTGTTAAGTGTGTGGATTTCTTTATGGGCCTTCTATCCTATTCCAATGGTCTTTGAGTCCGTTTGTTTGTGTGTTTTCCCCCCATTACTATATTGTTTTGGTTGCTATAGCCTTGTAATAAATTTTGAAGTCAGGAAGTGTGATGCCTCCAGCCTTGTTTTCCTTGCTCAAGATTTCTTTGACTATTTGGGTTCTTTTTTGGTTCTGTATCAATTTTAGGATTGCTTTTTCTATTTCTGTGAGAATTGACATTGGTATTTAGATAGAGATTCAATTGAATCTGTAGATTGCTTTGTTAGTACGGTCATTTCAACAATATTAGCTCTTTTAATACATCATCATGACATGTCTTTCCATTTGTTTGTATTGTCTTCAATTTTTTCATCAATGTTTTGTAGTTTTTCTTATAGAAGTCTTTCATCTCTTGATTACCTTTATTCCTAAGGGTTTTTTTTTGTAGTTATTGAAAATGGTATTATTTTCTTGCTTTCTTTTTTAAGGATTTCATTATTTCTATTTAGAAACATTACTGATTTTTGCAGGTAGACTTTTGTATTAGTCTCTTTTCACACTCCTATAAAAATACTACTTGAGATTGAGTAATTAATTTATAAAGAAAAGAGGTTTAATTTACTCACAGTTCTGCATGGCTGGAAGGGCCTCAAGAAACTTACAATTATGGCAAAGGTGAATGAGAAGCAAGGAATATCTTACATGGTTGCAGGAGAGAAAGCAAGCAAGCAGGGGAAAGGCCAGACACTGATCAAACAACCAGATCTCTTGAGAACTCCTTTACTATCATGATAACAGCATGGAGGAAACCACCCCCATAATCCTATCACCTCTCACTAGGTCCTTCTCTGAACATTTAGGGATTACAATTTGGGATGAGATTTGGGTGAGGACACAGAGCCGAACCATGTAATTTCACCCTGACCCCTCCCAAATCTCATGTCCTTTTCACATTTCAAAACTAATCAGGCTTTCTCAACAGCCTCCCGAAGTCCTAAATAATTCCAGTATTAACTCAAAAGTCCAAACCCAAAGTCTTATTTGAGACAAGGCAAGACCCATAAAATCAAAAGCAAGTTAGCTACTTTCAAGATACAGTGGGAGTACAGGCATTGGGTAAATGTTTCTATTCCAAATAGGAGAAATTGCCCAAAACGAAGGGGCCATAGGCCCCATACAAATCTAAAACCTGGCAGGGCAATCATTAAATATTTATTCTCTGAAATGGTCTCCTTTGAATTTATGTCTCATGTCCAGTGCACACTGATGCAATGGGTGAACTCCCATAGCCGTGGGCAGCTCTCTGTAGGGTATAGCCTTGCAGTTGCCTTCATAGGCTGGCATTGAGTGCCTGTGGCTTTTCCAGGTACATTGTGCAATTTGTTGCTGAATTTGCGATTCTGAGGTCTGGAGGACAGTGATCCTCTTTCAACGCTCCACTAAACAGTGCTCCAACCCCACGCTTTCCTTCCATGCTGCCCTAGCAGAGGCTCGCCATGAGGGCTCCACCCCGAAACAGACTTCTGCCTGGACATCCAGGCATTTCCATACATCCTTTGAAATCTAGACAAAGTCTTTACTCTTGTCCTCTGTGTACCTGCAGGCCCAACACTACATGTAATTCATTAAGGCTTGGGTTTTGCACCCTCTGAAGCAATGGCCTGAGCTGTACATTGGACCCTTATACCCACAGCTGGACACAGAACACCAAGTCTTGAGGCTGCAGAGGGCAGTTGAGTCCTGGGACTGGCCCATGAAACCGTTTTTTCCTTCTGGGACTTAGGGCCTCTGATGAGAGGGGCTGCCATGAAAGTCTCTGGCATGCCTTGGAGACATTTTCCCCATTGTCTTAGCTATTAATATTAAGGTCTTCAGTACTTATGCATATTTCTGAAGCAGGCCTGAATTCCTCCCCAGAAAATGGGCTTTTCTTTTCTTTCTATTGTTTTTCTTTTTTTAAGTAATCTTTTTATTATTATTATTTTATGTTCTGGGATACAGGTGCAGGTTGTACAGGTTTGTTACATAGGTATATACATGTCATGGTGGTTTGCTGCATCCATCCCCCCATCACCTACATTAGGTATTTCTCCTAATGTTACCCCTCCCCAATACCCACACACACTCCTATCCCTCCCTTAGTCCCCTTACCCCCCAACAGCCCTGGTGTGTGATGTTCCCCTACCTGTGTCCATGTGTTCTCATTGTTCGACACCCGATTATGCGAACATGCGGTGTTTGGTTTTCTGTTTTTGTGTCAGTTTGCTGAGAATGATGGTTTCCAGCTTCATCCATGTCCCTGCATAGGATATGAAATTATCCTTTATTATGGCTGCATAGTGTTCCATGGTATGTATGTGCCACATTTTCTTTATCCAGTCTATCATTGATGGGCATTTAGATTGGGTCCAAATCTTTGCTATTGTAAACAGTGTCGCAATGAACATACGTGCGCGTGTGTCTATATAATACAATGATTTATAATCCTTTGAGTATATACAAGTAATGGGATTCCTGGGTCAAATGGAATTTCTATTTCTAGGTCCTTGAGGAATTGCTACACTGTCTTCCGCAATGGTTGAACTAATTTACACTCCCACCTACAGTGTAAAGGTGTTCCTAATTCTCCACATCCTCTCCAGCATCTGTTGTCTCCTGATTTTTAAATGATCGCCATTCGAACTGGCGTGAAATGGTATCTCAGTGTGGTTTTGATTTGCATTTCTCTAATGACCAGTGATGATTAGCATTTATTTATGTTTGTTGGCTGCATAAATGTCTTCTTTGGAGAAGTGTCTTTTCATATCCTTTGTGCACTTTTTGATGGAGTTTTTTGTTTTTTTTTTTCTTGTAAATTTGTTTATGTTCTTTGTAGATGGTGGATATTAGCTCTTTGTCAGATGGATAGATGCAAATTTTTTTCCCATTCTGTTGGTTGCTGGTTCACTCTAATGATTGTTTCTTTTGCTGTGCAGAAGCTCTGGAGTTTAATTAGATCCATTTTGTCTATTTTGGCTTTTGTTGCCATTGCTTTTGGTATTTTAGTCATGAAGTCCTTGCCTATGCCTATGTCCTGAATGGTATTGCCTAGGTTTTCTTCTGGGGTCTTTATGGTGTTAGGTCTTATGTTTAAATCTTTAATCCATCTGGAGTTAATTTTTGTATAAGGTATAAGGTAGGGATCCAGTTTCAGCTTTCTGCACATGGCTAGCCAGTTTTTCCAACACCATTTATTAAACAGGGACTCCTTTCTCCATTGCTTGTTTTTATCCAATTTGTCAAAGATCAGATGGTTGTTTATGTGTGGCATTCCTTCCAAGGCCTCTGTTCTGTTCCATTCGTCTATATCTGTGTTTTGGTACCAGTACCATGCTGTTTTGTTTCAATTACTGTGGCCTTGGAGTATAGTTTGAAGTCAGGTAGTGTGATGACTCCAGCTTTTTTTTTTTTTTTTTTTTTGCTTAGGATATTCTTGGCTATGTCGGCTCTTTTGATTCCATATGAAGTTTAAGGTTGTTTTTTCAAGGTCTGTAAAGTACATCAATAGCAGCTTGATGGGGATAGCATTGAATCTATAAATTATTTTGGGCCATATGGCTATTTTCATGATGTTGATTTTTCCTAACCATGAGCATGGAATATTTTTCCATCTGTTTGTGTCCTCTCTTATATCTTTGAGCAGTGGTTTGTAGTTCTCCTTGAAGAGGTCATTCACATCCCTTATTAGTTGTATTCCTAGGTATTTTATTCTCTCTGTAGCAGTTGTGAATAGGAGTTTGCTCATAATTTGGCTTTCTATTTGTGGGTTATTGGTGTATAGGAATGCTTGTGATTTTTGCACATTGATTTTGTATCCTGAGACTGCTGAAGTTGCTTATCACTTAAAGGAGTTTTTGGGCTGAGACGCTGGGGTTTTCTAAATACATGGTCATGTCCTCTGCAAATAGATACAATTTGACTTCCTCTTCTCTGAATTGAATACTCTTTATTTCTTTTTATTTTCTGATAGCTCTGGCCAGAACTTCCAATACTATGTTAAATAGGAGTGGTGAGAGATGGCACCCTTGTCTTGTGCCAGTTTTCAAAGGGAATGCTTCCAGTTTTTGCTATTCAGTATCATAGTTGCTGTGGGCTTGTCATAAATAGTTTTTATTATTTTGAGATACGTTCCATCCATACCTATTTTATTGATAGTTTTTAGCATGAAAGGCTGTTGAATTTTGTTGAAGGCCTTCTCTGCATCTATTGAGATAATCATGTGGTTTTTGTCTTTGGTTCTGTCTATGTGATGAATTACGTTTATAGACTTGCGTATGTTGAACCAGCCTTGCATATCCAGGATGAAGCCTACCTGATCGTGATGGATAAACTTTTTGACATGCTGTTGGATTCAGTTTGCCTGTATTTTACTGAAGATTTTTGCATCAACATTCATCATGGATATTGGCCAAAATTTTCTTTTTTCATTGTTTCTCTGCCAGGTTTTGGTATCAGGATGATGTTGGTCTCATAAGATGAGTTAGAGAGGAATCCCTCTTTTTGTTTTGTTTGGAATAGTTTCAGAAGGAATGGTACCAGCTCCTCTTTGTACATCTGCTAGAATTCAGCTGTGACACTGTCTGGTGCTATACTTTTGCTTGGTAAGCTATTAATTGTTGCCTCAACTTCAGACCTTATTACTGGTCTATTCAGGGATTGAACTTCTTCCTGGTTTAGTCTTGGGAGGGTGTAAGTGTCTAGGAATTTATCCATTTCTTCTAGATTTACTGGTTTATGTGCATAGAGGTGTTTGTAGTAATCTCTGATGGTAGTTTTTGTTTCTGTGGAATCAGTCGTATATTCACTTTATCATTTTTTATTGCATCTGTTCAATTCTTCTGTCTTTTCTTTTTGATTCTTCTAGCTAGTGGTCTATTTTGTTGATCTTTCCAGAAAACCAGCTCCTGGATTCATTGATTTTTTTGAAAGTTTTTTTTTTGTGTGTGTGTGTGTGTGTCTCTATCTCCTTCAGTTCTGCTCTGATCTTAGTTATTTCTTATCTTCTGCTAGCATTTGAATTTGTTCGATCTTGCTCCTCTAGTTCTTTTAACTGTGATGAATCTTGCATGTGCTGATAAGAAGATTGTATATTTCACAGATATTGGATGAAATGTTCCATAAAGGTCATCCATTTGGTCTAAACTGAAACTCAAATCCAATGTTTCTTTGTTAATTTTCTGTTGATGAGCTGTCTAATTCTGAGAGTGGGTGTTGAAGTTCCAAAATATTATTGTATCAGAGCCTGTCTCTCCAATTAGCTCTAATATTTGTTACATATACTAAAAATATATACATAAGAAGTATATGTATGTATTTTATGTGTGTACCAGTGTTGAATGTATTATTTAGAATTGTTATATCTTCTTGATGAATTGATCCCTTTAATATTATGTAATGACACTCTTTGTCTCTTTTTACTGTTCGATGTAAAATCTATTTTATCTAAGTATAGCTACTTCTGTATATACATATAGCATGTACTCCTATACTTCTGTATATGTGTCTTTACAGGTGAACCAAGTGTCTTGTAGGCAGCACATAATTGGTTTGCAATTTTTTCTCCATTTGGTCACTCTATCTTTCAAGTGGAAAATTTAATTAGTTAATATTCAAGGTTATTATTGATAGATGATAACTTATTCTTGTCATTTTGTGGTTTTCTTGTTTTTAAAAATATCCTTTCATAGATAATAAGAGAAAAAAGGATCAATCATTATGGTTTGATTATTTTGTAGTATTGATTTTTGAGTCTTTTCCTGATATGTGTATTTGTTCTACCACTGAGATTTATATTTTTTTGGGTTTTCGGGATGGTAGATATTTACCTTTCCCTTTCGAGTGTAGTACTTCCTTAAATATTTCTTGCAGAGCTTGTTGAGAGGTACTGAATTTCCTCAGTTTTTGCTTGTATGGGAAAGACTTTTTTTCTCTTCATATAGGAAGGATAGTTTTTCTGGGTGTAGTATTCTTGGCTGGCAGTTTTTATCTTTCAGAACTTTGACTATATTATCCACTCTCTTCTGGCCTGTAAGATTTGTCCAGAGAAATCTGCTGTTGGTCTAGTGAGACTTCCATCATAAGTGACTGGATGCTTTTCTCTTGCAATTTTTAAAATTCTCTCTCATCTCTGAGTTTTTACAGTTTACTTTTATGTGGAGAATACCTTCTTAGGCTGCATCTATCTTTTTGGTAGCTGTGAACAAGTCCTTTTTAGGTTGCATTTATTTGGAATGGATGAGCTTCCTGTATGTGGATGTCTGAAACTCTTACTAGACTTGGTAAGTTTTCAGCTATTTTTTTAAATATATTTTTTAACTTGGTCTTCTCTTCACAATTTGGAACACCCCAAATTCAAATATTTGGTTGCTTGGTGTAGTCTATTGTAGAAGTTCTCAAATGAATTTATTTTAAATTTTATTTATTGAATTATTTAATTCCAGAATTTTTTTTTGAGACAGAGTCTCTCTCTGTTGACCAGGCTAGAGTGCAGTGGCACAATCTTGGTTCACTGCAACCTCTGCCTCCTGGGTTTAAGCGATTCTCCTGCCACAGCCTTCTGAGTAGCTGGGAATCCAGGCATACAGGACCAGGCTCAGCTAATTTTTGTATTTTTAGTAGACATGAAGCTTCACCATATTGAGCAGGCTGGTCTTGAACTCCTGACCTCAGGTGATCCTCCCACCTTGGCCTCCCAAAGTGCTAGAATTACAAGCATGAGCCACCATGCCCAGCCTGTTATTATTATTATTATTATTATTATTATCATATCTACCTCTTGGGTGAATTTCTCAACTATACCCTCAATTGTTTTCTGATTTATTTATTTGCATTATTTATCTATATCCTCTTGTATCTTACCAAACTTCTTTAATATCATTATCTTAATTCTTTTGTGGCATTTCAAGTATTTTTTTTTTCATCGTAATCTGTTGCTGGATAACTATTATGTTCCTCCAGAGGTGTAATGTTTCTTTACTTTTTATGTTTCTTGTGTCCTTGATGATATCTGCACATTTGATGTAACAATTGCTTCTTCCTATTATTCAAATTGGCTTTCATAGGGAAAGGTTTTTCCTGAAGATGTATCTATGCTTTCGGTTGGGTAGATCATTTCAGCTTTGATTCTGTGTGTGTGTGAAGTGTCATCCTTGTACGATGTCTTCTGCTGCAAACAGCATTAGTGGTATATGTTGTTTCCTCAGTGGATTAGGCTGTGGTAGTTAGTGGAGGCTGTGGGAGGTTTTGCTTGGGACAAGGATGCCAGGTGGTTGAGTCTTTGAGCCTCAGTGGTGGCAGTGGCAGGCTGAGTGTGCTGTCTTTGTGCTTTTGCATAGCATATGCATGCAGCAGTGTGAGTGGTTCCAAGCTGGCCAGTTCTTGGGCCTTCAGGTGGCTTGCTTAGGAACTGGCAGTGGCAGTGGTAGGCCAGGTTTTCAGGCCCGTGGAAAGTATGTGAGATGTAATCAATAGTCACAGCAGTGGTGGGAAAACCCTTTGGCTCTCAGATGGCACACGCTACATTAACACTCTCTGCAACAGGCTGGGTAGGCCAGTCCCTAGTGGTGCATGGATATGGGTACTGGCTGTGATAATGGTGGCAGACAAGGTGGATCCATTCCTAGGTACCTAGGAAGAGTGCACAGTTGCCCTTAGTGGTGGACAGGGCAGGGTAATCCCCAGGCCCCTGGGTGGTATGCTCAGGCACGGGCTGGTGGTACCAGCAGTGGCAGACCTGTCTTCAGGATCCCCATTGGTGCATACAAGAGCAAGCTGTGTTTGGCAGAGTGAGGTGATTTTCAAGTGTCCTGGCAGAATGTTCAGTGGCAGTAGCATCAGTGGTGGTGATCAGCGAGAGCTCGTCCTCAGGGCATGTGTGAGTGTATTGTGGCCCTGCTGCTGGGGGTTGGCAGCATTCATGTTAGTGGCTGTAGTCACAGGCAAGTGACTATCATACTTTGGGGAGCATGCACTTTAGCTCCCAGCAGCAGCATCAGTGGCTGTGAGCATGGAGGGCCTGTCCTCAGGGCGAGTGCAAGTGCACCTCAGCCCTCCTGTTGGTGGGGCTGGGGTTGCTGTCAGTGGCAGTGGCCCTAGGCAGGCAGGTTTCAAGCTCTGGGGAGCACATATTTTGGCTTGATTCATTTTGAGGGCAGCCTTCCCGGTTTGCTGCACCACCTGTTCTCTAAGGTACGGGACACTGTGTATGTAAAAGTACTGGAGACCCCACTGATCTGCTGGGTCCAATAGGCCTTGTGCCACTACAGTCCTCCAGATGTCAGCGGGGATTCAGAGGCGTAGATATTCAGAAGCTATGGGGCTCTAGGGCAGGATGCAGTCTGGTGGGAGCTGGATTCTCAAATTGGCACTGTACTGCAGCTGCTTAGGACTTGGGGTGTGTATGGGACTCAGTTTGAATTCCTTTTCTGGAGCAATGTTATTGTGTGATCTCCAGGAAGCTCCCTATACTAACCTCATAGCCCACAAGGTTTGAGGGGCTCCCCCATGGCTAGGATTGCACTTGTCCATGGTAGAAATGTGGACCACGGAGGATTATTCATTTACCCTTTCTCCACCTGGGGAACCTCTCTGGGTTGCCAGCTAATCCCAGCTGAAATGACTGCCTTGCTTCCTTCTCCTTTTGTACCTCAGGTATTTCCTGTCACTATTAAATTCCCAGTGATCTCTTAGGTGTTTTATTCAATGTGTGAGTATTTATTTAGTATTTTGGTTCTTCTTTGTAGAGGAGGCAGGTCCTGAATACCTCTAGTCAGCCATCTTGAAGTGCCTTCTCATATATAATTTGGATTTGTCAATTATAACTCTATAAAAGTAGGGGGCTAAAAACTCAGGTCAACCAATGCCTTGATTGCAGCCTTGTGAGACATGGGTGGAGGATCTAGAAAATACGGTCATTGAACTTCTAATCTATGGAAGCTGTGAAATAAGAGTTTTGTTTTGTTTTGAGTCACTATATTTGTAGCAATAGAAACCTAAAATATCAGTAAATTATTCCTTTAGTAAAATATCAATAAATGGTCACTCTGTTTTAATTCGCTGCATAATACTTATATCCATAAATATTTTATTTATCTACGCATTACTTGTATTTGTTTCTCATTACCAGAATGGAAGCAACATGAAGACAGTTATCTTGACTCTATTATGTGTACTTTTATTTCCTGTCTGTAGATCAGTGTTGACTGACATGAGTAAGTGTGAAAAAAAAAGCGAGGAAAAAAGCTACTTGTACTCCTCTCTGTACCTACTCCTTTCCCAGAGTTTACCTCTGTTGATATTCTGGTATATACCTCCCAGTTCTAATTTTAATTATTCATGTAAACATACAAAAATATATACTGAAACATTTTATGAGATGATTTTTATGTTTTGATTGCTGACTTTCCATTTAACATAGAAATATTTAGAAATATTTCGTGTCTTAGAAATATTCCAAATGTTCCATGTCACCTCACGTCAGCTTAATTCTATTACTGAATAACATTGCATAGTATGCATGCACCATGACTTATTTAACATTTCCTTATAACAGGTAGTTGTTATTTTTTAAACAAAAACACTGTTTTAAAAGTTACACAATTTCTCCTCACACACAGTTTTATGTAAATATATCCCTATTTGTCTGTGATAGATCCTAGAAACAGAATTTCTAGAGTAAAGGTTGTGTGCATTTTATTTTCATCAGTTTTTCTTATCCAAACTGTTTCAATAATTTATTAAAAGATCATGCCAGCTTCCCCATTCCTCTATTCCACAAACTCTTTAGTGTTACACTAACACATCTCTGACCATGCAATAAATAACCTTTCTAAAACTTTCAGTGTTTTCTTACAGTCTGCCAAATAATGTCCCAGCTCCTTAGTCTGGCGTTCATGGCTGCTACTTTAATTTCCTTACCTTCCAGCCTCATATTTCACTGTCTACCTCACATGTTTTGTTAGTGAGCAAATACTGGTGATTTGTCTTTGATGTATCTCATTCTTATTCTTCCCTCCTATAGAATGCTATTCTTTTCTCACTCACTATTGCCCCTGCCCTGCCAAGCAGCTCAAGTGCTGTCTTTTCTAATGAAAGATTTCTTGGGTTTTCTAGTCTTTGATAATACTTCTATATCTGTAATTTTTTTCAATTGTTTATGAACATTTTACAAGTGTATTATAAGCCATAATCCTCAAAACAACCCTTTGAAATAGGTATTAGTTTGCAGATAGGCAAACTGGGGTTTGGTAATTTAAATCAGTGGTCTCCAACCTTTTTGGCGCAGGGACTAGAAACTCCTGGTTTCAGTGATTGACCTAAAGCCACACTTTTTATTTAAATGACAGGACTGTAAGGCTAACTTTCTAAGTCCAGTTCACTGTACCATGGCTGCCTCTCCTTTCTTCTGAATCCCTGTAATTCTGCACTTGAACCAGTCTAGTCTTTGGGGCTTATTCAATGCCGCCATACATTTCAAACATTATTTTTATTATGTCATGGTTCTTTCTATATTGTAAGCTCCTTGAAGTCAGGCAACTTCTCTTAATTTAACTTAAAAAAATTTCCGACAACCCCTTATTTTCTCAGTTATGGTTCATCGGTGAATGAAGAGAAGTTAATAACATATTCATTGTATTTAATGAGAAAAGTCATATTTATATAGAAAATATGATGAACCTGGTTAAGCCAAGCTCCTTCAGGGTCCATGAGCTCAGCTTTACCTATGGCCAGCATCTGTGCTGCACAGTGTAACCTAGCACTGCCCTTTATGTCCAGGGTCTGCGTGAGTTCTCAGGTACTTGGCATTCTTCACCACTGTTTCTACCAGCCAGTTTACAAATGTCATACGCATCACATTTCTAAATAATGTCAAATTAACGGCAATCAATCCAAGGAAGTCAGTAGAGTTCTTAGCAATGCTGAGACTTCGCGTCACCTGAGCAGACTGAAGGTAAAATCCTCTCTCCATTCCCATGCCAAGGTTTTGCTGGGGACATTCTAGGCTAGGTCATTCCTGGCTGCGTGGGTTTCTCCGTCTGTTTTACCGGAGAACCAGCAACAATCGTGTTTGCAAATAAATTTATAAAACTACCCATGTGTACTCAGGGACAGAAACGCTGATGAAAATGAAAAATGAAGATGATGTTTATATATTTGCTTGCATACATATTTAAAGTATTGATTTTCTTCATTCTCTTAAGAATTCTTGACATCTGAAATGTAATCAATTCTCCCTCAGTACCATGCTATCAAGATGAATAATCTGAGAAGAAAACTGAGTCTAAGTAAAATTAAGTAATCAGCTCATTAGTGCCTACATCTAGACTAGCATGTTTTCTGTCTTTCCAGTCCCCAGTGCTCTGCCTGATAATGAGAGAAATACATTGTTGGAGGTTGAGACCAGGTTTCAAAGGTCAGGGCATATTAAAAATTGTCAGACAAGTTCCTCTTTTTTTCTAATGGCAACATGATATTAAGCCTTTGTCACAGTGATTTTAATTAGTTTACTTTTAAATACAGAAGTCTTTTTGGAAACCAAAAGATTAAAAAAATCTAATAACAGTGAAAATGTCCATTGGTCCCCCACTTTTGTTTCCATGAATATATCTTTCCGTGTGTGTGTGTGCGTGTGTGTGTGCAGATGTTTAAAATACACTCATGCTAACTTACTATTTTGCAAATTATTATTTTCACTTCAGAATATATAATGGATCCCTTCTACATTAATACATAGCCTCCATCCTCCTGATGCCTCAGGCTGCAGGCTAACTTTTTTGCAGAGCTTCCTTGGCGAGACTTATCTTGTTTACATTTATTATATTCACTTGTCCAAGCATCTGGGAAGACTGTGGTCAAAGGTGAGGCAGTGCACGTGGAGATAAATGCATTACCCGTAGCTCCCTGGTGAGGCCTCACTTATTGTCCTTTGACCCATGTTGTATGAGTGCGAAATCTTTCCTTGTGATAGAATTATCACTTTAATATTAAAAAGTAAGTTGTAAAACAAACTAGAGCATTTTTCTTCTTATTGATCACTGAGACATACCAACCTCTGAATGCTTCTCTGGGGATTTGAAAGAAAACCTCATTAGCTTGTCAATGTATTTTCATTTTCATTTTATAACAATAACCTGTGGTTTTTACCAGCTTATGTATTTTTAAAGCCACATATATAAATATAATCACATTAATTTGAACATTTAACAGTTTAACAAATCTTATATCTAAACTGATGCTCATTTAACATATTCACTGCAACTTCCGCCTGCCGGGTCGTTTCTGCTGCAAGTACTTAACTCTGCTTCTGTGGTGGGAAAGCAGCCATAGACAATAAGCAAACCGCTGGGCGTGACTGTGTTCCAATAAAACTTTATTTACAAACAAAGGTGGTTGGTTAGATTTGGTTCATAGGCCTGTGTTTTATGATACCTGCTTTAGCTCAGTGTTATTTATAATACCTGGTCCATGGAATGTCTATTACTAGTGTAGAATGTGATAAGGAGCTCTTACCAGAATGTAAATCTGTAGTGTTTCTTTCACTGAGGAAGTTTTATAATATATATAAAAATGTAAGAAACATGACAGTTGAACTAAATACTGCTCCATGACTATGTAGATTGGTTTATGTTCTGTCTCAAGCTCCTTGTCTCCCCATGGACTGAGAAAAGTTTTTTGGCCAGCACTGGTCCCTGGAGGGTACTGCGCAGCACTGCTCAAGCCTATTTTTCTGTATATCCATCTCTGAAAATGTTGCAATTCATGATTAAGTTAAATTTAACCTTTTTCTCCCCCAAAATAGAGAATAATTCTTCTGCTACTTATTTTGTTGCTATGCTTGGAACTATAGCTCTGCTGAAGGGCAGAAGCAGGAGCAGTGCCAGCAATATACCATCTCCAGCAGCTGCGGAAGTGCTGTGTCTTCATTTCCTTCATTGAGCTGATATTCACGCTGTATTTATCTTTAAGGATAATAAATGTCGAATCTTTAACTTTTATAGTAAATTACTTATTAAAGAAGACCCTTATTGAGAGATAATTTTAACTTTTTATTTCAAATAATACCAGAAAAAATATTTAGAGAAAACTTATACACATTTTCCAATTGCTCTATTTATATCAAAACCTCAGTTAAAAATGTTATGATATGTTGCCACCATAAACACACGTGAAAAGTGTTTTCCTCCACAGTATAGGTAACTTGGGGGAGTGGGAGTGCTGATAAGTGGATGCAAAATACTTGCACAAATATGCAATTTAATTCCGACAAATTAAAATTGCTACTATGAATGTACTTCCAGAGTTCCTAGTCTTCTTAAAAGAATAGCAGACATGAGGATGAGGATTTTAGTGCGCGAATTTAGGAGATGTTATTCTCTGTTTCTTCAGTTCTTACCCATATGTGATAAAATTTCCAACTTCTTAAAACCTGAACCAACGGATGTTTTTCTGTACTGTGTAATCTTTCTTAATCATTTAAGCTTAAAATGGTTTGGAATTGATGTCTCCATATTTTTTAACCCATCAAATGACAATTTAAAATTAACTATATTACTTACATGTGAAGTGTGTAACTATTTTGAATTTTTTGTTTTACAATTATAATTAGTGAATAATTTGTGGGGTGTGATGATTTCCTACTGAAAACAAATAATCTTATGACATATACTGTATTTTTATTTATACTTTTAAAGAATTTAGCAATATTCAGAATATGTAGGATTCCTTCTTTGAGCCAAACAGCAGCTTTCTTTGTCACACAAATCACTCAGAGTATGTTGCAAGTCTTGGCTTCATGTGGATTTTAGAGATGTGAGAGAAAGTATCACAAAAGATAAATCGTGGTTTGGTAGAACCATAGATTCATACCTTCATTAAGCATTCATTGGACCATTATTCAGTATTCAGAATTTCTGTTTAAAGCACCTGAAGATAACAATTGAGTCTGATAGGACTTCATAAATGTGCTTTATAATTTAGATTTAGGTTTTCATAGCTTTTATCAATTTAGTCACATACAAGCAGAGATGTTTGATCATATTCTATTTCCTGACTTCAACGTTTCAAGCCTCTCCAGGGCAGAAATGAAAGATTATGAGTGTGCTACATTTCTATAGCTCTTTCATTTCTACCCCAACTCTAGCTTACTTTCATGTCTACAATAAAAATTTTGATCCAGGTCGGATTTATGTGAACAGGATTTTTTCAGATTGACCTACCCTGTGACTGAATTTTGTAATGAAACCTCATCAGGTTGCTATACACCATTGCAACTGGGCATCTTAAAATTAGACGGAAGAAGCAGAGTATGTTACCAAAGGATATGCTGACTGGATAAAAAGTGGGTTTTACCTTGTTTCATATTTTTTGAGCATATAAGCCACTTTAAAATTTGCCAGTCTTTAAAGCATTAGCTCTAGATATTTCAAATGTGCTAAGGTTAGAAACTGCAGCAAGAAATATAAAACATCATGTGAAGGAAATTCTGATATGCTATTATACTAAGGAAAGTAGATGGAAGTCCAGGAGCGTGTTGGAAAGAAATCAAGAGAACTAGATTTTCTTGTTTTAACTTCCCTACCAACTGGTTGGAGCGTGAAGGATAAGTGATCTTTGTGTCACGGATGTGTGCAGACTGTCATCAGTTAGTGTCGTCACTGCAAACTGTTACTCAATTTTGAGGAAAGTCAAAGAAACAGTATTTTACTCAATTCGGCCAAAGTAGATTAATGTGCAATGTCTGTAGAGAAATGTGAAAGTGAAAATAGCTCACATACTCTCCATAACTATATTAAAGGTGGTATACATAATCGACTAAAATAATATGCGTTGCTTAGGTTCAAATTTTAACTCAACCATTTACTGAGTGACTTTGAGGAGGCTTTCTTATCTCCCTATGCTTTGATCTCCTCATCTGTAGATGTAAGAACACTGACCTCACACTTTGGTTGTATTTAATACATGTAACTGTATGTAATAGTTTCTGGAATAAAAGTAGGTGCATAATAAATGTTATTTCTTACTATTTTCTCAGTGCAATGTTTAGCATCACTATGGTTACTTTTGAATCTATTTTGGAGTGAACCCTGGAGTCCAGGGTTCTAGATTGAAAACTATTGCTCTAAACTCATAAACTTACAGAACTGAATTTTAATTCAGAAAAATAATTTAAATTAGTGAAAAGGATTTATAAAACAAGATTCTCATTGTTTATTAAAGTTATAAACTGGTAAGCATTTTATATATGTGGTTAATTCAAAATAGTTTGTTCCATTTTATTTTGATGTTCTACCCTGAGTTGATAAAGAAAAGTTAGGGTGTGAACCTTATTTGCTGATAAATACACAGAAGATAACTTTTCTATCCAAGGCTGAGCACAGACTGAATACTAAATTGTTCTTTTGATATTGATATTATTTTATTGATAAGTCACTTTTATTCTTAATTTCTAGTAGTGATGTTTTGCTTCTCTTTCCTCTTCTTCCTCCTCTTGTTCTTCTTATACTGATAGAAGTTTTCTGTGCTACAGACTGAGGATGCTGCATTTAAACTATGTATCTAAATGCATGAAAGAGTAGAGATGTTTCTGAATTATTTATAGTCATACTGTATAAAAATACTCTGAGTAAATAGAATTATGTATAAAAGAGCCCATAATCTAATATATTATGATGTTTTATAATATTTTAAAGTTATTCTAAATTATAGACTGCACCACGTGTTATACTTCCACAAAACGTAATTTTAGTAACAAACACGTTTAATTTATTGTTTCACTTGTGAATGTTGGTTTTACCTGGGAAATTCTGCTTTGAAAGTGAAACAAGTCTTACCTAGTGAAGTGTCTTATCTAAATGTTGTTTGAAACCCTTTGTGTTCTATAATCACATGACACAAAATAATATCAACTTAAATAGCTGTTTGGCTTTTCTGTATTTAGTTCTGAACCATGTAGACATGTATTATCAAGCTTTAAAAGTTTACTTAACTTCATATAATAGCATATCAGTGTCATGAAATGTTTATATATAAGCCACATCATTTTACATTTTATTTAGATGTGTAGGTTTGCCGAGGGCCACACTGTCACTTCCTTTTACTAAAATAGATTGCCTTAAATATCACTATCACAATACCACTTTTCAAGGTCCTATAGAAAGCTCTGGATTTGAAAAAGTTATATTCTGACACTTTCTTCCAGTAATAAAAAGGAATCTAAGTCTCTCTTAAGCAAGACATATGTACAGAATCCCATAGGAATTCCAATTTTTAATTGAAAAAATTATGATTATATAAAATATTGTTATAACTATTTTTATTAATTCTTATTGTAATGAATTGCCTAGTGGAGGTTCTAAACTTCATTTTTAAGGACTTTGTACTTTTTCTTCTTTACACATTTATAATTTTTTTTCCATTCTCTGACATTGTTGATAAGAAAAAATACCAAAATAAACATAAAAAATGAATTACTGAATAGTTATCTGTCAAAAAATACTTAATTGTCATAGCAAAAATATATTTAATCTTAAGTTTGTGGCATGCAATTTAGTTCATAATGGTAGATTCGTTTGGAAAATTCAGAATGTTTCCTTTTTTGTTTATTATAGTGTGTTTTTTTCCATATACTTATGGTTTATTTCAGTTAAGGTTGAAGAAAATAGAAATTATATCATAAAGTGAACAGCAAATTGGCATAGATGATATAGGGTGTTTCTGTATTGAAATTTATTTATGTAAACTTTAGAATTTTGGATTTATTGGGTTTTGATCATTGAATGTGACATTTTTTGTTTGTAAAATGGTTGATCATTTATGCCATATTTAGAAATATATTTTTATGTTTGAATTTCCTGTATATAAATCATGTCAGAAAAACTCACACAGAAACTCCTTTATAAGAATTCCACAAATCAGATATTCACAATTGATTGTGATTATAATGGAATGTTTCACTTATTCTTTCCGTACATGTTCATGACAAGATTGTGCAGAGATGTAATAATTCATATTTGTTTTTTAAACAATACTTGAAAATATATGATAACATGATTTTTTCAATTTCTTCATCATATTATTTATAAATAAAACATTTATAAATATTTGAAACCTATCTAAAATGGCTAAATACTCACTTAGTTTAAGTCTCAGGGAGATAAGGTAATAAAAGCGAGGCTGATATATTTTAAAGATGATGTAGTGATGGTGCCATAATAAACACCTGAAATAAAAGTACTAGTTTATATTTTAATATTGGATTATGTATTTTAATATTCTTGTCATCTTCAGTCTTCCCCTCACTATTGAAGCCTCAGTAAGGGTCTTTTATGTCTACTGCCTCAAGCATACAATATTCAGAAGCACTCCTACTTTTAATTGTAAGAATAAAGAGTGCTTGGAGGAGAAAGTATTTAGTGAATTTTATAATCTTATGTACAAACATCAGCAGCCCAAATGTGATGACTCAGAGCATAGTGTTTATGCCGGTAAGAGAGAACTGGTGCTGAGTCACAATCACACAAAGCACTGGATTGTCAAAGCAGACTCAAACCAGTATGAAATCTTACCCAATAAAAAGTGTTGCTATCATGCTGAGAAGGTGTAGGTAAAACAGTGGGACATCCAGGCCCTTCAGTGCAGTTACCCCGTTTATTTCACGTCAGTCAGAATGTGCTCGGGCTCAACTGACTGTATGAGGCCTCCGTGTGATATTTGTGGCTGCCTAAGTGACACAGGAGAGACCTGTTTTTCTATGACACACTGTCATAGCACATTATCTTCAGATGGTTCTGTAACTTAATGTGACATCTTCCAGAAAGCCATATGCTATGAATTCATAGATTCCTGGTTCACATAGTGCAAACAATCAGAGACAAACTATGTGTGTTCTGCTGAAATCTTTTCATAGATCAGAACTCTCTAGATACATAATAGGGAGGCTCTCCATCTCCCTAGTCCTGCCACAAGGAAGTTGATGCATCGCAGAGGTTCTGCCTGATTATTTTCTTTCTGGGAGATATTCCTGAAGATACATTCAGCTACAGGGCAGGAAAGGGACCAGAGGGAAAGTGCATTCAGTTAATGGCTATAGGGTCTTTGGAAATAAATCCAGTGTTTGCCATATCTTTTCAGCTTGGTCCAGGGAGAATGTATGACTCTGGAGATACCAAATAAATTTGTTGGTATCTCAGTGCTGAATATATCATGGAATAATTTCCCCAGGGCACAGCCAGCAAGGTAACAACAGTGTCTTGGAATATCAGAATGATAGATTATCAGTGATTGCATGAAGGACTTAGTGGACCAGCTTGAGGCTATTATCATAGCTTTGCACATCCAAGCATGTCGAAGAAGGGATTTTAAAAGTTACTGTGTCTACAATTAAACATGGAAAATATGTGTGAAGACCAGTGAGCTAGAAAAGGTCTCACCATAGGACAAAGAGGTATATTGAGTGTGAACCCGTCAGCTGGATGTCCTGGCATATTGGAGACACCACAGCAGCAAATGCAGTAGGGGTAAAGAATGATGCCTAGGCACGGATAGATCAGCTAGCCTTGGTGATGGCCAGTGATGGCAGCAGACGTTCCGTGGGCAAGATAGCCTCAACTCCGTGCCAGGATCACATGTGAGGCCACTTAGACTTATATTACTTCAGGGACAGGAGAAGAAGAGGGAGAGGAAACTCGATTTGACGCAGCTTGGGGGTAGCATCATAGCTTTGCACACCCCAGCATGTTGAGGAAGGCATAAAAATGAATAAATGATAAACATGAATTTTTATCTTGGAAGAAGCGCTATTACCTTGAGTTGGTAAGGTAAATTCTTTTAGTTAAAAATGAATGTTGTAAACCAAATTGCAATCAGTTTCAGAAATAAACATCACTTTTCTTGAAAGACTGAATTCATCGTAACTGTGACGTTCAAATATGCTTTTCATTCTTTGCGTGCTTTTTGTCCTTTGCTGAAGAACAAGTAAATAATAGAGGGAAACTGAGTAAGAAAACATTTCTGCTCTTATCACTTGTGTTACCTTGATCATGTTGCTTTATCTCACTGACTTGTAGTTTCCTTATAGAGAATAACTATTCATGCATTTGCTGTAAAGAATAAATGTGATGCAGGTGAAAATACTGAGCATGTGGCCTGGTACATGTAGATTTCCTATACGTGCTTGGAAAAGCGTAATAGGAGGCAATATAATGCAGTAATATTACTTATCATTTCATATACTATTTAGCTTCTGCTTCCATACTAAGGTAAATCTTCTGGGACCCTTTGAGATTTTAAGTCACATTTTTGTTCTTCTGTTTCTGGAGTCAAAACATTCCACCATTCAAACACAAATGAATTTGCAAACTTCAGTGGACATGTTTTGTTTTTGTTTTTGTTTTTTGTTTTTTTGTTTTTTTTTGAGATGGAGTTTCGCTCTTGTTACCCAGGCTGGAGTGCAATGGCGCGATCTTGGCTCACTGCAACCTCTGCCTCCTGGGTTCAGGCAATTCTCCTGCCTCAGCTTCCTGAGTAGCTGGGATTACAGGCACGCGCCACCATGCCCAGCTAATTTTTTTGTATTTTTAGTAGAGACGGGGTTTCACCATGTTGACCAGGATGGTCTCGATCTCTCGCCCTCGTGATCCACCCGCCTCGGCCTCCCAAAGTGCTGGGATTACAGGCTTGAGCCACCGCACCCGGCCCATGTTTTGAAAAGGAAGACACTGGTTGACTTTTGATTGCTGCTTTAAAAAATGTCCTGAGGAATGTCCTAAGTTTTCAAATGTTATTAGAAGTAGATGTTTCAATTTTGAGTTAGGTAGAAAACATACCAGGTACCACAAAGTATTAGGGTAGTCCTAAATGTAATCAATGAACCTTTACAGATGCTGATCTGAAATAAGTCTTGCTGTTCTAGAAGTAATCCTCCATAGCATTCATCTTTATTTTTAAAACACCGATATTTAATTATTTGAATTCATTATGAGACTTTTGTTGACTCATTATAATTTATATGAAAGGAAAGGGTGAACACATTTGTGATACTTCCTTTATTATTCATGCATTTATTCATTCTATTTTATAATCTCAGTTATTGCACTGATGTTACAGGGATGTGTGCATTTTCAAGAGGCTCTATTCACCTCAAACGTAATAAATAATACCTGCAAGCTATTGGAGAGCACTTGTTCTCTCATGTGATCAGGAATGTACAGGTATAAAAGATGCAACATTTCCTCAGGACATTTTCAAAGCAGCAATCAAAAGTCAACCAGTGTCATCCTTTTCAAAAGATGTCCACTGAGGTTTGCAAATTCATTGCTTTTGGATGGTGGAATGACAGGCATGAAACTAATTAGAGACAAAAGGCTCCGCTGCCATTCTGTCTTCTGGGTACAGCACACTCTAGGAGTTCTCTGACACAGAAGCTTGAGGGGGAACATGTGACTGAGATGCTCATTCTTCAACAAGTCAATCCAAAACAAAGCCCAACATGCTTCCCATAGTTTTAAAGATTTTAACAGAAAGCCTAAAGAAACGAGAGGAAGTTAAAAATATTCTAAACAGAACTTTTAGAAGTGATCATGGCAGCAACCTTTAATAAAGTAATAAATATTTTGATTGGCTTAACATTTTTAAATAACCAATTTGGACTTTAAATTTCACAATAGCACGTAAATTATTTGGAATTTGTAATTGAAATAAAATCAAATGTGGTTGGTAAAATAATCGTGATATGCGGAAGCAATCTGTCATTTTCTTCCCAAGAGCCGTGTTTTCTTTTAGGTAAAATACAGACATGGAATTGAAAGATCTCTCATTTCCATTGTTGCTCAAACATTTTCTGAAACTACCTCATCATTTTTTTGGTTGATTTTACTTCTGCCCTTCTCAACACTCAACTTAGATGTATGATAGCTTTATCTTTCATAACCATGATTTTGAGACTACGCTCTTGTGACGCTGTAGGCTAAAATGATACTCTTTTGGAGTAAAATACTATAAGTAAACGGACATTTTATATATATAAATAACAAATTAAAAACCAAGTGTCATCACTTGGAACCTGGAACTCCAGGTGTTCAGTGAGAAACATGATATCTCCTATACAACATTAGGAACTTATCAGGAAGTCAGTGACAAATTTTGTTCTTTCTTACATTTTTATGACATTGTTGAAATCAGCAGAAACTTAATATGAATAACAGGGTTACAATATGACCTTTGCAGTAGGTGTCATTGTTAACTGTAGCCTTGTTCTGACATCACTCTCTAAGAGTGTTTTGTCAAGTTCAATTTCAAACCAGAAGCCAGTTGCTTTTGCACCTCTAGGCTGGAACTAGCAGTAACAGAGGGAATGCTGTGCAGGATGCCTTTTCTGGCCTGGAGCCACTAATCACAGAGGCTGTATTGGAGGAATCTGAAACGCTTAGATGAAAAAATCTGAATACTTAGATGAAAACTTTTCTTAAAAGGACTGCAAGGAATATTTTCATATAAGAAAACAGTCAAATTTTAAATTAAACACAATTGAGAGATGATAGTGTAGTAAAGTCATCCTAGCTGTTATATATTATATATTATTGACTCTGGAATCAGAGTCAATAATATATAATTTTAAAAGATTATATATTTCTTTTATAATACTATAAAAGAAAATGAAAGAGTAATACTTAAACGGTTCTATTACTCTTTTCTTTAGAAATATAGAGATGAGAGGGCGTCTTCATTATGTTGATAACTGACAAACTGAAATTAGAAATAAGAATAAAGTTAAAGTTTTTGAAGAAGTAATAGAACAGACCTATATTCACAATGACCTGGAATATATAATGTTTTGCATGCATCGTAGATGGAGCCTCTCATAAAAATTATTATTTTTTTATTTGGATCAGTGTGGTCAGTTCACAAGAAGTTTTTAAGCTGATCTAACATAATCAAATTAGATAAACCAGCAACACTAGATTTCATCTATTTGAGAGGTTTAAAGAAATTCAAGATGAAACCTAAGGTTTTATGAGAGAAAATGTATTATTTATATGTTAAATACTTAATGATATATTTTAAATTTGATGATTAATTTGATTCAACATAAGAAAGCATTTAGTCTCAATTCCACAGTCAAACTGCAGACTTTTATAAACAGAAGAAAAAATGCTAAATATTTAACAAAATGACAAATTAGAAAAAAAAAGATTATGGGATTTTTTTCCTCTTCCAATAGGAAATCATGCTAGTTTAGGTAATATCAGTGAAAAACTCACTTCATATCATTTATTTGAATTTCTTAAAAGTGTCTTTGGGATTCTACCAAGAACTAGAGTCCAAGATATTATATGAGTATAGCATAGATAGTTATTTTCTCAAGAAAATGGCTTAGAAGACAAAGGGCAAAGACGTAGTTATTTTGTGTTAAGGAGACATGCCATCATTTGCATCAGTTTAAAAAAGTTGTCATGTTAGTTTTACATTAGGTAAATGGTAAAATACTATAGATTTTTTAAGCAGTTAAATATTTAATAGCTATTGACATTAGCACCAGAAAAGCAGTTTTGATTCAGAAATAATTTTAAGATACTACTATATGGTAATGTAGCAACCAAAACAGTGAGTGTAATTTTTGAAAACAAACCAATAAATAGTTTATTCAGAATTTTTAAAGGCTGTATAATGGATAGAAACAGGTGTAAACTTAGGCTCAAAATGCTAAAGGTACAAAAATTGGATAGAAATAAAATCTAGATACATAAATTCATGAATGTTATGAATGAGGTAAAGAATTTTTTTTTTTTTTACAAATCTTCAAATGCCAGAAAAATACAGACATTTAAAATGTTATCAATAAAAGAATGAACTTTTACTTGATACAGTCAACAGAATTTCATAAATCTAAAGGTTAATAGTCATAGAAAATACAGTTCAATAAAAGGGATTAATAATTTTTACCTTTAATCAAGGAGCCACATATAACTTATTACAGAAGCTGTGACTGGTTGTCAAGGAGACACCATATTCTTCCACAATGTGGCTCTTAAGGTCCCAGAATGCAAAGAAGTATAAAATTCACCATAGGCCTACATTTAATAGTTTTGTTTGGATCACTTGAAAAGATTACTTCAATAAATAAAATTATTTTCAATAGCATACATTTTTATAATACATTTAGGGAGGAAATAATTGAAACAAATGTTAGACAAAAGTGATCAGTTTTGATAATTATTGAAAAAAATCCACTAAAATATTAGTGTTTATAATAAGTTAAATATTCTCAATAGCAAAAATATTATTGTTAAACTTATTCATTCTATTTATGCATTTTAATATTTCTATATATAATTGGAAAAAATATATAACTTCATTTATTACAGATGGATGTTATTATCTATAAATATGTGCTTTAGTTTTCAGAAAACTTCAAACATTTTACAGAATTCATTCATATTTGAACACCTGACTTTTGATTATAAAGTTGTTATGGTTTGTCTGTGTCCCCACCCAAATCTCATCTTGAATTCTCATGTGTTGTGGGAGGGACCTGGTGGGAGGTAATTGAATCATGGGGGCAGGTCCTTCCCATGCTGTTCTCATGATAGTGAGTAAGTCTTATGAAATCTCATAGTTCTGTAATAGGGAGTTTCCCTGAGCAATCTCTCTCTCTGTGCCTGCTGCCGTCTAGGTAGGAGGTGACTTGCTCCTGCTTGCTTTCCACCATGATTGTGAGACCCCCCCAAGCCATGTGCAACTGTAAGTCCATTAAAACTCTTTGTGTTGGAAATTGTCCAGTCTTGGGTGTGTCTTTATCAGCAGTGTGAAAAAAAAATTAATACAGTAAATTGGTACCAGTAGAATGGGGTGTTGCTGAAAAGATACCCAAATACGTGAAAGTGACTTTGGAACTGGGTAACAGGCAGCGGTTGGAACAGTTTAGAGGGGTTGAAAGAAGACAGGAAAATGTGGGAAAGTTTGGAGCTCCCTAGAGACTTGTTGAATGGTTTTGACCAAAATGCTGATAATGATACGGACAATGAAATCCAGGCTGTGGTGGTCTCAGATGGAAATGAGGAATTTCTTGGGAACTGGAGCAAAGGTGACTCATGTTCTGTTTTAGCAAAGAGACTGGTGGCATTTTGCCCCTGCCCTAGAGATTTGTGGAACTTTGAACTTGAGAGAGATGATTTAGGTTGTCTGGTGGAATAAATTTCTAAGCAGTGAAACATTCAAGAGGTTAGTTAGGTGATGTTAAAGGCATTCAGTTTTTATAAGGGGAGTGGAGGATACAAGTTGGGAAAATTTGCAGCCTGACAACGTGATAGAAAAGAAAATCCCACTTTCTGAGGAGAAATTCAAGCTGGCTGCAGAAATCTGCATAAGTAACAAGGAACCGAATGTGAATCCCCAGGACAATGGAGAAGATATCTCCAGGCCATATCAGAGGTCTGCAGGGCAGCCCTTCCCACCACAGGCCGAGAGACCTAGGAGGAAAAAGCGGTTTCCTGGGTCAGGCCTACTTTCCTTGTGCTGTGTGCAGCCTAGGCACTTGCTGCCCTGTGTCCCAGCTGCTCCAGCCATGGCTGAAAGGAACCAACCTAGAGCTTGGGCCATAGCTTCGGAGGGTGCAAGCCTCAAGCGTTGGCAACTTCCATGTGGTGTTGAGCCCGCCAGTGTGCAGAAGGCAAGAACTGAGGTTTGCGAACGTCTGCCTAGATTTCAGAGAACGTATGGAAATGCCTGGATGTCCAGGCGTATGTTTGCTGCAGGGGTGGGACTCTCATGGGGAACCTCTGCCAGTGTAGTGCAAAAGGGAAATGTGGGGTCGGAGCCTCCACACAGAGTCCCTACTGGGGCACTGACCAGTGGAGCTCTGAGGAAAGGGCCACTGTTCCCCAGGTACCGGAATGGTAGATCCACCGGCGTCTTGCATTGCGTGCCTGGAAAAGCCACACACAGTCAACACCAGCCCACGAGGAGGGAGGCTGTACCCTGCACAGCCACCTGCTGGGGGGAGCAGGTTTTACGAGTCTTTATGTGTCTGAGTCAATATGTATATTTTTTCTTTCTCCATTTACAAAGTGAGGATAGTCAGTCAGGTAAAAATTAAAATTTGTATGTCTCTAAGGAAACTACGAGTTCATAAGGAATAGCTAGGTGAGTTACTGTGTAAAGTGCTTAAGATCCAAGGAGTGATGTAATGTCAGGCATTAGCTCTCTGTATTTCCCACTGCTTTCAGAAAATGAATTATTTAGTACCAACTTTGTGTATGTTTCTAAGATTAAATCTCTGTCAAAATTGTCCTGCAGGAATTCTAAAGGGTCTTGGAAATAGTTTTGGCATGAACAACATTGCTAGATGTTTACATTAAAAATATTGCTTTCTTTCTGACATGCTAATTTGTGTATTTATGCGGGGAGTGTGTGTGTGTGTGTGTGTGTGTGTGTGTGTGTGTGTTTGGAGGGCAGAATAAAAATTAACTAACTTAAAAGTGGTAAATGTTATTCCATTAGAGATACAGTATTTCTTTTTTTGTGCATGCAAATATGAAAAGTTTTGGAGTGCCAGAGGATAAATGGGTATGATTTGTTAGAGTTGGATATACTGATAGATGTATATTTTTCTAGTACATAAAATGGAAACGAAGAAATGCTAAACTGTGAAATACTTAAGCCAGTAATATAGTTGTTTAAGATACCATAGAAATGGAATAAAACATATGATGACTTGGGATGATATTTTTCCTACCTTAATTTACAAAATTAGTTTAAAATAATTATTTAACATATATTAGATGCTGAATATGATTATGGCTGAAAGACAACTGCTTTGATATGGATGCCCTGTGCCCACACACAATAAAACAGTCTTGCATCCATAGCTGCTAGCAAAAATGTTATTTACTTCCAGATTTCTTGTTTTGATTCCTTAGCTCAAGAAAAGAAACAAGTCTAAAAATTACTCTTCTGAATTTCTACTGAGAAAATCTTTTGATCTTAATATTCTTACAGTTATGATCATACAATGTTTTCTTCTGCATTCTCCTTAGTCAACCATAGTAGTATTGTATCTAATCTTACTGTAAAAATGTTAAATTATTTGCAAGGATTGCAGCTTTATTTAATTTAAATCTCACTTTACTCTTAGAATGTACGCTAAGGAAATGTGAGGTAGGGGCAGTTTATGGAAATTCAGCATACTAAATGTTGTTAGGGAGCGGGGTCTACTCCTTGATCTCATGCTGACATAAACTCACATTGACTGGGCTTCCATATTGTTTTCATTACTGTTCTCATGAAACAGCTTTGGTTTGGAAAGAGATGTTAACCCGTGTATTAGTTACGGCATTACACCTGTTTGTGTGTCTCATTGATGCATGATCTTTCAACTAGTTGTCAAAATTTAGAGTATATAATTGCTTCAAATGGTCATTGTAAAATAAATAGAAGCCCTCAGTGTGAGGATATGTGGATTGTGTAGATACTGCGGAGGTTTTCTATCTCAAAGGAAACTCTGTTCAGAGTAATATCTGATAGTCTTGTACAAACAAACCAAAGCTCATTTAATTTGTAAAATAATAGACAATTGATAAAATTTATAATAGTAGTAGAAGTCATAGTAATAGTTATAAAAATATCTTTTTATTAATAGTTCAATATAAAATATGCCTATGTGTGTCTTTACAGATATGAAGCATTTCATGATAATGTAATTCAATGTTTATTGATCACCTAGATGCTCAGAGAGGAGAGGAACCCAAGGACTGGTGAGCCATACTGAACACTGCCAGGAAGTGAATTTCCACTCTTAGCTTTGATAGTATTGGTCAAATTTAGTTTTCTCAGTCACATTTTTATTTACCCAACGTTAAAGGGGGAAACTTTTGCTCTGAATTTTTTGAGACAGTATGCAGCCTAAAAATCAAACTCTATAGCAGATGGGTCAAAAAGCCAGAGGTCCATCTGAAGGGGGAAAAAAAAATGAAGAAACAAAACGAACAAACAAACAAAAACTTGTGTGGTTGAAGTACTGGAATGAGAGACTCTGAAGGATAGGAAGCTGTAGAATAGTTTCTTATTTCTTAGGAAGAACTGTTACGTTATGACAGAGTTCAGTGTGCGGTCATGGAAAATAGTGAATAAGTAGAAAGGAAGTGAAGTTGTCTGGAAACAAGTAACCAAGAAGATGAGAGATGTTGAAGAGCTGTAGACAGAAACACTGTAGGCACCTAAGATGATGTCACCATTGAAAGCAGAAAGGACACAAGAACAAGTATCGTGAGTTTTAAGATCCTCACAATACACCACGCTCAAGCAAGCATTATAGTCAACGTGTTTGTTCTCGATGACTATTTAAGTTTGTAATTCAAGTGAAATAAATCAATTCTTCCTCTTAAAAAAGAATCAGACTCTATAATATTAATATTTACCTAAAAGGAAGGACGCCAAATAATTTAAATTCTTTACTGAGGTCAAAATGAAGTGACATATTGAAGTTTCAACATAAAGTGTTAATTATTTTTTAAAAGCCTCGCTCACGTTTCATGAAAAAGACATTGTGAAGAATGAGAGCCTACCTCAGGATTTTCCAAGTTAAAAAAAGTAAGCGTAAGACAAAAGCACCTTAGAGGCTTCACTATGGAGAGGATAATTCCTATAATGTGAGCATGCAATTTAGATTGTAATTGCTTTGCACTTCAACCTATGTGAGCAAGTCTGATAAGGAGAGGGAAGTATATCCTATCGTTTCTTGCCTGATGTAACAACAGTGTGTAAATATTTTTAGTGTGCTTCCCTTTCTTCTGTTTAGACAAAAGAAAAAACAAACAAGATGAATGAGGTTTAAAGTGGCATAAGAACATAGTATTTTAGTTCAAATAAGAAATTCTGAGTTAATAATCTGATCTGTTTGCTTACCTTCAGGTGACAAGTTAACATGAAACCCCAGAGCCTATTTTTTTAGATTCTTTAAGATGATTTTGGAATTAATGTAATTTGGGTGTTACTTTTTACTCATGATTATGAAAAAAAGCTAATAAGTTCACCCTTATCAGGTAAAATCAGGCAAAAGAGACTGGTGAAATCTGTTTTTCAGTTACCATACATTAAGTAATTATGGTTTGGGACATAATTATTTTCAATATTCATACCTCTTTAGAATTTGTAATGCTCAGTGCTTGCTTTGAAGTTAAGAAAGCTCTAGGTACAGTTAAGATGCCTAAAAAGTACTGTGAAAGTGTTAAATCAGAACAAAATTGGCAATAAAAGGGAAAGTAATAATAGGAAATATTCATTTTGTTTTGAAAGGTGCCCAGACAGTCATGTCAGGACAGCTAATATGCAAGAGGTTTTGTATTCATGCTGTTCAATTACATGTGGGATCATGAAAAATTCCCAGTGGCTCGGCTACAATTCTTTCCTGTTATTGTTCTTATTTTAGAACTTTGATTTCATTTTAAAAAATGCATGAAATACCCACCTCAGAGCAAACTTTCTCACCCCATGTATTTTCTATTGAAATAGCTTCAATTTACAGCATCTGTAGATTAAGAGGTCAATTTGTTTTATGTAATGTGCTATTATTCAGGAAAATACCCTTGATTTTTAGATTCAGAACTTTAGGTTTCAAATATTTGCTGTTCACCTAATAGTGTACCCTGGATATAACTGTCACTTGTTCCTGGAGTCACAGCTGCCTTCTGGGTCCCTGCTCATCATCTCTTCTCCTCCCTGTTGCCCATCTTCTCCCTGGAATGTCGGCCCTGGCACTCTTGCATGCCACTCTTAACTACCAAGTGGATTGGGGAGAGTGCCTTCCTTGTTAACATGGAGATTCACACACCTTGTAGAGAGATGCTAAGTATAGATTAGCACCTACGTTAGGCTTTCTTCTTGATATAGCTGAAGAAGTAAAAGTTCACTAGAGAAAAGTTTCAAGAGAGAAACAAAATATAAACACTAGGCACTTGTCTGAAACATTTTATGTCTGGAATATTTCATATTTGCAATTTTATTCTCTCTTCTCAGGGATCTCCTGTCACTGGGATAAGTATTCTATATGGATGTTTTGCTTGAATTAGCTAATGTAATTGTTTATTTACTTACTCTCATTTTATGAAAATTTCAAAGTGATTAGTTCTTGAAACAAAAGTTAAAAAAAAAAAAGAAAATTTTGAAGTGACATAAGTAGTTAGCACAACAAATATGATGCATGCAGATGGAATTCCCAACATACTAACCGTCTTAGCTAAAGTTCTAGGTCTTTCTGTGTAGCTGAAATTCTAGACCCGTCTGTGTCTTAGGTTTGTTTAATGTTAATGTATGGGTAACTACCGAAAAGCTGACTAGTAATTGTTAAACAGTGACTGGATTGGTTCATCTACACAGATCACATTATCTAAATGTTAAAAATTCCTATAGCTAAAGGAAAAATCCAAGTAGAGCTTCCACTGTTATGTCATGGAAGGTGGGATGAACCCCTGACCGCAAATTTGGTCTAAATGTTGAGACTGATGACATCATACACACACCATGAAGGTATGAAAAGCTGGCTACTTCCAAGGAGGATTTCTGGTGCAGGCAGCACAGGCTCTGAAGCTGGCCTGAGAGAAGGGAGAGGCCAGGGGTTTTGGTTTTCAGTGTGCTTTGAGGGTAGGCGAGGTGAAGCTTCCCAGGTTGAGTGAGGGCTTACATAGCTGGAACTTTCCAATGGAACTAATGGAAGGAGGCCACTTGGCTTTCTATGCTCTGCTCAGTTATGGAGCAAGAGAGAGAATGGAAGAGATGAGACCTAAAAGCTGTCAGCAGTCAAACACCAAAAATGGAGGCAAAGTCTAAAATGACCTTTCTAAAACCAGTCCCTTGATTATGTCTCTTATCTCTACCTGCACTGTCATCTTTAATTCTCTGTCATCTTAAGCTGCTTTATTTACTGATTGTCATGGTGCAAGTCACAGCTAACCAATATACAAGTGAGCCTTTTTTTTTTTTTTTTTTTAAAGCCTACAGCACCCAGTATTGGCAGGCAGCGTCCCATGCAAGTACTAACCAGGACCAACCCTGCTTAGCTTCCAAGATCAGACGCGATCAGGTGCATTTAGGGTTATATGGCCATAGTCCTTTCTCTTTTTTTTTTTTTTTTTTTTTTTTTTTTAGATGGCGTCTCACTCTTGCTGCTCAGGCTGGAGTGCGGTGGCGTGATTTCAGCTCACCACCACCTCTGCCTCCCAGGTTCAAGTGATTCTCCTGCCTCAGCCTCTGGAGTAGTTGGGATTACAGGTGTGAGCCACCACGCCTGGTTAATTTTGTATTTTTAGTAGAGACTGGGTTTCTCCATGTGGGCCAGGCTGGTCTTGAACTCCTGATGTCAGGTGATCTGCCTGTCTCGGCCTCCCAAATACTGAGATTACAGACATGAGCCACGGCGCCCGGCCCAGCCCGGCCCAAGCCTTTGTTAATAATTTGCCTCTTTCAGCTGAAGCTGTAGACTCCCCAGAGCTAAGGTTAAGTCTGTTAGTTTACCATTTTCTCTTTGGCACCCAAAGAGTGCAGGAAGAAAAATAGGCACATGATGATTTTTTAAAATATCTGTCAGGCTTACTAGACTCTAAGCCCCATGAAGGCAAGACTGTGCCAGTTTCAGTCATGGTTGATTCCAATGACTCAGAGAGATGCTTCACACTTCAGTAAATGCTGGTGGAAATAATTCATTCTTTCAGTTACTTTAATATAGCACTTTAGCATGGTTCTCCAGTATCTTTTAGTTTCAGTGGAGACTAAAGCTATCTTTAATGAAATCTTGTCTCATTTAAGTTCCAGAATACATCGAGAACATGTGAACTGAATCTTGTTAATATTTAATTAAATCCTGTTGATTCGTTTAAAAGTTTGGGCAGAGCAGCCACTTAATCAAAAAAGTAAAAATTGGAAACTCACTTCTAATGATGAAGTGACGCTAAACTTATACACAATTTAGGGGTCTGTAAACAAGACTATTCTTTTGTTCACAGAAAGCAACATGAAATGTCTTCATTCCTGAAAACCTAGGTGAATTTTCAGTTTACAATCAATTATATAAACCACAGGACAGCACAGTTAAAGTCAGGGAAAAGCTAATAAATAACCTTCTGATAAAATATGTGTGGTTATGAATAAACCCAAGTCCCCCCAACATAAATGAATAAATGTATAGATGGATACATAAATAGATAGATAAAAATAAATAAATTAAAAGTTGACGTACCTCTCAGTCTAAGCCACAGGAGCATAGAGAAGATACTGCCGTAGGACTAAACAATATTTTTTGATTCATTAAGTGTTCTGAGACTTGGGCTGGTTAATTTTAGTCGTTCTAAAATGTTCAGTTCACTCTAATTTAGTAACTGTTATTACAAAGGTGTCTGATATTCTGCAGCTGTGCAATTATTTGGCTGCCAGACTCCAAGATTGCCTGCAATGCTGTCCCAGCCTCGGAAAAAGTGGCTTAGCCCAAACTCCTTCCTGGTGTCCAAGCCTCAGGCTAGCTTTCATCTTCCTGCTTTTTACTAGCAAAGGAAGGTGGAGCGATAGAGCTTTTTCAGAGTAGTCTGTTGCTCAGCAACCAGGCTTGCCCTCTTTGGAAACAGGTCAGGAAAAAGGAAGAGAGATGAGGGGCTGATTTAATGTTCGTCTGCCATCTCTGATAAAGCAGAGATCCTTTGAATGGAAATTGTTACAGAACAGAGATATCTCCAACTCATGGGGAAACCAATTAATCTCATTAGACAAAGGGTTAATATCTGTTTGCTAGAAATATTGTTTCACCGTCACCTGGCAGAAAGTTTTAGTAGCTGTAAATATTACACCATGGTAGGATAGATAGTATTATGTTTGGTAAGGTTCAGAATTTTGGTATGGTATGGCTATCATCTCAAGGTCAAAGAAAAGTCATTTGAGAATGACACAAAAGAATGTTTTATTTTAAATAGTAGACATTAGTTAGTCATTCAGAGACACTTTAAATGTCATAGCAAAATCTAGGTTCTTTCTGTTGACAAAAATTTCTTGAAACATCTTTCTTCTGTTTCTTAAAAATACTGATTGATAGTATTTCTCAGGAAATATTCTAAATACAAAACTGCATTGCAGAATCATGAATACCTCTAATTATAATTTTTGAGACAGGCAAATGCTTCTTTTAAATAAAATTTTCTTTCATGTTGTTGGGGCTCTCCAGCAATACCCCGGAGTGTGATGCTTTGGCCTGCTGAGGACTTTGGGCTGAAGGATACTGGAATGGCCTCAACGGGGAAGCCTCTTTCTGATCTTCTCTTTCCCTTCTTTTTCCTGCTCCCTTTCCTTCCCCGAGGAAGGCCATAGAAACTGGAAATATTACTCTGTCCTCCCTGCACCTTTCTGTGTAGGCGTTGGCCATGAAGAAATTATCTGACCTACCTTGTTTGCTGGTAGATTATAAGACCCTCATTCCAGAAGGGTCCTGCCACACCAGGAGGAAGAAATGCCATACGAAGAAGCTAAGACGAACCTGAACAGAAAGCCCTGCTGAGCCTTCTGCCTCTGTCTGTTACCTTCAGCTCATACTCTTGTGTCCAGCCATATTTGCACATGGCTGTCCGTTCTTCATCAAACCTGAGTGAAAATAGACAATTTTCCTCAGGTCTTTGAGTCTTCATTTCAGAAGGCTCATGTGTCAAGGAAACGTTTTGAATGAAGACTTTTTTTATGCTTTTCTCTTGTTAATCTGTCTTTTCTTACAGGAGTGTCAGCTGTGACTCCTGTGATGGGTAAGGAAAGGTGTCACACCTTTCTTCCCCTACATCACAACGTATTCCATGATGTAAACTTGTGTTGACTCTGTAGCATTTGGCAGATTGATCACCCTAAGGGATTAGCAATAAGAACAGCGTATGAGAAAAGGAGACTATGACTCTTTAAAAGTCCCCTCTTGATACTTAAGTCAAATTTTCGTTGTGTGTACACACACATGCACACACACACAGCTCAGCTGACAATTATACACACCAAAAAATCAACATTTCTTTTCTATATTACTTGACTGGCAAGTAATACAGGAAATATTGATTGGCTTTAAAAGGGCCAATATGTTACTTCAGTTATTTTTCAGTTACGTTCTTTTAAGTGCTGTTAGGAAAATGGAGCTTATCAGTTTAAAGCTCAGGGTCAGAAATGAATATAAAATTTTAGTCAAGCAAGATGAATAAGCTCTCGAGATATGCTATACAATATTGTAATAGAGTCAAGAATAATGTATTCAACACTTAAACATTTAGGAAGGTAGATCTTAGGTTGAGTTACCGTCATAAAATAAGAAAATAAAATGTAGGTGGAGTTTCCTCACAGGGGATAGCAAAGGATCTACCCAGAACACTGTGGGTGTTTATAAATATGTCTTGATATCTTGGCCAGCATCTAAAACTAGGTCTATGCATCACTTTATTTACAATTCATTTATTCATTCATTTACTATTCAGCTTTTAAAAAGGCTAACAAGAAATATGAATAAATTAATTTAGCAATAATTTACTGCCTTTAATCTTGTTTTCTCAGTACACAATCTATTGGCTTTGAGAATTGAAGACAGCTAAGCAATTTAAAACCAATAGAAAAATATGGAGTGAGATTCAGCCCTTTTATATTCATGATGAACTCAATATATTACAAATCCAAAAATCAACCTCTATTTTACTTTATCTTCTATAAAATGGGGTTTTAACATCATCTTACATCTTTGATGAAGTATTGGAGTACTATATGAGATCTTGTTTTTGAAAATATTTTAGACTTTAGTTACAGCTAGTTATGTTATCATTAAGAATAATAATGTTCTATGACCAAAAGTTAATAATTTTATTCTATAGATACCACTATATATACACTCACATTTATATTTACATATATTTTATGTACTTTGTAATTTAGCTTAAGTAGTTATGATTTTTAATAATGGAAAATTTTCATCACAAATATTATGTGTGTTTGTATCTCTCTCTCTCTCTATCTATCTATCATCTATCATCTATCTATCTGCTACGACCATGTAGCTTCAGCTCAACTGGTTATAACTTATACTTTCAGTTAATATCTCTATCTCTATATTTATATTTAGAACGGGAACATTTCCAGTCACATCACTTTTATTCCCACTTTTCAAGGTCTCATATGCTCACGGTAAAACCCCTGAGAATCAGAGAGCAGAGGCATTCTACCCACTTCCAGAACCTTTATATGACCCCCTGTATTATTGCTTAACTCTTATCACTAAAATAGAGAGGGGCCACATTCTATATTGGGATGGCATTCCTCATAACTCCCAAAATTTAAGACATTTTTCATAGATATTTATATTTTAACATGACCTGGTAGAATTTAGCTGGGGAACAAAATGGAAAAATAAGTCCGTATTATTTAGGCACGATGGACTAAAAAATTAAAAAAAAAAAAAAACAAGGCAAAGTCAGCTAACTTTTGCAGCTATTTCAAACCTATGGAATCTCTTGCTTTAAAAGTTTTCTTCACAACTGTAATAGACTAGCAGTGTATGAAACAATTTGCATTTAAACGTGATAATAAGGAAAAAGAGATTCTTTCAAACATAAAGCTCAGATCAAGAATGAATTGTACATGCAAATGTGCTGATTTAGATGCAGAGGATGCATTCTAACAGTGGGGCAACTAGAGAAATTAAGGCTAACACTTTTCCTGAGTGCCCAGTAATGTTGAATTACAATTGAATACCTATAGAAATGAATGTGACATCCAAACGGTTACCAAATGAATATATTATGCTCTGTGATGTTTCACTGAATTCTAAACGAGTTCAGAATGATGACATACCAAGAGGTGCTGAAGTACTTCAGACACACTCAGTCAAATGTGTATGTGGTTAAATAAAACTCTGTGGAATGTTCCTGACATAAAATTAGTTTTCCCCATTCAGAGGGAAAGTAGAGCAATTTATTTTTTCCTTATAGTCTCATCACAAGTAGGAGTTTAATAAACTCACTTTTGTTTTTAGAGAAACTTGCAATTTGAAAGTGACTTTGCAGTGCTTTGGAATCATAATGCACTAAGCTTGTGATCTCGCCTTTATTGTTCTCTACCGCGTTAAGTATGCTCCCTTCTCTGCTGAATGGGAAAATAAGCAGAGACCTGCATAAGTGAACTAATGGCAGGACACTCTATGCTACCAACAGGCTTTTTAGGGGACATTTGGGACATTCTGATTAGTTATATTGCTAGTTTTGGTTACTTTTTATTTCCATGTTTATATAAGAAATACTAAATGCTATAAAATTATATCATAATAAAATACTTATAAGTTCCTACTCCTTTTTGAAAACACTGAGTTCATGTTGGTAGAATTAACTTCAAGGAGTAAACTGAGAGTGAGCCCTCTGAAGATTTCTCTGGGGTGGGAGCTGTCCTTTAACAGTAGTTTGGAGGAGCAGCTGGCTAGACCAGGTGTTCCCAGTGAATTATAACTCTCCCTGCTCAATTGCTGAAGCTTAAGACAGGACTGAGTCACAGAAGAAAGCAGAGAGGAGCCTGGAATGGAAGCTAATTCTTGGGGCTCCTGGAAAGAAAGATGAGGAAAAATTTAGCAGGTCGAAAAGAGCTCTTACGTTCCCCTCATGTCTTTAACCAAGGAATCAAATCCAATAAATTCATAAAGTATCACAAATTCTGATGCTGCCCTTTACATGCCATGAAGTCTCTCTAAACTCCAGTTTTTCAAGTTCTAAAATGGGGCAAAACTTAGATTGTTGGACAGTGGAAGAAATAGCAAAACCATTTGTGAAGCAAGTGGTGGGAAGATTATTTAACCAATCCCTGCTGGTTGTTCCTCTTATTGAGTTGGGTCTCCGAAGGATCCAGTGCTCTGGGACTTGGCTGTCCAGACTTCCTAGTACAGATGCCTTGAATGGCTGTTCTTCCCAGCTTGAATGCCTCCCATGCTCTTCTGCCAGCCTGTCTTACCCTACTCCTTACTTCATTTCTATGTATTAGCCCACTGAGGTTCTTCCCGTTCCTCCTACAATCAAGTCCTTTGCCTCAGGGTCTTTATGCTAGCTGTCTCCCGACCTTCAAGTGGTCGAGCCCTCCTTGTGTTCTCTCTTTCTCTTTTTAAAATTATTTTACTTTTGGTTCCAGGATACGTGTGCAGAAAAAACATACAGGTTTGTTACATAGGCTGGCAAGGCTGTGGAGAAATAGGAATGCTTTTACACTGTTGGTGGGAATGTAAATTAGTTCAAACATTGTAGAAGACAGTGTGGCGATTCCTCAAGCACCTAGAACCAGAAATACCATTTGACCCAGCAATCCAATTACTGGGTATGTACTCAAAGGAATATAAATCGTTGTATTATAAAATACATGCACATGTATGTTTATTGCATCACTATTCACAATAGTAAAGACGTGGAATCAACCCAAATGCTCATCAATGATAGACTGGATAAAGAAAATGTTGTACATATACATCATGGAGTACTATACAGCCATAAAAATATATGAGATTATGTCCTTTGCAGGGACATGGGTGAAGCCGGAGGTATTCTTAAATATCTTACTCTCTATGAGGCCTTCCCTGAGTAACCAATCTAATTATAAAATTATGAAAACATTTTTATCAAATAGTCCTATTATAATTGTCTTCTAGCAGTTAGCAGTTCTCAAATTTTCTTGTTTGCTGCGTTGATTGATTCTTTTTCCCTCCAACAGAATATAAGCTCCATGAAAACAGGGCTTGGTTAATCTTGTTCACTTCTGTATCTGTTCTACCTACTATGGTGATGGAACATACAATATACTCAGTATACATTTGTTGGGATGAATACATTTCAAATGTGAGGTGGCTGTTATGTTAAATTTGTATTGCCTAAATGTATATAAAATTATCTCCTCTTTGCAGACAGTAATCCCTTATCAATTTAGAGTGTGTTTCTCAGTTTTCTTTTGGATATTCTGAGGACGTTTTGTTCCCAAGTGGAAACTGATGCTTACACTCCTTTCCTCCTCATCCTCTTTCTTTTTCTTCATTTTCTCAGTGACCCATAGCCAGATTTACTTTAGTATGTCATGAAACTCCATTGAAATTTCCCCATTCAGCGTTAGTGTAGAATGTAAGTAGCTTGAGTTTCCAGTCAACAAGGAATAAATTTCAAAATATGATGCTATGACTTCTGGTTTCTGTGCAGGTCACTTAACCAAAGTATTGAGCTTCGTGTCTGTCCACTGAAGAAGACAGCATCATCAAATAAAAAGAGAAAACCATTTTCGGCAGACCTTTGATGACCTCTGTCTTTTTAAAGAGACACATGAAAGCTTCCCAGGTAAATGATATGGGCCGTTCACCAGTGATAGTCTTCTGAATGTGGTAGCGGAAATCTTCCAAAATTCTAAAACTGAATGAGAAAAGCTGTTTACCTGAAATAAACATTTTATTTTATTCTCTGGATTTCAACTCATTGACTGCCAAGAACAACTGATTCAGATAATCACATATTATTAAATCTTCCTACTGAATATGAATTAAAAAGTATCTGGTTTTGCCAAAGAGAGAAGGCAGTCTCCCCACTCTCTTTTGAATAAGGAGTTGGAGAGACGCTATGTCAGTGGTCTGCCCTGAGAGTCTTCTTGCTGTCTGCATCCTGTTCTCAGCCTCCATACAGTTCTTAGTTTCTCCTCCCAGTGAGTGATACTCAGTTCTTCTCTCCTGTGTTCTCTCTCCCCTCTTGATATTAAAATCCTTTTTTTCTTTGGATGTGCTGCTTCTACTGCAGAGTGGAGAGATGTGATAGCTTCCAAAATTGTGGAACTAGAACCTTTCTGCCATAATCTACCCCTGCTTCCTTTACTAATTTTTTTTTTCCTTCTGGTTCTGGTGCTGACAGTTAAACCCCTAAGAAACAGAAAGAAGACACGTTCTACCTTCTTCAAGAACTATTTTCTGACCCTTTGTATTATCTGCTCAGTGCCCATCACTACAGTATAAGAGACGCCACAATCTATGTGAAGAATGGCGACCCTCAAGACCACCTGCTAAATAAATCACACCAAACAAGTTTAATAGTAACTTTTTTTTTTTCAATTTAAGATTCAGGGGTTACATGTGCAGGTTTATTACCTGGCTATACTATATGATGTTGAAGTTTGCGCTTCTATTGACACAGTTGCCCAAGTAGTGAACATAGCACCTGATCAATAGCTTTTCAAACCTTCTCCCCTCCGTCTCTCCCTCCCCACTTTTTGAATCCCCAGTGTTTGTTTTTCCCGCCTTTGTGTCTGTGTGTACCCAGTGTTTAGCACCCACTTATGAGTGAGAACATGTGCTAATTGGTTCTGTTTCTATGCCATTTTCCTTAGGATAATGTCCTGGAGCTGCATTCATGTTGCTACAAAGGCTACGGTTTCATCTTTTTTGTGGCTGCATGGTATTCCATGGTGTGTATGTACCGCAGTTTCTTATCCGATCTACCATTAGTGGGCACCTGAGTTGACTCCATGTCTTTGCTATTGTGACTAGCACTCTGATAAACATACACGCGCGTGTGTCCTTTAAGTAGCACTGTTTATTCTCCTTTGGGTATATACCCAGTAATGAGATTGCTGGGTAGAACAGTAATTCTATTTTTAGTTCTCTGAGAAATCACCAAACTGCTTTATACAGTGGCTGAACTGTTCACAGTCACAGCCACAGAATCTAAGTCGTCCTTTATTTCTCTGCAAGCTTGCCAACATCTGCTTTTTTTAATTTCATTTTTTATTATTAACCATCCTGACTGGTGTGAGATGGTATCTCATTGTGGTTTTGATTTGCATTTCTCTGATATGAGTGATGTTGACCGTTTTTTTGTATGCTTTTTATCTACTTGTATGCTGCCTTTTGAGAAGTTCTTATGCATATCCTTTGATGGGATGATTTTAAATGGGATTATTTGTGTTTTCTTTTATTGTCTTGTTGACTTCTTTACATTCTTTATAGATTTTGGACATTAGTTTTTTGCTAGGTGCATAGTTTGCAAATATTTTCTCCCATTCTGCAGGTTGTTTGTTTACTCTGTTGATTGTCTCTTTTACTGTGCAGGAGCTCCTGTTTAATTATGTTCCATTTCTTTTGTTTGTTTCCGTTGCATTTGCTTTTAAGTTGTTGGTCATAAGTTATTTGTCTAGGCCGATATCTAGATGAGTGTTTCTTACATTTTCTTCTAGGTTTTATAGTTTGAGGTCTTACATTTAAGTCTTTTGTCCATCTTGAGTTCATGTATGTGTATGGTGAGAGTGAAGTTTCACTCAGGCTCCTTCATGCGGTTAGTCAGTTTCCCAGCACCATTTGTTGAGTGGTGTTTATTTCTGTCAACTCTTTTAAATGGTGTTGTTTACCTTTTGTTAACTTTGTTAAAGATCAGTTGGTTGTAGGTGGGCAGATTTCCTCCCCCCCGCCCCACCGGGATCTGTATTCTGTTCCATTAATCTATGTATGTATCATATTTTTGTACCAGTACCATGCTGTCATGGTTAGCCTTGTAGTATAGCTCGAAGTTGGATAATGTGATGCCTCTGGCTTTATTCTTTTTACTTAATATTGCCTTGGCTATTTGAGCTCTCGTTTGGTTTCATATGAATGTTAGAATAATCTAGAAATAAGGAAGAGAACACAGACCAAGTCTGGCTCCCCAGATTAACTGAAACAAAGGGCAGGGATTTGTTAAGAGCTAGGACGGAGGAAGGAAAAAGTCATCTGCGTTTGCTAATCGATCTTACCACGTGGAAAATAAAGTCTCCTTATCTTTGTGATAGGAGGTAATATTACAACTTGGAACAAGATGCGCGTCAAAGTTAGTCTCCTACCTTCCCATGGAGACCGGCAGGGGAGGGCACTATCTTCTTTGATGATTACATTTCAAAGGAATAGCTCCCAGGTCCTGAGAAAGACATTCCTGGGTTGTAAAACTGACAACAGATGGCCAGGTGTGCTGTCTCATGCCTGCAATCCGAGCACTTTGGGAGGCTAAGGTGGGCGGATCATGGAGTCAGGAGATCAGACCACCCTGGCCAACATGGTGAAACCCCTTCTCTACTAAAATAGCAAACAAAACAAAATTAGCCAGGCATGGTGGCACGCACCTGTATTCCCTGTTACTTGGGAGGCTGAGGCTGGGGAATCTCTTGAACCTGGGGGGTGGAGGTTTCAGTGAGCTGAGATTGTGCCACTGCCCTCCAGCCTGGTGGCAGAGTGAGACCCTGTCTCAACAATAAATAAATAAATGAATAAAAACTAAACGGAGAAGAGGCTTTTAAAAACATTAACTTCACAAAGAGGCAGAGAAAGCATTTACAATTCCAAGATTTTTTTCCAAGTAAATGCTCTAAGTAAAGGGCACTCAGGGGATGGAGTCTAAAGTCAGGTACAGCTGAGGGGAATGTTAAGGCCCTCGGTCACCAAACAGAAAACTAAGTTCCCTTAGGATCAACTAAACTTAGGGGCACTTTATAATGAGAGGTTGTATTTCCCCCGTTTTCCCTGCTGGCATGTGCTGCTTTTGGCTAGCTTAAAGGTATGTCTGGCCTAATGATATATTCGTTTTTCTCATCTTTGTCTCTAAAATATCATAGTGTGCTTTCCTTAGTTAACAGCACAGTGAGTCACGCAGGCTCTTTGACCATCATTATTGTGTTTTTTCATATTAATTTGCATTCCAAAGGTATTGATTTTAATCATTTGTTTTTTCCAGCACTGGCACTACTGCTTGATGAATCCTTGCATGATATTATTAAAATTTTAAAGAATATTGAGGTGACTTTATGTTAAAATAATAGCACAGTGGTAATGAAAATCAACTGTAGAAGTTCCTATGCGTGTAAATAACAGCTTGAATCACAAGATTTCGAAGAGAAGATTTCTATTTACCAGCAAAAGTACTTCCTCCATGAGAGGCCTGCGCTTTAACAGACTTTATAATCCATGTGCCTGTCAGCTCTGCAATTTTTTCATCATTAACTGAATCATAAAATGATTTCACCACTTTATCATTTCAAACTTTCTCATAAAAGTGGTTAAAAATATTAATCCATAGCAAATTGTGGGGCAGACTTTAATTTGCAAATAGCAAATGTGTACCTTAGTTAGCAATGGCTACAATTTTAGCCAGGTACATTTTCAAAGAACAGAAAATCTAATGGCTTAGGGTCAACTACATGAATGCTTGACAATATGTACTCATAATAGTTTATACATTTTATTTGAGTAATCTTTGCAAATATCAATGTGCCAATAATGAGGGCACCTGGGCAGAAATTGGAGAATGTTCTTGACTTCATTTATCTGCCAAATGTGCAATCAAGATGTTCATCTTTTAGATGGCTGTTAAATCTTTTCTGTAATGTTCAGTTATTTCCAATTTTGTGACCACTATTTTATTTTATAGGCATTTTAATTAAATGATTGAATCACAGTCATGAGGTATGATGTTACATCCTAATATGTAATGACGGTCTGACATGACTTGAATGATTCTTGTGTTGTTGTTGAATGGATCCATCATGTCTCCTCAGCACAAGAGGTTACAGTTAATATGATACTTTCTACAATAGCAGTTATAGCAAAGAATGCAGGCATGGACTTCATAAAATATGTATAAAGAAAATGAACAATGTCTGCTCTGCACCAAATTTGGTGATAAAACAGTAGAGTTCTGAATTTATGACGACTATGTGGAAGAATGTTTCTGTCAATAATGAGTACGCTATTTTATTCTTTTAGTTTCAGTTAAAAATTTATGAAAGTTGTGAAGTATATTGGCATTAAGTATATTTCAAAAATGTGTAGCAATGCAAGAAGATACAAAACAAAAACTGTTACCAAGTTGTTGAATGTGTAGGAATTTTTAGATAATGGTGAATATTTAATCTGAGAGCAGCCAATTTTTTGGCCATTAAAAGTGGCTTTATTTATTGTAACTCCCTTTTACAACGAGGTTATCGTTTAAAAATAAAGGATTTTACTATCTATCAAAAATACACAAGAATTTGCAGACATTCAGGTTAAGGTCAAGGTGAAAGTTACGGAAGGTGGCAACCATATTTTGCTTCCTCCTGGTGAGCTGGCATTTAAAAGAACAGTTAAGCAATGCCCAAATCTTACTCTTTTTGCGCCTGAGGTATGTATACAGTGGTTTCTCAGATTGAGGTATGCAGCTCCCCATCCACCTCCTCTACACCTCTTCCCTTCCACTCTCTGCATTTTGGAAATAACCTGGAAGAGACTCTGGCTCTTCATGAGAAAATTTTAATTAATTTTTTTTTACAATATTTCCTTTAAAACATGTAAGTACATTCAGAATTATCTGAATGATTATGTTCTAACTAAGTACAGTTAGGCCTTCTGGAGCCCATTTCTGTTTTATTGTTATTATTTTTTTCATTTTGGACAATGACTCTTAACATAAATTTTTAAGGATACATATACAGTTTAATTATATGCATTTTGTTGTGCAACAGATCTCTCGGACTCCCCTGTGATGGTTTTTAGGCATCAGTTCTGCTGGATTAAGGGATACCGAGATAGTTGGTAACACATTAATTGTTCTCAGTGCTTCGGTAGACACTAAGCCCATCTCTTTTCTGCTGAAAGGCAGGCCCAGGTGATTTGGCTTTTGGTGAGTGTGATGGGCTGCCCCAGGTGTGTCCATGAGGGTGTTTCTGGAGTAAATTGGCAATCAGGAAAACCTGACCTCAATGCAGGCAGGCACGGGTCTGGGGGCCAGGATGGAACAAAAACGTGGCGACAGAGCAAACGCTCGCCTTCTTTTCCAGAGGCAGAATGCCCTCTCCTCCTCTTGGGTTTCAGAACTCTTAACTCTCTGTTCTTTAGACTCTGGGACTCACAGCGGTGGCCCACCCAGGCCCTTGGGCCTTTGGCCTCGGCCTAAGAGTTAAACCATTGGAATCCCTAGTTCTGAGGCCGCAGACGGAATGAGCCCTACTGCTGGCTTCCCTGTTGCTCCAGCTTGCAGACAGCTCATCGTGGGACTTGCAGTTTCCATAACTGGGTGAGCCAATTCCTCTAATAAATCCCTTTTCACATATATCTCTCTCTACATATATCCTATTCGTTCTTTCTGGAGAAGCCTGATTAAAACATCCCCCTTACCAGCTTCCTGCCAGCACCTTCCTGGTAAACACTGTTCTACCTTCTAAGAGTTTGACTGTTTCCGATACCTCATATAAGTAGAATCATACAGTACCGTCATATGCCACATAACGAGGTTTTAAGCAGTGCCACACTGCTTATGCTTAAGATTATAACGGAGCTAAAAATGAATGCCTGGTCATGTCATAGCCTTCATAATTTTGCAGTACAATGCATTGCTTGTATGTTTGCAGTGATGCTGGTGTAAACGAACCTGCTGCATTGCTAGTCATAAAAGTATAGCACATACCATTATGTACTAGATAATGTTAATAAATGATGTTACTGGCATGTATTTACTACAATATATATTTAATGTTATTTTAGAGTGTACTCCTTCTACAGATATAAACAAAGTTAACTGTAAAACAGCTGCAGACAGGTCCTGAAGGAGGTATTCTAGGAGAAGGTATTGTTATTATGGGGAGAGCCGCTCCATGCGTGTTATTGCCCCAGAAGACCTTTCAGTAGGACAAGATGTGGAGGTGGAAGACAAGGATATTGATTATCTTGACCCTTATAGGCCTCGGTTAAAGTATGTGTTTGTGTCTTAGTTTTTTAAAAAAAGTTTAAATAAGTTCAAAAATAAATAATGCTTATAGAATAAAGATACATAGAAAGGCAATGTTTTTGTACAGTTGGGCAATGTATTTGTGTTTTATTCTAAGTGTTATTACAAAGGCATCAAAAAGATTTTTAAAAAAGTTTATAAAGTCAAAAAGCTACAGTAATGTGTTACTGAAGGAAGAAGAAATTTTAAATTTTGTGTAACCTAAGTATACAGTGCTTGTAAAGTCTACAGAGCATACAATAATATCCTAGGCCTTCACATTCACTCACCACTCACTCACTGACTCAGACAGAGAAGCTTCCTGTCCTGCAAGCTTCTTTCGTGGTAAGTGCTCTACACAGGTGTGCCATTTAAAATCTTTCATATTGCATTTTTACTGTACTTTTCTGTGTTTAGACACACAAATACTTACCACTGCTTTACATTTGCCCGCAGTATTCAGCACAGTAACGTTTTGTACAGGTTTGTAGCCTGGGAGCAATATGCTATGTCATTTTGCATACTTGTGCACTAGGCTGTACCACTGTATCAGTGTGTTTTCACACTGCTCATAAACACATACCTGAGACTGGGCAATTTTTAAATGAAAGAGGTTTAATCAACTTACAGTTCCATGTGGCCTGGGAGGCTTCACAATCATGATGGAAGGTGAAAGGTACATCACACATAGCAGAAGAAAGAGGAGAATTTGTGAAAGGAAATCTTTTCTTTAAAAACCCATCATATCTTGCGAGACGTGTTCACTATCATGAGAACAGCATGGGAAAGACCCACCCCCAAGATTCAGTCACCTCCCACCAGGTACCTCTCACAACATATTCAAGATGAAATTTGGGTGGGGACACAGCCAAACCGTATCAACCATCTATAATAAGTGTGTGTAAGTCGTTCATATTGTTTGCACAAAGATTAAATTATCTAATGACACATTTATCAGAAGGTATTTCCACTGGTGCATAATGCATGACTGTATTTATGTGACTGGTACTGGCTACCTCACTTCCTATCAGGATTTCTTCTTTTTAAAGCCTGAATAACATTCCATTTTATATGTATCCCACATTTTCTTTATTCCTTTGTTGACGGGGATTTAGGTTACTTTTATGTCTGGGATTTTATAAATATTGCTGCTATAATGCAATGAACATGAGGAACATGTAAATACCTGTTATAGATTCCTTTTTTCAGTTGTTTTAAATGTATGCCTAAGAGTGAATTTCCTGGATCATATGGTAATGTTATTTTTACGTTTTTGAGAAATTTTCATACTATTTTTCATAGAGACTACACCATTTTATATTCCCAGCAAAAGTACACAGAGTTTTCAATTTCTCCTTGTCCTCAACAGCATTTATTATTTTATGTTTCATTTTGATTTGTTTGACAGTGACGATCCTAACGATTGTGAGGTGGTATCTCATTTTGTTTTGACTTGCACTTCTTTAATGTAAGGGAGGTTGAGCAGCTTTTCATTTGCTTGTTTGCCATTTGTATTTTTATTTTTGGAGAAATGTTTTTTTTTTTGTTCTCTGTCCATTTTTAGATTAGATTTTTTTTGGTTGCTGTTGAGTCGTAGGAATTCTTTGTATATTCTAGATATTAACTCCTTATTAGATATATGGTGTACACATATTTTATTCCATTTTTAAAGTTGCCTTTTCACTTGGCTGTTTCTCTTTGCTGAGCAGATTTATTGATATAGTCCTTGTTTATTTTTGCTTTTTTCCCCTCCATATCCAAGAAATAATTGCCAAATACAAAGTCATGAAGTTTTTCTCTATTATGTGTTCTTTTTGGAGTTTTATAATTTCAGGTTTATGTTTAGGTCTTTAATCTATTTTGAGTTCATTTTTGCATATGGTGTAAAGTTAGGGTTCAACTTCATTCTTTTGCATGTGCATATCCGGTTTTCTCTACATGATTTGTTGAAGAGGATTTTTCCCCTCCCATCATAGCTTTTGTGTAGCCTTTTTATCTTGTTTGAAGATCATTCCACCATCTGCATCAGGGTTTATTTCTGGGATCTTTATTTGGTTTCATTGGTCTATATACCTGTCTTTATACCAGTAGCATATTGTTTTGATTACTATAGTTTTATAAAATGTTTTAAAATCAAGAAGTGTGAGGCTTCAAGCTTTTCTTTTGTTTCTCAAGATCGTTGTGGTTATTCAGGTCCTTTGGGATTCCATATGGATTTAATGATTTGTTTTTTATTTCTGCAAAATAATGCCTTTGGGATTTGGTTAGAGATTTCATTGAACCTATAGACTGTTTTGGGTGGTATAAAATTTTTAAAAAATATTAAGTCTTCTAATCCATGTACAGAAATTACTTTCCATATATTTGTATCTTTAATTTTCTATGAGTGTTTTTTAGTTTACTATGTGCAAGTCTTTTACTTCCTTGGTTAAGCTTACTACTAAGTATTTTATTATTTTTGATGTTATAAATTGAATTATTTCTTATTTTCATTTTGGATTGTTTATTGTCAGTGCATAAAACACAATAATTTTTGTGTATTGATTTTATGTCTGGCAACTTTATTGAATTCTTTAACAATTTTTTGTTTGGAGGTAGAATTTTTTAAAAAAATATATGTATTATGTCATCTGCAAACAGATAATTTTGCTTCCGTTTTTCTAATTTAGATGACTTTGGCTTCCCTAATTTTTCTGATTAGGACTTCTAACACTTGAAGAGTAGAAGCGATGAAAGTAGGCATCCTTGCCTTGTTGCTGATCTTAGAGGAAAAGCTTTCGGTTTTCACCATGAGCGTGATGTTAGACTGTTGGCTTTCGATATGCAGCCTTTACTATGTTGAGGTGGTTTCCTTCTGTTTATTGTTTCATTCGTTTTCTTTTTCTTTTAATTATAAAAGAGTGTTGCTTTTGTCAAATGCTTTTTCTTCATCAATTGAGATGACAAGTACTTTTTACATTCATTCTGTTAAAGTGTTGTATTACATTGATGGAGTTTTATATATTGAATCATCCTTGCATTCCAGGAATAATATCCATTTGGTTATGACATATAATTCTGCTAATGTACTGTTACATTTGGTTTATTAGTATTTTACAGAGGATTTTTTGTGTGAATATTCATCAGGGATTTTGGTGTCTAATTTTCTTGTAACATCTTTTTCTGGTTTTGGTACTAGGGTATTGCTGACCTCATAAAATGAGTTCAGAAGTGTCTAATTATCTTCACATTTTTGGAAGAGATTGAAAAGAATTGGTGTTAATTTGCCTTGAAAAGTTTGGAGGAATTCTTCAGTGAAGCCCTTAATCTTGGGATTTTCTTCTTTGAGAGGTTTTTGATTACCGACTCAATCTCATTATTAATTATAGGCCTTGCCAGACTTTTTATTTTTTCATGATTCACTCTTGGCAGTTTGTACATTTCTAGAAATTTCCTCATTTCTTTTAAGTTATCCAATTTGTGAGCATAAAATTGTTATTAGTATAATCATAGTAGTCTCTTACGGACCTCTCTATTTCTGTGACACCAGTTCTAATGTCTCCTCTTTCTGTTTTTGTTTGAGATTTTATCTTTTTTTCTTAGGCTGGATAAGGGTTTTCTGATTTTATTAATCTTTTCAAAAAAGAATGGGTTTTCCTCATTCATGAGTATTTCCAGTCAAGTGAGACAGGAAAGAGTGCTTTGGGAAGACCCGTGAAGAGCCAGAATATTGGACACATATTGCACTTTTCTCCATCCCTCCTAAGAAGCAAACCATGAGCTGGGCACTTTCTCCCAATCACAGTGGACTCTGTTGGCTTCTCTTCACAGAATTGCAAGTTCTAGAGTACAGCCATGAGTATGTAGTATACTCATGGTATAGCATACTATATCATCACTATACTATAGTGATGAGTAGCCATGAGCCTCTAGGCTTCCTTTTGTTATCAGTGGTCCGTGGGCTTCCAAAGTATGTGAGTTTCCCATTGAGTTAGGCAAGACAGAATCCAATCTCTTGGGCGGCTTTCTGAAAAGCAAGGATGTTGGATATACTTTCCATCTTCTCTTTCTCTCCACAGAGCGAAGGTGAAAGCTGGGATTCCTCTCAATCAAAAACTGTGCTGGCTTGGGGGACAGGCTGATGCAGTTAAAATTAGTGCCTTTTCTTACCTACTTCAATGGGATTAGCTTTGGGTTTGACCTTGCCTTGGATATTACAACTTCCTAACGGGTTTCTGAAGTTTTTAGAAAGGCTTTTCAGACTGTATATTGTTGTTAAGTCTTGTTTCTATGGGGTAAGAAGGCCTAGAGTTTCCTATTTGCCATCTTGCTGATTTCACCTTCCCATATATGGTTTTGTACTTAAAGTAGTTCCAAGTACAAGGTCTGTAATTCCTTGTCTGGAAACCCTTGAGGCCGGATATTTTCCATAACTTTAGATTTGAGAAAGATAACACTGTATATATGCTGAGAAGTACATAATTTCCCCAAGGAGGGTGGGGTAGACCACTGAAATCAATAAAAATAAACTTGAATCAAATCAAATTTCTACAATAATATATGTGGTTATTCAAGTAAATGGGAAATAATGATTAAAAATATGTTCTTGTTAGACTGTATAGGATATTGTTCTTTAATGAAAATCATTTGGATTTCAAATCATTTTGAGGCGGAGAATGAAGATCAGTAATTGTGAACCAGTAGTACTTTATTTTCTTTGTTAAATCAGGCAACAATAGGGTGATATATATATATATATATATATATATATATATATATATATATGATACACACATGCAGTGGTGGTGGTAATGATTCAGTGGGTGTGTTTATTGATTTATTGCCTCTAAGCTCAAAATTCACCCTTTTTATCTTATTTGTGAAAATGCATCTGAGCCCTTCGTTTTTTCCTTTGGTCTCTGGCTCTAAAGCTTTGCAAATAAAGGGTGTACGTCCACTTCAGTGCCTGGATCATTTAGTACATGGCAGCTGGTAGCATTGCCTTGGTACTAATTTAGGCAGTCCTGCAGCAGAGTGTCTCTGGTCAAACATCTCTCCATGAGTAGGTCTACCTGGCATTACAAAGAACTTGTTTCTGGCAAGTTCAGTATGTACAGTGCTACAGTGATTTCTTTGTGATAAAATGAGCCACAGTTTATGGTTCTAAATTTCATTCCTGTGGAAACTCTTTCTTAAGTGCTCTGTCTCAACTCTAGAGGTAATGGTTGCACCTTATATTTGTTAATTTTGATTTTTTTTTTGGTTCTCTTTACATCTAACTAGCAAATATGTTGCTACGCCAATCCAATACTGGAGTTAGTAATTCTTTATATTAAATGTTGTCTACCCAATATTCAGTTTCTCTCTTCTGATTAGACTCAGATTGATATAGTAGTCTCTTCATAAACATTCAGCCATAGTTCAAATAGAGAAAGCTAGTGGAAAAATAGTAATCATCTATGGGACATACTAAAATCAAAAGAAATAATACTTTAGCTACCAAAAGCACATTCACATTCTGAATCGTAATTTGAAAACAGCAAACTAAGTTTTTTTAAAGTCATGATGTTAGCAATGTTAATTTCATTTACCTAATTTTAATATAGTTAAAATTTGGAAGGAGTTTCTTTAGTATTATGGGAATTATAAAAGCTAGGAATTTATTCAGGTAACATTCAAATGAAAATAATTTATTAATATTGTTTATGCATTCACATATTTTTCCTGTTAAAATAGTTTTTACTCATTTTATGAGTTGAATTCTGTACCCTTCCAAATTAGTAAGTTGAAGTCCTCACCTTCAGTACTTCAGGATGTGAAGTCATTTAGAAATAACATTGTTGCAGATGTAATTAGTTAAGATAAAGTCATAAAAGTGGGAGGCCCCTAATGCAATATGACTTATGTTTTTATGAAGGAGGGAGTTTGGACATAGGTATGCATACAGGGAGAACATCGTGTAGAGGTGAAGACAGCCATTTTTTACCGGCCAGGGAGAGTAGCCTGGAACAGAGTCTTTTCTTCAGAGCACTCAGAGCCAGCACTGTCAATCTCTTGAGTTCAGACTTCTGGTCTCTAGAACTCTGAGACAAAAAATTTCTGTTGTTTAAGTCACCCAGTTTGTGATACTTTGTTTCAGCAGCCCTAGCAAACTAATAGAATATCTGATGAAGTTATAAAAATATATAGTTTTGTTCTCTTCTGCAAATTTGCTCAATATTCTTGAAGCTTTTATACACGATTAATTGCTTAGCTGAAAAAAATTTAACGTATATATCTTTATAGACTTTATTTTCGTCTCTAACTGTTCCAATAATTTCCTTGCAATATTATTATTTATTGACCTAACTAGAGCTTGAAAATATCTATTTTAAAATAATCTTTATGATGTCACTTTTTTTCTGCCCCCTTTCCCCTTTTTTCATGTTCATGTAATTTTAGAGAATAAAAACCCTGAGGACCGAATTGACCATCGTATAGAAACTATCAAGGTATATATGATACATATGGATGTGATATGTAACTAGACTGTAATGACACTTGAATCAAAAGAATGTGAGATCAAATGCGTTGCCATCTTTATAATCCCGGTTAGCATAGCACTCACGTAATGTGCCTTTCTCTTTTTTGCTCTTTTCCCTTTTTCGTCCTTCCTACCTGTCAAGGCAGTGATGCTTCTCTTTCTCTCTCTATCACATTTTTTTTGGTATGACTCTGATCTAAATCTATTTTTCCTGTCCCAATTCACATGAAATTTTTTCTTGAAAGATGGTAATTATTTAATTCCATTTTAGTAAATTTCTTGCCCATCATTTGTGTTCTTAGAACTAAGGAAAATGGATGTAAGTCAAGAAAGCAGTAATACCACCGGAAAGAAGAAAATTAGCCTCCGGATTCAATCTTTTCCTATAAATCATATTTGTTTGTTTCTGTGACTAATGAATGCAGTATGGAAATTATTCACACTTCGGCAGCAACCTGTATAAAAACTCATTTTCAGAAGGCTTTGAATAAGAATAAAATTCAGCATTCATTTATTTTAAATGCAAATGGTGGAATCTGAGTAGGATAAGAGTGTCAGAGTGGAAGGGCGTGTTTTCAGGCATTGCAGAAAGCTGTCATGGTGACTAGGAGGCATAGCAACTTAATTATAAAAATAAATCTAAAAGAGTGAGTCAGGCACAGGTTGTGATTTTACTCCTGTCAATGTTAGATGGAGAATATATCCTGAAAAATATCAGTTATCAGGATCCTGAGAAAAGCATTAGAGGAAGAACAGGATAACAGAAAACCATACTTTTACAATGGTAGAGATATAAAGTATATTTATCTGCAGGGTATTTGAGAGTCCAGCAACTACTTCTAGAACATTTTCTAAATTACAGTCAAGGAGTAATGTTTTAAGTGGGAAACAATGACAGCAAGAAAATAGATAATATGTACTGATTTGTGTTATATCACTGATCTTGGGTTTTATAATGATAATTTTGCACTCATCTTTCCCCACTAGTGTATTTTTCTCTGGCATTTCTTTTGACTATCATAAACTTAAATAAATGGCAAAGACTGGGGCATATATTGAAACTCAGAGAAGAACATTAATTGGAAACCAGTCGTAAATAATATGGCATAATTCTGAAGGTAGAATACGTCCTCTCTCATCTTGAGCGTATTAGGGTAAAGTATCACTGAGATTAGAGAAGTGTGAGGTTGAAACCCTGCTCTGGGCAAAGAAGTCCCTGTAGCTACTGCTGTGAGTTCTATAGGGGCCAGACCCCAAGGCCCTGGTGTGCAGCAATTAAGCTTAATTGGCTAGCGGGTCTTCTTTGAGGGATTGTGGATGAACCCAATTAGCAGCAAGCAGTTGATTTTCCACCAGGGTGTTCCTTCACTTTCTCCCACATTTCGACTTTGAGCTGGATGAAAGTTTAGGGGTGAATTTTCCCCCTAATGGTATGAATTTTGATGTGGAATGATCAGGTAGGAGGTTACTCTCTCTGTCATGGAAGCTTTCATTCTAGTTCGATTACACATATGCAGTTCCCACTGGGAATCTCATCTGGAGCCTAGCTGGAGAGTTTCCTGTGTTTAGTTTGTGAAAAGGAAAAGTGGTTTTGTTAGTTGTTTCCCATTTCATGACCCCACCCTTCTACAGAACAGGACCAAGAAAATAGGCAAGAGAGAGGCTACTTGACATATTTAAGGAACTGGTTGCAGACATTTAGTCAAATTTTGATTTTTCAAAAATTTAATGGCACATGGAACATGAAAGGATAACAAAATCAAGGTGTTCTTAAACATGTCAACCATATTTGTAAGCACTTTTAGAGTTTGTGATCAGCTTACCTGTTGTTTACGGAAAGCAAACAGACACTTTCAGCTTCAGTGTGTTGTGTTCTCTGGTTCCAGATTAGACATTACAGAAGTATTTAAAATGTTTACTGCATATGAGGGGCTGTCAGACTGCTTTGTGAAAGGAACATTTCTTGCCCCAAAGGAGGTTATCACTTATATGTAGAAAGAAGGTCAAAGAAATAGAATATTTTGGTAAACATTCCTATATTTATAAGATTTTTACATGAACATTTTATTTAACATCTGGAAGCAGAAGTTGTCTTCATTTCCAAGGCATTTCAACACTACATACATTTTCTTTCTAACAGAAATATTGATTTTGTTACTCTGTTGCTCGGACTCCTTCAAAGCTTGCTCCTTACCCTAGCCCAGGGAATGTTAGATATTTTTTGGAAAGCTTTGTCTGAGCCTTGCATCTCTGCCCAAGAACTTGGTGTATTCTTCCTTAAACCTTGCCCTTTTCTTTTCATAGAAAATGTGTCCTGGGCTTGTTTAATTTTCTCTCTGTTACACAGCTGTACTTTCCAAAAAGCAGATACCCTACCTACTGTATGCATTTTTCTATTCCTAGAAACTGTGTGCTTTGTATTGAGTATTCAAAAAAGATTTCTGGAGTATATGAATATTAATACCTCTAACTGGTGGCACATCAGGAGGCCACAAAGCAAAACCAGAAAGCGAAGTTCTCTTTCTCTACAATCTTGATTTGTTATGTGTAGCTCGTAGAGAGAACTGGTCGAATATCTAAGGATACCATATCTGCACATTCAGGTTCAGCCGTAGTCCTAAGGAGAGCAATGAATGCCAACAGATAAGCCTAAATCATGTATTTAAATGTGGAGCTGCTGGGTATCTCTCCTTTCCTTTCCCCATGCCTTTGCTTCCAAAGGTATGGAGGAAAGAAAGTAGAGGTCGTTATGAGTTTCCCCCATGTCTTTTCATACCCCATCCCTCTGTCTGGTAGGTTTTTAGGATCAGTTAATGCCTAACTTTTTTTCGTATTTCATTTGAGGCTCTTCCTGTTCCAAACAAACACACTGGCACGCACACCCAATCTTTTTTTCTCTCTTCAACTTCCCACTGCCTGACTTCATCTGATACACATCCTGCCAGGGCCATCTGTCAGTGAATTCCTGTAATAATTTCCCTATAATGTGATCAGTGAAAGTAATACATTATTTAACCCACTGAAATAAGTCTCTACCTCTTACTCACTTTTCTGTCCATCACCGTTAGAAAACAACCTAACAGTTATTTCCTAGATTGCTTAATACTTGAAAGGACCGTTTAGATGGTTGAGCAAAGGGATGAGTGGATGGATGAATACATGTGGAGACTGGAGTAGTAACTGTCTTTTTCCATTCATTATCTGTCAATTTGGATTATTCTTATGTTCCAACAATAGATTAGGTAGGCGAGAGTAAAAATTCTGCAGGAAGAAAATAATAGCAAAATAAGCAGCAAAATCAAATATATAAAAACATACTGCAAGTACTCGTTCTCGTTCTTAGATATTACGCATCAATGTATCAGTTTACTTAAGACATCTTTGTACTTTGTGGAGATTTTTGTTAGTGTTGGATCATAGATAGTATAAATTCTAAAAATGTGAACTACGAAAAAGAAAACTAATTTAATGCCTTGTTTTGATTATAGTTTTTCTTACAACTTCTTACTGTAGTATATTTAGTACATGCATAAATTATATCTGTGTCCTTGATAGATTAGCAAATTGATAGGCAGCTGTCTTGTGCCCTTTGTAGAGGAAAATGTGTTTAATTATTTTCAAAATTTGCATAATACTAGAATTTCGCATTAACCCCACTATACACAAACTGATTTAAACAAAGAGGATTATGGCTTTGTTATGCTACTGCAAAGGGCTCTCAGGAATACAGCAACACATTAAATGAAGCTGACTTCCAAGTGGGCAGCCTCACTCATCTGCAATGTTGCGTAACTATGATATGGAACCACACGTAGTGTGATACAGCTAGAACTACGTGTAGTAAATTTAGGATTTACACTGAGGACTTCTTGTTAGAAGACAGCAAACAGTAGATCTGGGAGTGGTAAAGTTTCAGTTGAGTCATCTCACTTGTGACACTTATTTCAAATGCAATCTGTTTAGCCCAAAGTATTACCAACTTTAGAAAATAAACGCCTCTTTCCCAGGGCATTTCTCTTAACCATTTGCAGGCAGCTGGTTGAAGAGCTCCCAAAGAGAAAAATCCCCTCTCATACAAAATAATGTTCTTCAATGTCTTTTTATTGAGACGATCTTCTCTGTCAAAAGATGACTATTATCTTTTCTCTATGGATTATTACCTCCTGCACTCAAGGAATGTCTTTCTGCAAGGTCAAATGCACCTCTGCGGTTACAATTCACTCAGCAAAAAGAGCATTCTTTCCATATTTCTTGAAATAAGACTAGTTGTTTTCCACGTTTTCGGTGGTTGTTAGGACATAGATAGACGTCTCACATCCTTGCATATTTTGCTAGCAGAGGCGCTGACCGCTTGGGTTTTGGTGCAATTTTTCTAGAATGTTTGTATAGCAAACAGCCTTGGAAGGCATAGTATCTCTCTCCAGAGCAGAAGACAGGCATGTTTACTGCCCACTATAAAATATTCAGATTCTCTAAGCTTAGCTTTTCTCTTTTGAAACTCAAGCTGCTGACTTGCAAAGTCAGCAGCTTATCACCTGGCCATCTGAGCATCATCCTGTGGAAACTGGGGCTGAAGTTGCTGATGCTGTGGCTACTCTTACTAGTAATTCATATTACTAATTGCAGTGTATATTACTATTGCTGTGAGCTATAACATCTTTTTTCCAGTTCTAGTAGTCTGTGTCTTCTGTCAGTATTCATGAAATGGTAGAAGGCTAACTTGCTAGCTTGAAAATAGGGTAATATATCATTCAAAGTAAGAATGATAAGGTAAGATATATTAAGCACTGAGATGTAGAATTAATTATGCTTTGGTTTTAACACGTAATTGTAACATATGTTCACTAACTCTTTACTGATGTCTGAGTTGTTATATGGAAGTTCAGAATACTACTAGGAAGAAATGCTTCATTATAATATAGTATGTACATTTATTCAGTGTTAAAGCAAGGGTAAAATTATATTTACATAATGTATTGCATAGCTCTTGAAAGCCAGTACACTGCATCTTTTTTGTCAAAAAGTTGGTACTTAGAATTCTAAATTTAGCATTTTAGTCTTGAGAGGAAAGTCATCTTAAATTAAAAGTTTTGCATTAAAAAATTTTCAGATACTTTCTACATAAAGTTCCTCAGTTAATTTCTTATATTGCATGTCCCTAAGAAATTATATTTTTTCTAAGCAGATATATGAAACACTCTTACTTAATAAAATCTTTTTCAACTATGATTATATATTAAAAGTTATGTTTAATTCATGCTATATTATTTTAAATTTATGAAATGTTAATTATTTCTAGGTTTGAGATTATTTTGATAAAACTATTGTGAAGCCTAATTTGAACAATTTTAGATAACTGAAATACAATTGTATAATGTATACATTTAATAAAATAAAAAATTAAATACCTAAATAAAGATTTAAATATCTTTTATTTCATGCTATAGATTTAATAAAGTAATTCAGCATAATCATATTGTTATCGTATATTCAGAAGTTTGAATTACCCAAGAAATGGAAATGCAGTGTGATATAATAGTATTCTTCTTATGCAAATGTAATATATTTTAATGTTAATTTATAGTAGTATCTGCTAATTATAATGTTAATAGTGAGAAATGTGTTTGAGATTAATGAGTTATATGTATTTCATAGCTTTTCTTTTTTCAGCGCCCTACATTTCTTAGATTTACCTGGATGGTTTATCAGGGACTGGCTATTTGTCTTGTGTGGAAATGAAATTTTACTCTCAAGAATCAATAGTTTAGTAGATTTTACTCTCAAGGATATGCTTTACTGTGTATTGTGCTTTTTTCTCTCTTGATTCCTCTCTGGTTTTTGTTTCCAGTACTCTTTTCATACATATTTTCTTTAGTTTCTTTTATTCTTCCTTCCAGGTTTCTTTGCTTTTTCCTTTTAGCTTTTTGCTCTTGCACCTTGACTTCTTCAGAACAGCTTCTGATTGCGACTACCCAACATGACAGTGAGAAACGACCGCAACTGGATTCCTTACTAAGTATCTTTTTTTGATCATAATGTAAACGGAATAAGAAAGTGAAGTAAATTCTTTTAAAAATAGTTTATCAAAACCGTATGTTTGTGAATGTGCTTGTGTGTGCATCTATGTGATTAAGAGAAATGAAAGAGTAAGCCGTGTAATGCCAGACTCACGTCCCAGCTATGCAGCTTGCTTTGGGGCATTTAGCTGCTCAACTCTTTTCCCCTCTGCTTTCTCATTTGTATAGCTAACAAATTATCCACAATTTGGAAATAAGACAAGGGAAGACTGCAAATTTTTCCAATATCACAATAGACGATTGTGCCACAGACTCACTCAGAGACTATTTTATTGCCTTGGGCAGCGGGTTGGTAAATTTTAACCCACAGGTGAAATCCAACCCAAAGCCCATGTTTGTTCATTCTTTGAGCCAAGAATAGATTTTGCAATTTGAAAAAGTTGTAAAAAAAAAAAAATTAAGATAAAGAAACAAAGACAAATATGTGGCAGAGACTTGAGGTAATTCACAAATATTAAAATATTTACCATTTGAGCCTTTACAGAAAACGTTTGTCAACCCGTGCTCTAAAGGAATTAAGCATTGTTTGATTTAGCTATGTACTATTGATCAGGATTCAGAGGCAGTGAAGGTAGATGATAACTAGTAGATTAATAAATTACAAATGATTTTTGTCTGCTAGTGAGGCAATGATTTCTGTCTGCTTAAAAAAAACATCCTGGCCAGGCACCATGGGCCACACCTGTAATCCCAGCACTTTGGGAAGCCAAGGCAGGTGAAACACCTGAGGTCAGGAGTTTGAGACCAACCTGGCCAACATGGTGAAACCCTGTATCTACTAAAAATACAAAAATTAGCTAGGTGTAGTGGCAGGTGCCTGTAGTCCCAACTACTTGGTAGGTTAAGGTAGGATAATGGCTTGTCCCCAAGAGACGGAGGTTGCAGTGAGCCGAGATCTTGCCATTGTATTCCTGCCAGGGAGACAGAGAGACTCCATCAAAAAAAAACAAAAACAAAAACAAAAAACCCAAACCCTAAAGGATAGAGTGATATTACTCTTTAAGACATTTACCATTTTCATATATCACTTTGTAATAATATTTCAGCATCCTTTTAATTGGCTGTAAGTTCTTGAGTCTCTCTCATTCTCTTTTGAAAAAGCTTTACATCTTGCTGGTTCCCTCGTTAAGAAAATAATCTTAATGACATGTATTTATTTTCTATTTGTATCTGAGTCACCTTTTCACCTTTTAGATATTTAAGCTTCAACAATAAATGGGCAATTTGCCTGTCTCCTATTTAACTATCAGCTCTTCAGAGTTTTAATACAACATGGTCTTAGTAAGTGGACTTTATTTGCTCATCTTAAAAGTCAGTCTAGATGTTCTTTTAAAAGAACTCCAATTAAGAACCTCTTTGGGTTGTTCCATTCCCTCCATGTTGTTTGAAGACTATTTTTTAAAACTAATTTTCGGTTCACAAAATTCACAAGACGATACAGAGATCTCCTGCACCTGCCCCCACACATGCATAGCTTCCCCGTTATCGATGTCCCCAACAGAGAAGTATGTTTGTTACAGTCGACGAACCTATATCGAGACATTATTATCATCTAAGTCTAGAGTTCACTTTATGATTCTCCATTTTTTAAATGATCTTATTTGTGGAATGGTGAATTCTGATTGTTAGTGCTCATCTGCTCATACAGGTGGAGTTGCAGGTTTATCAACTGACAGTCATGTTTCTCTTTTTCCTCAAGCTTCTTTATGCAAATTTTAATTATTGTATTGCATGATTTAATTAAATACTATATGAGATGAAATCCATGCAGGGGGGTAGTTAATTCAATGAAGTTGAAATTGAATGCTTTGCTACGTCTTTGTTAAAGATATAACAAAGGTAGATTGTTGAATAATTGCCGTGCAATTAAGTGTGGGTGAAGCAACAGCAGAAGATTGGCGTGTTTGGCTGTGACCAGGCCTCTGCTTGGAAGCACCTAGTTTAGAAAACACGTGTGCTGCCTATTAAGCAAAGGTTTCCCTATCAAATGAATTGTTTTTGGAAACAAAATAAGTCATGCTATTTTGCCTCTATTTTAATTGTTCAAATAATATCAAAATAGAAGTATCAGTACAGATAAGTAAATCTGTACAAATACAATGGAAACATGGAAGATCTGCTGAATCTTCACAGCTTCTACTGACATAAAATTCTTCGTATTTATCAAAGGATATTTATTTATAGAAAGAAACAATTTTAGGAACATCTCAAAATAAATGCTTTTTAAATAAAATTTGTTAGAGTTTTATAAATAGGTTCCAGTGATGAGTGAGTACATAAATAATTGAGTAGATAATGTTGCTGATTGGGGTTAATTAGTTTAAAAGCCCATTCCCAGGGAGAGTCTTCTCTCCTTAATCAACCCAAAGATCCAGGGTGCACTTTGTGAAGCATTCGGAAGGCATGGGGGCGCAAGGGTACTTTTTGCTCTAAATAGCTGAACTCTTCTTTCCCGAGTAACGAATGCAGGCACCTGCCGGAAGATTCTGAGTGCTGGCTCCCGATTGGCTGCGCTTTCGTGTGCTTTTTGCATGCTTTGCCCATGCTTTCTCCTTCTCTTCTTTGGATTTTTTCACACATCAATTTATAGTTTCTCCTTGTGAAATCTCTATGGACTCTGGTTTAACTAGTCCATGACTTTACAATTATACATTGATATATAGTGATATGAATACCAGTATTTACATCCATGTACATTATCCTGCAATTACCATTTGAGCTGTAGCTTAGTTGTCTATTTTATGTGAAAATAGAATGACTTTTCTCCTGTGAAAATACTTTGAACTATGAGCTGCTGGGCAAATGCTATCTTTTCAATTCACTGTACATTTTTGAAAGACTTCTGAAAATCTTTTTTGCCTTTCCACATTGCTTACCTAACAAGTGCTAATTCAGTGAGAAATTCTTACACCTCAGCTAGGCAGACAGTATTAAACTCTTGCGCATGTATAGTCATAGCCTTTCACCCTTTACTTAAGAAGGGTCCATTCACTTGTGAGGGCTAATGATTGCATTTTAATTAATTGTGGAATAAAGCATATACTTAGCCTCTTTTTTCAAAGTTATTCATTTAGAAAATAAATCTTCTGATTTGTTTAATGCTGCTTTCATTTTATTATTTTTTTCCTGAGGCTTTAATTCTTTTTGAAATAGAGGTATTGTGAAACACAACTTACATAGACTTAAAAATAGTCAGTTGATATATGTCATTAACATTTTCAAAAAACAGAAATTTAAGCAGACACAGAGTTCCTTACGTAGATATATGTGTATATTCATATATATACGTAACCTTAGATTTTTCAACAAAGTTGTAAATTTACTTTAAGCTACTATATAATGATACTATTTAGTTTCCACTGGCTTCTACCACTTAATACAAAAACTACTTCTGGAAAAATGGCTTTCTTAAATTTATTTATTATACTTCAAGTTCTTGGGTACCTGTACCTGTTACATAGGTGGTTTGCTGAATCCATCACCCTGTCGTCTACATTAGGTATTTCTCCTAATGTTATCCCTCCCCAATCTCCCAACCCCCGCTATCCCTCCTCTAGCTCCCCACTCCCTAACAGACCCCAGTGTGTGATGTTCTCCTCCCTGTGTTTGTGTGTTCTCATTGTTCAGCACCCACTTATGAGTGAGAACATGCAGAGGTTTTTTTTTTTTTTTTGTATTCTTGAGTTGGTTTGCTGAGAATGGTGGTTTCCAGCTTCATCCATGTCACTGCAAAGGACATGGACTCATCCTTTTTTATGGCTGCATAGTATTCCATGGTGTATCTGTGCCACACCACTCTATCGTTGATGGGCATTTGGGTTAGTTCTGAGTTTCTGCTATTGTGAACGGTTCCGCAGTGAACATACATGTGCATGTGTCTTTATAATGGAATGATTTATAATCCTTTGGGTGTATACCTAGTAATAGGATTGCTGGGTCAAATGGTATTGCTATTTCTAGATCCTTGAGGAATCGACACAATGGTTGAACTAATTTACACTCCTGCCAATAGTATAAAAGCGTTCCTATTTCTCCACATTCTCTCCATCATGTGTTGTTTCCTGGTTTTTTAACGATCACCATCCTAACTGCTGCCCTTTCTGCTAAAGACTCTCAATAAAATAGGTATCATTGGAATTCATCTCAAAGTAAAAGAGCTATTTATGACAAGCCCACAGCCAATATCATACTGAATGGGCAAAAACTGGAAGCATTTGCTTGTCTATAAAGGATTTTATTTCTCCTTCACTTCTGAAGCTTCGTTTGGCTGGATATGAAACCCCAATGTCAAAATTAGACAGATCAATGAGACAGAAAATAAGCAAGGATATTCAGGACTTGAACTCAGCTCTGGACCAAATGGAATTAATAGCCCTCTACAGAACTCTCCACCCCAAAGCCACAGAATATTCATTCTTCTCAACATCACATGGCACTTATTCTAAAATTGAGCATGTAACTGGAAGTAAAACACTCCTCAGCAAATGCGAAAGAACGGAGATTGTAACAACTGTCTCTCAGACCACGGTGCAATCAAATTAGAACTCAGGAGTAAGGAAAATGGCTTTATCTAGTTTAAAATACAGTTCCAACTCATGATTTGAAATTTTCAATAAATCTTTAATCTTCTAGTGTTAGGTATTATTTACTCTTTTAAAAGATTGCTTCTAGGTTAAAAACAAACAAATCTGCAAAAGAATTGAGAATTGTTGGACAGCAAACAATACTTTAAAAGCAAATTTTTAGCAGGTCAGTCCTAACTCCAACAGTTTACATCGTCCTTACAGTGTTCTTGGTCACTTACGTTGGATTATGCTATGTTCTCATAAAAGATTCATATTCAGATATTAAACATTACTTTGAGGAATTAATACATTTATTTTTTTCTACCAAATAATAGGCATTTTCTTTATCTTTTCCTCATAATATGTAAGAAAAAACTGTTATAATTTTGAATTTATGATTATATCTTTGAAGTAAATGTGACATATTTGGAAAGTGCAATAAAACCAACAATTTTAAGGTAGCATGAACAAAATAGTTATTTACTTAAATCTAAAACTGACACTATAAATATATTTTAATTAGAATCTGTAAGAAGTAAATGCAAGTATATTTAATATATCCAAATTTTAAAAATTTAACTTTTCTGTTATTATTTTTTGTAAAGCCTGCTATTTATATTTTATCTCTAAGCCACCATCATTCACAACATTAATGATCTAAATATTGCAACTCATTTTCCTGAATGTGCAAAAGAAATAAAAGTATTAAAACAAAGAATTCAAACCATATTCATAAGGAATTAATTGCTTCAAAATTATTATTTGTGAAAACAGAAATAAATGAAATTTTTTTAATGTGAGACTTCCTGGGATAATTAAACAATCATCACCCAAGAAAACAACATACATTGACTAAAGCAATTTTTGTTTTGTAGAGATATTCATAGCTGATTTATTCTAGATATAACACAAATCATAAATACTCACTGACTACTCAATAACCTGATTAAACTTTCTTGGATACATATATATATATATATATAATTTTCCAGATCTCTATCCCTGTTTCTCTTCTTAAACAAAAGGAAAAGAAAGGCTGATGTCGTTTCTTTAAAAAAAAGCATTTTAAAGAAAATGTTATTTTTCCATCTTCTGTTATACTTGGAAACACACTACTATATGTTCATTTATTATTAGAATTAATTATGCATAGACATTATATGCTTAAACACACTCTATAAGTAGTATTTATACAGAACATATAAAAATTTCTCCAAAATGGCACAGGTGAAGTAAATAAGTTATCACTTAAAATTCATTCCTGATCGTTCCCCATTAAAATGCAATGCAAATCTGCCAAAACAATAAGAGGAAGCTAGCCTGTGTGACTCTTTATTCATGGAATAATTGATTACTGCTGTGACAACATCCCACCTTTTCACAGTTATGAAATGAGTTCACTTTAAATTAATTGGCATCACCATGAAATAAATTACCTGGCTGTGTGGTTGGGAAGCAAATCCAGCCCACATTTGATATAATTGGGGTGAAACTGTTAAATAGGGATTGTGTGAGTGAAAGCTAAAGATATAATTTTTACATAGAAAATAAATGTGTACAGACTAGTGATAATGACCAAATTGTCTATTTTTATTTTTAAGGAGAATTTTCTGTTTTTGGAATAAATCTCTTAAGTTTTCTGATAATTGTTATTATTTATTTATGTTAGGTGTAGCCTACATCATTGGGAATAATAACTAATTATCTTCCATATAGACAAAGAAAAGAAAATTCAATCTAAATTTCAAGTCCAGGATGGTGAACCTAAGCTTTCCTTGAAATTCCAGGACAGAAGTCTAGACCATTTTCCAAAGTTATGGCCCAGAATGCTATTATGGTATAAAAGTCCAGGTTGTTACCAAGCTTCATTAGAAAGGATATTGGAAAAGAAACTGAAAACACTTCTTTTCTCTGCTTTTATTATATCAATATATATTTTCATCAACAATATCCTGAGTACCCATAGTTGCTATACCACACAGAATTTTTAAAAATGTAAGAAAAGTAATTAAAGCAACGAAGGTTGGGTAGAATGAATTTTACATATAGACATATGAAAAAAAAATCCAAAAAACAAAAGCAAATTTGGGAAGGTAAAGTTGAAGACTAGATTGTGTTTGCAATGCCCTAAAGATTTTAGATTTTTACAATACAGTATTAGAAAAAAAAAATCTGTTGATTATATCTTGAGGCAGAAATAGATCCTTTTGTAGGCAAATATAAGAAACCATATATAAACTTAAAAGAATCACTATTGATGGAATTATTAATTCTTGAAATACAAATAAATTCAAAAGGATTTTAGATAAATTCATAGATTGTAGCTCCATAATTTATTGTTAAAAATGTAAGATTCTCTTAGAAATGCATCATTTTAGTTCTTTAGGTCTGACGAGTGGAGGGCAAGCAGAAATTGCATTAAAACACATTCTGTAGGAACTATCTGAAACTGGAAAACACTGTGCTTTGAAAACTTTTATAATTTGAAGTTCATTTCAATTTAAATATCTTGTAATTGTATTCATGTTTCACTGCTTAGGTTAGTTTTTAAATGTTATCACCTCGTTTCTTAAAGTTGATGGAAAAGTTTTTAGGAAATGACATTAAACAGTCATTGAATATTTAAATACATTTTCAGGAATGTTAATGTTGTTATTCATTTCTTTCAGATTAATCTTTTTTACTTAAAATTTTATCCATAAAATTACTCATCAGTGATAACTTGTGAAATAAAATAACATATGGTGTGAGAGAGACCACCTGTGTGAGATGTACACCTGGTATTTTATTTAAAATCCTCACTTCTAAGTATTCAAAAACCTGCAATTGTTTTCTTTTCTTTTATTAAATCAGAATACCTAGAATTGTCACTTAGGGTGGGAAGTGAGCTGAGGAGGTAGGTATTGTTATTAAAGGTCTTTGGTTGGGATTCTATTAGAGGTTATTTAACATCCAGTTTCAACAAACCGTTTGACTCCTGCTGTATATTTTTAGGTACTATCAAGCATCTACTGTTTCTAAGAGTGAAAATTTGATTTGTGGCTTCTTTCACATCATTAGAGAAAACTTGAGAGGCAACCATTAAATATAAAGTCTTGCTCTATGGGAACAAGAAAAGAGTTGTAAACTCTAAAGAGAAAATTCAAATACCTGATGAAAGGGATCATGTCTGGGTATCTGAGGATTAGTTGGAATTTAGATTTCAGACCTCAGCACAGTGGTAAATTGGAGAGGGGACCATGCTGTTCTATCAGAACAGGGAGCCCCTGTGGGAAAAGCACAGCTCTGACCAGCTTGGTCACTTACCAGCCTGGTAATCTTAGGAAATAACTGAAATTTTTTTCTTTTCACATCTAAAAGTGGGAATGTGATTTTGATTTCTAAGCTTCCTTTTATCTTCAGAAGTCTATTTCTTCTCCGAGAGTAATTTTAAAGTTTCCCATTTAAATAGAGAGTAAATAAGGTTGGAATCTCTAGAATAAATGTTAAAACGTATAGCTATTTTCCACTAAGTGCACCTTTAGGCACACTGAACACTTCACAACCAATTTCTGTTTATGCCTTCTTTTCAAGAATTTGCAAATGTACAGGGAATATTCCATTTGCATATGTTTAAATGTTTATTTTTCATGACGAAGGGGAGACAAAATTTTGTCTATCAAATGAGTAGTTTGCGAAAAGATAAAATAAGTCATGCTATTTTTCCTGTATTTTTTAATGTTCAAACAATCTAAAAATACAAATGTCAGTACAGATAAATAAATCTGTGCAAAGAAAATGGAAACAAGGGAGATGTGTGGAATCTTTACAGCTTCTCATATTGAAATGAAATTATTCCTATTTGTCACAGGATATTTACATATGGAATGAAACAACTTTAGAAACATCTAAAAATAGATGCATTTTTAAAACTGGGTTTTATAAACAAGTATCAGTGCTGAAGGAGTGAATAGGTACTTGCCCGCAATCGAGTAGATACGTTTGCAAATTTTTAAATTTTGTGACTTGCTATATACTTCATCATATAAGGATGTATCCATGCTTCTTAGGACCTCTTTCTTTAGTATTTCTATGAATATAAAAAAATCAGTGTTCTCCACCCCTGAGGCCCTTTTATTACATAACCCATCACATTTCCTATATGATGCCGTTGAGTTGAACCAAGTGATATATTTCAGAAAAGTTTGGTCCATGGTGCATTCAGTCATATACATTCCCATAATTAAAAAAAAATAATTTGAGAGATATAGCAGTTTCCATAGCCACCACATTATTAGAAATAGTTAGAAATAAATGGTTGAAAAACAAAACAGTTAAATATGTTAAATGAATGCTTGTATTTTGGTTCGGAATTTCTCTTTTTACAAAAGTGAGATTTTTGAATAAAGCAATGGTATTTAAAATTGCATATGTGATGCTCAGAAGTCTTCCATTCTGCCACGTGAAGATACCTATAATTTCTCACATTTATAATGTAAGAAGAATATTCAGTTTCAGATATCTCTATAAACTTTCTTTGCACTCCCCCATGAGGAAATTAAGTAGCTGGTAAAACCAATACATTCTAAACAAATGAGTTAGACATTTCAGGCTTGATGTATAAAACGTTATTTGTCTGTTTGGGTAAAAAAATGTTTTCTAAATCCTAAAAACAAAATAAAAGGCATGCATTGTGCTTGTATATTTAAAATATTGCAGCCTGGAATGAAGTACAGTGATTAATCACTTAACATTTACCTTCCTCACAAAAAAGGGAGCCATTTTTTGTGATTTGCAACCTGTTGACGATTTACCAGTTTTTTATAAATCTCTGACTTTAGAAATCGAGGAAAAGAATCCTTGGCCATGAGACTATAGATTAGTTTCTGAGCCTCATCAAAGCATTTGACTGTTGGTTCAGCAATATTCTTTGAGATGAGGTCTCTGGTGCTGAAGTCAATGTTAATCTGTGGGAAATAAAGTTGCATATCATTGGATTGGTTTAATCAAAGAATGCACAGTTTATACACCCATATTATTTAAAATTATTTCTAAACACAAAGGGAATCTGATGCAAAATAGCAGAAGGGTCATGTATTCATTTTCTAGAATGCAAACTATATGCTTGGTTTAATTATTTTCCCTTGCTTGAGAAGGGTAGCACTGACAGGGAACACTGGTAAAACCTTATTTTGAGATTTATTTTTTAAAAAAGGCAAAGTGAAAAAGCAATCAAGGTGTTTTACAACTTTACATTCTTTTCCCACCTTCCTTTACTTTCCAAATACTTTGACATGAACACATAAAATGTGGCTTTAGTAGGCAGAACTGTTACTGGAGTGTATTAGGTTGTAATACAGCAACTCATTCCCGTTCTCCATATTTTCCTTTGTTCCTCACAACACTGCTTTTCTTTCTGATTTGTGTTTCTTTCTGTTTGATAAAGGATCAGATAACATCCACTCTTCACTGATTCCCATCTGTCCCACAGAATATGTATCTATATATAATGGCCCTGTTTCCTTGGCATTACCACTCACAGGCGTTTCCAGCAGGTCTGATGGAGATTGTGTTGAAACACACCATTCACCTGCAAATGCGTAAAATGCTCCAAACCTGCTTGCGGACATACTAGGAACCCACATATTCCAGGATATGTTCTGAGAAGCAGAAAAGTTTATATCACAGTTATCTAACTTAAAATATAGTCATGAAGTTTCAAAGAGTTTTTTTTTTTTCTTTGAGACGGAGTTTCGCCATTGATGCCCGGGCTGGAGTGCAGTGGCATGATCTCAGCTCACCGCAACCTCCGCTTCCCAGATTCAGGTGATTCTCCTTCCTCAGCCTCCCGAGTAGCTGAGATTACGGGCATGCGCCACCACGCTCGGCTAATTTCTGTATTATTACACTAACATATATATATATATATATATATATATATATATATATATATATATATGTAAATATAAATACACACATATTTACATTTTGTACATCCTGTACTATGCCTGGGACACTGTAAGGACCCAATAAATGCATGTATTAGCAAGTGAAAAAATGGTTTAAAATAATGTTTAAATTTTAGAGAGAACTCTTCAATTTCAACACAATAATGCTAATTAATATTATTATGGAAATATATTAACCTTGTACTTCCGACTTATTCTCATCATTTTTCTTATTTGCCTGTTTTCCTACTAAGGAACTACCAGCATCAGCAATTGATAGCTAACTGATGGGCAGATATACTGCTCTCTGGAGATATTCAGTAGTCTTATAAAGCTGTGTCTTGGCAATTCAGCTTAATGTCAGTGACAAAACATCATACCCACATGTTTGTGTAAATGTAATTATATTTCTTGAAGTTGTTCGAACTAGAAACATAGGAATTGTTTGACACCTCTTTTTTCTCTGATCACTTATCTTTTGTGTGTGTGCGTGTGTACATGCACATATATGTGTAAATTCTTTTATTTCCTAATTTCACAATGGTCTTGCTCATTCTCCTTATTTCTCCAGCTTAGGGTTTCATAAGCAACATTTTCCCTAAGCTAGGGAATTTATCATTTATCTGATACTGCTTTTTGCAGTATCTTTCCATTCTGAATATAGTGAATAGTATTACTGAATCATATAAAAATTCAGCTGAAAACTCTATTTTCTATAACGTAAAACTTAAACATCTTACTGTGGCATTTGAGATTCTTCACACCCTGATTTTAATATGTTATTTTGAAATTAACTTCTATTTTTTCCTATTGATATGCATAAGCTGGACTACTTTCTGTTCCCAAAGTGAATATTTTACCTAAAACTTTTGTTTTACCATCTGAAATTCATCTTTCCTCACAATTGTATCCTGCACAGATTTTCTTCCTTTATTATTTAGCTTAAGTTGAATATCCTCTGAGAAGCCTTCCTTGTTCACAGAAAATAAGTCATTATAATTTCCTTTTTATTATATTCAATTTTGGTTTAAAAATATCCAGAAAATCGGCCGGGCGCGGTGGCTCAAGCCTGTAATCCCAGCACTTTGGGAGGCCAAGGTGGGTGGATCACGAGGTCAAGAGATCGAGACCATCCTGGCCAACATGGTGAAACCCCGTCTCTACTAAAAAATACAAAAAATTAGCTGGGCATGGTGGCACGTGCCTGTAATCCCAGCTACTTGGGAGACTGAAGCAGGAGAATTGCTTGAATCCAGGAGTTGGACATTGCAGTGAGCTGAGGTAATGCCAGTGCACTGCATCCTGGGTGACAGAGCAAGACTCAGTCAAAAAAATAATAATAATAATTGCCAGAAAATTGATTTCTTAAACAGATTTGAATATAAAAGCTACTGATAATGTTAGGTATTCAATATGATTATCAGAGAAAGATTTGTCACTACAGATGGATTCAATAGTTCATGACCTGGGATAAAGTTGTCTTTTGTTTACCATCTTTTCTCTATTTCTTTTACTAATGTTTTTATTCTCCACAAGTCTTTCAAAAATATAAACAGAGCAGATATATATTCCCCAAGTTCTGCTCAAGTCTTTTCTTTCTAGAATTTTCTTAGTGACTCTGTCTTCTCCATGGCAAAGTATTTTGAGTAATAACATCAACTCTAAAATGATCATAAGGATACTTCAAGATGATTATTTTAACTGTAAATAATGTTATTTTAATTAAATACTAGTACTGATGTGCTATGTCTTCATATGGCTACTTTATGCTAAATATCACACACCCTTATAAGATAGACATTATTGTCCTTTTTGCAGGGGATAAACTCTAACACATTTTTGAAAAGCTAACTATTTTATTTTTAGTAATTTTTCAGCTTATTCATTTGGTGTATTTATGGAGTAGGTGCTTAGGAACTGTGGTAGGATTTGAAGGTAAAAGATGATTAAGGTAAAAAGTCAATCAAGAAGACAGATTTGGAAAAAGCAGCCACAAAGAAAACATTTGCCTCCTGAAGGAAAAGCTTTCTGAAGGCAATAAAATTTTAAGCTCATTTTTCAAGTAGTATTATGACTATGAGATATCAAAGAGGAGACTTGCACTTGGAATGGTAAACTGGAAGAAGCCCTGTGGGTTTTGAGAAGAAAGGCAAATTGCAAAAGGCGTAAAGGTCCCAAATCATGTAGGACATTGTAGGTCTTGTTAAGGACTTTTTTTTTTTTTTACTTATTCTGAGGCCAGTGAGGAGAATTTAAATAAGGGACTAATGTAACCACATGTTTGAGAAAGCATCGCTGGCTCCCATGTGCTGTAATAGCTGGCTGTGGATGAAGGAAAGAAAAATTAGGATACCATTCCAGAAGATTAGGAGGACAATTGATGGTGAATTAAGTTTGGTGATGTCACAGAGAGTAAAGGGAAGTGCATAGACATCAAAGCTATTCAGAAAGTAGAATGAATGGGACTTGTGATTGAATAGTTATGAGCTAGGGCAAGGGAGAACATCTTTTTAAGAATGGCTGGATTTTAGAAATAGTTTAAAGAAAGAGATGACAGAAAGTGCGGGTGGATTGAATAAACGGTATATGAAAAAGAGAAGAGCCGTGGGATGACTACAAATTATTTAGCCAGAACAGAGAAGAAAAGAGTTGTCATTAACAGAGATGGAGAGAGCTTGGGTTGAAGAAAGCTTTGAGCAGGAAATCAGGACTCAGATTTAAATTTGTTAAGTTTGAGATTCCCTTTATAGCCATAGAACTGGAACAGATCATCAGGAGAGTGACTGTAAGCAGAAAATGGATAAGGAATGTCTCTTCGCCTTATAATACATATTGGATTATGAGTAGAAACAGGAAAAGAAATGGTGAGAGATTAATCGGTACAGGGGAAAGAAATCCACTCCTAGAAGCCAATTTAAGATATTTCCATTAAGAGGGAGTAATAGATTTTGTTAAATGGCCCTAGAAGTCAATTCTGTTGATGTATGAAGCAATGCTATCCAGAGTGCCTTAGCTTTTCTTCTCAACTCACTTGAAATTTTAGTGAGTTTCATATGTATATATATATATATATATATATATATATATATATATACACACACATATATTACAATATGTATTATACATATATATTATATATATAACAAATATTAAAGAGGAGACTTGCACATGGAATGGTAAACTGGAACATATATATATATATATATAAACATATGTATACATTTATTTACATAAACATATACATATATTTCTTTATATATTATATATATTATATATATATTCCTTTAATGAAGTCACTGCTTCGGACATGTGTGTGAACTGCACTCCTGACTTTGCACTCCTCTCAAATGTGCTTTTTGGCTGGATTCTACCAGAAGATACTTGGATACACTTCTCTCTCTAAAAGTGAGATAGATGAAATACTGAGTTTGAAGTATACTGAAGGTGGGACTCCATCAGGAGGTGACCCTCTAGAAACCCAGAGCCCCAGCCGCGTGTTGAAGGTACTCCTGAGCCGGTTGGAAGCTACAGAGAAACTGAGACTTTGCTGAGCCTCTCACACTATGAACTGCAGAGCATGGGCTGAACCTTCTATCACTTAATGAAATAAACAGTGCCATATGTATTTTGTCTATTGATATAAACAACTACTTGTATTTTGTTTCTATGGATACCCTTTGGTTTCAACGACTTTCGATAGTATGTTTGTGAAACAATATTTTATTTGCTTATTTTTCAAAAGGTCATAAATATCTTAGGTATCTGACTCCACTACACCGCCAGTCTTAGAAAACAAGACACAGGGCTGTGGTTCTTAGAAAATGACAGCTGAGGTGTCATCACAACCGTTTAGAGACTTTTAAATCCTATCAGTTTTGAAAAGGTCTTGACACAGCTAACACTGGCAGCAGTCCATTGCATTAAAATGACTGCTTTCTGAATCATGTTTGAGGTAGTTGTGTAAAAACAATTTTATTATGAAGACCCAGGGTATTTTAATACGCATGTGATTTTTGTTAACTGAAAGTGATGCACACCAAATTTATCTTCTCTACACTAGCAGTCTTAAATTCTTTTGGCTTTCAGCAAATGACTTCAGCAGAAAGAACACATTTTAAAGTGTACCTATTGGCTCTCTTGTGACCCTAAACTGTGCTTTATATATTTTTACATAATTTGAATAAAAAGTTTTCAACTGTGTGCTCTCACATTCAAATTAGATAGCCTTTCCTCGTTTAGAATGTATAGCGTAGCAGGAGACTGTCATTATGCAAAGAGTGTGTGCATGCATAAGTAAAACGCCGTACAAAAATGGAGCCGGCAGCATCTAGACCTCATTCACAACAGAGCTTAAAAATTACTATTCAAATTAAGGCCATCTATAATCATGTTTTTGGTTGCATGATTCTTTTAATCACCGCTAACACCTCAAGTATTACTTCATTTTGGCATCATTGAAAGCAAATGAATATCCTGAAGTGTATTCTCAAAGGTGGCTATTAAAGTTGAATATAATATAGTTTGTAACATCTAGGAGGAATTCATCCCTGCACAAGACTGGATGCTTTTGTTGTCATTGGCTTTGGAGGCAGAAATAAATGGTACCAGTTGGGAGGTAGGATTCACACCTTAAATTGGGAAAGAAAAATGAGAGCAATATAATTCAAAACCATCTTGATTAATGAGACAAGTAGTCAAAGCAAAGACAGAATTGAATAGAAACCAGATGCTTCTCCGATTTCTGTGGTGATAAAGGAGGTGACACATATTATATCATAACATGTACAGATTGCTAAAAATAGCTGTACAAAAGCCACAGCTATGCTGGAGGAGCTGAAAGGGACTCAGATTGACCTGTTTCCTTCATCAGTGCCAACATGCTAATCTAAGGTCAATTTAAGTGGCACAGAGCCACGGAAGTTTAACACCTGAGCCATTGGTTTTTGAGTTGAAGCACAGAAATTATTTTTTGAAGCACAGACTGATTCTGTGGGTTATTAGAAGAAATACTTCTGACACTTTTTTCTTCTAACGTCATATTTGAATCTGGGCTTCACAGTCTAAGAAGTTACACAAATTAGAACATGAGAAGAGAAAACTTTTGATAGAAAGGAAGATATATTGTATGTGACTAGATAATTTTATGCTTCTGCCTTTAGCATAAACGTCAAGTATCCCAGGCTATGTCATAAACACTTAAAATGAGCGGTGGGCCTAGGGGAAGAAATTTAAACCTAAAGCGTGGGCTGAAGACCTCCTTCTCCGTGGATCGTAGTGACTGCAGGGCTTTTATCTCTAAGGCTCAGCTTATTTTTCGCCTTAAAGTGTGCATGAATGTAATACTTCGCTAAGAGAGTGAACGTGATGAGCCATGAGGGAAGCCACTTACAGCTCTGTGCAGACGTCGTTTGTAGTTTCTTTATCACCTCTACCTCTCTGTCCGTCTGTCTTTGTGTCTCCCTTTCTTCTTTTGAAGGAGAGCCCGATACGGTGGAGTGAATACACATGCCGAAATCACTGGGATCCAGAAGGTGCGGTTGCCTCCATTTGTACTCGAACCCACAGCGTGCTAGGCTTCGCTCACTGCCGGGCCGGTGCTCTGGGCACCGGCCGGTCCCCTGCTGGGCCCTTCTTCCTCTTCCTCTCCTGTTTTTCTCTCTTCTCACCTTGTCTCGTTTTCCTCTACAGTCAAATTTCTGGTCCAAACTTACCACTTACTTCTTTGAAATAAATTCCCTGATCCTCTAGGCTTGGATGTTCCTGTTGCGTTCTACCACCTTACCTTGTACTGCCTTCTTAGGACACTCGTGGAAGTTTATTGTGATTATTATTTTTTATCTGGCATCTTCCTAGCAGAATATGGGGAAGGATCTACTTAGGGACCATGACGGTCTTTTTCTTAGTTGCACCAGCGTAATGCTTAGCAGAGAGTAGACATTCCAGTATTGATTAATGAACAAAAACTTAGAAAATTAACAAATAATGAAACACATTGTATCCAAAGATGATTCTGTAGTTGGGGGGAGCACTTTTATCTGCCCGTGGCCACCATAGGACAGACATAAGCTACTCAAAATAACATCAACATATGGAGGAAGTCGCATTTAAAATGCACAGAAAGAATACGAATATAAAATGGAGTATACACCTTGGCATTACAGTAATAGCATAAAACGTTCAGTTTAAAACTATTCTTATGCATAATAAGAGCCTTATCTCAATATGCTGCTGTCTCACTGCTGTTCAATCATCATATCCTTCCAGGTACTAGAAACATAATTTCGTCTTTGTTTTGTACTTAACGATTCCCTGCTTTACCATTTTCTCTAGTTCTATACATACATGTTATTTTTTTAACCCAACTCTATTGACGGTTCTTTAGAACCAGACTGAAGGTAGAATTTCTACTTACTTTATTTTCTTGTATTTCCTTACCAAGAGCTGCCTAGCACAGCAACACACTGTGTTATACTTAGGTGTTTATTATCTGTTTTCCTGCCTAGGCGGAGCTTCCCTTCCATGGAGGGATTTTATCTTATGAGGATGTGAGTAGGTGCCGGAGAAAAAAACATTTACTGATGTGAGAGATACTGTGACTCGGTAAGCAGCACAGTGCTGCATCAAAGACACAAGAAAGAAGCTAGACATAAATACTGAAAGTGTCGGCCGGGCGCGGTGGCTCAAGCCTGTAATCCCAGCACTTTGGGAGGCCGAGGCGGGTGGATCACGAGGTCGAGAGATCGAGACCATCCTGGTCAACATGGTGAAACCCCGTCTCTACTAAAAATACAAAACATTAACTGGGCATGGTGGCGCGTGCCTGTAATCCCAGCTACTCAGGAGGCTGAGGCAGGAGAATTGCCTGAACCCAGGAGGCGGAGGTTGCGGTGAGCCGAGATCGCGCCATTGCACTCCAGCCTGGGTAACAAGAGCGAAACTCTGTCTCAAAAAAAAAAAAAAAAAAAAAAAAAAAAAAAAAACTAAAAGTGTCCTGCACAGACCCCTGAAGGCGTTTTCTCCTTTGTAACTATAATTTCTTCTTTGTTTTTTGAGGTATAGTGTCCTCACATTTGGTAGATACATTTAAGAATTAAACATTTTATGCTTTGTTTAAACTTAAGAAACTACCAATGTGTTTTTTATGGATTGTCAATAGTGTGAAATTGAAAACGTGATTTTTAAACATTCCACCATTCGATTCTATTTTCTAATTTAATAGAATGACAATTAACATTAAAATTTATCTTTAATGACATATTTTCATCCTCTATGACTTTTCAATCTAGAGGAATGATGACATAAATATCTGTATTTAAAATATGTTAATCTCTTAGCTGAATATGAAAATATTAACGTTTTTCAAAAATCATTTTCTCAAAGGTAATATTTTATTGAAAATTCAATAATTTGAAATTAGTGATCCAAGTTGAAGAAAAAATAAACACAAATTTAAGAATTTTCTTTGCCACTCCCACATTAAAAGTATGTATAAATTAAAGACACTTTAAAAATATTTATTGCTTCCCTAATAATTTTTTTTTTTTTACTTTCAAGTCACTTAGTCAAAATGCCTGGGTCATAATTTTTTTTTCTGCTGTATTTTCTCCTGAAGCCATCTAGGTACAATTTATTCAATGAGCAGCTCTTTTAATTTGGACCTGGCAATTTGTAAACCCATTTTTATAATATGTGTTCACATTTACACGTCTTTCAAGTCTTAACATTGCTTGTCTACATATGCTTTTAAAAATAAGCTAAGAGTTGTTTCAATAGTAGTTTCAATAGCACTTACCATGACGTGTTTAAAGAAAGAAAGGAATTAACATACCTTAAAAACTGTTCTGCATGATGTAAACCCTAGACACACGATCTCACGTATCATTCTCATTTTTCCTATGTAAATGTATTATTATGCTTTTTCAGATGAGGAAACTGAGGCAGAACCATAAGTAGCTTATGACAAAGTTACACAAGTGAGGGATCAGGATTCGAGCCCAGCTCTAGATATTTCCAAACTTTAGTTTTTCTGCTGCATCATATTAACACCCTATTAATTTGGGACCCAGAGAGAAGGCAGCAATTTAAAGGAGAGGACATAAAATCCAGCTTAAATGATCATCTCTCGTAGAGACCTGAAAGTTCAATATGCAGTCTTTGCCTGTTAGGTAGGAAACTATGATTCCCATTAGTAATGTCAATTTATAGTTGGGGATCATTTAGTAAGTCTTACATAGTTTAATTGAAATTGTCCAACTGCATCAGTAAAGAATTATTAAGTTATGTTAGCAGTGAAATAAATGAAATACAGATGTAAGACGTTGAAAAGAAAGTAAACGGGGCATAATAGGCATATGGCATAGGTAACATGACCTTGTTATTGTTCTTTATCAAGGAAATTGGTTATAATTTAGATTCTTTACAAGATTCACTTATACAATTACCATGGAATATAGACCATAGAAAAATGGAGAATATTTTCATATAAATATCCTTCCTGATTTAATTTTCTACTAGTAGAATTCGTATCTTCCAACCATCTCAAATATGTCACCTAGTCTTGTCAAGTCTGCCTACTCAATAAATCTAGAGTACTTCCCATCATTTCTTTATCTCCACTGCTGCCTACCTCTCCAGTCTCATCCGCATCTCCTCTACTCACATTAGCAACATCAGAATGCCTGCAATTTCAGGAAAATGCTAGGGAGCTTTACATATTGGTGCTCTCAGTGCTGAAATAGTGATTCTTCATTTGTTCTTTTCTTAAAATATGACTCATTTTTCATGTGTGAACCATACTGCAAATCTAACCTTAACTTTCCAGGTAGATGAAATCACTCTTTCCTACCATGCTAATAATCAACTTTCAATGAAGCTTTATCATTATGTCACCGATTATGTATTTGACTAGTTTTATTATGTGTCAGTCTCTTCTTTAACTCTGTAACTTCACTGTGGGAACAAATCCTCAAAATATCAGTTTAATGAATAAATATATTAATAGTATCACTCTAGTCAACATATAACTGATGAACTATAGAGAAATGCCTTAAAGACTGCAATTGGTATACGATATAACAAGCAAACTCCCTTTAGTAATTTGAATAGAAAACAATTAATAGTAAATAATAGAAAACAGGCTAAGTATTTCAAATATATGTGTGTGTATATATATATATATATATATATATATATTTATTTGTATATACAAACATAGGCCATATATATATATTTATATATACTTGCATGTCTTCAAATAATTTGGTAATATCTAATAGTAGCAGTTTTAGAAACACTTCAAAGAAAGACTATAATTTATTACCTGAAAAGCAGCCATAAATTTAATTATGTTTTATTTTATCAAAATTAATTAGATGGACAATCTATAAAAAGCTGTGAGTTTTATATCCCATAATAATAGCTATACTATTTAGTTAAATTATTACAATATAAATTAATTGTGGAAAAAAGTTTGGGAAATAAACTATTTTATCAAAATTGATAGTTTATTATATATTATAACTTTAAATTCAGCTGTAATTAAAAGATGACATTTCTTATTAGAAGATTTTTCACACACAACATTTCAAAATGTTATCCTAAAGCAACTACTGTTAATTAGATGAATTCATCAAGGAGGAAAAAATATGACTTTCAAAGCAATATAACAATAAGTACGATATCTGTGGGGTTAATTTCAAAGCATTTTAGGGAATGACACATCAATCAACCTGACAAATCTGACGTGCAACAGTGTCAATGTTCCTGAATTATGTATTGATTTTTCGATGGTGACTTGGAAATAAAAGTTGAAATAGCTCCATAGGAATTAAAGTTCTTTATCCCCCGTGAATTCCAGGCCATGCTTCATCTGTTACTGTGACTGTGAATGTAATACTAGACTAATACATGCTGTGGCCATTCATGTCTATCTAAAACTTGAACTATTAGCAACAGGGTAACTTAACTTACGTCTCATGTTTTCTGAGAGTGTTTACGTTTTATCTAGTCTATCTTTTTTCCTGTAAATACAACCATCCTCTCACTCCATGAACCCTCCTCATTTTGGAAGAGAATATGTAGTGATGGTCACTTATAAAGATATCAGCATTTCACTCTTGTAGGAAAGATGACTGGTCCTAGCAGTTTATGTTGGTTACTGGTAGTTTAATGGCGTTTCCTGTTTGTAAACTACTTATACATGAACCCTCTTTGCTTACATAATATATTCAGCAAGAAATCCAAAGCAGTTTACAAATGTAAATTGCTTAAACTTTACTGTTAAAATTTTAGAAGAATGTGAAGATGATCATGGTTTTGGCTCTGGAAATTCAGTCAACTGTAAATGAGATATTCCACACATAAAACACTTTTAGGGGCTATGTTCAGAGTCATTGCAGGTTTCTCTCCAAGGCTCTTTCTAGCTCCCTGACCTTGAAGCAGCACAGATGAGTCCTGATCACGTGGTACAGAGCACCCCCCCGTCTTTGGCTCAATTTTATCATGAAAGAAATAAAGGCAAGTGACATATTAATTTGTTTAAATTAATCACCACATATTAATTTTTTAAAAAATATTCAAGGATGCTACCCATATTGTCTTTGTCTAACTCTGGTGTTACAAAAGAAAAGCAAAAAACTTCACTGGAAATTCAACAGCATTTGAAGTAGGATTTATTTTGCATTGGCTTTAGCACTGTTTGAGATATTAGGCATTATTTTTCAAGGGCCTGAGTATTGCTCCAAAGAGACAGAAATGTTAGGATTGAAAGTATTGAATATAGGAAGTGTTGAAAAATACTGAATCAATGAAAAAAAGAGAATCATCTAAGGAACTTCCATTGGAATCTGACATTTTCTATTTAGACACATAGCGACATTTTGATCATCCCCTAGATGGATTTAAGGTCTTCTGACTGGGGGCAGATCTGTCGGGGGATGGCGCCTCGCTGTTCTGAAGTTGTTCACTCACCTCTTTGGGTGCATCAGCTTCGATGAATTCAGAATAAATCATCTTGGCTTTGGAAGCAATTTTTTCTGCGTTTGTCGTTTTTTTAAAGTCTTCACAGGCAAGCCAGAACTCAACATTTTCTTCACTAAACTCTGATTTTAGAAATGTTCGAAAAGCATCTAGACCAGCTATGAAATATATGAAAAAAACTTTTGTGTAATAGCATACAGAGCAGTAATATGACCAAAATGAGTACATTGTATAGTATAAGCACTTACTGACTATTCAGTGGCAAATATTGATCATTCCACCTAAATGTACTGTGTATTTTAGTTGCTAGTTTCAGGAAAATTTACTTTGGTTTAGCAATTGTTAACATAAAAAATATGTATTTCTACAAATACATTCATTAACCAAGAAAGCCTGTACTTTTTCTTTTTCTGTTTGTGAAATCTAGAAGTTTGGAGATCTTGATGGGAGTTACTTCACAGGAAGTGCCATGGATCTTGCTTTTAAGATTAATTGCGGCGGGGCGCGGTGGCTCACGCCTGTAATCCCAGCACTTTGGGAGGCCGAGGCGGGTGGATCACGAGGTGAAGAGATCGAGACCATCCTGGTCAACATGGTGAAACCCCGTCTCTACTAAAAATACTAAAAATTAGCTGGGCATGGTGGTGCGTGCCTGTAATCCCAGCTACTCAGGAGGCTGAGGCAGGAGAATTGCCTGAACCCAGGAGGCGGAGGTTGCGGTGAGCCGAGATCGCGCCATTGCACTCCAGCCTGGGTAACGAGCGAAAAAACTCTGTCTCACGCACACACACAAAGAAAAAAAAAAAAGATTAATTGCACTAAGCCCAGGTTTAATTAATGATGTTATACTCAATTCAGGGTAAGAATATCTTTGTTGCTATGAGTTGGTACAGAAACAAATTTTGATGCCAAAGTGTTAAATTGTATTGGTTTGGGCTTAAAGCAAAGAAAGAAGAGCTAGCATTTATTAGTTTGGGTAAATACATAGCCAACTCAGTCTCACACCCAGGAAAGTAACTGGCAAGATGCTCGGTGTGAGTGCATCTCTCCTGTGTCAGTAAGCAATTTTAATTCCATAAAGTAAATACAAATATGTAGGGTTCTCTCCAATGATGCCTTAGGCAAAACACTGCTGCTTTCCAGTCTCCCTTGTGGTGCCTGTTCATGGTGTTTTCCTCCTCCTCCCAGGTATTATCCTTAGCAAGCTCTTCTCCAGAAACTTTAGACCAGGAACTACGAATGGACTCACTCACTCACAGGCTTGCTTACTTTGGCTTGCCTATGATACGCTCTTTTAAATTTAAGAACAACAGGCAGGGCTTGCGGTCCGTGATTCCCGTGAGTCTCGCCTCTTCCCCTCATCTTACTTTCAGTCAAATTTACACGTACATTCCTTGTTCCTAGAGGTATTTGATATTGTGACCATCTGTTTAGATCCTTCCTTCTCTATTTTCCTCATCCCAATGTGCCAGGAAACATTCTTCTTTGGTATACCCAGAGCTTATTTGAGAAGGTAAATGCCTCTAGTTACACAACAGGTCGGAAAGATCATTATGGTATTCCCACTGTGGGCAAAACTAAACCAATGTATTTAGGTTATGTTATTCAGTGTCACCGTTTGTCCCCTTTTGCTGGCTGCCTCTGTGAGAATGCACATCTCTCCGAGGAGCAAAACATGTCAGCGCTTTTGCCACTCAGAGAAATTTGCCTTCCAAAATGTGGGTGGTTTTCTCCTCCACCTGCCAGGAGGGCCCCCTTTGCATGTGCTCCAAGCAGCTGCTCCCTTCCTGCAGGCGGAGAGAGTTAATCCTTCAAGTTCCAAATTACGGGAGGAATATGTTTTTGAAAAGCAGGGGATAAGCAACATTGACTACAGAAATAGAAAATAATAAGAGAAAAGTGAATGACAAAAGGATGAACTGTTGTTTATGGGTTGTTGCCTGTAGAAAGCAAAAGTGAAGTTTATCAAGATGGAAAAGGACTTCCTGGGGCAGGATTAAAGTGTCGAAAAACACTGGATTAAAATAGATATAACAGATTTTAAAAAAGTTATTTGAAATAAAGTTGAAATAACAAGTCATTGCAACAGGTTATCAGGTGCCAGTTAAAATTCTTGGTTGAAATACTGGAGAGTGTGGATGTGGTTAATATATGGGCACTATATAAAAATTCAATTAACTTCACATCCCTTGCATTTAAAAATACATCCAAGAAGTTTCTGTGGCACAAATTTAGCTTATAAAAATCCTCTTAGTAACACTCAATTAAAATTTTTCTTGAATTCAGTTCAAACAATGATGAATTTCAGAGATTTAAACAGAATTTATTCTCAGATCTGTTTTATATAGAGAATAAAGTGTTATTTAATAATATGAAAAGAATATTGTAGAATCATGCCTGGCAATATTTTATATGTGCATCATCAAGGCATATGGAGCTTCTCCTTAGGAAGATTTTCTAAATGCATCCCAGAGAGATGGGAAGTTACAGATCAACATACAATTATTATTTTCTCCTGTTCACCACTTATTTAATGAGGGGCTGCTCTCAACTAACAGTGTCTTCCTCCTCCCATAGCTTGGCTTAGGACCCAATGGAAAAAAATAAACAACGTAGACAACTAAACCTGGGGCTAGTTACCTCTGTCTTGAACATGATATTTTGTTGATCTTCTCTGCCATACATTCAGTTTGAATGTTCAGAAGATGCCAAATGATTTCAAAGTGATATGGTACATAAAATTATTATCGGAGGGCACGCTCCACAGAATGGAATGCTTACTGGTTAGTGTCAACAAAGGGTGTTAAATGGAAAATGTCAGCATTATGGGGTGAAAAATAAGTTTATGCGTATACTTAATGCATGCAAAATACTTCTGCAAATCAACAAAAACAACTAGGTAACTTGGTAAGTCCTTAGCTGTTTAAAGCGTTAGAAAGCATCCATGCTATTGCCATATCTCTGGTATTATAAAAAGCAAACCAAACAACTGTTCAGATGAATCTATGAGTTTTCTATTTCATGTGGGCATGAAATATAAGATCCCAGAGGGTGTGCAGAGAAAAGAATCGGCCTTCATCTCACCCCTCCTGCCTCTCCTGTGTAGCACTGTTGGGTAGACTTCCGCTACTCTGGAGCCTTCTGAGTCACAACACAGATAATTTAGTAAGGCTTTCAGCAAACTTGATCTGTCCCATTGGTTATACACTTAAGGAGAAAAAAATACACCACTTAACAGTGAGAAAACTGCAATTTCATATTCTAATGTCTTTAATATATCTTCTTAGGTAGATTCTGGAAGTTACATGGATTATTTGATCTTTATGGTTTAAAAATTAGTCACTAAGAAATAATATGTTTATAGTATCTAAATTCATCTAAGTCAGTCTAACTTTATACATAAATAAGTAGCTATGAAGAATTTATTCAGCTTGATGTGCTTTACATTTTTCTAATCTAATTTTTATTTTTATGAATTTAAAATGCCATTTGATTTGTACAAATAATACTATATTATAAACATTTTCTATCTATGTTTCACAGTGCCATTTTTCCCCTTTCAGATGAGATAGAATTACAGATTATTTGTAACACAAACAGAAGTTATATCTTTGTAAATGATTATTTTGTATATAACTTGTGTCAACTGAGATGTTGGGTTAAAGCCTAGGATATTGTATTTATAATTGGCCAAAATAACCTTACTGAACCATTCTATCAATTATAAATACATATTCACAATATACATATTAACGTGCAGATATGCATTTAAGTATGTTTTCATATTCACTGAAAATGAGAATAACTCCGTTGATATAAAGTACTTTAAAATACTTTTTATTTGGGCCAACAGTACATGTAAATCAAGTGACTTATTTAATTTTTCAACTTTTCAACAGTTTGTATGTTTCTTTCAACTTGTACCAAAGGCTGTCATGATATACATCCAATTACGGTGAGCCAGCTGGGTGTGGTGGCTCATGCCTGTAATCCCAGCACTTTGAGAGATCAAGGCTGGCAGATCACCTGGGGTCAGAAGTCCTAGATCAGCCTGGCGAACTCCTGTCTCTACTAAAAATAAAAAAATTAGCTGGGTTTGGAGGCATGCTCCTGTAGTCCTTGCTACTCGGGAGGCTGAGGCAGGAGAATCCCTTGAACCTGGCAGTCGGAGGTTGCAGTGAGCCGAGATCTCGTTACTGCACTCCAGTCTGGGTGATAAAGTAAGACTCCATCTCAAAAACCAAAAACAAAAAACAAAATTATAGTGAGCCTAGGGCTGGTGCAGTGGCTCACACCTGAATTCTGGCACTTTGGGAGGCTGAGGCAGGTAGATCACTTGAGGCCAGGTGTTTGATACCAACCTGGCAGATGTGGTGAAACCCTGTCTCTACTAAAAGTACAAAAATTAGCTGGGCCTGGTGGTGCATGTCTGTAATCTCAGCTACTCAGGAGGCTGAAGAATGAGAATCGTTTGAATCTGGGAGGTGGAGGTTGTGGTGAGCCGAGATCATGCCACTGCATTCTAGCCTGATTGACAGAGTGAGACTCTGTATTAAAAAAAAAAAAAGTGAGTCTAAGGAACCAGAAAACTTCTCTTGATAGTTTGAATTTTCCTTTTGTTTTAACGTACAGAGTTCCTACAAACTTATTTTAGGCCCAACCTGATTCCATTTAGATTTTAGATTTTTATGAATTTATGATTGTCAAGAATTTTAAACTTCATTAAGTTCATACTGTATGATGTTACCAACTTTCAGAATTTATTTATATTTAATTATTGTATTTTAAGCCTATTATAAGCTAGATCTTACCTTGGTTGGCTAAAAGTGTGTCCATATTTTCAGACCATGTCATTGCTTCCGTAGTTGGGGACCTGTAGAAACAGCATCTACCCTTGAAAATAGCATTGTGATCTTTTTCTTCTGTAACCAGTAATAATATTAGAGTTATGTATGTTTTGAATTACATCATTCAAATAAACTTCAGGCTATTAATCAAACAGCCAAAGGTTAAAAAGTTATATAATGCTATTTTACAGTAGATAGTTATAGTGACATGAAGTGGGATGTAATTTGACATCAGCAAATTATTTATTAATCTAGCTGACCGTGTTAATATCATTTGAAAATTCTAATAAAGGCATAAAAGTTACTGGTTCTGTGTATCAGTGGTGTATTTCTTTTCAACTATGAGTATATTATTTGTTAATTTATGTAGCATTACCCTAGTCAAAAAGTTATGATAGCAATGGTGATGAATAAACTATTTTCTAAGTTTTATAGTATAAAAATTACCGATTTCGTAATTATGCATCTCAAAAAAGTTCAAAAACATTTTAAGAATTTCTATCATGTGATGACCTTGAAAACATTTTGTTCATAATATTTCAAAAAGTCTTTTCCTACTCTGAGGCAGCCTTTATTTCTCTTTAGACTGGTATACTTCTAGTTCTGGGCTGATTTATTTAAATCTAGGAATCTGTCAAGACAGAATCATATCTTTTCCAAAGCAGTCAAAAAATTTATAGGCTAGAGTCTTCTGCAGAGGGTTACTTTTGGAGATGTGATGTAGAAATAATAAATCAAGTTTAAGATAGAAATTTTTTTGAGATGCAAATATATCGTATATTATTCCTCTTAATGAACAAAGATACTGATAAAAGAAGCCCCTATCCACAGAATGCATCTGCTGCCCAGAAAAAAAAACACGTTGGATTATATAGCTGTGATGTGCAAATGACTTAATTATAGAAAGAGAGGGCCCAGTTTAAAGTTTGTTTTGAGATTATCAATAAAATAGAGAAAAACTCATATATGGTAATTCTTATAAAAATTTTGTATTTGCGCAGCAAGGTGACTAATCTTAAATATATTAGAGTGAAGCATATTCCTATGCTTTTGCATTATGACTTCCTGTAATTTGCTGCAGTTTTTATGGTTTTTGCTAGGATTGATTGTACTCCCTCTACCGGTGCAGCTGCAGTTGCATTTTCAGTGAATAATGGGCATCCTCAATGAGGACACATAGTGAGGACAATGTAGCTAAGAACTCATTTTACTGTGTTCCACTGCTCACATTTCCAATCTTAAATTTCCTTCACCAGTTGTAAGCAGCTGACTTTCTTTTCTCCCTTGACTTACTAAATCTTGTGGACACAAGATTACCTGTGAAACCATTTGGAAATGGTGTGTGTGTGTTTTTTTATTCAAATGGACACAAAAATTGGGTTGTTCAGTTTCCATCTTTCGTAAGTAGAGGATAAGACACAGTCCTAGATTTACTTTTACGTTGAAGAGATTTTGTGTACTCTATAACCTGGTTCTCAAATAAGCTTATGTTATATTTCATATAACTCAAATATTAGATCTTGTAGGAATTCTAAAGTTATCATATGGTCATTTAAAATCCACATGCTTAAACATAGTCTTATTTGTATACTAAAATTTGGTTGTTAGCAGGGTATTCAAATTAAAAGCTACTTAGACCTGTGGAACATATGCTAATGAATAGGATAGAGAGGAGCCTGGCCATGCAGAATGCCCATTTTTAATGAGGAACAGGTTTCCAGGAAAAACTGTGAAAAATAGGATCTAGACAAATTCATTCAAAGGAAAACGTCTATATTCCCATTAGTATGTAAGTTATCTGATGACAGGACTAAATGTTATTTTCTAGCACCAAGAACAGTGTGTCTGGTCTATGAAATATTGAACATATTACCAAATAAACAACAGATGACCAAACCGCAACTATTGGCACATATTAAAGCCTTCAGTGGAAGAGGGTAAATGGCCTTCAAAATTCTGATAAATTACAATGATAAAAAATTATTGAAGGGTATCGCTAAATTGCATTAGCTTCAAAGACAGGGTGTTCTGGGCAAGAGAAGAGGAAAAATGATGTGAAAATATTGCTGGGGAATCAGTGGATGATGATGGACCTCACTCTCAACTCTGAGGTATATAAGGTTGGAGAGAATAGCCAGCATCCGCTCTAGAAGGCATCAGGACAAGTCATGTCCTTTAGGGACAGGTGGGTTTTACTTAAGCCAAAAGCAGAAAGGCGTATCTACGAAGAGCTTTTTGGATGTAAAGGAGTATTTATAGAATGACGGCATTTAAATAAATAATAGCTGTTTTTATTTTCTTCAGTAATGTATTGAAGCAGTGAAAGAAGGAAAGCAAAGTGTGGGAGATGGTATGGCACCAAGGATAAAAGAAAAATTCCTACTGTTCTGAATTATGGAGATATAATATTATAGATATATATATTTGAAATATAGAGATCTATATTTGAATCTGAAACATTGTAAAATGTTACAGATATTTTATAGATAAACACATGGAATACTATAGATAATAGAATTATGGATATGGGGATATCTTCGTATTAATTAAGGTCCACAAAATGCTGACATTGTTATAAAGAGAAAATATTGCTCATCAGCTCTGAAGGAGTACTTCTACTGGCGTGTAACAATGCTTGGAATGCCCTCAGCTCATTCTTTCTAGCCAATTTCTTATCCTGACAGTTAAATTTTGACTATCTGAGATGTTGAAAGAGTTGGAGGTCACACAGCACTTCTTTTCAGAAATTAGGTAAAATGTAACTATTTTAAGAAGTAATGCTTGTTTGTTGCCAGTTAAATTTGTAAAATTTGGGGTTTCTTGTCATTCTCTGGAAGAGATAATTGATGGTATTTAAAGAATAAGCTGAAATATAATATTAGAGCACTAAAATGCACATTAATGTATTGGATGTTTCCAATGTATACCACATTGTGTTAAGCACGTCATATACTTTACCTCATTTTGCCTTGAAAAGTAACAGTCTGTTTTATTCCAATGAGTAAAGAGGCTCAGATATACAAGTAAGTAGTGTAATATCGCACAAACAATAATGAACAGAGTTAGAACTGAAACACAAGTGTGTCTACTTTAACCCAAATTCTCTCATAGTCCTTAAATATGAGAGATGAGTTAATTCACATCTATTTGAACCTTATTCATGTTTTAGAACATTTATAATACCTATCTGGAAAGTGACTTTTCTGCAATAGAGATTTATCATACCTCGTAGAAATATATTTCCTCTAAATAATAGTGAAATTGTGGTAACTAGCTGCTCAATTGAAAATTTACATGAGAGAGATTCTTAAAGCTTGTGTATTATCAAATAAGAATAGGACATGTCTTACGGTGGATGGGAGTAAGAAATATCATCTTGTGTTTTCAAGCAATGTAGCTATATATATGCTAAGAAAGAAATTTATTGATTAAAAGTTGAAGAAAAAAGAGGGTGATTGATTTTAAACTCTACTAACTTGGTTGACTTTGACTTGATATGTGTTATCTGAAATAAATGGCCAATGGCCACGTCCTCATTTCTTTTTTTCTCTCTTTCATTGAATTTTAACAGAAGTTTTGTCTGGCTCTTCTCATTTGTGTATTTATTTCCCATAAAATTGCGATGCATAATCAGAGTAGGTTTTTGTTTGTGTATGATTTGCCGTGAAAAGTCACTGTGTCTTGAGCCAAAATTACGCTTAGTACTTCATGGGGTTTTGGCTGTTTTCCTTTCTATTTTCTTCATTAGGCAGGTGCCGTCAAGGCTAGCAGTGCCCATGTTATATGTCCGGAGAAGAGCCAGGCCAGATGGGAACTGCGTGAAACCTACCAGTTATCTTGCTAATTGTGCCAGCTAGAACCAGTTGTATTGCATTAAAAAATGTGGAATCCAACAACTTAGCTGTTCACACTCAATTAGCAGTGTGCTGGAGAATGGAAAATTCAAGCAAGGAGTCCATGTGCTCCAGGAAGTGACAGCTGCTTCCTTACCCAGCATTTAATATCCATATAAAAATTTTTCAATAAACATTGTGATAGTTTTTGTAAGGATCACGTATATGTTTTATCTCTAATTCAGCTCATAATTTTAGAAAGCATTGCATAAGGAAAGCTCGGTGGTCTGTCTTGACTTTATAACCTTTCTTTAGCCCACATAAAGAATAAATTGCCAAAGTGAGCCACAAATTCTTGACGTGTTTTCAAAAAGAAGAATAGAGAAAGGAGAAAAAAGTCAGGAAGAAAGACAACAATTAGCGTATTTATCATAAATGAAGGATATAAACATCGAGACTAAAGAAGACTCAAATGCTTCATTTGTACATCTTCTGTGATAAAAATAGCTGGAAACAGCAACTCACTTCACTGGCATTTTTCGTTCCACTGTCTGTCACAGATGATGCCGGGTTTCTCTTTCTGAGTGATCTTCAAGCTGAAGGTAATGTGACAGCAGGAACATTACAATTAGTATGCAAATACCTATCCTCGGGGTTACAAATTGGCATTCTTTAAATCATGCGATTCTCAGCTTTTTTCATTTTCTTATTAACTTTTCGCTGGTCAAAACACTTAAACTTCTAAGTAACAACACTTTGAATAAATGTTACATTTCTCTCAGTCCATGGCATCATTGAAATGAATTCCATTTGAAAGTTTGTTTTCTAAAGTTCGTATTAATCTATTTACAAGACAACTATTGTTCACAGGAGGTTAAATCAATATATATATATATTATGATATACATATTGAAATATGCATATATATATATATATAGTTAGTATTCACCTTTATGTCTTTAATCTGTCTAAAAGATCATTTTGTTTTCCTTTGTTCTTTGATTTTCAGAGAATCTGAGGGAGGCTTTATATTTAGTATACTTATCTTAAACAATTATATGTGTTTAGCCATTTAAGCAATTTTATTCATGAACTAAAATGCTCTAATAGACACTGCAGTTTTTTTTTGAAATTTATGCAGTTTTTGTAGCTTAGTAACATACATTTCTCTCTTACTTTTAACCGTGGATCTCAGGTCATTTTATGACAATATTTCTTTATGCAATGAGATGTTTAATGGAATAAGGCTAATGCATTTATCAAAATAAAGACAATGTATTGGTGATTTTAATTATAGTCAAAGTTTTATAACTCCATGATATGTCAAGCTTTTACCTCAATGCAATAGAGTTCTTTGGTAGTAAAATTCAACTGTTATATGTTTATGACCCTCAGTGTCAATTAAAAACTCCTGAAGGATTGACAGTTTTTAAGGTGGAAGAAAGAAAGGAGTGAGAAGAAGGTGGAAAATGTTCTTTTCTTTGACTTAGCATGGAAGTGCCCTAGTTGATCTATAGAAATGCTTAGTATGAGTGGCCCTGGACTAATGAGACTGAGAGAAGTAGCAGAAATGACCTAAAAAGTCAGTGTATCATTAAGAAGGGAAATCATCAATGAGCCCAATCTCTTTTATTAATTCAAGCACTATTAAGGAATCGTCTTCTGATAAGCAAAAACTGAATCATTAAACATATTTTGACTTTTTGTTTTGCTCAGGGGGATAATGAAGTATTAATTTTATAATATATGTTTGAAAATAGTACAGTTTGGAAAATAAACGATCAACATTTAAAGACCCTCTTGGTAAAAATAAATGCAAAGTCTTCAAGAAATGTGAGTCAGGAATAGGCTTGTTTTACATTAAAATGTTAAAACGAAAATTTAAATTTCTATTTTGAGTTCAGTGCAATTGTAAGGATGCTTTTTCTCATAAATCCTTCCACAAACCACAATTATTACTTGTTTAATGTGCACTTTCCACTCCTTTCAATCTTCTTTTCTTTGTTCAGAAAAACTAAGAATTGCATTTTACTTATCAAACTTAAGCCTCATAATACAATGGGCAGGTGAGGAAATAAGTTTTCTTCTTAGACTGAGTGATGCTTTATTGTATATTGACAGTTCAATGTATCTTGACAATTCAATGTATCTTGACAAAAGATTGCATGTAGATTCTGTTGGGGCATCTAAATATCATCAGCCTGTAGTCCAGTGAGTTTAGGCACCATTACTGGAGCTTATGCCCAGCATGGCAAGCTAAGTATACAACCTTCCCTGCAAAGATGTTTGTGTCCTAATGCCTGCGACATGTGAATATATTACTTTTTGTCACAAAAGAGAAGTTGATTATCCTAGATTATCCTGATGAACCGGATGTAATTATAAGGGGGAGGAAGAGGGGTTAAAGTCTAGTAGTAGGATATTTGAGAATTAAAACAAGATGTTGGAGTGATGTGAGAAAGGGCTCAAACCAAGGAATGTAGGTGGCTTCTAGAAGCTGAAAAAGGCAGGGGAAGAGATTGTCTCCTCAAAGCCTCCAGAAGCAGCCAGCCCTGCCAACACCTTGATTTTGACCCCATGAGACTGATTTTGGACTTCTGGTCCTGATATGGTTTGGCTGTGTCCCCACCCAAATCTCATCTTGAATTGTAGCTCCCATAATTTCCATGTATTGTGGGAGGTACCTGGTGTGAGATAATTGAATGATGGGGTTGGTTCCCCCGTGCTGTTCTTGTGGTAGTGAATAAGTCTTATGAGATCAGATGAGTTTATATGGGTTTTCTTCTTTCGGTTGGCTCTTTCTTTCTTGTCTGCCACCACGTAAGATGTGCCTTTCAGCCACTGTGATTGCGAGGCCTCCCCAGCCAAGTGGAACTGTGAGTCCATTAAACCTCTTTTTCTTTATAAATTACCCAGTCTCAGATATGTCTTATCAGCAGAATGAGAACAGACTAATACAGGTCCCCTGGACTCTAAGATAATAAATGTGTGTTGTTTTAAGCAACTAAGTTGGTGGTAGTTTTTCACAAAAGCAATAGTAAATGAATACATCTAGGGAACTCCCCTCCTTAAAACCCTGCCTAAAAGAAGGTAGGTAAGTAATAGAATAGGCATACATTTTGAGACAAGAGTAAGAAGTTCATATGCAAATGTGGGTTATTCATCCTGGACAATAACCTTGACCTTTCTGAGTCTCTTTGCTACTGATAGTACTGATAATACCTATCTCACAAGGTTACTGTGTGAAACTAAAAGAAAATATAACAAGCCAACACATCTTATGTAGGATTATTTATTTTGTTTCCTTTCTCCTCATTTGACATTCACAGAACCATGGTTAAAATAATAATATGCGAGATCTTATGGACAATACTGTCATGCAATCAATGGAAATGTCTGTGCAAAGATATGAGATTTATTCTGCAATATTATTGAATACGTACATTGTACAAGAAATCATAGATGGGTGCTGAGGGAATACAAAACTTTAATCAGACAGTATAAAATTGTTAATTCTGGATAATTAACATGATGAACGTGTGTGTGGAATAATTGTAAGACTGAGAATAAAGGCAGGTGGGAAAGTTAAAGATCACGTTTAACTCCATCAATATATATAATTTTTATTTGTCAATTACAAAACTAATTTAAAAAGTAAAGGGAAATTGACAGAATCACAGAAGATATTTCTTTTTATTTTCAATTTATGGGCCAAGTTACTGACAGAAATTATATTCATAAACCACTTTAGAGCGATAATGTTTTGGGGAACTGGACACTGCAGTCAGCTTCCTAGTTTAAAAAGTAACGTGGTTCTTTGTCCTGGAAATTGCAGTAAAAAGTTTAGGAAACTCTTTTAAAAAGTATAGCCGGTCCAAGCATGAGAGGACAAGGGTGGCTGTAGATAGATGGAAGAGTAAACATCAGTGGGGTTATGGCTGTGCAGAGGAGACGGGGTGAAGAGGGTCAGAGGAACAGCTTTCAAATCTCGTAGCCTGAAAGAATGATGTTTCCACTCATGGTCATGCCAATGTATTAAAAAAAAAAAAAACAGGGTTAGGAAAATCAATTTTAAAAAAAAGTTTAGAAATGTGTAGAACATTTAGACATGGTTTGCTTAACTTTACTGTCAAAGGTCATAGTATTTTTATAGGCCTATTCAAAGACAATATAGATCATTTAAATCTACATGAGTCTCCTCTGTTAGCCTAGGAAACTACTGCTGTTTCTACTTCATTATTAAAGGTAGGATAAAAAAGTTAATACAAATTTCATTCTGGTACTTCATAATTTAAGCAAAAGTATCATATTTTATCTTGATGCAAGTGCTAAATAAGGCTTACATTTTTTAAAAAATATGCTGATTTAGATTGTATGACATCTAAGTGAGAATGTCATGAAAGATTTGTGGAAAAAACAGTAACATTTAAAATAATTGAGCATTTTAATCTAATGATACTGAAAATGCTTCAGGCATATGTGTCAGAAAGTTTCTGAGAATTATCTCCTTGGTTATTATTCTATGAGATAGTCAATATTTTTATTCTTCTTTTAAATACAAGGAAACTAAGACTCAAAGAGGTTAAATAACTTGCTCAGTTTTACTTATTTAGAAAGGGGAAGGTTTGGAGTGAGACTGAGTGGGGGCAACTTGGTATTTAAGTGGTAATGATAGTTAAATCTGTTAAATTTAGTTTAACAGGTGAAATGACAGAGAAAAATGGAGCTGAGAACTGAGGGGCCTAAATGTTCATTTATTCAATAAATATTTAAATACTTTAGTGACTGTTGAATGTACAGCAACACCTATATTTTAAGAATAGAAAAGGGACATGATCTAGGGAAGAAGATTTAATGCAATAAGCCAGAGAAGAGCTGGCTTATTCCAGAGTGGCATGGAATTTCCTTAAAAACACTGTTCACAGACTTTTGGGAAAAAGAAGGATTGATCAAGAGGTCAGATGACAAAGAGAGGTTAAGGAGAATGAGGAGCAGTAAGATGCTGTGAAATCTGTTAAGATGGTCACTTGCACAGGTCACAGCAAAGGAGACCAGCAAGAATGAGATTAGATGAGCAGAACCGTTCACCACCAAACTGCACTGATTGTTACTTGTCTATATTATGTTCCTATTCAAATTATAATAGGAAAAGAAAGATTCATTTTTTTTTTTACAATGTCTTCTTAGATTTATATCATAGAGTTACATAAGCAGTTTATTTTAGGACTAAATCATTTAAAAGTTAATTTTCTTTTTATAAACAAATGGGAAGAGAAAATTATATTTTCTTGATTCTTCTTTGCCTCAAGTCACTGCTATATGAGGTTCAATTTATAAAGCAATGAGCCTGAGTTTTGTATGGTTCATCAATTATTTCTGAGAGCAGTTCTCATAGAGAAGTTAGAAATGATTTGAGCAATGGTAATACCACTGAAATGTGTCTGATCTCCCAAAGTCGCTGCTTGGAAATACAATGCTCATTTGGATGTGTAGTTCTTGGTATGCTTGTTGACAAATCGGACGCATTACTTGCTAGTCACACTTCATGATTGTCTATCCTGTATGTATTTCTTTGCGTTTTTTTTAGAACATGTACTGTCATTGATAGTCAAAGAAAAATCTGCTTTAGTAAAATAAAATATTTCAAAGTTCAAGATTTCTCATGTAATAAAGATGTCTTTTCTTATGTTTTAAAACTAAATATCATTTTTCACTTTAATGAATTCATATACCTCAATGAACTAATTAAAATTATAGCATGATATGAAAGTATTATATAAATTAAAAAATCAGCTTTTGGGAGGTAGAGAATGTTTAAATCCGCATTGTAATCTCACAGTCCTCATCATGTTTGTTATTTGATCTGCTGCAGTTTTCCTTTACTGTAGCTGACTTTTTTTAAAACACAAAGATAATCATTTAATTGACCTCTTCTCCTGTGTTTTACATTTCTGTCTTGCCATTGTGTATCCACAGCATCTGTTAAACTGTTGTCCCGAGCTAATCTTTCCTGTCTTTACTGTCTGGTCAAGACCTCAGTATTCAATGCAAAAATATGCAAGGCAGAGTAGCAGTCATGGGAGACATTAATAAACTAAGTAATATAATTTTAAAAAGAATATTAACTGAAATCTATTTACATCTTTAGCCAAAATTTTTTTATTAACTTTTTGTAGCTCAATGGAATACCACAGTCGGGGTAGTACGATTCTATTAGTAACACCACAGTCTGGGTAGTCGAATGTTGATACAATGAGAAGAATGATTCTTTGTAAATTCTAGCATTTTTTAAATGTACAATATTTGAGATGGTGTTAAGATTTTCTTAATATTTTGGATCACTAATGCCTAATTAAAAAATGGAAGAAACACAAATTTAAGTTTTATGGGTCTATTACATCCAAATACATTTTAAGCATTGCATACAAGATTATTGACTATTTTATGAGGGAGTGGCTCAATATCTTTTATGATATATTACTAGAATAAATTGTCAAAGCCATGGTATAAATTAAAATGTATTTAATTATGTTATATTGCAGCCATATCCAAATTTCAAATATGGATAACTTGTACCCTCCTATTTATAAACTAATCTGAATAGAAAAGGAAAAAGACAAAATTCTCACCAAGCCAATCAGTTTTTTTTTTCCTCAACTCATAACAAGATTATTTTTATTTATTTTTTTCATGACAAGGTATCTCCCGCTGCATGGTCAGTTTAATTTCACATCTTTTTTTTTAAACCCTTAACTTGCGAAATTTAGTTTTCTAAAATGGAGAAGGTGAAAGACAGTTAAAAACTATGCACTTTTCTTGCAAGTATTATAAAATACTTGACTTGATTCTTACGGATATTCAACCATTCAATTTTTTGACAGGTTAAATGGGTTTCTCCTAATATGTAGGTTATTACTGAAGACTCTCTTTTTTAACAGTTTTAAGAATGCAGGAAGTCATCTAACATGTGCAGGGAATCAGATAGTAACCATATCTTCCGTTGAATTTATCATTCTTTGACTACTTGAACCCTTTTAATTTAATTTTATTTGTTTATTTATTTATCTATTTGTTAGATGGAATTTCCCTCTTGCCCAGGCTGGAGTGCAATGGTGCAATGTCGGCTCACTGCAACCTCTGTCTCCCGGGTTCAAGTGACTCTCCTGCCTCAGCCTTTCAATTGGCTGGGATTACAGGTACCCATCACAATGCCTGGCTAATGTTTTCTATTTGTAGTAGAGATGGGGTTTCACTGTGTTGGCCAGGCTGGTCTCAAACTCCTGACCTCAGGTGATCCACCCGCCTGGGCCCCCAAAGTGCTGGGATTACAGGTGTGATCCACCGTGCCCGGCCTGAGCCTTTTAATCTTCTGATTAGTGGTGCTTAGACTTGACTTACAGACTGGCTACAGGAAATTCAGAAATGTCATGCATACACTAATTTTCAATTAATTGAATTTTAGAAAATACGCTTTACGCTAAAGAACATGACACAAGTTGTTAATCTGGATGCATCTTTGTTGATTTCCCACTGCTTACCTAGAAGTTTAAAATTCTGGCCTGGCAGTATGTAAACGGTTTCTCTAAAACACAGGTGTTCCTGTTTCTGTTTACCCTCTCAGACACACTGACTGCCTCTTATTCCCTGACAGTTCCACCGTTTTATAATTATTCCTGTTCAAGAAATTTCCTCTGCTTGGAATTCTCTACCCGGTTTCCGTCTTCTGGCGTTTCTCAAGCCTTTGGTGTTCTCTAAAGAACCAACCTCTCTATAACCTTCAGTTGGTAGCACTGTGCTGCTACTGATGTTTCCTACTGCAGTATCCAGTGTACCAGTCTTTTTTCTCATCTAAGGTAGAGATATAGTCTTGTATGTCTCACAGTATATGGCATGGTACCTGGCACTGTATGAATGTCTAGTGAATATTTGCAAAAAGAATAAATGAAATGGATAGGTACAAAAAAACAATGAGTAAAACTAAGGAACATACTGAAAAAAATGAGTACCAAAAGTGAGGAAGAGATTATTAGTAAAATTATTAATGACAGTGATCTGTATTATAAACTGCTATCATGTGTGACACACTGCATACAAACTTTATCTAATTTCATTCTTATAAAAATTCTAAGATCCTCCTTATATATGTGAGAAAATGAGCTCAGAGAGTCATTTCCTTCTTCCCAAAAGTTACTTAGTTTAAGTGGTGGAGAAAGAATTCAAAGAGGTTTAACGGATTCCAAAATCCATGTTTTTTCACAATTTAAAATTTCAAATTATGTTGCAACAAAAGAACAAAAGTACAAGCGTTATTCCGATGACCCATGAAATGATTGCTTTTTAAGGAAGCTAAGCACTGTGAGAATACTACAACGAACAGGTTTATACAGGATCATACCTTAATACTGTTATTTGTAGGTCCAGATGTGGTGACAAATATTTAATTAGAAGAGTATATGAAATACATGTTAAAAACAGGATTTGTGCAAACTCATTAGGCAGGCTTCAAGCTTTGTAATGACATAAGTGGCATGTGGATTATGGTTTATTTTAAAAGACGTGTCAACCCAATCTTCTGGGGGCAAGGGAAAGAAAGTGGAGAAAGAGAAAAAGAGAAATGGAATACGTAGTTTTTGCAAATTTAACTCTGTGATTTCACATACTTCAAGCTGTTTATTCTGTGGGACTGTTCTCTTACAAGTTAAATATACACATTCATAAATATTGCATATTGCCTAGTGTCTGTTTAAACTTTTGCAATTCATTCATTTCCAACAGCTCTTCTCTCTTCAGCATTTGTCTTTTTCAGTTTTTCTGTCATAAGTTTCTTATATATATTACAAAACAATTCAGAGGTCCCTTTTTAAAATTCTATCAAGTTTTTAAGCTAGGAATAAGAAAAATGTCCAGTGATCTTTCATGATATAACTTTAAAAGTAGATTGTACTCATTGTCCTATGAAAAGATCTAATTCTTCCCCAGATAAAATTCAATATAGACTCTCAATATAGAATAGAATAGAATAGAATAGAACAAAACAGAATAGATTAAAATTCACTTCTAAAAGAAAAATGGAGGAATGTTGTTAGAAAATACTTCATGAACTGTATTTGATTTTGACTGTAATAGTATGTAACTATATATCATCTCTCCTTTAAAGGTGGTAACCTAAAGTGGGCATTGAAATTTTTTACTCATAGTTACATGACAAGCAAACTTTATAAATTAATAACTACTGGACGTCGAATTGAAGATCAGGTCTTTTAAAGTCCAGATAAACTTTCTACTACACTTAGGCTGAAAAGTTCACTGTCTAGAAATGTGGCCTAGGTTAGCAAAGGCATGCAGACCCAAAGACAGTGCTATACATGCATCTTTTTATAATCACGATGTGTTTAGAGAGCCATATGTTAAATCCAAAGGCTTAATAATTTTGAATTATATTTTAAGTTACACAACATGTTTTGTTTTACCTTTTTCAGCTTTTTGTTTTGAGATAATAATATATTTATAGGAAGATGTAAAGACAGAACAGAGAGGTTTCAGACCCTTTGCTCAGTCTATCCCAGTGGTTTTCATTTTATGTAATTACAATACTGTAACAAACCAGTAGCTGACAGTGGGGTGTATGTGTTTGTCCTTTATCATTTTATCACATGCGTAGATTTATATAACCACCAATGAAGTCAAGACACAGAACTACACCATTACGGCAAAGATCTCCCTCATGCTATGCCCTTAGAGTACCCTCTCTCTATCATCCCTGACCCCTGAAAGCCACTCAACTGTTTTCATCTCTGTTTCTTTGTCGTTTTGAGAATATAATAAAAATGCAATCATACCATACATGACCTTCTGAGACTGGCTCTTTTCACTCAGCGTAACGTTCTTGCGATTAATCCGCATTTTTTCGCATGTGACTAGTCCTTGCCTTTTCATTGCTGAGTAGTATTTCATAGTATGTGTGTGTCACTGTGAATTTAACCATTCACTACTTCAGGAAACTGGTTGTTTAGGGGTTTTGATCTAAGTCAAATAGAGCTGCTGTGAACAGTGTAGGTATTTGTATAGACATACATTACATTTATGTGGAATAAATGTGGAGGATTACAGTTGCTGGGTCCTATGCTAAGTGTATGTTTGTATGTGTGTTTGTGTTTATGTGTACTTAAGAAACTCCCAAACTATTTTCAGAGAGGCTATCACTTTATATGTTGCCTGCAATGTAAGAGAGGTGCACTGTTTGTGCATCCTAAGCAGATTTCTCTTTCGTCATTAAAGACATTTTTATCTGTTCTAATAGGTCTGTGGTGATAACTCATCTTGATTTTAACTTGAATTCCCCAACAGCTCGTGATGTTGACCATTTTTTTATGTGATAGCTGCCACCTATATGTTCTCTTCAGTGAAGCATCTCTTGTATTGTACCCTTTATTCTAATTGTTAGTTGTCATTTTTTTAAATTGTTGAGTTTTCTTTTGTAATGAAAATTATTATTATTTTTTAGAGATTTGGGTAGGAGGAGTGTATCTTGCTCTGTCACCCAGGCTGGAATGCAGTGGTGTGACTGGAGCTCTCTGACTGCAGCCTTGAACTGCTGGGCTCAGTCCGTCTTCCTGGCTCAGCCTCTGGAGTATCTAGGACTACAGGCGTGAGGCACAGGCACCATGTCTGGCTGAACTGTTGATTTTTGAGAATTCTTTATGCATAGTAAATATAAATGCTTTATCAGATATGCAGCTTGCAAACATTACTTCCTAGTATGTGGCCTTTTCATTCTCTTAACAGGCTTTTCCTACAGAACAAAAAGTTTTAATTTTGGTAAAGTTCAATTTACTGTTGTTTCTTTTATAAGTTATGCATTTGATGTCATGTCTAATGACTCTTCACCAGGTCCTAGATCCCAAGTACTTTCTCCTTTTATGTTCTAACCACTTTAGAGTTACATTTAAATCTATGATTCATTTCAAACATTTTTTAAAAATATAAGGTGTGACGTTTAGAATAAGGTTTGTTCTTGCCTATTGATATTCAATAGACAGTTTGGTAGGGATTAAATTTCAGGCTGAAAAACTTCCCTTTATAATTTTGATGGTATTGCTCCATTGTCTTTTTCTTCCCAGTCTTACTAATTATTGATCCCATGTAATTCTCATTTCTTTGGATTTTATTACTGGTGTTATGAAATATTTTGAGTCTGTTTCTTTGCCTGGTTCTCTTTTTCATTTACTGAGTTGATTTATCTTTTGAATATGGAGCTATATGTTCTTCAGATCTGGGAATTTTTCTTTCATTATTTTAAAAATAATTTCCTTTTTCAGTTCTGGGTTTCTTTTTCTGTACCTTAAGCTTATCAGTTAGATTATGAACATCCTGAATTTTACTTCTATGTTAGCAATAGTTACTATGGTAAACCTTCAGTCTAAGATTCTACTTCATTTTCCCTGTTGCGTTTTTTTTTGCATCAAATAATGTCCCCAGAATTAAAAATAAGTTCTTTTTATTTAAGACCCTTCTCCAAATATCTTCATCATTGTGGATATATATAATGTTCATTTCTTTAATATTACTTTTAAATGGTTTCAAGGGAAGAGAAATACATTTTCAATTTTTTAACAAAAGTAGAGACCCTTGTATCTAAATTTTGAAAAACTAAAGTCCTAAATATTTTTAAATGTTATTATTTTTCTACCTCATCGTTTTTGTGATCTTATAGTATTTTATCAAATACCTGTACCTTAATTTTTAAGTTACTCTCATTGTGCCACTCATTAGGTTTTAAGTTTGTCATTTTTTTTCAATAATATGTTTTAAAATAAATTTAAATTTTACACAGTCATATTTATTTAAAATAGAATTTTTTTTTTATCACATCACTTGCAACTTTTTGATCCAGAAACAAGTGAGAAAATAAATTGCAGAAAATTTGCGCTGCTGCCTACAGCCAGACCTTAGCAAGAATGTAGAGCTATTATTTATTCAGGGCCTCATGTGTTCTATCATAGTCTTTCTTAAAGTAGTCGAGCTGAGTAGAGTCAGACCATGTACATCAGCCATAGGTTTGAGTTACTACCGTATGCACAAGCACTGATACCATCTACTGCATCATAAACACCTAATTAATTACCAAAATGCATCTCAGCGCCACATTCCCAGCTATTGCACAGAAATACTTGGTTGCTCCTCAACTCATCAAACTCAAAGTGTCGAAAACGGAATTCATTTTCCATTGTCTGTCGTTCAATCCTTATTTTTTGTTTTGACTTAACTACACTTACAGTCCCTAAAAACTTGAGCGTTATCACTAACATAACTTCACATGAAGATAATGGCTTGTCAGGTCTCATGACGTATTTCTCACATCTGTCTATACCTTTCCAGCTCCAGCAACATTCCCTTCGTCCACGCCCTGACTTCTTAGCGATTAATGTGTCTCTTAACAATTTGTACTGTCTCCAGATTCTTCTCATTGCAGTCCATCCTATGTATCTTAGAAGAGTCTTACTGAAAAACATAAGATCTCATTATTTTTTGCTCTAGAATCCTATATGCCTCTGTTGCTTTACCAAATTTTGTGTAAACCTTTTAAGATGACTTTCAACGTCTGCCAAAATCTGGTTTCAACCTGATTTTCTGGATTTTATTTCAAAGTTAATTGGGTCAATGTAGCTTCTACTCTAGGAAAGTTATTTTCCCCATACTTTTATTGAATTCTGAACAATTGTGTGGACCTGTCTGTATTTTAAACTCCCTCTGCAGTGATTTAACCCTACCGTCTTCAGTTGTCTAAATTCCAACCCATGGATTTCAAAGCGTTGCTTGCATGATTTCCCTCCCATCTCGGATCCACAAAATTGCAAAAGATCCCATGGTCCTCTGAACTTTCCTAACACCTATTAGATGCTTTGTAATTGTCTATCTTGTGCACTTGTAGTGTGTGACCATGTCTTGTCTTTCTTTTAGCCTTCTTATTCCATAAGGAAGTTGTTATATAATATTAATAAAAATGTTGGATAGAGAAATAGAAAACGTTTAAAAATGTATATTTTTCTTCCTAAACCTTTAGGGAGTGCTTCACGACATGATTTTAGCTTACTATGAACATACATACAGGATGAAATTTATCACTGAATTAGAATATCTCTGGTTAAATCAATAAGCTCTTATATTTAATCCTACTTACAATATGGAAAAGGAAAGAGTGTCTATTCTGTGCATGTAGCTTTTTGAAGTTTGGAGCACGATTCAATTTTTCTACTCTTTTGTGCCTGTGCTGACCTCCTTTTCTCATTTGTACTATTGCCTGAGGCAGTAAGATTATAGTATAAAGATTTGACTACAGTTTTATATTAATTGCATGACACATCTCATTTGAGAAACTTCTCTCTTCTTCATAGAATCTATGAAATTACCTGAATACTTTAAGTCCTTTGTTACAGATATTCTTTTAAGTTACAGTTCTAGGTAATTATATGTTTTCATTTTTCTTACATAAGTTGCAGTTTATATAGATGCCCTTTTTCTCTTGATAATAAGCAGAAAAATTAAAAGACACTTCGATATTGTACTCTTTTCAGAAATAGAATCAGAAATAGTAAAATCAGAATCAGAAATAGTCAAAATGTAGCTTTGAAAGGCAGAAGTCTTGGTTAGACTCAGAGAAATGACCTAGAGAAGAAAAATTCACAATGGAATGAAGTATACCTATGCTCATAATGAAGCTAACATATATCCAAGGGAAAAAATAGATAATTGAATTTTAGGCTCATACTAGTGGGATCAGTTCTGTATATTTTAGATACTCGGTAGCAGTGAATTCACTGAGTTGTTATCAATTTATTTCTGGATTAACTTGACAATATTAGGCCACAGAAGTCTATGTAAGACCTGTTAGTATTAATTTTGTGATTTATTGTATCAAACAACTTATAACATACATCATTATGAGTGATATTAACTTCCCTGATTCTCTTCTTGTCATTTAAAAAGTAAGAAAATATGCTCATGGAATTGTAAAGTTGATCTATCAGTAATAATTTTAAATTGTATAACATTTTAAAGGAGTAAGTTAATTGAATTTAATCATATTTACGGTGTGAATATGAGACTTTAATATCGTTTTAATGTTTCTATATCAATAAATACGATTCTTGAACATAATAGCTATCTCTGCAAATTATTTGATTTATTTAATCAATCCTCTATTAAACTTACGGGTTATTTCTCTTTACCCACTATTGTAATACTGTGGTGAACATCTTAGTGTACACATATTTTATACCTATGTAGTTACAGAAATGTGAATTCTTAGAAATAAGATGGCTAAATCAAATTTTATGCACAATATCTATTTTGGTATTTATTGCCTCAGTTCCCATGAGACACACTTTACCAATTCGCTTTTGCAAGTCCTATTTCTCTAAAGTTTTCCGGCAATGAGTTTTTATTATATGAAATAAAATTACTTCCTTTTGATTAAAGGAAGTAATACAATGACATAGCATAGGCAATGGCCTGTTTTGTTAAGATTCTTTTCTAGACCTTGGAAACACTGAACTTAGGAAAACATAGTGAACCATAGAGACAAATTATTAATTCAATTACTTAGTAATTCAACTACTAAGCACTTACTCTACAAATAATAAAATCAGCTTATTTCAGGTAACAATCTGTGTTTAATTTTTATCTCTAATTCTTATACCTCTTATCCTGCAAATTGAGCTAATACATTCTGCCTGTGAAATTAGTATTAATTCCAATAGTCCTGTATCATACTGTATGCCTTGTTCTTTTAAGTGGAGAATATGGTATTTTGCCTGTGGGATGTTGTTCACATTGCCTGTCACAGGGATTTTTACTCATCACAGTAAAGACAACCTTACTGGTTTCCACTTTGATAAGACAATATGACTTAAAAATAAGAAACATTTCATGCGGAATTATAAATCTTCAATTGCTATAGAAGTCAGAGTCTTTATTTTTTGTCATGTTAAATGATTCTTCATGTCATTATTTCATGCATATAACACGGGATATAACAGACTTTTTATATTTGCTAAATGCTCAGTTTGTTGTTTAATAGAACTTGGCTTTCCAATGGCAAATTCTTCTAAAAATGTTCTTTTCTGACTGGGCACTGTGGCTCACACCTGTAATCCCAGTACTTTGGAAGGCTGAGATGGGCGGATCACCTGAGGTCACGAGGTCGAGACCATCCTGGCCACCATGATGAAACCCCATCTCTACTAAAAATACGAAAATTAGCTGGGCGTGGTGGCACACACCTGTAGTCCCTCTATTCGATTCAGGAGACTGAGGCAGGAGAATCGCTTGAAACCATGAGGTGAAGGTTTCAGTGAGCCAAGATTGTGACGCTGCACTCTAGCCTGGGCAGCAAGAGCAAAACTCCATCTCAAAAAAAAAAAAAAAGGAATGTTTTTTCTTTCTCTTTAAAAATGCAATAATTTTAAATCTTACACAGTTTTGCGATTTGGCATTATTACCAGATTTTTACTTTCTGGATTTCTTGTGCTTGTGTGATTTATGCGTTGTGTGATCCACTTGTTACTGGAGTAGTTTGTTGTCACTGCTTTTCCTGATGCTTGCTCGGAGGCTGCCATCTTTCCCTGCACTCCGGATTGTATACTGCACATATTTTCGTTTCACCCATTGCTCTTTGCCACTTGGTGACACCCACAGCCACCTCTTTATTAGGGACTCATACAGCTTCTCAGGTCCGTTAAACATTAAACAGTTTCTCTGCTATTCGATGCACATCGAAAAAGTCCATCTGCTTCTAGACATTCTATTATTATTTTTGAAGGAAATGGCTGACTTATCTAGGACTCATTGAAAAACTGTTAGAACACAAAGCTGATTCTTCCACCATCCCTGACAACACTCTCAAAGGATAAAAGCGCCCTGGAACACTGTGTACGTTAGAGCATTTGGAGACCTCTTCTGACCTCACTGTCTATAAGATGAGAATGACGCAGGCCTGTGGTTTAATTTACTGGCATTCTTTACCTGCTATAAACGAGTGTCCAGTACAATTTATGTCCTTCTTGACTTAAATGATAGGCACATAGAGATGTGACTTCCAAAGTTTAGGAAGAATATTGTGTTTGAAAACAGTTGTGTATATTATAAATACAAACTGAGTTTATACAAATTGCATATAAAATAATTTTTTATTTCAACCGGACTCTATCATTGTGTGCATTTTCATATTCTAAAACTGAGAAAATTGTATTGCACTTTGCATATTCAATTTCTTGAATTTTACTCATCAAAGTAAAGACAACTTTCTTGGCTTCTGTGTTGATTAGGCAACATGACAAACATAATGAATACATAAGTACTTTTCAATTTATAAAATTATTTGTCTTATGTCATTCAAAGTTGTTAAAAATAACTTTTAGGTAAATATTGTTACCTGTATTTTTAGGTGTGGAATTTGCCTTACTTAAGTCAGAAAATTAGCAAGCTGTAGAGTTACAATTTGAACACAAATATTTTTAGGGAGTCTAATTTGGCTTCTTTCTTTCTCTATCCAGTTCACTAATGCCGGATACAACACCATTGTTTATCTCATAATGGCTTAATGTATTTTAAAATAAGTTTTATGTCATTAAGTGGTATAATATAAAAAGAAATGTTATTATTTTAAAGTCATGTCAAGCCTTTTTACAGATCTAGTATCACAAAGGCTATCTACATTTGTTAGTCCATAGAGACTACAGTCTTTCCATACTCTTTATACTTAAGTTGTAATATTTGCAGGATCCCTAGCTTTCAAGTATCAATTATGAGTCCTAGAAGAGCCATATTTTATCTTAATAATGTAAGTGATTAAAATCATCCCTATAGAATATGACTTCTTTTTTGCAAGGTAACTTATAGAGATCCATATTCTTCCTGTGGAATCCATCTCCAGTTAATCAAATAAAAATTCTTCTTAGTGTCACAAGACAATTTAAAACTAGAAAAATTCACCAACTATGCATCTGACAAAGGTCTAATGCCCAGAATCTATAAGGGACATAAACAATTCAACAAGCAAAAAACAACCCCTTTATAAAGTGGGCGAAGGACATGAACAGAGACTTCTCGAAAGAAGACATACATGCAGCCAACAAGCACATAAAAAATGCTCAACATCACTATTCATTAGAGAAAAGCAAATCAAACCACTATGAGATACCATCTCATACCAGTCAGAATGTCTATTGTTAGAAAGTCAGGAAAAAACAGATGTTGGCAAAGTTGCAGAGACAAGGGAACACTTAAACACTGCGGGGAATGTGAATTAGTTCAGCCTCTCTGGCATGCAGTTTGGAGGTTTCTCTAAGAACTAAAAACAGAACTACCATTTGACCCAGCAGTCTCATTACCGAATATTTACCCAAAGTAATATACATTGTTTTCCAAAAAGGCACATGGACCCATATGTTCACTGCAGTACCATTCACAATAGTAAAGATGTATACTCCACCAAGATAACCGTCAACTGGGTGAAGATAATGTGGCACATAGATACCATGAAAAACTCCACAGCTCTAAAACAAAAACCAGTCATATCATTTGCAGCAACGTGGCTACAGCTGGAGGTCATTATCCTAAGCAAATTAATGCAGGCACAGAAAGCCAAATGCCTCATGTTCTTAGTTATAAGTGGGAGATAAACATTGTGTCCATGTGGGCACAAAGATGGGAAAAACAGACACTACCTATTGGGTATTATGCTCACTACCTGGGTCATGAAATCATTTGTACACCAAACCCCAGCATAATGTAATTTGGTGCCCAGGTAACAAGCCTGCACACGTATCCAGTGAACCTAAAATAGAAGTTGAAAAAAACCTAAAATTAGCTCTTCAAGCCAGATCATCCTCATTCCCAAGGATAGTGGAAATTAAAAATGAAGAGGTGTGGCCAAGATTTAACTCTGTTATAAGCAAATGAATTTTTATGGCTTAAACACTCTCACCTTTCCAGCCTTCTCTTAGACTCACCCAATTTCCTATTTTTCAATTATGCTTCTGAATGATTATCATGTAACTAAGACAATTGTTGCCCTGGGGTCGACTTTGTAGGCTTACCTTTGATGAGATTCAATATAAAGATTTTTAATGTTGAAGTTAGAAAGGATAAGTAGTGTTTAATAAACATGAATAAAGCAAATATAATTTTTTCTATGAATGGAGATTTCTTAATGCCAAAATTTTAGAATTCTGTGTGTGTGTGTGTGTGCATCTGTGTGCATGTACACACATACACACATTCCTCTGTGAATATTTTTGGTGTTTTATGGGCAGATTTTCAAGTGCAGCATAATCATTTCAGTTTTTTCCAATGCAAAACTCACATTTAAATACTATTCCTAAGGGAACAAGAAGTCACGTTCTTGATACTCAGTTCAGTTCTATAACTACTGCTATGTTCTGTAACTTGATTCTCAGTTCAGTTTTATAACTACTGCTATATGAAATCATTGTTAAGTGCAACTGCTAATGCTTTATCTTGCTGTGAAATAGATCTCTTTCAACAGAGAAATCTAAGCAAGGAAAAATTATATGTAAACGCAGATTAGAAATCAAACTGAAGTGAAAACTTGCCTAATGAGAAAATTGTTTCTGAATCTTGTAGAATTGGTCATTCTAGAGCTTTACTAACTTCATTTCAACCAAAACATAAAGATATTGTTAGTAACAAGACCCATTGATCCTTTAATATTAAAGAAAAACTCTTTATGCTGTTTCCATGCAGGTATCACTGTAGAAAAGTAAACATGCATCTGTGGAAACAGTTAATGATTGCATGTACAGTGTTTCGCTCTCTATTTAGCTGTGTATTTGCTCTTCTTCACTAACTGTGTGGTATTTCTTAGGGATGAGCAATGTAACTTGGTGTAAACATTTACAGAAGGCAAAATTAGTTTTTAACAATCAGGTTTTTTTTTTTTTTTTTTTTTTTTTTTTTTGCTTACAAACAAGTTTTTTGAATATTCTTAGCATAATTCTCGAATCTGTTTAATGAATAGCCTGATTTATCACCTCTAGGCCCCGCGTTTATGTGATTTGGAACTTCAGGTTTTATTCTTTTCGGAACCTATGCATTTGACGTGGATCATCTTAATAACTTTTTGAGTAATCTTCAGGAAATGTGTCCACATCACTTTCAGGCTGATGGTTGTCCAGTCTTCAGCTGCAGTTCAACCTTCTCCTGAACGTCTTATCAGTTCCATTGCCTCTTACAGTCTCCATAAGCATCTAAGCATCTGTCTGTCAGCCTCTGTGCCCTCTAGCCACGTGTCTCCTTCCAGAACTTTCTTTCCCGGTCAATTTTTCAATCGTCCACTCAGCAACACGAGCAAACCTGGGAGTCATTTTTCACTCTTCCCTCACTCTTGACGTTATCTCTTATCTTCATACTATATAATTTCATCGTATTTCCTGATTTATTCATTGCAGTTTCTCTTTACTTTCACTAGTCTATTACGACTTTTGCCTCACCTTCTTGCCACAGAGCCTTAAGTGCTCACCTGGCAGCTTCTCTTTCCTTTCTAGAGGCCATACTCCATAATGCAACAGGATTCATCTCTCTGAGAAGCAAATCTGAGATTATGTAGTTGCCTGAGCAGACGCCATGCAAATAAATGCAATTTCCTCCACAGCCCATCTTTATGCAAAGACAGCAAGAGGCAACTGCCTCTGTGGGGGAAAACTAGGAGTGACTGCATTTTCTTATCTCTAACTTCTCTTGTTGCAAAACTAACACTATATCTGCAATTTCCATCTTTCTCATCCTTTGTGTCAATACGTTGAAGTCTCCTTTCAAAACACAACACTTATTTTTTAAATAAACTATTTTGGAATAGTTTCAGTCTTACAGACAAGTTGCAAAGGTGGTATAGAATCCACATAGATGCTTCATGAATTAACCCCACTTAATATTTTATATTATCATGGCAGGTTTTTAAAACCAGAAATCAATAGTGACACATTACTGATATTTAAACGATTTAGATTTCATGTGGTTTTCCACCGATTTCCTTTTTTCAACTTCAGGATCCAATCCAGAATCAGGAAATTTAAATAACAATTGGAGAAAATTTCTTGCAGTTATTAGAATCTTAGTTTAAGACAGTTAAAGACACCCTTTTAGAAGAGTAAACAAATAGGACACCAGGCAGTCAAAGTTGGGGAGAAGATGCTGGGCTGTTTGAGTGGTGTGCTCTAGCACGGGATCCTGGCTGGGAGGGTCTGGCATCGGTGAGAAGACTTGCAAAACCAGGTAATGCCAGGAGGAGACTTGATTTAGAAGACGCAAATTATGGGGGTTGTTTGAACACACAGTACATTGTCAGAAACCAACATTTCAGTTATAAGTATGTTTGAGAATGTTTATTGATTACATAGAAAATGAGAAAATCATGAGTCCAGCCTCAGAATGGGAAAATAATTGTGGAAGTAAATAAAAAGCATATGTGCCATTGACTGGATCTGTGAATTTATAAATTTCTTCCCTTTAAGAGAGCCTTCCTTTGGCATTTGATGGGCCTGATGGTCTGGGAGTAAGAAAAAATTTTCTGAGGTTTGAAACAATTAATTTGATTGATTCAATTGATCCTTTCCATGATAGGGTTTTCTTCTGCTGATACAAAATTTATAATGAACTTCAGGTATTTGAATGTCATGCTTCTGTATTCAAATGAATCTTCTCAGACTCTAAAGGAAATAAACCTTTGTGGTGAAGTCGTGTATATTCCTGAGGGGAAAGACTGGGTACTTGTCAATTTCCCTGGAAGTTATCAGCCGCAGTCCCCTGCAAGGGGCAGGGTATTAAATTAGCTGTTCCACTTTTAATTTCCTGGGAACATATTGTGTGTTTACAAAGATATTATTAAAAAATCTGCATCAAATTACTTTTTAAAAATGAGACTTGCAGAAGATGTACTTGCCGTAACCTCCCTGTGTGTGTTGGGGGAAATTGTGGGTGTGTTTGTGGTTTTAGCTGTTTTTTTTTTATTTTTTAGTCAAAGTTTTCAATTCTAATATAAGGAACTACTCAAAATGAAAGGTTTATTTCAAGTATTGAAAATAAAAAACATATCCAAAAAGCATATTCTCTTCAGGTCAGGGCTCTTTTGAATACATTAAAGTGTGAATATGTCAGATTCATGAGAAAAGAATTTGATATACACTAATTGCACATCCATACGGCACACCCTTTAACTAACCATGCTCATATTATATTTATGGACAAATGATTCGTATAAAAGTAAAAATGGCATTAATATAAAATCAATAAGAATTAGCTCCTTTTTATGAAGTGTCAGTAACTTTTTAATTTATTTACTTTTATAATGTTTGCTGTCTAAAGTTATAATCAGAAAACAGTAAGGATCAGGATGATTTTATATTAGAGATAGATTTCATCAGTAGGCCTGGGGATTAGAAAATCCCTGAGTTATAAAACGTTCCACCAGTTCCAATGAAAATTCAGCCCTAATGTCAAATCATTTTAAGTTTATTAGGCAGTTGTCATAACATTAATTATAAATTATATTATATTCTGAAGATTGAGAAAAGTAATTAAATTGGTGGTTTCATTAGTTGATGGACAGTTTTAAAGAGTTTGTTTCTTCTGGAAAATCAAGGTGTATTATTCTTTCAGTTTCTAAAGAAGTGCTTATTAGAAATGGGGTTGAATAGAAATCTAAATCTAACATAAAAGAGTAATTTTGTCATGAATACACGTATTTTAAAGATATGAGGTTTTAGCTTTGGAATTTAAATATTAGGATTTTTCTTCATTAAACTGAAAATTCAAATTCAAAAATAGATGTTTAATTAGATGAATTAAAAACATAGAGTCATTATAATATTCCCTGTTATACAGTCAATCCTTTAAAAATATGCTAATTGCAAGGTTTATAAATGACATGGGGATTCAACGTTCTGTAAATCCTTAAGCATTATAATTAAGCTTTAGAATCTTTTCTTGTTGTTCTTGGCCAGACATAAAAGTGTACAAATGTTTAATTTAAGGTTAGCCAAGCTGAAAAAATTTAAAAATATTTTTAGTCAATTAGCTAATTCTAAATTTGCTTTGTTTCTTCTCATGTTATTTCTTATTCTGTTTTATTTTTTTCTGAAACTACTAATGTAGCAGTAGGAAGTTAAATTAATAACATAGTAAATGATAAAAGACATGTTCAAGCAAGGTTTCAGCTTTATCATTGGCAGGCCTGCTTTAGATTGAATGTGTTTTCTTACCAGGAGAGCATGGAGAGCTTATTACAACACAGTTTCACACATACACATAGACATTCCTTTATATTTTGATACTCTGTGTTAGAGAATTAGCATTTATTGAGTTTCTCCTATCTGAGGTGCTCTGATTCTCCACCTCCCGTGCCACATTTGTGATGTTCAACATCTTGTGTGCTTGCATTCTTGCAGAAGCTATATTGCTATTTGTATGCGTGTATTTTAATTTTTAAAATGTCATTGTGTGATGTGTTTCATTTTGCTTCTTTTTAACTTTTAAGTTCAGGGGTACAAGGTTTGTTACATAGGTAAACTTGTGTCATGGGGTTTGTTGAACGTATTTCATCACCCAGTTTTTTTTTTTTTTTTTTTTTTTTTTTTGTTCTGTTCTGTTTTGTTTCTGAGAGGGAGTCTCGCTCTGTCACCACACTGAAGTGCAGTGGTGCGATCTCAGCTCACTGCAGCCTCCACCTCCAGAGTTCAAGCACTTCTCCTGCCTCAGCCCCACCAAGGAGCTGGGATTACAGGCACCTGCCACTGCGCCCAGCTGATTTTTGTACTTGTGCTAGAGATGGGGTTTCATCCTCTTGGCCAGGCTGGTCTTGAACCCCTGACCTCATGATCCACCTGCTTTGGCCTCCCAAAGTGCTAGGATTACAGGCCTGAGCCACCATGCCTGCCCATCACCCAGATATAAGCCTAGTACCCATTAATTATTTTTCCTGACTCTGTCTCCCCTCCAGCCCTCAAACCTCTGAAAGCCCCCAGTCTGTGTTGTTACCCTTCCGTTTCTTAATTTCTTTCATCTGGTATTGTTGTTTTAAAAAGATCATCCATATTGCTTCGTGACATTTACTTCTAATTGCTGTAATATACTTCACTGTGTGTACCCATCATCTTTTCTCTTTACCCAAAGGCTTGGACCTTCCAGCAACCACAGGTAAAACACAACTGAGTGTCCTTCAGCTCCCCCTTTTTTTTTTTTGGTCTCCATTTTTAGATGAAGAAACAGAGGCAGGAAGAGTTGAATAATCTTATCAGAATTGCACAGCTGGGATTAGAACCAGTCAAATGACAGGCACATAGAGGAAAGAGAACCATCAATTATTAAACATCTACGCAGCATACATTGTAGCAGAAGTTTTATGTCTAAAAAATTAATTTTATCCACCTAGGTGCCTTATGTAGTAACTAAAATGACCCTTAAAGAATCAGAAATGTAGCCTAAATAATCATAACTGAAAACTGGCAGATTCAGAAGTTGACTTAATATTGGTCATCATTTAAAGCTCATTTTTTTTTTGTAATTAACTAGTGTCTCATTTAAATGAATCTATTATTATTTTAAAAATACAGAGATAAGGTAGCTTGATTACTCAGGTATATATCTTACTTTGGAAAATTGCATGCATAACCTTAGCAAAGAGCATGTAAAGTTCTTCCCAAATATCAATTTTTATTTGCTTGTTTGTTTTCTTATTTTTAGATAATCTAAGGCAGCAGAAGAAGATATATGCATTTTATACAAATACACATATATATAAATTTACATGTAGGTTAAAGGATTCATTTTCCTAGAAAACAAACATTTTGAAACAATTGATATTAAAAAAGTTGGAAAGGATTCTCATGTTAAAAGCTTATTGAATTATTTGTTGGATTTTTAGATTCAGGATTCTGTTCTATCACCCAGCCTGGAGTGCAGTGGTACAGTCATAGCTCACTGCAGCCTTGAACTCTTGGGCTCAAGTGATCCTTCCCTCCTCAGCCCCCCAAGTAGCAAGGATTACTAGTGTGAACACCAGGCTAATTTTAAAATTATTTTTTATAGGGATAGGGGTGGAGAGGGAACCTTGCTAATCTGCCCAGGCTGGTCTTGAATTCCTGGCCTCAAACAATCCTCCCATTCTGGGCTCCGCAAGTGCTACAATTATGGGCATGAGCCATCACACCCACTCTCGAACTCTTAACATGGATTTAACTCTGCCTTTCTTTTTGTTTATTGGTTTACAGATGGACTCCATGACCACATAAAATTATTCCCATCTTTCATTTACATCTAAGTAAAAATTACCAGCTGGTTTTTATGGTGATCATGACATGGATTGGCAGTAGTTCTTGGAAGTGTTATTTCTTGAAAAATTGTTGAATAAAAAGTTTTTATGCTTTCACTTGATATTTTTGTCTCTAAGCTTGAGCAGTGATGAGTGTGATGATTAATCAATATCATTTTAAGTTCTAGAATGGCTCCTGAATGATAAAACCCATCAATAAAGATAGACTATGCCAGAAATAAGAAGTAAATGATATCAGACCTAGGAATATCTCCTTTAAATAAGACATTCTTTTTCCCTGTTTTCCTGCTAGAAGATAAATCTTGGGAGACGACAACATTGCAGAAGGGCCAGAACAGAGAGTTGAGCTCAGCATAAAACTTCTGACAGATTTTGCTGTTGTGGGAGGGATAGAGCCCAGCCCCAAGGAGGGTGAACGTTAGAGGCAGTCTAATGGGGTGAGATCCTCTCATGTCCTTCAAATCAAACCAGAGGAGACTGCTTTACTTCTTTCCCAATTGCTCAGAGGCAATTAGCAGAAGTAATTAATAGTGTTACTTTGAGAATGCTGTGCCTGCTTGATTTATTTTCAAGTCAAATAGAAAATTGTAGTGTCCCGTTAACAAATTCACAGGCATACTTGACATTTCTAAGTGTAATGACTAGGTTTTTTTTTTAGATAAGGCAATATTTTGATGTTGTCCAAAAATAACAGGGTATTGGTTTCTTAAAAAAGCAATTATATGATGAAGATATTAATATTTATATTTTAGACTATAGTAAATTTTAGAAAGCAGAAGAAAGGGTTGGCAGCATTTGGTGTCATAAATTTTAGGGCATGGTACAAACTATTATATGTTATATGCATATATGTATAGACACACACACACACACACACACTGCTGTGATACATGTACTAGTAAATCCCAAAACAAGGCAAGCCATTTCATCTCGAGTTGTGAATGCACATGTTGTCTAAAAATTTTACTAACTTACAAATTAAAACTATATAAATGAATTTTAAAGAACTTAATATAAGTTATAATAAGACATAATTTTACTTGGAGTGGTATGAAGATGCATTTTTCAAAGTGATTTTAAGAATAAAATTTGAAGAATAGTGAAAGTACTAATTGAAATGTATCTTTAGAACTTTAAACACTGGAAGCAGTGCTTTTATTCTGTCAAGTTCTCCTCAAGTCATTTGAACCATATATAAGTAAAGACATAAAAATAGTAATATTATATTAAATATGCTTTTGTATGCTGTATATCTCACATTTTCTCACATTTTATTTATATAATCCATTACTTTCAGGTAAGGTAATTGGCCACCTGTTAGCTGTGTGTCCTTGAGAAAGATGTTATTATTACTTGTTCTAGTTGCTTTTTAGATAGATTTTTTTTTTTTTACATTCCTTCTAGCTGTAAAATTCTATGGGTTCTATAATCCTGTCTTGTCTTTTTTTTCTCCCCTCCCGTGGAGTCCGATATCCTTTGTTCATCTTTTTTACAAATTTGAATCAAACTAGCTGGCAAAGTGTCAGTTATCTGACAATGTGTGATCATATATTATTTTGTGCAAATGCTTCCAAATGAATAGCTAGTAAAAGTTTTTCTTTTTATGATTCCAAACTCACTGAGTTTGATGAATAGGATCTAATATTTGGCATCTTTATCTCTAAATGTCATCAATTTCATCTTTGTAACAAGTTCATTTATATAATAAACTTTAAATCTCTTTATACTCACACAGGTGCAGTGCAGGGGAAATCACTGTCCTTGCTCTCTTGATTCCTTCTTTGTTAACAGGACGGATGAGAGGATCTGTGCTTCTTTCAGATGAATTGTTTTCCAAGTGGTAACTTTTTTATATTAACATACCTTCCTATCATATATTTTTCTTTTCTACCCAATCTTCATATAACCACATTATGTTTGAGGTTAAGTTTAATATCTAAACACCATTGAATCCATTCCATAATCAAGGTATTTAGATTTTAGTTTTAATTTGAAGAATTTTGGTGGTGTTTCTATCAAATGTGTAACAAATTTAACAGTAACTCTGACTGTCTCTTTTCTTTAATGATCTAGTACCTATTGGTGTAAGTGTCCTAAAATTGTCACGTTGTGAAGTCACATACATGTGATATGTAAATTTTCTTCAGTCAAAAATATGTAAATCCTTAGTTTGCAATTGTATGCTGATAAAGTAGCTCAGTTTGAGGGGAAAAAAATAAGCCTTTATTTTTCTTCTGAAGGCAGTATTTGCATGGCTTTCATATGGTATAAATATTTGCATAGGAAATTTCTCTTTAGTTTCACATCTACATGGATTATAGCCTTTGGTTTCAATGATTCAAAGCTTATCTGGAAGACACTTAAAATACTTAAAAGCTACATATTGTTATTTTATGATTTCAGCTAATCAAGACATAACTTTTAATACATAAACAACATCTTTATCAAGGCAAGTAGACATGGAAGGGGAATTATCGAAAAACGGTCTCTTTTTTAAATAAGTGGTCCTAAAATTGGACAGATATACTTGAAGTGGGGAAAGAAGGAACTTTATACAACCACTTCATCTGTCCAGATTATCTGAGCCTTTCCTGTATCGATGAAACGTCAGCTGTTGCACTGAGATCATCTTCAATGCGCATCCTAGTTTATGGTCTAGGTGACTTAATGATTAATTTATTAAATATGTTTTATTGTCTATGCTATAACACTGACATATCAAAAACCTAAATAGATTGTCACATTTTAACTCTGGACCTTTGGATTTTAGTTCAAATAATTAACTGTTTGCTATCTCACATATCCTGAAATGTAGTGATATGATTTAAGTATTATTGCATGAAGAAATATATTCCTTTACTAAGTAGTTTGTCATTTTATTAAACTCTGTTAAATATATGTTATATATGTAGTATCTGAAATGTGATACAGCTATAAAGAAAAATATTTAGCATAATTGTTAGCTTTACACAAACAATCCTGAAAGTTAGGTTATTAATTTTCTTTTTGTCTCAGTATCTCTGTACTTAACGTCCCTGGTGTGTTACACGCAGTGACTAAAGGGAAATAAACTTCATGAGAAGAAACATCCACATAGAAATTTTGATCAGTGTCTCAGAATTAATAAATGAAAGGGAAATGGTGGTACTGTGTAATAAATTAGGCCATATGTAATAGACTAGATTTCACTAATACATTCCTGTGCCTCCTCATGACATTACAGTCAATAATGAACCACATGCATGACGGTGGTCCTGTAAGATTATAGTACTTTCCAATCTTACTATGTCTTTCCTACAGTTAGGTATGTTTAGAAATACAGCTTCTTACTTACTGTGTTAAATTGCCTACAGTATTCAGTACAGTAACATGCTGTTCAGGCTTACAGCCTAGGAGCGATGGGCTACACCGTATTTCCTAGATGTGCGGTAGGCTACGCCTCTTAGGTTTGTAAGTTAACTCTATGATCTTCATACATTGAAATCACCTAACGACGTGTTTTTCAGAATGCATCCCTTTTGTAAATTGATACCTGACTGTGAAAGTATGCCATTTCATTAACCAAACCAAAACAAAAACAAAATGGGGCACTCGGTAGCTCAGGGAAGAAATAGAAAACGAATCCTCTATAGAACAACAGCTCTTACCTCTTAAGTTCTCTGTAATAATTTTGATGTCATTTAAAAATGCATATTGAAGGTAATGAATTATTTTAATTCCGATTAGAGGAAATGACTTACTTTTAAGTCTTTTTTTTTTTTTTTAACATAGGGGTTGTGATTGTCTCATACAAGTAAATAGATTTTAGACTACTTTTCTGAACAGTTCAAATCTAAAACTAAGTCCCCAAATACAGTGTTTTTTTTATAGGCAATTGGTGAATTCTGAGAAAAAGTAATATTGCAGTTTTTTTAACTCTCAATTTATCATAATTGTTTAGAGCAAATGCAGTGTGACAAATAGAGATGTACTTTGGCTATTTACGTCAAAGTCTGAGTTCAGCTACACACTGTGTACATTCTTGTGCCAGATACTCAACCTTTAAAACCTTTATTTTTCTACCAGTAACATGTAGAAATAGGATTAATTTCTTTTTTTTTGTTTTGTTTTTGTTTTTGTTTTTGTTTTTGTTTTGAGACGGAGTTTCGCTCTCGTTACCCAGGCTGGAGTGCAATGGCGCGATCTCGGCTCACCGCAACCTCCGCCTCCTGGGTTCAGGCAATTCTCCTGCCTCAGCCTCCTGAGTAGCTGGGATTACAGGCACGTGCCACCACGCCCAGCTAATTTTTTGTATTTTTAGTAGAGACGGGGTTTCACCATGTTGACCAGGATGGTCTCAATCTCTCGACCTCGTGATCCACCCGCCTCGGCCTCCCAAAGTGCTGGGATTACAGGCTTGAGCCACCGCACCCGGCCGGATTAATTTCTTATACCTATTACAGTAAGTATTAAATGAGGTACCATCTAAGCATTTATCAAAGTGATCGCTACATGGTAAAAATTAAGACATGTTAGCTGTTACTTCTATGGAAACTAGTTTAATACATAAGTTTCATCTGAACATTAAAAATAAAATTTAAAACATGATATCGCTTCTCAGCCTTTTGGCTAAGATCAAGTGTAAAAGGGACGCAAATGCAGTTTAGAGAAAATTTAAGTGATGTAGTTTAAAAAAGAAGGTAATCGCAGAATGTTATCAAGTCGGATTGTTTCACTAACATGAAGGAAAAAGAAGTTACAGAGAGAAGTAAGTAGTAAGATGTTAGTAACCTAACACCTACTAGGTAGCCTGTGGCAGATTTTTGAAATAGAAATGGTGAATTCTGAGGGCAGGGTTAGAAAGAAAGGTCACCTGAATGATAGAATTATGCATATTTTCTACAGATGCAGGATTCTAAAAGTGTGATTTACAAAGTTTCTAGGAAAGGCAGTCAAGGAAGAAAGAACTAAAGATACAGATTGAGGTTTCAACTGAGGCATAGTTTAGCCAGGGCTATGGGTGTTGTGAGAGAAATTTTAAGGATGAATGTGGTAATATATATGAAACAGTCTCTGTTCCCTGGAAGAAAGGTTCTATAAAAACGTAACATATTGCTGATTCTTAGAATGAATGGTGAAGGTTGAAAGATTTTCAGACGTAAGGAAAGGGCACATTCACAATCCAGTGAGAGGCAAAGGATATTGAAAATGGAAGGTCAGAAACAAGAAAGGAAAAATAAAGTTTGAATGCTCCTTACAAGACTACACACACATGCACACACACTGCAGTTTTAAACAGAATTATTTTAATTGGAAATACTCTGTAAAATAAGTCTATTAATTTCCAAGATAGCTGCACTTAGAATTGAATAATTTAGTCATGTAAAATTAAAGTCAGTATAGTGTTCAGAGAGAGGAAAGAATGAATTTGAATTAATTGTCCAAGGAAACAGTATCATAGAAGGAAAGGTATAATAAAAACAGTAAATAAATAGGCTTTTGAATAAAAATTATTTTGCCAGAAAGTTCAAGGAATTGTTTTGAAGGACAGAATTTAGAACTGTTATAAGACGTTCTGAATATTGTAGATGAAGCAATAGCTTGCCAGAGAATATATGGGCAATTTTAGATATATAAAAACAGTTGGAGGAATTACAAGGAAATTAGAGTGTGCCACCCAGAGTGTCTCATATGGAGCTGCTGATTGCATGTCTGGATCTCATAATCGATGCAGAGGTGGCTATCAGTTAACTTAGTCAACAGATACCTTTGAAATAAATCAAGTATCCAAATTACAAACAGTACCAAAAGATGTTATTATTGAAGGTCTATATCTCCTTGGTGATCTAAATTTGGATATAGTATTGATGCTCTAATTAGACTGCCACATTGTATTTGTTTAAGTAGTCTTATCAATTAGAATTTTATAGTTAATGGAAATGGGGATCTAATAATTAATGTCTTATGACTTGAGGAAGAGGCTTTGAAAAGCATTTATCAAATGCTCATGGAAAACAATATTATAATGTTATGATAAATTGAAATCATGTGTTTTGTAATGTAGCTAAAATATACTTGAAAAGATAATAGATTTTTCCATTTGTAACACACATGGTTATAGACATCTTATGAAAAAGTAATTCAATGTTTTCAGTTCAGAATGTTATGAGAGTCTTTTATTAAATTAACTTATCACATATTTAAGTGCAAAGAAGTAAAGAATAATCTTGGGCTATCCCATTGTTGTTTTTCTGCACTTGCAGAGAGGAAGTCATTTTGGCTTTGTTGACAGACCGTTTCTTTGCCCCCATGAAAGAATATTTGATGGCCCCTTCCATTCAGTTATCGAACCCGTTTGATTCCACTTGCAAAATACACTCATGTCTCGACTCACTCACCTCTGTCCTCATTACACTGGTTCAAGTCTAAACCGCCTCTTCCCTGGATTACTCCAGCGGTCGGAGCTAGCTCTGTGCTTTTTGGTTTTTAACCCTGTGGTGTATTCTCAGTGTGGCCACTTGAGGGATAATTTTAAAGTGCAAGTCAGATTGTATCACTCCTCCACGCACACCTTCCCTGGCTGTCCATCTTGCTCAGAGTTAAAGCTCTGTCACCTGGGTACGGTGGCTCCCCCTGTAATCCCAGCACTTTTGGAGGCTGAAGAGGGCAGATCGCTTGAGGTTAGGAGTTGGACACCAGCTGGCCAACATGGTGAAACGCTGTCTCTCCTAAAAATATAAAAAATTAATGGGACGTAGTGGTGGGCATCTGCAATCCCAGCTACTGAGGCAGGGGAATCATTTGAACCTGGGAGGTGGAGGTTGCAGTGAGCCAAGATCTTGCCACTGTACTCTGGGCTGGTCAACAGAGTGAGAGTTCATCTAAAAAAAAAAAAAAAAAAATGCTGTGTCCTGGAGAGGGCTGAGCATCCCTACGGAAAGTGTCCCCATCCAGCTCTCTGATACGGTTTCCCATTACACGACGTCTTGTTTGCTTCCTCTCACCACATTGGTCCACTTGCTGCCTTTCCAGCTGTCCAGGAGTCCTTGTCCCTGCGTCCTTGTCCCTGCGTCCTTCTCCCCAGCATCTTTACATTGGCTTTTCCTTCTTTCTGAGTATTCCTTCGTCAGCTCTTCCCATGGCTTACTAGCGTACCTGATTTACTTAAATGTCAAACGAAGGCTTCTCTGACCAGCACGCCTGACATGGCCAACACACTGTGGCTTCTCCTTCCTAATTGACTTTTTCCCCTTCCCCACTTTACCCATAACATATAATAGCACTTATTACCAACTGCTGTACTGTACCATTTAGTTTATTTTTCTGTTTATTTTCTCTCTTACTGCTTGACTATTTGAATGAAAAACTCCAGGTAAACTTAGATTTTTCTTTGTATTGTTAACTTTTGTATCATAGTACCTAAAACAGTTTATAGAATGTAGAGATTTCTTTTTCTTTTTTTCTTTTTGAGACGTGGGTCTTGCTCTGTAACCCAGGCTCAAATGCAGTGGTGTGATCTCGGCTCACTGCAACCTCCACGTACTGGGTTCAAGCAATTCTCCTGCCTCAGCGTCCCTGAGTAGCTGGGATTACAGGCACATGCCACCATGCCCGGCTAATGTTTATCTATTTATTTATTTTTAAGTAGAGACAGGGTTTCACCACGTTGGCCAGGCTAGTCTTGAACTCCTGACATTGTGATCTGCCTTGGCCTCCCAGAGGGCTGGGATTACAGCCAGTACTGCCCCCGGCTGAGATTCTTAAAAATATTTATTAAATGTATAAATGAATGATCTTACCCCCAGAGGCTAGCTGACGTAATGGCACCTTTATAATGCATTATTATCTAGACATATTAAAATACTGGAAAGAGGTCACTAGATTAAAAAGTCAAGGAAGGAAGCAGTTCTCAGTGGGAGAGAGAAGTTAGGGAGAACGGACGGCAGAAGAGGAATGAACAGCCTGTGGGTGTGCATGAAAAAATGAAACTGTGACTCTATCAAAATAGCTCATGTATTCCATAAACATATACATCTACTGTGTTCCCACAGAAATGAAAGGAAATCTTACCTGCTCTCGTAAGTTAACCAAAGCTTGCCTGCTTATTTTTGCCAATAGATGTCAGTGGCTGACCATACGAGTGAAATCATTGCAGACACACTTGTTTTATGCCGCTCTTAAAAGGCTAGCCTTTAAGGAGTGTCTCATTTCTTAAATGATCCTTTTTATTATTTTACCTTGAGAAGTTATATATATTATGACGTGATAGAGTTGACAAGAGGAAATGTTAATAGATTCCCTAATATACTGAAACTATTGAAATTTAAGGGCTATAGGAAGTATTCAAATCAAAATGACTTTTTTAAATGGTTGCTTTGTTTATATAGATTTATGCATATATTCCTCCAACCATGCAATTTTCAAAGTGCAAAAGAAATTGTTCATACGTATAGTATTTTATTCACACTCATGCTTGCTGTTGAAGACTTTTATCAAGGTTTCAGTCGACTCACTTTAATCCAATACAATTTCCAAGGCAGTTTGTAAGTTTTATTTTTTAAATTATAAATGGCAATTGCGTATCATTACTCAAAAGATGCATCATCTTATATATTTTAAGGATGATTGTGAACATTGCTTTTAACGTCAATATTCTTGTTCCAAAGTCCTAAGTACCTCCAATGAGATACGATTGTTTTTCCATTTTTGTTCTACCACTTAATATTTTTTCTCAATGTTCATTTCCTTAATAGTATCTTCCAGAGTTAAAATCAATGTTGAAAATAAACAATATATGTTATATTCCTGTGGATTTATAGTTTTAAAAAATACTTGCTAACAGGTCTTCAAAAATCTCAAGACTGGGACTGTGCTTCTATTCTTTGTCAGTGGGAAATTCGCAAACCTCTGAGGTATTTCAAAGATGCTCCTAATCGATTATTTCTTCTAGAATGTTACTGTTACTATACTGCAAAAACTAATGAGGCAAAATACTTTGATACAGATTTTATTGAACAGAACTAAATATATGTATTGAACTCCTACTAGATAGGAGAAACTTAACATGTCTTATTTTTTCTCTATGGCCAGCTGTTGCTACGTAAAGAAGGTTTCTTTCTCTTTCTTTTTCTATCTATAAAATAATTGAAAAAAAAAATCAGCTGGGTATGGTGATCCCAGTGCTTTCGGAGGCAAAGGTGGGAGGATTGCTTTGGCCCAGGAGTTTGATACTAGCCTGGGCAACAAAATGAAATCCTGTCTCTACAAAAATTTAAAAATTTGCACAGTGTGGTGGCATGCACCAGTAGTCCCAGCTACTCAGGAGGCTGAGGTGGAAGTTTCACTTGAGTCTGGGAGGTTGAGGCTGCAGTGAGCCATGGTCATGTCACTGCACTCCAACCCGGGCAACAGAGAGAGACTCTATCTCAAACCAATCGATCAATCAATCAATCAATCTCACTGGGTAAAAGGAAGTTCAAGACACGGAGTCGGAGAACATATTTGCAATACTTAGTCTGACAGAAGGTGTGCATGCAGCATATATAGGGAATGCTTACAAATCAAGAAGAAAGCATATAACCCAATATTACAAAGGGGGAAAAAAGCAAGCACATTTTATCCTAGAAGATATTAAATAGTCAATAAACATAATTCTCACCAATATTGGTTAGTAGAGAAATAAAAATTAAATCGCTATATACCAACCATGATGTCTACAATTGAAAAACAAGTTTGTGGAGCAACAGGAACCCTCACACAATTTGATGGAAGTGTACATTGTTAGAACCATCTTGGAAAACTGGTTGGAAGTATCTTTTTCAGCTGAACACCTGCCAACATTATGACCTGGTAATTTCATTCCTAGGTATCTATCCAAAACAATTGCATGCATGTGTATACCAAAAGATATGCATCAGAATTTCATCAGCAATGTTATTTGCAAAAATACTATACTAGAAACAGCCCAAATGTTCATTTATGGAAGAAAGAATATATGCATTGTGAAATAGTCACACAAAGAAAACAGCAACGGGAAAGAATGACCTCTTGCCCCATGTAACAACATGAATGCATTACAGATTATACTGAGGCTGGGCAGGGTGGCTGATGCCTGTAATCCATGCATTTTGGGAGGCCAGCATGGGAGGATTGCTTGAGGCCAAGAGTTTGAGACCAATCTGGCTAGCATGACGAAACACCATCTCTCCAAAAAAAAAAAAAAAATTAGCTGAGCATGGTTATGCATGCCTGTAGTCCCCGCTACCCCAGAGGCTGAGGCACGAGAATCACTTGAAACCAAGAGGTGAAGGTTGCAGTGAGTCATGATACAGCCTGAGCAACAGAACAACACTCTGTGTCAACATATGTATACCAAAAACCTAGTCAGAAGTAAATATTATAATTTAAATTTATTTATATACAATTCAAAAGCAGTCAAAACTAGTCAATGGAGGTAGAAGCAATGATACCGTTAGAAGTATTGACTGAAGGAGGTCATGAGGGAGGCTTCTAGAAAGATGGCAATTTTCTCTTGATCTGTATGGTTTTACATAGGAATGTGCACTTTATAAAATAACTGCGATTTGTCTACTTTTCTGTGTAGACGCTATATATACTTCAGTAAATACTTACTTGGAAATTGAACTGATTGCTTTTTTCATAATTGTTAACAGAATCACACTGATACATTTTCTATAACTTCATGAACACTTGGCTATTCCAGGTAAAAGATTCCTGTAGACTCTGTATGGTAGGCAGAAGGCTTTCCTTGTTGACTCATTTACGTTTTTAACCGGTGTCTATATCATGTTACGTTTGTGAAAGAACAGGACTGTGTTGATGAAGGCCGAAGTGAGATGACTCTGTTCGATATGCTGCACTAAACAAAGCCATTTCAAGCACAAAACTAAGCTCTAAATTTTTTTAAAGATAACATCATGAGAGAAACACAATGGAACACAGAGGTTTTTTTATTTTTTTTTATTATATTTTTTATTTTTTTAGTGTGTTTTGTTTTTTTACCTGCTTCAATCAGGCATATTAGAATAAGGATCAAACTTTTTGCTAGCTCTTAATTCTGAGGGAATCTAACTCTATTTTTATTTTTTTTCTCTTTTTTAAATAAATAAGGGTCATTAAACACTATAATGCCTGTGTTTATACCATATACATGCACATGTACCCTGTATTATATACACATACAACCAAACAAGTCAGATCAAGACTCCTGTTACCTATGTGTTTAAATGCTTCCTGGTGATAATTCTTTACTTTCAATTTCTTGTAGATAACTGAATCCTTTCATGAAAAACAACTAAAATAGCCAGATTCCCTGGAAAGGAGTATTTCTCTAGTAGAAAATATATCATTTCTGCTTTCTTGTCAATAATATTTTGTAAAAAGGTATTACTTAATTCCACAAATACTTACAGATTGCTTGTATTTTGTGTTATAAGTGCATACAATAGCAGTAGATAATAAGAGAAACTTCCTTATAAGAAAGCATTTTAAATGAGATTCTTGTGGTCCTATTTTCGTTGCTTATTTAGTTCTAATATGACATTCACTTAATGACACACGCAGCTGTATGGACTACGTTCACTTCATCTTCTCCCAGATTTTTTTTTTAGAATACAATTTGCTTAAGTTCTATGGCTAAAATAATGGGAGGAAAATGAGTACACAATTTAAGCTTAGCCAAAAATCACATCTTCTCTTTTCCATTTGTTTTTCAAACTTGAACGAATGTAAATCATTTCCTTCACCTATAGTCTGTAGACCTTTAAAAAAAGAGCTTTAGGCTGTTCTTCTCAGCTATGATCACCTGTGAGGAGCTTCAATATTTCTGATGAGGTTTTCTTATCATCAGTGATAACAACATAGCTAAATATATGTAGAAATTATTTGTTATAGAGACTAAAAAACTTAAGTGCTCCTTTCAAAGTTTTCAATATTATTTCTAGAAACATTGTATTATCTAGAGGGATGTCCTGAGTTGATGACTATACAGAAGAAAAAAGGTGAATACTGAAAAATCTTCTCAGACTTGAAGTTGTTACTGTGGTTGGGATCTGAGAGACTCAGCTTATATACATTCCCTTAGTTTTCTGCACTCGAAAGCTGAAAATACAATTGTAATGGTGCTAGGATTTTTTCATGATATATATTGATATAAATGTAAGAAACATGGTTCTGTATAAGTATATGTAACACATATATGTGTATTTACAAATAGTATACATAAATTTTATGTGCAATTGTATATGTGTAGTATACATACATTCTGTAAACTAGATAAATAGATGTACATATGACACTTGAACAATGCAGGTGTTAGGAGTGCTGATCAATTGCATAGTCAAAAATTCATGTATAACCTCTGACCGCCTGAAACCTTAACTACTGATTCCTTACTGTTGACTGAAAACCTTACCGATAACATAAACAGTTGATTAACACATAATTGGTATGCTATACGTACCATATAATGTATTATCATAATAAGTTAGAGAAAACAAAATGTTATTAAGGTAATCATAAGAAAGAGAAGATATATTTTAAGAGGAGAAAAGATATATTAAGTGGAAATGAATCACCATAAAGGTCTTCATCCTTGTAGTCATCACTTTGAGTAGGCTGAGGAGGAGGATGACGAGGAGGCGTTGGTTTTGCTGTCTGAGTGGTGGCAGAGACGGAAGAGGTAGAGGAGGTGGGAAGGCAGGAGAAGCGGGCACCCTCAGTGTAGCTTCTATAGAAAAAAATCTGGATATAAGTGGATCCATGCAGCTCAAACTCATTTTGCTCAAGAATTAACTGCATACATATCACGTGTGTATACTATACACACGCACAAACTTGATGTCTACTATATATACACATTTGTTAATGTGTATATAGAAATAGAAGTAAAAATTGTTAGGAAAACTAATTATTTTACTTTAAAATTTTACCTTCTTGTTCTCTAGGTGTGTGTCATGTTTCTCTTGAGGTTTCTTACAACATAAAGGAAAAATAACTGTTGAATGCAGAAATATTTCGCTTATATTTAGCCTATGGTGACCTCCTGAAAATTAATAAACTTAAATTTTGACAGAAGGAAAGTGAAGATAATTAAATGGTCAAGACCCTGTCTTAGAAAATATTTTTGGAGCTCTGTGAAATGTGAGATGATGAGTTTCTCATTAGCAAAAGCAATTGAGAGACCACATTTAGAAAATCACACTTAAAAAAAAATAAAATTTAGAGACAGAATCTCTCTTTGTCACCGAGGCTGGCATGCAGTGGCACAAACATTGCTCATTGCAACCTTGGACTCTTAGGCTCAAACAATCCTTCAACCTCATCTCCTGAGTGCCTAGGACTATAGATGCATGCCACCATGCTTGGATAATTTTTTTTTTATTTTTATAGAGACAGGGTCTCACTATGTTGCCCAGGCTGGTTTTGAAATTTGGGCCTCAAGTGATTTTACCACCATGGCCTCCCAATGAGAAAAGATACTATTAAAGCCAGTGAAAGCAGAAGTCATGAAATAAAAGTAGGTTAAAAATAGTATTTTTCAGTTTGGAAAACTGAAGATTTCTCACAGAACTGAAAACAGAACTACTCTTGGACCCAGCAGTCCCATTACTGGGCATATACCCACAGGAAAACAAGTTGTTCTACCATAAAGACACCTGCACTCCTATGGTGATTGCAGCACGGTTCACAGTAGCAAAGACGTGGAATCAACCTAGGTTACCATCAGCAGTGAACTGGATCAAGAAAATACTGTACCTATACCCCATGGAATACCACACAGGCAAATAAAGAACAAAACCATGTCCTTTGCAGCAACGTGATTGCAGCAGAAAGCCGTTATCCCAAGCGAATTAATGCAGACGTGAAAAACCAAAACCGCATGTTCTCACTTATATGTGGTAACTTCACATTGGGTACACATGGCATCAATATGGGAACAAATAAGCACCAGAGACTTACAGCGGCGTGAGGGAAAGAGGTTGAACAACTACCTATTGGGGTTGATGGTCACTACCAGAGTGACGTGATCGACTGTACTCCAAATTTCAGCGTCACGTAACAAACTGGCACATGCATTCCCTGAGTAAAAACCAGTAGCAGTCTTTTTAAAGTATGGCTTTTATCTTAGGCCACCTTCTATAGAAAATTCCCAGCACCTTCATGTAGTGGGAATTTCACTAGAATTGGTATTAAAAGACATAAGTTCAACTTTCATTCGATTACTTACAGCTGAATGATGTTGAAGACAGCAATCATTTTTGAATCTCAGTTCACCCCTTAAAATGGCTGAGTTATTAAAAAAGATTTGGAACCTTCCTTACAGTTCCAGAGTAATGCTATACGTTCCAACAAATGCAAATATCAGCAATTTAAAATAAACACACGTTTTCTCTAGAGTGTTCTAATTATCACTGCCAAAAAAAAAAAAAAAAAGAAAAGAAAAAAAATAATATAAATCCCACACAAAACCACTCTACTCTGCTCATGAAGAACTCACAGTCTAAAGGGAAATACCATAAGAAATCTATCAAGAATGCAAGTGAATTTAAAAACAACCCTTGAATGTGCGTAGTTACCTTTCATACTTTTCTCTCACTTGTAGAAATTTATATAATATACAACTGTATCATTTAATTCCAGTGAAAATTTGGGCAAGCTGAATTGAGCTGAACCTCAGTTGTTAAATAGGAAAGATAATTGAGCTAATTCGTCAAGAGTTGGTGACATATGCAAAGCTTCTAACATCCCATGCAAAGCCCCTGTGTCTGCCCATTGTTCAAAATTGCTTGTTCCCTGCCTTATCCAACCTTACTATTTTAAGCAAATTATGGTCTGTTCATTAAAAGAGGACAATAGAGAGATCAAAGATAATAATTCAGAATCATTATAATGTAGAATAATAATACAGCGTTCTTCATTTTGTTAAGAAACCTTTTCCATACTTTGGGATTTCTGACTCAGTATCTCATAGCTGTCTGGAATTGCATGCCACTGTTCACAGGAATGATATTCAGGAATTTCTCTGAAGTAACTCTGAGCTCCCAGGGAAATGAGTCAGAGCATAACACTAATGGGCTGTGAGCCAGATGGATTATAATTATTTATAGAGAATGGTGATTTTATATTTTGTTTTAAAGAGGTTAACATATATTAATGACAGCAATGACAAAAATATGACTTTCAGGTAAAAAACTTTTGTCCTTGAACTTCAATGGAAAACTTCAGTACTTCAAATAAAATGTGTGTGTGTGTGTGTGTGTGTGTGTGTGTGTGTATACACATTTTTCCACTAAAGGATAGATTCTTAGAAATTTTCAGATAATGTCAATTCAGTTGAGTTAATATCATTGCTTAACACTTATAGAAGTAGTATCTAATAGATCATTAAGAGATTATTAAATTAGATTTAGAGAAAATAAAAAAATAAGATTTGACTTTCCAATTACATTCTTTAGCTTACATCCATTTTGTCTGATGGTTACAGTATTAATGATACAGGTGATTACCCAAAGTGACTGTGATTTACACACTTAAAATCTTTAGCTTTATCTTTAAAAAATAAAGTCAGATTCTTGGTTCATGAAATCTGATGTTTATCTCTGACAGTGATACTAATGGAATAATTTTGCAAGTTAGTATTCTTTCTAAGTCAGCCATAGCATCTTCAAAAAGCTGACTAAATTTTCCCCAAATATTTTAATACTCCTTTAATGTAGTCTGTTACAAGCATATTATCCATTACTGTATAGAGATTATAATAGAATCTATTTTTTTTTCAGTTGGGAAATAACATATGCCATCAATTTTCTCTCCTTCATGTAAAGTACTTCTTTTATCTTTTCCACTTTTCTCCTTTTTTATATTTTAGGTTGTATCCCTATTTCTTGTACTTCAATTATTTAGTTTAAGATGTTTTATTTTAAGGGCAAAATTAAATTATATTTTTCATTGCTCATGGTATTATAATTTTTTTTTCTTTAGCCAGAAGAGCATAGTGCACTAACATATTCAGAAAGTATGTCACAGTGACTTCTATTTCTTCTTACCTAGTAAAAAATCAATAGCTTTGTAGTTCATCATTATATAACTATTAATTGGATAGTTTTCCTCTCAAATTTCCAGTGCATTTATTTTTCACCACCTATAGCTCAGTTTGTTTTTGAGATGTCAATTTGTGTAGCAGAATCTGCAAATTATCTTCCAGTAACCAGTATCCCTATCTTTCCTTTATTAATCGAATCCCTGAGTTTTAGCTAAGCAGATTTCCCAGCTATTCTTGCAACTAGGTGCAACCATGTGACCAGGATATTGCCAAGAATATCCAAATTGAAGTGTCGTTCGTGCATTCTACATCGTCATGTTATGAGAAAATCGTTTGCCTTCCAGTTTGTCTCTTTACTTCCTTTTGGCTGTACTGCGGATAAGACAAGGGTGAGGAACAAGAGAAAGGCTGCCCGGATTCCGGGACGATGTGGCGAAGCAGAGCGCTGAACTGGTTGTGGGATTAAGGGAACCTCTGAGTTGGCTGGGCTGTTACATTTTGGAAGATCTTTGTTAGTGCAGCTTAGTCTCATAACTGAGTCATACACTGAAATTTCAATGGAAACTTTTCTAGATGACATATAAGTGCCACAGATACCTACATCTTGGTAATTTTCTATCTTCAGATTTATCTTTCGTCTTTTCATCTCCCTGTAAAGTTGGTTAATAACCACTCATTGAAAGACAACGGAGGGCATACTCCTGAAATACGTTTTATGGGACCACCTGATTCCTTTCTGAAAGAAGGCCTTTAAACAAATAAACCAATAAGCCAAGCCACACTAATGTTTTAAGAAAACATATATAACTCAAATGTTTAATTTTTCTGCTGTTCCTTAGGGTTTTTTGAATCTCATGTCTGAAAGAACAAGGAAAAGAGATCAATTAACAAAATCAAACAAGTGGAAAATGACATCCTATTTTTACATGTATAAATTTTGAAACTTTTGTGCAGTAATGTTAATCTGAGTAGGCCAGGGGCAGGAAATAACTTTCTTTTGTCTGGAAAGAAGAAATATTAAGATTTTAACATTTTCATCATGTTTTGTTGGAAGTTGTGCAACAGTATTGGAAACTGAAGTGTGTGTGTGGAAACAAAGGCCTCCTTTGTGAGTCTACTTTTGTACGTTTGAACACTTACTTCCTTCAATTCCGTGCCCTGGTCACATCCCGCACTTCTCTTTTTTACACCCTAAGGTGTGGTCTTAGGAAAGTATTTTAGTTTTCAAAATGCACTTTCTCTCTTCCGATTTCTCAGATGCTGTACCTTCAAACTGCAACAGTTTCTGCCATGGTATGTGTTTTTGGTTTTTTTTTTGAGATGGAGTCTCACTCTATTGCTAGGCTGGAGCGCAGTGGTGCGATCTCGCTCACTGCAATCTCCACCTCCAGGGTTCAAGTGATTCTCCTGCCTCAGCCTCCCGAGTAGCTGGGACTACAGGCACGTGCCACCACGCCCAGCTAGTTTTTTGTATTTTTAGTAGAGATAAGGTTTCACCATGTTGGCCAGGATGGTCTTGATCTCCTGACCTGGTGATCTGCCCTCCTTGGCCTCTCAGAGTGCTGAGATTACAGGTGTGAGCCACCACACCCGGCCTCTGCCATGGTTTTAGTTACCAACTTTCTATTATCACTCAGTCTAGATAGCCCTTCCTGACCATTTTGTCATGTCTTTTCCTGTTCTCCTGTTCTCCCAAATCTTGGAATTATGTTAACCTCCCATGCGGTGCCAAAGACAGGAAAAAAAGTCCCTATTTATTATGTTAGAATATTATGACAATTAGTTCTATTCCAAAAAAGATACTATGTATATTTTGATTTAAATATGTTATAAATTAGGTATTATCTTGTCTTTGTGAGCACAGTCTGGGGGCTTACTATCCTTTTTTTCTTCTAGACTGTGTCCTTCTTGAAGCCAGCATCTGTGTTGTTCAGTACCCTATCTTCAAATGTGCAGTTAACACATGACTGAATGCAAGAAGATATGCGTATATTATTTGTTGTAATGGAGATTTGCAAGGAAATTGCTTTGATTGTATTAATTCAACTATGATGTAACACATGATTAAGAAAAGTTTAACCAAGCTTTATTAGAACATGGTTTCATTTTGGGCACTGTGGAGGATTTAAAATTAAATGAGCAAAATTACCGTACTCGAAAATGTTTAATTCTATGGAGGATAAGAAATGTACAAAGAACTACAATAGCCTGGGCATAGTGACTTCCATCAGTAATGCCAGCAACTTTGGGAGACTGAAGTGGGAGGATTGCATGAGGCCAGGAGTTCAAGATCAAGATAGGCAACATAGTGAGACCTTGTCTCTACAAAAAATGTGAAATAAAGCCAGGCAGAATGACATGCCCCTGTTGTCCTAGTTACGTGGGAGGTGACAGTGGGAGGATCACTTCAACCCAGAAGTTCCAGGTTACAATGAGCTCTAATCATGCCACTGCACTTCATCCTAGGTGATATAGTGAGACTCTGCCTCAAAACACGCAACAACACACACACACACACACACACACACACACACACACACGCTCAAATCCCCCACAAAACTTAACTGCAAAAAGGAGGCTGAAAGTGGGATATTTTATAAACAAGTCACTGTGGAATTTCAGAGGAAGCATCTCATTGAGTCAGAGAAGGCATCATCAAACAGACGACATTTGGGATGGGTCTTCAAACACAGTAGTACATTGGCTATGAGAAGAGAGTCCCAAGAATATGAGTAGTGAATCCTATGAGCGAATGTATGGAATTTTAAAACTCTGGAGAAATTCTGCTTCACCTGAGCATTGTGAATGGGAAAATAGTCGGGAACAAGATGGGAAAGTTAGGCTATCCAATTGCTTCTTAAATGCAAGCCTGCAATTGTGCATTTTTCTTTGAGCAATGAAAAATTGGTCAAGGTTTTGTAATAGTGTTATAACTAACTGTATTTTATAAAAATATGGCCGCTGTATATGAAATGGATGAGAGATGAGATAGATGTGGTGGAAGGCAAGTGAAGATACCTATCATAGTTGTCTGTGGGGAAATCTGAATTCGAATAGCGAGTTTAGGAATAAGGTAATTAGTACGTACAGAAATGTAATGCAGAAAAGTTAGCATATTACTTGTGGGCCAGGAAAAGGAAGAGTCTTAGATGAGTCTGGCATTTTAAACATTTATGGCTTGGAAAAGTAATTTATATAAGAATACGATTCTCCAATATAAGAATGAATATAGTACAGACTACAAGGTATGAAAAGCTGAAAATTGAAGCAGAAATGTGTTTTTTGATAGGAAAACTTCAGAAAGAACAAAAATAACATGAGACGCTATCAGCAGAAAATATATTAGGTAGTTTAATTTTCCAGATTATGAGAATAATATTAGTCCTTGCCTTTCCCTCTCCTGCACCGGATATTTAGTATGAGATTCATGCTGAAGAGGCGTAGCAAGGTTCCTCCTGTTCTCTGGCCTCTGTTCTCTCACCTCTGTGCTGCTGATAGTCTATGATTGCTCTATCTCAGCTCTTCAAGATCCCTGCCTCGACATTTCAAGGTGAAATTAGGTGACTGCTCGAGCCAACTTGCATTAATATTAATAGTAGAATACTGGGTATTTTCTTTCCTCCTTCCATAAAAGGTTTCTGTTTAGACATTTGTGTACTATGATTCTGCCTTTATTGTTAGTTCATCGTAGGAACTACATCATGGTAGTTTTAGAACAGATAAAACATAGATACCAGAAAGGGATATTATCGAGTGGTCGCGTCTGCAGCATCGCCGTTCTCAAATTCGACTCTGTGTCTTTGCAGTTTACCAAGGGGTAGGCTCTTTGGGCTGGATCAAAAAGACTGAAATGACTGAAGGTATTTAATCTGTAAATTTGTTACATGCATTTGACAAAAATATTGGTGACATTATGTACAGAAACAATGCAATGTATCTCTCACATGGCGTTTGTGAGGCTTCATACCACTTTCTTCATAATTAAAATAGCAATCATATACCCACACTACTTACCTTCTAAAGTTGTTATATGATTCTAATGAAAAAAGTGTGATTTGTGAATTATAGGGTGCCATGAAATGTATAGTATTATTGTTGCTTCTCTTATATACCTAGAATATAGTTATGCCTGAAGATTCTGGCATGATTTTTCTGGTATGACCTTTAAAATGCTCAATTTCAGAATCTCACTCTTTGTTTACTGATGACTACTGAGGGTATTGCTGGATGATATTAATACCCAAATCCCACCCTGCAGACTAGCTAGTTGATGAGATATCTTTATTATCACGAAACAAACTATTGGCCTTCAAGAATGTCTGCGATGGTGATGAAAGGCGAGAGTTCGAGGAGAGGAAGGGGGGTGTTAGGGCCGGGCCGTGGTGGCAGCAGGCGGTGGGTCGACGACAGACCGCCTCTTCAGTCAGAAAAGATGAACTGAAATGTGAATTTTAAGTAAAGGAGAAACTACGGTTTGAAAGTTACCACTAAAGGGTTTTCACAAAAACCACAATTGGCAGCATGCTGTATTTTGTGATTTTTGTTTTCTGCTTGGCCATGAGCAGAATAAGGAGAAAAAAAAAATTTCAATGACAAGTTACACAGAAGTTAAAGGTTCCTGTTATAGAAAAAAACCTGAAGGCTAATTCAAAGTTTTTTTAAAATATGTGCAGTTGTGTCACTTCGTCATTTTTACTTTGCCCTGTATAAAGTGCTATACTAAAGCTTACTGCTGTTGTATTGTCCAATTAGCAGGTTAAAACCAAGCTTACTGGAGAACCATACTATTCAGTAATTGATTATCAGAAAACACAGATAATTAATTGGAAAGTCCTTTTTTTTTCTTTATCCTGACCCTAGAAAAGTATTTTCTGTCTCAAAATTTTATTAAGAAGTATGCAACATTTCTATATATGTTGAAATCAGGAAATATTCATTAGATATGCTTAACTAATCATTTTCAAACCATTTTCTTATGGTCAAGTATGTAGAATAGGATTATAAAGGCTAGACTTAGACCTTACCCACATCTTACACTGACTTCCTTGAATTTCAGTTAGGAAGAAATAAATATTTCAAGTCCCTTCAATAAAGAAGCAGCAAAAGTCAGAATCGACTACGATAGACATGATTCGAAAAAAAAAAAGGCTGACCTTGGTATCTTTCAGCGTGTTTTCATTTTCTAGGAGATAATGCCTGTATCTTTTTTCTGGTTCTCTGTGAACAATCCTCAGTTTCCTCTTCTTCCACCTTACTCTCTCACTCTGTTCCTTCTCCCACCTAATACCCTAATTGTAATGACCTACTTTTTTGTGACAACCTGTTTCCTGATAAATTTTGGTATGGCTCCATGTGGGAATCTTAAAAAGTCTGGCTTGAATTTGCACACATTGAGAGAGACTTTGCATTTTTGGCTGCCAGAGATTCTAGGGTCTGGTGAATCGACTTGACAGTGAACATTTGAGTTGCTGACCGTTCACAGGGTAGACCTGTGGATACAATCCTCAGGAATGTTTTCCACTCTCACTATTTTTTTTTTCCCACAACAGGGTCTTTTCTAGCCCACCCTGTCACTGAGTAAGTCGACTTCAATTTCTCCCAAATTTATGTGGAAATCTAATTTCACTTCCTACCAGCATCTTTGTCTCCTGTTACTGAACTGACTTAAAACAATTAGCCTCCCAGTTTCCAAGACTGGCAAAGGTGCATGTACCTTCAAGTTCTCACCTGACACTCTTTCCTTGCAAGCTCAGTTATTCATTGAAAATCGTATTTGTTATATTTGGCCAGAAGCTATGTGTCTCGAAAAAAAGCACTTTGTCATTTTTGTCTTCAGAATATATTGTCTGGCATATTTCCAAGATTGAATAACCGCAAACTTATATAAGAGAATTAAGAGTGAATAACTCCTTTCCCAGCAATTGAATATATTCTAGATTGATGCCACTTTTATACATAAAAATATGTTTAGTGCATGTTACTTAAAATTATTTATTTAAAAAACATGAATTTGTGATGATCTAGTTCAGCCCTGTCCAACAGAATTTTCTACAGTGAAAAAAGGCTCTATGTATCTATGCTGTTCAATATGGTAACCATTTGCCATATGTGACTATTGAGTATTAGAAATGTGGCTGGCATGCCTCAATTTTTAAAGCTCAATTAATTTCAATTTCGATAGTTACATGTGGCTGCTGCAGCTGTATTGGACAGTGCAGTGGGTGAAAGAAATGGTTTTAATTTTTACCCTATGTAGCCGAGTAAGCAAAAATAAGCAAAAACCACTGAAATAGAAACACTAGAGTCATGGAGATGTGGTGGGGTGAAAAGCTTTAAATAAGCAGGCACAACTGATAACATGAAAAACTGACAACAGAGTTGCTTCCAGTGGTTCTCAAATGTTAATGTGGTCAGAAAGCTAAGTGTCCATCAACAGATGAATAGATAAAGAAAATGTGGCACTAATATGCAAGGGAGTACTATTCAGACATAAAAAGAATCAGATTCTGTCATTTGTAACCACATGGGTAGAACTGGGGATCATTAGGTTAAGTGAAATAAGCCAGCCTCAGAAAGACAAACATTACATGTTCTCATTTATTTGCGGAATCTAAAAATCAAGACAAGTAAATTCACGGAGATAGAGAATAGAAGAATGACGGTCAGAGGCTGGGAAGGGTAGTGGGGGAGGCAGAGGAGGTGGGGATGGTTAATTGGTACAAAAAATAGACAGAATAAAAACTTAGTACTTGACAGCACAACAGCGGGCATATAGACAATGATGATTTATTTGTACATTTTAAGATAACAAAGTGTAACTGGATTGTTTGTAACACAAAGGATATGTGCTTGAGGGGATGGACGCCCAATTTTCTAAGATGATATTACTGAGCATAGCGTGTCTGTACCCAAATATATCATGTACCTCATGAATATATTCACCTTCTATGTACCTACAAAAATTAAAAAGAATTTTTAAATGTTAACGTGGTCAGAATCACCTCGAGGACTTACAAGTCCTCACACCCAGAGTTTTTGATTCAGTAGGTTTGGGTGGGGTGCAAGAATTCGTGTGTTTAAGAAGTTCTCAGGTGAGGATGATTTTGCTGGTCTGAACAAAGCACTTTGAAAACTAGCAGTCTGATGTTGTCATAGAGTTGCTAGTTCGGACATGGAAGTTACTCAGAGAGTAACAGCTCTGACCTGAGCCCAGCATTCGACTTCTCTTGGAAACACTCTGGCTTTTAAGTAAGGTGATAGTGTGATTTCTTCAGGAAGTGACACAAAAATTAGTTGGGAGACCAGATATTTTCATTATTTTGAACAAAAGTAGACCGTGTACCTTTTTTACCTACATACTTATATACTTAGATTCTAATTAATGTATACAATCAGTAAACTATTATCTAACCAATTTTGGTATTTTTTTCATGATAATCAATATACATTCAATGTAGCAAATGCTGTTAGCTATCCACCCAAGCCATTTTTCTTTCTAGCAGAACCTTGATTTTCTAAAAAAAAAAAATCTTATTTGACAAAGTTAGCTTCATCTGTAGTTTCAGAATTAAATCTTTAATTTGTAAGATAAAGATTTTTAAAGGAATTATGGTAATCTCATTCTCCTCACCAGTGTACATCTATCCCAAATAGTGAGAAAAAGTTTATTTCATTGTAAGACAGAAACACAAGAATAAATGCTGTTTTTCTGTTCTGGGTTGGCTGTGTTTGGTGGTGATACAAATGTAACTACTACATTCCATCACCTTCCCGCAAGCAGTTCTTAAAGTCTCCCTCAGCAGGGCACAGACACTAGGGAATATCAGAGAAAGAGAAACGAGAGCATGAGGCCTGGAGCTCAGCCCAGCCTTAACTTATTTTTCCATGAAATAAAACTCCAATATTTCTTCGAGCTGAAGTCAGTTTGGGTTGACGCGTTCTGCTACTTAAGGCAGAAGACTGCCTAACAGCTACCTTCAGGGTGTGAGGATCAGGAGTTTTCAAATCACAGAGATAACGTAGAAAGTGCAGAATGATTTTTTGTTTGAGACGACCGTGCTGAGATGCTACATCTAATTATTTCCCGCTACGGCTTGTCTGCAGAGCAAAACGGCAGCAGACGTGACCTACTTCCTTTCTCTCCCCCAATCGGATCAAATAACGAAGTAGACTAAATGGCAATCGAAACAATAACATTGCCATAACCTCTGGTTATATTTTCAAATAGGAGAAAGACTTCCAATACGTCCTTTGGCGTGATGTAACAGTGACCTTTAAAATGTCCTTTTTCTTTGTTTTGCCATTCTATAGACCAGCAAAACGCAAATGTGACTTGTTGACATGTGATGGCCGGGGGGTGATTGGGCAGTGGCAACGTTGCCATGGATGGACCTGTCTGCAGTTTATGAGCCGTAGCATTTGCTTTTAGATGGCAGGTAAGTCATGTAATAAGCATGAGCTATTTAATGTATAAATACTCATCAGTCACAACTGAAAATCATCTGTTACTCACATTTCTTAGATGAGTTATACACATCCATAATATTTCTTACCACTCAGGATTAAATTTTATCATATAAATCGGACACTTCTCAAACCTAAACCGTAATGTATGAGCCTGGGTGGTAAACAAAGCGTAGAAAGAAAATTGTGTATCAAGGATTTATTTATTTATTGGTGCTGTGACTAAGATTCGAACCAAGTTTGTTGCTCAAAGTATTTAATAGTACAATTTACTTAAAATTGCTGGGCAAATAAAAATGTTCACCAGATACAATGGAATATTTGTGAAGAAAAACATTCTGTTTTTCTGGAATTCTTGCGTTTATAGGAATTGCTTGGCAGATTATTCACTTCTATCGGTGTTATCATTTGTCCTTTTCTTTCTTGTTTAGTGAAGATATGCAGAACAGATCATTTCCCATTTCCAGTTACGTTCCTTTCTCAAGCCTTGGAGTTGGGAATTTTTTCAAGCTCAGTTCTGGGTGCTCTTTTCCTACGCACTTTCTCAAATTTGGAAATGCTTGGCTATAATTTCAATCTGTACAATAAGGTCGACCGAATTTCCATTTATCTCCTGCATTCTAAATATGTATATTAATCTGCCTAGTTACTATTTCATAAACGTTTTAAATTTAAATGTTCAAAACTTAATTCATGCCATCCCTCTTCAAACCAAGCACTCATTGTAGAGATTGGCACAAAAATTCACCCACTGTAACAAAGGAGAAGTTTAGTTCTCATCATTGATCCTCAGATTTTCTGCTTCCCATTCTAATTCATTTTGAAATGCTTGAGATTTTAAAAATAGTTTCGTTGAAAGAATTCACATACAATCTAATTCATTTAAAGTGCAAAATTCAGTGTGCTTTAGGGATACAGTTTTGTCTCCTAACAGGGGAGCCCCTTTACCTGTCAGTATTCGTCATCACCTGAATCTGAGAAGGGTCTCCCAACACTAGACCACCACTGGTCCACTTTCTGTCTCTATATTTTTCCCATTCCAGACATTTAATGCAAATGCAATCATGCAAAATGTGGTATTTGTGATTTTATAATTTTTTTTTTTTTTTTTTGGAGACAAAGTCTTCTACTGTCACCCAGGCTAGAGTGGAATGGCACAATTCTGTTCACTGCAAACTTCACCTCCCGGATTCAAGTGATTCTCCTGCCTCAGCCTCTCAAGTGGCTGGGATTACAGGCGTGCGCCACCAGGCCCAGCTAATTTTTGTATTTTTAGTAGAAACAGTGTTTCACCATGTTGATCAGGCAGATCTCGAACACCTGACCTCAGGTGATCCACCCACTTTGGCCTCCCAAAGTGCTGGGCTTACATGCATAAGCCGTTGTGCCCGGCCACTTTTTAGTTTGTAACTGATGTATCGTAGTCGCACATATTTTGGGGTACGTGTGATTTTTTTCTTTATATAGAGTCTCACCTTTGTTGTCTAAGCTGGTGTGAAATGGCAAGATCTCGGCCCACCACAACCTCTGCCTCCTGGTTCAAGTGATTCTCCTGCCTAAGCCTCCCGAGTAGCTGGTGTTACAGGCATGCACCACAACACCCTTCTAATTTTGTATTTTTCCTAGAGAGGAGTTTCTCCGTGTTGGTCAGACTGGTCTTGAACCCCCGACCTCAGGTGATTCACCTGCCTTGGCCTTCCAAAATGCTGGGATTACAGGCATGAGCCACCATGTCTGGCTACATGTGATATTTGAATACGTGTATGCAATATGTGATGATGGATCAGAGTAATTAGGATATATATCACTCATTTATCGTTTCTTTAAATTTGGAGCATTACAATCCTTCTAGCTATTTTAGAATATATGTTATTGTTAATGATAGTTTCTCTACTGTGAAATATATGTTATTGTTAAAGACAGTTTCGCTATTGTACTATCAAATGCACAGTCCTTCACTTGAACTGTATTTTGTACCTATTAACCAACTCCTATTAATTCCCACCCTCCCCTTCCTGTTCCCAGCCTCTGGTAACCAACATTCTATTTTCTACTTCAATGAGATCAACTTTTTTAGCTCCCACCTATAAGTGAGGACAGACACTATTTATCTTTCTGTGCCTGATTTATTTCACTTAATATAATAGTCTCTGATTCCATCCATGTTGCCACAAGTGGCAGGGTTTCACTGTTTTTATGAGTGAATAATATTTCACTGTGTATTTTCTTTATTCGTTAATTTGTTGATGGACACTAATGTTGATACCATATCTTGTCTTTTGTGAATAGTGCTCCAATAAACATACTGATTTCGTTGTTGTAGGGTACATAGCCAGCAGTGCAATTGCTGGATGGCATGGAAGCGCTATTTTTAGTTTTTAGAGGACGCTCCATACTAATTTCCATAATGGTGTTACAGCTTTACAATCCTACCAACAGTATACAAAATTCCTCTTTCTTCATATCCTTGCCAACGTTTGTTTTTTGTCTTTTTGACAAGAGGTATTCTAAGTGGATTGAGGTGATAGTTCATTGCGATTTTGACTTTGATTTTCTTGATTATTAATGATGTTGAGCATGTTTTTCATATAGTTGTTGGCCATTTGTATGTCTCCTTTTGAGAAATGATTTTTCAATTTCTTTACCCATTTTAAAATCAGATTTTTTTTTTTTTACTGTTGATTTGTTTGAGTTCCTTCTATATTCTGGATATTAATTCCTGGTGAGATGCATAGTTTGCAAATATTGTCTTTCATTTCCTAGGTTGTCTCTTCACTTTGTTAATTACTATTTCCTTTGCAGTGCAGAAGCTTTTTAGTTTGATGTAGCCCCATTTGCGTATTTTTCCTTTTGTTACCTGTGCTTTTGAGGTCTTATTAAAAAAAAAATTTTTCCAGATCAGTGTCATGTAGTATTTCTCCAGTATTTTCTTCTAGTAATTTCATAGTTTCAGATAGTACATTTAAGCGTCTAATTCATTTTAGTTGATTTTGTATAGATTCAATGATAGAGATCTAGTTTTATTCTTCTGCGTGTGGCTATTGTTTTTTCCAGCACCATTTATCAAAGAGTCTGTCCTTTCTACTAGGCATCTTTGTTGCAATGAATTAGTTGTGAGTGCATGAATTTATTTCTAGGTTCTCTCTGTTGCGTTGATCTACAGTATATGTTTGTTTTTATGCCAGCATCATACTGTTTTGATTACTATAGCTTTGTAATGTAATTTGAAATTAGGTAATTTGACTCTTCCAGCATTATTCTTTTTGCTCAGGATTGTGCTTTTATATAGCACATTTTCAAGGTTCAGCTACGTTGTAACATATATCACTATGTCCTCTCTATTTATTGCCAAAAATATTCCATTGAAGGGATGTACCATGTGTTACTTATCTTTTAATCAGTTGATAGCCATTTGAGCTGGTTTTGCTTTTGGAATGGTATTAATAAGACTTGCATGAGTAGTCACATGTAAGTTTTTATTTGGGATGTATTAATATGTCTTTAATTCTCTTGGATATATAGCAGTGGAATTTTTAGATCAAAAAGTAACTCTGTTTGACATTGTGAGGAAGTACCAGAGTATTCTCCATTTTAAATTCCCACTAGAAATGTATGAGAGCATTGCTATTTCTACACTTTTCTGTCAATACTTGCTATTATAGGTCTTGTTTATTTTAGTTATCCTAATGGGTATGATGTTAGGATCTCATGGTATCGACTTGCAGTTCTCTTGTGGCTAACGATGCTGTGTATCTTTTCATATGCTCCTTGGCAATTTGTATATCTTCTTTGGAAGTTTATGTTCAGATCCTTTGTCCTTTTAAAAATTCGGCTATTTATCATTTTATTATTTAGTTATAAAAGGTTTTTGTGTATTGTGGATAAAATTCCATTATGAGATACATAATCTGCAAAGATTACTTCTCATTCTACATATTCTTCTCATAAGAAACCACTGCCTTATGCAAGTCACAAATATTTGCTCTTATATAATATTTTCCTCTAAGGGCTTTATAATTTTGGTTTATTTAGCTCTGTGATACATTATGAGGTATATTGTGTCTGTGGTGTAAGTTAGGAATTCAGTTTTATTATTTTGCCTATCTGTTGTCTCAGCACCATTTATTGAAAGACTATTTTTTATCCATTAAATTATCTTGGCCCTTCTGTTGAAAATCAACTGATCAAAATGATTTTATTTCTAGGCTATAAATTCTATTCCTTTGATTGCTATGTCTATCTTTATGCAAGCACCACAGTGTCTTGATTACTGTAGTTTCATAGTAAGTTTTGAAATCAGGAAGTATTAGTGCTCCAGCTTGGTTCTTTTTCAATAATGTTCTGGTATTTTTGAGTCCCCTAAATTTTTACATAAAATTTACAATAAGCTTGTCAATTTCCTTCAAAAGCCAGCTGGGATTTTGATTGGGATTATATTGAGTCTTTGGATCAATTTGGAGAATAGTACTATCCTAACAATTTTATCTCTTCTGATCTATGAACATGAGCAAATAATCCTAAAATTTGTATAAAACTGTAAAAGACCATAATAGCCAAAACAATCTTGAGCAAAAAGAGCAAAAATGATTCAATTGTGCTCAAAGATGGAGGCATTGCAGTACCCGACTTCAGGTGCTGTGGCACGGAGCCACCCATGAGAGCATAGGCCTGAGGCTGGGTAATTTGTAAAGAAGAGGGATTTATTTTGCTCACACTTCTGCAGGATTGGAAGTTCCAAATTTGGCAGCTGCATCAGTTGATGACCTCACGCTGCTTCAGCTCATAGCCGAAAGGGGAAAGGGAGTGAAAATGTGCAAAAATAATACAACGTATGGGAGAGGACACAAATAAATGGAAAGATATTGCATGTTTATGAATTGAAAGTATTAATATTTTTAAAGTGTCCATACTGCCAGAAGTGATTTACAGATGCAATACAATACATATACACTCAACTAAAAAGCAAAAGAACAAACACATTTACAGGACACTTTGATTTATAATACATGTGTCCTCTTCCATATATATTATATCTCCCATATATATGTGTGTGTGTGTGTATGTGTATGTATATATGCACATATATATAGACATGTTTATATACACATACGTGTATATATGTGTTTATATGTGTATGTGTATATGTGTGTATACACACACACACACACACACACACACACACACACATATATATATATATATATATATATATATATATATATATATATATGGGACATTAACGTCTTCTTAAATGCATAGTCTGCCAATATGTTCACCTGTTCTCTAGGTTGTTTCTCCACTCTGTTTATTGTTTCCTTTGCTGTGCAGAAGCTTTTTAGTTTGGTGTATTTCCATTTGTGTATTTTTGGTTTTGTTGCCTGTGCTTTCTAGGCCTTTTCAAAATGGTCTTTGCCGAGATCAGTGTCATAAAGCATTCCCCGCCTCCTTTTCTTGTTTCCAGTAATTTTATGATTTCTATCTTACGTTGAAGTCCTTAATCCATTCTGTGTTGATTATTGTATATGGTGAGAGGCAGGGATTTACTTTATTCTTCTGCACGTCAATATTGAGCTCTCCCCATGTTATTTGTCTGTTCTTTCCTTTTTAAAAATAATTATCCATATTTATGGAATATGGAATAAAATTAGCACATCAGTCATCTCCAACATTTGTTTTTTTTTCCAACATGTGTTCTTGGTGCCTTTGTCAAAAATCAGTTGACTGTAAATGTGTAGATTTAGTTTTGAGTTTTCCATTCTGTTCAATTGGTTTATTTGTCTGTTTATATGCTAGTAATATGCAGTTTTAATTACCATAACTATGTAGTATGTTTTGCAGTTCAGTAATGTGATACTTTCATCTTTGCTCTTCTTGTTCAAGATTGCTTTGGCTATTCAGGGTGTTTTCATACAAATTTTAGAATTATTATATTTCTGTGAGGAATGTCATTGATACTTGATAGGGATTGTATTGCACCTGTAGATCACTTTGGCTAGTATGGACATTTAAAAAATACTAATACTTTCAGTTCACAAACATGCAATATCTTTCCATTTATTTGTGTCTTCCCCCATTATGTCACTAATGTTGTATAGTTTTCATTGTAGAGATCTTTCACCTTCGTGGTTAAATTTACTCCTACAAATTTTATTATTTTTTATAGTTATAAGTGGTATTGTTTTCTTTTTCAGATAGGTTGCTTTTAGCATTGTCTTAGTCCATTTAGTGTTGCTGTAACCCAAATACTGGAGGCTGGATCAAAAAGAAAAGGTTTACTTAATGTGCAGTTTTGTGGGCAGAGAAGTACAAGAAGCATGGGATCAGCATCTGCTCCGTCTCCTGTGAGGGCTCTGGGCTGTGTTGTAACACGGTGGAGAAGGTCGGAGGCGACGCACGCACTCCTGTGCAGTGAGCAGGTACATGCTGACCTACCCCCAAAGGCTGAGGGAGCTGAGAGGCTAAAGAAAGGGTGACAAATGCAGTTTGTCGAAAGGAAACATTTAATAGGACTTAGGCCAGAAGCCATGTCTCAGGTGCCTGTGAAATGGTAGGTCCCTGTACCTACCCTCCAGAAAGCATTCTCTGTATAGCAAGCTTTTAGGGTGAAAAATGTTTTATGCTTGAAGATGTGCAGCTGTTCATATCTCCAGATTTTCTTGCCAGTACTCATGACCACTGGGGAGGTTACGTAAGCATTTTTTTTTGAGTTGTCTATGCTACAGGCATTGTTTAAGATCTTACTGCAGAACACGGTGGTATGTCAGACTCTAACACCAGTCATAATGGCATTTTTGCTTCAAGATGGCATCACTCTTGCCATGAAATAGGATATTTCCTACAGCACATGTTAAAAGGCAAACCCTGAGGGAGAGTCCTGGCTTTGTAACAGCCCACTGTTACAGGAACGAATCTAGTTTTGTGAGGGTAAAAAGTCACTCACTTTCATGAGCATGGCATGAAGCCACCCATGAGGGTATAGGCTGGAGGCTAGGTAATTTATAAAGAAGTGGGATTTATTTTGCTCACAGCCCTGCAGGCGTGGAAGTTCCAAACTGGGCAGCTGCATCAGGTGATGGCCTCATGCTGCTTCAGCTCATAGCCGAAAGTGGAAGGAGAGTGAAAATGCGAAGGAGATCACAGGACAAGAACGAAATCAAAGTGAAAAAAATCTGAGGAAATCAGACACTTAATTACCTGCTCTCCTGGGAAGTAATTTATTCCTACAGGAGCAAGAACTCACTCACTCATGTGGGAAGACATTCATTTATTCACAAGGGATCTACCTTCATGACTAAAACATCTCCGACTGGGCCCCACTTCCCAATTCCATCACGTTGGGCATCAAATTTCAACATAGGTTTTGGTGAGAACAAGCCACAGCCAAATCACAGCAAATTACCCCCTTAATTCTACTTCACCTTCTCCAGGTCCACAATCCTGGGCCACCATGGTGTTTTCCAAGCGAGTTTTGATCATATCATTTGAACTGAAAATCCCCAGCAACATCTCACTGTTAACATAACAGAGAACAAAATTCTGTGAATGTTCTGAGTCCCGCGTGGTTTGGCCCTGTCTTCATAGCCAGGATGACATTACACACAGAACACTGCTGTTCTTCCTCTGATCTCCAGTCACGCTTGCCTCTTGTTGGTTCTTGAGTCGTGCTATCTTCCGTTCTTTGGCAGGACCTGAACTCATATTGCCCTCTGCCCGAATGTTCTCCCCTTCACTCTCACCTGGATAACTGCATCACCCTTCAGACCTTGGAGAACCTTCCTGTGACCTCTGTTTTAGGCCAGTTGCCTTACTTTTTCTCTCTTATCAAAGATACCTTATTAATCATATCAGTTTTGCGTTTAGAAGTTTCCACCTTCTTTTATTTTTTATTTTTAGAGAAAAAAAGAATAATAAGAAAAAGAATAAAGAAGAGAAAGAAAGAGAAAGAGGAAGAGGGAGAGAGAATGGGGGTATTGCTTTATTTGCCCGGGCTAGAATGCAGTCTAAATATGGGTATGCCTATAATTGTGCTTAATAATGGAGACATGAAAGAAAATGAGGGAAGACAATAACAAACGAGGAGCCAACCAACATTTGGTTTAAACTTCTAAGTTGATATGATGTGGTACTGATAAGAGTGTATATTTTGTGTATTTGAAGTGGAGAGTTCTATAAATGTTAATTAAGTTTACTTTTTGCAGATCTGAGTTCAAGTCCTGGATATCGTTGTTAATTTTCTGTCTCATTAATCTGCCAAATATTAATGTTGAAGTCTCCCACTATTATTGTGTGGGAGTCTAAGTCTCTTTACAAGTCTTGTATGTCTGGGTATTCCTGTATTGGGTGCGTATGTGTTTAGGATCTTTAGCTCTTCTTGCTGTTGCATTGATCCTTTTATCATTATATAATGTCCTTCTTTGCTTCTTTTAATCTTTGTTGCTTTAACGACTATTTTATCAGAGGCAAAAATTGTAACTTCTGCTTTTTATTTATTTTTGCTCTCCGTTTGGTTGGTAAATCTTTCTCCATCCCTTTGTTTTGAGTCTTTGTGTATCCTTGCATGTGAGATGGGTCTGGATGCAGCATACCGACGGGTTTTAGTTTTTTACCCAAATTGCCTATCTATTTTTGGATTGGGGGATTTAGTCAATTTAAATTTAGAATTAATAATGATATATGTGAGTTTAATACTGCCATTTAATATTTGCTGGCTGTTTTGCCCACTAGTTGATGTAAGTTCTTCATTATATTGATATTCTTTACTTTTGGTATTTTTTTTTAGAAAGGCTGATACTGTTTGTTCCCTTCTATGTGTAGTGGTTCTTTCAGAAGCTCTTGTAAAGCAGGCCTGGTGGTGATGAAATCTCTGAGTGCTTGCTTATTCACAGAAAACTTTATTTTTCCTTCACTTATGAAGCTTAGCTTGGCTGGATGTGAAATTCTGGGTTGAAAGTTCTTTTCTTTAAGGATGTTGAATATTGGTCCCCACTCTCTTCTGGCTTGTAGGGTTTCTGCTGAGAGATCTGCTGTAAGTCTGATAGGCTTCCCTTTGTGGGTAACCTGACCTTTCTCTCTGGCTGCCCTTAGTATTTTCTCCTTCATTTCAACCCTGGTGAGTCTGAGGATTATGTGCCTTGGGGTTGTACTTCTTGAGGAATATCTCTGTGGTGTTCGCTGTATTACCTGGAGTTGAATATTGTCCTGCCTTGCTAGGTTGGGAAAATTTTCCTGAATAATATCCTGAAGCATATTCTCCAGCTTGGATTCATTCTCTTCGTCACATTCAGGTACACCTATCAAGCATAGATTAGGTCTTTTCACATAATCCCATATGTCTTGGAGACTTTGCCCGTTCCTTTTTATCCTTTTTTCTCTAATCTTGTCTTCTCGTTTTATTTCACTGAGTTGGTCTTTGATCTCTGAGTTGGTCTTTCATCTTCTACTTTGGCTGGAAACCGGCTCTTAGTCACAGAGCAGGTAATTGGCTAATCCCTCAGGCAGTGAGACAAACAGAGCCCATACCTGCAGGTCACTGGAACAGTCCCCTTGGCATCTATTCCCCTGAGAAACTAGTTGAACCCCTTTTTCTCCTTCACCTTCTGTGAAGGCTGCTCTTCAAATACCAATTTATTTTCTACCCCTCCTCAGGTAATCTGTGCATTAGTAAACCACACTAATTCACACCCGTGTATCAAGCTCAGTCCCCTTAGGTGACTGCAGCTCGCACGCTGAGATGCCGAGGTCTGTCAGAATCTCTCACTGCTGCTCTCTCTTAGTTTGAGAGGTTTGTTTGCAGCTTGACTGCTAAGAAATTTGTGTGGGTTTTGTTGTTGCTGTTGTTGTTTGTTTTTTTTTTTCTTTTGAGATAAAGTCTTGCTCTGTCAACCAGGCTAGAATGTAGTGGCACAATCTCTGCTCACTGCAAACTCTGCCCCCAGGTTCAAGTGGTTCTCCTGCTTCAGCCTCTGGAGTCGCTGGGATTACAGGCACATGCCACCATGCCTGGCTGACTTTTTGTATTTTTTAGGTAGAGACAGGGTTTCACCATGTTGGCCAGACTGGTCTTGAACCCCTGACCTTGGGTGATCCACCCACCTCGGCCTCCCAAAGTGTTGGGATTATAGGCATGAGCCACTGCACCCAGCCAGAAATTTGTGTTTTCTTTAAAACCTGTTGCAATAAGATTTTATTGAGAAAAACTTGGTCTTTATATCTTGCCATTTTATTCATGATTTTAAAAGTTTATATCACATACACATACAGACTTCTTTAACTAAAATAATTTAAGTAAAAAGGAAGCAGTAGGGAAGACATGCCTCCTTTGTCTTTTTCTCCTGGCAGAATGTCATATGATTCAACAGAAATGAGAAACAGAGGTCCAGGAGCTTGGAAAGCACATTCTGCTGGTGACTCTAAGATACACGGAAGGGTAGGGGCTGGGCTCCAGCTGCAGTCTGTAAAGGGACTCCAATATTGGAAATTACAAAAACATGTCAAAGTTTTGGGAGAAAAGAAAGGGTCCAGATGCAGTTGCTTCTGCCTGTAATCCCAGCACTTTGGGAGGTTTGGGTGGGAGGATTGCTTGAGGCCAAAACTTCCAGACCAAAAAAGAAGGCAACTGAGTTGAAACACTGATTTTATTAATTTTACAGAAGAAGTTTTTTAACTGGGCTCTCTTTAGGTTTTTTTTTTTTCCCCCAAATGCGCTATGGTTTTGAAAGCGGTGAAAATGTTTGATATATTTTATAGCTACTAGAAATGGGATAGAAATAGAAAATACAATTATTAGACATTTATTATTACAGTGCTAAAATCCATTAAAAAATTCATACTCTAATGAAGTGCTTTTTACATTTATAGAATTGGTTGCTGTCATGTTTACATAGCTTTCTATTAGCATATTTCCATAAGCATTTATAGAAAAATCTATTTCCATGTAGAATACCCCAAAGTTATCAAAATTCAGAAAAGGTGCATTTCCATTCACCATGTAAGTCATCAGATCATGGCCACCGCTAGAGGTAGGGTTTTGACACAGAAAAACCAGAGGTCTGATCTCATAAAACAATCTCCCTCTTCCTATCTTTTCCATTCAGCTACTAACTTAAAAAATATGTTTAGGTTGTTGGCAGTTTATTATATCCAGAAGGAAACTTGACTTACTTTTTAGAGGTGAAAAAATCTGAAAGTGCAAAACACTCAAAATAGCACTTACCTTTAAGATAAGTGAAATAGATTCAAATTTAAAGCTCAGTTACCCTTTTGATTAGTAACTTACAGGCTATAAAACATGTGGTGCTGCTTGGAGAAAAGGTGCGACGTAAAAAACAACTGTAGCTATGAGGAAGTGAGGTGTGAAAATTATAACTTAGTTTTAAATGTCTTTTAATGCTGATTTAACCATTTGAGGGAAAAAACATAATACTTTTCCTTTAAAAGCTTTCAAATCAACTAGACAGATTTTTTTTTTTTAAACTTGCACTACAGCATTTAAATAAGGTGACTTTAAATCAGCAAACTGGTCTATGTAAATGTAAAGACAGAAGAATAAGTTAGAACTATTTTTTTATTGTCTCACTGTAATCCAAAATATCATTAAATAAAAATATAAAATTATTCCCTCCTCGGTTATGTTCTAGGTTTATAAGACAATAGACCATTATTAGCAGCTTTTCTATTATTAGTGGACAGCAAATGGAGCTGGAAGCTGCATGTTCTCACTCACAAGTGGGAGCTGAACTATGAGAACGCGTGGGTGCAGTGGGGAACAACACGCACTGGGACTCGTTTGGGGGTGTGGGGGAGGGAGAGGATCAGGAAGAACATGCACGCTGGGCTCCATGCCCACGTGATGGGTGATCTGTGCGGCAGACCACCACAGCACACCCCTCCCTATGCAGTGACCTGCACATGACGCATATGTACTCCGAAAGTTAAAATAAAAGTTGAAGTTAAAAAAAAAAAAAAAAAAAGAGCAGGTCAGCAGGTCTAAGAGGAATTGGGAATCGGGACTACATTTAGCTATGTGTCACTTCTTTTCTTCTTTTCCATTCTAGTCTAAGAAATGTCCCCCACGACAATTTTGCTGTGAAGCACTGTCTCAGATTAGATCAGGACACAAGGGATTTAGCTTCGGTAAAAGAGATTTTGGGGTTCATAACTAGATTCTAAACAAAGCAGCAGCTCGGTTGATCGTGTGATGAATCTGGGAACGATCGGGGAAGCAGACTCCAGGATGGTCTTGCGTATGGAAGCGGCGGCAGCCACGTGCGCCCAGGCCCAGAATCCCCACCCGTCACATGTATCCTTTGGCTGACGGTTACTGGATGGAGCCGAGCACCTGCGTTTGAATTTCGGCTCAGGTGTCTTCATGGTTAAGGAACGCCTGACGAGGCTGAGGGGTACTGAAGGGCTCCCGAGTCCTGCGGGCTGCCGAGTCACCCGTGTCAGGACAACCTCCTTCACTGGTCACATTCAGCCAACTGATAAGTACCCTTCGTGCTAGCCCAGAAGGCTCTAGCAGTCTGGAGAGTAGAATTCTCCTGCTTATTGATATGTGATTTATCCCATTTTGGATTGTAAAATATACTTTTATTTCTTTCTTTTTAAGAAAATATGGATAATTTCAATTTGAACTTATTAGCCACATTTAATTCATAAGAGAGAAAAATAGCTAATTTTATAATTGAAGTAAATAGTATTTGAGTATGAATTCTATGAATTCTGCATAGAATGTCTGATGACTGGCAATTTATTATTGAGAGTGGGGGAGTGCTTAAGAAAAGTGTTAAAAGAATTGATGGTAATACATTAAGTAGATAACATAGGGAAGAGATTTAAATGTGAAAAGATGCAACGGAGCCTGCGGCTTTTCCCAGTGGAGGCTTCTGGACATCTCTTTCTAATGGGAATGTCTGATGGCCACTGTCGGGAATGTCTGATGGACGCTGTCAGAAATGTGTGCCTCTCAGCAAGATAATACAGGATTTATATCCATCTTTCAGCTATGGAACCCGTTGCTTTCTATGAGGAAGTAGCCTCCGATTCAAGAACATTGCTAGGGCTCAAATCAGTCAACTTCTGCTCTATTCCTTCGGTCTATCCCTTTACACCTAACTTAGTTTCATATATGATTATTCTGCTTCACAGTTGAGGCTCTGGGTGTTATTTAAGATTCTTAAAAAAAACTGATATTTACCTTTCATTTGAATTTTCCTATGGAAAAATAAAGTCAAGTGATACGTATTTTGTAAATAGTGTTAACATTTTGTAAAACAGCACCGATTTTCATAAAGTCAAAATATCAGATTGGGTGGCGTATTTGATAAAATTCCATGAAAGCAACCAGCTGTCATTCAATGTGACTGGGGAAAGTCGGTGAAGATATCAGTCATGAAGACCAGTGGGTACACTTGGGTCAAATGCGAGATCTTTGCTTCGTGAAACAGAAAGTGTTGCGAAAGTGTTAGATGCTACTTTTTTGTTCTTTAGGTTTAAATATGGCTTAAGAGATTTTTCAGCGTACAACAACTTTGCCAGCGCTGCCGAAGCTGGTTTATTTATAGATGAGACTGGAAACAGGAAAGTTATGTTACACACAATTACAACGGTACAGGAGAAATAGTTTGAGCTGGAAATAATGTAGTAAGAATAAAGAAGGGAGAGTAGATTCTAGGGATATTTAAGATATATGAGATTGTTTTGTGGTATTCGGTTATGAGGAATGAGAACGTGGGATAAATTATGTCATATTGTTTTAATAGACCACGCAATATTTATAATTACAAGTACTATAATAAAATGTGGGACATTTTTTACAGCAAGCCGAGATCAAAAATAAAATTAAAAGGTTCTGTGCAAACTATTACTAAAAATCTGTGTGCATGGGAGCAAAAGAACAAACTAAAGAAATGCCGAAACATTACATACTTTGTAAAGCTCATTTCAATCCATCTGGCTCCTTCAGACACAGTATGAGTGCTACGCAACTTCTCTAGCCAGTGGCCACGTGTACATACAGATGACCCTTGAAATCTCCTTTGACTATTGGCCGTTTGCTCTTCAAACCAGTGGCTTTCTGCTTATTTCAGGGCTTGGAGTTTGAGGAATGAGACCTCTGGTATCCTTTTCCTGTGACATACATGCAGCCAACTCATGTTGGATTTTCTTTTGTTCTGGTATGCTGTTTGGTGGCAAGGCCTTTCCGTTATCGAGATCCTGGTCTCTTTTCTCTTTAGTCTAGTGATCGTGGTGATGATGGAAGGAGAGGGGTGCGTATGTGTTTGTGTGGGACATGTGACTGGAATGGAGGAAGTGTTCTTTCCATTGCTTTTGGCTGAGATTCTCTCTTTCTGTAGCCGTAACAGCAATGAGCATAAGAGAGAGAAAAAGAAAATAAATAAACAAAACTCCTACTATCTCAGTATTCTGCAGTTTTGCTGCTGAATCCACATAAATCTCGGAGAGCAAGATTTCAGCTTTTAGTACAGTACAAAAACAGTATTGCTAAATAATTATCTTATTAGTGCTAAATAAATCTTATTTCTCTTACAACAATGAGCATAAGAGAGAGCAAAAGAAAAAACTGCCTAATATCTCAGTATTCAGAGATTTTGCTGCCAAATCCACATAAATCTTTCAGAGCAAGGTATTTTTCTAAAAAATCATGTTTTCAATTTCAGCCCTTAGCACAGTACAAAAACAGTGTTGCTGAATAAATATCTTATTTGTCCAAAGATAAAAAAGATCCTCCATTAAAAAATCTTAAGAAAGGATTCCCTATAACTAAGCCCTTAAATATATCTCAGACTACTTTTTTGAAATAAGATGTTCTATTTATAAGAAAAATATTAGCATAAAACTATTTCAGTTAATGCGACTTTTTGATGCATAGTGAGATCATTGAACGGAAAAACTAGAAAAGGAGGCAAACAGATTTAATAGAGATTTTATATCTTAGCATATGCTCTCAGGATTGCAGATATGAAATGTCATTGTAATCCGTTTAAAGGCCACTGGAAAAAATAAATCCTGTTTGTTAAATTCTGGAGTTCATAACTATAAAAAGTAGGGTCCACTCCCCCTGTGTTATAAAAGGTGAAACTTATGTTAAAATTTCCAGTGAGCACTACACATGTTACATTAGTCAGCCACTGCTTGTGGTAATGCTGCATAAAAATACAGACCCCGATGGTGAATAGCATCAAGGGTCTGTGTTTCACATTCACGTGTCTGTGCATTGGATGGGATGTGCGTCAGAGTTCCGGTTGTGTGGAGGTCTGCTCCATCAGTCTCCTCATTCTCCTTGGATCAAGGAGGAGAAACCCAGAAGAAGCAGACGTCTGGAGAAAGCCCACCCCTGCCAGCAGACTGAAAATCTCCTCTTGCTTCGGGTCCGCTAACATTCTGTTGATCAGTGCAAATCAAAAACTGAGCCCAGAGCTCATGGAGCGGTGGAATATGGTTCTCTCATGAAGAAAGGGGGAACCATGATAACAGAAGAGGGAGAAGAAGAAAGGAATAATCGCTAGTTGATAATATAAACTCTACATGTTTTTGTCTAAAACATTTCACTTGGAAGTTAAGATAATGCTAGTGTCAAAGAAACATGAGCTTTTAACAAAATTACATTATGACTTGTTAGTAAGAACAATTTTATTCCCGAATCAACATAATATTTAATACACTACACAGATTTTAAATGTATATATGCATTTATAATTTTTAAAAGTTCAAAAATTAATATATAATGCTTTTTGATAATTTTCTTAACATATCTAGTTAAACTGTTATGATGGTAAAACTCTAAAATGTAGTGGATTATATAAAATGAAATGTATTAAATTAACACATAACATTCCAGGGTGCTTGGCCCAAGTCTGCAGAAATATAATAGTATTCCACACAATTATTCAGAAACCTGGGGTCTTGCAGGCTCTGCCACCCTCCAGGTCATTGTGGTTTTCCCCACCCAGCCTAGAAGGCCTAGGAATGGTTCACATCACTGAAACTTTCAATCCATAGAAACATCTAATAGCAATGCAGTCCAAGTGTGCGCCTAGGGAAAAAAGGGCAGGTTTACAGCTTAGTAGTCCCTGTAAAAATTGCTGAAAGTCAATAAACTCCAGTTATTTGAAAATATTTGGCTCTTCTAGTTGGGAACATGGTAGAAAACTTTTAGCAGGAATTGCTTTACGGTGGGGTATGTGTAGTATTTGTCAAATGAATAAAATATAATTATGTTAAAGAAAAAATGCTATTGATCAATTAATTTCTTTGACAATAAACATCTAAAATGTGAGAAAGGAACAAGGAAAAGTAAAAAGGAACAAGGTTCCTTAAGAAAATCTATAGTTTTTACTTTTTCAGGCACATTGCCTTGAATATGATATATGATGGCAAATGTTTGTTGAATGGATTAGATTTCTTTAATAGAAACACCGTGACTTCATAACACATCATACATTTTTAAAATAAAAAGAGAAAGTTTGACCTGATGCAGTTCTAAGCTAAGATTGCTGTGGCGAACTATTTCAGCATGAAAAGAAACCGAAATCCTTCGAAAACCAGAAAACCTTTCTTCCTTTTATTCCCTTTCCTTTTCTTTTTTTAATCTTTAAAAAAAATGATAAAAACCAATGACAGTTTATCTCAGGACATTGCAAAACATACGTTTTAATTACTTACGTTTCAATGATGACTGATTACACAAGCTTTTTATCCCTACAAAATCTGGGACATTTATACTGTTTCTTTTGCGTAGGTTTAAATTTTGGTACACTGTGATATTTGGTAATGACAAGCCCTTGAATGACGCTCTAGTTCTAAACAAATTGAAATAAATAATGTTTTTATGTCTCAGACACTTCAAAATATGTGTCCAGATTTAACTGACATAAATAAAATGGTATGTTTTCTAAAGCTGTGTAACTTATATCAAACTTCTATTCATAGTGAGGAAGCAGTGCTTCAGTTGCAAATAGAAGAGGGCAACCATCTTTTTTCTAACTTAGTTGCTTTAATTTTACTGTGAAACAAGAAGGTTTAAACTATTTTCCCCGAATGTAGCCATTCTAAAATATTCAGTGTTAGCTATGCTTTTTCTCCTCTATTTTAAAATATTGTCGCATGTAAATTCTTTCAGAAATGGAAACGCCATCCAATGATGCAAAAAAAGAGCAAAATGAGTCATGTTTTACATAGAAAGATCACAGATTTTTTCTAGCTTCAAAACAGATACAAAGTTGATATATAAATTTAATTATATAAGTATTTTCCTCCATGGAATTACCTTTGAATTAACTTTCAATATATTAACTAGTAACTGAGCAAGTAGAATTTTAAAGCAGCAAATATGTTAGCATATTCAAATACACTCAAATGGGACAATTTGCAAAATGTTTATTTTCTGACACTCTTTGCTTTTTAGATATTTCATATTTCATGCATGTTTGACCTAGAGGAAGGTAAAGAGGCATTATCTGAAACTATGAAGTGACTAATTCCAAAGGGCAGCCTACTCCTAGAAAGATACTTACATTCCTCAAGAACTGTGCAGCCATAATGGAATCAAGAACAGAATAATTTCCTGCTCACCACCCTTCTTCCTGCTTTGCCCTGAGTGAGTCCTGTTCATCGCAGCATGTATTTATTCTCCATCATCAGGCAACTGTTACTGACTGAGTCCTCACAACATGCCTCACTGTATAATAATATTGTTATACATTAATATATTCCAGTATATAATTATCTTCAATTAAGATTATATTATTATGTTATAATATGAAGAACTTACTCTCCAAGAATGTACATTAATTGAATCAAATTGCTAGCCATTTTCTAGCCCCTTTTGTAGACACTTAAGACATTGTCGAAAGTGTTTATCCACGTCCTTAAACACTTAGCCTAAGCCTGCCTTAAATAGAAGACACACACACACACACACACACACACACACACACACACACACAAATTTGTTTTGTTCTTCTTCACATTTCTGTTATTAAAACTCTCTCTAAGCCTCATTTTACTCATCTGTAAAACAAAAACTCTTGGCTTGGTTTTTCTCATATAATTTGTACGTTCATTCATAATATATTGCTAGAATAACTTTTTAGTTAGGAGTAACATGTGGGAGGGAAGAAAAACAAATAAATATACTGAAAAAATTCACAGAGAAGGGAAAAACTGCTTGATTGTGGTTTAGAATGGACATATTTTTCTAATTCAATTATTTAAATATTTGAGTGCCCATTCTACGAAAATCTCCATGTTGCTTTTTTTTTTTTTTTTAGCAATACTTCTCTTCCTTGCTACTTATATCACAGTATATTCAGTGTTAGCCAGAAAGTCTAGAATTCTCCTAGACTTCACTTTCTCGCTTACCTTTTCTGTCCAGTGAGACTCAGTTCTCTTTCTGGTGTCTCATCTCCCTGTCTACCCACCTTGTCCTCAGTACCCACAGCATTTCAGCTGGACTGTCGATGAATTTCCTCACCGGGTTCCTCGTCACCAGATTCTTTCAAGAATTATAAACACTTCCTACCACTCCTTATAAATCTCTGTTGCTGTTTCATTGACTCCATGAAAAAGAGTGTCCTCTGAAATGTGAGGCCCTTAAAACGTGGTTCCTCTCGAGTTCCAGGGCCCCTTTCCGGTCTCCTTCCTTACCATTCTCTACAGTCACCCTCTCCCCCATCGCCAGCAGGGTTGGGCCTCATAAGATTCCAGACTTTTAAATTTCAGATCCCTTTCATTGCCTGGAATAGTATCCACATCGCTTTGGGTACTAATTATCTATATACAGCTTAATTTTTGCCATCCCTGTTAAGCCATTTCTGATTCCTACGAGAACTGAATTGTTAAGGAATCTGTGTTTCACAGCCGTTTATTTTGTACAGTATATTAATTAAGAACTTAGATTCTGAAGATAAGTTACTTCTGTTTTCTTATAGGCCCTAGTATTTAACAGTTGTGACAACTTGTTAACCTCTCAACATTTCTATTTCCTCCTATGTAAATTAGGGCAATAAAGTACACCCATTTATTATTTCTGGAATAAATAAAATAATTCCTTAGAGTCATGAAATAGTGCCTGGAGGATGGTAATATTACCGGACTTACTTTATCTGCTTTGATCTGCTGGTTCCCACTAAATTTTCAGAACCCTGATCTCTGAAACCATGTATTCCACTTCTTCCAATCTCCTGAGCAAAGGCTCTATTACATAGTAGGCATTCGTATATTTATTTGAGGCGGTGATAAAATAAGGAACATAAGCACCATAAGACACTAAAAAGTGCTATGGCACGTCAGATGAAAGCCACTGGTTCATAAACGTATTCACGAGGAGGCAGCATTTTATGTGGAACTTAAAGAAGAGAGCCATTCATTATATGGAGACCCAAGAGAAGAGATCACTGTGATCAGTGACAGAGTGCGGCATCATGTGGTCTGATTTTAGTGGCACATAGATTAAACTTGTGAAGCAAACATATATTATAAAGGTCTTGAATGGTGGAAAGAACTTTGTTTCACTGCAATTCACAGATTTGGGGCAGGAAGCATACATACATGACTGTAAAGGTGTTTGTGAGTTAAAATTAATTTGCCAATTGATTTGTATTGGAAAATCCCGGAAGAACTTATTCTAAGGTGGTGTGAATATTTGAGCCCGAAACATTTGAAGAATAGTTATATTTAATACTATGTTCAGGGAGACCAGGACCAGATATTCATTCTGGGGTAAGAGAGAAGCTACATTTTGATTTTTTTTCTTACTATATCAATGTTAGGGCGAACATATTGGCAGTTAGAAACACAGATCTGGACTTCAGAAGAAACATGTGGGAAATCAATGATATGGAGAAAATAGTTGACGTTGTGAGTACTGAAGAAATGAAGAAAGAAGTAAAATGAGGATGAGGCATAGAACGTGGAGTATTTCTGAATTCAAGATCTAAGGGAAGGAGGATTCACAGAAGAAACGGCCAGGGCTGAGAGGAGAATGGAAAACGGGAGGCATTGCAGAAGCCACGGCAGGACAGTTTCAGAAAATAAGCGTTACGACAGATGCTTATTCTGGGGGAGTAAATTTAAAAGGGCAAGTTGCAATAAGGAAAACTTAGGATTCTGTGGACTAGAGAGCCACAGACCTTGGGTTTGTCAGTTACCTCTTTCTAGTTATGATTCATTGGGCAATTTACTTTCTGAGCCTCAGTTACTTAACAGGTAGAATAATGTCAGTGTTAATACACAACAAATAGGTTTCTTATGAAAATTAAATGAGACCGCATAGGTGAAGCTTGCAGCCCCGTTACCCAGAGCAGCCCTGTCCAACACAGCTTTCTGCAGCGATGTGAAGGTTCTGTTTTGTACTGTCCAGTACAGTAAGACACGTGGCTGCTAAGCCACCAAACAGAACGCTGTTTCTCTCTTGCATAACATTCTGAACATGTGGAGTGTCGGCTGGTGAGGATGCTCTGTTCCACGTGTACCCGTTTTAGGCATTCTGTTCCCGTTAGCTAAAATTTCAGCTTCATTAACATGTTTGATGCTTTTCTCAGATCCAGGTTTATGTTCCTGCCATTTCTTTATAAGGAAATGATGCCGAAGTTGCACATTACGCTTCTGCTAAGTTTTCCCTAGTGCAAATCTGGTCACATGGTCTTAGCCATAAGGAAGGCTGTGTGCTCAGATGAAATTAAGTATAGGAAAATAAAGTATAAAGATTTAGAAACACTTGACAGTCTAACAGAAAATGTACTGAATATCAATTGTTATTTTTATCGTAGAATATATTAGAAGTAATATTTATTTTAGTAGTATGTATGATTTGCACATTTCTTTGGATTGGAGCTCAGTAATCACCCTCAGTAATCCTAGTTCTTTGTACTGGACCTGTTAGTTAGGTCCTCGGGGTCTCTAAGAAGAGATATTTGCAGATTATTTCAATGGTGTAATTTTTTTTGGTCAGGATATATGGGTGACACTATTTGTTTGCTACTGGCATTTTTCCTCCTCTTCCTTAATAATGTGTCTCGCATTTCTTGCAAACAAACGTTTTCTCAATTATCAACATTTTACTTTTTTTGGTGGGATTATTTCCTATATGAGTTACTAGGTTGCAGTTTCTGAAACTAGAATTTTCCGGAGGAATTGACTTCTACTTGCGTTTCAGGGACGGGACAACACAGCCTAATATAATCAGGACATTCTGTACTAGGAGGAATGAATCCCAAAGTTGTCATGTGAAATACATATGTACTATACATGGTGTGTTCGGTAGTTCTCTTGGACTTACGTAGAACATAGGACGTGAACTGTTGTGGCTGAGAGCCCAAGTCAGAGCAACAGGTGCTCTGAAGAGCAGAATGAATGCTGGAGTGATGCTTTCAATTGCTAAAGCCATTCCTGAGGCCCATGACCTAGAATTTTCGGTTAATGAGCCAAAAAGTTTCTTTTTAAAATTCAACTTGAGTTGGGATTCTTGGTGCTCTTTAAATGGACAAATTCGTAATAATATACAAAGAAATAGGGAAATTACTTCCAGGAATTGTCATTTTCGACTTCAGTTTTCTCAAATACAGGGGAACAATTAAGTTTCATAATTAACAGAAAAGCTCCTTTACCCATCATTTTCTAGTCAGAAAACAGAAAACACTTTAGGAATTTCAAAAAGAGGAAACGTTATTCAAATAATTGGTTACAAATTGGTGGCAGAATTGAAGAAACATAAAAAGGGGTGAGGAAGATTATGCTAATATTAAACTATTCAGAAAGTCCCTACAATTGCGACTAGAGGATTAAAAGAAAAAAAATATCATTTCTCACAATCACTGGGCAACAGTACCCCCACTGATTATAGGAAGCCAAAAGACTGCATTTTTTTTTTTTTCTGATGTGGCACAAGCTTGCTTTTTCACACTGTCACTAAAATGGGAACTCACAAGCGCGTGCTGCTGAAGCTCCTTGAGTGGCCACTTTTGCAGCCACTGTCTGAGAATGAATCAGGGGACTACGTGGTTGACACTTGCTGCTGCAACGTTGGAGGCACTGCCGGGGCCAAACAGATATGCCTTCTTTTTTCACCACACCGTCCTATTTCCTGTCAGTATCTTGCAGGGGCAGACACTGAAGGAAAACCATCTTGTAAGAAAGTTCAGAAAAGGTAGTTAACAGCTCCCCGTCCTCTGTGATATGGTGGAGAGGGTAAAAGATCAGGAATAGCACTAAGAACAAATATATGCACATTGCTCAGCATTTCTAGAAACAGCATGAAAAAGATAGCCTGACTTCTTGTATACCTTACTTTTACATACCAAAAAGTGGAAAGAGTAGCCCAATTATTGCACTGTTCTTTACTCCTAAAAAATTATACTGGAAGAGTTTATCTAATAACCACCATACTAGGTCGTATTATATCTTCCAATTTATACATATGTCTCTCAATCTTAAAAATTCTTAAATTGCTCATTAATAGGCTCAAGCCAAAAGCATAACCAGTAAATGTGGGAAACAGAATTCAAAATATCCCACAGAGTTCGGGCAGTTCTCCTGAGAAGGCACGACTGGCCATTTGAGGTATTTTTGTAAGACTCCTCTAGCAGCTCAAGCAATGCCTTTCCGCTTTCACTTCTCCTCCACACAGTTAGAGATCAACTTGTCTGTGTGCATAACAGAAATTGACCACGCCTGATAAAGCCAGGGTGTGTTTCAGCCTAGATCACATTTCTTTGGCAAACTGTTAACCTCCATAAAGCATGTCTTGTTTGAAGAAGCTTTTTAAAAGAAAATGTAAAAAGTTTATTTCCTAACACTGCATCATTGGCAGCTGTTCAAGAACCCAGTTTCGTTGCTCTTTTTGTTGTTTGGGTCGCATACCTGATACATAAATATTGGAATAAAGAAACTGTCATTGCTAAAATAAAATGCAACTGAGAATAGCTGAGATGTGCTTGGATTATAATATATTGCACAAGGATGTGCTTGGTTCAATTCTGGGTTTGCTTGGAGAATGCTATTTTGACAAAGGAATTAAGTCATCATTTACTATACAATGATCCAAAGAAAAATGAACATTACGTCTCTAAAAATGCAGGTTGCTGTGGGAAAGGGGGATGGAATCAATGCATCACCTCCCTGATATATATTTGCAACCTCAGCATAGATCATTAACCTAATGGATTATGTTTTGTAATTGATGCATCTTTTGTTGTCTGTGTACTAAAATGACATATGGAACTTTTCCATTTTAATGGTCACTTAACCTTCACAGTGTGAAAGGCTTAAGTGAATTTAAACATTTGTATTAAAATCCCTATCATCTATCTCTGATGCTAAGTAGCTAGAAGCTGCAGTTTGCTCCCCAACACAAACCACTGTTGGCTGGTGTGGTAATGTTGAAGACTGCTTTGCTTAAATTTGAGGGCACTTTTATTTTTGGAGAAATTAAAAATTAGAAAAGGACCAGACGTGGAGGCTCATACCTATAATCTCAAGCAGTTTGAGAGGCCAAGGTGGGAAGATCGCTCGAACCCAGGAGTTCGAAAGTAGCTGGGGAAACATGGTGAAGTCTCTTCTCTAAAAAAATTTAAAATTGCCTGATCAACATGATGAAAACCCGTCTCTACTAAAAATACAAAAATTAGCCAGGTGTGGTGGCACGCACCTATAACCCCAGCTACTTGAAAGACTGAGGTAGAAGAATCGCTTCAATCCAGGAGGTGGAGGTTGCGGTGAGCCAAGATCACACCACTGCACTCCAGCCTGTACAACAGAGCAAGATTCCATCTCAAAATAAAATAAAACTAAAAACTAAAAACTAAAAAAAAAAAAAAAAAAAAACTGGGCAAGGTGGCACATACCTATAGTCCCAAATGCTTGGGAGGCTGAGGTGGGAAGATCACTTGAGCCTGGAAGTCATGATACTGTACCAGCCTGAGCAACAGAGAGAGACTCTGCCCCCCCCACCCCCCAAAAAAAAGAAAAAGAAAAAAAAAATGAAAGGTTTGTTTTCAGGATCCTATATAGAATTTCACATTTATTCTCCTTTAAGTCCTGCTTACTCCAGTCTTAGAGAAACATTACAATAATGGGACTTACAGCAATATATTAAAAACTTTTGTGTTACTTATCAAAAACATGTTCATATTTTTTAAAAAGATTCTAGTGAAAGGCTGAGCGCAGTGACTCACGCCTGTAATCCCAGCATTTTGGGAAGCCAAGGTATTCGGATCACCTGAGGTCGGGAGTTGAGACCAGCCTGACCAACATGGCAAAATCCCATCTCTACTGAGAATACAAAAAAATAGCTGGGTGTTGTGGCTCATGCCTGTACTCCCAGCTACTTAGGAGGCTAAGCAGAAGAATTGCTTGAACCCAGGAGGCAGAGGTTGCAGTGAACCGATATTTTATGCCACTGCACTCCGGCCTGGGTGACAAGGGTGAACTTGTCTCAAATTAAAAGAAAAAGAGATTGTAATGAAAGGATAATGGTTATATACAGATAAATGAATGATTGATATACCATTTTTATTTAGTATGCAAGTTATTTTAGAGAAAAATGTAATCAATGAATTCAAGAAACATTTATAGATCACTTATTTAATGCTTATTTAATCCAGATCTTTTCTGGATTTTGAGGTTAAAAAAAATTAAAAGAAGTCTCCTCACACCCCAGGGCTCACAGACTAATGACATCTACATAGGTAAATAATTATACAATTGAGAACTTATGTGATGGAAGAAAGTACAGAGAAAAGAGAGTAACTCTTAAACCAAAACACAGGTCTTGTGCAGAATGAATCTAGAAGAAAGCCTGCGCTAAATTGCAAATGATAAGAAGAATCAGAAATGATGAATAATACAATAGAGTGACTTGAAGGTGGAGAATTGCAGTGCTGGGTATGATCTAAGGACAGAGACATTGGAGACATTATATTTCATATAAAAGAAGTGATATTTTGGGTCTTCTTCTAAGTCCTGTTTCCAATATGTACCTGATGACAGAGAATCCAACTGAGATTGTGAATGTGAGAACTACCCAGGCCTCTGCTGGAATACCAGGTTTTACGGAAGATGTGGTATCAAGATTGTTTTTAGAAAGTCTGCTCCACTCTACAGTGGAAAATAGGTAGGATAATTGTGAGGGTAGGGCAGGCAGAAGAACCCTTAAAATCAAATCAAGTGGACAACTGTTTAGCTAAGACTGACCCGTCCCGGACGACCTTGCAGATCCAGATGGCAGGACCTTCAGTGAGGAAGTCCCACAAGTCTTTCCTTGAATTCACAACTTTTCTGCATTGGGTTTTGTATCTGAGCTCTGACAAATACTTGCTCACTGATACAGCTCTTGAAGAACAAGGAAGCAGGTCACAGCCCAGAATACTCGGAAACAGCAGTATTGAAATCACGATCCTGGTTGATGAAGCCCAGTTCTGCCTAGTGAGCTTCACTCAGACTTCCTAATGGATGCTGAAGTTCAGTTTAAGTCAGCACTTCCACCAGAAACTTGAGAGTTTTTTTTGAAACTCGAAAATAAAAGTCGCTGTGACTTGGCCAAAACTTTTTTTGTCTGCTTGACCCAAAGAGGTTAATTTTTTACTAATGGTGAAATGTTAGAGAAGAATAGCCAAACTGAGCAAAGGAAAGTGAGGCATAGGATTTTCCATCATTTTCTCATTTGTTTCAGTGCCATCATTTCAAAGAAAATAAAACCATTCATCAAGAAGAGATGTTTATTTTTAAATATCCTTTCCAATCACCAAGACTATATGATATTTTCAGTGTGACATGGACTTTCATAACTCCTTACCTTTTTATTCCATTCTCTAAGCCTATTTTCATATATATATATATATATATATATATTTATTTATTTACATAAATAAATAAATAAATATATATATATTTATTTATTTACATATATATATATATATATGTAAATGTATTCTTCAACACTCAACTGAAAGGATCTCTTATTTATTTGACTTTTTTCTGAGACCACTTATTCAGGCAGGTTTAAGCGCACCCTAATATTGCCAGTAAATTTATTGTGCCACAGATTTTTGCATTTCTCTTTTCTATTATAGATTAAATTACTTCAATAGCTTACATTTATTGAACTCTCACCAGGTGCATTGTTTTATTTAATTCTCATGCGGCTCCTATGTGGGAGATACTCTTCATAGCCCCATTTTACAGATGATGGAAAGGAGACACAGAAGGGTTATATTCAAGGTCAGTCTAGCAAGTTGCTGAGCATGTTTCTAAACTCAGGAAGTCTAACCACAGAAGCTGTTATATTCACTAAGCTCGAAATGACAGACTTTTTATAAAAATAAGACTTTATGTAAGGACGCAAAAGCAAAAGGCCAACGTTTCAGGTATAATGTAGCAAAAGAGAGGACAACTTGCTTATGCTGAAATATAATCATGCATTTCCTCCAGTTTTATCAAGATGCAGCAGCATTGTTAACTAGCCATCTGTGTAAATGACACTTAGACACAGAACATGCTTTATGGTAATTTTTCTTCTGTACTTGCATTTTGCCACTTTCTTTGAAATAAGGTCACAAATATACTTTAAAAACAGTGTCAAAGCAAGGAATATAACTTTCTGAAAATGAATTTCTTGTTCAAAATATTTTCTGGGAATTTACATTAAATTCAAGGCATAGTCATTAAAGGAAGCATCCCAATATGTGTCTTCTGAGACCAAAATATGAGGTCTTATTTCCTCATTAGCTCCATTTGGATGAAAAGAAGTTAATCTGTGGCTATTTTTAATTGCACTACTTTATGGATTTTTAACATATGCTTTGTGCAGTATATCTTTTTATTGTATTATGTGTGTTGTTTCTGAGGAATGGTTTTATTCTATTTCATTCATTTTTAATCTGTGCTCTGAAAGAAGTAACACTCAGAAAGATGCTGGACTTTTATAAGACATGTAAAGTGAATAGGAAGGTTAGTACTAAAAATTAGGGAAGATTAAAGACTAAAAAATCTGTTTAATTCTGTATAGAATCATCTGCTTTCACTTGAAAGAGAAAAATGTTCCCCTGGATGTAACGGCTATTTGCTGAATAGTGTCACCCTTATTGCCTGATATTCTTAGTGTCACATCTAAGGTATAGATTTTTCCCATGGTGTTCGATGGTCATGGTTAACATTTATGTTTAGTAATTACCTTTAAGAAATATGCATTAATTAAAAAATGAATTACACCAGGGTCCGTTGGGGGGAAATGGGGGAGGGGTGGGGGGTGGGGAGGTGGGAAGAGATAGCATGGGGAGAAATGACAGATACAGGTGAGGGGACGGAAGGCAGCAAACCACACTGCCAAGTGTGTACCTATGCAACAATCTTGCATGTTCATCACATGTACCCCAAAACCTAAAATGCAATAAAAAAATAAAAATAAAATAAAATAAATCGAATATAGCAGAAGTTGCTTCTCTTTGAACACTTTGTGACTGAAGTTAAGGTTGTGGTTATCAAATAGCAACATAAGAAAAGCCTCCATGCTTCCACTTTTAATTGGGGTAACTGAAGAAAAAATGCACATATACATACACACAGACACACACACACACACACACACACACACATAGTTTATAGTTTATGTAAAGCATTACAGATTTTTTTAGTTTTTAATAATTCTGTTATTAATCTTCCACATGAAGAAAGATTAAAAAACTGCTAAAGGTAAGAATATATTCAGAATATTCTGAACCAAAAACTAGATAATTTAAACAAATCTTCTAGAATACACTTATATGCTCAAGTCTCTAATTTGCTCTAATTTTGTTATTTTATTGTTTACCATTATCGCTGCTGCAGATCAATTCCTTTTCAGAATAAAATAATATGGAAAATGATGTTTAATGGTAACATACAAATATCTAAGGGCCATTAATAGGATGAGAGAAGTATTGATTGAAATGATGATAAAATAGAATTTGATATCAAACAGGGATATATATTAGGTGTGAACAGTTTGGTTTTAGAAGTCTGACACTAAGTTAAAGTATGTATGTTTAAATTTAATTTTGAACACCACACGAATAAGAATGGATTTTATGGAAAAAGAAATGAGTCGCGATGTTTTGTCACTACTATATTTCTTGTAGGAAAGAAATGAGAGACAAATTATACAAAAAGGGGATTAGTAATATGTAGGGAATCCATGAGCCCCACACACTGGGTGCCAGAATGCAGGGATCCATCAGCCCCACGTTGGGCCCCAGAATGTAGGAAGCCAGCCCTACATCACGTGGGTACCCCAAGCTTGGTGGTGACAAAGGAATGAGAAAAAGACAGATTAAGAGAGACAGTGGGACCAGGGGGCCATCACTTTATTACTCTGGAGGTGACAGTGAAGGCCCTGAGCTCTGATCATCCACACTATTTATTGATTACAATGACTCTGATCTATAGGGTAGGGGTGGAGTGATGGTGGATGAATCAGTGAGCCGGAAGTGAATCAGTGAGCTGGAACTGGTGTGTCATCCTAAGGATTGGTAACAGTGGTGGTTTGGGAGCTTCACAAAACAAGAACATGTGGTTATCTTTAGCCTGATATCGATGTGCAGCTGATGGAACGAGGGCCTTACAAGGAGCCTACAGGTCTGGCTCTGTCATAGTGCTACGAAGGGGTTTTACGTCCTTGAGCACAATGTTTATGGTAACAGAGCCGAGGTCACCTGCCCCAGAGCATGAAGCATGGGGAGGCCTTCCTCCCCAGAGGCTTCCTGCGGCCTTCGCAGTTTGTTGTTCCTTGTTTATTTGTTACTCATAACCGATTTACGTAGGCACTCTGTAGGTCCTTTCTCCTCTGCTGCTTTCCCCAATAGTAATATGCTATTGAATATTGCAATAAGCAATTCAAGACATGAAATGGTAATTATAGAGTTTACATTTCAACTTAAATTTCTACATTATCTGTGTTATTTTAAATATAGAATCTATTATGTCTTCAGAACACTTAAAAAATGTTCTGTGACCCCAGTAAGTACTCTTCTATTTCCTAAGCTTGGAACTTGCCTTGTGTAACACTGATTGCTCTACTTGTCCTCTTACTCCTCACAGTGAATTATTGTATTTTTATATTGCTATAAAATGTATCCTATTACATGTTAAATTTGGGTTTCTCTTGAATGTGTTCTTCCCTTTTTCTGTAGCACATAAAATTGACTAGCAATGTCCTGTGAAATACAATCACTCTATGAACATTTATCCAAATGGCAACTCTGAATTATTGCAACTTACATTCATTTTTCCAGACCTCCTACACTGGCAAAGGCTACACTTTCTCTCCAGAACTGCCGGTGTTTCCTGGAGTCCACTGGTATTGCATGTGCTGGTCACATGAAAGGTGAATCACTCCATCCCACGTGGATCCTCTTCGTTTTATTGATGTCTATCCAATTCACATTTTTTTAAATGAAGTTGGTAAAACATGTCAGACTTAATCTAGCCTTCTATTCCTGGAGTAATGGTTCATTAATAGATACATACACATTTAGACACACAAATCACTTCTACCCAGGCAGCCTTCAGGACTGTGTCTAGAAGTTCAGCCTAGTCACTTCTTCCTGTCTTTGTTTATAGAATTTTTAGCAAATGATATAGGTGTTTGCATATATCTCAGTACTTTATAGCAACATAGTAAGAATGCAAACTCATAGCTTGTTATTTTTCGTATTATTGTTTATATCTATTATCCTTAACACCAATTACAGGGATCTATTTTCTATTAGAATCAGTGACCTAATGTTTGAGAGATAAGCAGAACAGGCAGATAGTAGTGAAAGAAGAAGCTGTTAAATAAAATTTGAGAGTGGGCATGGCAAAGTTTTGGTTTTGAATTTAAAAAAAATCTTTTTACAATGCACACATAAGTTTAACATGTCTGGTGAAAGTGCTTGCTGAACTCTGGAAGCTCTTTGGAATTCATACATACAAATTATTCTGATAACACCTGGATCAGACTGGTTTTCCCATCACAATATACAAAGGCATATATTACTGTAACGTATTTTCATTTCCCCATCTTAGATGGTTTATATAGATCGTTAATGGTAGTCTCAAAATGTTAATTCAACAAAGGACATTTCTTGTTGGTTTTCGTAGTGTACATGGTTCTCAATTTGTATATTTATTCTTTTCTATCTCTTTTCCTGACTCCCATTTTTTTCCCCAACATAGGCAACCATTTTTATTGTGCTTATTGTGTATTTAGTATTTAATTATGTTCTTTCTCAAATGATTATTTCTGTCTGCAAACATTTTGTGTACATAACTGGGATTATATGGCATAGTTTGCATTTTTAAATAATCATTTAATTCTGAGATCATTCACATTCCTAGGTTTTTGTTTAATATGCTGTGTTCAGCTGCCTTACAATACTCATGGCCTCCACCAGAATTTGCCCATCTGTTCTCTCCATCTCTATCAATTCTTCAGTGAACAGCTATTTGCACATCCTGTAGACTACCTTTGTGTTGTGTTATCAAGAGGAGAATTGTATATATTTTATTTAACCAAATAAACCATGATTGTTCTTCAGTGTTATCTAATCAATATATTCTTCCATAGCAAAAAATGAGGGATTCTATGTCCTCAACACTTAGAATTATACAACTCTCTAAAAGAAGTAATATAACATTATTGCTTTAATTTGCATTTCTTTGACCACTGTAATTTTGGGTACCTCATCTTCTATTTGTCAATATTTTTGGTTCTCTGCCGGAAAGAGACTGATGTGTCCTCTGTTTTTGTTTTGAGATTACGTATTTTTTTCCGATTGATTTTCAGGTTTATTTTTATTTTTTGTTTTTTGCTTCTTGGGTTGTGTTTTGAAATTTTTGATTAATAGGTGATTTTTTAGTCATAATAATTTTTCACCATTTCTCCTACTGAGCATTTCTTCCTCATTTGGCTTGGAATCCACCTAGTTTTTCCATTTTTGTGTGGTCTGAGGTAGGCATCCAGTTTTATATTCATCCATGCAGTGAACCAGTTTTCCCACACCAAACCATTCTTCCTTTCTTACCAAATTTGTAGTGTACCCTGTTCATAGAGTGTTTGTATATAGATCTGTCTGTGAGCTATCCATTTTATTCTATTGGTCCATTAGTCTTTTTTCGCACCAACGACTTTTCAATAAGTCAGAGCAGGCTATGTTGTGCTGTGGTAATAAACAACGTGAAAACATGAGTGGCTTTGAACGAGAGGTTTATTTTTTCACTCATGCTGCAGATCCACTGAAGGTCTGCAGGATACTCCAGTTGTCTCAGTTACTCAGGAACAGTGGTTTTTACAGAAACCTGCAACTGTGTGTTGCCATTCACAAGCCAGAGGAAAGAATAAAATAAAGTTTTCATGGTAATAATTAAATAAATGCTCCAGTCCAGAAGTGGTATACCTAAGTTTGGCTTATAATTATTTATCCAAAACAAGAGTCCAGGAAATAACAACCTAACATGATCACAGCATAAAAATAAATGTTTGATCAATAGCACTAATGGCTGCTATACTTAGTAAATAATATTATCTCTAACTTTATTGTAGGTTAATGCAGATATTTGAGTATATTTTTTATGCCATGTAGATTTTAAACTAAATCTCTCAAAAATACAACTAAAGTTTTGAATTGAATTTCTTGGAACTTATAAGTTGATTTAGGTTGGTTTACTCAACCAATGACATGTTTTTGAGATTGATCAGTATTGCTAGGTTTGGCTGTAGTTCTTTATTTTTAAGGCTGCATACTATTCCATTGTGTAAAGAATTTACAATGCAATCATCATTTGACTTTGCTTGAATATTTGATGGATTATTTCTTGCTTGGAGCTATTATAGCTAATATTGGAACTGACACTATTCCATGCCTTTTGGTGCGAAGAGAATTTTGTTTAGAAACATATCTAGGAGTAGAATTTTTTCAAGCCCAGTTTAATCAACCAAAGGCAATTGTCTTCTTGTTACAATTTCAGGGAAAGGATTATGACTAATTCATCTTTGGTCAGGATTGTAGCTTTTGGCCAACCAATTAAAGTTAGGATGTACGATTATCCTGCCCATTTAACAGACTGTGAAAACTTGCACTGCAATACATAGGCACAGGCCTGGAAAGAAATTGAATTATTTTTTCACTAAACTTACCACAATTAACTAATAACCTTTTCTTCTTTAGAGTTCCTTATTCCAGTTGACCATACAACCATCAAAACGGTCCTATAATCATAAACTGGGCTTTATCCACTAGGATGCTTTTCCCTTACAATGTGTGACTAATCAGTTATACTTTCTGAATGTCTGCCCCCTTTCTCATCTCTATATTTTTTCCCTCCAACCATTTGTTTAATTTAGACATTTGCTTCAAAATTTTGGTAGTCTCTTGTGCCATGCTTACCCTTCAATTTTCCTGAAATTATATTTTCTCTAATTTCACCTGGTGTATTTTGGATGTTCTCTCCAAATCTCATGTTGAGAAGTAATCCCCAGTATTGCAGGCAGGGCCAGCTGGGCAGTGTTTGGGTCACTGGGGTGCATTTCTCATGAATGGTTTAGCACCATGCCCTTGATGTTGTCCTAGCCAGTCAGCGAGTTCTCATAAGACCTGGTTGTTTACAAAATGTGTGGCACCTCGCCCTTTTCTCTCTTATCAATTACTGCCGTGAGAAGGTTTCCTGTCTTCACCAGAAGCAAATGCGAGCACCATGCTTCCTGTAAAGGCTGCAGAACTGTCAGCCAATTAAATCTCTTTTCTTATAAATTACTCAGCCTCAGGTATTTCTTTATAGGAATACAAAAATGGCCTAAAAAACACACCACCAAAATAATCTTTAAATGAATCTTTCTAATGTTCATATCCTAGCATGCTTTAAACTCTCCCATGGATATGCAATTACAGGTTAGAGTACAGATTTTTTAACATTAGAACGTAAGAATTTCTGTGATGTAACTCTTGCCTCCTCATCTCATTTGGGTCTGCTTGCCTCTCTCAGTTTCAACCTGCCTGCCTTTCCTTTCTTCCTTCCCCTTCCCTCTCTGTGTCTGTGCTGTGCAATGCGGTTATTCCGCTAAAACACGTGTTATACAGTGCTCCGTTTAGTTGTTTTCTTGTTTTATGTTTCCATGTTGAATTCCTTAATGGCTGGGTCTGCACTTGTCTATTCCCCTTCATGTCTCCAATGCCTCGTACAGTGCTTGATCATAAAAGGCCTTCGTTAGAGTAACAGATTAATGCAATCTGGGGCTAAAACTAAAAAGTTATTTCTGCTCTTCACCAACTAATCTTGTTTCCTATCAGATTTTCTGTATCGCATATTTCTAACGTACCTCCTCTCCGTTCTTCCCCCTCCAAACAGGGAGCTCCTAAGTCCAGTTGTTGTTGCTGTTTAAAACTCTTAATTAGGTCAGTTAATTGTCTCTGAATATTTCTAAATTGCTCTCCAAACTGGTTTCCCTGATCACAGTCTTACCTTTAATCCCCTTTGTCTCCAATTCCAATTCACCACTTATACTGTTACTGATGTAATTAGCCTAAATTCAGTACTGATATTTTCGAATTCCCTCACAGTTCATTACTTTTGCTCATGACCATTAGGCACACTACAGCATATGAGACCTTTATTCTCTTTGCTGTTGTGGCTGTTAAATTTCTTCCAGCTGCATTATAGTCCTGTGTTTACCCAAATGCATATGATCAATTTACATTTACTTGTCTGTGTTCAGTAACTTTTTTTCTGTTTGTGTCCTCTCATTTGCCACCTCCTAATTTGTAGGATTCTCTTTATAGTCTATTACCATAATCGAATTTTTATTAAGGGAATCGTGATACATATTACCCTTATTAGTTTATAAATATACACAAACCTATATTTATTGTCTTGAAGATATTAAATGATATTTGTCTTGTGTCACCTCTGTTTAGTATGTAGTTAGCTTTCAGTAAATCTTTTATTGCATTTATGAATGCATGAAAGAATAAATAGGCAAAACATATTAATGCTCTTCACTTACAGATTTCTATAATGTTCAGTTCTGGGGACTTGGAACTATTGGAACTTAAGAATTATACTGATTCTTGAGGCCTTCTGAAATTTTAGAGCACATTGAGAGGTTTATCTGCCTATATGAAACTTTTGTGATGGATAAGTTGGTCTAACTGTGTAGCAGAAAGGCTTTAGCAAATAATTGGAGAACCATTCTCTGGCTGTCATGGTTAAGGATAACCCTTGGGTTAGGTATAGTATCAGCAGTTCTTGTCAATCACTTGGGATTTGACATATAGACAGTTCAGACATTTCAGATCTAGTACTAATGCACACGTAAAAATACTGTGATCGTATATATACATACAAACATAAGTACAGTACTTTTTACATAATATATTTGGAAAAGTAAACATTTCTAAGATATGTTTCAAATTAGTTTAATTAGATGACCCGAAAGCCAGGTGTTCTAGCAGCACTGTAGATATTTTGCATTTAGGAAAATAGAGTATAAGCAAACTGTTAAATATAGCTCCTTCCAAAGGACACAAAATCCTAAAGAGCCATTGATTTGCAAATTACTTAGCAACATAATCATAACATTTCTAAAATGTAGAAATCAGTTATGCAAAGGATACAACCCTATAGTTATTTCCCTGTCTTGTGTGAGGTGTGCAGATAATTTCTCTATTACATGCAATATGCAACTTAAAAATACAGTCCAGGCAACCCATTAGTATACAGTTTTGTTAAAGATCCTTTTTAAGAATAATTTTGAGGGTTTCTCTGTATCTCTTATTAGATTTGCGGTGACCTCATGATGAGAGAAATGGCCAGAATCTGAGAAGAAAAAAAAGAATTTAAAGTGACTATGACATATTGGAGAAATAGTAGTAACATTTTGTGTTACTTTCATTCTGCAATGCAGTGCTTGATCTGACTGCTAAAAACAGAACAAAGAAAATTCATTTAAATTTGAGCAAGAGTAATTTGTATCAAGCATAACAAAAGTCTTTCTGGTTCAAAGAGAAGTCAGACATAAAAGTGGAGTTTGATGAAAGCTGTATTTTTCCATTCACTGAAAATAATTAAATATGTACAAAGCATGGTTTGGACCAAAAAGTTGAGATACAGCTAATGGAGTAAACTTGATGACCAAACTGTAAAAGACGGTTTCTTCATTCTCCTGCTTTAAATATCAGTGTTTGATCTTCATTGCATACTTAAAAGTATTGGCTATAGTCAAGTAATGAATAAATATTCTGTCTATATGCAATGATTATTTTATGAAAATCACTATAGTTGCAGTTTATTTTAAACTAGAACTGTTTGGTAAAGTGATTTATGTAAAATTTCCACACTACCCACATGATAGGGACAAATCAATAAGTCTTCTCTCTTGGGAAGTGTTTTCGTCCGTTTTGCATTGCTACAAAGAATACCTCAGACTGGGTATACATATAAAGAAAAGAGGTTTATTTGGCTCCTAGTTCTGCAGGCGGTACAAGCCTGGCACCAGCAGCCACTCAGCTTCTGCTAAGGCCTCAGGAAGCTTTTGCTCACGACGGAAGGAAAGTGGGAACCGATGTGTAATGTGGCAGATGAGGCAACAATGTGAGGCGTTCCGCAGACCTGCTCTCTGGTAACACCAGCAAAGCTGATGAAAACTCTCCTAGAAATGACTGTATTGTCTTAAAATTCTCCTAAGAGCATAGAGAAAATTAATAAATGTTTATTCAAGACAGTCCAGTAAAATCTGAGAGGAACAGCAAAGATCTCTGGCGTTGGAAGAAGAATCATCTTCTCCTTTCACCCTCCCTGCTCAGCCTGATGCAGTTCCACTTGATAGGCTGTGACTAAAAAGATGAACTTCTCTCTCTGTCTCCAAGTTAAGGGTTACCACACCTCATTGGAAGGAACAGGCCAACAGCATTTATTATGCCCTCTAATTTCAAGCTGAAAAAGTTAAATTCCTGGTGAGTGCTGTCCAGAAGTTAGGGCCTTCCTTCCTGCACGAATCACCTACCTGTAGAATGAAGGTTCTGCCTTAGGCATAATAGGATGAGAATCTGTGTCCTTGAGTATATTCATCTGGGCTTTCTTACATGGTAGACGTTCCATCTCAAAGAGGCAGTCCACGAAAGACAAAACAATATTGCTACACCAAGTGTCAAGAACAGTACCTTAGGATTTTGATCAGGTGGTTAAACAGTCAATTTAAAAAGATAGCTCTGAAACTTTCCCAAGAGCTGACTTTATTTGAAACAGACTGTGAGGAAGTTCAAGCCTAAGGGTGCTCTCAAATGTTCTTTAAGAACAAGTAACATTATAAGACAGGTAGTTCAGCAGATAAAAAGAAAATTAGTCCGTTAAGAAGAGATCTCCTGGGATCAGGACAAACCTTAAATTAGTATCAAAAATTACCCCAGCATAAATTTAATTGACCTGGACTGCTGAGAAATTTGTGTATAGGGCATAATTGAAAATAATAAACCAACCAGCCAGTAATCAGTGGAGCCTAACTTTCAGTACTAAATGAGGTAGACAGCTTAACAGAGAAATAATGAAAAAAATCAAAAGACATCCCTGCTACTACTGCTATAATCACAGATGGCTGTATACATGCCCAAGAATGTGCCCTCTGAGGATTGACACCAAAGGCATCAGAGTATGGGAGAAATAGACTTCACTGAAAGATGACGAAAGTAATGAAACAAATACAAGTAAACAACAACAAACCCAAAAGGAGAGAGGGAAATCAGTATTCAGAATTGTTGCAAAATATGACTTAAACTGTGCAGTTTTCAACAAAAAAATTATGAAATAAGCAAAGAGACAGAAACGTATGACACATGTAGGAAAAAGCTGGATACAGGAACTGTGAGAAGAATGATATGACAAATTCAACAAAAATAGATTGTTAAAATAACCACTCTGAATATGTTCAGAGGACTAATGGTACTATGCTTAAAGAAAGAAGGGCATGAAGACAATGTCTTGTTAAAACTATAAATTGTAAGCTAGAAATTATCAAAAAGCAAGAACCAAGCTGAAATTCTGAGTTTAAAAGTACAATAAATGAAATAAGAAAATTCATTAAGGTGTTAAATAGTAGAGGTGAATTGACAAGAGAAAGAATTAATGAACTTGAAAATAGATCAAGAGAGATTATGCAATCTAAAGAACAGAGGGAAAATAAAATAAACTCCAGAGCTTAAGAGAAATGTGAGACACATCAAATGAATTAACATACATTATGGAAATACTGGAAGAAAAAAAAAAAGGCAGGAAAATTTTTTAAAAAATAATCACATAAAATTTCTCAAATTTGCTGAAAAATATTCTGCATAAGGAAGAATCTCAACAAACTCCAGGCAGGATATATACAAAGACATTCACAGTTAAACATATGAGTAAAAATGCTGAAAGGCAAAACAAAGAAAAAATGTTAAAAAATGTTATACAGTGGACCACAATAAAATTAACAGTTGAGTCCTTATAAGAAACAATGGCCAGAGAACAGTGAGATAGCAGTCAAACTTCTGAAAAATATTCTCCACCAAGAATCATATATCTAGAAAAACTATCTTTCCAAACTCAGGCCAAACTGAAGACATTCCCAGATAAATAAAACTGGGATAATTAATGTCCAGCAAATCCACTTAAAAATTACCAAGCTTTGAAAGCTGAAAGCAAATAAACCCAAATGCAAATTCAAATCTACTCAAAAGCCACAGCACCGGTGTAGACAATTTTATCTAACCATGATGACCTTCAGACAGTAATGGCCTCTGCTTTTCTTCCATCTCAAAAGACTTCCACAACTTACTCTTATAAATTCTGAGAAATATGGTTTCATCCTAACAAATGTGCCACTGTACAGTGCGCCACATTGACAATTCACTGGGCAGAATATAATCCAAGTGAAGCTGTCAATTCTAAATAAGTCTCTGAGAAAATTCTCTTCTCATATGGCCCTAGCTGAGCTGAGCTGGGTCCGTCTGAGGATACTGAGACAGAAGTATTATTAATGGTTAATACAAATAATGAGTTTTCTTTAGAGATGACAGTTACAAAAAAATCCAATACATCTTTAAAAAGTAACAAATAGATACTCCTTTTATCATTCAAGAAATGTATTTCTCCATCTGTTTCACCTCTCCAAATTTTATCTTATCTTTAGACCCCAGGCCTATCTCCCTTGCAGAAAGCTTTCTAAATTAATTTCTTAAAATTGTTATTGCACTAATGTCTGTATCATATATATTAACATTTAATAATAACCTCTTAATCACTATATGATTCTCTTTCTCACTTGTGTCTAATTTAACATAAAATATGTAGAGCACCTCTCTTAATGTTGATAAATGTGCGAACATAACATTTCACATTTTTAAAATTTGAGCTTAACTTAGGAATCACTAAGAACTTTGATGAACTCCATTAGAAAGAGATCACAAGTTAATGCTTGTGTGTAAAGTTCTCAGATTATTATTTAGTTTAAAGATGTGTTAAATTTTTATAAATGGAGTTTTCATGTTTAGTAATGAAATGTAATAGATAAAGTCATTTTTTGGCCATACAAACTAAGTTATGTAATTTATTGGGGATTACATCTTTTGATTTTTGTTTCAATATTGAGATGGAAGCTCTCAGAGTTTGAAAAAATTCAGCTTAATGTATTTTGCTTGATTATTCCACATAGAAAAAGTTTTGATTGTTCAATATATCAACAAGTATTTTGGTCCCTTAGTTTGTGCCCGGTATGAGTTGAAGTATACAGAGATACAAGGAATGCACTTGTCTTGAAATAACTAATGTTATTTTCAAGGAGAAAAATTAGACACAAGTGAAAAAGAGAATCATATAGTGATTAACAGGTTATTATTAAGTGCTAAAATATATGGTACAGACATTAGTGCAATAACAATTTTAAGAATATATTTGTTTATTAATTTAGAAGGCTTTCTACAAGGGAGATAGGCCTGGGGTCTGAAGATCAGTTAAGATTTGGAGGGGTGAAAAGGATGGAGAAATACATTTTTTGAATGATAAAAGAAATCAATGGTTTGGACAACTAAATGCTGAATATAATCTTTTCCTTTTATGGTTCTGAAATCTCTGTAGCCGTGTGCCAATAAGGTTATAAAATACATGTCCATGCTTTTGAGAGGGTAACCAAAATTGGTCATGACTTTTTATAAGTCCTGAGAAACTAATGTGGGAAGAGATGGCCATACATAACACTGATCATTTTTAAACAAATTTATGGGACTTATTTTCTTTTAAAATTCTTTTTATAAGCCTGCATACACAAACCCAAATTATAATCTGTGAGTAGATAATTGAAGCTTTGGGCTTCTTTTATTGAAGATAAGTTTGCTAGTTTTCTGTAATATCACAATAGTTTCAGCACGGCATAATTATACTAAGCCTTAGCATTTAAAGCCCTTTACATAATATAATTTTACTACAGAACAAATTAATGTTTAAAAGTATTTTCCAACAAGTGTATAAAATATGTTAGGATGCGATACTATGTAGAAAGAGCAGGAGTAATGTCACCATCAAGATTCATTTTTTTTTTACTGTTCTGGTTCTTTTCAAATTACATCTACTCACAATTTGAATTACCTTGATGGTTTTCCTGAGCTACTTGAACTAGTAAGCCGTTAAACAAATTTTCTTTGACTCAAGGAGAAGCACTTCTTTCTAATTTCTGTGCTGCTGTTTCCAGTTTTTAATACATTCTTCTTTGGGGTTGTCGTAAACGATACATTAAACTAATAATCATATTAATGATTTGTTCTCCCTTCTGCTTTTCAGACATGTGGCAGGCAAGTTAATCTTCAGTGGAATATGCAAATAGGATTTCTGAATTTGGCATGCAAATGAATTTGCGAGGTAAATGTAAAAGTTAACTTTACTAAGAAAATCAGTGCCTGTGGAAGCTTTCGTATTTTGGTATTTGTGTGTTGAATCTATATCAGTTGCATTTAAGGATCACTATTCAATTCAGAAGTTCATTTATTTATTTATTTTTAGTGCTTAAAAATCTGTCTCGAGTCTGGGTCCCTAAAAAGACACAATATTTTTAAAGAGCCTTCAAAATGCTTCCAATAGTGAGGTAAATAAATTTATGAGTTTTACATTTTTACTGCCAGATTGTGAGAAAAGTGAGGATTATTTTATGGAAAAAAAAATCCTAGGTTAGTATTCTTTCTTTATTAGCTAACTTTCAAGGAGCATTGCCCTTTTTAGGACCTTAGTTATAACCATTCAAATTATTAATGCAACCTCTCTTCAAACCAAAATAGACATTTAAAATATTTATTAATGGATTTGCTTCGACAGCAACTATAAAGAGAAAAAAAAGCAATATTTTTTGAAGTTTGAAACTGTCAGATAATTTTAAAGGTTAGTTTTACAAATAATAAGTTCTTAAATAGTAATTATTCATTCTACCAATGTAATGCAAATGTACAGTAAACAAATTCTTTGACTTCTCAGAGATAAAATTGGGTATGGAATAAACTTTTGGTGGCATTATGCCAAATGTAGCCTGTAAAATCAGTCTTATTGACTGCACACCTGGTGTTGCAGGGTTGGATTTTCTGAAAAGCGACTTCTGAGATGGAGATTAATATGCAGGGCTTTTATTAAGGAGATTTCCTGGGATGGAGGTTTGTGGAAGGGAGGATAAGAAGTGGCAATAGGCAGATGTTTATTCCGTGACCTTTTCCCAATAAAGACTTCCAGGACGCTTCATAAGGACCACGGAACTCAGATTCAGAATTGTCTTAAGTTAGATGAGGGCTCCAGGCCATTTCTCCTCTCATGTTGATCCACCACTAAGTGTAGAATGCCTGTGGATGGAGGTGCGACCTGAGGGAGGCACTCTTTGCATGTAAGGCAGTCCTTGAGGAGTCCTGACGGTGAGAACTGTCTTTTGGCAGGACTTCCAGCAGATGGAGGAATATTCACCACATTGAGGAGCACCTGCAAGGTGCATTAAATTCTCCACCACAATTCTGCTTCTTAAAGCTTCCGGGAGCGTCTCCTCCAAGATTCTGGTGAGTCTCTCTTCCTGGGGGAAACTTAGCGGAGGAAGGTAAGTCGGACAACCCATGGCCCCCACTACTGTAGCTGGATTCGATGCGATTCTTTCCACTCTCTACTATCCATTTTGATCTCCCTCACTCAGCAAAACCCCTGCTGGTCACAATGGTTTATTGGTGTCATAACACAGACTTTTATCTTTGAGGCATCTGATAAATCTTGGGTAGCTACTACAATAAGTATAGTTATTGTTATTTTGGGCTATCATCAGGTCCCTGAGTGATGCATTTCTTAAATGGTTTCCTCTCCTGATTTATGAGACTGAATTGTAGAAATTGTGATTATGCTCAATGAACTTAAGCTACTGGATGCATTTGGTATTTTCATGTGTAGAGAAGATCTAAGAAGGACCAAGGAGAATCTCTGTTTCTAAGAAATTTGAGGCTTTGATTTTGAACTTTTACTCAGCCTGAGTTGGTCATTTAAGTTTTATTGCCTTGGTCTCAACGTTCCTGTCATCTGGGGTTGCTGTTCTTGTGCGTTTACCATCACACTTGAGAAAGGGAGTAATGCAAAGAGGTAGATAAGAACATTTCAAACGTGCCAGAGTAAACCTTCCTGCCATTCTTGTGTATCATCGCTATACCACCTCCTGATCAGGGTCGGATATACATGTTAAGATAATGACTCCCTTTCTTGCCCACGGACCCCTTGGCATAAGGAGCCCCAGATGCCCAGGTTGTAGCCGTGAGACATAGTTCAGCGGGATTCTGACTGTGTCTCCTGGGAAAAGAGTTCACCACTTTCTGAACTCTTTAAACTGATGATGTCTATATTTGCGGGTACGGGGAACACAGATTTCCTACATAGGTCGCTGGAATTGATGGCGGCTCAAACTGAATTTTCTCTTTCCCAGTTACTATAGGGATTATGGAGTTTCCCGCTCAACAAACATTTCTGTCTTCTCTGTTACTCACGCTGGGTAGCCTCCTTTTAAATTCCCCTCTTTTCTTTTTCCTCTTTCTAACTTACTCTCCTCACCAGGGAAATATTTTAAATCCTAATTTGTCTCCTATTTCCTGTAGGACAGTAATTCTGGCCATTTTGTGTTTCTACAAAGCATCACACCTATCACTATTTATCACTGTTTTTGGTGCTTTTACTTATTGGCATCATCTGCTCTTCAGGTCACCATACGATTACTTATTCCTTCTCTAATCGAAGCTTATGCCCAGAAATGTTACCTAATAGAGACTTCTTTGGACATCACATACGAAAAGAACATTCAACATCTAGTCATTATTGGTTATATCATTATTTTTGTTTTCCTCCTAAAAGCGGTTACTTTGTTTGCTTATTTATTATAATTTTCTTTTTCTTTTTTGTTTTTAGTTGAGGCAGCATCTGGCTCTGTCCCTCAGGTGGGAGGGCAGTCATATGATCATGGCTCCTTGCACCCTCAGCCTCCTGAGGATGAATGGGCTCAGTGATCCTTCACCTCATTTTTTTTTTTTTTTGACTTTCTGTAGAGGTCTTACTATGTTTCCAAGGCTTGTCTCAAACTCCTGGACTCAAGCCGACCTCCTGCCTTGGCCTCCCAAAGTGCTGCCATTGTAGTGCTAGGCCACTACACCCAGCTAATTTTCCTTTTCATAGACTGCAAGGTCCATGAGGGAAAGAACCTTTTCTGACTTGTTTGTGATAATATCTACATGATCTGCCACTTACTAGGTGCCCATTCAATTTCTGTTAAAGAAGCAAAAACTTGACAGTCTGAGATGAAAACTTTTCTCTCTCCCAGTTATTTTAACCCAGCATAGTAATAAAGAAAAGGAAAAACAAATACAATGAATTTATAATATTGGGAAGATTGATAAAATTACCTGAATAAAATCAACTATCTCAATGACCAAAGATAGGAAGATGATTACATTTTAATAGATAACCCAGAAATGAACCTAATTCTAACATTAAGTATGTGCCTTGCTCAGTAACTGGAAACATGAAGGTCAACTTTCCTTTGGCAGCTTAGAGGAGCCTTATGTAGATGGCATTGACAAATCACCACATGGACGGAAAGAGAAAGAACGAAATAGCTCTCTAAGCGAATTTCCTCTGGTATTTTTGTCCTTGAGCAGTGATTTTAATTGAGAATGGTTGTCCTGTACTACCTGTTCAGCAATTTTCCAGGTCATGTCTCCCCGAAAGTTTGTGATACAGACACACGAATACAGTATCTCTAACACCCAAGCCATTTGATCAAGGCATCCTATTTGCATGTAGTAGAGAAACAAGGACGATATAATGGTAGCTGCTGCGATGATTATAGTTCTTATAATTTTTGGCTACAATCAGGACCTTTAATGCGTTTCTTAATGTGAGAGTTTTCTCTCTTTATTTATGAGACTGAATTGTAGAAATCATGACTATGCTCAATGAACTTGTGTTACTGGATACATTTGGAATTTTCAGGTGTAGAGAAGACCTAAGAAAGACCAAGGAGAATCACTCTTCTTAAATTTTTATGCTTTGATTCTGAAATTTTACTCAGCCTGAGTTGGCCATTTGACTTTTATTACCGTCAACTTGGGAGTTAAAGGGGTTATGGCATGGGGGTGCGTTTTAGGACAACATTTATGATGAAAACTGAAAATCAAGTTTGCAGAAAGTAAACAAAACAAAATAAAAATTAAATAAATTGTCAGAGAAAGAGAGATGAAGGACTACGTTGTGCATAAGGGAGAAAAGACCCACGTGATTTCTAATGGTTTTACGATTTTCGGTTCCAGTCCTCTGGGAAGCCTAGCTGTATTCTCTGATTACGGTTTTCACAGAATATTCATGTGTGGTGTTTCCAAAGACTATTTTCTTTGGCCTCACAAGTATGACTACATGATTAATACCATAGAGGTGATATTAATCATATGATAATATGCTCTTTGTCTTTATAAACACAATTCCCAAATACACTTTCTACCTCTTCATTCTTAAAGAGGAGTAACAGCGCTGTCTATGAAAAGAGTCAGACGAGCAGTGGGTGTGGAATGATCGCTCTTTCCGGACCTGACTGACTGGGGAGGAACAGTCTGAAATTGGACACAACATCACAGCACACCCACACCTCAGCTTCTCTCTCCAGACCTAAGCCCCAGAAGTAGGACATACATTACTCTAGGTTGCATTGAAAGCAAAAACGAAGGTATCTTTCCTACTCACATGTGAGATTCTGGGAGGAGACTACCTTGAAGAATGACCCCGGCCATCCCATGGGTGACCACACAAGAAAAAAACAAAAACAAAAACAGAGTTGTCAAGTGTTTCAATAGAGAGAGAGCCCAGAATGTCTTACGTATTTCAAATGGTGTGAAATGTATCAAAGTCCATGGTTTGGGAGTTTGGGAGGGAAGCGAGGCTGCTTTTATCACGGCCTGAGGCTTACAGGGAGACAGCCTGAGCCGGAACGAGATTGGATTCATGCCCAGACCTTAGGGGACCCATGGAGAGGCCGTCAGGGAAAGGACTGAGCTCACTGGAGCTTGTTGCTCCCAAGAACTTGCTCATCCTGTGGTCCGCTGACAGCAGGCGACACTGAACGGGCTGATAGGAAGCATCATCTCTGCAGGCGCTAGCAAGGATCCAGAGAACAATCTGCTGCTGGAGTAGATTTGGGGCCTGCAACCTCTCATGACCATGCTACTGGAGAAATTCTCCAGTCTATGAAGGCACCCAAAAGAAACTAAACAAATAAACGAAAAAACTGCTTAAACTTAAAGGAACTAGCTCTCATTGGGCGGCAGGGTTTTTAACATGTTTTATGTTTCATTTTTACTGCCCAGCATAATGGGAGCTTTGAGGAAGATCAAATACATTACAGAAATTGAAGGTGTTCTCTTTGTGTTTCTACAGAGCAATAGTGAGTAAAGTCATTTATTAATAGGTTATTTTTTTGTTGTGATAACAAAGGATTCTCAGATAACCATCACTTAAAAGCAAAATGACTTATTTTTTACTTGTTCAACCATGTCTGCCGGGGGTCAGTAGAGGTATTTTCTTTTCATAGTCACCCAGGTACACGGAGACAGCCAGCGTCAGAAACACTGCTGGTTGCCTGCCAGAGGGAAGGGGTTCTCATCCTGACAATTAAATGCTCCTGCTCCAAAGTGACATGTATAGCTCATTACTCATTGTTCAGTACTAGTTACACTGTTCCATCTAATCAGAAACGGGCCAGGAGTTACAACCCATTCATGTGCCCAGAAGGAAGGGGAATCAGACATATGTCAGGGACAGCACTAATGACCACCTTTTAATGAGTACTCGAGATATGAGTGAGAAGGTAAATTATCATGTTGCTCCATTCCATTTAAGACACAAATAGAAATAAGTCGTAGATGGCTGTGTTTTATCAGGGCACATTTATACTAAGGTAAGCCCTAGAGCTGAGTGGAACGTACTGAGTTCAATTATTCTGCTTAATGAAGTAAGGGAAATATGAAGGTGAGAGGGTCTTGAGGGAGAGAAGCTGGGCCTCTTGCTTGTGTGCCTAAATGACTTTTATGTGTAGAGGCATCTAATATTTATAACTGTTAGTGTTGCTGTGAAGGTAATCCCTAATGTAGCCCAACACTTCTATAAAGCCTGCCACATCGTAAAATGCCTTTTCTGAAGGCTTGGCTTGTTTGTCTATTTTGAGAAAATTAAAGGGGTGAAGTTAAACATCTGTGCGAGCCGTGAGGAGGGTTTTGGGGAGGGGGGAGAGTGAGGAAGAGAGAAACTGTGAGTTACATTGAGAATTAACTAGATCCAAGGGCATGGAGTGTAAAGCTTAAACATTCTCATATATTGGCGAGGCTGTGGATTGCCCATAGTTTATGGGATACAGTACTCAGAAAAAAATTTATTTAAAATTCAAAGGATTGAGTAACTTTAGCTGAGATCTTAGTAACAGTCCAATATGCTATCTCCTTGTTTAGGCTAGCCCAAAATACATGCCTGTTACTTAAAGTCAAAGTAAATGTGAATAAGACAGTTTACAGAATATTTACTAACCAAGGAAAACTGGAGGGATTTTTCTATATTCATAACACAAAAATCGTGACAATTATGTGAAAAAAATTAATTGTATTTTGCACATTTATGTTTTTCCAGACTTATTTTGCTGCATAATCAAGAAAATGATGTTTGTTATCTATGGTTTAGGTGTACTTTGGATGAGAGGAAAATGGATCATTTTAGCTTCAGATGCCGTGGTTTCTTTCTTTTTTTTTTTTTTTTCATAGTCCTTTAAATTCACAATACTCTGTATTGTGACAAAAAAGCTACTGTCAGCCTAGAGAATTATGTTCTTTAAGAAGAGAATGGTATTCTTCAGCGAAATTATTTCACACATGGAGGATCTTAATCCTTCTGTTTTTCAACAGTATTGCATGAAGCTTAAAGGCAGTCTTATATTTTTAAAGAACATCAAGATATATTATTTAATTTTCCAGATTACTCACAACAACAAACAAACTGAAAATTACTTTTAAAAAGAAGAAGAAATAGCTGTGCCCATTAGAGAACTGTTTCATGGGGAATGTCATTCCTTTAGCTGGGCTTTCAGCATGTGGAAAGGCCAGATGCTCACACAAATGAAGCAGTGAAACAGCCAACCCTTCAGGTACTCTCTCCGCTGTCTTCTTCACCTCCACCCTCCTGACAAGCCTGCCCATCTAGGCATGGCCGCTGTGTGCCACAGGCTCCTGCCTGCATGCTGTTCATCTATTTTCTTAAGTTGTGTGGTCTCTCCCGTTCCGGAAAGTGTGGCAGGGAGGGAGATAGCTCCTGCAGCTTATGCAGCTTAGGGCACTCAGACTACGCACTGGAGAAAGTGAAGCTTGTAATGTCTAAACAAGTATTCTTAGTGGGCAATTACAGTAAATTGAACGGCAGTCAATGGACCTTTCTGCTACTCCCTTCCCTTCATCTATTACCATTACTTCTATGTGGGAGGTTTCAGCCCAGGGCACATGTTACGGTAGAGCTCGTGAATAACAAATTGTGAACTGTCTTCCTCCCACAGCCCTGAACATTCCAGAGACCACATTCTCTGCAAGAATTTGACAAGGAAACTACATTTTACTGTGTGCAACTTAGTAATGAGATTCCTACTTTTAAAACATTCCTAAAGTAGCACACAGATGTGGCTTTATAAAAAATGATTTAATGTTAGATCAAATGCTACAGTAAATCTTGTTGTAAGCCGAGATGTTTTAAGTCCAGTGATATTTTCGTGTGGATGTGTAGGTCATATAATCATGCTAAAATTTGTAGATGTGAGTGAAAAATATGTAGACTTGCACACACTATAAAGTTAATTATCTGTTTTTTCTGAGTTCAATATCTCTGTCTTATATTTAAGCAATAAATATGCTGTTTTTTTCTAATTATTTATCAAATACCATATATCACCAAGTTATTTCACTGTGATGATTTTATGAGCCATGTATTATAGATTCTGAGAGACATTTGTAGGTAATGAAAGAAATTCCTAAATATCAAAAGAGGCCAATTTATTTATATTGTTAGTAACTTTTTCTTCTTGAATGGGCTGTAACAAGTTTCATAAACCTTTAAGAAAGATCCCTTTGGCCAGGCATGATGGCTTGCCCATGTAATCTCAACACTTTGGGATGCTGAGGCAGGCAAATCACTTGAGCCCAGGAGTTTGAGACGAGCCCAGGCAACATGGTGAAATCCTGTCTTTAAAAGTTTTTTTTTTTTTTCAAATTAGCCAGGTGTGGTGGCACATGCCTCATGCCTATAACCCCAGCTATCTGAAAGGCTGAGGCAGGAGAATCACCTGAGTTCAGGAATTGGAGCTGCAGTGAGCCACGGCTGCAACACCGCACTCCAGCTGGGGTGACAAAGTGAGACTCTGTATCAGGAAAAAAAAAAAAAAAAAAAAAAAAAAAAAAAAAAAAAAAAAAAACCACTTTGTATCCTCATTTCCAATTGTTTTATGTATCTATTTAAAATTTATCCTCTCCTGCACATTTAAGTCAATTGCTGTAGTTTGGCAATCTCAAATTCAATTAGACACTAAAATAAAAAATGATGGCTCACGCCTGTAATCCCAGCACTTTGGGAGGCCAAGGCAGGCAGATCATGAGATAAGAGATGGAGACCATCCTGGCCAACATGGTGAAACTCTGTCTCTACTGAAAATACAAAAATTAGCTAGGTGTAGTGGTGAGCACCTGTAGTCTCAGCTACTTGAGAAGCTGAGACAAGAGAATCACTTGTACCCAGGGGGCGGAAGTTGCAGTGAGCTGAGATCAGGCCACTGCAATCCAGCCTGGCGACAGAGCGAGACTCCATCTGAAAAAAAAAAAAATAAAAATCAGTACACCTAAATAATTGGATCAGCTTTTTATGAGCTTTAGCATTTGCCTCAGAACAATTTAAAAGTGTTAGTATTTATGTGTATATCTCTATTTACAAATATAGACATAATTGAATTAAATGCAATGTGGCTTTAGCCACAATGATGAAATAGAGAAAATATTATTACATCTTTTTTACTGAAATTTCTTCCCAGTTTAATATTTTATACATACATATATACACACATGAACACACACATAAGCCTGTTTTGATTCACTGCTACTTATAATTCAATTGTTGTTTAGTTCTGCTCTGACATCTGCTATGTCCTTTTTCCTGAAGTTATAAAAAGAAAAGAAAAGAATGCCTTTTTCTAATTTGTTTTTGGTATTAAAGAATAAATAAAGAAACCAACTGCTTTCTTTCCCTTTGCCAGGTAGCAATTAAAGGTTCTTTTCATTTTTTGCTTACCTACTATTTCTAGTTAAGGAAATACCTTAATTATAAGAAAAGTGTAGGTGTTACCTCCTTTGTTAACTGCAATAGAAACAGCTTGAAGAAAGAACATTTGATGGGCTTGAGATTAAAGCAGAGAGGGTCTCATCTACCCTAGAAAAGAGGCTGTTTACATAATCCTAACTTGGAAACAATTTTTACTGGCACCAAGAGAAAAACAGATGGGAGTTTGGTAAAACAATTTGTTTCTTTAAAAATTACCTAAGTTTAGATCTAGAATGAGACTCTTCAGGAAAACTGCTTTTATTCCTTTGAGAAATTAAGGGTTTGCAGATAATAGCATGTTCTGTAACACCAATGATATTATCTGCCCTAGTTTTTCTAGGTCATATTAGTATAGAAGCAAGTTGTATCTCAATTAAACATCATCTTTTGTGAGAAGCAAATAGCAAAACAAGTTAAGATAAAGTAGTTGAAAGTTTGAAGCCGTAAAGAATCATATCAATGTGGGTGATTAGTAACTCTTATGGGTAGTCTCTTTTTCTTCCGCAGTGTATGAGTCATACTTTCGGACTCCCACGCTATTAAGAAGCAAGGACATATAACATTGCTTCAGATTTTCATGAACATTTTCATTATCTTTAGTATTGTTTTTCACAGATGGCTCTTAGGATTGCTTGAAAATCATGCTCAGAAAGCAAAATAATACTTTACAGTTGTTTGTCAATTGTGTAGGGTTCTGGAACTTTGAAGCACCTCTACTAAAAAAAAAAAAAAAAAGAACGTATGTCCTACACATTAAAAATGAGACCTTCTTATTCCATCAATGTTGCTCCCTGACTATTTGGGATCAGAAACTATTACTGTCTGATATCCAAACCATGATTACTCTTTACATTTAAGGCAGTAAGATAGGAAGAATTTGGAAAACATCTTGTATAGTATACACTTTTCTACCACTTAGTTAAGGGTTGTCATTAAATGCCTCTAAAGGCAGCCTTAGCAAAACAAGAAGATGGGACAGAGTATCTCCAGGGCACTTCATTTAAGACATAATTCTTGTAGGAGTTGTGTCATTTGTAGACACATTGTTTTTTATTAATAGTGAACATGTTTGCTTCTTTACAAAATTTAATATTCAGCGATAATTTTCTAGCTCTTTTTTGAGGTTGCCTCACCCTCTCCAATATGAAACATAAAGTGATGTGAATAACGAACGTTTATGGAGATGCGTATTAGCTGATACATTAACTCTGAACAGTAGCTTAAAACAAAGTCCGGATAACTTATTTTTCATAATTTCTAATTCTGCAAGTAACATAGAAGATAACTTTCTTTCTATTAAGTTTGCTTACTTGGTGCAAACTATTGGGTTTTAATAAAAATATAATAGCACTTTCAATGATTAGGAGACCACAGTATAATGATTCTGTTATGTTTTTATTGCAAGTAATTTAATCTGATTCCCTAAATTGTTATAAAATATAAATTAAATCAAAGATTAGGTGTGAAGAAAGATACAGTTTCCAGTATTTCTTTCATTTTCTTCCCTTTACCTTATTACTATAGTATTTGCATCCTAATGAAGTTATTCATCTAAACCCCTTTTCTGCTCCTACCTCCAGTCGCCCAATATCTGCCATCAAATGAAAGTACTTAGAGCTAAATGACAACAATAATTTTAAAAGAAACCAATTAACTGAAAAATAGAGTAGAGTGGGTTGTTTTTTAACATCATCGTTGTAGAAAAGGGAGCAACAATGAGAATCTGTACAAAGAAAAAGAAAAGTAAATAAAATCATTAAGTTCCAAATAAAATTGGATCAAACAACTTGAAAATATCACATATTTTAATTATTTTTGGACTTTTCTAAACTCTTCATTTCTATCATTATTTATTTCATCTCTATTTTAATTAACAGCACATTTTTGACATTTTTTGTGAATTATTTTGAAATTAATTTTCAAATGTCCAAAGCTTAACAAATGGAGAAGTTTTCGGCTTTTAAAGTGACCCTTGGCATGTATATTGGTAGAAAATATAAATTTATGGGGTCTTATGTTTCCACAAAACGTGAAAAGACTTACTTTCTCACACATTATTTCAATTTATGTGCACATGTCCAAGCCTGTCATTTATTCCTGGTGCCTAGTAAACCATGAACATGTAAGTTAATATTTCAGAAATTGAGAAATGTGTAAACAAATGCTTTTCTGCTTAAACAGAAGGAGCCAGTTTTTTACTGTTTGATTTTGTGGGTTCAATTGTCCTCTCTTAGCTCTTCCAGGAGCACGTTGGTGAGTGTGATCTTGGTCAGGCTGTGCAGGCTGTTTGCCCTTTTATCTCCTAACAATCCTTGCCATGCCAAGTGTTGCCTAGGATCAGTTTCTCAGCATGAATAATGTGAGCCATTGTAATTGTCTTCCATTTAGAACTTAAATTCTTGGCTTGATTTGCTGATCTAATTATGTCATGTCTATATTCATTATGGATTGGAAGGGTTTTAGCATGTTTCCTGTTGTGAGGATCAGAGATTAATACAAATAACTTCTGGGCAAGTCTTGAGAAGAGGCCATATACTCAGTATTCATATGAAGTGATGTAACTGGTTTTGTTTTATGTGTGTATACATTCATATTACTACATGCATTTAACTTGTGTATTATGTATTTTGAGATACTCTCTGACATATAGGATTTTGTCTAAAGCAAATCTTGAAACAAAGGTTTTAACCACAGGTAATTCATTTAGAAAATAAGCTTTAGAAGCATCTCCCCTGAAAAAACAGGAGAAATGAAGAGAGGAGGAGGAAAGAAAATACAATAAAATGTGCATTAATAAATGATGTATCACTGTTACCAACTGTAGTGCAATCTCTATGGGAAAATGTCTGAGAAATTGTGAAAACGCCTCCAAATTACCTTACCAGGCAATGGGAACTTAGGACACACACAGACGTCCATCACATCTGCTCCGTCCCTGCCTCTCTAGGTTGCGTCATATTACTGTGAAACAGGTTCTTGTTGGTCCGTGAATGAGTGTTGCTGTGTCAGAACCCACAGCTTCAGGTAAATTCAGGTATGTCAAGGGAAGACGGCACGGGGCATCTGCAGAACTGCTGCTGCCCAACAGTCGTACCTCTTAAATTTGCTCATGCCTCACGATGAACATATTTGTTGCCGGGACTTCAGGCAGACGGCTAGCTACCGTCTATATTTTTTAAAAATCTTAACTATAAGGCTGGTAGAGTCAGCTAATCATGTTGTCACTAATCTAAAATATATAATTGGCATTTCTTCGTATTAAACTTTTATCGCTTATTCTCGGTTACCTTCATCTGCAGGAGCATGTTTTATGACCTAGAGTGCTTGCCTTGTGGAGTGACCCGAACCTTTATCCCTCAGGGCTGTAAATTTCAGTCACTTTGCTTTAGTCTGGCTATGGTGGCTATAATTGCATTTTAACTGTTGTTACTCGGCATGAAAGGATTGATCAATGCTCCAGTGTATCCCTCAAATTCCAAGACCTTTCTCTCCTTGCTATTATTGTAAAGCAACAACCCTGTTATGACGGTAGTTCATGACTTTATCTGATAGTCTACTGGCATAGGTGGCCACCGTGATTCAGCATCAGTTATATCCTTAGGTTTAATGGAACTCCCGCTGTGTCTTTTGGTCGGCACATGCCCTGACCCCCATGGTATGACACTACCTTTAGAGCCCGATGTTTCACTTGCCTTTAGAGCCTAATGTTGCACGGAAGAAAAATAAAAATTCCCTAAGATTGCTGACAGTGAAGGTAGGAACGGTTTCTATTTCTGCCCTAGGGTTCTTGGTTTCACCTGTTCTAGCATTTAGTATAGCACATCTCATTGTTATTGGCTCAGTGTTAATAGCTGATCCTGGAAGAGATTTTTCGAATCCAGAAAAATCTCTCTCCCAAGTTTTCATCTTAGGCGAGTGAACCTTTGAATATTTATTCTGAAATTCAGGTTGTGAATTTTGGGGCAGTACACTACATTGCCCAGACAGGGTTAGTGAATCCCATGGTGCGTGTTTATTATGATATCTCCTTTGCTGTGCAATTACTTCATTAGTTTAAGGCAGTGTCATTTAGTATAGCACATTAGCAAATCTGTCAGAAACTAGATAGTGGTACTGCAGCAAGGAAGACAAAAACATTATTTCAGAGGTAAAACTGTTGCACTAACAATGAATTACTGATCTGTTCATGATAGAAAAAATTTGATGTACACAGCATAGCACTGCTGGCAAGTTCAGACATTCAGTAATGTTTGGTACAATAAAAGCCTTAGTAAAAGGGAATCAGTACCTCTTGTGCCCATATAACTTTTGTCCCTGCCACCAAGAACATTTTAGTTAATTGTGCCAGCAATAGGATGGTCAAAGACAGAGGCTTAATGGCATCTACTGGACAAGTCATTTTTATCTATTTAGTTGTTCGGTATCTCCTCCGTAGTTAATGTTTTCTTGTAGGCATTGATGTGATATACAAAACACTTCATTCTTCAGGTCCACTCACACTCAGCTCTCATTTACATTATTTCCATCATAACTCCTTTATTATACCTTTCAATCTTGTTCCTTCCAGTTTGTTAACAAACAAGGCCATTCACCATTGCCCGATGATCTATATATTCATCTCAGCTATTTTTTCCTCCATGAAAGGAAATGACTAAGAACACTTAGACTGGGAAGATTTCTCTTCACTTTGTCTTCAGGACCATCCCCTTATGGAGCTGTGTGTGGAAATAGTCATTTCTGGCTTCCATTCAAATGCCAGGATAATTCATCTGTAAGCTAGCCTCAGGATTTTTTTTTTCTTTATAGGGAATGTCAAGAAGACCATTGGTATGCTCTTAGGGAGGGGCAGCTGTGTAAGAGAGACAGGCAATTTGTCCATGCACACTGCCTGTTCAAGTAACAGGTAACTTATTTGTGACGTCTGGATCTGCCTTGGTTGATCCCAAGAATACCACTCTCATCATCTGCATGTGCTGTCTTATGTTGTGGTGGCAGTGACAATATCTAGCTTATACTGACAGCTCTAGTGTGGCTGCAGCTTGAGGTCCTGTAGCCAGGCATTTGGCATCTACTAGGCGCACGAAGCAAACCAGGATCTTCTTTTCAGATGATAAGTAGTTTTCTCCTTCCGGTTTGTACTTCAACTGCTGTTGAGACTTCTTAGAAACACCATATAATGTTCCTATTTACCGTGGAAATTTCTAGTTGCAGTGAAATAGTCTACAAAAAGTAAAAATGATTAATATTTTTTATAGGGAGCAGGAAAGGGAAAATAACCCTGGGAAAGAGAGTGATTTGCTTCATTTCTCAGATAGATATGAACGTCTTTACTGACGGAAATTGAAAAGCCATATTTTTTTAGATCACGGTTTGTCAGACTATGGCCCGTAGGCCAAAACCTGATTCATCATCTGTTTTTTCAAATAAAGTTTTATTGGTATACAGCCACATGCATTCATTTACATATTGCCTATGGCTAATTTTGTGCTGCACTGTCAAAGTTGACACAGACCATATGGCTTGCAAAGCCTGAAATCTTCACTAAGTGGCCCTTTACAGAAAAAGATCGTTGATTGCAGCTCTTGATGTAGCCCCGCATGTCAGTGCCAGAGCAGCCTGGGTCTGCACCGTCATTTAGAGCACATCAGCTGCGGCTTCTCTGCTCTTCGTTCCGGTTAATAATAATGTGTTATCACCCATGATTCATCTGTCTTTTTCGGCAACCATATTGACAGGATGAATGGGGATATTGTGGGCCTCACTCGTTACTCTTACCGCTTTTAGGACTTTGAGGGTTGCGCTCACATTTTTAATTCCACTGATGGTGCATTCTTGTCTCTGATTTTCCAGTGGCTGTAGTTGTAGGGACTTTGACTTCACTCTTCTCCACTAGCCAGATTGCTCGCTGGTAAGTGTATCCATCTCAGTTACTGCTCTGACTCCAGGGAGGCCAGCACAACATGGGTCCACAGACTCCTATGAACTCTCCCCCAGGAGCCAGGAGCCAGGGCCATTTCCCAGCGGCCTCCCTAACAGAAGAAAGATGTTGACGTTTGCCTCAGCTAAGAGTCTCTGTCCAATAGCTCTCAATACACCATGTAATTCTCTCCTCCCATCGTTCTGTTACTCTGGTAGATAGCCAGGGATGGGATATACTCACTATATATACTTGTAAATTTAAAATTAGTGCTCTCTGCCTTAGGTTTCCATTATGAATATTATCTCTTACAGGGGTACACGATGATAGCTCCATCCTAATGAAGTTGATTTTTCTAAATTTTTGTGGTAGCCCTTAGTAAGACAAATATTTCCCCCACTGGCAATATTTTTTCCGATTTTATTTTTGTAAATCTCACATTTTCTCTAAAATCTAAATAAAGTACTGGTTTTTTTTGGGAAGTCTTTGCTTTGGAAATGCCCTTTCTGATATCAACTATGTGACTGCCTTGAGTTGTTCTTCAACTCTTGAATTATTTAAGTCTTCATACCTCAGTCAATGCACAAGCAACTAGGAATCCCTTAATATGAACTAGTAATTTTATATATTCCTTTATTTAATCTTCATAAAATCACCATGAGATATGTATGATTATTTTTATCTTTATTATAAGGGAATAAACTTTCTCTCATAGATTAAATTACTTTCCCAATGTCACACAACTGATTAAATGTTACAGAGTACAAGTAATTCCCAGACTTCCGAATTTAATTATAGTGTGCTCTTTTTGTATAAGGGGTACCGTTTTTTCCCAATAGATTTTAAGTTACTAAAAATATGGGCTTGTATCTAGTATATTTTTGATTCCCTGCAATTTTAGGAGAACCTTGCACACAATAGAAATGCAATATATATTTGCTGATTGGTAAATTAAATATACAGATCTTCTTCTTAAAATATTCACATTTCTGACCAGCTCTTAACTGAATTCTATGCATTTTTCAGAAGGAACTTTTAAACTATGTTATTAGCCCACACTCATATACGACATTTCACATCTCTGTTCTACTGCTACACTTGTTTTCTGTTGGGACCTTAATCATGTATCACCTTATTACCGGTTCCATGTTTCATATGTCAAATATGTTACGACTTTGGCAGTCAATCATTATTTCCAGTTTCCCATTCCACATAGTTAATATCTGAGAGCAATCAGAGGCATTGCTGTGAGATGAGAAATATATATATTTTACACACACACACACACACACACACACGCACACACACACATCTATATGTATATGTGTATATAGATGTGTGTGTGTGTATCTGTATACATACACACATTAGCTTCTCAGTTAGATATCCATGTATAACTTTTGACTGCCCCAAAACTTTACTATTAAAAGCCTCTTTTGACCAGAAGTCTTATCAATAACTGTACACAGTCAATTAACCTATATTTATATACTGTACTCTTATAATGAAGTAATAAAGATAAAAGAAAATGTTATTAAGAAAATCATAAAGTAGATACAATGCTTTTATTATTTATTAAGTGAAAGTGGATCATCATAAAGGTCTTTATCTCCATCGTCTTCACCTTAAGTAGGCGAAGGAGGATGGTGAAGGAGAGGGCTTGGTCTTTCTACCTCAAGAATGGCAGAGTTGAAAGTGGTGGAAAAGGTTGAAGGTGAGGTAGGAGAGGCAGGTACATCGGTGTAACTTTATGAAAATACGTAGCAATCTTGGTTGACTGTTTAGCTTTCTCATTTCTCTAAAAATGTTTCTGAACAATAGCAATCGTTCTCCCACCATTTGCTTTAGTTTCAGTAACTTTATTGTAGATGTCTCCGTGTCATGAAAGACATCAAAAGCAGACTTGAATACTTCCAGTCCTTCTGCCAGATATTCTGTCAGCTTGTTTTCCGGCACTGCTCCTTCTATGTCTTCTTCCTCATCATCTGCTGCTGGTTGGGAAACACTCATCTTCATCAAGTCATATTCTATTAATTCCTCTGTTACGATGCTTACTAGCTTTTGAATTTCTCCAAGATCAATAACTTGAAACCCTTCACCCCTCACCCTTCTTGCCGTATGCACAGTCTCTTTTATGGTTGCCTCGATTGGCTCTGTTGTAAATCCTCTGATGTCAACTGCAACATCTGAACACAGTTTTCTCTAAGAATTAATTTTTTCAGGCTTGGCGACCTTCACAACTTCTGTAAAAGTCATGAGATCTTCAATGGTGTATTCCTTCCACACTCTCTTTATATTCTTTTTGTCGAGTTTCTCTTCTATAGCATTGACAATTCTTTCCATACAATACCATATATAATTAGATTTACAAGTTCCAGTGACCCACTTGTTGAGTCCGAATTCATGACGTTGTATTTTTGGCAAGTAGACCACTTTGATAGCTTTCATATAGAACTCATTGGGTTTAGGGTGAGCCCAGGCATTTTTTCAATATCAAAATAACTTTAAAAGACTGTCTTTTATTGGCAAGGTAGTTCCTGACTTCAGGGATAAAGCATTGCTAGAACCAATCTAGAAAAAGAGCTCTCATTGTTCACACCATCTTGTGAAACCAAAGTATTAGCAGTTGATATTTATCTTTTCCCTTCAAGGATTAGGGGTTAGCAGCTTTATAGATAAGGGCCATTCTGATCATAAATCTGACTGCCTTTTCACAAAACTGTTGAGTTAGCCCTTATCCCTTTTCCACTTAACTCTCGGTGCAAACTTCTCTTTCTTACTAATGAATGTCATCTGTGGCATTTTCCCCCCAAAATAGGGCACATTTGGTCTGCATTAAAAACGTGTTTAGATAGATATTATTTCTCCTTAATGATTTTCTTTTTCTTTTTTTTTTCTTTTTTAATGGCACCTGAGAGTTCATATGCTACCCCTTGGTCAACAGAAGCTGCTTCTGTCAGCTCAACATTTTTAAAGCCACACCTCTTTCTAATATTATCAAACCATCCCTTACTGGCGTTAATTCTCCAGATTCAGATTCTTCACCTTCCCTTTGCTTTGTATCATACAGTGAACTTTGCTTTTTCTTGAATCATGTTATGTTATAGTCTATAGGTATGCCTGTCTTACAGCAATTCTGCATCCACATAAAAGCTGCATTTTTAATACAAGATAAAAGGTATTTTATAAAAAGTGCAACATTAACACCCAAGCTGGTATAGCTGTAACAACAGCTTCAAACCTTTTTTTTTTCTTTTATTACAGTGGTCCTTAAGTTGGATGCATTTATCTTGAAATGGCAGACCTCAATCTAGGGCACATATCAAGCAATTCAACTTTTTCTTATAATGTCATGACCTATTTCTGCTTCCTAGGAGCATGTCCAGCACCACTAGTGACACTGCATATGGGTTCCATGGTGTTTTTCAAGGTTGATGGTATAGTGATAAACATGATGAAAAGTATGTGAGAATCACAAGAGATTACCTTTTACTGCTATATGCAATTTACTGGAGAGAAGCTGTTCGGGCAGAGGCAATTAGCATCACGTGGCATTTTTTTTTTTTTTTTTTTTTTTTTTTTGTTAGATGGAATCTCTCTCTGTAGCCAGGATGGAGTGCAATGGTGCAGTCTCAGCTCACTGCAACCTCCGCCTCCCAGGTTCAAGCGATTCTCCTGCCTCAGTATCTTGAGTAGCTTCGACTACAGGTGCATGCCGTTATGACCAGGATGATCTCACTCTCTTGGTCTTGTGATCCACCGGCCTTGGCCTTCCAGAGTTCTGGGATTACAGGCCTGAGCCTCCATGTCAGGCCTGCATGGCATTTTAAGTGGTTGTTTGCAACACTTGAGATCACTACAGGAGCAACAGGAAGTGACTACAAAATTATCACGGTGGTACAGTATGTACTAAAGTTAATTTTACGCAGTTATGATTTAAAATGCATATTTCTTTTTTTACCTTTCTTTTCACTTTGCATGGTGCCATGTACAGTCTGTGTTTTGTGCGTTTTGATAAATTTTAACTTTCTTTTCTTTTTTCTTTCTTTCTTTTTTTTTTTTTGAGATGCAGTTTCACTCTTGTCAACCAGGCTGGAGTGACAAGAGAGAAAAATCCCAGCCTCCTGGGTTCAATTCTCCTGCCTCAGCCTTCCGAGTAGATGGGATTACAGGCGCCAGCCACCATGACTGATTAATTTTCATATTTTTAGTGGAGACAGGATTTTATCATGTTGGCCAGCCTGGTCTTGAACTCCTGACCTCAGGTGATTCGCCTGCTTCGGCCTCCCAAAGTGCTGTGATTACAGGCTTGAGCCACCATGCTTGGCCAATTTTAACTTTTAATAATAGATTGTGTATATTTTATTACAGTAAATGATAAAATAAGCTAGTGTTTACATATTTTTCATGTATTCGTGACATACCTAAGTTAAATTAAGCAAAAATTATCCCTGAATTTTAACAAAATTGTTGCAAATCTCCAAAATTTTTTTCCAGTGTATTTATTTTTAAAAGTCTGCATGTAAGTGGATCCATGCATTTCAAACCCAGGTTGTTCAAGATTCAGCTGTGTGTGTATGTATGTTTATGACATTACAAGGGTATGTATATGCATACATATAAACACGTAAAATACCAAAAGGTACAACTTAGTTTTAGTTTTGAAATTTATGAGGCTAATGTTTTTGGAAAAACTGCTTAAATGAGTAATTCCACATGACTCTACATTATGTGGTTAAGTTTCCCCCCCCCCCCAATTGGGCTAAACTCTCCAGAGGGAAAGGATGCAATTCCAGTCAAGATCTAATCATCTTCTTATATGGCTTCTTAATTAATTTCCTATAAACGGGACTGCTCTAATTCTGTGGTGTTTTCCAAGTATATATTCTAAAGCAAAATGTGAACTACAAATGACTAATCTGGCCTATCTCAGGAGTAAATCCTAGCAAGTTGCTCTGGACAATGATTTATATCAGATATTTTCATCAGTAATTTTTTATTTTAATTAATATACTTTTTAAAATTTAGCTTTAGGTTTACAGAAAAATTAAGCATTGAATACAGATAATTCCCATTTACTTTTTTCATAACCCTTGCCTGTGTCTTTTCCCAGTGTTAACATCTTGCATTGGTGTTTGTACTTTGGTTACAGTTGATGAAACAATGTATTATTGTTATAATTTGTTTTCTTGAGCACAAGAAAAAATGTGGAAGTTTTCATTTTCCATTTTTGTTGCAATATAAAATGTCAAACAATTGAAATTAAATAATATTCTCCTTGGCTGTAGTACTTCTCTCACCTACATCATCTTCAGGAATGACAGTCTGCTACTGATAAATTCCCCTTTGCGTCTATATATGAATTATCACTGTTTTTGAAATTGAAAGAGGAGAGTCAAATCAGACAGAGGACTGACATATAACCTTCCACTAGGGAGAAGCTAATAGCTCTGTTTAAGAGTTTTTCTTCTGAGAACAATTACACCACAAGACATGATTTATATAACCACAAATTAGATTAGAAACAAATAGACCATAATAAAAAGAAATGTGTTAAAATGTCTAAATCAGAGAAAATAAATTTATTTAGCCCAGGTTGTTCGGGGAGTTTTGTGTACCAATTGTAAAGATCCTATAAGCAGTTAAGCCTTTTACATAACATGTGTTCTATGCCGTGACATTGCTGTTCACATTTTCAGAATACACCCTGACTTCATTCTTACATGTTAAATCCTACTCATTGTATTTGCAGCATTTGGTACTGTAAACAAGTTTCTCATTTTTGCTTTACTTTCTGAGGACCAGGCGCATGCTCCACTGTTTCTGTGCACCATAATCTATTCACCTCTTTATGACACCTAAGTTTTTTGTTACATAGATCCTACCAGGTGGGAAGGTCAGTAATGTTATGCAACTGCAATTTTATTTTAAAGTCTATTTCTACAGGGTAAAAACATCTAATTGCTTATTTTTTATTTGAGTTTTCATTTATTACATTTTTACTTGGATGGAATTTAGATCTCTATAAATGAAGTTAACAAAATGTTCTCAAAAGACTATTTATTTTAACATGTGAAAAGAAGCATATGCTGTTATATACTTCTAACTATAAATTCCTCCAGCTAAAAAGAAATAATTGAGGGTGAAGTATAAGTAATAATTAAACTTACATAATAGGGTGATTAGTGTGCATAGCTCTTATTATCATGAGGTCAGAGCTTTCAAAAAATGTAAGCAGTTTCTCAGCAATTGGGAAAAAAGCACTATGTACAATTTTAAAAAATATTTGTGAGTATCCCAACCACAAGAAATCAGAAATGAGAGATGTTACCTGACCACATAACGTTTCATAGATTTCAGGGGATTACAACACATAATTGTTATGAACTCCATATTTGTGTTTCTTCAAAATTCATATGGTGAATCCCTACCTTCTAATGGGTTGGTATTAGGAGGGGGGACCTTTGAGAGGTAATTAAGTTTAGATGAGGTCATGAGAGTACAGCCTTCATGATGGAATGCATACCCTTACTAGAGGAGAAGGAGACTTGAGCTTGCTCCTTTTTTAAAAAATATAAAAATAGAGCAGCTACCTACAAAAAGTCTAGAAAAAGTTTTATATACTTCTAATATTCAATCAATGAGTATAATGATGTCTGCATTATAGTATCCAGGGGCTACTAAAGACAGAATTTTAAATATTGTACAAGCATCTTACAGAGAATTTTCCTGTTAGTCTTTCAAGGGATTAGTTGTAACTACCATGGTAAAGAGAGATTCAAAAAGCAAATATAGTGAATCTAGAATGAAAAAGGCAGTCAACAATGATTTACATCTGTCCAATAATAACTTGTGTCTTTACGTTTTTATTGTTGTTTCAAAGCCTTATATCCATAACGAGTATCTAAAACTCAAAAGTAGTAACCCGTTTTCATCAAGTTCTTTTAGTACTCTGTTCTGCGTCCTTGTTATCCTCTTAGTAGGTTTAATTTACGGTGGTTTTCCATTTTCACCTTGGGCTTGCAATATTGAAACTTTTATGGCAGAAACAGAATTGCTTCTGCATGTGCTAAGTAAGCAGAAAGAACAAAGAATGATACAAAATAGCTATTGGTATAAGAAGTCAGAAACAAAACATCTACCTCCTAAATCTACCTCCTAAATTCTGAAGGTAAATATTATTCCAACCTTTGTTATATACATGACCCAGTACATTGAGAATGCTTAGTGAGTTTTAGTAAAGGCAACAATGTCGTAAGTGCACAGTGACTTTTGTGGCTAAAATAACTTGCTCTTAGATTAATAATAAATCTCCTTTGATTGTAGGAATATTAAATCTGTATTTTTTTTTCAGCAGCTTGTGCCTATTAACATATTTGCAATGAAAGAGAACTGTGTGTTGTTTCCTTTGATATTGTAAAAGGTAATTAGATTATTTGCTAAGAAATTACTTTTCCAAATTAACTCTGTTCGTGGTTATTATTTTTCCCTTTGGCAGAACTTAACTCTTTTAATGCGCTTCCAGTACCTTTGGCAGCTATATAAATATTCTATGGCAGAATAAGTCACGTACAAGTAAAACTTTAGAAATTGTAGGACAGATCTATGAATTTCTGGAAATTGAAATTCTGGGAAAAATCCTCATCTTAAATTGTCCTCATTATTTATAGGGTGCTGCAGTTCTCCTGTGGTGTGAAAGGATGTAGATTTTTATTAGCTTTCTAAACTGAGAGTGAGATGCCATCTGCACAGGGGCATTGACAGAATATTATTGATTCTCTCTGTAATAAAGCCAAGTTAGGGTAACTATTGTTTGCTGAGCCATCTTGCTCTTCCACTGCTGCCAGTTGTCTTCCTAGGGAATTGGGGTATACAGTTGATTATTATTAAGATTTCCAATGAGCATACACTTTTTTTTTCATTTGTTAAAATAAACTGCCTCTCTGTCTTCCACACCAACCCTTCTTGACCTGACTATCTTTTGCCCTTCTTTTTCTACCAAACATATGAAATCCTTTTAAGAGGAATCACTGTCACAACTGTGAAAGAGAACAAAGTCCCTTTATGTTCATAAAAACATGTACTATTCCTTCGGGTAGAGTAGTGAAACTGCACCCAGGGCCTTCACAACCCATGCCTATCCTAACTGTGAGATGTTGATGGAAGCTGCCTGAGTTTTTCCTGAGCAGCTGATGTTGCAGAAGTGTCCAGATGCTTCTAGGATGGTAAGTATAAACTTAGCTTCAGGAATACAAGCACTGAAAATTGATGTTAGCAGGGTCTCTTCTTCAGATGTGGCATCAGTCTTAACATTTGGCATTCTTAGTATCTTCTGTGGATTAGCAACTGGGTTTCCAGGTAGACATGCCTTAAAAAATATAGGTATCTTCATGCACACATTTTCTTCCTGTGCTTATTTCACTCTCTAACCCTTCAGCATAATTCAAAGTATATTCTGCTAGGGTATAAAAGATTTTGTGGATTTGGATGGAAGTAAATATAAAGCTTAGTGTTATTTACCTTCTCACTTTGATACTGTTTTTTTTGACTGCCATGCAAAGGTGTGGGTGACATTTAAAGTACAGTTAACTGATTTGGAAGAATCTTTTTAAATATAATTCCTGAAGCTTTTAAAAGTCTGAGTGGGCTTTGCATAGCAGGTGGTGAATGACAGCTGTTTGGGCAGAATACAAATGAGAATATGAGACACCTCCACACTATGGGAGTTTCAGAAACCAAATATGTTGGGTCTGATATATAACAATGCATGTGAAATTATATTTGCTTTTTTCCTATCTTTTTTTTTAAAGTTCTGGTTATTTTTTCTTTAGTTTTAATTTAATGTAAAAATAAAAATGGCTTAAATAAAATGAACTGTTTGAATTGAAAACCTGGTAAGATTTTCACCAAGAATAGAATTGTAGCTTTAACTATTTCAAATTTTGTACTTCTCATTTGCTTTTTTTTTTTTTTTTTTGTAAGAAAACAAGTGGAAATCATTGTAATTAGAAAACCTGAATTTGATGTTTGGATCTGAATTCTGATCTCATTTCAACTACTGTCATTTTAAAGGAGTTAACAGAAGTGAATATTTAAAACTGTTTTTAGTATAAAGTCTTAAAACCAATTTCTTCTTTTCAGCTGACATTTGCTCATTCATTGAATTATTTTTCTCTCCAATTTCTCAATATATATGAGACCCCTTGTATCCAACATAGTGTCTCATGTAAATCATGTTGAAATTTTCAATGAGCTTTTCATCCTTGGAGAGTGATAGTCTGTGACAGTTTAACTCTGTGTCTCCACCCAAATCTCATGTCAGTTATAATTCCCGTTTCGAGAGGAAACTGGTGGGAGGTGATTGAATCATGGGGGCAGATTTCCCCTTTGCTGTTCTCATGATAATGAGTTCTCATGAGATCCGGTTGCTTAAAACTGTAGCACGGACGCCCTCACGCTCCCTCTCCTGCTCTGACAAGTGAAGTCATTCTAACTTCCCGTTTGCCTTCTTCCATGATTGTATGTTTCCCGAGGCTTCCCTGAGCCATGCTATCTATAGAGCCTATGGAAACATACGCCCATTACATCTCTTTAAAAAAAAAATTACTAATCTCATGTAGTTCTGTATAGCAAGGTGTGAACAGACTAATAGAGTATGTAATGTAGAAAACTATAAATATGTGTAGAGGATGACTGCATCATAATGTGGTCAATACGTTTTTAGAATTTGGAGCATTTCTAATTTCCTGTAGTTGAACTGTGGAACAGGGAAGATACTTGTACTGTATTTTGAGGAATGGCTAACACTTGTACTGTATTTTGAGGAATGGCTAACAGAAGAAGAGTTGGAAATCGTCAAGGAATGGTTGGAGCCAAACTTTGGACAATGGATAATATTGAGAATGTGAAGAGCACTAAAAGATACTTAACTCAGCAACAGGGACTGTTTAACAAAAAGCAGTTGATATGGTTTGACTGTGTCCCCACCCAAATCTTAACTTGAATTACAGTTGCCATAATGTTTATATGTCATGGGAGGAACCCAGTGGGAGGTAATCATGGGAGCAGTTACCTCCCATGTTGTTCTTGAAATAGTGAGTGAACTCTCACAAGAGCTGAAGGTTGTTTTCTCGTTCGTTTTTGTTATTTTTTTTAGGGGGACAGTGTCTTCTTCACTCAGTTGCTCAGGCTGGAGTGCAGTGACACAATCTTGGCTCACTGCAACCTACACCTCCCAGGTTCAAGTCATTCTTTTGCCTCAGACTCCCAAGTGTCTGGGACTACAAGTGCCTGCCACCACACTCAGCTAATTTTTGTATTTTTATTAGAGATGGGGTTTCACCATGTTGGCCAGGCTAATCTCTAACTCCTGACCTCAAGTGTTCTGCCCACCCTGGCCTCTCAAAGTGTGGCATTACAGGCATGAGCCACCATGCCTGGCCAGTGTCTCATAATTTTATAAAGGGTTTTTCCCCTTTTGCTCAGCATTTTTCTCTCCTGCTGCCTTGGGAAGAAGGATGTGTTGCTTCTCCTTCTGCCAGAATTGTAAGTTTCCTGAGTACATCCCAGCCAAGTAGAACTGTGGGTCAGTTAAACCTCTTTCCTTTATAAATTACCCAGTCTTGTGTGTTTCTTCCTACCTGCATGAGAATGCACTAACACAGTAAATACTTCTGTAAAGTTACCCCAAAATGTGGAAGTGATTTTGGAGCTAGGTAACAAGCAGAGGTCGGACTAGTTTGGAAGAAAGACAGGAAATGTAGGAACATTTGGGAGAATCTAGAGACTTGGGGGCCCCAGAAGACTGAAAGATGTGGGGAAGTTTGAAACTTCCTAGAAACTTGTTGAATGACTTCGATCAGAATGCTGATAGTGATATGGAAAATGAAGTACAGGCTGAGTTGGTCTCAGATAGAGATGAGGAACTTGTTGGGGGCTGGAGTAAAGGTAACATTTGCTATGCAAAGAGACTGGTGACATTGTGCCCCACCCTAGAGATCTGTGGAACTTTGAACTTGAGAGAGATAATTTAAGATACCTGGTGGAAGAAATGTCTAAGCAGCAAAGCGTTCAAGAGGAAGCAGAACATGAAAGTTTAGAAAATTTGTAGCCTGATGGATGTGATAGAAAATAAAAACCTATTTTCTCAGGGTAATTCAAGCCAGTTGCAGAAAGTTGCATAAATAATTAGGAACCGAATGTTAATCACCAAGAAAAAATATTCAGGGCATGTCAGAGACCTTCATGGCAGCTCCTCCCATCAGAGGCCGAGAGGCCTAGGAGGGAAACATGGTTTCCTGGGCCTAACCCAGGCTCCCCCTCTTCTGCAACCTCATAATGTGGTACTCTGCCTCCCAGTTGCTTCAGATACAGCTATAAGGGGCTAATGTACATCTCAGTCTATTGCTTCAGAGGATATAAGCCCCAAACCTTGGTAGCTTGCACATAGTGTTGAGGTTGCAGGTTCACAGGAGTCAAGAATTGGGGCTTGGAAATCTCTGCCTAGATTTCAGAGAATGTCTGGAAACACCTAGATGTCCAGGTAGAAGTTTGTTGCATAGGTGGAGCCTGCATGGAGAAACTCTGCTAAGACAGAGTGGAAAGGAAGTGCCCTAGCAGAGCCCCCACACAGAGTCCCCACTGGAGCATTCCCTAGAGGAGCTGTGAGAAGAGGGTTACCATCCTTCAGACCACAGAATGGTATATCCACCAACAGCTTGCACTGTGTGTCTGAAACAACCACATACATTCAATGCCAGGCTTTGAAAACAACCAGGAGGGGGTCTGTAGCCTGCAAAACCACAGAGGGAGAGCTGCCCAAGGCTGTAGGGGCCCACCTCTTGCCTCAGTGTGAACTGGCTGTGAGACACATAGTCAAAAGAGATCACTTTGGAACTTTAAGGTTTACTGACTGTCCTGTTGAATTTCAGACTTGCATGGGCTTGTGGCCCCTTGTTTTGGCCAGTTTCTCCAATTTGGAACAGACATGTTTACTCAAAGCCTGCGTAGGCTCAGAGGTGGAAGGCACTTGCCTTGTCTCAGATGAGACTTTGGACTTAGACTTCCAGGTTAATGCTGGAATGAGCTAAGACTCTGGGGGACTTTTGGAAAGGCGTGATTGTGTTTTGAAATGTGAAGACATGAAATTTGGGAAGGGCCAGGGCAGAATGATATAGTTTGCCTGTGTCGCCACCCAAATCTCATCTTGAAGTATAGTTCCCATAATCCCGACATTTCATGTGAGGGACCCAGTGGGAGGTAATTGAATCATGACGGTGGTTATCCCCTTGCTGTTCTTGTGATAGTGAGTGACTTCTCATTAGATCCGTTGGTGGAAAAGCAGCTTGTACCCCTTTGTCTGGCACTTAATCCTCTTGCCTTGTGAAGAAGTTTGTGTTCACTTCCCTTTCTGCCAAGGTTGGAAATTTTTCTGACGCCTATAAGACATGTGGAAATGTGGGTCAATTAAATCTTTTACCTTTATAAATTACCCAGTCTTGGGTATTTTTTCATTATAGTGTGAGAACAGATGAATACAATAGGGCTGTTATAAAAGCTAGGAAAATAGGGGAGTTATACCAGTACACGTTGAAGACAAAAATCAAGAGATGAGAGGTAGTCAAGACATTTAAAAATGATTATAATAAAATTTGAAAGCTTCCTTTTACTACGTACTTTGTGTCTTCAACAGGGCTGATATCAAATATATATTAATTGGATAAATGTATTTTTTAATCCCCAAAACAATTACATGTGGTAGAAATAATTATTTTCATTTTATATAGAAAACTGATGAGTGAAAAACAATGAGCAAATTGAGAAAATCCTAAATTTAAAACAACTGTTAAGTTTTAGAATGGAGATTAAAAGTCATCTCACTAGACTCGTTTTTATGCTTATAACCAACATACAATCCTGTGTGCTCCAAGAAGGGAATTCAAATGCAGGTACCATAACACTTACTTATAGGCTCTTAGATGTACTTGTTACTAAATAACTAGAGTCCAAAGCAGAGAAATGATTTAAGGAAAATGTTCCAAATTCAGTGTCAGATCTACCACGAGTGACTTACTGCAGAGTTGCGAGTTCACTGATCCAAGGGTGCCGTTCCACCTATCAGTCGTAACTGAACTCTGGGGTAGGGACAATAAGCTAGATAGGCAATTGGAAGAGCCACCATTGTTACAAAAAAAGCTCACACTGTGCTCGTTAAATGTATTAATATACATAGAAATAAAAACTTGGGTCATTATTCTCTAGTGGATTCTTCTTATCTGGTCTTTTCAATCTACTGTTAACGGATCTGTTAGAATCTACCTAGTGTAGGTGTAAATCTATTATTTCATCCTGACTCATGACTTTCAAAACACAACAAAAAGATAAACCAAGATAAATAGAACCCATGTTTTGAATAAAAATGACATAGTCTATTTAAACAGTTAAACATAAATACATATGTATAAACCATATGTAATTATTGTGCAAATGAGATATTATCCCCAAACATATGTATAAAATCTCAATATATACATCCCAAGCCACCTTCCTCCCCATCTGAATATGGGTCATTTAAACTCAGTTGCCAATAGCTCCATACAACATGTTCATAATTCTCTTATTATGCAAATATATTAATATTAAATAGAAGCATGTATATTTTGTTTTAAATAAGTTACCTAATGAAATATATGATTGGGAAAATCTTCGTAGTTCTAGACATTTGAAATTAGCTGCTAGAATCCAAACCAACATACCTCATTCTGTTCCCCCACCTTCACCAATAAAACAACAACATCAACAACAACCATGGTAGTATTTCAGCAGATGTTTGGATTTCTGTATAAGTATATTCTGTGTCCTCACTCATGTGACTGATAATCATTTTTTTGTCAGTATGAGTTTTAGGTACTATGGTAAGCTTATTATATATATTATATGATTTAATTGTCATCCATTTTAAAATTATAAGTGTGAAGTCCCAGTATCCTTTGAAGCTACTTCTGGCCCTTTAACACCATTTTGGCCAGTGTAGTCAGGCAGAAGTCTTTTGGAAGGAGTCTGTCCAGAAAAGAGGGTGGTGCTTCACTATCAAGACACCTTTTGCACTTTTTCATCAATACTCCCCTCTGCTGGGAAAGCAGACATCATGCCTATATTTTTAAATGAGGTAAAGTATGTTGATTTCCACCAACAAATTCGCCAGACGTTTAAAAAGCGATAGAGGTGAACAGCGTAGTAGCAACAGACTGGCCTTCAAATTTCAGAGTATTGTTCTCTCCCACTGAGCTGTCTGCCTTGACTCATTAGTCTAATAAATGCACAGAGAAGGTGTACGTACAACACATGGTACTTGTCACTGTGTAACACCACGATCACATGGAAACATTTGAAAGGAAGCAGGTGCAAAGCCGTCATGTGAACCACCAAATCTGATGGTTGGGCTAAGGCTAAAATCTTGACAGGGAGGTTCTAAAGTGCTGAAAAGCAGAACATTCAGGCTGGCTGGTTCACCCAGACCAGAGAGAGAAACTCAGGTGGGCTTGGGAGGGCAGGGGCCCCAGAAGTGACTCAGCCATAACCTGCCCTTGTGTTCATTTCCAGAGACCAAAATTTAAGAATCTCGAGTAATTAACTACTGTAGCCAGGTTTACAGTATAGTATCGGAGTTTACATTATAGTACCAGAGTCTCAGGATGGAAGGAATTCATCATATAAGATCCCAGGAATACACATAATAGTTTTTTGTAAAGGCAGGGCTAATTGGTGACACATCTCTGTTGTAAAAATACATGTGTACCACAAAACAAAACAACAACAACAACAACAACAACAACAACAACAACAAAACCAGGATCCAGCCACTTGTATTCTAGATGCAACATATTGCAATCATGAGAACGAAAGCACACAGGAAGAAAAATAAAGCAACTAAAGGTAATGCATCTAAACCACAGATGTCATATGATGCCGCCGGAGGAGCCCTGGCCTGCTCGTTATGTGAAGCTGTAAAAGTGAGCCTGTAAATGTTTAAAGTCACTGTTAATTTTGGGTTAATAAAACTGCCACACAGACAGAAGTTAAGGGCTAGGATAAAACATGGACATTAGTGACTACAAAGCCAGTATTTTTTTTCTATTTTGCCAAAACTGTCTGGGTTCGTATCCTTAAGGATCACATGAATTCCATGGAAAGACAGGTGAATTAAACAGCTAAAGTAATAGTAGCTGGGATATCACTACTGTAATAATTATAAGCGTTAGCTTCATTGACACTGTATTTTATGTAATTCTTCCTGACAGCCTCCTGGGTTTTGGAGAGCTAACCTCGGCAGAATTAACTGGCTCTTCCACCACCTTTCCATCCCTCTCGCTCATCCTCATAGAATGTGTCTCCTAGAATGTGGGAGACAATTTTTTTTGCAAAGTGGGAAAATTTTTGTTTTGTTTTGTTTTTAAAAGTAACTGGAGAAAACATTAACTATCACATGAAAGATACTTTCTTTCTAAATTAATGTTTGTTTATAGTTGTTCTCAGAGGTCATAGAATTAAAGTGTTAATAATTTTAACGTGTATTAAAGAGTTGTTCAGAAGTTTAAGCATTTAGTGTCACAAAAACTGCTTATAAAACAGCTTTAACTCTGCATCAGTCTGCAAATCACAGTAGCAGTAGATGTTTCTAGAAATGTCAAATGCTTTCTGGTTTCAAATCACTCCAGAACACCACTAGTAGCTCCTCACTGACATTTCGCTATTCTGCTTCAAGCTAAAGACAGATGGCAGTGTATCTGTGTGATATGAAAAGCCGTGTTCTTTCTACAATCAAGTCATAGTAAGGTTTCACTGAACTTTTTGAAGAGGTATTTCACTATTCCTGTTTGCATCTTTTCCGTTCCAAGTTTTTGCTTTTTCAGGCTTGATGTATGTCAGAAAACAGTTAGAAATAAGAATTTCAATATAAACATTATCTCTTTTAGAGGCCTATTGGAATTAGTGGTAAAGCAATAATAACGATTAGGTTAAACTATGCTCCAGTTTGTCATCTGTTGGGGGAATTCTAAATTGGAATATTAAAGTTTGTATTTTAATGTACTATACATACTACTTGAAATTATAAACCTGTAATTAACTCTAAGTCTGACACCTATTGAACTTAAGGTTAAAACAATGCTTATAAATTATGTCATTATTATTCACTTTTAAGCACCAATCATTGCCTAGCATGTTTCAAAAGATGGAGGAAGCTATTTGATCTGCTAAAGTAACTAAAAGTTGACAGTTTTTAAATAAATAGGACACCATGGCAATATATTTGGAGATGAGTGATTCTGTAAGTATGATCATTAAAGTGGCTTTGTTAATAGCAACACTCTTTTGCATTTGCAAAGTATGCTTCCTTCAAGAGGCTTAGAGTGCTTTTTTAATATCTGTGCTGCTTCACAGTAACTGTGAAAAATGAAACAACTCTCCTCTCTAAAAATGTCATTGCCAAAAGAATTTTCTCTATGGGAATAAATGACCTAACATTGAATAAATAACCAAAAAAAAATCTATTGCTACCTTTATCTATCTCAAAGTGTGTAGTCAGATCAATGGTCCCATTGAACTTTGCATTAGTCTGTAATCATTTGATATATTTGATCAATTTGGGGTGTAACATTTTAAAAAGGAGTTGTCGATGATGTTTAATTTATCAGTTTGTGTATCCGCAGTACTTCTTATATGTGCATGATATATGAGTTGTTTAATACCCGAATTAAAATCAGGTGATGACTATATAAATGCTGTAAAAGATGTAGAGGCTTGGAGGTTTAAAGAAATATATTAGTTTTTTCTTTATTGTTGTGTAACCGATTACTAAAAACTTAGAGGTGGGCCAGGATTCCAGGCAGGGCTTAATTTTGTTCTCTGCTCAGGGTCTTACCAGGCTGAAATCAAGTTATTGGCTGGGGCATATAACTACGGGAGTTAACATCTCATCAGAGTTTGCTATGTAATACGACCTAAGCAAGCGTTTGACTGCCTACATATGCACATGTTAAGTCCACGTTCAAAGATATATAGTTGTAAGTCCTATAAACAGGGAGTGAAAATCCTGAGAAACTTGGAGGCCGTCTTGGAATTCTGTCTACTGTAAGGACATTCACACACAAGCGCGTGTGTACACACACACACACACACACACACACGCACGACGGCAGCATCAAGGGAGAACCTTATTGAATTTTTTTTTTTCTGTTTTTTTTCACTGTTATCTCCTATGAGGAATTAAGGATAAAGAAGAGGATTAAACATTCTCGGCCAGTTGCAGTTCAGTTACCTGAAAATTGACTTGTTTGATGAAATAACAGCTAACATGTAGTGGATGCTTATTATGTGTCAGAAGCTCTTAAATTTTAGCTACATTAGCTCATTTAATACTACAAAAACTGTGTAGAAAAGGTAACATTTTTGTAACTTTTCATAGTTGAAAAAAGTGAGGCACAAAAATATTAAATTTTTTATCAGGTTCAGAATGCTGGTGAGTGGCAATGATAGGATAATAAGCCAAGTATTTATTATATGCTCAATCAATGTAGTTAGTAATTCAATTGATTATCATTTAGGATCATTAGAAAAGGAAATAGTATATGATAACCGAAAGGCCACATACATTTTGCTGCCTAGCACCGCTGGTCTTTTATATTAGAACTAGGTGGGGATTGTGGTCATCCTCATCCCAGAGAAGTACAAAACCAAATTTGAAAGAACTTCTAATTCAAAATCACATCTGTTTAGCAGTGTCCATGACCTCTGTTTAGAAATTGCAGCACTACCCACCCACCTTCTCAGTGTATTGAGTAAGGAAATGCAGGAAAAAAAGACAAAAACTTATAATGATCATAAAAATTAAAACAGAATGGCCAACCACAACCAGGTAGAATCTTCATTACATTTAAGGAAAAAGATAGATGATGAAAAGCATTTAGATCAGCTTTGATTTGGTGGCATAACCTGACTTCGACCTCATGGAATAAAGCTAACAAAAATAATGCGAGATGTGTTGTTTCTCTCAAAGCTTGATTTGGCTTTTCCAAAATAAACAGCCAAAGGACTATTTTTTTTTTTTTTCTTGACTTCAACCGTCTGTCCTCTGCCCTCAAATACTGATTGTATCAACATATGTTCATCTAAGCAGAGACAAGAAACAGGGTTTGGAATCGTAATCAGGGTTGCTCTAGGAGGTGAAGGTGGCTGTGGAAGGAGAAAAGAAGCTGCAGCAGGCAGAGGTGTAAGAAATTGAATGCCCAAGACCCAGTGCTTCAGGAGGAAGCCTGAGAGCAGAATAGCAGTTACAGTGTGGTTTTTCATACATTGCAGCAATTCAGATCAACAGAGAAGCATGCTCCTGTCCCCGAATTATTATTTTGTAGGACTCTTCATAAAATTTTAAGACACTCTTTTACATGCTCAATATGGCTTCAGAAAATCTGACTTTCTTTGTCAAGAAATGTAGCGAATTGCTACTTATTTTGATTTCAGGAGAGTAGGTTAGGTATCAGCTGAGACTGTAATTCTATGACACTTTGACTAAAATAATTTTATTTTAAGATAAAGAGGCCATGGATCAGCAGATGTCTGCCACGCTATTGTGAATAAGAATGAAATTTCAATCTTGTTCAAATAGATAAGCATGGGACATAGTCAGTAGAGAAATGTGTACTGGTTGCCAGAGTTAAAAAAATATTAGTTCTGCCACCATTGATGAGATGCAAAAAGATCGTGTAATTATAAAGTCAACTTGGAATTACGGGTTTAGTAGAACTGTTGCAACTGTGTTTGCAGTTGAAAAGTTGCACTGATAAATTTTCTGAAACCAATGAACATGTTAATTGTGTTGAGGTAATACAAAGGATTGTTTATTCTTAGTTTGCTGTTATTCCACAGAACTATGTCTTCACGTCTCTCAGGATGAGAGCATATTAGTTGACATCATCAAAGAAAAAGCTTGTTGTAATCATTGAGTCATTCCTTATAATAATTGCTTTTATAGCCCTGAGGTTGGCTTTAAAAGCTTGAATTATGAATCTTTCTTATTACATTATTTTCATATTCCATGTGCATAGCTCATGCAAATTAACTTTCTTATAGCTTCACACTGACCTTTACTTCATTGAAGGAAATTAAATTGTAAAATGAATCTGCTTAGGAAAATCTTTTTCAGGAAATATCCCTTCCTCTATTTTGTTAAGTTTTAAGAGAATCCTTTAGCATTCCAAGTTATTGATCTTATTGCATAATATAATGAAATAAAAATCTAGATAATTAATAAAAATTAATTTGAAATACTGATGTTAAAAATGTTAGAATTCAGCAGAAATGAAGTGTAGCTATTACAATTAGCTCTTAATGTTTTTAGGCTATGAGGGTAACTTTCACATCATATGCTGGCTTATTTGGCATTTTCCAGGCTGTTTGAAATATATAAAATATATATTTAGATATAGATATTCAATAAATATCTAAAAATCTTTTGTTTCTATGTTTGATAGTATATTTATGATGAAAAAATTAAAATATATCTTAAACACCTAGAAACAAAGCAGATACATTTTTTTACATGTGGTTATACACAATAACTATTTTTGTTTTGTCTGAGCATGGTTTTGAAGAACTTTTTACATCTCTGATGATTTCTGAGAGAAGAGTGAACATTGTGTATTTTCTGTTCGTAAAATCTCAACCACCTACTAAAATTCGCAAATGAAAACTTACAATGGCTGATGACACTGATGTCTTGTACACAAAAGAAGGAAAAAAATCTCTGGGCTTCCTGTGCATCATTTGTTTTAAATTCACATTGCATTTTATTTTCAAAACTCTAAAGTCATATTACATGGACATTACCTCCTTTATCTAAACATTATGATTCAATTTTCATATTAAAGTGTTTTTCAGTGTAACATCATGCATGGAATCAGCAATAGAGCTTTGGTGTTTATTCTTACACCAACGAATGGTTTTGTTTATAAGCCAGTTTTAAAGAGAATATATTTATAAAGAGGGATTTTATGGATTTTAGAATAATCTCAATAAACAATTACTTTAGGAAGATGAAGTCTGAGAGATAAAATAATCAAATCCGTAAAATCACGAGTATGAACACAGACTCATTCACTGAATCCAAAGTAAAACGAAGACTAACTAGTTCTTTCAGAAATTTTAGTTTTGAAAGAAGCAAAAGAAAGAATAATAACATCTGCGATAGTAAAACCATTAAGCCTGTTAACTTGAGGAGCTGTCAAACAAAAAGTATAAACGTATCTAATAATAGTTTAACACAGTCTATGATGTCATTTACGTAAAATGTATTGACACATACAAAATTCTTATTTGAACACGTTTCGTAGGGATTATGACTCACATTCAAATAGTATGCTGATTCTCTGGTTCTCCCAAAACCTCCCATCCCTACCCCGCCCCCACTTCAGTGTTCCTGACAAAGCTTAAATTTCCTTCTCTGTAGTTGTTATGCTATATTTTTATAATTCTTTATTTTATTTAGCACAATTTGAAGTTTAAAAAAGAATGCTTATAAAAACCTGTAAATGTGTGATCATGATTTTAAATTTGACCCTTTTCTGTTGTTGATGATGTCAAGTCTGTTCTAAATCATTACTTACCGTTTGAGGAAACTTGACCAAACAAACCACTCTATATCTTTGCCAAAGAGTCAGCCATATAATATGGAAGGAAAAAACCCCTGTCCTCAAAGTTACTGATATAATTTAAATGTTCGCCTTTTATACTGTTGATATTTTAACCAGTATTATCAATTCTAGTATTTATACTACAGATGAAGTAGAATCTTGGAAGCAAGGAAATACTAGGTACTTATTTCATGTAACACATTAAAGAGAAGCAATGGGGCATTTCACAAAACAAAAGAATAGATTAGCAGTGGATATTGTCATAAAATTATTTAACCTAATATTTACAAATAAAGGTAGCTTGTAGTTATAAATGAATGTAACATCCGTATGAATCTATGTCTTTGGCTTTTAAAGCCAAAGACAGAAATAACTTGGTATTTTGTAATTGTGTATTTATTCAATTAAATGTGTAATTTTAACATAAAACATATTATTAAGTACCTATCTGAAATTATATGCACAGGATTTATGTATATATATATATGACTAAAATTTTAATACTTTTATGTGTCATACATTATGTCTTACATTCAAATACTATGCTAATAAATATAATTAATTTACTTCATTTCTTTCATGAAATAAAATTCTCCCAATGGTCACTCTCCCAACAATTAACATTCACCTAAATAGTAGTGCCTTTAGCATTTTATAAATAAAGTTTAAAACTATTGATTTTTTTTTTTTTTTTTTTTTTTTTGAGACGGAGTTTCGCTCTCATTACCCAGGCTGGAGTGCAATGGCGCGATCTCGGCTCACCGCAACCTCCGCCTCCTGGGTTCAGGCAATTCTCCTGCCTCAGCCTCCTGAGTAGCTGGGATTACAGGCACGTGCCACCATGCCCAGTTAATTTTTTGTATTTTTAGTAGAGACGGGGTTTCACCTTGTTGACCAGGTATTGATTTTAATATAGCTTGCATTTCTTTCAACAATTGTGTATATGTATATTTACGAACACATCTAAGCATAACATTAGCAAAAATAAATTTCAAGGAAAAATGTAGTTTCATATTGACATTTGATTAATGTTTAATTTCCATTTAAGTAAATGAGATAACTCTTGTGGCTGGATTGTGAAAATACCTAGCATTATAAGAGAATCTCGCTATTTTGTAGGTACTAGTGAATTCGTGATTAACGAGAGGAGCACATAAATGATAACTGGTTGATAGCTGAGTGACATTTTAACTCAAATTCTTTATTAATATTTTAAAATTAGTCTGAAATGACTTCCTTCTTCTGCTCTACAAAATGTGAAGGTTTGTTGGGACATGCGCTCTAATTTCCTTCCAGCACTACTGTTTAATGATGAAATAAAAGTTTTTAAATCTGCGTAGTGCATAGCGTCTAATTCAGGCTCCCAGTAATGAAGTAGATTTCCCTTATCAGAACAGTGTCATGCTTTTAATAGACAATTTCAAATATTGCAAATCTTTTATTATTCAAAAACATACCACAATGTGCATTATTTGTAGTAAAACACTGCATTTTGGAGCTAAATAGTTCTATTACATATTATATGCATTGTTCTGTTCATATAAATATATACAGTATTTAGATAGTATATCAATATTGTCTGTCTGTTTTTGAACTCAATTTTTTCTCATTATTTATCTACACATGTTTTATAATCCAATTTTTTAATACACTCTAGGATTTACCTCAAACATATCATCACTTGTCAATTTTGAGATTTTGCTTTATTTTATTCTTAACTTCATTCTAGTTCTAGTTCATATTGATATCATACAATACATTTTTATAATTAAGCTATCTTTTCAAACATTAATATTGTCTTTAAAACTTGATTTTTATAATTGTGATTCTATGAAAATTGATATTCATATTCATAATCCATTATTTCAATGACAAAAATTTGTAGTAGATTTTTAAAAGATTAGAAGAGAATATAAATGTTAAAATGTTTAAATCTGGAATGAAAGATTGGAGGTCTTTTTTATTCAAATTAATCTCCTCACATATTGTTTTTATTAATCTTTAAGTGATATGTAGAATTAATCATGTTAACTCTTCAATAGGTACCCCTTTATAAAAACCATAGTGTGATATTAAAGTAATATTCTTTTTTCCAGAATATATACTTTGTTTTTATTGCCAATATATATGCCCTTGAACTGAAAGGACTTCCCCCATGTAACCTTTTTTGGTATGTTAAAGATAATTTAGACATATGTCAATCATTTGTTGAAAAATTAGCTTTAGTATATTATAATATGCTATGACAATTAACGATCTCTAGAAATGTGTTTGCTGACTCAGCCATTCAAGGAAATGGGACTTTGTATCTAAAATACTTTTAAGTTTCTAAAGGCATCAGAAATTCTGTATGAAAAAATGAGAAAAATAGTCATGAAATGCTCTCTCATTTTCCTCAGAAAGATAATGGTAGTTGCTGTAGTGAACTCCATCAATAATTCGCAATATTCAGTGATCAAAATAATGCTTATTTTTATGTGGCTTTTAAAAGCACTACAACTACTATTTTATTAACTTCTCTCCAATTACTATTATCAGTTATTTATAATCTCAGTTTTCTAGTAAGTCTTCTGAGTGATATAAATGCCATCTTCTTACATCACTCCAAACACTTCCCTAAAGACTTTCTTCAATGAGGAAGAAATATTGATATTTCACAGCAGAGAAAATACACTCTCCTCAATAGACTAAAAAGTGCTTATAATAATCATATATTCCCTTTTAAAAATCAAACTCTCTCTGTGTATGTGTGTGCTCCTGCTATTTGTCAAAATAGCTACCTGGAGAAAAGATAAAACAGATAAAAAACAACAGAAGAAAATACATGATGAGTTGGTTACTAAAGAAAAAATATTTAATGGGACCAAACTGCAAGATTAGTGTTCCCTTCATGATCATGTGAACTTTTTAGACAATGTGTTTATTATATTTTCCAATAGAAGTGTTTAAGAATAGCACAAATAAAAGAACTTCACGAGTTGGATCACGATTTTCCAATGAACTTATTTAGTTGTCTCAGTTATCATACATCTAAGATCTTTTGGTTGATATTCGTTTATCAGTATCTCTCAACGTTCTTCCACAATTCCACCAAAAATTTACTCCCAAAGCCTCTATGTTAAATAATTTTCTGTTAATATAACTTGAATATATTTCTGGGAGCTCACATTCTAAAGTAAGTGATAGCCGTTTATGAGATCAGTTCAGATTTCTAGAGATTGAGATTTTAAATCAGATTTCAGTGTGAATGAAACAATTGAATACCTAATCCCATACTATAAAATATAGTCACAGGTGTTGTGAAAACACCGTGACATGACTGCTGTTTACCTACATTGTATGAAATTGACTTGCTGTTTTTTTAGACATAAGGAAGTCAAGATATATTTTATGTGAATGTTTCACATGTCATAGTGAAATGACTGATTTATGTGTTTGCCTACATAGGAACACCATTCATTGTAATATTACAGTGATAGACTTTACATTATTTTGTCTTTGTATCTCTACTCTTCCGTATGGTGACTGGGGCACAGGTGAAGTAGGGCAAACATTTGTTGAACTATAGGACTCTATGATTAAATAAGAATAAATGAAGTATAAGATATTTCAAACTATGGGTTATTAAATAAATGTATTCCTGCTATCATTGATACTGGTTTGATCTCACTTGGGTTCATGTTTCAATATTTCTGTTTGTTTACACGTAACAACAGTTCAAAGTTGGAAAAATGATAGTTGGGTTTTACATGTTGATGGCAATCTTTCCAATTGTTTCTTATTCACTTTCTTGTTCTAGTAAATAGCATAGAATAAAAAGAATTTTGATATTTTTTAGTGGACCAAAATTCAACAACGATCTAGTCTTCATTTTTCCCACAATTATTCCCTGTTTGTTACAGATAACAAAATACAAAATAATAAGACTGTAGACAAACGATCTAAAATTTAATACTGTTATTTTTAGCAAATAGCTGATGTTTAAAATAGTTGCTTAGCTTATTACTTCTGAAAGGTTCATTTCTACTCTATAAAATTTAATTAGTAGGTAATAATCCAGGTAAATGTATATATTTACTATTAAATAATTATGTCCTTAAAAACTTAGCTCAATATGATTTTTAAAAAATTTTCCAGATGTAATATTTTACTACCTGTGCTGCTAAATTTGTATTGTTTTCTCAAGTGATTGAAGTTTTTAAATGTTTCTCCAAGTGTTGTGTGTTCATCTTCAAAGGGCCCTTCTATAATTGGTTGGTTTATAGGGCAAAACCAATATAATGGCCAAAAAACTCAAACCCATAATAAAATGTACTTACATGTGCGTCGGCTTTCAGTTCTGCTTTTTTTTTTTTTTTAAAGATGCACAAAGATATGCAAATTGGTGAATCTTTTATATTGTCCTTAAATACAGGAGGAAATTAGCTATTTAATGCCCAGCTTCAAAAGATAAGTGATCATCTCCACCATTGGCTGTAGAAAGATTTGCTATTTGGGATACATACGAAGAAAAGTTTGAAGCATGGCTTTTAGCGGCATATTGTAGAATGCAAACTTTATCTGAGAATGTACCATGAAGAGGGTTTTTCCTTCTCTCTGCTTCCCTGTCACTCCTACTATTAAATTCACTTTTGAATGCCCAGAAGCTAGCAGTAGCCATCAAATAAAAGTGTTCAATAAATACTTATTCATTCACTCAAGTTATAGAATATGGGTTTTGATATGTTGTGTGAACTTTTCATTGTTGAAAAGACTTCAGATGACAGCTGAACCAACATGGTTAAATTTGTGTTGGTATTTTTTTTTCTTTTTTAGACAAATGATAAAGAGCAAGGAAATTATATATAAGACTAGTCTGTATGGCACGGTGAAAATAAATTAATGTTTTAAAATTTAGTTAATGCCATAGCCAAGGCTTAGCATCTGACAGGGTGGGGTGGGGAGGGTATACATCTTCATGCTTTGTCTTTTTTGTTTCATCTTAAAGATTTGCACTGCGCATAACTAAAATGTTGGGGGTTTTTTTTAGATTTTTTTTTTAGAAAAAGTAATTAAGCTTAAAATGTTCCCATATTTTAATTTAGCTAAAATATTAATTTTTATGAGGTGGAAATTATAAAAGTTTTGATGAGAGCAATAGCCATCCCCATACTGTAGTCAAGAAAATCTCATTATTCTCAAAGATATTTTTTGATTTGTAAGCAAGACATTAGAAAAATTTATATTATAATTAAAATGTGATACTTAAATACAGGGAATAATTTCTAAAATCCATCCACACACTAAAGCCAATTAATACTATACTTGGCACTTTTCAAATATTTCAAAATTTAATCACCATAAGAACACTGAAAATTTTATGTCAATATTACAAATAACAATTGAAGTTCAATATAGTACGCTTGGTAGGTAGCAGAGATAAAATTTAAATAAAAATGTACCACATGTTAGAGGCTTTACTCCTTGCTGAAATATTACACTGCCTTCTTTATAATGCTTCCTTTTTATTTCACTTGACTTTGCAATCATTTACTGAGTTGTTATGTACATAACTTGACAGCCTAGGTATTTACTCTTGCTTATGGGCTTCAAAAATGCCCCAAATTATCTAATTTAACCCAACTTTATTTATCATCCAATACTTTAAAGATATTGTTATCATACATTTGACTGGTCAAAAAAAATTCATGCTCTATATCCTGTGGCTTCATTATTTTCATATATTTCTAGGTTTTCTATAATCTTGTGCGCAATTTTTAGACACACATCCCATGTTAATTTTTAGTCTTAAGTTTTTCATGATTATTTATACTTATTTGCCTCTTTTCCTTACTTGGATACAAGTCAGGTGTTGCTTTGGAGAATATCAAGTGAACAAATTAGAATTAGTGAGTGTGGAGACCATCAGGAACACTAGAAAGTAGAAATCCTGAGTCTTTTTATATTACAAAGAATGTGGATTAAATAAGAATAAAGAAAGAGTCCTTAGAAGCTATAGAAACTTCTGAGGACCCCACATTCAGTCAGGGAGCTTACACACTGAGGATTTCAAATCTAGCCTCAATTGGTGCATTTTCCCGTTTTTCAGCCGACACTCAGCGCTTTCTGTGCATTTATGCTTCTGTGCTTTTGGCTTCTTTCATTTCTCCAATTATTTATTTTGTTTTTGTATTTGTCCAAGTTGTCTTCTCCAGAGAGTGCAAACTTTTTGAAGTCAGGCATTAATTTTATGAAAGAGTCCTGGTATGTTTCTGAAGCCTCTTATTAAATATTTCATAATTTAACCAAGAGATTAGATGATTTTGAAGAGTATTCTATATGGAAAGGCTACATGATACATATTTGTGGTACCAGAACAAGGCTATTAAAATCAGCCCATGATTTTTCTGATGACATCACAAGTTTGTATCAAGTCTTAACTCTGTATATGAAACAATTAAATTCTATGAAAACAGATTGCCACAGAAAAAGAAAATATAAATTAACCAAGGAAAATGTAAAAATCACCTTTTTAGTTCATTTTTGAAATGCAAGACACTTTGTTTTTATATTCACAACAGTTTAAAGAACTGATATAGCATTAAGATCAGTGATGCAAAACCTCAATTAATGCTTTCTATCCCAATATTACCTGAGTAGTATTATTTGTACACTATATATTAAGCTTCCTTTGTAAAAAATCCAAACTAGATTTTTGTTTGAACTGTTGACAACTTTGCAAAGCTTAGCTTTTAATTAACTCTGCCATGTCTACTGCCTTTTAATTAAGAAATAACTTTTTTTCTGATTCTGAAAGGAATGACATCAAGTAGAGGATTTTACCAACTATATTGGCAGATCTAGTATGTATTTTGTTAGCAAAAAGTTTTGTTTTTACATTTTTAAAATCATTTCACATGATATATCTCAGTTTAAAAGATGGGACCAATTCTTAACATAAACATGCTATATCTTAGAAGCAGATGTCTAAGTTTATCTTAAAAATAAGCAAAATCAATTTTCTTTATAACCAAATGGCAACATCTGATTTTACGTCTTGGAATTCATTGCAGGTAAATGAGCGTGATCGTCTCCTAAGATTTGTTGGTCTCTTAGGTCTTCCTTCAATTAAGTCTAAATAGATGTCAGATTTCAAAAAACGTGTATAACTGTCTTGTTCCATGAGCTGGTACACTCTGCTTTGTGCAGCATCAAAACAGTGCAGGGTGGGTTGAGTGATGCTCTTTGTAATGACTTCTTTGGTGTGAAAATCAAGGTTAACCTGGATAAACAGGAAAAAAAAGGTATAATTATAGTTAATATGCTTATGTAAACAACTTTGAGAAACAGCACAGGACTAATGCAGTGTTGGAGTGGGCGTAGTGGGTTTGGGAGCTGATATGATTTGGATGTGCACACCCCGCCCTAATCTGTCGAATTGTACCCCCAGCATTGGAGGTGAAACCTGGTGGGAAGTTATTGGATATGGGGGTGGATTTCTCATGAATGGTTTAGCACCGTCCCCTTAGTGCTGTCCTTGCGATGGTGAGTGGCTTCTGGCAAGATCCGACTGTTTAAAAGTATGTGGCACCTCACTCTCTCTCTCTCGTTCCTCCTCCTGACATGTGAGGTAATTGCTCCCTTTCTGTGTTTGCCATGATTGGAAGCTTCCTGAGATCTTCTCAGAAGCAGATGCTGAGCTAATTAAAGTTCTTTCCTTACAAACCGCCTGGTCTTAGGTGTTTCTATTTTTACTAGCATATATCAGAAACTTTATTCTCTCTGGGGCTGAATATTCCATTCTATGGGTATGCTTCGTTTTGCTTATCCATTCATTTGGGACCATTGGGACGACTGAGTTGTTTCCACATTGTGGTTATTGTGAACATTGCTGTTGTGAACACTGGTGTTTATGGCAGTGCAAGCATGGCCTAATATGGATGTTCGGGTATTTTCCTCTATTCTGGACCAGGATTTCATCGGACTCATCTCTCCTGGCATTCCTGGTCCTTCTTAGTCTCCACTAATTTAGAATAGTGGAATATTACAATGCTAAGGATCATAGAAGTAACTAAAGCTTAACTTACTTTCAAATAAGGTAACTGAACCTCACAGAGGTTAAATTATTTGAGTCATGAGAAAGGATGAGAACGGTCATATTTGAGATTTTAATATGAGGCTCCTATTGATTCCGGTGCTCATTTCATTATGTTATGATGCTTTCTTCCAAGCAGACATGTGCTGCAGTATGAATGTCTTTTAAAGACATAAAATTCTTTAATGCTGTGGATTATAGCACTGCATATGTATCTGGTTCTAATGGTGGTGGGTTTTCAGGTAGGGCTTTCTTTCCCCTTGCTCATAACACAGTACAACTAGCTGCCTTTTTTAAGAAAAAAAATCTATGTAAAATATTGGTTTTTGGAGAAATGCTACTTATAAAACATACAATAGAAACATAGAAGTTCTATTTAAATAATATTTGAGGGCAGCCAAGTCATATTAGCTAGTCTTATAACCATTTTAGCAATTGTATCACAATTACTTCACACTGAGTTTGGAGGAAAGGAAATCTCAATTGTTTTCCACTTGAAAACTTGCCTAGTTAGGTTTACCTCATCTGTCTATTATAAACTTTTTCTTTAAACTTGTCTTTAAAGTAGCCCTGAAGCAAACAAAACTCTGTATAAATAGATGAGCCAAAATTAAAATGTGACATGATGCAAACTTCTTGATTTCTCTTGATTTCATCACTATAGAAAACTTTAGTTTCTATGAGAGGTTGCTTGTGCTAAAGTGATTAATAGGAAGAAGTGAATGAATCTAAATGTTGCAATTAATTCTATTGACTTTTAGTCTAGATTGAAAATAACTCTGAGGAGTGACTTTAATCATCCTTTTCCTTCTGTGAGAATATCTCACAATATATTCCACTTATATGGCTAACTCTATATTAATAATTATCTTTGCTCAAGCAACATCATGAACATTCTGGTAGAATATATGGGGGTACAAATTTGATAAAAGCAGATTATCGCAAAAGTTTAGCTCTGAATAGACGTTTCTTCAAAAAAGACATAAAATGTCATTTTAGACAAAATGCTCTACACCACTACCCATCAGGAATATGCAAGTAGAAACCGTAACGAGACATCAACTCACTGCAGTTTGAATGGCTATTATTGAAAAAGACAAAAAATAACAAATGTTGGTGAGGATGTGGAGAAAGGGAAACTCATGCATTGTTGGTGGGCATGTAAATTAGTCTAACCATGATAGAAAATAGTATGAGAGCTTCTCAAAAATTGAAAATGAAACTACCATATGATCCAGCCATTCTACTTACAGGTATATATCTAAAGGAATTGAAATCAGCAAGTTAAAGAAATATTTACATTCTTGTTTATTCTAGCACTATTCACAATATCCAAGAGATGAAATCGACCTAAATATCTATCAAAGGATACATGTATAAAGAAAATGTGGTCTATATGGAATATTATTGAGATATAAAAAAATGAAACTCTGTCATCTATGACAACATGAATGAACTCAGAGGACATTATATTAAGTGAAATAAGCCAGGCACACAAAGGTAAATACTACATGATGTGACTTGGATGTGGAATCTAATAAAGTTGATCACATACAAGTAGAGAGCAGAATAGTGGTTACCAAGGGCTAGGTAAGGTAGGAAGGATGGGAGAATGGGAAACGATTGATCGACAGGTACACAGACAGATAGGAAGAATAGGGTCTAGTGTTATATGACATAGTAGGGCGAGCATAGCAAATAATAATACACGGAATATTTCAGGATAGCTAGAAAAGAAGATATTGAATGTTATCACCACAAATGATAAATCTTTAATTTGATGAATATGCTAAGTCTGATTTTATCATTATTCAATGCATACATGTATTAAAACATCACACTGTATCCCATTAACATGTATAATTATTAAATGTCAATCATAAAATAAAAAGTTGGGAAAATATAATTCTCATATTTAAAAATAAAATTATCTTAAAAGTTTTGAAAGCAGTTATGCATTTTACAGTTATCTTTACTGTACCTCTTGTGAAGCATCAGTCTGTATAAATTTCTCATATATGGCTTTTGCTTTAAGGTGAATTTCTTGAGGTTCCGTGCTTTTCTTGAAATCTTCACAAGCTATCCAAAATTCAATATTTTCTTCACTAAATTCAGTTTTAAGAAATCTGGTGAAAGCCTCCAGTCCATCTATCAAGAAAATAAATGATATGACTATAAAATAATATTAATGTTGGAAACATTGACCGATTGACAATAAAGCATAGTTGCAAATATTAACAGAAAAGCTGCGTATTCCCTCTAGTGTAGCACCGTAGCACACGTCTGTCGCAACGTACATGAGAGACCTCACGTAGTTTTCACAACTATAAAAGGCAAGCATTATTCCTCTTGAAATAAGGCCAGTGTCTCCCTCAGGCTTAAGTTTGACGTTAGGCCTAAGCGTAAGAGGGACCCTCTACAATGGACCTCACTTGGTGTCTTTTTTTTTTTTTTAACAACCCCCCACCCCAGATTTATTTAGCTTAACATTTCCCCTGATCTAAAGAGAAAAATGTCAAAAGAATACCTAGGACATATACACAAGCACCCACCCCAGTGAACTCAGATAACCTAAAAGAAAAAAGGGCAAAGTTCTGTTCAACAGAGAAAATTATCTTGGCTTCTGGAAGATGTTCCCACCTCCCATTCCATGTCGTCTTCCTCTTGCGGCCACGTGGGCCTTGAGAATAGCAGCTCTTCCCCGGCCAGCCTCTGAGCCTTGGTTTTTATTTTTCATGCCCTCTACCATGGGTGCTTTCCTCAGCATGTCAGGCAAAATCAGAAAGGGAATTTTACTGCCGCGATGACTCTGTGTCTCTTTGATCCATTCCCCTCCCAGAGTGTGAAGGGTGATTTCACAGTGTCAAGACGCCATTACAGTTGGAACGAATCCTACCTACTTCTTCACCAGGACTCTGGTATTCAGGATCTTGGGATTCCCTGACTAAAAGCTCTGGGCTTCCAGCATTTGCACAGTCTTTTTTCCATGTCCGTCGACCAAAACCAAAAACACACAGACTCACTGGTATTCATACCTTAGGCCTGAGTATGAACAAGGCTTTAATTTGCAGCCTGGAGTGTGTACTCAAATGTGCAAAAAGCTGCTCACAGGAACCAAATAATGGGTGGAAAGGAAAAGATGGTAAGTTATGTTTATAGAGTAGACTGGTAAGTGTCTGAACATTTTCAATTCAAACATCATCTTCCAAGTGGCTTACAAAGTATATTTGTAATGCACGTATTTTAAACAGTTACACATAGAGCATGGGGCCTCTTTTTCACTTTTGATCTTGCCCCATAAATGTTAGGGGCAGGTATCAAGTCTTACGTGACACTGCTCGGGCTCAAATTCATGTTCGTTTAGTTACGATCCGGCCCTAAGCATTATTACCTTTTCTTTCTGTATCTTAGTTTTTTGAATGTTTAAAATTAAGATAATAATGATCCCTATCTGATAGGGCTGTTGAGAGAATTAAATGCGTTAAAATGCACAAAGTATTTTGAACAGTAAATGGGACATATTAAGAACTCCGTAAGGATTTTAGTAATGGTGGTTGCGATGGTGATGGTAATCTTGATAATTTTTATTTAAGGCTCACCAAGATGACATTTACATAACTAAAAAAGTGGCAGACTTTGGGTTCAACCCCAAGGCAATGTGACTTCAAAACTAGGGTTCTTTCAACTATTTTTTAACACTATGGTTATTTTTAAGCCTTTTAAAAATTAAAATTTTTTATTTAGAGAAAATTATAGATTTACATGAACTCATAGGAAGTTACAAGAGAGACCCCATGTACTCTTTATCCAGTTTTCACCAACGTAACAACTTTCAACTGCAGTGAAATATCACAGCCAGATAGTGACATTAATTAATATAATCAAGATACAGAAAATTATGAGTATAATTCATGTTGCCCTTTTGTAATCACACTTACATCTCCCCACACGTAACTCCTTTTAACCTCAGGGAACCACTAATCTGGTCTCCATTGCTATAATTTTGTCAATTCACGAATGTTACCTAAATTAAATCATACAGTATATGTTGTTTGAGATGTTTCTGTTTTCCACACAGCACGATTCTTTGGAGATTTATTCAGGCTGATGCATGTATCAATGGTTTGTTTCTTTTTGTTGCTGTATTATATTCCATGATACGAATATACTACCATTTGTCTAACCTTTCTACCGTTGAAGGAAACGTGAAGTTATTTTTGTTTTTTTGTTTTTTTGTTTTTTTTGGTTATTACAAATAAATCTGCTATAAACATTTATGTATAGTTTTAAAAAATGTACACAAGTCTTTACTTCTTTGGAATAAATTCCAAGAAGTGAAATTGCTTGGGTGTATGGTAGCTGCACTATAGCAATGTTGAGGGAAGGGAAATAGGTTCCTAATGGATTTTTCAGATAAACTTTCTCAGAGTAAATCGCATTTGAGTTGGATTTAAATGAGTTTTAGCAATCTTTCTTTAGATTCACTCTCACTCTCTAGTTATAGCCTGTTTCTCTTTCTGTTCTCCTTATGTAAGTTATTGCATAAGGAAATATCATGAGTCCCATCTGGACTTCCCACTGGCAGCATCTGATAATACTGACCCCTCCTTTTTCAAACCCGCTTCCACATAGGACCGGAGGGTGCCATGGCTCCTAGTTCCTACTGTCTGATTGTTTCTTGGTGTGTTGTCTGTTTAGGTTGGACTCCCTCTGTTTCTCCTAAATGTGATGTTTGCTAAAATGGTTTCCTTTATGAATGTAAAGGGAAGAGTTTTCCTCTTTTTTTCTTTCCTTCCTTCTTCTCCTTCTTCTTTCCTTTATCTTCCCCATTCTCCCATATTCTCTCTTGAGATTTGTCCTCAACTCCTTTTTTCTCACATCTGACTGTACTTTATGCATCTGGGTAACAACCGCAGACAAAATGAGGCATTACAAACAATTCTGAAGAACAAAGTTTTTTTTTGTTTGTTTGTTTTACATGTTGATATTATTAAAATATTTTAATCTTCTTACAAGAAATCATTTTTTAAAATCTTAACTTCCAGTATTCCTCTAGCTACTGACATATCTTTTCTCCCTACAAATATAAACTCTTTGATTACGTTTTCTACACTTAGTCTCTTAATCCCCTCTATCTCATTGACTTCCCGACACACAAAAACGTGGTTTCTATTCAACACTTTACTTAAATCATTTTTGCCAAATTGACTTAATGTTATAGTTAGTGAACATTTTTTTTTCAGTCCATATGTTATTTCATCTCTCTACAACAGCAGGCACGGTAGAGAAATCGCCTGCAGTTCTCTTCGACGGCAGCTAAGCTCCAGAGTTTCCTGTTACACCTCTGACTATTGCAACCCCAAATCCTTCTCAGTTTATCCTTCTTTATCTTTCCTTTAAATTCATTTCCTGAAAAATTACTTCAACACTCAAATTCAATCGATACGCAGATGATTCTTAGAGCTTATTTCAAGCCTCTTTCTTGAGTTCCAAGTTCATGTCAACCAACATGTGAAAAGCATATTGAATTGACCACTGAATTAGTCATATCAGTGGTGCATTCATCATCTTTACCCAAAACCTTCCCGGCATACATTTCCCCTTTAATGACACAGCCCGCTCAGGGCTGCAGACTGGAACGTGGCATTGACTCTCAGGGATGCTTCCTTTTCCTCTTACCTCACACATAGTTGACAATCAAATCTTGTAGAACATCCCCTTTCATATATCTGACATCTGTCTTTTTATTTTTGTACAATCTGTAATTACTTTTATTTAGACCAGAATTATCTCTCACACAAATTAGTATAAAAACCTCCTAACTGGTGACCTTGACTTTAGGATTTCCTTGGCTCTTCCTCCAGCCTCCCAGTGAATTATCCACATTCTAGTCAATAATATCTTCCTACAGTACAAATTTTATTATGATTCTTCATTGTTTAAAATTTCCCAATAGCATTCATGTCTTCCCGCTATATTTGTTTACATCGATTTAAGCTCCACTCACAGAGAAACATGTATAGTTCCATTCATGTGCCCTGTTCCTGAATCTCTTACGTTTAGCTCCTGATGAGAACACATTTCCCTTCCTATTCTAATTCCATAAAGCAATTTTATTAATCTAATCCATACAGTCTATATTCATTGAAGTTTAATTTACATTTCATCAAGTCTGGAAAGACTTCACCAATCTCTCAGGAATAAGCTGGGTGTCCTTCATATATGGCCTTCTAGTGTTCTGGGTAAACTTAAAATATTGTGCTATAGTTGCCTGTTAACTTTGCTTTCCAGGCCACACTGTAAGATACATAAGATGAAGACCCTTGTCTAATTTGCCGCCACATTTCCAGTACCTAACATGAAAAATAATCCAATAATTATTTAATAATAGTAAAATAAATTATTAGCAAATAATTGAACTGATGATAAAAATACAGGATTATTTTTAAAAAACATGAAACAGTTCTAGGAAATGTTTTATGTCTTGGAAATATCAGACCTAATATATTTACAAGAGACATGGGCAATCAGAGCTACTAACATTACAAAGCAAAAAATAAAACAAAAATCCACAAAATTTTGTCCTATTTTGAATATGGACACAAACACGTAATTAAAAATATACCAGTTTATTTAAAAAGTCAACTCTTAGCTGGATGACATTAAACATTTAATTAATGTTCTAGTTTCATGCTTGGCAGGCAAAATTTTTATTATAATTTGGCTGCTTCAGTCATATGAAAAGGTAGAGAAATGGCTATCAGTGACAGTTTTATTTCTGAATCTGTATTATTAGTTTGGAATTCAACCTCATGAGTTTTGCCAATGTGGGCCTTCTACTGAGAATTGGGTCCTTCCTGGCCTGCTAACAAGATGACAGCATCAATTCTGAGAACATGTGAGGCTGGAGTTTGTGGTAAATTCCGGTCTATATGACTTTGGACAAGCTGACAAACATTTCTGGAAGTACACTGCTCTCTCTTGACTGTCACTATGAGTTACTCAAACATAGCATATTTCTTACTTTGGTCAACCATTTTATGAAATATGTTTGTTTGCATCCTGAACAACTCATTAATTCATTGAAACAATATTGATCACGTGCTGTGTTCCAGGCATTCTGGTCTAGGTAGTAGAGACCAGCAATTTAAGAAGTGGACAAAGTCCTTGATTTGATAGTTAATCTATAGAGCCCTACCTTAAATAGAAGAACATGTTACTACTGAAGTATGAAGAAGAGGAGAGTCATTACACAGTAGAGGAACCAGAGTTGTCCTCCTATCACAAGTAAGTATAAAACTAGACAAAATATTGAGGCAGTAGTTTTCAAACAATACACCTGGCAGCAGGTGAGAAGAGAAACACACGAAGTGAGTGCTAGGTTTGCTCTGGCTTTCTACCTGGGGCATATTTAAGACTGAAACACATGAAAACGAGGCTAAGCAAAGTAAAAAGTCTTGCTGCATTGAAAAGACAGAGATAAGAGTTCACGCGTTATGATTATTTGGAATTTGGGGGTCAAGGTACCGGAAAGGGGAGAGGTGCAGAAGGTACAGGAGGGTTTTAGTGCCCTTGTACCGACTTGTTCGCTCTTTTTCTCACTTGTAGTTCTCAAGAATAAATGTACGATGTGCTGAAAATGCAGCATCCTGAGACAAGAAGAAATGAAAGGAATAACCCTGCTGTGTTCCTGTGTCACCAAAAAATAGGCTCTTCTTTGACACTTTAGCCCAGGGATACCTGTATTCCTCGGGGCATGCAACCCAGGACAGGCTGCTTTCTGAGATCCCTCAGCTGCAGTGCGGTTGGAACATCACTGACAAGATTTAATTCACTCTTAGGAGCTTTTCTGTGTTGGGGGAGCAGCTCATTATGAATACTAGGCTTCTCTGACCGCTTGCTGCCTATTTCTCAGTTCTAAAGTTGCTTTGCCTAACTAGTTGTATCCGTGCTCTATCATACTGCATTTGTGCAAGTAATCAAAATTGTAGCCCAAGATACAAGTGGCTTAAATAGTAACCAGTGCAAAGTGATTCTGCTTATAAAAGGACCCAGAAGCCTGCATGCAGTTTTCCTGCAGAGCCTTGACTGAGGGCTGAGCTGCACATGAGCAGAGCAAATTTTGTAAAGTCTCGATGAGGATAGCTGTTATGGGACTGAAGTAAATGGAGATATGAGAGTTTTGATAGGTCTGGATGACTTTGGATTTCTGGCTCTTGGGACAGATGCCAAAGAAAGGTCATGTTTCTGGTATAGTCTGTTTTTTCCTGGTGCTAAGAAAGGTCTTGGCCTAATACTAAAAATTCTGAGAGATACCAGCCTTAAAGTATCAAATTGGCCAGAAAAAAATCAAGAGGATACAATAGTGATTTAATTAATTTCCAGAAAGATGATTCGATACTCTTTAAAGGAAGACCACACAATCTACTCCTGTGTCTTCCTCCATGGTCACATACAGTTAAAAAAAATTAGTCGTGTAAGGATATTTTCAAAACTCATTTTCAATATTTTGTTTGATTACAAAATATCAATAAAAAGTAATTATGAGGTATCTAAATATTGAGAATAGCCAGCGAAAACTTTAAAAGAGCCCCTATAATTTTTTTTTTAAATGCAAAGGTTAAAAAAGACATAAGACAAAATTTAAATTATAAAAAATAATCACATTGAAATTCTGGAAATAGAATGTAAAATATTTGAAATAAAATTATTGGACGATCATGGCGACCGATTAAAAAGACTGCAGAAGGGATGGGTAGGCGAGCAGACAGATGGATCGAAGATAGATTTACTTAATCTAAATAAGGTAGGAAAGGAGGAAAAGAAAAACGACAACCACAACAACAAAATGAGGAAACAAATGGAAATAAATGGTAAGATGTTAGGTGCGATCCCATGTATATCAACGATGACGTAACATTTAAATGCGCTAAACATTCCCATTAAAAGTCAGAGATTATATGACTGGGTTAAAAGGTAAAAACAGACTGTATGTTGGCAAGAAGAGACACATTCAATAAAAAGTATCAGGAAGACGAAGAAAAGGGATAAAAATGTTACACAGTGCAGAGGTTAAGCATAAGAAATCTGAATAAAAAATCTTCACGTTTTGAAAAAGTGACTTCAAAATAAAGAGTATTTCTATTTTGTAATTTTAAGTGGCCAGTTTTTACTAGTGCATAACAATCCTAAGCATATATGAACTTAATTTAGAGCTTTAAAATACATGAATTAAACTAACAGAACTAATAGAAGTAGACAAAAACCTGCAATTTAGGTGTATATTTTAATTATGCTTACTCATTAATTCATAGAAAAAGCAGACAGAATATCAATGACAATATAGAAGCTTAAACATTGTTAACTAAATTGACTAAATTGACAATTACAAATGCTCTGCCCAACACATCTTTCCAAATGCACAAAGACAGACTATGTGTTAGACTCATAATATGAGGCTAAAAAAGTTTCAAAAAGCTTGATACCTTACAAACATGTCCTTTGCCCACAAGGGGTTTGAATTAATAATTGACATTAGTACATACATACAAACAAAACAAAAACAAATACTTGAAAGAAGCACACAATAACCAATATGTTTGTGATAAATAGGTGTTAAACACAATAACCTAAGTGTTAAAGAAATCATGAAAAAACAAACAAACCCATTCAAAAGTGGGTGAAGGATATGAACAGACACTTCTTAAAAGAAGGCATATATGAGGCCAACAAGCATATGAAATAATGCTCATCATCACTGGTCATTAGAGAAATGCAAATCAAAGCCACATTGAGATACCATCTCACACCAGTTAGAATGGCGAGCATTAAAAAATCTGGAGACAGCAGATGCTGGAGAGGATGTAGAGAAATATGAACACTCTTCCACTGTTGGTGGGAGTGTAAGTTAGTTCAACCGTTGTGGAAGACGGTGTGGTGATTTCTCAAGGACCTAGAAATAATAATTCCATTTGACCCAGCAATCCCATTACTGGGTATATACCCAAAGGATTATAAGTTGTTCTGTTATACAGACCCATGCACATGTATGTTCATTGCAGCACTGTTTACAATAGCAAAGACCTGGCACCATCTCAAACACCCATCAATGATAGACTGGATGAAGAAAATGTGGCACATATACACCATGGAATACTACGCAGCCATAAAAAATGATGAGTTTGCGTCTACTGTAGGGACTTGGATGAATCTGGAAACCATCATTCTCAGCAAACTGACACAAGAACAGAAAAACCAAACACCACATGTTCTCACTCATAGGTGGGTGTCGAACAATGAGAACACGTGGACTCAGGGAGAGGAGCATCACACACTGGGGTCAGTTGAGGGGGGCTCTTTTCCTAGAAAAGAGGAAAAATACATGTAATAGAAAAACTACAGAGAAGATTAACAGAGCCAAACCTGGTTCTGTTAAAACAGTAATAAAATAGAATCCCTGCCAAGAAGACTCTTTTGCATTAGGAAGCAAACCATAAATAATACTATAGATCTTACAGATACCACAAACAAGTGAATATTATGAATGGCTTAATGTCAGTAACTATAATTTATATGACATAGGCAAATTGTTTAAGAAAACAATAAACCTACCCAAACTGACGCGTGAAGAAGTGGAAGATCTGGTAGTCATGATTCAATTAATAGATTTTATAACAAAACACTTCTTTCCCCAAAAAAATACCTAGGCCCAAATTTAGTAAATTCCATCAAACATTTAAGAAAAATATGTATTTTAATCTTACACAATTGCTTCAAGAAAATTAAGAGAGGGTAAACACTTGCCATCTCACTTTATGAGATTAGGGTAACTCTAATACCAAAACTTGACACTCTCCTGCATAAAAAGCAAGTAAAGACTGAGAAAGAAGGAAAGAAAATATACAATACCTCTCATGATTATAGATGCGATGATTCTGCACAAAGTAGATTTTTAAAAATCCAGCTATTTATAAAGAAGGTGCAAATATTTTGGCATTATGACTGAAAAAAAGTTGAAATAAGTGTTGTAACTTTCTTTGTTCAACTCATTTTAACTTAGATTGCGACATTTTTTAAATGTTTATCGCTCTCTAGAACTATTCCTAATGGTCAATGACTATTACTAAGGTAAAAAGTTTCATATAAAATGAATCAAGTATAACGAATTTCTATTGGTAAAATTATGGCAATAACTAAGGTTTTGCATTGATAACATGGCTAGAGATTTTGAAGATTGTCACTTATATGCATCACCTCATTTAATTTTGATAACAGATCCATGGAATATGGCCTACATTCATTTTTATAGATAAGAAAACTGAGTTTCAGATTAGTTCAATCGACCCAGATTTCACTTTTATATATATGTATGTATATTTTCTCAGGAAGGCATTGTTTTCTTTGGTAGGCAGAAAAAGAACACTCCAAAGGTGTTCACGCCCTAATCTTCAAGACCTGTGTGAGAAAAGGATCTGAATATAGTTCAGTACCTTGAGATGGGGGAGATTATCAGGGTAGATCCAATCTAATCACAGGAGTCCTTAAAAGCAGAAGAGGCAAAAGAGTAGGTCAGAGAGATGTGACCTACGAAGGACCTGACTCTGCTGCTGCTTTGAATATGAAGAAGATGAGTCAGGAAACGCAGTGTATTCTAGAAGGTTGGTGTCTTAGTCTGTTTCGTGTTACTCTAAAGGAATACCTGAAGCTGGGTAGTTTACACAGAAGAAGGTTTATTTTACTCACGGTTCTAGAGGTGGAATAAGAGGGCTGCTGGCATATGCTGGGCTTCTGGTGAGGGTGTCGTGCTGGGTTAAGACATTGTGAAGATCAAAGAAGTGGGCAAGGGCACAGAGGAATCAAACCCAAGGGGCATCCTGACTTCGCAGCAACCTGCTCTCCAGGGAACGGCTCCATTCCCCTGAGAAATAATCCAGTCTTTCAAGAGTGAAAACTCGCTATTGCTGAAACTGCACAAAGCCGTTCCTGGGGACTCCTCCCATGACAGAAACACGTCCCCTAGGTGCCCGCTCCCAATACCACCACATAGAGAACCACATTTCGACGTGAGATTTGAGGTTGGGGAACCAACCATATCCAGACCATAGCAGCGGGAAGGACCCTCAGTTTGTAGCCAGCACAGGAAGGAAGTTGTTGGTCTCTAACTGCCAACAGATTAATTCTTCCAGCAATCCAAATGAGCAGGAAAGGGGTTCTTCTTTAAACCCTCCAAAAAAAGGACAGCCTGCTGACATCTTGATTTTATTTTGATCAAACCCATACTGAGCTTCTTACTTACACAACTGTAAGATAATAAAATTGTGCCATTTTAATCACTGCAGTTGTGGTAAGTTGACACAGCAGCAACAGGAAACTAATACCATCCTCAAGTTACGCTTTTTGTATCACCATTTATATTTCCTTTATATAGACCTTGTCCTCTTTATCATGAACCATCTGTTTTTAATGTTGTTAAGCAATCTTTTGAAACGTGTTAGAGTTCCAGGAACTCACTGTTTAGGAAATCAGTTGTTAGAGAAAGACGTGATAACCTCCAGAAATCCCTGAGCTTTATAGTATGGAATGATTCCAGCCACTACCACGAGAAAAGGAAAGCAGTCTCTTCCTCACCCCTGCATCTTCCATTGGGAGGTTTGCAATCAGACAAAGGGAGATGCTGCCATTTCTTTTCCTCAGTAAATTGACCAGAACTAACATGTTAGTAGTTACATGTTTGTTAAGAAACTAGAGAGACAGGGAAGGTTAGGGCTCAACAAGAATTTGAGGAGGCATTGGAAAACTGACAAGCAACTTACAAAACTTGTCTGCAATCCTAAGATGCTAGTAAGATAATTTCTAGTCAAACGCAACTGTACGATGAAGGGCTTTCTGCTAAGTGATTCCTGAATGAGTCAGCAAACCCTGACCACTGAGAAGCAGGAGTAATCAAGTTGCTCTTCTTTCTCTAGCTCAGTTAGTGTATTATTTTCCAGATTTATTTCTCACACTGAGCAATATTCTTTTCTTAGAATGTAAAAGGGACATATAAATGAACAATAGTTCTCTGAAGCAGTTTGATATGTTGTACATTTCTTCCAAATATCTAGAAATATATAGGTTCCAGACTATAGTTAATGGGCTAGCTACGAAAATAATTGCCAGAGTGAACAACAGGGTGTCAAATGTGCTGGTTTTACTGAGGCTTATTAATAAGCACATAAGCAACTATTGGGTTTATTGTTCCTTAGAATGTTCCCGTTTGATTTTCCTTCCCATAATTCCTTTCACAATCTGCATTTGAAAACTGGACTTACAAAAGCAGTTTGTGTCAGTGAATTGGCCAAGACTATCTTCCTTTAATTTTTGAAAACCGAATTGCAGTATTGTGGCAAAACTTCAAGTAAAACTGCAGCCTTAGACTGATGACTCCAGGAAATAAGCTGAATGAGTATCATTTGGCTGCTGGTTGGTAATTTGAGCAGCTTGAGAATTCCTTTCTTTTCCATTATGTAACTGCAGGAGTGGTATCATTTCTTAGTATCTGGTTTTATTGTCTTTTTGTTTGTTTGTTTGTTTTTAATTTTTCCCCCTCTGTCTTGTATAATGATCTGGAAGAAATAAGGAGCCTAAGACAAAACATGCTGACGTGCCATTAGTTCATTTTGCATTGCTCTCAAGGAACACCTGAGGCGGAGTAATTTATAAAGAAATGAGATTGATTTGGCTCATTGTTCTGCAGGCTTTACAGGCATGGCACCAGCATCAGCTCAGCTTCTGATGAGGCCTCAGGAAGCTTTTACTCATGGAAAAGGCAAAGGGGAAGCCAGTGGATCACAAGGCAGGGAGTGAGAAAAAGGCAGGTTTCAGGCTGTTGTAAACAACCAGCTCTCATGTCAACTACCAGAATGAGAACTTGCTTATCACTGGGAAGACAGTACAGAGTCATCCATGAGGGACTCACTCCACAACCCAAACGACTCCCATTAGGCTCAGCTTCAGCCTCAGTGGTCACATTTCCACATGACATTTGCATGGGACACACAACCCAGCAATATCACACGCCTTTCAAATTCTACATTGTAACTGAAGTACACTCTGAAATGTGGGGAAATGCCTAGGTCTGTAAAAGAAAACCACCACACAAAACAGTGGTCTACGCACTGACTGGCCTGAACTCAACCTTAGGCAGTGAGCTAAGTTAGCCTCTGCCCAGAACTACTTAAACAATATATTTTTGAGAACTCTTCCCTTCATAAATATTTAAGATAATGGAGGCCGGGCGCGGTGGCTCAAGCTTGTAATCCCAGCACTTTGGGAGGCCGAGGCGGGTGGATCACGAGGTCAAGAGATCGAGACCATTGTGGCCAATATGGTGAAACCCCGTCTCTACTAAAAATACAAAAAAATTAGCTGGGCATGGTGGCGCGTGCCTGTAATCCCAGCTACTCAGGAGGCTGAGGCAGGAGAATTGTCTGAACCCAGGAGGCGGAGGTTGCAGTGAGCCGAGATCGCGCCATTGCACTCCAGCCTGGGTAACAAGGGCGAAACTCCGTCTCAAAAAAAAAAAAAAAAGATAATGGAAACCAGCTACTTACTACCTATACTTACTTCATCTTTCAAATTGCTAAAATATTTGTCCTTTTTCTAAGTTTATATCCATTTTTTTTTATGAGACTTGATTCTAAAAAAGTTATGCCAATTGATCTCTGGTAACTATCTTAGGAACTGATGGATTCTGTTTTTTAAATAGAATTTTAAAATGTCTTATTTCTTATGGCAGGTCTGTATCTTAGTATGTTTTGCTTGATAGTTGTTATTAAGTAGATTTCTGAAGAAAATTTCTTGGCTAGATACTAAGAAACAATTAGAAGCAGGACAACACAATAATTGGGAGAGCATTTTCAGGCAATCCTAATTAAGAAGAAAACAAAAAGTAGCCATACGGAAATGTGCCCTCTGCTGATATTAAAAAGCATACCGTTGGGTGCTATTGATCTGATTGTTTGTGATATAGGTCCTGCCTGTCCAAATTTCACAATAAGAGGATTTTATCTTGTCCTTCCTTGTTCTTCAGTTCCTACTTAAATGGAAATTGAAGCGAAGTTGACAAAATAAAAAGCCCCTTACATTACAAGGAAAAATCAACCTGTTTCAAGGTCATATCTAGTTTCCAAAGAGGAAAGAAAGTATGTTTTATTTGGCATATAAAAAAAGTTGCACCGACCCAGTGAAAAGATAAACGTTTTTGTTTTTAATATAGTGCACTCTAGACAGGTCATGCATGAGCATGGACTGATCAATTTTTAAATATCGAATTATTCCTAAAGTGAGTTATTAAATAATTGTCACAATTTCTGAAGAATATGACCATTACTTCTCTAATTAACAGATCAGAATTATAATAAATTTTTTGTACTGACAGCTAAAATGCCCAAAAGCCAGATACCTGAAATTGTAATTTATTAAAATAACTTTTTAGCCTACATTTTAATTACTGATAAAAAGAAAAACAACTTAGTCTGAATCTGAGGATTGTGTTATACATTTAAACAGTATTTACAATAGTTAGGAATTTTGTGTGTTCATTAAGGTCTTAGCACATTGCTGTATGCCTTTTATTGGCACAATTCCATTTAATTTTCACATCAGCCCTATGGAGTAAGTTTTGTTATACTCATGTTTATAGATGAAGAAGTTAACGTTCAGAGAGTTAACTTCATTAAATCTTGGAGCTGGTAAAAGATAGTGCAAGTGCTTGAACCCAGGTTCATCTTATTTCAAATTACAGGACCTTTACAACTAAACCGCCATAAAGAGAGCAAAGTCCTTACTGTAGAGGAATATGGAGATGAATGAGCAAGACAGGCGTGTATGCACCAAGGACTGCGGAGGACAATTACAGGAGTGACTTATTCTGGTCAAAGCAGCAGAGGAAAATCAGCCTGCATAAAATTCAAATAGAAGTCTTCCAGAAAACAACGTAAACATTATTCCAAACAGAATCTTTCACTAATTCACAAGCATGAGTGTCGACTCTGTGCCATATTCTTTGCTTTGGAATGTAACACAAAAGCCCTTTGGTACCATGGTGAGTCTTGTGCTAGATACAGACGTTCGATATGAAGTCAGCATCGGAAAAGTGCTGTGTATACTCTGAGTGATCATGGTGCATTAACTAAAGTGAATGGATTTTGTTGGCATAATGTGAATGTAACAGTAAAGAAAAAATACTAATTCAAGAAATGACTGATGAATGAGAAAGAAGTTTATTAATTAAGATTTTAAGTAAATAACTTTTTAAAAGTAATGTGCAATGCTGTGCAAGATTACCCCAGCACATTACTTACTTCCTGTTTCGCTTACTCACTTTGGGCAGCTGCATTAAGTTAGTTCACAGTGGAACCATTTCTCACACAGAGGCAGTAACTCACTAACAGTCCTTAGAAGGCAGCGGTGGTGAACGCAGCTGCCAGAGTGCTTGATAGAACCTGGGGTTAGAATTCACACTGGAAAAAGCTGGCTCAATGTGTCATACAAATATGAAATGCTTGTAATTGCATGTTTCTAAATTGAAACTCTGGCATCTGTTGGAGTATTTGTCTGATGCCAAGAAACCAAATGAAACAAAAAGTCAAGAAAATCTGTAGATGGAAACCCAAGTACCATATAAGATGTACTAAGTACTAAGTTGCATTGTTTCTTTTGGTTTGTAGCTCTGATTTGCCATAGAATGTGATTTTGTTTGCAATAATGAATGATTTATGTGATCCATTAAAGTTAAGGCTGGGCTTTATTTATTTCTAAACTTTAGATAAATTAACAAGTTGAGTGTTGGCCCAGCATGGTGGCTCATGCCTGTGATCCCAGCACTTTGGGAGGCCGAGGTGGGCAGATCACTAGGTCAGGTGTTCAAGACCAGCCTGGCCAACATAGTGAAAACTCATCTCTACTAAAGATACAAAAAATTATCTGGGTGTGGTGGTGTGCACCTGTAATCCCAGCTACTCAGGAGGCTGAGGCAGGAGAATTGCTTGAACCTGGGAGGCAGAGGTTGCAGTGAGCTGAGACTGCACCATTGCACTCCAGCCTGGGCAACATGGCGAGACTCCAAAAACAAAAACAACAGAAAAGAAGAAAGAAAGTTTAGGTCTTGTTCTGGGTCGGCTTGAGTCAGAAATTTAAATTTTTAGAGCAGTGGATTTCTTTATCTTGCAGAAAATTGGTAACCAAAAATTAGGAACTGTAACTTGAAAAGCCACAAGGTGAAAAATATAAGAAGTACTCATTTCCTTCCCCAAAACTGAAGTATGTATTTCCTTGTAGTCCTTACTCAAACTTAGTTATAAGTATTTTCCTAAATACAGTCAGTTTGTGTTTTTAAATCCAGGCTGTGCAATGACTTACATCGTCTACTCCCATCTTACATGTTATGAATTGTTTTAAGAAATTAAATAGTTATTCATAAAAAGGTTAAAACTGTTGTAGTTATTAGCAATGGCTAGATAAAAAAAATGTACACAGGAAAAATGAACAGCTATGTAGTGGTAGGAAGATTTTCTAACTGATGGAAATTCCCCTCATGAGAAATAACATTCTCATTCAGATCATCAATTATCAACTATGTGAGCTGCTTAGAAAATCTTAACTATATAAGTCAGCCTTCCATATTCTAGGTGTGCACTTACAAAACCCTGCAAAACTTTTAATAAGGTTTACCACTGGCAAAAAATGTTCAAACTCTACCCTGTTCTCTTTTTGCAAATCTTGTTTATCCACATCTATTTCACATCTATTACAGGCATCATTATTTTCCTATTATAATGACAATAAAATCTAGGGACCTTTGGCTCATCCTTATTTTTTGTTTCCTGTTCCCTCATCTTCTCATTCTATGACACACATTCACACTGATTAAGTCACTAAGTTTATCCATTTTTTTTCCCAAAGTGCTCCTTACTTTGAATTTAGCTTTTATATGACAACTGTGTAGGTAGTCCATATGACATGCATAGAATTTTACCTTTCTAACCTTCAGCGTTAACTTTTTACACCGAAAGGCTTCCAAAGTTTGTTCTCAACTTAATTATACAATATGTTTGTTACTCTTTGCCTCAAAGGAAACTTACGCTTTTCCAGATCACGTCAAAATCTCTTATTATTCTAACCGTTTTCTTGCCTTTATCTCAGGAATTAGCTTTTCTTTTGCCTGTTGAATTCTGGCATACATCTGTTTAATCTCTTTTAGTGATCTTCTAAAGCACACATGATATATTGCAAGTGCTGCGTAAAATTTTTTAAAACTGTTTAGCAAGTTATTTTCAAAGTTATGTATTATACAGCAGTATCATTTTGCTTTCCAAGATGCCTTACACAGAGCCATATACATATATGTATACAAATAAAAACACACACGTGTGTATAATATACATCTGTATTTTACTGGCATCAATTGATTTTATAAGTTCAAATTGATATAATTAATGTATAAAGCCAATCAATGAGAAGACTGATAAAAACTAAATTGGAAATTTATGATTATAAATGACAGATATAGTTTGATATTTCATTTTTTATTTTCATTACTTTTAAAATGTAAATAGCCCTTATAAATTGCTTATTTATATATATGTAGTATTAAACTATACATTTTTATTATTTATTATGAAACTTCAGGCAAATTTGACAATAAATAGAAATAGCAGAAAAAAATTAGAGTAATAGCTCCATCAAACCAAACAAGAAACAAAATTTAAATTATTGGTGGATTTCATTGTGTGAAAATTTACTATATAACATGCTTGAGATCATTCTCTAAAATATTTCTTTCTACAATATATTTAGATTTACAGAACTATTTTGCAGAAGGTAGTATGGATTTAGAAGAAGGTCGTACACTCCCCATTTAATTTCCCCATTATCAACATCTTATTGGTATGGGACATTTGTTGCAATTACTAAACCAACATTGATACATAATTATTAACTAAAGTTCATACTTTATTCATTTTTTAATTTTAAAAGAGTTAAAGTGTGTGACCAAAATTTGAATAAAATAGAATGATCAGAACACCTCCCTGAATCATTTGATTTCTGTGGAATAGAGCAAAAATCAGTGACCTTTCTGTTTTGGTCTCATGGATATATTGTCTATCACACTAAGCCACCATCCCTTTTCAAATTATATTTTTCAATGAAGAGTTATTTTGTTTTTAATTTCCTAAGTGAATTGCATTATCACCCCATTTCTATACCGATTCTCTGCTTGAATAGTCTCTTTCTCTTATTTTTCAGTTAGTGAATTTTGATTACTCCCCTAAAATCTAGGGTGGAAACCATCTATCCTGTGGTTTCATTCCTAAAGCTGCTAATAATCAGTTTATGATGGTTTTAGTATTAACCATTTTTGTCAAACTGAATTCTCAAATTTCCATTGTATCTGGTTTGATTCATCACTTCATTGTGCATTTGACTAAATTGAATACAATTTTGTTTCCTTTTAATAAACATAGCATACAGATTTTGAGGAAAGTTCACATTTTATGAAATTTTATGAAGGAAAAATTTTACAAAAGGAAATTTTATAAAATTTGATAAAGCAAGGTCTTTCTTGGAGAGAGAGAGAGAGAGAGAGAGAGAGAGAGAGAGAGAGAGTGTGTGTGTGTAGTCTTTCCCTTTAAATATATATGTTCTTGCACAAACACACACACAGACACACGTTTTTATTCTGGGGTCAAATAAATAGAAATAAACGGAATTTAAGCATTGCAACCAAAAGGCTTGTTTTATGTAATTATTTTAAGCTTTATAATTTAATATTATTATAAGCATTGTAATTAAAAATTGGATGAGGGGATTGAGTAAAGTAATACTGGTAATATAAATTTTGTGAATTAAATATAATCTATTTAGCAATGTAATCATGAAAGGTGATAATATCCAATGGGTCAGTGCTGGTTATTTTAAATGTGTCGCTTCCTGACTTAAATTGCTGGTAGTTTAATGCTCTTTCATATTACCAGTAGAGAAAAGAGAGAGAGAGTAGTGGATTTGATTTTGTCTTTTTGCTTTTTACTACTTGTAAAGAAGAAAAGATTACAGAATGCTAGGTGAGGCTTTTCTGTAGGACTAATTACCCTGTTAAACCTTTCTGTGCTTTAAATGAGTAATGAAAGTATGATGAAATTATTGTATACCAATTTATTAAGTGATATAAATCCTGTCTCTATGTTATTGTCAATTGAAATTTTAACCCTCTAATTGATCTTCATCTAGTTGTGAGTAGACTTGAAACAGAAAAAGGATTATTAAACTGATTAGTAATTATTATTTTTTTATAATAGCAGCAATCATTGACGTTTGTGTAGTGTCTAAGATTTATTGGTTTCTAATTCATCATCTCATTTAATCGTGACAGAAATCTATTTCTGTTGCAACTAAAAACATTATCTTCATTTACAGTTGAGGAAGCTGAAAGTCAGAGTGATTGGGAAGCTTAACTAAGATTATACAACCATTTATGTTTCAGGAGAAAACTGAAACCCAAATTCCACCAGAACTCTGGACTAACTTCTGGAAACAAATTCAGTTATATTCTTTTTCAGGGGATGTCTGGGATTATGGGTCCACAGATGAAAAGACATATGGTTCCTTCTAGTAAATACTTCTATTGTAAGAACTGCATCCCAGTCCTCTTTTGCTTTTTCTCCTTCTCTGACTGGAGAGGAGGCTAAAGAGCAGTGTGGTACCAAAATGTTGGCTATAAGAGGAGATTTTAAAATAAACATATTTGGGGGACGTGAATTATGGAAGGAAGTTTTACACAAGTCATGGTAATTAATCTATGAAGGACATATCTGACACTGAACCAAGACAGTGTGAGCAAGAAAGTGAGTATGAGACAAGTTCGACATAGATTTGGCAAGAATTTTAACAATAGTTAAGAAACTGTTGTATACTGGGGCTGGGCACGATGGCTTCTGCCTGTAATCCCAGCACTTTGGGAGGCTGAGACAGTTGGATCATTTGACGTCAGCAGTTCAAGACCAGCATGCTAAAAATGCAGAAATTAGCCAGGTGTGGTGGCGTGTGCCTGTAATCCCAGCTACTCTGGAGGCTGAGGCAGGAGAATCCCTTGACCCAAGAGGCAGAGGTTGCCGTGAAGTGAGATCACGCCGCTGCACTCCAGTCTAGGATACAAAGCAAGACTCGGTCTCAAAAAAAAAAAAAAAAAAAAAAAAAAGAATTGAAGAATTGTTCTTTACTGGAAATAAAGAAAAGTGTGGAATACAAGGAATAAAAGTTACACTTTCTCAGCAGAAACTTTCTTATCACTCCTCTCCATTCTCATTGATGACATCCTTGCCTAAGTTTCAGCCTTGATATCTCTACCTATAAATACTACAAGTCAGAGGTAGACATCTGCTTTCATTGGGAGAGGGTAGGTTTGCAGGGATCATCTACAGAGGCAGAATTCTTCCATCAGTAAATTCAGGCGAACATTAAAAGGTCACCAAGGCATTATAAAGAGTTGGACAATTAAGGAGGGGAATACAACAAAAAGAAAAAGCATGTCAGAAAAGAAAAGCTGTCCTTACATCAAATAGAGCACAGTATTTGAGGCTAATTACGAATATTCCACTCCCAACTGTCCTGGCAACAGGAATCCTATCTTCCCGTGAACACCTTAAAATGTGAATGCCATGGGCAGTGCTACAAGGAGCACTTAGAGTAGTCTGGCTTGTGTCAACTTGGAGGGGTCTGGAAGAGCTGGGAAATGACTGTATTTCAGGCAGAGACGAAGGAAAGAAACTGGACAAGTTTGAGGTGCAAAAAAAAGCTGTGGGCTTGAAGTGGATGTTTGGTAATGATAAAGCATTGCTTTTCTGGGAGACTCTTGACAAGTTCAGGGTGGAGAATAATAAATCTTGTGATTGCCTAGCCCCATCACCTGCTTAGTTCGGTTTTTATATCTGCAAGAAAGCATAGAATGAGTAAAGATAACAGAGTTCACTCACTTGCTACCTTATGTAAATTGACCCTAAGGACTGGCAATCCAGGGAGCCTGCCTGCTAGGCCAGGCCACATCATCAAAGGGTTCCAGAGTCAAAGGCGGCCTTGAAGCTTGTCCTCAGCCTCCATCTCATAGACAAAGCTCCCCCCTAATTACATGCCTGATTCTCAACCTCTCTACAAAATGCTGCTTTAAAAATAGACAATTGATATGAAGTACAGAATGAATTTATAAAATATTTTTTGAAACTGTCTTTATGTGGGTTTCCTGAATGTCCATCAAAAAATTACTTTATCTTTTTAATCACTGAACAATGAAAATAACATGAATAATTTTGTTAATCATGAATTTAATAAAGCCAAAGGTTTTATTAAAAAATCAGAAAAATTTAAAAATTGAAACTAACTACAGTATAAATAATATTTCATCCATAGTAGGCAATACTAAACAAAATGAGAATTTTTAAAAAATTCCATGATTTGACTTTTCTATTATTTAGTGACTTCTGTTGGTCAGAAAATCAAATTACTGAAAATTACCGATCAGCAAAATTTTTGTCACTTCTCGTTTTGTATAATTACATGCATAGTGGGTGTGGTTTTCCATTAAGCAATAAAGTATTTGGTGAAAGTGCCACTGACCTCTATGGGAAAGCAGTTTTTCAAAGGATTCACCCCATTTCACTGCTTCTTCAGGGGAGACTCTGTACAAGAGACAAAATGTTTTACAATGGACGACGCAGAAAGTCTGTTTCTGGATCTGTTCTCACATATGCTGTTGTACTGCTCTTTTCAATCATATTTCACAGTTTCTCCTTTGATTATAATATAATGAAAGTTGTATTTACATTAGAAACTTTGAAAAGTTCAATTTTCTTTTGGAATTTGTCTGTTGAATAATGTGCTAAAACAACATTAATTTTTTCTCAGGGATATGTGAGTTGTTTTATTTTTTAATTGAAAATTAATCCTTTGTTAGGTTAAAAGGCACAGAGAACAAATATAAAGAAATCAGCTCAACTATCTTTTTAAATTCAGCAGTAGGAGAAACTAAATCGACAGTATCTTTCAGTTAAAAAAATAAAGATTATACTGCAATTTCCTTGAAGCTCTAACCACACTAGGCTGCAAAAAATTTTTTAAAGAGATACAGGAAGTTTGACTAATAAAGTTTCAAAGGGATAAGAAATGTAAGATATTTTAACACAAGGAATATTTTAGAGATATTGATAATGTGGAGAATTGAATATATTTTCTTGGATCTTTTTTAGATTATACTCAAATTTAGAAGAATTTGTATGAGACTAGTGTATAAGGCTTTTGCTTTTTTTGAATTAAATAAATGCTAAATATTAAAAGACATTTATTTACACTTTACTTGCTATAATGGGGTTTTTTTTTTTCAAACTACTGAGGAAAGAGGTGAATACTCTTCACTATGAAAATATTGCATTGTGAACATCTTAAATTAATGAGTGTTTTATCAGGTTATAAGGAGTAAAATATATCATTTAAAACTGACAAGTATGTAATTTTCAAAGAGCAGCTTTAAGTGTTCATAGTATTATTGAATTGAAGCGGTAATTCAAGTGGTTTAATTTTGTGAAATATTTCTAGTTTGTTCAAGTGAAATTTCTGACTTCCTTCATATTTCTGTGCAATTTTCAATAACGTAGAAATCCCTAATTGAACTTTTCTTAACTCTTTAATGATAGAATCAGCAAAATCTTCCTTAAAATACTGAAAATGTATTCACCTTCTTTCTTTGGCCAAGTGCCCAGATCTGCTGGCGTGGGCATCTTCATGAAACTCAAGTTTCTGCACAAGAAGACTTAGTCTATTTCTTTTTTCCTTAGCTCTGTAATAAAAAGGCCTCAGCGTCAGGAAAATTGAGATGACAGTTAAAATCGCTCCTGCTGACTACCGGGAAAGTTTGGAATTGGCAAACACCCATGCCCACCTATCCCCACCCCCACACACTCATGATCCCATTTAAGTACTATATTTATGGAGGAATTAGGGTAACATATGGAAGTGTTTCTCTTTTTGCTCCCCCAAAATCAACTATTTGAGGTTATATTTCAATAAAGATTGTACTGGTTCCTTCATGAAGCCAAAATTGTTACTTTTTTCTAAAATGAAAACACTTTAAACAGTTAGTTGTTTACTCCTAAGAAATAAAAAGGTATTTTCCCCCAATTATGACAATACAATCAATATATTTTCAACCCAATAGTTTAAAAACAAGTGGTAATGAATATTCAACCTCAATTATACTTTTAAAAATATAAGGCTAACTTAAAATTTTATAATTTTACCTGATTTTGGCTTCTTTGCTTGTTTCTTCTTTTCCTGAACCATGTAGTAACTTGAAAAAAGTTTTTTCCTTTGCTTCGCACATATTTGATTGAGAAAAGAAAAGCAATGTTGTTTCCATCTTCTTTCTAAAATGAAGAAATGTCTAATCTATTACATCCTTCTCTATTTCACTTGGTAATGCTATTCCATATGTATACATAGTAGAATTAAAAAGTTATCACGACTCTTTCAGTAATGTTTACAAAAAACAAGTTGAGAGCTGTGTTTCTTTCTGCCTCTGCAGAAATGCAGAACTGAGGAAATGAAGTACAATTTGGTCCTGAGTTGTTTAGGGAAATGATACCACAAATTTGCAAAATGGCTCTTGTCTCCAAGATAAATACTAGTATTACCACAGTGCAACTTCTCGTTGAAGTTTGTGCAACCAGAATGATGCTTTAATAGACCCAAATAACACTGTCATTTCCCACAGGAACTTTTCAAAAAGTTTTTAAATGTGTGACTGCGTGTTAAAATGGGTTATGGGAAAGTATTACATTCCCCAGTTCTTAAAAAAGTATTTTTCTTATGGTTATTATTACATAAGTAAATCACGTTTAACTGACATGAGATTATGCAATGTTAGTTATGTTGGCTTAACATATTGTAACAAAATAAGACGATAGATCAGAATTTATGGTTAAAAAAGATAGGAGAAAGCATTTAGTTCAGTAGTTTTAGGCTGGGCACAGTAACTCATGCCGGTAATCCTAGCACTTTGAGAGGCCAAGGTGGTCAGATTGCCTGAACTCAGGAGTTTAAGACCAGCCTGGGGAACATGGTGAGACCCCATCTCTACTAAAAATACAAAAAACTACCCAGGCATGGTGGTGTACACCTATAATCCCCTCAGGAGGCAGAGCCACGAGAGTCAGTTGAACCCGGGAGGCGTCGGTTGCAGTGAGCTGAGATCATGCCCGTTACTTTATTCCAGCCTGGGCGGCAGAGCATGACTCTGTCTCAAACAAGCAAGCAGGCAAACAAACAAACAAACAAATAAATAAAGTTTTAAGCAAAGATTCATATAATGATTTTAGACTTTTTTTTTGAATTTTTATCAGTCTGTGATGAAATGGAGAAAAATAATATGAAAAGATTTTTTTTCTTACAGCTTTAATTCTTTTGATATAAAGGACTTTGCTATTTTGAATTTGCTCTCCTGACTTGTTTGTTGTTAAAGTGTTCTTTGTAATGTAAAAATGTTCTTTATAATGAAATAGATTAAGTAGAGATGGTAGTTTTTATATTTTTTAATTCCCTTATTTAAAAAAAATAATGTGACAGCTCCAACATTTTCACCAGAAATAATTCTAGGTTGATTTTTCTTTTCTTTAGGACGTTGAAAGACGTTACATTTTTGTTTTCTGACCTCCATTGTTTCTGTGGAGAAATCGGTGCTCGTTTTCTGTATTTTAGTATGTCTTTCTTCTTCCGTGGCTACTTTTCAAATGTTTTTATATCTGTTTGTAAAACTTTGATTAAGATATAAATGGTGTTGGTTTTACTTGAAACTTGCTAAGCTTCCTGACCTTGTGGGCTTTCGGATTTATTGATGTTGCAAAATTTAAAGCACAGGTGCTCCCTTTTTTTTTCTCTTTCTCCTGTCTTCAGATATTCCCTAAAATATTTTTGACTCCTGAACACTGTTCCACTGGGCACTAAGCAACTGTTCCATTTTTTCAGCCCCTTTTCTGTCTCTTTCTCAGGTTAGACAGTTTCAATTCCTATGTCTTCAAGTTCATTAATCTTTTCTTCTCCAATCGCTAGTCTGCTGTTAAACTCATAGTAAAATATTCATTTCAGCTACATAAGTTCCATTTTTATAGCTTGCATTTCTGTCCTTATTATACTCTTGTTGGTTTCATATTCAAATGCTTAAATATATTTATAATAGCTGTTTTGAAGTCTGTTCTGAAAATTCGTCTTTAATTCTGGGCCTGCTCTTATTGAGCGATTTTTTTTTTTTTACTAATGATGGCATATTTTCCTGCTTCTTCAGATCTCTAGTAACTTTTTCTTGGATGCTAGGCATTTTGAATTTTATGATGTTAAATATCAGGATTACTTTAGTCTCCATTTAATGATGATGAAGTCGGTTGAACCAACAATCATTTGTGTATCATCTTTGTCTTAAAGACCTGTGTTTAAATTTGTTATACTGGATCTAGAGTAGTTTTAATTGCTAAGGTGTAATGATTCTTAAATCTCTAATGCATTCCCAGGGATTCGATAAGGCTTTTCTGCTCTGGATGCTGGGAACCTACAAGTGCCTGAACCCTGTATAAGCTCTGTAAATTACCCCACATCCCTGGCAGTAACCCTTTGTCAGTGCTCACGCAGTTTTATTTTTCATCAGAGCTGCTTGGTATTCTGCTAGACTCAAAAGGACTCTAATGTAGTATTTTTAGACTTTTAAAAAGTATTTTGCCTTGTAAATTTCAGGCCCCTCACTCTTCTTGAGTTTAGATAATTATGTCATCAACTTAAATTAGTGTTTTTGTCCTATTTAAAGAGTACCCCTTAAACTCAATTTCTAAATTCTAAATTTGAGATTTGTGTTCTCTCCCTGCACTGCAGTCTTTAAAGAAAGGTGGGGCTTACTTTGCCTGTCTGTCTTTTGTTACAGATCACAGTTCTCTATGCTGTTTATTTTCAGTAGCTAAAAACCAGTGTATTGTATATTTTTACAGTTTTCAAGCTGTTTATGGCAGAAAGGGATGCAGCAGTTAGTCATAATAATCAGGTCATCTTTAAACATATATAATATGCTTATACAGTTTTTGTATATGAATACTATACCCTGTTACCTGAATTCCATTATTACTGTTTTTGTTGAAAAATTTATTGTAGTTTTAAAATTAATTTTTAATATTTCTCAGTAGATAATTAAACTAGTAAGTATTATTAGTTTTAACAACCTTTCCAGTTAACATAACTTTATCTCGTAGTCTAATATCATTGGTTTACCACCTGAGTACAGTAAATTAATAGTTGGAATCCTTGTCTTCTTTTCCTTGGCATTAGGAGAAAGTAAGGCTAATTAAAATGAGGCTAGGCTTCAGATTTCTATTTTGTGTATGTGTGCATTTATATAGTTATGTTCCTTATTCTCTTATAACATTGCATAGAATTTGCCCTTTATACATTGCTATTATTTTCATGTGAAATTAGTTTTCCTGTACTTTTTAGAATACAGCATATTTCAAGAAACCCTTTTTAGCTTTAATTTATTTAAGTTTAGTAATCACAATGGTGGTAGTACTAGTAATCTAAAAATCATTTAAAAATGAATAATTCGTGGCAGTTCTGATTTATCATATTCTGTGTCCTTGAGAAAAAGAATTTTTAATATGGAATAAGGGACATGAAAATGCAAATGAAATAGAGAATAGTTTAGTTTAAAGCACTTTAGTCTTGGAAATTTGACTAAAAGTATCCATGTGAACAGAAAATTGCTACTGTGTGGGTCACTGTTTCTCATCTTTTATAGTGGAGAGATCTGGGCTATATATAATTCCTGCCTGGAAGTATTTTCTACTCTTTTCCAGTATAAATACCTAGAAACAATGACTAATGCAGCAGCAATATGACCTAGATTGTGGTCTTGAAATGTCACTTCTCACTCCCAGAAAACTAGATTTGCTGAAGACATCACTGATTCCAGGTCTCAGACAGGAAATAGGCAGGCGGAGCCTAGCAAATATTGTCATGTCGGTTAGCAAATAAGCTGTCAAAGACTGATTGATTTAAAACAGTCTTCAGGAATTTGGTGGGTTTTCCACTAACCAAAATGACAGCATTTGAACTTCAATAATTTTAATGATTGCAATGAATTGAACAGATCAAACTTATTTGTATCTATGAGTACATAATGATATCAAAAAATAATTGCCTGCTTTCAGATTATCAATAGAACCGAATCCATCATTATTAAAATTGTTTAGGAAAGGTGAAAAAATAAGCAGGTAGCCTGCATTTTCTATTAACTCTATATGCATAACAAAATACTGGATGAGAGAATTTTTTTAATAACAATATTCTAACAAACACAAAAAAATAAAATAATTGCATTAGAATCTCATAATTTTAACCGCTAACAAATGGTTAAACTTAGGTATTGGGATTTAATGGTTGTTAAGATCACATAAAGACATGGCAAAATTACGTGCTTTTTGTAGCCTTGCTATACCCTACTTACAGGTTTTTAAAGACCAAACTTAAGTATGATTCATTTTCTGGACCCAGCTGCCGGTGAGTAGAAATGACAGGACAGGAGACAGAAGAGCACGTTGAGCTTCACCATCAATATGCAGTCTGCAGAGTTCAGACCGTGGGGGCAGCTACAGCACAGTTCTTCAACAGATACATTTTGTAAGAACGAGAAGCAGATTAAAATAAGAGGAAAATAGAATTGTCTTGTGGATTAAGTGAAAAACGTAAACCTTTGAACCAAATAAATATAGCTTTACAAATAAAGGGCTAATTGCCTAATGAGTTCTTCCTGAAAGTGTGAATGTCTGTTTTTATGTAGGAAACATCCATGTTTTGATACCTATCAAGCAGTCAAAATCAGCATAAATATTTTACTAGATATTTTGAGAATAAGTTTGATAAAGAGCATGAGGTAAGGGAATATGAAAAAAATTTATATACCAGAAATCGACCAAGTTTTGTTTTTCACGATTATCCCCAAACTACTCTCAATCATAGTAATTTAATTATTATTTTTTTTTTAACACAGCAACACTGCAAATCCTGGATCACACTTGTCTTCCTAAATTTATAATACTCCAACAGTGTTTCACCATGTTGGTCAGGCTGGTCTCGAACTCCTGACCTCAAATGATCGGCCCACCATGGCCTACCAAAGTGCTGGGATTACAGGAGTGAGCCACCACACCCAGCCATATCTTTTTAAAATACCAATTGATCATGTGAAAATAAAAATACTGCTACTACTGAGGGTACTAGGAATGAATAAAAGATTACAAAAACCAAATTTATTGTCTTTCTGTAATGCAGAGGTGAAAAGGACACACACATTCCTCACATCGGACAGTGAAAGTGTTAAATATTATCTGTTAAGGGAGCTCACGGGCAGAGAAACAGCAAAGCACGTATTTTCTTTTACACTTGCATTATTCCACACAAAAACGTCGTCACGGGCATGAGTGTGCATGACACATCATAAAAGGCTGCAGGAGAGCGACCTCACCTCATCCACTCAAAATCTTTCTAAGGAAAGAAGGATAGATAGCATCTGTGTCACAATGGGAGTGTCGTGGACGAGGCAATGACTTATTAAGAGTTCACTATGAGGTTGGTGCGAAAGTCACTGTGATTTTTGTCATTACTTCCACACCAGCCTAAAACACTTTTCTGCTGAGCTATGTCACAAACTTCTTAGGCAAAATTCTTCCTAAACTCAGGAAAAAAAAAAAAAAAAAAAAAAAAAAAAAAGAGGAAATGATCTTCAGGGCCTTCCAGATTTGCCTCTTCTCATTCCCTGATGACAAACAAAACAGAAAGCTTCCGTCAGCTCCCTGATGCGGCCCCTAACCATCTTTTCAGCCTCTTTTCTCACCTCACCGCTTACCATCTTAACTCCAGATGTTCCGCATTCTTGTCCTTCTTAGGAAGGGTCGTGCTGTGTTGTGCCACCTGGCCTCTGGGACAGTGGTATTCCAGTAGAAACGAAGTTTAACCATTGGAGGGCCAGCCAAGAAGAAGGATGGGAGTTTATTCCTCAAATGAGCCTCCTGGAAAATTCAGAGGCTAGGGTTTCTCAAGGACAGTTTGGCAGGCGGAAGCCTAGGAGTGGAGAAGGGTGAAGTCCTAGGGAGTCAGAGCTGTCTTCTTGCACTGGGTCCTTTCCTGGGTGGGGTCACAGGACCAGTGAAGGGAGTTTCTTAGTATGGATTACGACTCCAGGTGGTACCGCCTGCTCCATCAGAATGCAGGGGCCGAAAAACACCCCAAACACAAATCTTAGGTTTTACGATAGTGATGTAATCTACAGGAGCAGCTGGGGAGATGAGGAATCTTGTGACCCCTGGCTTCAGAATTCCAGAACCATCATCTTAACCTTGTGGCAAATTGGGCTGGGTTTATGCAGGTGGTTTCAGTTCCTGAGTAAGGAGTGGATTCGTTTTGGAAAGGGGCTGTTATCATCTTGGTTTTAAACTATAAATTAAAGTCCTCCTGTAGTAAGCTTGGCCTACGTCCGGGAATAAACACGGGCAGCTTGGAGGTCAGAAGCAAGATGGAATTAAGTCATATTTCCTTCACATTCATAATTTTTGGAAAGTCAGTTTCCAACACAGCTGTGGACGGGCGTCATCCCACAGTTGAGAGAGTTAAAAATGAGAAAAATTCAATGATTTGCTCACTGTCAGCATATTATTGCCGTGGTTGAAAGTAGAATATTGTCGTAAGTCCTTTCCCAGGCATCTCTGCAAGTGACTAAAAGCTTTTGGAGAACATGTTTCAGCATCTCTCTCTTTGCTTGTGACGTTACTAGACCTCTTTGAGGTTCCTTTTCCTCTACGAATGGAGTTTTAATCTGCAGCTGGATAGAAGATCTGGACAGCCTGCCCTTCTCTTGGTTTCTGACAAATCTCCCATTCTCTGCGCCCTATATCACACAGTTTCACGGTGTTCCTCCCTATGTGCAGTCCTGTGAAGGATTTCTTTTCTGATACTCAATTGTTAATTTTGCGACACAAGTAATATATATATATATATATTTAAAACCCAAGTAATATGTATTTTTAAAGCCAATAAGAAGTTTATTTTATTTTGAATAAGTCTCCATTTTAGTCGGTTTGGGCTTCTATAGCAAGATACTGCAAACTGGGTGATTTGTCAACAACAAGTATTTGTTTCTGACTGTTCTGAGGCTTTGAAGTTCAAGATCAAGGTGGCAGAGGATTCAGTGTCTGATCAAGGCCCACCTCCTAGATAGTTGTCTTTCCACATGGCAGAAGGGATGAGGGAGTTCCCTGGAGTCCCTCTTACAAGGGTACTCATCCCATTCATGAGGGTTCTGCTCTCATGACCTGATCACTTACCAAAGGACCTACTTTCAAGCACCATCACGTTGAGGATAGGGTTTCCACATCTGAATTTAGGGAAACAAACATTCAGTTTATAGTAGCTTTTCTTATTTTGTAAAAACTATAGATTTACTGAAATGTTATAAAAATAGTTCAGAGTTCCCATACACTGGCTCTTCAGCCAGTTTCCAGCATTATTATCGTCTTAAATAATCATGGTACATTTGTCAAAACTAAGAAACCAGTATGGGTGTCTGGTTATTAATTAAACTACAGGTTATTCAGATGTCACCAGTTTCTTTCAGATCCAGGATCCAGTCCAGAATTCCACATTGCATTTAGTAGTCATGCCCCATTAGTTTTCTCTATCTGGAATAGTGTCTTAGTATTTTTTCATTTTTCATAACCTTGGCAACTTTGAGGGTTTGGGTCAGGTACTTTCTAGAGTATCTCCCTGATGTCTTTATCATGACTAGACCAGTGTTACGGGTTTTGGGGAAGAATACTACAGAAGTGAGGTACCCATTGCACCATAGAAAGGCATTCATACCATCAGCCTGCCTTATCGTTGGTGATGCTCACCTGGCTCACCCGGCTGCAATTGTGTTTATTAGGTTTCTCCCCTGAGAAGTTACTTTTCTGACTTTTACATACTATATTCATGGAGAGCAAGTCACCAAGTTTAGGCCACACTCAAAGGAGAAGAAGACAGAATTAAGGTTCACCTCTGAAGAATAGAGTATCTACACTAATTGTTTCTAATTTTTTTATAAAGTAGAGTTCTCTCTTTTCCTCTATCTATTCAATACTTTATTTTATCAGTAGAGGCTCATGTATGCGTATATTTTGAGTTATCATCCAGTACCACGTTACTTATTTTGATTTTCCAGCTTTGGACGTTGGTAGTCCATTCAGAGTGGCTCCTTGTTGCAGCAACTATTATACTATGGAAAGCAAAAAATTACTACATATCAATAGAACCTACAAAAATATTTAGACTGTGATGCATTTTGCTTATTTAAAAGAATAACTCGAGAAAAAAGTGATACAGTTTTTTTTAAGGCAGCATCTCCCTCTGTTGCTTAGGCTGGAGTGCAGTGGCACCATCTCTGTTCATTGCAACCTTCCCCTTCCAGGCTCAAAGGATCCTCCTACCTCAGCCTCCCAACTAGCTGGGACCTTAGGTGCATGCTACCACAACCAAATAACTTTTGTATTTTATTGTAGAGAGAGAATTTTGCCACATTGCCTAGGCTGGTCTCCAACTCCTGGGTTCAAGTAATCCACCTGCCTTGAGCTCCCAATGTGCTGAAATTATAGGCATGAACCACCATGCCCAGTCTGTGATGCAATTATCACTGCATTTTGAAAGTAGAGAGAACAGTATATTACATCTCCGTATAATTAACTCCTAGTTTTAAAATTAGCAATGTTTTATTATATATTTTATACTTTTTGATGAAATATTTCAAATTAAATCTAGACATTAATATTTATCTTTTAAAACTTTAATGTGTTTGTGAAAGATATTTATTAGATAATTACAATGCCATTCCAAAAACTATAATATTCTGACACCCAATCCATATTCAGATTCCTCTGATTACTCTTCATATAGCTTTACAGAGAATCTTAAAATACGTCCACACATTGCCGTTGTTATGCTCCTTAAACCATTTTAATATAGAACACGCTTTGTCCACTCACTCCCTTTTCTCTGTCAAGACATTAATCAGTTGAAATAACTGGCTGACATACAGATTTTTGTCCATCGCCTGGATTCACGTAAATTGAAAGTTAGAACAAAGACTTAATTGTGCTGTTTGCCCCTCTTTAGGTAAGAGTATTTCACAGATGGTGATGTTCGCCTCATAATGTATCACCTCAGGAGGAATGTACTGACTGGAGATCCTAAGCTAGTCAATTGATTTCAGGAGGAAATAGCATGGCTCCTTCATTATATCACGGCATTTGTTTCTCCAATGGTCAGCATGTAACACTTTGGCAGTATATGAATATTGTTATCCTTTGCCAATTACATTGATGGTCATTGCCCACATCTATTATTTAGATAGCAATCACAAAATCATCTTTTCTAATTCTGTATCTTTCATTTGATTTACATGGATTTTTGAAAATAACTTTTCCAAGCTGGGAGTGGTGGCTTGTACTTATTGTCTCAGCTACTCAGAAGGCTAAGGTGGGAGGATTCCTTGACATCGGGAGTTCAAGGTCAGTCTGGGAAACATAGTAAGACCTCCATCTCAGAAGAATAAAATAAAATAAAAAGAATAACTTCTTCATTAACCAGGACTTTTTGCTTAGTCTGACATACAGTTCATAAGAAGGACTCAACAAATAATTTGTCTCCTATAATTACTAATTTTTATGGTAGTGAGTTGTTTCTCTAGTACTTACAATATTTTTTGTCTATTTGCTTTTATTTGCTCTTTTGCTTTTTGAATATCATTATGACTTCACGGGCTTTTATATAGCCAATGTGTTAGGTATGAATTTCAGTTATTTATCTTCTTAATACTCAAATTGCCTTATCCTGACTGAGGCGAGCAATTTCAAGGTGGCACCTGGGTCATTAAGGAACTAACCTATTAGCTTTTGTATTGTTTCATTTATTTCTGGCACAAGCAGATGTTCAAGCTCATCTGTACATTTCTTGCCCCAGTCCTAAAATCAGTCATATTTCCAAGGAGCTCTAATCCATTTAACGTGGAAATACTATTTACAATCCAAAATGAAGGCACTATGGATGTTCTTTGTGGTGGGGTTGTTATCATTGCTTCTAGAATAAAATGTGTGTTTTAAAAAGAAGTAAAAAGTCTATACTTCCATTTTATGACTTTTTTTTACAAGGGAAATTATTTCCTCAAACCCTTATTATTTCATCTATTCTGTAATGTACATAAAATGATTTCGCATTATCAGTAACAATATTGCCACCAAAATAAGGCTGCTGAATAACATTTAAATTTTCTTTGTTTTTCCTTTTGTTCTTACAATATATTCCATCAAGGATATGTACTCAAAATACGAGGTTCTGATCTTTCCCCTATATCATTATGTGACTAGGTATTATTCAAACTATAAAACAGTATCAGGGAAATGTTACTTCTATCCACATCATCCTTCTCTTTTCATTCTCTTCATACATATATGTGCTCTCTCTCTCTCTCTCTCTCTATATATATATATATGTAAAATTCCTTCATACAGTTATATATGTATCACTTCACTCAGATATAGATACACATTTCTTCTATATCTAGATATATGTAAAACTCTACGGTTTATAAAAATAAACTAGAGAATAATAAGTATATGTATTTTTTAATTTTTTTAGTGTTTCTTTTTATAAATATAAACACACCCGCACATGAAATTTCCCACCTTACAATACAAGTGCAACGTATTGTCTGTATTCCTCACCTTACCATTCAAAATTTTCCATACACAAACTGTTCTGTAAACAGTTTTACTTACTTTGCTACCTTCACTTAACAAATATATGCAGGAGATTGTTGCATATCGGAAAATACGGCTCTCCCTGCTTTCTTTTTCCATTGAATTATATGAGTATTTTGTAGTCCAAGATGATGTGGGTTACTTTCAATCACTTGCCAGTATAAACAGGCTATAGTCAATAGCCCTTTGTTATGTCATTTAATTTTTGTGCCTGTGTATTTTGGGGATAGATGTGGGTGCGATGAATTTAATGCTAAATGCTAAATACTGTGCGGTAAAGGTATCTCCCTAAAGGTATCCTATTTTGTGTTCTCGCCTATAATGAAAGAGAGTGTTTGCTACCCCAGAGCTTCACCAACAAATTGCATTTTCAAGCTTTTGGATTTTTACCATGTAATAAATAGGAAGTGGTTCTTCATCATTTTGTTTTGTTTTATTACAGTGTTTTATGCTTGATTTTTGTTTTAAAAAATAATCTTTCATTTTGAAATGACTATACATAGAAAGAAAGGTTGAAAATACAATAAAGGGAATTTATATATACCTTTCACCTAGCAATCCATAAAGTTTGTATGTCAAATAATCATAGCACAATTATCAATACCAGGAAATTAACATTGGTAGAATACTATTCACTAAATTATAGGCTCTATTCATATTTCACCAGTATTTGCAAAAATTCATTTCCAATAATATCTCTGTATATTTAATTTCACCATCTCTTGTAACCGAGGGCGAGTTTAGTTTCTTTTATTTAAAGTCCATTGTACTGTTCTTCTGTGAACTCTGTTGTATAGCTTTTGCCCATTTGTCCCTGAAGTGTTGATCTTTCTCCTTTGATTTATAAGAACTCTTTAAGTGCTGAAAGTACTAGTACCTCCTACATGTTCTGTATTCTGTTTTTTTCACAGTTTGTCTTTTGGCTTTTGCTTATGGTTTTCTGGTGTATGTGTTAATAAAATTCTTTTTTAATATAGTCAAACTCATCATTTGTTTGAGTTTATTGTTTTTGGATTTTGAGTTATATCTAAGGAGATTTCTATCCTCTATGAGGTCTGAATGAAAGATGCCCATGGCTCCTGTTAGCACTTGTATAGTTTCATTTTTAATATTTAAATCTTTGGAGCATTTGGAATTTATTATCTTCTAAATGCAAGGTAAGAATCTAGATTAATCTTTTTTTAATGATTATTCATGTGTCACACAATAATTAATTTCAAAATTCCATCTTTCCCCACTGAGTTGAATTCAGTTTTCTTTTCTTAGATATCAAATTTATCTACATACTTGAATCTATTTCTAAACTTTTAATTTGTCTTATTGGTCTGTATAAATGCAGGAATGGTATGTTTTCACCTGTGGAGACTAATATGTTACATACTTAAAATCTCAGTCTTCTTCCTTTTGCGTCATGATTTTCATGGCTATACTTGCTTACTCTTTTTCTCATGTTATTGTTTAAGTCACTTGTCTCATACTGGATTCTATGGCAGGAGCCTGGCAAAGACATTGTATGTTTACTTACATTTTATTTATATTGTGTCTAATTTTATTTAACATTGAATTGTCCTATGTGTATTTCAGGTGTGTTTCAGTTTTTGACTCAGATGAATTTTATGTATTTTTGTCATTTTGTTACCCTTTCAAAGCGTGGAAAATAAGGATCTAGGATATTTTTCTTAAAAAATCAGTCTCTAAATAGGAACGTTGGAAATTGTATTACTGTAGTAATGCATGGATAAATATTGCACATAAAAGATGACTTGTGACTTCCAGTTTCAGCCCCAACAAATAAAATGCTTAGAAGTCATCATTTCCATTTTTATAGCAACAGTAAAATAACTGAACCATGATGCCTTGGACTCATCAGAGAACTGAGGTCACAGGGCAAACCACCACCCAAAAATCTTGAGAGACAGGTGCATCCAGAGAGAGCTAGCCACTGAAATCTTCTCACCTGGAACAAAAGCTCCTGGAACTATGAACTGCTGGAAATCGAGTGAAGACTAGTATAAGGATGAGAACCTCCTTGGGGTTACAGTCTTAGGGAGCCCCCATATTTCTGTGGGCTTTTATTCCAGGAATGCCACTACATTTTTATGATGAAGGTCCAAGAAATATCCCTTCTTGGCTCTGGCTAGGGGAAGGGAAAGGTAACCACTGTGACCATGCTCATAGCCTTCTCCGTAACAAATATTTATTTTCCAAAGAAAAGGATTTTGCCAGTTCTCAATTCTGAAACTATCTTAGCAGAAGGAAAAGTATAACGTTTATTGCTGAGGTAAAATGAGGAAACTGAGGCAAGTATAAGAAAATGAGAAGCTAATTTATTCAGCTCCCTGGTGAGGTTCTGTGGTCCAAGAAGGGGCCAAAGAAATCACCCCGGGCTGTTCAGGGCCTGGGGTTTTATGGGAAGGGAAGGCAATTAATTGGCTACTGGGGAAACAAAGCAAAGGCAATCTTATTGGCTGTTAAGAAGCAGGAAATACCTGGAGCTAGTTGCCATTGGTAGGCGGGTGGTACCTTGGGTAAGTGGGCCTGCTGGGGCGTACAGGGCAGACTGCTACAGGGCAGAGTTTTATGGAGCTTCTTTAAAAAATTTTCTGCAGGGTTTTTCAACAGTGGGCTGGGGTTGGATGCATAATTTAGTGTGAATGTGGGCTTGGGTCTGGTATGCAAAGGCGGGTGTGGGGAAGCCATGTGGCGAGGCCAGATAACGAGCTTGGGTGATGATGTAGTTATCAGTCGCGGAGAGATGGATGTGTCTGCTTAACCCTCTGCGAGGTAGCCGGCCTTACAAAAAGAACTTCCTTTTGCCTTCCTGTCTCAGCTCTAAGGGGTGGAAAAACATAAGCATCAAGAATGAAAGCTTCAGAGAAATAGATTGAGAATGGTGTAGCCAGAGAAAGGAGTGGGGGGGTGGGGGAGTGGTGATAAAGATAAAAACAAAACAAAAATAAATGAACAAACAAAACCTCTACCACTGAAGAAATGCTTGTTTTTATTTTATTTTATTTTTTGAGATAGGGTCTCACTCTGTCACCCAGGCTGGAGTGCAGTAGCACGACCGTGGCTCACTGCAGCTTAGACCTCTGGGGCTCAAGCTGTCAGTCCTCGTCAGTCTCCCAGGTAGCTGGGACCATGGATGCATACCACCACTTCTGGCTAATGTTTTGATTTTTTTTTTTTTTTTTTTTAAGAGAAGGAAGGTTTCAAAATGCTGCCCCATCTGGTCTCAAACTCCTGGGCTGAAGGAATCCTCCTGCCTCAGCCTCCCAAAATGCTGGGATTATGGGTACATGAGCCACAGTTCCCAGTCTCAGAAACACGTGTAACATTTGTGAAGGTCACAATCCCAAGACCACCTTAGTGTCACCTCAGCAGGGTATCATATAATCATAAAAATGAATTATTCCTGAAAGAGTTGCAGGACGCAGGCTCTTTGAACAAGAGTGCCAAGGGAAGCCCGAAGTCAAGTGAGAGACAAAAACAAGCACGGTAGAAGAACAAGAATTCAAAAATCTCTCATGTTGTCTCACCATGTGAGACGCTGGACATGAATTTCTCCTCCAGAGAATACAAGCTCTTCGTGGGCAGACACCATATTGTATCATCTTGGCATCTTCCGTTCTGAGAAAGAATAGGCTGTCAGCATAGATTTTTAAAGTGAGGATATGGATAAATAAAATACATATGATTTCATATTTTGAGAATTTATACAGGAATGATAGAAAACCCAGAGACTTAAAATCCTGATTCTAGCATATTTTTTATTTCATTCAAAATATCCATTTGTAAATGTTGATATTTCTTCCTGTACACATGGTTCACATTTACCATAGATGAGTGGGTAAATCAGAGGAGGCCAGGAATGGCTAAGTGTATATTGTAGCTGGCATCTCTGTTGGAAATTTTTGCATATTTTTGTTGTTATTTTTAATTTTACAAACATTTCACATAGAGTCCTGGAGTGTTTGATAATGAAATTTCCTCCCATCTCCACAGGCAGAAGTTTATTCACACCACTCTTTTTTTAAAGATAAAGATGGTTGCTGTTTTGGTGAGGTTTGTACATTTCCTTTGTGGTCTTGATTGAACACGCTGACATTTATCAGTAATTACCTATGACTCCAAGTTTCCTTCAGTGATGGGTTACTGATTATTCTTAGGAAGTGTGTGAGAGAAATGACTTCTGAGAAAAGTTAGTGAAAACCATCTTTGTTCACAGCTGTTACTCTTGGAACCTGGGAACTTTCATGCCTGTCTTCCTTAAATGATAGTCAAAAAGATTTTGTTTATTTGCTTTAAAAAATACTAGAATATACTTAGCTAAAAGGAAGAATATTTAAGTTATAGTGCTGATGCCAAAATTAGGAAGGTAACTATCAATAATCAAAATACATGTGTGTGTGTGTGTGTGTGTGTCTGTGTGTGTGTCTGTGTGTGTGTATGATAGAGAGAAACACAGAGAGAGAGCTTTTCTTCAGAAATGCTTTTGTTTAAAACATTGCTTATAAGTGGATTACTGACAAACACAGGAGATCATCTAATTCCATATAACTGAGTTTTATCCTTGGGACATAAATAACATTAAAATTAAAATATATAGCAAATATATTGTGTTTTTTGTATTTTAAACATTTTTTTCATAATTATATATTTAAATGTTTCAAATGAAGTTCATAAAATGATTTAAATACTGGAATTTGACATTTTCCTTTCAGTTTAGTGCAAAAAAATGAGAGAAATACTGTGTCAAGTGAAATTAGTGCTCAGCTCACTGGAGAGCTAGATGTAGATTTTGTCGACGCAGAGTTCATCAAGCATTTTCATGCTCTGGATAAAATATTTTTTGAGGCTGCTGTGATCTGAATGTCCCACCAAATTCACGTGTTAATTTTATTTTTTTTGTAGACAAGGTCTTGCTTTGTCACCCAGGCCGGAGTACAGTGGCGTGATTTCACTCACTGTAACCTCCTCCTCTCCAGCTCAAGAGATCTTCACATTTCAGCCTCAAGTAGCTAGGACAACAGGTGCGAACTACCACACCCAGTGAATTTTTTACTTTTTTGTTTATACTTTTATTTTAATTTCTGGGGTACATGTGCAGGTTTGTTACTTAGGTAACTGTGTGTCATGGGGGGTTTGTTGTGCACATTATTCTATCACCCAGGTATTAAGCCTAGTACCCGTTAGTTACTTCTCCTGATCTTCTCCCTCCTTCCACCTTCCACCCTCTGATAGGCCCCCGTGTGTGTTGTTACCCCTATGTGTCCACGTGTTTACATCACGTAGCTCTCACTTACAAGTGAGAACATGCACTATTTGGTTTCCTGTTTCTGTGTTAGTTTGCTAAGAATAATGCCTCCAGCTCCATCCGTGTCCTTGCAGAGGACATGATCCTGTTCTTTTTTATGTCTGCGTAATAGTCTATGGTGTATTTATACCACATTTGCTTTATCCAGTCTACCACTGACGGGCATTTAGGTTGATTCCATGTCTTTGCTATTGTAAATAGTGCTGCAAAGAACTTGCATGTGTCTTTATAATAGAATTATTTATATTACTTTGGGGATATACCCAATCACGGGATTGCTGAGTTGAATGGTATTTCTGTCTTTAGGTCTTTGAGGAACAGCCACCCAGTCTTCCACAGTGGTTGAACTAAGGTGCGCCCTCACCAAGAGTGTATAAGTGTTCCTTTTCCCTCACAACCTTGCCAACCTCTGTTATTTTTTGACTTTTTGGTAACAGCTGTTCTGACTGGTGTGAGACGGTAAATTTTTGTACTTTTTGTAGGGACTAGGTTTCTCCATGTTGTCCAGGCTGGTCTCAAACTCTTGAGCTCAAGGGGTTCTCCTGATGTACTGAGATTACAGGTGTGAGCCACCATGCAGTGCCCGTGTGTTAAAACTTAATCCCCCTGTGACGGTATTAAGAGGTGGGTCCTGTTGAAAAGTGGTAAGAGATAAGGGCTCTGCCCTCATGAATATCTCAGTGCTGTATAGAAAGGCTGAGGGTAACAGCTAAGGCCTTTTTCGCCCTTCCATTCTTGCCACCATTTAAAGACACCCAGATGGTGGCCATCTGCGAGAAACAGACCTCCACCAGACACCAAAGTTGCCAGTGCTTTGATTTTGGAATTCCCAGCCTTCAGAACTGTGAGAAATCAGTTTAAGTTGTTTATAATTAGCTAGTCTGTGGTATTTTGTTACAGCACACAGAGAGACTAAGACAACACCCCTCTAATTCTTTTGCTCTTTTTCTTTGCCCATTGAGCAAACAATCTTTCAGACAACCTCAGTTGCCATGATACTGAAAAGGATACACTCTTAGCAGAAGACCCAGGGAAGAGGTGCGTCTCGTTTTGAACACAGGAATTAGATTTCTGGTTTATCATCATTCTCTTTTCATTTGGTTGTAGAAATCAATCTTCCAGAGCCTAATCAACTGAGAGGGTACTGTCAAAATCCAGATCCTCACAAAATGTGTACCAGACCTGAGAATGACGTTACCCTGCCCGCTACAGGGGCCCTGTAAAAGCTGCCAACGAACATTCCTGGATGCCAGGGGTCCCAGGTTCCCAACCCCAGGCCACGCACCACTCCTGGGTCTCTGACCTGCTAAGACCCAGGCAGGAGGTGAGCGCTGAGCTGCCCTGTCACCTGAGCTCCGCCTCCTGTCAGCTCATCTGTGAACTGGAGTCTCGCAGGAGAGCAAACCCGACTGTGAACTGCGCACGCGAGGGATCTAGGCTGTGCACACCTTACCAGAATCTAATGCCTGATGAGGTGGAACAGTTTCATCCGGAAACCAATGCCTTGCCACCGTAGAAAATTGTCCTCCATGAAACCAATCCCTGGTGCCAAAATGGTTAGGACCTTTGCTCAGTGCTGCTCTATTCCGCTCTGTGCTCTCTTTTCAGGGAACAAGGATTTCTTTAATGTTTTTCCCCTCTTGATATTAATCCATTAAGACAGACAAATTTAAATAGAAATCAAATGACTGCCTTTTTTTACACTTGAATATATGGACTTTTTAATGACAAAATTATAGTTACTCAGAGCTTCTGCTGCCTTTCCCAGTGTAATTCATTGTTTTCTTTCTTTCTTTCTTTCTTTTAAAGATGGGGTTTCACCCTGACAGACAGGCATGTCTTGAACTCCTGACCTCAGGTGATCCACCCACCTTGGCCTCCCAAAGTTGTAGGATTACAGGCGTGAGCCACCGTGCCCGGCCTCATTGTTTTATTTCTAACTTTACTCCTTCACCAAGGATTTCTTCTCCCTCAGAGAGTCCCCGAATCCCTCACAGATCGCCCACACTTTCCTATAACCACGTGCTTTCTAGTCTGCCCATCTCTGTGCAGTCAGTGCTGTGATGACCAAGCCAAAGGCCAAGAGGTCCTGAAACGACCCTCAGTTGATCCCACTTGGTAAAGTGAGTGCTTTTCAACATCAGTTGTACACTTCTGCCTCATTTCTACTGGCTAGTTTTTTTCCCTGAAGAGAAGCAGGCATCTGTGCTTATTATTTGTATCCTGGTCAGCTCCATCATAAAAGTCATCCTGTTCAACAATTGTCTGGGGAAGGGTTAAGCTGATTTATGGTTTCACTTGTATTTATTCTATGTTCATGAAAATGTACATTTCTTTAATGCATATAACTTAGCCCACTGTATTAGTTTCCTGTTATACAGTGGCCCAAGGTATATTATACAGTGAGCTAAGGCACACACTGTAACAAATTACCACAGATTTCGTGTCTTTTGTGTTTGTTTGTTTTTGAGACAGAGTTGCACCTGTTGCCCAGACTGGGGTGCAGAGTGCAGTGGCATGATCTTGGCCCACTGCAACCTCCACCTCCCAGGCTCAAGCAATTCTCCTGCCTCAGCCTCCCATGTAGCTGAGACTACAGGCATGAGCCACCATGCCCAGATAATTTTTTTGTATTTTTAATGAAGTTGGGGTTTTACCATGTTGGCCAGGCTGGTCTCGAACTCCTGACGACAAGTGATCCTTCTGCCTCGGCTGCCCAAAGTGTGGGGATTACAGGTGTGAGCCAATGTGCCTGGGCAGATTTAGCTTCTTAAAGCAATTCAAATGTATTCTCCTACAGTTCTGGTCAAAGTATGAGACGTGCCTCATTGGGCTGTAATTAAAGTCTTATCAGGGCTTTTTTTTTTTTTTTTCCCCTGGATGTTCTAGGGAAGAATCTATTTTTCTTTATTATTATTAGTTTTTTGAGACCAGGTATCACACTGTAACCCAGGCTGGAGTGCAGTGGTACAGTCAATGCTCACTCTGGCCTCAACCTCCCAGGCTCAAGCAATCCACCTGCCTCAGCCTCTGGAGTAGCTGGACCCACAGGTGTAAGCCATCATGCTCAGCTGATGTTTTGCTTTTTATTTTTGTAGAGATGAGGTCTCACTCTGTTGTTCAGGGTGGTATCAAACTCCTGGGCTCAAGTGATCCTTCTGCCTCAGCCTCCCAAAATGCTGGGATTACAGTGTGAAGCACCATGCCTGGCCAAGGATGCGTTTTCTTGCTGTTACCAGCTTCTAGAGGCTGCCTGCATCCCTTGGCTCATGGCTCCCTCCCAAAGCCTACAATGGCTGTTTCAGTTTTCCTCCCATGGCATCCCTTTAATACTGACTTTTCTGCCTCTCTTTCCTTCTTTAAAGACACCTGTGACTACATTGATTCCACATGAATAAATCATGATACTTTCTCTCTTTGAAGGTTAACTAACTAGAAATCTTAATTTCATCCATTACCTTAATATATTACCTTTGCCATATAACTTAACATATCCCAAAATTTTGGAGATTGAGGCCTAGATGTCTTTGGAAGGTGATTCTTCTTCTTAGATATATTTATGGCAAAAAAAAAAATCCCCCAAACAGGGTGGGGGTAACATTAAATCATCTGATAGCTGAGATTTTGGTTGATGGCAGTGTGCCACATCTAAGGTGGAAGTTTGGAGTCTGCATGTATGACATTGTTCAGACAGATTTCTGCTATAGTCTCTCTGACTGATGCTTACATTTTAGAATCCAGATCTCTAATAAAAATGTAACTGTGGAAAGAAGAGGAATTTTTTTTTTTTTGGTCTTCACAGTTCATTTGTGTCCTTCGCCTCTTCACTCCTGGTACAAAGCGCTTCTTTTAATATAGTGAAATATTGAAGTTATCTCTGAGTCACAGATGAGTGATATATTCTCTGAAAAGGAAAATATGACTAATTTGCCTGTCAGCAACAGCCTTTCAGAGCAGTTTTTCCCAAGCATTTCAAACACAAATATGTTTTTATAGTATCAATATAATTTTACACCATGCTTGTTGTGATACTTGCAGCATTTGTTGATTGAGAAATACAGCGTGACAAAAAATTACAGTGATTTTGGTAATGCTTTTAAATAAGTATGTGCATTTTTCATCATGACATATATGTGTTCCAGACAATGGAATATATAAGTGCATGATGTAATACTCTATATTCATTTTACATCCATGGCTTGTATGCAAAAATATTCACCTTCACTTTGTAATCATTCTGCATTTCAGAAATCCATGGTATACCATGGATTATAAACTACTTCCTAGATGTCAAAACCGCTCAACTCTATCTTTCCAATCCTCATCAATAATTATGTTTTTGTTTAAAAATGCTATTGTCTCACTTTTGACATATAAACAGAAGAAGCAAGACCCTAAACCTACATGGAAAAAAGTGCTGAAAATTCTATAGAAGTAGGCAAGTAGATAGATTTTTCATTCTTGTCTCTAGTAGTTGTCTAGCAGAAAACAAAGATATAATTTTAAATTACTGCACAAAATTAAATAAGATATTCTTATTAAATTATACTTAATAGGTTAGCCCACCGGGCTCAGAACAAATCCTTAGAAACTGTTGAGCCAAATGCATATTCAAATTATTCACCTGACTGAAGCCTTCAAGAAACAGGAGGCTCCCTCTGAAAACTAAAATATATTGTTTCATGAGTTCCCTATGCTGAAGACATTGCTTTGGTTTATGGGAATGTAATTAGGAAATAACTTTTTAAAATAATGCATTTGATGAGACTCATAAATTCCTAGTTATAAATCAGCAAATATCCTAGTCAGTGCATTTTCATTGGCTTCTCATTTAATTTTTCTTTTTCTTATGCTTTTCATTTGCTGGTGAAACCACTATTTAAGAATATTTATTTGAAAAAAACCCAGAATATTTATTTATTGGGAAAAAACCCATAACATTGTTATGTTTACTCATTGAGATTCACTTAAAATAAATCTAGAGAGTAAATCATGTAACTAAATAATTGCTTAAATGAGATTGTTAAAAATTTAGGTTAGTAAAAAGTAAAGGTCAACATTAAATTATATGGTTTGGCTAAGAAAATAAATAACTTCAACTTGTCCCATTTATTTATTTTTTTTTTAAATAATGCCTTTAGAAGTATTATCTTTCCATTAAGATGAGGCCTGAAGTTTCTAGATATTTAAATGGTTCCCCAGGTTTACTGGATGATGCATTTAAAGATATTTTTACTTACATATATCTTGGAAGTAGACCATAGGCCTTTTCTGATCAGGGGACAGTGGTATTATTTTATTCTGAAAGAAGTCTGTCTGGATTTCAGAGTATTGTAGGCCTACCAATGCAGATATCATATTAAAAATTTATAACTTCATAATAGTTAAAATTTCCTGAAATCTGATGGAGAAAGTGAATTACACAACAGAAAGCTACTGGCATATTTCCATTGCTAGGGGCAAAAGGCCCAGAACATTTACAGATTAAATAGTGCGTAAATTTTGGTTTATGTGTCTGTTATAGCCACTGTCGACAGGATACAGGAAGCATACACTGTGAAACACGGCTCGCAATGCCACTGGAGGCTTGTTTTCTGAAACGCACTGAGTATACTGCCATTAACAGCACGTGTACTAGAAGCCTCACATTTTGGGTTTATTTACAAAGCTAAACAATGTATTGAGAGTTGATTATTGATCATGAATATGTTCATAATCAATCACTGAATTTTTTTCTCAAGTGAGTATCAATCACTAAAAACCAGTAACAGGTAAACAGAGCATCTTATGTCTCGGAGTGTCAGGTCAACTTTCTAAGTAAATTTCTGGTACAACAGATAATCTACATTAGTAACTTAAAAATCATATGATTTTTTAGGAATGCTGTGATAAACATATTTTATTACCAATGCTTTTATAAATAATATCATGTGATTTGAGAGTGAATTTTAGTTTCTTCCTTTGAAAGCTATGTAGAGACATGGAACTGAGTTAGCCCAGATTAAATACCAAAATGCTAAAAAATTATGTGGTCTACTGGTTAGATGCTATTGTTCAATATTTAACTCAAGAGAAGCAATGACAGGTAGCTTTGAGAGTAGATTCGAGCCTCAGCCTGTCTTTGACTCATAAATTGCTAGTTGAGTGCAGTGCAGGTCAGATAGCTTGACTATGCCTCAGTTTCTTTGCTGTTTTTACATGGTGATAATAATAGTAGTTACCTCAAAAACTTGTCATGAGGACGGAATGAGTTAATATAGGTAAAGCACTTAAAACTGCCCGACATCTTATAAATGCTTCTTGAAAAAAGATATTAACCTGTTTATTATTATCAGTGTCTGCTACGTGATAGAGAGTGTCCTACCCTGGAGTCCCAAAGCCAAAGGGTTGTGGCCCCTTTTCTCAAAGAACTTACAGTGCAGTCTAAAAACGTAGAAGACAGTGTGGGGATTCCTCAAGGACCTAGAAATGGAAATTCCATTTGACCCAGCAATCCCATTACTGGGTATATAGCCAAAGGATTATAAATCGTTCTGCTATAAGGACACATGCACACGAATGTTCATTGCAGCACCGTTTACATTAGCAAAGACCTGGAACCAACCCAAATGCCCATCAGTGATAGACTGGACAGGGAAAATGTGGCACATATACACCATGGAATTCTACGCAGCCATAAAAAACGATGAGGTTGTGTCCTTTGTAGGGACATGGATGAAACTGGAAACCATCATTCTCAGCAAACTGACACAAGAACAGAAAATCAAACACCGCATGTTCTCGCTCATAGGTGGATGTTGAACAATGAGAACACATGGACACAGGGAGGGGAGCACTACACACTGGGGTCTGTTGGGGGGAAATAGGGGCGGGACAGTGGGGGGTGGGGAGTTGGGGAGAGAGAGCATGGGGAGAAATGCCAGATACAGGTGATGGGGAGGAAGGCAGCAAATCACACAGCCATGTGTGTACCTATGCAGCAATCTTGCATGTTCTTCACAGGTACCCCAAAACCTAAAATGCAATTAAAATAATAGTAACTAAACCAGAAAAAAAAGTGCATCTTAATAGATCATCTCAGTATAATGTGTTAAGGATTATAACATAAAGTTCCTGCTGGTTGCTATGGGAGAAGCTTGACTCTGCTTTGGGAATAAGAGAAGGCTTTCCGGAACATAGTATCTGAGCTGCTTTTTTGAAGATAAGGACTTATCCGAGTGAAGAAGCGGAGGAAGAGCATCTCAATGAGAAAACAGCATAAGAGAAGACACAGAGGCATGTAATAATCTGACGTATGCAAGAAACTTCAGGCAATTCCACGTTGGAGAGTTTAATCATAGGGGCCTACACCTGGGTGTGATGGCACCCTCCCACCCCCTGCCCTGCCTCTTCCTTTGTCTGAGATAAATCAATGTTTTTATATTGGTCATGGATGCTCCCACTCAACTGGGTGTTTACCACTCATGTGAGGTTAAGTAAACCCAGGAACAAAGAGTTAGGGGCAAATACTTTACTTTGGACATGATCCAGGAACCAAAAGTTAAAAAAAAAAAAATGCTGAAAAAGTAACAGTAAGGAAGAAAAGGACACAGGTGCGTTAATAAATAAGAGTCTGTTTTGGGCATTGGGGCTCAGGTCTGTTACGGCCTTATGGGGACCACGTAGGACATACTTACATGTTGTTCCCCAGGAAAGATGGAGAGGCTAGGCTCTTTCACAGCTTCCAGCCTCCCACCTCCTTTCTCTGACACACACACCATGGGTTGGATGTTGTGCCTGGAAGCAGTTACTCCTCCAAACTTCAGCTGCATAGCCGGCAAGCTTTCACAGGACTGGAATTTGCTCTCATGCAGACAAGGAGAGAGATGCGGCATTGAGAGCAAGATGCTATCAGCATGGCCTCTACTGTTTCTCCAGCTGCAGATGAATTCAGAGGTGGACCTAAGAGTTAGGGTTGTAAGGAATGACTGTGGGCACACATTTCAGTGAACTCTCAGACGTCTAAAGACCTTGGCTCCGTGGACCATGCAATAAAACAGGACACAGAGACTGCAAAACTGAGATACAGGTGGATAAGTAAGGAGAGGAGAGATCACTGAGCATTTCACAGATCATACAATGCTTGCAATTGATATTGCATCCTGAAGAAAGGCTTTTAAAATGATTTCAACAGAATGCAAAATGTTTCAATTTGCATTTTGGATCATTTTCTTAGGTTGTAAACATCATGCTTAACTAGAAAAATCACATAAATTTAGTTATTTGGTTGAATATGATTTAAAAATGGGCCTTGGCCCACATATGAAGATCTTGATTTAGCGAAAGAAAAAATACTTAAATTCTGAATTATAATTTCTATAGAACTAAACTACTTTTCAACATATTTTAAATAAGTTTAAAGACTAAGTAAACTATAATGTTTTTAAAAGCATGGAATCACATTCACATATTATAGAATTTCATCAGTCTCAATCATGATGTCATATACTGAATAAAAATGCAAAAATGCACTGTCCATATTAATGAATGAGTGCATTAGGAGCCATGTGTTATCATTATACCTGATGAATGAAAGCAATCTACCTTTTTAATTTTTACTATAACCATATGCAATTTTGCATACAAGAATTAGCATAAGATAGTTTTGTAATATTATTTTTTGGTGTATTCTAATTAGTCTTCAGTCAGTGGAGACACTCCAGAGAAATGACTGTGAGATAAAACATAAATTACTTATTTCTAGACAATCTAGCATCAGTTATAGGATTTAATATTGATTTTATGCCAACAATTTTGTAGGTTAAATGAAGGAGTAATTGCTTTAAAAATGATTTTTAAACAAAGGAATAGTGATTTGTAACCAGTGTGACCAAGTGACTTGAAGTAAGGATTTTGAATCTCTGTTGACAATCCCTTTAATAGAGCTGCTCGTTTTCTGAGTATTTTATACAAGTTCTGTTTATTACCTTTTAATATTAAATGCAAATGCTTTGACAGAAGAAAAAATCACTCTGTGACTTTCCCATTGACAGTTTTTAATATGCACGTTAATCACATTAAATAACTTTTTAAGGTGGAGATAATTTAAATGGGGAATTCATACAGAAATCAATCAGAATAAGGCTGAACATATTCACTAAAATATATTCACTTATATCAGACCAGTTATATATTAGTTTACATTATATTTAAAACTTAAAATAGTTGAGTTCTTAGCAAAAAACGTTATTTCACTTAAATGTTCATGAGTGTATCGTGTGTATATGTGTCTTAGAGTGTGCATTAATGTGTGTATTATATGTGCATCTATAGAGAGATGCAAACTATTACTATTTGGGAAGATAATTTGCTTTTGGGCTATTTTTATGGTACTTTAAAAATTCTAAGTGGATATTGTTTTCATTGACTAATTGTTGAGAGCCATGTAAATACTAGACTTCGACCATGAAAGAAATACACTTCCTAAATTCCCATACGTGTAAGACGATGTAGCCGTCTGCGTGTCTAACTTATTAATGGCACTGCATGTTGCTAAGATGCAAATTGGGGAGCTACCCAAATGGGAGACAAGTAGCTTCTCATGGTCTTCAGTGTAGTGTCTGACAAAACAAAATGTGCTCCTTTATAAAAATGATTCTTCCGGACAATTAACCACCTAAGCAAAGTTCGAGTGTGGGTTCTCTCTATAAAGCACATAAGGCCTCTGTTACATAAACGTTACGCAAGCACAAACGCACAGTGCAATGGCAGGGCATCGCATGACGTCACAGATCAGCTGACTCAGCTCTAGCACTTCTCAGGCAGGTCATCAATGATCTCAACTAGGCTGCTGTGATGGCAAAGCATACAGACCCGTCTTAAATTGTTCAAGGAACTGTCAACACAATGGCATTGCTTATCTTTGTTTGTCATTGCTGGATAAATGAAAATTTCATACGGAACAGAACTGGTCTGAAATACTTCTCTTAGTGTTGACATGCTTAGATTCAGAGAGTCAAACTACTGCAGAGCACTGATTCCTTACCACTGCCATTTTCTCTGATTCATTCGGGCTACCTCAGTCATTTCTGTAAGAGACTCTATTGCTTTTGGTCTACTGTTCTAATGAAGGTAATGAAGGTAATGAAGGTAATGAAGGTAATGAAGGAGAGTTTGGGATGCCGTAAGGATGGACTCGTGTGAAACACGTGTCTACTTTCACTCAGACCAGTGTTTATACAGCTTGCTTTGACTTACTCGTCTTTCTACAGTAAAACCATCCATATCCCTCAGAAAAGTCCATTTCTTTATTAAATGTTCAAGATGTATCTCACCGACTAATTTGTTATATGAAATAAACTCTGTATTTATAAATGCACTTTTATCAATGTGTGTTTCCAGGATTCCTGACACTAAGACTGTTCTCTCAGAGCAGGCACTGCCGCATTACCTGACAGCCATGGCCTGTCACTCTGGAAGTACAGACGGGAACATCTGGGACAGTTAAAAAAGGAAAACAGCGACTCTTCTTAGCATATTGGCATGCCAAAGTTAATGCTGAGTGGCAGACAATCTTAGTTCTAATGAGAGATGTTCGCCTTGGAGTAATTGCATTTTAAGTTTGGACTGGGAAGATATATATGTTTTTTTTCTCTTTCCACCTTAGCTAACCTAGGCCAGAGCCTCAGAAAAGTCAAAACCTGGGGCGGGGGGTGTTGGAGTTCAGAGATTTAAAAAGTACCTTGAGGGGAGCACAGAGGAGAAAGAGTGGTACCCTCGCTTCGCTTTTATGCAAGTTGAGTAGGCAGGCATAAAGGAGAGGTGAATATTGACACACGTGACGGTATGTATCTATTATTTTACTAAATAAAAATAAATACAAGATCAAGTTGAGAGGTGGCATCTGCTGTGCATATACACATGGCAACCATTTTGCATATTTTTTTATGCAGTCTTCAAGCATCACTGAAAGAAAAGTGCTACAGCCAGCCCCAGTCTGCAGATGAAGATTGGGATGCAGGGAGGTTATGTAACATGCTGTAAGTAGGCAAATGAGGAAAGCGGTAAGGATTCCCACACTGGTCTCGCCACTAATTGCTTGAATTCAAATCTTTCAAAAACAATTTTTTGAGGAGATAAACTTATACAAAGTTTCTTAAGTTATAAAGTGTGTTTTCCTAAAGGCAATAATTTTAATTTTCTTTCTTTTCCCCAAATCCCATACCGTTCAGTTCTATTTCATTTGTACCAACGAAATTACCAGTATGATTTTGCTAAGCTAGCATGTTTAAATGCAAGTTAAATGACTTGGAATTAAAAGATATTCATAAACATTTCCTGAGGTATTTTAAAATTGCATAAACTTTCAGTTCTTTATGGATTTGTGAGAGGGTATCATATTTACTAAGCTAGGTTCTATTCTTATTAGCAAAACAAAATCTTTTCTCTTTCACCTGCTTTTTGTATTAAAAAAGAAAGTGCTCTACTTAAAGACTACCATTGTTAGCCCACGTCCTGTCTTTCCAAAGGCTTTGTAAAAAATGCTGAAGCAGCAGAAATAATACCTGGGTAAATCCTGTATGTAATGAGTAAGTGTAAAACTGTTCAGTTGCTTTTTACTGCTCTCTGACATCCAGGAGCTACCTGTAATAGCCAGTTTTTGATGCTCACAAACCCTGACATACACAAAGTCTACTCAAATAACTCATCCAATTTTAGAAATTCTACTTTATTTCTTGATTATGCTAACTTCAGTTCTTCAAAAAGGTTTTTTTTTTAATATCAGGGAATTATTGAAGCAATCTTCAGAATGCTTCAGAATTTAATCATAAATGTAAGCACTGGTTTGATACCCTGCTGTGTACAAATCTTAAGGAATAATATTTACTTTACTAAGCATACAACATTTTAAAAACTACATTTCTCAATATCTTTCAAAGAAATATTCACTATAGCCAACACTCAAATAGGCACTGGCTCTATTTCTAACACCTATATATGTGACTCAGGTTGATGACCTTTCTTACCTTGTTCTAGAACATTGTTGATCACAAGTTTGCATCATACTGTAAGCAAGATTGGCGATGTAATTTATGGATCCCAATGCAAAATAAAAATGCAGAACTTCTTGTTAAAATCATTAAAAAGTTCAAGATGGTGACCTCAGAGCATTAAACCAAACGCTGCTGCTTCTAAGCACTGGGCCCTTTGCAGCTGTATAAACCCCATGCCCAGGAAGCCGCTCTGCTTATAACATTCCAGCTATTTGATTAGTTACCATGTTTCTTCTTGCTTATAATCTCTATCCCAGCTATTCTATAAAAAAAGCTGCTTATAATAATATGTGTGTGTGTGTCTTAGCTTTTGAGAGCACCCATGAAATAGACACATGGTAAGAAAACTTTCTCTCTATTATACTTAGTAGTATCAAGAACTGAAGCAAATGTTATGATCTATCAAACTTATTTTGAGCCTTAACACATGAAAAGATGGCTGGGTGCCAAATATCTTTAGCAAAATGTCCTTTTTGTTGTCACTGTGCTAGTGAATGTCTCCGGCATGCTCTACAAAATGAATGTGTCATTTTCTCATATTTCAGGCTGACCATCAGAATGTTATTTTCTATTAGAGTATTCCTGATACAAACCGTAAGGAGTATGACTCCTGATATTTATTTGCTCTTCTCATCTAGTGTGTCTCAATGTATATTTTTCATATGTGAGGATGCGAGGTTACATATGAGTGATTTCAATTAGTTATTCCAGACTAGCAATTGTTGGGGTGTGATTACTTTTTTTTTTTTCTGAGACAGTGTCTTCCTCTGTCTCCCAGGCTGGAGTGAAATGGCATAATCATGGCTCACTGCAGCCTTGACCTCCTGGGCTCAAGCAATCTTCTCACCTCAGGGTCCTGAGTAGCTGGGACCACAGACATGCACCACCAGTCCCAGCTGATTTTTAAATTTTTCTCTAGTGATGAGATCTCACTATGTTGCCCAGGCTGGTATTGAACTCCTGGTCTCAAATGGTTCTCCCACCTTGGCCTCCCAAAGTACTGGGATTACAGGTGTAAGCCACCACACCCAGTCTGAGTACTTCTTATTACATAATTAGTATATTTAGTTTGAAACAGATGAGAAAATTCAAGCATAATTAAGATTAAATTACCCATTTTTTGTCCTTCTGACTTACCAGGTTTTAATATGGAGACATGTTCCTCTATTTTCCCCTGGCATTTCTTTAAACTCTTTTCTGTTAACAATATATCGAGGACATCTTCCTAAATCAATAAGTTTTATATCATTATTATCATTTTTAATGTTGCATTTCACTCCGTTACGTGGTAGCAGTGGCATTTACACAGCTCGCTTTCTGTTGCTAGAGAACTGGGACCTTCCTTACCAACCTCTCCCCACCCTTTTTTTTCTCAAACTCTCTCTCTAACCAAAGCACTCTTACGTCTTATCTTTCAGCGGCAGCCTTCCCTTTGCAATCATCACTACATTTGTAAGAAAGGCACTGCAGGGTTTTAAAATATCAGTTCCTTACCGAATGCTCTCTCGGTTAGTTCTTCGATATGTTTCATCAACTGTGACTCAGTCCTGCCTGGCCTCCGGGCCCTCTTCACCACCTGTGGTGGCGGTTTCCAATCTGATGTATGCTGACTTCAAAAGGGACCTTGTTTTCTAAGGGGTCACCTTGTTGCACATATTAGTATTTACAGGAAAATATAAATTCCTAATGATTTTTAAAATGTAGTGCTAGCTACCCTTTGATCCTCTGGCCCATCATTAGCCAACATTGTACACTCCCTTACCCATGGAGTTCCACACAGGTTGGCCATGTGGAGAGTTAAATTCACACTGATGCTTGCAATTAGGAGAATCTGCTTCTGTGCTTTTAGATTTGGAGCTTGTACTTGAAATCGCTACTGGCTTTCTTTGTCCACAACTGCTGAATATGTCCAGCCCGTCTTCCTCAGCCAGCCACTACGAAAGCCTCTCCTCCTGACTCTGAGTCAGCGGCTTGAGATGATACCTGCCTCTTTATCTTCAGAGCCCTAGTTACCCATCTAGTGACTTGCGGGTGTGCTACATAACTTGTATTTCATAGCATTCTATACGAGCATACCCTCCAATTTGAAGAAAATCCATCCTCAGTGTAGTCTTTACATGGCAGGGGACTGCCTGTCAACTTCCTGTCACTTTGAGGTATTTCTCATGTCTGCAAAATAAATTTTGTCTATGCTACATAAATTATACTCTTCAAAATATACTTATATTGATGAAAATCCAAATGGAAATTTATGTAATACAAGTAAAAATTTCTATGTTGGTAAATATATTTTTCATTAAATAAATACCTTCCATGCAATGATTTAATTTTTAAGTTATCTTAACATTATTAAGAATTTTATCATAAAAGATGTATCAATTTTGCTATAATGTGTCAGAAAGCTGTGCCTCCTCTTATTCACCTCATCCATTCAAATCTACTTTATTATTTTGTTATTTTGAGACAGAGTCTTGCTCTGTCGCCCAGGCTGGAGTGCAATGGCATGATCTCGGCTCACTGCAACCTCTGCCTCCCAGGTTCAAGTGATTCTCCTGCCTCAGCCTCCTGAGTAGCTTGAACTATAGGCACGTGCCACCATGCTAGGCTAATTTTTGTATTTTTAGTCTCTAGACGGGGTTTCACCATGTTGGCCAGGAGGGTCTCGATCTCTTGACCTCGTGATTCACCAGGCTCGGCCTCACAAAGTGTTGGGATTTCAGACATGAGCCACCACACCCAGCCAAATCCACTTTATTGATTAATTCATTGAATAACTTTCTACCAGGCAGTTATTCTATGGATATATTTAATAATCCACACAATAATGCATTTGTTTTGATAAATATTTAGTTTCCTCTTATGAGACACTATTCTTGGCTTTTGGTATACTGCAGGGTACAAAAAAATGACATAAAAAACTCTTACTTCATAGGAGGCAAATGGGAAATAAACATATAAATAATTTCAGATACCAAACACTGTTGTGAATAACTTTGATCAGGCAAATGAGTCACTTTACCTCAGGCTGGTATGGAATGCCTTTCTTAGGAGGTGATATTTGTGCTCAAAAAAAAAAAAAAAAAACAGCCATGCACATATCTGGCAAAAAGCAGGAAGAATATCAAGTGCAAAGGCCCAGAGAGCTCACAGGGCCATCGGCAATGTGACAGTTGGGAAGCAGTAATGTGACATTTAAACCATCACTGGACAAAGCTTGAGAAACAAACTCATGCTATGAATCAAGACAGGGATGTGGATGGCTGGATGAGGTCAAGTAGAAAAAAAATGTAGATTTTTGGAGTTGGTGAGGCTAAGAAACTGAGAAGCGAGGATGTTAAGTAAATTGTCTGCACAGATATTGAAGTCTCCAAGAATAATGATGAAGATATTGGTAGAGAGGAGCATCAGAATTAGATCTGGCTTCTAACCCAGAGACCTGAAGGCTTTCACTTATATATTTCACCTGCAGGACAGAGTCAGCTTGCTGCAGCATAGAATAAAATCAAATCTCTTACTAATACGTGAGGGGAGCACAGATGCTAGTGAGGTGAGTGAGGTAAGGGTAAGTCCCTGGCCCATTGTCTTTACTATGAAGTATGAAACTTCAGAAAAGCCTTCTACACAGGTATCAATAAGTTTGATGAAAACATTTAAAGTACTGATTTGGGTGTGATATTGTTTTATCTCTACTTCAAATTTAAATCCTGAAACATGGGTGATCAATATCTATTTATAAATAAAAGAGTTGATGAAAAATGGTGGAATGGTCATTACTTATCGAACTTAAAAACATCTCTGCTTCAAATTTCCAGTAGTCTGACAATTCACATGACAGTATTTTTATACCATCCGCATACACAGCAGTTGCTCAGTGCAGTGGATAGAGCATGAACAAGGGAGATCAAATGCTAGCTCTGCTGCTGATAGCCAGTATGATGGAAGACAAGTCATTTTACCTCAAAAAACTTGAGTTTTCTTCTCCTCTGTGATCATGACCTGTACAACACACCTGGAGCAATGTAATGGAAGGTAAATAAAAGTGCTAAAATACTGCATTCTCTCATCACTGGTTTGGAAGCTGTGTTATCTATATTTAAAAGACATGGGTCCTTTAAATTAGACAGTTAATACACATTTTTCTAGTTGTAGGCTATGTGGAAGTCATTCATGAAAGGACAGATAGTCTCACGAATATGTCAGGATGGCAATTTATGGCCTCCTATGGTTTGGTGTAGCGATGAGATGAGTTACAGCCAGTGGGTTGTGAGAAGTCAGTTCTGGGCTGGACGTTGAGTGTGAGGGCAAAACATTTCAAAGTGCTCATGTTTCTTTTCCTAATGCATGGCAGGCAGAAATCTACGACCCATTCCCCTAAGATTCCTCTTGCTTGTGTAATTTCCATAGATCTTCCCGTCCCTGTGAAGTAGCAAGATCTGAGAACATGGTGGGATATCATTCCCATGGTAGGTTTATCATGTCACAAAATTGATGGGATTTTGTAAATGTAGTTGAGGTCTCTAATCAGTTGGCTTTGTATTAATGGAAATTATTCTAGGTGAGTTTGATCTCATCAAGTTATCATTTAAGATATATATTCTCCTGGTGGCATTATCTTAATGCAATGAGCAGCAGTTTTGTCTATGAGAGAGACGTGATAAAAACTGTGAGTGACGCTTAGGATCTAAAAACATCCTGCGTTTAGCAGTCAGCAATCCAAATGGGGCCTCAGTACTAGATCCATAAGGAATTGAATTCTTCCAACAACCATATGAGTTTGAAAGAGGCCCACGGCTCCGTAAGGAATGCCAGTCAGCTGACACCATGACTGATACATCATGAGACCCTGAGCAAAGGATGCGATTGTCCTCAGTTCTTGACCCACACACACTGTGAAGCAATAGATGTGCATTGTTTTAAGCTATTGAATTTGTGGTAGTATGTTATAAAGCATCAGAAAACTGATAAATAATATGAAAAACAATTTTTAAGAGATTGCCATGGCAGGCACACTACCTCAATGAAGATTATGTGTACAACACTTGCCAAACTACAGTGTACCTCCAAGAAGGGGAAAAAGACAAAAGCATTCTTTTAAAATATTGAGATACAGAATTTGTTTTCCTTTTTTTTTTGACTTAAAAAGCAGAAATTTATTTCTTCACACATCTAGAGGCTGAAAGTTTAAGATCAGTGTTTCATATTGGCATTTAGCATGAAGGGGTGTTGAATTTGATCAAAGGCCTTTTCTGCATCTATTGAGATAATCATGTGGGTTTTGTCATTAGTTCTGTTTATGTGATGGATTACATTTATTGATTTGCATATGTTGAACCAGCCTTGCATCCCAGTTATAAAGCCAACTTGATTGTGGTAGATAAGCTTTTTGATGTGCTGCTGGATTCGGTTTGCCAGTATTTTTTTTTTTAATTGCACTTTAGGTTCTGGGGTACACGTGAAGAACATGGAGGATTGTTGCATAGGTACATACATGACAATGTGGTTTGCCGCCTCCATCCCCATCACCTATATCTGGCATTTCTCCCCATGTTATCTCTCCCCAACTCCCCACCCCCTGCTGTCCCTCTTCTAGGCTCCCCACAACAGAACCCAGTGTGTGATGCTCCCCTCCCTGTGCCAATGTGTTCTCATTGTTCAACACTCGCCTATGAGTGAAAACATGAGGTGTTTGGTTTTCTGTTGTGTATCAGTTTGCTGAGAATAATGGTTTCCAGGTTCATCCATGTCCCTACAAAGGACATGAACTCATCGTTTTTGATGGCTGCATGGTATTTCATGGTGTATATGTTGTTTTTCTTTTCTTTAACCTGTAGCCTAAAGTAGCTTACTCTAACTGATACAAACTTGGCACCACAGGCAAGAGACTATAATAACAAAATCACGTATTTTACCTTGCTTTAAGTGATTTGCTTAGGTGGTGAGAAAGCTGTTATTAGTGACTAGAAAGACATGTCTTTATGTTGTGTAGTGGAGAAATACATGACAAAACTGTCAAATATGATAATTTGCAATGTAGACAATTTATCTTCTGACCCTGTAACTATAGGAAAAGTATATGCATAATAGAATGTTAGAAATGTATGTTGGTTTCTGTCGGCTGCATTTGGGTAGGTAACACAAGAAAGAGATGGATTCAGAAAGTAACTGGGCTTGTTTGTAGGCTGGAGCGAGAGTGTAGAGAGAGTCCAACAATGTGAGAAATTGTAAGATTGGAAAAAGCAATTACTTCTCAATTCTGGCCAGTAAAAATTAATATAGAAAAATTCCTTGAATAAAAAAAGTTTGATGACAACAGCTATGCAGCAAGAATGCAATCAAGGGTTTTGGGTCATTGTTGTAATCTCTTCATGGATTAAGATGATGGGAAGTGTATCCATTTGAATGGACAAATGGTTTAGCCAAAAGACTAAGGGTAGGACTATCTCACCAAGCTGGAAAGGCTCAAAGTACCTACAGTTAAATTGAGAGAGAGAGGCATATTTTGAAATTGAGTCTGGCTGTAGCTCATGGCATATAGAACTGGCTAACATCAAGTGGATTTGAAGATAACTTTTTGAGAGTGTTACACTATCAAAGAAACTCTGATCCTAGGCTAAAAACATTTGTGACTATTTACAACTTAACTCTTGGGTCCCCAACTTTCTGCAGAAGTAGGTTACAAAAGCTGATTAGCCCCTAAGGAAGTCAGATTTCTCAATGCCCCTTTCAGATGTCGTGAGATAACGAAACAGCAAAGGTATCTTCAGAGAGCCAAAGAACAAGGAGGCCACAGACCAGAACTTCCCAAGACCAGAACCAAGGCCTAACTGAGAGATATTGACCACAACACGTGAAGGGTCTTCTCATGAATTTTGCCCATTGAATTTCAGAATTGATGTCGACTAAGAGCATCTGTGTATTTTCTTTCTTCCCATTTGTGAATGGCAGTGGTTTTTTTGACCAACCATTGCGTATTTCTTTGGAGGAAAGCTATAAAGTTGTATAACACATGTTCAGCTAAAGGTTCAGAGGGCATATCTCAAACTAAGTAAGTGACTACTGCTAATTAGAAACGTGGACTTGAGGTTTGAACCTTCACTTTATGAGACTTTGATGTAATCTTCCTTTGAGAGGCAGTAGGTATATTTTGCCTTGGAAGGAAAAATGAGTCAAATACATGGCCATACTGTGCACTATCCAGCAATTAATACTGTTCACACACTATTTCTATCTCTGGTATTCCAGGCTTACAGCAGGATGATGTTTTCTGGGTCACTGTTGTCTGGTGTATTCATGTGACCATTTATGTCCAATGTGCTATGGGCAGAAGTGGCGTATCACTCTATGGATGAGCATTTGATTTACCATGTAACAAACTTCAGGACTTATTGTATCTTGCTGGATTTAGATAGAAATGTAGCCTATTGCTATTCTCAATAATGACTGGAAACTTCCAAAAGAAGAGATAATAAATAACTCCAAAAAATTGTAAATCAGGTATGATGGAGCTATAGGGTTAGAGACAGGAAGAGAGATTGGGAATCATTAGGAAGAAGAAAGAAAATTAAACAAAAATTTTGAAGATACGATATAATGCATCTGCGGAAGAGGGCAGTTAGCTGAGCAGTGGTGCGGCGTTGTTACCAGACAGAAAGAGTCACTGCGGTGGGGTGGCCCTGTTTATACAGGACCTGAGTGACTGCAGTAATCTGAGCCTTATGTCTTTCCTCTTACTACACATGCAGTGCAAGCTAACACTGTAGTATTTTAGATTTAAGTCACTCAGACTTGGGAGTGACTTGTTACCACAATATAATCTTACCCATTCGTACTGACACAAAAGCAAAATCTCAATTACTACCCCAAACATAGCTGGTAAGAAAAAGATATCAGTCAGGTAACCTAACATGGTATTAGAATCCTTCAAAAGTGGATGTTTGGAATGGAATTTTGACAATTAATTTCAAGTTAGTTTTTACAGGAAATTATGATTATTATTCTGTTGAAAGTGCTACAATAAATTAGTTCTTAAATAGTATTACATTTAAATGAGAGGGGATTGATATTGCCAGAAGTAACATAGAAACTGCTTGTCGACGTGATTCTATTCATATTATTAAGAAAGATTAGCTTAAAATTCCAATTTAACTTTGATGTAAGTTGAAGTACTGAAAGTTAAATTTACATGTTTTGAATTAATTTAGCTATGAATTAAGTCTACTACTCATAGGAAATGTTTCAGCAATTTATCCAAAATCACATGAACATTCATTTTAAGTTTACGTCTACTAAAATCCTAATTATGCCTACACTTTTATGATGCTATGACTGCGATGAGGAACCAACATAGCATCATTTTATTTGTAACCAGAAGAAAACCTATGTTTGTCTCATCAACAAGTTTCAGGGCAAAAATAATTTTTAGAAAGTTTAAGTAAAGGAAAGATTATGGTAGAGTTGAAATTAGGCATTTTTGCAAAGCGCAGCATGCCCTCAGTTAAATCTTTATAAATTTTTTTATAAGTGTAGTATGTTTTAAAACTATATCGTTTATTAAATTGCAACTTAGAAGCGATGTGGTTCTCTGAAGAAGGAGCCATATGCTAGGCCTATCAATCGTTTTCTGACTTGGTAACCTTGAGAAGGTAATTGGACCTCTTTCTTCTTTTAAATCTTTGTAAGTGGGAATAGTGGCCTATGGGAATGTTATAAATCATAAACAATTTTTACCTACCTGTAGCATTTTTTAAGGAAAAAAAAATAAACTAGAAGTTACATTCATATCAAAGAAACAGATTCAGGGATAGAGAACAGTAATGACTGGCTTTACAAGTGATACAGAATCAGGTGAAGAAATGAATGCCAGGTGGCAGTATCAGAGGCAGAACTGCCAGAAATGGGGTATCCAGGTGCTCCTTCAGCTGCTGAGAGGAACACAGTGAACTTCTGAGGCACGTTCGGCAGTATCTAAGTGGAGGGATACTAGAGGGGGTGAAAAGCAAATAGACCCATTCTTACGTTATATATAATGGAGAAATAGAGGAGCGACAGAATGGGAATTATAAAGGAAAAAAAAAATAAAGCAGGGAAAGGGTGAAGAAGACAATTCAGCTGAGCAGAAGATAAGAGAGGTACCTAGTCCAATAAGAGAGGTACCTAGCTGAGCAGAAGATAAGAGAGGTACCTAGTCCAATAAGAGAGGTACCTTAGCTGAGCAGAAGATAAGAGAGGTACCTAGTCTCAAAAGGCTTTCGAAAGTCTCAAAAGGCTTTCGAAAGCCTTTTGAGAAAAATGTATGGTGAGGACTCATGCTGCCAGCTTGCTCTTTCACTTTGCATTAGTTAGTGTAGCATGAGTGACTACGTAGTACGTTTGAAATCATTGGAATCAAGGAAGTCTTTGAGCAATTACAGGCTACTGAAAAGATGGATCTGTTTTGGAAATCATATTAATACAAATGAACACACAAATGTTAAAACTGTTTCGCAGCGTTTCGTCTCCGAAGGTCGGTGGTGCTAAATGACCATTCGCATTGAACGTGAACTATGGAGAGAAGGAAAGGTGATAGAATTGCTTCAAAGAACTCTGTGACTGTTCATGATTTCAGTAAAAGTTAGAGACATATTTGGACAGGGAAATATGGTGATTTTAGTGACAAGGTAAAAATGGGAATAACCACCCGAAAGTTGCTTTTTATTTAGGGAGAGAAACTATTGATGACATAGAAAATAACCAAAGATATATTATGGAAGTCTACACAAATTGAGTATAATGTGAAGTTGGGTAGAGCATGCTAAGAAAGGAGGATAAGAAATAAAAATACTTCAGGTTTTACACTTAGCAGAGGAGTAATGGTGTGTAAACATTTTTTTCCTGGAAGCAATTCTCGTATCTACGCAAATCATCAATGGCAATGCCGCAAAACAGAGACAGGCATCGTTAAGAAAGCCAAGTGCCCAGCGTTCAGTGCAATGAAAATCTTTAAGAGTAAATTTTACCCAAATGAATAAGAAGAATAAGTTTAGTGTAAGAGATGAGACTGAGAATGATTATAATAGTAATACTTATAAATACTTCACCTCCCATTTGTTGAGATGGATAGCTTAGTAGTCAGGTTCTTTCAGATTGCACATTAATTTAAAAATTAAAATTCTATTTGGTGTTTTGTTGGGATAATTGAACCAGTATACAATCCTTGTACCATCAAAGATGAAGACAACTTTGTACTATGTTTGATTATGAAAGGAAGACTATTTTACAGAGGCTGAAGAGAAAAATACGTAGGTGAATATGGGGCCACAAGCAATAAAGAAGCCCATGGAATAACAGACAGAAGAACTGAGCAATACACTCAAGTGCTTACAGAGGAAAAAATGCTTCTTCATCTAACAGTCTTGGTTATGAACACTGACTTCTAAGGCTTCTGAAATGAAAGTTGTCCTGTTTATTTTAGTGATATGTAGGAAGAAGATGTAATATCCAGCACGGTGATACGAGGTGTGTTAACAGTGGCATTTATGATATGAGAGGGAGGCCATCCAAACTGCAGCCTCTGATATTATTCAACATTGATTTAGAAAATTTTTATAAAAGTTCTGCTACACAAGTTGACAAGAATATCAGAGGTCAGGGTTCACCCAAGCACAGTGGTATATCACAAGTCACCAGAAAATTGCAGACAATTTGTTGAAACTTAAGAAAATAAATAAAAGCATGAAAGAAGTTTAGTATACTTTTGCTGATGTTTATAGAAAGTGTGTGCTTTAGATCAAGCAAGTCAAGATTGTTTTTCTTCTAACTATGCAAAAAGAGGCGTTTCCAGGAGGAAACTACTGGAAAAATAAAGACAAATGTATTATGCTTAGAATACTATTCACAGGTTTTGAGATGGATATAAGAGAAGAACATACAATAACAAGATAGATGAATACAGGCTGCCAACATAGTTCCTTAATATATTGTATTAAGCCCAAACCTCCCCTTCAAACAGGGACATATCACTGTTTACATAGTATCAGTTGAAGAGGATACTAAGTCGTTAGTGAGTTTCAGCCAGATCTGAGTAGCTCAGATATGTGTGTGATGTGTGTGTGTGTGTATGTGTGTGTGTGTGTGTGTGTGTGTGGTGTCAGAGAATCTACATGAAGAATTAAAAGAACGTTTAAATGGAAAAAAATTAAAATTCAAGGACATTGAGGGAGCAAGCACAATTTCTAAAGCCATAAAACCTTTTACACACATATTGGCAAGCAATACTGTGTTTTTAAAAGTGGGAAACAATATTAAAGGTGAATATGTGAGGTTGAGTTTGAGTGTTTTCACCAAAAACCTAGTTTTATTTTGCATTAGTTGAAGCGTAGTTTCCACAGACATACTGATAATTTATCTAACAAATTCCTCTGGATTCGCCTATGGATTAAAAAACAAATATGAGACCACACATTTATTATAAAATGAAAGATGAAGTACGGATTCCTGACCAAGACTCTCCCTTTCACAAAATTTTGGTTTGGCTTTTCTAAGCCCATTTTTTTAAAGTAAGCCTCATCCTTGGGCCTGTCTTCAAGCAGGTCAGGCCCCTTTTAGGAAAAATCCTGCTAAGTCAGTTTAGTGCGAATCTCCCCATGCTTGATATCTGATCCCTTTAGCCTGCTTTCAGCAAGGTCATTCAGTTGAGCTGAGATTCCTCTGCCCTTGCAGTCTCCTTTTGGTGATTTTCCACCACGGACCACTTGGGTCTGCTTGCTACCTGTGAATCCTCCTGTGTCCTGGTTGCTTTTGTGCTGAGTCTCGCCTTTCTCCCTTTGGTCTTGACACTATTGTGGCAGTTCTGAATAGTCTTCTTGAGTGTTGTAACAAGTGTCAGTATCATTTTCCCTTCAACATTATATAAAATTCTTTTATCCGATAATGCTATTTCATTAAAATAAGACAAGTAATGAAGTTGGTAAGCTGACGGGGAACTTTCTGGTTCCACTGCCCACACACAGAAAGTATGGGGAAGGGAGTATTCTACTGAGAAGAGATTTTCTATTCTATCAAGAGATGACCTATGAAAAGGACATTTCAGATTGGAGGATAAAGGTCAAAAGCCTGGGAGTCATAACCTAGAAATAATATTAGACAAATGTCAGCATTCTGTTGAAATAAATGAAGTGAGGATGGAGCCAGTGGATAAGGATGAAAAAAAAAAAAAAAAGAAAGAACTGCGACATTTCAGGCCTGTCATGGGAAGGCTTTCTCTAAAAGACTCGTAGTTCAATCCGAAAGTGAAGAACTCAACTCGGCAGTAATTCACTCGTACGGATTAAAGTAGATCCATAAATATTTTAGGGATAGAGATAAAACCTCCATAGTTTGCCTCTGTGTTTAAATTTGAACTGATCACTTATTACATAGTATTATAGTACTTTCCAAATATTCAGAGATAATTTTCATTTAAAAAATTTAATATAGCATTGATTTAAACACATTAAGAATTATCCTTAATTATGTTTTAACTTGACCTTTGCAACTGAGAATTCCACAACATATTTCAACTGTCGTATCGTTTTTTTAGTGTTCTCTTCCAGTCATTTAACTCTAATCCCTTTGGTGCACAGGTTACGTTGTTGAATAATTTTATAATATTCACTGCAATTCATCAAATACTTAGAGTGCCTACATATTTTAATGAACTTAAAGCTTTTAAAACATAATGACAGTGAGTACCTGTAACTGCAGTTGTTCTATATAACTTCCAAGAGGCAGATACCTGAGAAGTAGGCTGTAAAGAAATAAAACTAAATTTACGTTTAAAAAAACAACCACAACAGAAACTCAGTTACATAACATGAATATGTTCCAGAGGTCTCATGTACAACACTGTGCTTGTAGTTTAAAATACTGTACTGTAAACGTAACAATTTGTTTATAAAGTAGATGTCATGTATCTGTGCCTCCACAATTAAAAAAAAAACAAACAAACAAAAAACCTACCACAACAGAGAAAAAGCCTTCAGAGCAAATCTGAAAGTCTTCAGCTTTAAATGGCAGGTCCTTTGTGAATTTCATTCTCTTCCCTCCTTCGCACCTCTTGCCATCAGGCTGTGCCTTCCCTTAGCCTCTCTCGTACTCAGTCCTGCAGTTCTTTGCATGCTGGCTGTCTCTGGGCTTATCCTTTCATAACTGCTCTTCTCTGCCTGGAACACACTTATCACTATCTTCAACTACATGTGACTTGTGCACATAAGGGCAATGGCCTCAACAGAAATTAAGTATGTGATTTTTTTTTTTTTTTTAATGAGAATAGTTGTCAACTACCTCACAAAAATATCACCTTACGATTATGAGATACTCTTTGGCATTAGAGAAGATAGAATTCCTGAGTATAGGGCAATGGGTACCAATTGTTTTCAAAGAATGTATCAGTCTTACTCAAAATAGGATTATTGGTTTTGTGAGCAGCAGACCTCTGTCTCAGTTTGCTCACACCCAGTAACCACCATAAACTGGGTGACTTAGATACCAGGAATTTATTCCTGCAGTTCTAGAGACTGAGAAGTCCAAGCTGATGCAGTTCCTAGTGAGGAGTCTCTTTCTGATTTGCAGATAGACACATTTCTGTGTCTTCACAAGGTGGAGAAAAAGTGCTCTGGTCTCCTCATCCCCTTTTAAAGGTAGCAATACCATTACTGGCTCCCTTCCGTGACCTTATCCAAATCCAGTTCTATTATTTTTAATGAACCTGATGCTTGCCAGTTTTCTTTTCCTTACGAGTACTGTGCAGTGTTCTCATTAGGCAGTGTGGCATCAGTGGAGTGGAGAATTCAGTCCGACCCTTTATTATGGTTTGAACTGTGTTTCCCAAAATTCCTATGATGAAGTCTTAATTGTTTCCAGGGCCTAACAATTTGAGTTTACTTAGATAGAGGGTGTTTAAAGAGGAAATTGAGGTTAAATGCGATTGTATGGGTGAATCCTAATCCCATATGCTTGGTGTTGGTAGAAGAAGGGATTGGAACACAGGTATGCACAGAGGAAGGGCCACGTGAATGTAGAGAGAGGAGACAGACATCCACAGCCCAGGAGAGAGGCTTTGGCAGAAGCCAACATTGCTGATGCTTTGGTCCCGGATTTCTAGCCTGTTAGACGGTTAGTTTCTGGTGTCTATGCCAACTGTCTGTGGTGCTGTGTTATTGCTGCTGTTGTTTTTGAGAAGGAGTCCCACTCACTCTGTCTTCCAGGCTGCAGTGCAGTGGCATGATCTCAGCTGACTACAACCTCCACCTCCTGGGTTCAAGCCATTCATGCCTCAGCCTCCTGAGTAGCTGGAACTACGGGTTTGGACCACCACATCCAGCTAATTTTGTATTTTTGGTAGAAATGGGGTTTTACCATGTTGGCCAGGCTGGTCTTGAACTCCTGACCTCCTGTGATCCACCCACATCGGTCTCTCAACGTGTGAGGATTACAGGCGTGAGCCACCACACTGGACCCTGTGGTACTTCGTTATGTTAGCTCTAGAAAACTAATACATCTCTGTGCCCAACACTTAATACTTTGAGAAGGCTTCACTGAAACAGGCAGCAACTGCCTGCCCTAGGAAGCGGCCAGAGCCTCCTCCTACATTTCTGAGGCCCTCACAATCAAGAAATATGCCTTGGCACTGAATGGCCCTGACAGCATGCAACCTGAATCCTTTCAACCTTTGCCCATAAAATGGCAGAAATTTGATAGACCTTTAACTCAACGGTCTTAATTTGGTATGAATCTTTCCATAAATGTTACACTGTTTCTTTTCTGATTCCCTAATACAAAGGGTGAATCTGCTTTAGCACATGTGGCTCTTATAGGGACCAGGAACTTTGTCAGGGCCTCTTTGGCAAGCGTCACTCAGCAAAGAGGTTTGTTTTCTTCACTCACCTACATGGAAGTGAACTGGACCAGACTGGCTTTCCTCCAGAGACTTGAAACACTAGAAGAAACCCAAAATAATGGAAAGAAATACTGTCACTGAACTACTGTCCTTCCTACACTTATAAGCATGTGCAGATTCAACTACACTTGCAGAATAGATTGGAGCTGTACTATTTCATCGACTCAAGCTCTGCAGAAAGACAGTCTAGTTACATTCCTTAGTTCAGTTCAGCTACTAATACAAGCTCTATGAGCACAGAAGCTACGTCCTTTCATCAAATTCTGTTCCCAAGGCCTGGAAGAATGTATCCTGGCACATGGTATATTAAGTAAACATTTTTAAGGGTCAAAAGCTAAATATAAACCAAAATATGGTAGTCTTTTAGATACTGTATACTTGTAATTTTGTGTAAAATCAAGCATGAACTTGTTATAATTGGTAAGCATCTACAGAAATTCTCAAATATTGTAAGGAAGACAAAAGATTATGATGCTTTGAACTGATAAACAAAATTGTGGATTTGTTGGTTTGTAAACACTGTACCTGCAAGACTGAAGTAAGAAGAGATGGGGAAGGGCTTTGGAAAGCATACAGCAATGTACTCGTTACTAGAAGGTCACTGGTCATATTGGTGGTTTCTGTAGACCTTTGCTGGGGACTCTTTAAGGACTTTCCACGACTAAACCTCAGGCTCAGATCCCACCTTCCGTTCTTCGTTCCTGTCTTACATGTAAACATACAGTCCTGGGACTCATGCTATGTCTGTTTCCTTTTATGGTCTCCAGAGATGAAATGTTATCTTCTGTTTTCTATTGTTATCGAAATAAGCCAAAGATGGCCTCTGTTTATTGGCCACTGTGTTCTCTATTCCTTCACTTGCAAGCTGAAGCCCTTAGCTCAAAATTCTGCCAGTTCTAAACTCAATTTTTTACACATCTAATTATTTAAAAATAGCCCAAGCAAGCAGATTTTTAGCCATTTAGGGCCTGCCTGCTTTGCATATCCTGCCAAACCTCACCACCACCCCCATCCGCCTGCTAGCAATGGATAAGATAAACCCCAAGCTTCGCTGCTACACTCTGGGGCTCTGGGACCCAGAGACTCCCTACTGTTCTGCTGAGGGATGTCACCTGGACAAGTAAGCCTCCTCTCTAGTTCTCACCTTCCACAGGAACTCCCTTGGCCTCCTCCCCTTCTGGATAGTGGCCCTCACACTGTGTATTTTGGAAGGTCTCTTGTTGGGAGACACCCCACCTGTGACACAACCCCGTCTAAGTGCCACCTGCCTTGTGGTCACAGTTACTTCCTGGATCAGCCCCTCAAATCACTTGAACCGCTGTATATGTACCCCATTTCTTCTCTTTTTTTCTTTCTCACTCTCAGCTAAACTTTTAAAAGCAAGATAGATTAGCCTTTTTCCCTTTTCTAACAAGGCATTTATTACAATTGTACAATAATATTAGATTGGAGCAACTCATGTGATATTGGAAAGCTGTGTGCTTTGGCATCAAATTCAGTGTTCTTCAGTAGTGTTCTATAAATAGCCTGCCCAGATTTCCAGGGTTCTAATCTTCCCTTCTCTAGATTTACATCCAGTTTAAAATTTCTCAGGTGCAGTCCAGGCTGGCGGACTGTTCCAGGCGGCCTTCTTGGTCTGAGACTTGTCTATTCTGCAAAGCGGCCTGAGTACCAGGGATAGTCACGAGGGCAGCATCCAGGGTGGAATTTTCTACAATCAAATTAAATCGAAATTCTTCACTGATAGTATATTTTTGGATGGGCATCAGTATGTGTGTGAGAAAAATAATAAGACAGCAAGAGGTGAACCTTAACAAGCTTGTTGCCTCTTGCTGAAAAATATACCTTGTATCACTTAAGAAATTCCTTTTTTAAAAAAAAAAAAGGCTTACATGTAAAAATTACAAAGTTCTTAATGTTTTTCTAGCTCTTTCAATCTTGATCCCTGACCTAAAACTTCTGACCTATTCTATGACATGAACCAGAGATTAGAATTCCATACATACTATTATTCTAAAGTGTATCTCCTCATAGTTCTCACTCCAACCCCATCTTCTGTGCAATATATTCTGACCTTTCTCAAGAAGTAGGTCTGCAGATCTCAGTTTCTTTTAGGAAGACATTTAGACTAAGGAACATTCATTTCTCTGAGCACAGTCTATATACAATCAATTTATTTATTTCCACATAAAAAGACAGTGCTAATTAGAAGTGACCATTGTTAAGAGAAAAATTATGAGACAGTGTCATAAATCACATGTATGTAAGTGAAGTTATTAAAAACGAGAATGGTTGTTTTTAATAATGGTGTAGTTTGCTATGAGGTTTCTTCTCTGAGTACACTCAGGGAATAGCTTCACAAGATCATACATGAGTAAAATTTTAACAGATATGGAAGAAACTACTAGAAGAATCAAAGACCTAGATAAATAAAACCAAAATGGTTCTGGAGAAAGGATGAGTAGCTCAGGTCCCCTGGAGCAATGAAGTGTGAAGGAGAGTAGCTGGAGATCAGCGGTGTGTCTTCTGTTGAGAACACTTGCGGTTATTGGCCTTAATTATACAATGGGAAAATACAAAGAAATACTAGGGAAGATACTATTTATTAAAATGGAATGAATTTTGAAAGAATTGTATGCATTTCAGCAACATAATTAATTCAGAAGGTAGATTTTTCACACAATTTAACAATCTTTCCCAGTGCCCAGCAGTGTGCACCACTTAATGAATATTTATTGCATGCCAAGAACATTTCCTTCAATACAGCCAAAGTGAAGCTTCCATGTATTAATTTCATATTCACTTTGCACCCTATATTTTACTAGATATACCCTGTGTGTAATATATTTATTTTGTATATAGGACATAACCTGTGTATTAATCTGTTCTCACAGAATAAAGACATACCTAAGAATGGATAATTTTTAAAGAAAAGAAGTTTAATTGACTCACAGTTTAGCATGGCTTGGGAGAACCTCAGGAAGCTTACAATTATGGCAGAAAGGGAAGCAAACACATCTTTCCTCACATGGAAGCAGGAAGGAGAATTGCCAAGCAAAAGGGGGAAACACCCCTTATCAAGCCATCAGACCTTGTGAAACCTCCTTCACTACCAGGGGAACAGCATGAGGGTAACCTCCCCCATGATTAAATTATTTCCCATTGGGTCCCTCCCATGAAACGTGGGGATTATGAGAACTACGCTTCAAGATGAGATTCGGGTGGGGACACACAGCCAAAGCATAAAAACCTGCTTGCCTCTGCACATGGATCTAAAAGGCAGAACTACAAAGCATGAGTGTAATTTGCAAATAAGATGATTTTGCATAGAATTTTCTGATAAAGCTGGCCACAGTGCAATTATGAGCAGTAATACAGCACAGAGCCTCTCAGAATTAGTTTTTGCAGAAAGGCTAAAAGGTGTTCTCTCACTGCAATTTAAGAAAGTTGACGTAGATGGTTTCCAGGGCTTTTCTAAATATAATTTCTTTTGAGTCTTTTGACTGTTATAAACACAGAATGCTTGGAAACAGGACCTATTTCCACAGGTTTCTTTTTTGCTGTCTCCCTGTGATAGCCTGCTAAACTCAAAATCGGCTTTCTGACCCAGAGGAGAAAATTATTCCTTGAGATGATTGTTAACTGCCAGAGATACAAAACAATCACTAAATTTCTCAGCTTGCGCATTATTCTTCATGGTAATTGGAGATTAAAAGGTACAAAGTCATATTCTAAGCAAATTTATTTCTAATACAGTACCTTTCTTGATTTTAAGAACTATCATATTCTATATGAACTAAAGATCATCTACTTGTGTATATTTATCCACATCAAGAAAAAAATAACAGAGTTGTTTTGTTAAGTTTGCGTACCCACTCTCATGTTTGCAAAGGTGTGATCTGGTTCCCTAGGAACAGGAAAGTATGCCGTGGAGCAAGAGTGTGCCAGAGGAAGTGACAATGTAGGGAAAAGCAGGGACTGCCCCAGGGACCAATGAGTCCCCCACTGCTGCTTGAGTGTTGCCTTGCGGGTAACTCCACTAATTTCTGTTCATCCGTCAGGCTTTCCGAGAAGCCCTGGCTCTAGCGTAGATCTCCCGTTACCTCTTTCCCATATTCACCCAGCCACAATCTTGGAAGGGTGATATCAGAAGGAGCCAAATTAGAGCTTTCTGCTTCACTGAGAGGCCTGAAGGTTCTGAGCAGCTTGAGGAAAAAACACTGAAGTCCTTGTGCAAGCAATAGCCGTCCTTGGCAACATTTGTGAAAGGAATTTAAGATGAGGACATGATTCTGCATTCTTTTTAAATTATGCTCATTTCCTGAATGCCAGTTATTTAAGTTGTTTTGTGTTTGATTAGTTTGAAATTGCATGCCCTTTATATGTGTTGGTCAATTTATCTCTAGGAAACTGATGTTTCCCCAAGGTCACAGCAAATATATGCTGCTTTGTGTGCAAGGATGTGTTGCTGAGAGCAAAATGTTGACATCAGTCAGAGATCGTCCCATCAGGGTTTATTCCTGAAGGTCTGAATCTCTGTGCTAGCTGCACTAATGGCAATAACAATATGTTATTTTCTTATATAATAACAATAAAATTGTACTTAGTACAACATTATACAAGCCTACTTAGTTGCTAGTTTCTTCTGTAATATCCCCAATAGCATTGTGTATTTCCAAGGCTAAGTTCTGGTCTGTTGCAAATATTAATGGAAAATAATTACACACAACTCTGCCAGATAGACCATTACTTTCAATTCCCTTTGACTCATTTAGACAAAATAGAATGGATATTTCTTGATTATTTAATTATTGGATATAATTACTTAAAAGTTTGTAAGAGGTCTTTTCACTGCAGAATAGCTAATAATTCAAAACTACACTTTTAACATTGAATATTTTCCAAGATTAATGTAAAGACTAGAAAATATAAATCCTGTGATAAGAATATTAGTTGCAAATTTTCTTACAAAAATTTACTTGATATGAAGATAAGGTCTTTGCTTTATTAACTGCTTAATCAGAAGAAACCTGAAGACTGTCTGACACTTAAGAGGAATTCATCAAACACCCGTTGAATGAATGAATTAATGAAATTGAATTTAAACAAATGCTTGAGTCTGCCATTTAACACAATTCAGATTTTTAAATATGAAACACAGAAGTGGAGCTTCTTGAAAGGAGTTTGTTTACTGTTTTTACTTTCGATTTAACAGTAAAATGATAGACTGAGTCATGTTTTTAGCAGCACAGTTTTTGAAATATCTTTGCTAGTTGTGTTATGTGTTCGGAAGACTTAGAAGATCCAGACTAAGCGGAGCTGCCCAGGATACTTGTATCACCTCATCAACAAGGAGATGCTCAATATCTACTGTGAATTCACTCCCGAGAGAGAAGACAAAGAAATAGAAACTCCTGTCTACCTGTAAAGAGGATGGACAGAAGAGACCCATGCATGAAGAACTACCGAACATTACAAAATAGTATAATGTGAAAAGCTAAGCTATTTAATGAATCAGAATATACTAAAAACATAACACAGAATGTTTCTCTTGTTCAAGGAGAGCAGCAAGCACTTTTGTAAACCAGAGGTGGCAAAGGGCTGCCTGCAGGCAAGACAGCAGACTTCTGCTTCGCCTGCACAGCGTCGTAACAGAATGAATCAATATTTAAATACTGAAGATTTCAGATTAATACATGTTTAGATTTCTTCCGCAAAAATAATTTTAGAAATCCTAGTATTATTAATCCAGCCTTTTTTTTTTGATGGACAGTGATATCAACTTTATAAGTATTGACATCTTCACACCAAATGATACTACTTTATTCATTCTTGTTACTTTCCTTGAGAACATGAGTTTGCTAACTCTAGTGTTAACGCACAAAAATGTCTCCAGATTCCTAAGTTTCATTTGAACATTTTAATACATAAGACATGGATGCCCACGATCTCCTATTGCAGGGCAATCAGAGCAACAAGGTTTTTAGGAAGGTAGGTTCTTAAAAGTGGAGCGGGTATTGGACACCTGTGCATTCTAAGTGGTAATAAGAAACCAGAACTAGAACCATCATCATTCATCTAGCATTTTGCATTCTGTGACTTTTCATGTAATTTACGTTTTATCGGTTTATCATTTTATTAAGTTATAGAACATTTTCAAGGGCGAGAGTCATTTTGTACAGTGGACTTTCTGTTTTGGTGGTGTTAAAATTCTAAGAGGTTAATAATTTAAGAGGGAGGAATATTTCTTTCATTTGGTCATTTCAGCTTCTTCACAAAAGGCATACAGACCTCACCAGCATTCTAGATTTTTTTCACAGATTTATTTCCTCCATCATTTTAATGTATATATTCTGGTTTTTGTCATGGAAAATTTTTGTTGAAATAGAATTGGTTGTAAAAAACAAACTTGTAAGATAAATGTGGTGGGAAAGAAAAGTGAGCATGGTTGTCCTTCTGCTTGCCCTTTCCCATCCCAAGATCGTGTTCTACTGTACATGACACCCAGATTTCTTTTGGAGACTGAACTTGCCTTGTTTCCAGTAAAATGTACACACGGAGAAAGAGAAAACTAAAATACGTTTTTCGTGAGAGAGAGGTGTACTGGAATTCAGATTAGTGTAGCTTCATATCTCAAAAACACCCCAAGGATAAAGCAGCACATGTTTTACCACAGGGAGGTAAGAAAACGTAAGTCAGTGATAGTTTACTGTTTGGGGAATTCTAACATTCAGAGGAAACGTTCAAGTTCAGTCAATCGATGTAAAAGTGCTCTCCCTGTTTCTCTCTTTACAGTTATAATACTGTTGAAAGTAACAGGTGCTTCCAAACCTTCTAGTGGCTTTCAGTTATCAACAAACATGGTTAATCAAAGTTACAATCACTGTGGTAGATGTTAAGACGTAAAATGTAGACTCTATTCTAAAAAGCTCGCATGCCGGGGAGTATTCAAAAAACTAAGCAGGGAAATTAAAAACCAGTACTCTCACTAAGTAGTAATGAGGGAATAGGAAAAAAAAAAAAAAGAAGAAGAAAAAGAAAGAAAAGAAACAAAAACGAAAACAAAACCCAGTACTCTCAGTAGTAGAATAGATACTAAAAGAACATAGAGGAAGCATACGTAACTTGCTCTTGAGGTAGACTCCAGAGCTTACTGGAATTGCATAATAGATGCATTACAGCTTAAGATATTAAGCAGATGTCAAATGTTGCTGTGTATGCTAAAGAATATACTGTGCGATTGATGATCAAGAAGACTCAAACATCTTATGATACTTGAAACTTTGTTTGTAAGAAAAAATCTCCCACCTGACAGAGCAGGAACACTGTCATTTTGGACAAACATCGCCATTTTAAGTTCCAGCTTCCTTTGTAACCTCCTGTATTTCAAAGGAATCACTTCTCTGCTCACAACAAGCAGCCAGGACGAGCAAACAGTCAGCCAAACACAGACAAGACGGTTTGGCATCGCAGGAGGAGGGAACGTCTCCGGTAAACACCAAACTTCACACTTGTAAAGCAGCGGGCCCTGATAAACACACGCCTTTCCCTTCTGGTGCGCTGAGGTAGAGAAGCTAAGAGCAGACTTTGGGGGTGTGCCTGCAGCTGCAGAAACATGTGTGGGAGAAGACACAAAGCCTCTCCCTCCTAGATGAGCAAGACAAAGAGACCCAGACTAGACGTGGGCCTATGCGGTCTGAGAGTGCGGTGAGAGCTGATGAGAACTCCGCTCTATGCAGACAGCACGCCTGGTCCTAACGGAACGGCCAGGCCCGGGGAGGGTCAGGCATCCCCTCCTCACGAGCCCCAGACCCTTGAATACCCTTAGTCTGTAAGAGAGAAGCCTCATGACTGAACTCACCCAGAAGCCGCTCTCAAGTTTATTCTCAAAGGTCGGTCTGTCTTTGACTCTTGAGCCGCTTTTCGTGTTTCTTTCTTGCTTCTTACACTAGCTGTCCTGATGGCTTACTGGACGTGGAAAGAGATGGAGACTTGGATGACTCCCAAGTCTTTGAGTGGCTTTTGGTGAAATTATCTATAAAGTAGCTTGTGGAAGAATAAAAACTGCATTTAATGCTTCAGCAGCAGGTGTTCAGAGCAGTAAAGATCAGCATTTCGTTCTTGCGTGAAATGTCTATGAACTTCAGGTGGACATGTCCGTGAGAATGTTGGAAATACGTCTATAGAGCTCACGAAAAGGTCACAATTGAAAACGTAGATTGTAACGCAATCAGTATAGATGTAGTATCTGCAAAATCACTTACAGACAGATTCACAGAGGGAAAAGAAGAAAAGAATGAGCTTAGGTCTTGGAATCCACAAGCGCTAGATGAAATGGCTGGAAAATACGTCCTAATAGCCAAGATGTGTAAAATAATCAATAGGTCTAGAAAACAGTTTAAACAGAGATTTGGACATGGCGTAACGAGTTTAATACTGAGAGTCACTCATCATCTGAAGAAGGTAGTTTTCATAAAGTGGCCGGTCACAACTTGGATTGCTCCAGTTGAAGGTGTTGGAGTGAAATGGGAGAGGGTGCAGAGGAGGTGCTCACTTCTTCAAAGGAGCGTGGCTGGTCCTGAAGGGAGGGAGGAATAGAAAAGCAGAAGGAAGCGAATATTGTACTAAAAAGAAAAAACCTCGAAGAAAGGTGGTTGTAATGAATGTCTTTGGTGTCTAGGAACCATGACTGTCTTTATTTCTGCCGATCTCCCTCTAGCTGTGTGCTAGCTTTCTAGGCTGGAGTCTAGATCAGGTGGCTGGGGGGGTTGGTTCCTTTTGAGAGCTGGGAGGAACAGCCCTCTCAGCAGCTAGGACTCCCTCCTAGTTTCTGGCAGTTTGCTGGTGAGGTTTGATGGGAGTTGGCGTATAGAATAATCGCCCATAGTGTGATTATCAGGTGTTCTCTCTGTGTGTGTTTCTGTGTCCAGATTTCCACTTTTTATAAGGAAATCCTTTCCTATTGGATGAGGGGGCCACTCTGCTCCAGTATTCCTTCATCTTAAATAATTAAATATACAATGACACTATTTCCAAATGAGGCTACATTCTGAGGTACTAGGGGTTTGGATTTTGACACAGGAATTTTGGAGAGACATAATTCAACACAAGTGGAATGGTTACACCTGGATAATCATTAGGATTAATGGTGAAATCTGAAACTTAAAGTTCAATAATATTAATGAAATTTATACATAATTATTAAATGGTATTGGTATTTAATAATTAAATTGAATTTCTTGAATTATTTTATAGTGATTAAATTACATATCAAAATTTTGAATTTCTTTTAATTCTCTAAGATATTTCTCTATTTTCCTAAAAAATCATAACTTGCTGCTCTACTCCTGACTCCTCTCTGTAGAAGTCAAGTGAATTGTTTGAGCTAACCGCACAGATAACCTCACTGTGGGCTATTTCGCTCTCTTTCTTTTTTCTCTTCCATCTGGACACAGACAGGGAATATAAGACATTGTCTGACCTATTTGGGTTCCACTGCAACGGCACTCTTACAGTCTCTATCAGGAAATCAGCTATTGATAGCAGTTTTATTTCTCAACTTCATCTACATTTCTAAAACATACAGAATCAAGGAGAATGTAGATACATTGCCACTTCCTTAATGCTACAACTTTCCTTTTCCTTAGCTTTATAATAACTGCTCTCTTTAATTTTTTTAGATGACACAGTCAGATGCTCACTGTGGATATCTTTTTATTTAATAAAATCTATGATAGACTTTTTATGTATCTATATTGCAGAATATAAATCTTTATTCAAGTGCATTTTCTTGGTGCAAGGTAATGGTGTTAAGTCACTTGCACCCTCACCTACTCACTTGTTCAACTGCTATTACCAGCCTTTTAGCTGTCTGATTCTGAGAAATTCTCTAGTTAGTGAGTCTAGAAGAAAAGTCATCCATTTGCCTTCTCTGTCTTCTGGGAGTTGAGGCATATACACATGGCCTAAGGGTGACTGATTAGATGTAGCCCCTGAGATTTCAAATCTAAAGAAATGGATTAAGCCTAGCTTGATGGCTCATGCCTGTAATCCCAGCACTTTGGGAGGCTGAGGTGGGCAAACCACGAGGTCAAGAGATCGAGACCATCCTGGTCAACAGTATGAAACCCTGTCTCTACTAAAAATACAGAAAATTAGTTGGGCTTGGTGGAGCGTGCCCGTAGTCCCAGCTACTTGGGGGGCTGAGGCAGGAGAATTACTTGAAGCCAGGAGGTGGAGATTGCAGTGAGCCGATATCATGCCATTGCAAGTCAAGGCTGGTGACAGAGAGAGATACTCTGTCTAAAAAAAAATAAAGAAATATATTCAAAATGAATAGAGTGAAGAGTTGCTTCTGCAAGTGAGTAGAGTGACAGTAATGCCAGTTTCTGTGGGTGGCAGAGTCAGCAGTGATAGGAGCAGCAGCGTGGGCCAGTAGCACCTGTGTGGACCCAGCCTCAGGTTCCAGGGTACATAGTGATGGCAGCAGGCCGTGGCATCACCCAGAGTTCTGTACTGGGGCATGACTTTGGCTCTGATTCTGACTGCATAGCTTTCTTTTGTGGATGCTCCAATTTCCAGCTTTCCCTGAGATTTTAGAGATGACCACCCAATCAAAACTTCACTTTTGCTTAAATCACCTAAGATTTGTCTTTGTTGTCTGTAGTTTAGTGTTACAATTAATCTATGATGATACGTAATAGTATTGATAAGAAGTGTCAAACATTGTGTTAGCTGCTGAGGAAAGAGTCATGATCACAAAGAATTAACAAAATCCAAAGATTCCCTCAAGGAGAGTTTATAGCATAATATTCTCAGTCAGTATAAAGAATCTCTGTAAATTGTTGTGTATACATTTATAAAACCTGAAAGATGAAACATTTGCTTAACTAGATCAAGAGATTTTAACAGAATTTCGGGCATTAAGATTTTCCGAAGGGCCAGAGAGGAACCGCTACATATCACTGAACAAACCGCAACACCGCAAACTCTTCAAGTGTGAGTGACCTTCTAAGACACCATTTAATTCAAAGGCCTACCTGAATCATGGTACATAAGAAAACATTTGTATGCTCAAAGTTTTGCAGGCTGATAATTGCAAGGGTTGTAACGTCACTGTTTTTGGTTGTTGCTTTTTTTTTAATCAGCACAGACTTCCTTCAATATGCAGCATTTATAGAAATATTGTAGGGTCGTCTTTCAGTTAGCAAGACTGGTGGTGGAGGGGTGCTTCACTGGACAGACATTTCAGCATGGAATAGAGTGACTTAAATAGTATAACTGCCACTTCTGTGCTTCATGCTGGGTTTTTTTTTTCACATTTCTATGGTTTTGATCACGCTAAATGTAATGTGCATTTGTCGAAATGATGATCAAAGCCAGCTCAACTTAACCACTCCCTTCATCTCACAGCTGACATAATAAACTTGATCAAGATTCTCTTGAATAGCCGTGACATTTATATTTGTTAAAAGTTGAGGATGAAGACAAGTTCAAGTACATCGACAGGTGGAAATTAATCTCTTCTCTTAATCTTAAAAATGTTGACATTACCTTTGGGCTATTATTGCAAAAGTACATCTGGTTTTGATCCATAAGCTGACTTTCTAGCAGTTATGAAGACATTCTAACTATGTCAAGCATTACATACATGCTTCCGGAGAAAACAGTGAGTTCATCAATGGTAATGTTTTGTTTCATTTGCAAGAAGAAACTTGTTGAACAAGAAAGTTATCCTCAGGTGATAACTACACACCTGGGTAACTCTTGTATTCCGTGAAATGCTGACTGCTTTACAGCTTCTAGACTGTTAAGTTTCAGAGTATTCTTTCACATTGTAATGAACACTGTAGGAATAACCTCAGAGGCTGTGTTTTTAAGCTAATAAAGCTGCAATCGCTTGAGTGGGAGCTTATGATTGTGCCAGATACTCTGCTAGGCACTTTTTGTATATAGTACTTCTTTTAAAGGCTGTCGGCTGGTTCAGGCCCTTTATTTTTCAAATCGTTCATCTAGCTCAGGTTTAGTCAAACTCAAATTCTATCCCTTCATTATTTCTACTGGCTTTCCCATTCTTCTGTTCTATGTCCGTTGCCTTTATCATTGGAAATTTAAAAATTTCTTTTTTAAATTCTCACTTTCTAAAAATTTCACAAAATAAAACCTAGCTTTTCACTCACATACCTGGAATCTGTATGTGTTTCTAGAACAGCCTTATTCTACATACACAGAACAGTAGTGCAGGGCAGCACAGTGCTGATATCCCCAGGTGGAAGCAGAAGACAGGTATGTGTCACATAACTAAATTTTGATCAGTGATGGACCACATATATGACTATATGATAGTGGTCCCATATAATTATAATGCCATATTTTTACTGTAGCATTTCTATGTTTAGATACATTTAGGCACACAAGTACCACCGTGTTATAAATACCACCTGTTATATTGTGCTTACCATCCTGTATAGCATGTTACTGTACTGAATATACAGTATTAGGTATTTCTCCTGATGCTATCTGTACTGTCTATACAGCATTCAGTACAGTAATATGCTATAAGGATGGTAAGCACAGAAGTCTATGCCCTGTAGCCTTGCCGTATAGTAGGCTATTCCGTTATGTTTGTGGAAATACACACTATGATGTTTTCACAATGATGAAATTGACCAAAGACTCAGTTCTCAAAATGTATCTCTGTTGTTAAGTGATACCTGACTGTATACCAACATTTGACCCCCAGCTTGACTGAGGCTGTCAACTGAACAAGTCACTTTAACTCACAATTTGGGGAGGTGTTTATGAAAAATGATACAATTAAAATAAATAATTTCTAATGTCCCTTCCATCTCTTACATCTATAATGCCATGATCCCTCAGAGAGGTACATCCATCCCTAACATATTTTCTGTTGTGTTCACCCGAACAGTGTCTACCTGGGAAAGTCAGAGGCATCTCAAGTTGCAACATGATCTAAACCAAATGTCGTCCCATCTAGATCCAGTCCACTATTCCTAAACTGATTCTCGATGGAAGCACTTGCCTTATAAAGAGAGCAAGAATTGGATATATCCTAGGACTTTTTCTCCCTCTCTCAGGACATCAAGTTTGTCACCAAACCCTGCCAAATCAGTTCTGAAATCTCCCTCAAATCTTCTTTAATAACTTCTTTCCATTTTCACTTTCTCAGTTCAGTAATCTCCAGTTCCCACCCTTCCCGCAGGCTTTATGACAGTGGCCTCCTGGTCTGTCTAATGGTCCCTGTGCCATGCCTGCTCACTTATTTTCACAATGTTGTGAAGATCCACTCTCCCCTCACACGTATTCAGTCCTCAGTCATCTCCCTGTCAATATCCCACATCCTTCCTACAGCACATTATATTGATTTATGTGATTTCACTAAATTTCTCAACACCAGCCTCAACCAGTCAAGACGATTTTTCCTTTCGTTTGCTCTATATCTTGGGCTGTCCTCCTTGTCCCTCACAATTTCACCTGGGTGATTCAAACTTAGCTCAGAAGTAGCTTTTTCTTGGAAGGGTTAACTGGCCATCCAAGGGCTCTTCATCTGAATTCTCATAGCATTCTCTACAAGTCTCTACTGTTTTCCTTCTCAAAGTATTTGTTTATTTACTAAACTAGAACTGTCTTCATTCTTCATTTCCAAACTTCTTGAAAGCAGAGATGTTCTCTTTCATCTTTGTCTTCCCAGCGCTTAGCTCTTGGTAGTTTCTCAATAAAAATACAGTTATACTGAGAATGATGGTTTCCAGCTTCATCCCTGTCCCCGCAAAGGATGTGAACTCATCCCTTTTTATGGCTGCGTAGTATTCCATGGTGTGTATGTGCCACATTTCCAGAAAACCAAACACTGAACGTTCTTACTCATAAGTGGGAGTTGAACAATGAGAACAGATGGGCACAGGAAGGGGATCATCACACACTGGGACCTGTTGAGGAGTCGGGGGGGCTAAGAGAGAGATAGCATTAGGAGAAATACCTCATCAGATGACAGGTTGACAGGTGCCACAAACCACCATGGCACCTGTATACCTACGTAGCAAACCTGCACATTCTGCACCTGTATCTCAGAACCTAAAGTATAATAATACTAAGAAATACAGTTTTAAAATGAAAATGGAGTATCTCACAGATCTTAAAGGAGGTGGGGACAGTAACAGTACACTGTTGAGTTGTTCAGTATCCAGAAACGTTAATACAAAACTTGAGGGAGAGTTCCCAGTCCACTGGGGTGACGGTTCAGCTCATCCCTGCCACTGCTGATGACTGTAAACGCCGTGACTCACAAAATCAATTACATGAGGACTTGCAAACGTAAACAAAAGCAGGCAGATTGTGGAGGAAAGCAAAAACGTCAAGACTGTGTTCCAAAAGTAATTCCCAGTCAGGGTAAAAATGTTGATAGGAATAATGCCATTCTTAGGGGGAGTGAAACCAAGAGAAAGGAGAACAAACGAGGAAGAGCAGAGAGAGAAGGGAGAAAACAAAGCCCTCCCAAGTCCATATATGAACACACGTTTCAGACCAGCCTCTTCTCTATACACGGATGGGTCAGACTCGAATCACTGCAGCAAAGACTTAGGGACTGAACTGAGAATAGAACCAACCCACGTAAACGTGACACAGAATTGAGAGTGTAAACCCAACTATATTCTCTGCCTTCTAAAACAAAAACCCCAGTAATTTTCAGGGGTTTAAAACAGAACCCAGAGTATACATGATAGTGTATTTGCTCATAAAAATATACTATCATATTTGCTCAGGGAAATGTGACTTACTCTCGAGAAAAAAGACAATAACAATATATCATCTATAAAATAATTTCAGATATTGAAATTGCCAGATAAAAATTTTAAAGCAGATTTCATAATTATGTACCATGAAAATTAATAAAACATAAATGAAAGTCTTTTGAAATATATGGAAAGGTAAAAAATATCAGACTATAAAAGGCTATTTGTTGTCTCTTAAGTTCCACAGGTCTGCAGGTTCTTAAGTGTGCATTTGTTCACTGCATTCCTGTATTAACCTATGAATCTTCTGTTGCATTTGTAATGATTTCAATTTTACATTCAAAATTGTATTTGTATGTTCTCCCTTGCGGATTCAACCAACTTAATGATCTTTCCTAAAAATTAGTTTTTTAAAGAAAGTTGTTAACCTTCTCTACTGATTTTTCTTCTGCTTGTTCTTTATATTATTGACCTCTACTCTTTAGTTATTATTTTCTTCCTTCTGTGTCCTTTGGGTTTGTTCTCTCGATTTTCCACCAACTTTTAAAATTCGAGATTTTCATAATTTTCTAGAATTTGTCTAGCTTTGTGCTAAATATATGTAAACTCATTTATTTCCTTATTAGTCCTATCTTATCTGCTACTCCTTATACTCCTGAAATGCAATGTTATCATTTTCATTTGATTCCAAGATTTTTAAAATAATCTTTATGATTTTATGTATAAAGCAAAGAATATATATTCAATAAAGCACATATATGCATAAAAGTTCATAGTTTACGTTTACAGGATATAGATATAATTTATATGTGCATATTTATATTTAATTATTTCCATTTTTATTTCATCGTCACCATCAGAAAAACCTGAAAACTTGAAGTTGCTGATTTTATCAAGTTTGTTGAGCCTTCCTTCTGGGTGGTACATGTACAGTTTTGTTTGTTTTCTAAATATACTCAAAGTGAATTTGTGTTTCTTTGAGACATAAAGTGTATGTATGTACAACACACCTGGATATATTTAGAGATTAATAGTACTGTTAAATTTTTTTTATACTTTTAGATAGTTTGATAGATTTCTCAAATAAGTATAAGAATATCTTCAAATACACGTACTAACTTAATCTATTTTTCCTGTGGTTATATCTGTTTTATATATTGTGAGGCTCTTGTTTATTTTTAATACGTATCTTATTTTTCCTTTTACTTATGTAATGTCATCCCTCTTTTTTGCTTTTACATTTAATTATTTTCTACCCGAAGTTTTCTTTTATTTATATTTTCATCTCTTATTGTCAACTCTTACATAACATCATTTATCTCTTCCATGTAAAATATTGCTGAATTATTTTGTATAATGACCCGAGAGTCTGTTTTTTTTTAATATATGAGTTTAACTCAACTATTGTGAAATTACTGTTATATTTGCAATTTACTTTGCATATTTTTATTTATCCTATTTATTTGTATCTTTTATTTTTCCCTGTTCTTGACTTTCATTAGATGGATCAACATTTTATGCTATTTTTAAAAATACACATTTTATATTTCTATGCATACACATTTGTCTTTTTCTGTTTCAATCTACCATGCTCATAAATACCAGCATCATTTATCTGAATAGATGCTCTTCTTTCTTTTTGTTTTGTTTTCTTCTTTATTTACCCAGCTGGGTTATCGTGTGCACTTTAGCTCTGATTATAATACATATATATTTTATTTGACAGTTTTGTTTCTTTTCTACCTGAAAATAAACTGAATTAAAGTATTAATTCATTTGTGCTTGTAATATACTTATACAATCCCCCTTGATTTGCTTATTTTCTTGTTGGAGTAGTTTATTTGCATCTATAGGACCTCTCTATCCAATATGGATTTTGTGCTCAGTATCCAATATTCACACATAGATATTGAGCAAAGAATCCTTTACACAGTACTGTCCTAGAGAACATAGCATTTTGCCCTTCCATTGAAATGATAATTTGTCTGTGTACAAATTATTAGGGTTGGATTTTGTCCTAAATACTTTGAAAAGATTTTTCTTGCTCCCAGTATTGAAACATTCAATGAAGAGTTTCTTTGTCAAATATATAATCTTACTCAAAAAAGCTTTTAGAATTTCCTTTACACTTAACATTTTTCTGTTATTTTATTATCTTTTAAAATTATACTTTAAGTTCTGGGGTACATGTGCAGATCGTGCAGGTGTGTTACATAGGTGTACACGTGCTGTGGTGGTGTGCTGCATCCATCACTCTGTCGTATACATTAGGTATTTCTCCTAATGCTATCCCTGCTCAATCCCCCTAACCCCTGCTATCCCTCTGCTATCCCCCAACCCCTGACAGGTCCTGATGTGTGATGTTCCCCTCCCTGTATCCATGTGTTCTCATTGTTCAGTATCCACTTATGAATGAGAACATGCTGTATTTGGTTTTCTGTTCTTGTATCAGTTTCCTGAGAATGATGGTTTCCAGCTTCATCCATGTCCCTGCAAAGGACATGAACTCATCCTTTTTTATGGCTGCATAATACTACATAGTGTATGTGTGCCACATTTTCTTTTTCCAATTTATCATCGATGGGCATTTGGGTTGGATCCAAATCTCTGCTATTGTGAACAGTGCTGTGATAGAGAGTGTGTCGATTTCTCAAGGATCTAGAACCAGAAATACCATTTGACCTAGCAACCCCGTTACTGGGTATATATGCAAAGGATTTAAATCATTCTATTATAAAATTCTTATTTTAAAGTGGTCTTGAGATTATGTTGTTTTTGGACTGTTAGTCATTATTTCAGTACTTTCTTCCTCTCTCCTGGCTGCTTTGTGTCTGGAAGTTGAGGTATGAAAATACTGATACGCCTACTACTAGACTCCACACACCTTTATTTTTTCTTTTGCATTGCCAACCTTTTTTTATACATTTTATTTTTATTTGAGGAGTTCCTAGAGAAGGTTTTCCAGCTATATGCATTCTGCTCTTCCCCCAGCTACTATTTTTTCATGATTCTCAACTATCATGTTTTCTATAACAAGGACTTCAATTGTTTCTGCTTGTTATTATTTGCCTTTATCTATTTTCAGGATATTTTAGACCTATTTATTGTTTTTGTAAATCTCTCAGATACATTAGTACTTTTTTTGTATAATACAAATGATTCAGTTTGTAACCTTATGCATTTTTGCTCCTCAGATTTCTGATTATTTCCCCTCACAAGCTCAGTTTCAGTGACCTTATGTAGCTTTCTTATATGAAGAAAAGGAGGCTAAGCCTGTAGTTTAGTTTTTGTTCTTCTTGGCATTTCAGATACAAGGTTGAGAAATATGCTCCATGGCAAAGAGCCCTCAGCACCACCAACAGAACATAACCATCTCACCACACAGGTGGCTCTCTCAGTCTGTTCCAGCTGTGATAACAAAATGCCATAAACTGCATAGGTTATAAACAACAGAAATGTATTTCTTATAGCCTGGAGGCAGACAAGTCCAGGTCATGGTGCAGGGGGATTCAGTGTCTGTTGGGGGCCTACTTTTTGGTTAATAGATGGTACTTCCTTACTGGGTCCTCACATGGTAGAAGGTTGTGGCAATTTTCAGGGGCACCCTTTATAAAGGCACTAATCCCATTCATGAGGACTGTGCCTTCGTGACTTAGTCACCTCCCAAAGACTCCACCTCCAAATACCATCACATTGGTGAGTGGATTTGAACACACACATTTTGAGGGGTCATAACATTCAGATCATAGCAGTGACATTGCCCTTCAGAATATTCCTGAGCTTCATGCTGGGTGCTGTTCTGTTCCAAAAGTCTTTGCTTAGCTTATCTTCTAGCCCAAAATATGAGGTGATAGTGTGGGAAGAATTTTCATCTTCTCTTTCTAGACATATGTTAATAGTTCCTCCTTCCACACACCTTTTTCTCTTATCCCAGACACATCTGGGTTGTCTCTTGCTATTGTCATTACAGTAGTCATTCTGTGGACAGTGACCCACCCAGCATGTACACAAGTGAGAAAAAAAGCACAGGAGCTTTCCCTAAGCATAAACCCTACACAAGGAATCAGACTCTCCTTCACTCAAAACTGTCCACTGACCCTCTTCCCTTCTACCCCAACATTCACCTCAGCTCACAACTGTGTTAATTGTGTGTCTCAATTTGACTATGTCAGAGGATGTCCAAAGAGCTGGTTAAGCCTTATTTCTGGGTGTGCCTGTGAGGGTGTTTCCAGAAGAGACTGGCATTTGCAAGTGACAAAGGTTCGTACCTGCCAATGTAAGTGACATTGCCCAATCCACTGGAGGTCCGAATGGAATGGACAAAAGAAAGGAGGTATTATCTTCCTCTCTTTTCTTAATCTAAGATTTTCATCATTTCCTGCCCTGGAACATTAAAGCTCCTAATTTTCAGGCCTTCAGATTCTGGGACTTACACCAGTGCCTTCCCTCCCTTCCTTCCTCTTAAGCCCTCAGCCTCAGACCGTAGTACGTCACCAGCTCTCCTGGTTCTTCAGCTTGCAGATGGTATACTGTGGGACTTCTCAGCTTCTGCAACCATGCGAACCAATTCCCTTAGGAAATCTCCCCTTATTAATTTTATATATATATATACATATATAAATTTATATATATAAATTTATTTATATATATAAACATATGTATGTACATGTGTATATATATATATATATCTATCTTATATGCTACTGCTTCTGCTTCTCTAGAAAATCTTGGCTAATACAACAATTTATCTGTTTCCTGTTCTTATTTTCACGTTAGTTTCATGAACCCATGAGACTATAATTTTCATAATCAGGAGAAGAAAGTCACTCATACATTTGTTCAAGACTCATTAGAAAGTCACAAAGACAGATCTTACATAGAACATGTTTATGAATCTTTAAAACCACATTCTTATGAAAGATAACGTTTGCTTGCTTAGCAGTTTTAGCAATCAACTTATTAAGTCTTATAACTGAGAAGAATGAGATCATTTAATATATACAATAAAATCTCTGGCAATGTAAATAAAACACAGTCTGCATTTATATAATTAATTTTTCCTTCTTTTATGTTTGACTTGAAGGTGGATAGCATAATTTAGATAAAATCAAGACTTTAGGTACAAAGCAAATCGTGAGAGATTGCTCAGTAAACTTTTCAACTCAGTGGCTCAATGACAGTAGTGACAGGTTTTGCAATTAGTTTAGCATCTTTGTTTCTTGAGGCCACTGTAAAAACTACAGTCATGTGTTCACTCTCCAACACAATTGGTACACATCATAAAAATTGTAGTTGAGTTAATTGGTGCATTGGCTGACAGATTCCACGAAGAGGCCAAGCCCTGAGCCATCCAGTTATTGTTTAAACTGCTCTGTTGTAACCATGCTGGCTAGGATCGTTGAGAAGTCTCTGCTTCCCCAAGGCTTATAAATGGCAAAAATGGAAAACTTTGGTATCTAGGGAGGTCAATCTGACACTTTTTATAAGCATCAAACACAGATTACAAAAAAAAAGGCATGTTCTATATGAAGATATTTTTTAAAATACAAAGTAATGATGTTATGTAGTAACGAAACTTTCTGCTAACTGATGATAAGATGTCACAGATAATATAAAATTTATCTGTTTTTAAAAATTAAACATTTCTTTATGAATGTCATAATAGGTTAATGCTTTAATTTCCAGGTCGTTTGGCTTTTCTTCCTTATGTGACCCCCAAATCTTTCTCATCCTCTTAGTGGAAATTAACTTAGAACTCATTTCATAAAGTTGCCTATTTTAAGTACTCTTAGAAAAGAAGATTCCTGGTGTGTTTACTTATAATGAACTTTTCAAAGAACAACAAATGCCTTGGAATAATTATTCTTAAAGCTGGATATTTCCCCTTTAGGAGAGCATAATTACAGCTAAAGAACAATAACCTCCTCACTCATTTTCAAAATCACCTATAGTAAATGAGAGAGAATATTTCTCAAAATGCAATCAGGACATTAAACATTAAAAAAATAAAATCACCTCTGAAAAAAATTTCATTATTGTATATTAACTCCAACCCCCAAAGTTTTCAGAAAACAGATAGCTCTAAGAAACAATATGTTTTTCAGTTTCTAGGCTTTGACCATTGGCAGTCCAAAGGCATTTAAAACATCATCCTATTCCCTGTACATAGTACAATAGCAAGGCATTGAGCATAGCATTAAATGAATTCTAATGTTACGTCTCAGCTCTTGTAGAATAACTTTATTCTCTTTCTGACATATTAGGTGGACTCACACATATTTATAGCTTTGTGGAGACACTAGCATTTTCAGCTTTGCTGGGAGACTTGGATCTGTCACACATGATAACTAGAGGTGGATTTGTGGTGAAGCCAATGACGCTTAAGCTTCAGCACCTTTCACCTTGCAATCCCTTTACGTGGGATGTGCGTAATGTGTTCAATAGCCATGTGTACTTAAAATGTTGCAGAGGCGGGATATATTCACTGCATTCAGTCCGGCCAGGTGTGTTTTGTGTCACCTCAGGTTGGGTGGCCCTGGAGGGCATCACACCTTTGCGAAATCTGGTTAAGGAAAAGTGGAGTTGGAGACACACTTAATTTTACAATGATCTCTTCACTATCATCTAAATAAATACATGCACTTATTCTTGCTTGTATTTCTGTAATTCGCATTATTTTATTAAAGAGGATCCCCAACTTGCCAGTGCTTTGGACCCCAAATCCTGGACACACCCCTGCCAGAAACCCTAATAGCAACCCTAAGGAAAATTTAAATCTATTAGGCTCGTTGCAATTTTCCCTGTTACATGGTTTTATTTCCACCCTCTATGGACTGTTTATTTTCTGCTGCTAGTGAGTTGAATTTCATATGACCACAGAAGTCTTCATCCACTGAATACTGACGCATTCAAATACTTTCTCCATTGGACATATATGGTGCCCTTCTAAAGAAGAAAATCTTGTCACTTATAAAACACTACTATTCATATCCCGAGCATAAAGTTCCAATTCCTAACCATAACTTGTAAAATAATGAATCTTTTCTCTCTTTCCTATTCAATTGCATTTCCTCATCTACCCAACCATTGTACTCTATGCTCCGGGGGCAGAGGGGATGATCTTCCCTTAGCAAGTTCTTCCTACAGAAATAAGCCCTCAGCTTTGCCCATAATTTTCAAACGTCATGCCATTTCTAACCCATTTAGAGTAGGGTTTGTTTGGAAAGGGAATCTGATACCAAACTCAATCACTTGGATTTGGGGAACAGCCTCTGGTCAGATTCTGCTGGTCTCTGAAATGAGCAGTGACCTTAAAATGAAAAAGCAGACCAGGTACAATGGTTCACATCTGTAATCCTAGCACTTTGGCAGGCCAAGGTAGGTGGATTGCCTGAACCCAGGAGTTCCAGACCAGTCTGATCAAAAATACAAAAATTAGCCAGGCATGGTGGCACGTATCTGTAGTCTCAGTTACTCAGGAGGCTGAAGTGGAAGAATCATTTGGGGCAGGGAAGTCAAGGCTGCAGTGAGCTGTGACTGTGCCACTGCACCTCAGCCAGGGTGACAGAGTGAGACTCTGAATAAAAGAAAAGTGGAAAAGCTATGTTTCACTAAAAAAAAAAAAAAAAAAAAAAAAAAAAAAGCTGCAAAAGCAATGTTTCCACTAAAGCAAAGAAAAATAGAGCAAAACCAGAGAGAGAATCACCTCCACATAGCTAAGCTATGACAGTCCCTCATGGGGTGGGGGTGGCTTCCCTCCCTATTTGGATTATATTAGACACCCCTGGATGCTTATCATACATCCCTCTTTCTTAGTTAGACATAAGTAGGTTTCCATTTGCTCATGGTAAAATGATTCCTACAAACCTAAATCACACTGGGCTCTCATTACACTCTGCGGTCACTTGCCTCCACACCTCTGCCTATTCCTCTGCTTATAACTGGTGAGTGAGATACTCCCTATCACCTTCAGTAACGGTCTCCACATCTTACCAGAATCACGCCTTCCTAATTATGCTTCTGGACTTTGAGAATATTTATCCTGGGAAGCCTTTTCCAAACACTCTAGATTGAGACAAATAGGACATTCCTACTTTCTTGTTTACTATTCTGAAATGATCATAAGCAATGTGAGGATACAAACTTACTCTGTTTACAGTCATATTAGTAACACCTACATAGTGTTTTGTCCATAGTGGATGCACCGTAATTAATATTTGTTGAGAAAGAAAAAAAAGCAAGGAGGCAAAAAAGGGAGGAAAATAAAGGGAAAAAAGAAAATAAGAAGAAAATAAAATAAGTGACACAGTTCAGTAACTTGCAAAAGTCAAGAAAGTGGGCAGGGTGTGTTGGCTCACACCTTTAATCCCAGCACTTTGGGAGATCAAGGTGGGTGGATTATGAGTTTAGGAGATCAAGACCATCCTGGCCAACATGGTGAAACCCTGTCTCTACTAAAAATACACAAATTAGCTGTGTATGGTGGGGATTACCTGCATTCCCAGCTACTTGAGAGGCTGAGGCAGGAGAACTGCTTGAACCCCAGAGATGGAGGTTGCAATGAGCCCAGATCGCACCACTACACTCCAGCCCAGCGACAGAGTGACACTCCATCTCAAAAAAAAAAAAAAAAAAAAGCAAGTAAGTGGATAGCCAAGCTCAGGTTTGAATTTCAGCTCTATCTGAACTCTCAAATACGTTCTTTTTGATACAGTAACCTATTCCGGTCTATACCATACTATATAGCACATGGACAGTAATACATAAGTGTTAGTTGACCTTGACCTATACAATTTGGCTGTTCTGTATAAATAAGGAAGATCTGTCTAAGAATCACCTAATTTTTATTCATTACCTCATTCATTTCCTGTAAATATGCTTTGTGTTATGCACTGACGAAGTGTAGGAGAACATGGAAATATGTAGTCTATTATAGTGGAAATAAAAACAATTACATAATAAATATAGCATGTACATCTTTAACTTATTATATAATCAGATTATTTTATTATTAAAAGGCAAATGTGAATCACTTCCTGAGAGGCATTCTTGTATCTATATATACACATATTCAGTTGTATATATTTTCAATATGTACTAAAAAGAAAAGCCTAGTAAACAGTCATTGTCATAGTGTCACTTGGAAAAATTATCAGTGCAGAAAAGTCAGCTCTAAAGACATGGGATTGGCTGCCCATTCCCTATTGCAGTAGCAACAATGCAAAATAATATATTCATTTATATAGATACTCTTGAAGAAAAAAATCTGGCAGTTATATGAGATCTACAAGTGTTAGTACTAAATCAATGGAAATAAATACTGAGAATCTACTTTTTTCAACCCTTTTCTTGTTCTGTTATATAGCCTATCCTTTATCCCTAAAACACCTTCAAGGTATTAGAATTCCCCAGAAACAGATTGTGAGATGGAGAATCAAGTGTAGGAGCTTTACTGGGGTGAACTAGAAAATATTCTCCGTATGGTCATGAGAGAACCAAGATTCATTAGAGTAACAAGTTAGGTGCAATTTGTTCTAACAAATGCATCAATTAATCCCATAGAGAGCTTTGAATGTTGAGTGGGCATGTAAATCAATATTGTGTCCTATAGGTGGTACATGCAATATTGATTGAGAGAATCATAAAAACTAGGTCTTCATCTACCCAGCATCACTAGACCGGAGGTGCCCCAGTTAACCCACATAACCTGGGGTGATGCAGCAGCCTTCCACAGAGGGCAAATCTGGAGAGGGTGGAGTCCACACTTCCAGCTGCTTTAAAAAAAAAAGTTCCTCAGTCCAGAAGAGAAACTTGAGCAGCACAAAACAGCATATACTACAACAAGTGATTTGGTGATTGGTTTACAGTATGAAAGCAAACTTAAGAGTTGACCTAAAAAATAATATTTTTGTGCATTCTTACCTTTAGGAAAGAACATGGTACAGAGACACATGTTCTCACACAAAGAGAAATGAAGAATTGGCAATTAGAGTAAAATCTTTTCTGTTGGGGATATCTAAATATTTGATGTGCAATTATCTGAAAAATTATATTAATTTTTTACTTCAGTCTGGTAATATGACTTATTAAAGTGTCTGCAAATGGTATGTTAAAGTATACGCATATCTGTGTGCATAATTGTGAAATACTGGAAAATGTTTTCTGCATGTTGAAGTTTCAGGGACACGGCAGACTTGTCTGGGAGATTACAGACTTTCGTTTATTCTTTTATTTCTTCTGATCAAGGCTCACCATTCACCTCTTAACCAATGAACATCAATTCTAATGAACTCATCAATATGATAATACATTATCCTAATTTAAAAGCACTGATTTTTAATCACTTAAATTAGATAAATTTACCTGATAAACAACTTGATTTTAAATCTGCTAGCCAGGATTGTGTAACAACAGTACCTAAGTCACCAAATGCAAGGATAATTTTCCTGCAAAATCTTCTGACTATATGACTCTCAATTTGTTGTGTCTATCTACAGAACTGAGGGGGCATCAGTGACATCTAAGAAAGTAAATCTCAGCACGAGAAAAATTTGCCAGATCACTTCTTAAATTGCATTCAACAATTACGTTTGTCTGCAAAGCCCCAAAATGTACAAGTTAACTTAAAACAGAAAAAGGAAAGATAAAGGTCATGAATTACAAACATTTTGTATATACATAGTGATGAGTGAACACTGCTTTTGGTAATGCAAAATTTTGATGACTGTATTATTTCTCCTAATTGTGTGGTTTATATTTTGTCTATAAAAATACAAAAGCTGCTAATTTTCCATTATACTCTAGTATGTAAAATATACTGCACAGATGGATATTAGATTCTTTTTGGCCAGTGGAGCATCAGTAAGGATCAAAGACAAAGGAAGATGCAGTTAAACATGAATTTATTCTTCCTGATTGCTTTTTGGCAAATATTAAAAACCAACATTTATTTTTGGAAAAAGCCTTCTTAATATTTGTTTGTCTTAACATTTTTGTCAAGTTTTATAATACAGTATACCTTAAGGTCTAGCTCATGTTTAGAATAATGTACTTGGGAAAAATAGGGTACTTTTGTCAGCTTTAGATTTCCAAAACTTGGTGGGGTGCCTGGCTTTCAGCAGGTGTTTATTGAATGTGAAAGAAATTAGCTAAGTGGTAACAGAGGCCAACTAATTGAGTTTCTATGTACCAAGTTAATTTTAGTGTTTATACCTATGAATACCATAATGTGATACTCATCCTTGAAAAACTGTACAGAGAAATAACTTATTTCATTAACTATCTTTATGTAAAATAATACTTCTTTATATAATTTCTAAGTACAGCATGGATATTTCATTGCTAAGTAGCATTAACTGTGAAGGGACATGCATATTATTAAAATTTCTGGAGTAAATAAATTACCTACAAGCAAGTTTCTAGCTATATTACTTGGCATATGTTTCTGGCATCTTTAAACGCACTGATAACTAGCATGGCTGCTTGAATCCTGCAAGAGAGCTCTAAAAATAGTTGACATTTTGCTGTTTCTATAGTAACAAAGAAAATGGCTTCATGCTCTGGCACTGCTCCCGCAGAGCTTAATGCTCTCTGTAGATTGCCTATACACTATACGACCATGTCATTGTGGTAAAAACTACCATTACTCTTTTCTTCGTGTCTTTCATGTGTCTTATAATAATCTGATCACGAGCGTAACAATCTCAGTGTTTACCTGACATGGTGAAAGCATTCCGGTTATTTTTTTTAACTGAGTTTTACCTCAAAAAATGCTAAGACAAGCTAAGCTTTCACACGGTATGATTTGAACTGTACTAGAAGGTTTATGATATTTGTCTACTTTAATATCTAATATTTACCAGTGGGAAATGATTCTTTTGGATTAAATAATTATCCTTCTTTAGTTCCATGAACTGATCACCACTGACCGTCTGGGAACCCCTAGTAAGTCCTAAACATTTATATCAATTCCGGTATCGTTTTTTCCTCTAGTGAATTATTAACTTCATCAAAGTGGGGGGATTTTTCTGTCTTGTCTCCTAAGGAATCGTCACTGTTGTGGACAGAGCCAGTACTTAATAAATGTTTCACCGATTGAGTGGTTGGTTAAATAAAAATATGTTTGCTCTGGAAGTGGGAAATTAAATTTAATATGGCATTTGCACTTGTTAAAGTTAATTAAATTCTGATATATATCTCTTCATCCCCTGACAAGTCAATGAGAATAGTACACCAGTTAGTGAGTGTGGAAGGTAGAAAGAATAAAGGCTTCTCAAAGAGGGCCAAGCCCACATTCTCAGAATCTGTGAACACGTTAGGTTCCATGCAAAGAGGAATTAAGGTACAGATAGAATTTAATTTCCCACTCAGGTTACCTTTAATTAGAGAGATTGTGTTAGATTACGCTGTTGGACTCAGTATCATCACAAGAGTCCTCAAAAGTGACAGAGGGAGGCTGAAGAGTTTCCTTGGGAGAACCGAGGAGATGACAGCATGAGAAGTGGTTGGCAGGACAGTGCTGCCTTGAAGGTGGAAGACGGAAGCACGGGACAAGCAGAGCAGACGGTCTCCAGAAGCTGGAAGAGCCAAGGATGAAGACTGTCTCCTGCAGCCTTCGGAAGGGACGCGGCCCTGATTTCAGCCCAGTAAAGCCACTTTGAATTTCCAGCCTGTAGGCCTGCAAGATAATCAGTTTGTGTTGTGCTTAGCTACTGAGGTTGTGGAAAGTTGTTCCATCAGTGGTAGGGAATAAAAAGGAATTTTATATGATAGAAAATGGACTGAGAAATAGGGGAATTAGATAACCTTGTTTATTGGAAGACTTTGAGTAACAAAATGATCTGGGAAGAGAAAACATAGTGCCTCTAGAAAAGTCAAACTCTAGTTCAAAAACAAAATGAAAGTAAATACATCTTTGTAAATTTTCCGTATTTCATATTTAAGATATTCCTTTTATTTGTTGCCTGTTTTTATTAGAAAAAAATCCACGTGGAATAATTTTTATTACTCTTTGAAAAACAAATACATTAAACAAATAAAAAATGAGTAAATGAGAAGCTAAGCCATCTACTTCATTTATTGTTAGAATTTGATCCATGTGTTTTATCCTGTTGATTTGCCCTTTATTTTAGGGATTATTTCTGTGTGATAAAGTACCATAATTAATCAACATTACCCTGCTGACTAAAAAAAATATGGTTTTATTTCTGACTTTGTAAGTAATATTCTATAAATGTATATGTTATATAAAAGATTTTTAGTCTTTTAAAATTCACCTATATTTCACATCTCATCTTCCATATATCAATACTAGCATAATCACTCTATTTATATAATACAACATGTTCCAAATTATTAAAATATAGGCATTATATTTTATTTTTAAAGCTAACTTAACCTTTAATACTGTTACACTTCTTGAGATCCTTGAATAGCTTCTCACTTTGGAAAATGAGACGTTGATGCATTTGTTCAACACCATATATTAAATATCTACTATGTGCAACTCATATGGATCAAAATTTTAAAGAGATAATGTTCTGTTTCTATGGCTTGTGCTTCATAAAATGAGCAGTTGTGTGATATCAAAATATCATTCTGGCCAAATTTTACTGATTCCAAAACATGCTGTGCTTCAGTTACACTCATTTACAATTTTCCTATCCAGATTTGCTCATTTAAAACGCTTATCAAATGTCTAGAAGAGAACAGGTATCAGGACCTATTTTGCAGTGTAGGCATTCAGATAAATAGATTATTGCTAATACAAAATAAATCATTTGCCAGAAATAATGCACATAATACCAGAAGAACACAAAAAAATGGAACCTCATCCAACCTGGGTAGAATACGAAAGATTGATTTTTACCTAATTTGAGTCCTGAACTATAAAACGTTATGTAGACAATTAGGAGTAGGGGAAAGGCAAAGGTTTTCTAAAAAAGAAACAGCATGAGCAAAAATATCCGAAAGAGAAATATGTCACTTCAGTAAGAATACGCAATTGTATATATATTTTTTTTGAATGGGAAAATAAATAATTTGGAATGTACATAAGACTAGTGAGTTAGGCAGACAGACCTGACAGAGAGTATTGTGTGTTAAACCAAGGAACCCAGCTGTGCTTCATAAAATTCAGGGCAACGTTAGAGGACTTTAAGCAGAGCGCTGACATCGTCCAAATTGCATTTTAGCAAGATTATTCTGGCAGGATTGCAGAGAATGCGAATGAAGCAGAACCATGTGGGAAATGGGAACATAGTTTAAATAATAATGCAAGAGTTGGGGAAGGTAAGAGTATGAAATAAGGAAAGGTGATGAGAGTGTTGTGTAATTTTTAAAAAGTGTCCATGACTTCTGGGAGGAAGCTTCCAAAGCCCTGGCATTTGTCATGTGCTGGGAGTGTCTTTGTTGTTGATAGTAGTCTCCTCAGACTATCCCTGAGTTTATGCTAAGGAGGTGATGCATCATCGTGAGCTCCTAGATACTTTATGCTAATGAGATGACTTAGGATGGGGCTTGTCACACCAGAAAAGTCAGACATGTGATTGGAGCATTGGGACTTTGAGCCACATGATACCTGTCTGACCTCTCGGGAAGAGAGGAGACCTGGAGATTGAATTCAGCACATGGTCAGTGGTTCATTCAATCATGCCAATGTAATGAAACCCCAATAAAAGCTCTAGACGTCAAAGGTTGGGTGAGCTTCCCTGTTGACAGTACTCTATACACATTGTTATGCACCGATGTGACAAGAGAGTGATGTATGTTGACTTTCTGTGGGGAACTTTTCATTTTGGACCCCCATTGTGGCCATCCCATCTATTTCTTCTTCGGCTGGACCTGATTTGTCATAGTAAACCTATAGTCCTAAGTATAGCACTGTTCTGACTTCTGTGAGTTGTTCTATTGAATGATTGAAACTGAGGGGCTAGTAGGAACTCCCAAATTTGTTGCCAGGTTGTTGGAAGTGGAGGTGAACTGGAAACCCCCAGGATTGACGCTGGTGTTTAAAGTGAGGACCGTGTCACTGGAGCGCTGTGTCCTTAACTCGTGAAGTTTGGTCCAACTCTGGTTATTATCAGAATTGCATTGCAGGAAAAAAGGGAAGGAAGAAGAAAACTTAGGTATTTCAGATATAAAAAAATTGAACTTGGTAAAGTTCCAAACAAAATAAATTACAATTATATGCTAGGTTAAGTTATATTGATTGGAGTTAGATTATCACCTAAAAGTATTTAAGCGGATTTACTATCGTGAATGGCTGGTGGAACTCTCTAAAGCTGCCCACGCTGTGGGACGTTTTCTGTTACACTGGAGTGTCTCATAGACTGTAGGTCATCCAGCATGATTGGACCCTACCCAAGAAACATGCTCCTAAACTCATGTGATAGCCAAAAATGCCCCAGCGAATTTCCACAGTGTACTGAGAACACTGACTGACATACGCTGAGAACGAAACAAAGCAAATCAAAAACAATGTAGACAAAGATAAAACGCTGGGGAAAAGCAAATTCAAGTGTACAGAGAAAAAAATCAGGAAAGGCAGGGGCCCAAGAATGAACAGTAAAAATAGTAGAGGCATAAACAGAATATGAAATCATGGAAGCCAAGAGATTTTGTTAAATAAATAGCAAACAAATTAAAAATTCAGACAGTTTTTGAGGGAGATATAAAGGACCGTTGGTGTCTTTCGCAGAGTAAGATCGTTTCTACTAACGAGCAGCAGGAAGGTCTTCTGACCATTGATCACCTTGCTCTCTGTTTTTCAGAGCTGAGAGGTTTTGGCTAAATAATGTCTAAATATTTGTGTTAAAGTGAGACACTCTTTCTGGAGATTTACAAATCCAGATATCTAAAATAAATTTTTGGTTCAGATAGTATAAAACACATAGTATATCCTTATATCTACTTTGGAACTCATAGGAATAATAATAAACTCAATTTTTCCTATGCTACTGTCACTCAACAATTAGCACGGAAGTCTTCTGTGATAAAATGTGTGGGAGTCTTTCCTCAAACATCAGGGAAGAAAGCAGTTCTGCAGCAGACACCAGCTGTGTGTCCTTCAATTCAATTCCAACACTATCTGTTTGGAGAAAGCATCAAATCCCACAGGTTGAGTGCTCAGTTTCACAAGATTGTTCTATATTTTCAATGCCAAAACAAATGTCTAAAGTTGTTTTGTTTTACCTGTGCTTCTGATCCACTAGCTAGCTGTAAATCAGGGTTCCCATCACCCCGTTTATGGGTTTGATTAATTTGCTAGCATCTCATAGAACTCAGGAACACACGTGCACGCACACACACACACACACACACACACACACACACACATACACGTAGAGAGAAAGAGATAGAGAGAGAGCGGGAGAGGGACGGTGTCTCACTCTGTTACCCGGGCTCAAGTGCATTGGTGTGATCTCCATTCACTGCCACCTCCTCCTCCTGGGTTCAAGTGATTCTCCTGCTTCAGCCTCCCGAGTAGTTGATACTACAGGTGCTTGGCACCACACCCAGCTATTTGTTTATTGTATTTTTTTCGTAGAGACAGGGTTTCAGCAAGTTGGCCAGGCTGGTCTCGAGCTCCTGACCTCAGGCGATATGCCCACCTCAGCCTCCCAAAGTGTTGCGATTACAGGTGGGTGTCATCGTGCCCTGCCGGGACACACTTACATTTACTGGTTTTCTACATAGTGTAATAAAGAATACCTAATGAGTAACTGATGGAAGAGATACATAGGGAAGGGATGTGAAACTTCCATGACCTCTCCTGGTGCACCACCTCCAGGACCCTCTGCATGTTCAGCTATCTGCAAGCTCTATGAACTCATCCATTTGGGTTTTTCTGGAGGCTTCATTATGCAGGCATGATTGATTACATCATTGTCCATTGCTGATTAACTTAACTTTTAGCTTTGCCTGCCTCCTTCCATATTTGGGAGTGAGGCTGAAAGTTCTAACCATCTGCTCCTGCCTTGGTCTTTTGAGTGACCGTCATTGTGAAGCCACCTCGGGGCTGCAGGCTAGCAATCAACTAATTGGCATGCAAAAAGACATGCATGATTTGGATAATTCAAAGATGGCAGGTGTTGTATGCCAGGAAACTTGAGGAAGATCAAAAATATATTTCACAATATCAAATCTTCCTTAAAAAATATCTATCTATCTATCTATCTATCTGTATATATATATATATATTAATATCAGCATATATTATGATTTGTGTGAATAACTAAATGTATAATGTAGTAATAATAGTTTTCACTCTAAATCCAGAGTTTGGCTTATGTTTACATAAGACATAAAATATGCTTCCAATTTATTACAAATCAAGGATAAATATTCTGTATCTCTAGTAAATAAGTAAGTAAAATTTTATTCTTTAACTTTGTTACCTCTGAATTCAGAAAAGTCTGTGCTACTAATATAAAGTGATATCCTATCTATTGTTTGTGACTTTATCAACTTTAATTTACTTTTTTATCTTATTTTAGTTTAATTGGATGAAGAATAAGACAGTATTTTTTCTATTAATTGAAATTGAAGAAGGTATGGCTCAGAAATTAATTTGAGAAGATTCTGAAAAATAATTTCTGTTTCATGAGTGCTAGGCAGTGCTTATTAATAAAAGTAGATTTAAAAATTTGCAATAGTGTATTTTTAAATCATGGTGCTAAATAATATTCCTACATATGTGCACATATGGCAGAAAAACAATGCATTTCTTATAATAATTATCGTTTATATATTTCCTAATTTTGTTCAATTCTGGTGTATATTATTTGGAGACTAAATCACTGTACAGATAGCATTTGCTGTTTGATACGGTTTGGGTTTGCATTCCCATCCAGATCTCATCTTGATTTGTAATCCCATAATCTCTACTCATCATGGGAGGGACTCGGTGAGAGGTCATTGGCTCATGGGGGCTGTTTCCCCTATGCTGTTCTCATGATAGTGAGCTCTCATAAGAGCTGATGGTTTTACATGTGTCTGGCGTTTCCTCTGCTAGCATTCATTCTCTCTCCTTCTGGTCTGTGAAGAGGTGCCTTCTGCTATGATTGTGAGTTTCCTGAGACCTCCCCACCCATGCAGAACTGTGAATCAATTAAACCTCTTTTCTTTATAAATTACCCAGTCTTGAATATTTCTTTCTAGCAGTGTGAGAATGGACTAATATACTATTGTAATTGCATGGAATTATCAGATAAATCCTTTTACCAAAAATAAAAAAACAGAAACAAATAATTAAATGACTTTATGAAATTATCAGATATATTAATTAAATTGATTTACTTGAACCATGATCTTATTTGAAATTAGTTGAAGTTAGGTAGACTGATTTATTTTTGTCCTGTGGACTTTATAATGAATTAGATGATATTTATCTACTCTATATCAGTCTTCTGATATAGAGTAGATAAATGTATATATTTATCTACTCTATATCAGTCTTCTGATATAGAGTAGATAAATGTATATGGTTGGTTTCAATGTAACTTTAATAATTTTTAATTCTACTTACTAATATCTCTTTCATTTTAACTTTTCATGTAGTAATATACTAATATCTTATGCTATAATTCACTCTTCAAAGTATACTATGTTACAGAGTGGTTTTTGTTTGCTTTTGTGGATATAATTTTTCAGTCTATGAACGAGTTTAAATTTCACTAAGCACATCTTTAATATTTAATATAGTAGACCATAAAATACATAATGGGGTATGTTTTGTACATCATGATGATTATTTATTACTTACCCTTTTCATTTTCTATCTGATGTATCCTTCAAAGATTCTAGCAAAAGAAAAAAAGCAATGTATTCAGTGAATTCCAGTGTGAGTGTAATTTATTTGTAGATTATTTTAAGAACTTCCAGATGATAATCTAAATGTGTTCTTCTGAAAAGACACAACATTAGTTTTTTTTTTTTTACTAGAGCTAATGAAATTTTCCTCCAGCCTGGGCAACATAGTGAGACCCCAGTTCTATAATTAAAACAACAACAGCAACAACAAACCAGTTGGGTGTGGCGGTGCCTGCCTGTACTCCTGTCTACTAAGAAGTTGAGGTGGGAAGCTGTCTTGAATCCAGGATTTTGAGGTTACAATAAGTTATGACCCTGTCACTGCCACTGTACTCCAGCCTGGACAACAGAGCAATACCCTGATCTAAAAAAAATAAAACCAAACAAACAAAAAATTAAAATAATATAATAAATTAAAATCTTTGCTTTATAGGCCCAACAACAAAAAATAAAAACAAATATAGAAACAGCAACCACAATCACACACAGACACAAGCTCAGAGAGAAGGAGAGGGTGGAGGACAGTCAGTGGGTGTAGAGCACATTGAAAAAAGAGAAGAGTACTTCCTGTGTCTTCCTGTAGGCCTGTTGAACAGTTATGGCTTAGTACTTGCCTGGTCTTTATGCAGATAATTACAGGGTATAATTTTACTTTTCTTGAAAGGTAAATGTTTCTCATAATCCTCAATATAATATTTTTTCCATAATGAGAAACTACTAGGTTTCTAAGAATAAGACACAGATTTTACACCATTGAAACCCAAATTTTGTATCAGAAGATATCTTCTGAAGATCAGAATGGACTTACTGCCAGAGTCACAGTGATAACGACAGCCCCTCATTTCAAGTGGGAAGACCAAATGCTTCATCTCTGCAACTATCCCCTTTGATACCAATTCTTCTTTTTAACTTATTCACAGGCATATTTGCAATTTATGATGCACTGGAGACATAAAGATGAAGCGGGACTGGCCCCTGTTCTCAAGGAGCTGACACTTGGCGGTTTCTCAGTATGGCCAGCTAATGTCTTCTAGGCTTCTTAATTTTTGCCGTGATTGCTATATTCAACAACAGATACTATATTTGTTCTGACGGACTTCTCAAGACACCCCCTCCTCTACCACCACTTGTGACCCTTGTTATCTTTCTAAACTCCAGCACAGATTTCTTCTCAGATCATTTGGTATTAGCACCGTCATCACTGATTAAGTCCACTTCTGAATCCAGGCCTCATAAGGATATCCAGCTACCTCCTGTGCTGGCCAGATCAAATAATCATGTATTCATATTTAGTTTATTTTTTAAAAACAGTTTTGGATAACTATTTCTGACAGTACAATAGAACAAAATTTTCACAGTAATTGAGTACTTGAAGAGTAAATACAGACTTTGTTGATTCGGCTTTTAAGCTAATTTAAGACAAAAAGTTTATCTCCAATACTGTGTTCTTTTCCTTGAGTTTTAACTGATAGCTTTCTCCCATTTTTTACTTTTCAGAAAAAGAGTGCCATCAGCTTTGAAAATAACTTTCAGAGGGTTTCAGGGAGGCTGGAGGTTGACTGGGTGAGAATGAGGCATTAGTTGTGAGCTGAATGTCACGGTCTCAAGTGGCCCACGTGAACATCTTCCTCAAAATAGTGGCCAGTTTTAGTGACCACATAAACTGTATCCACGCAACCTTCAAAATATGCTCACTACATTTTCTAGCATTTCTTTTTCACACCAAACTGAAATCACAGATCATCTGTATTCCATATCCCAAAACCTTATCTTCATGTTGATAAATGATATAGAAGAATTTGAAGGTTATTTCATCTTAGACTTCTGGCTTACATGGAAAATGAAAACAGTAAAAATAAGTGCTGTGCATAGTTCAGGATAATTGACTCAAGAATTTCCATTTGTTTTCAATTTTCTATTTAGACAACAATAAAATGTATTGTTATTCCAGGCAGATTTCTTAATTAGATAAAAGTATACCTCATTGACATGAATTCACATTTATCCATGTGAAATATTTAATGGAGTAACCTTAAATATGTAGTTTAACACAAAAGCTAGAGGACAGATTATTTTTTAAAAATTAATCAAAATTTTAATGGGTATATAGATGAGGGGGAATATAGCATTAGGGAAATATACAACTTATTTCTTCAAAAATAGAAATAAGTTATAATGTCAGTTCTTTCATAGAAATTAGATAATTTAACCAGAATTAAACTAATGAGTGAGAATAATACATAGAAATTTGTGTTATACATGATGGAACTAAAAGATTAGGGTTTAATGCAGTAGGTAGGTCACGGGAGAATTTCATTTGCTTTTAGCCTTAACAGATACATTTCAGGTTTTATCAACAGAATTTAATGTTTTGTTTCTTTTTCCTTAGGGGAATAAGAATTTTGCTGAAGATTTCAATTAAATAAATTTTAAGGGACTTTATCTCTGTTTCAGTTGACCAGATACTACGTTGATCTTGAAATATTTGCCCATTTTTACACCAAAAGTTAAAAAGCTTATTAGTTTTTCTCAAATATTAGAAAAGCAGTATTGATTTTAGCACCTTTCTAAAATATGTGAAAAAGAGCCATAAAGATCCTCAAATATCAGATCTTAACTTTCTAACACCTCTGAACTTACCGTTGTAGGATAATGAGTGTGTAGTATGTTATTACTTTAACAGTTTATGTCTCCCTGTTATGTGTTTTGGAAAATTGTTTAGTGGATATTCAGGGTAAAAACTAAGCCTCTATGCTGCCATCCAGTAACTTTTAGTCAAATGCTGCTTGAAAATATAATTAAAAAATCATCATCATCATCATCATCTTAGCAGACAGTAACTACTATTAGATAAATAAATCTATCATTTTAATGGCAAAGGTGATACACTTTTATTCATCATTTCATGGTAGTCCAGTCTCTTCTACATATGTAGAGCCTTTTTTCTCCTTCAGTTACTATCTGTCAAGTGGTACCTTATGTATCTTCCATCTTTTGGGGGTTTGTCAAGTTCTAGAAATTTTGCTTCCTGCCCCTGATAGAAAAAGAAAGAATGAAGACTGCATTATTTGTTTTGTTTGTGTTTTTGAAACAGGTCTAGAAGTTGTATATTGCTTCTACCTTTATTACATTGGAATTCAATTCTATGGCTCCAGCTAACCACAAACAAAACTGTGAGACACAATCTAAGTGGGTGCCCTTAGAATATTGTAAAACAATTAAAATCCCGCCAGTCTTTGCCATTGTAGATCAATCTGGTCACCAAATACCCATGTCACTTCTCCTCTATGCATTGGACAAATTCACTTCATTCTGAAGTGACCTAACTCAAAATTCCATTCAATAACTAGCTTATGTTGTTCAGGTGATGAGTGGCTCTTCCTTTGTAATCTAGATGTTGCTTGTCATACGAACTGAAAATTCATGTCATTAGGAATTAAATACACATCTCATGCTCACTGTATAATGATAAAGCAAGAACATAATTCAATACAATTTGCTCAGAAAGAGCAAAACGGAAGACCCACAACAGTCCCTGCTCCAAAGCAGTTATTAAAATCTTCTCAGCATCTCATAAAAACCTCATAATCTGAAATTAAGAAAAGGGTTTGTACACTCTGGTTTTGTTCTCTGATAAAACTCCCTTTAACAATATTTTTCATGGTTTCTTCCTCTGCCTTTTACAAAGTACGTCTTTGTCTATTATTCTCCATGGCTCTATACAGAGTGGATGATGGGGAGTCTGTCCTCTTTGGGGAAACACAGCTATGGCAGCTGTTTTGTGTCAGAGGCTCATCAAATACCCTTGGGTTATTTCGGTAGAGAGTTTTAAGGCTCAGCAAACAGTCATACGCTATTTTTAGACAAGGCTTGCAGTTTCTTTGGCAATACAGTTTCCTTAAAAACTTAGGAAACTTTTTATCTATTTGCTTCCAGGCAGTTCCATGTACCAGTAAACACATTTTTTTTCCACCTAAAATTATTTCCCAAGCTTGACTCTTTATTATCTCTACTCACCTTCTTTCTGATTAATGACAGCCACCTTGAGGCTACATAGAACAAGGGTCTTGAGTAATATTCTTAATTAGATTTTTCCTGCTAAACTGAGTCACTTGGCTTAATCTAAAAGCTTTCTTGGACTTTTGCTGCTCAAGGCTTTTATCCCGCTTTAAAAAAAAAAAAATTCTGTCTTTTTCTTGGGGGTCTTATCTCTCATTATTTATGGCCCAAAGAAGTTAGGTTTTTAAAACTTCTAATGCCATTGATTGGTGAACTTTCTCTTTTCCCAACTGTCTCTCCCTAAAGTCACTCACTTTTTTTGTGGACATCTCCCTGTTTTGTAGTGACTTTGAAAAAGCAACTTTTAGTAGCCAGTGGATACCCCTCTGACTCTTTCAAGGCACTATCTTAAAATTATAGGCTCAGTACGTATGCTGTCTTCATTTTAAGTCATCACAGGTGAATTCTTACTGTTTTGCTATGTAAGAGACAAGCTAGTCAGCCTTCCAGCCTGCTTTTTCTAGCTCTTTCACCTCCTGCTGTCCAACCACTAAACCAATAGTGTGTAATCAATTTCATTTTTGTTTTTATTACAAGTAACACCATTTCTCTAGGTAGAAACTTCTCCATTTGTAGTGGCAAGCCTCTGTGGTAACAAACAACTCCAAAATTTTAGTAGTTTAAACCAACTAATGTTCCTTGGTCATCCACACATGAAAATTTATTGGGTGACCCCCCTGAAAAGTTTGCCTCCAAGTCAGTGATTGAGGGACCCAGGTGCCTTCAAATATTGTCACTGTCACACTTTAAGGTCTTAGTATCGATTGCCTCCAGCTTGGCAAATAAGGAAAGAGAGAAAGTGGAAAATCCTGGTGCACTTTTTAATGATTCAGGTCTATAGGTGATGTTCATGACTTAAATTTCACTGGATTGTAAGAGAAAAGAAGTGGTCAAATGTAACTCCAAAATTGTTGGCCTGAACAATTGGGAAAATTGTGGTACCGTTTAATAAAATATAAAATGCTAGCCGAGATGGAGTGGGTTTCGAGAGTAAGGAGTCAAGTGTTTAATTTGCACATGTTACTTGTGAGATCTTTAAAAGGTATACAAATGGAGATCTTAATTAAATAGTTGTGTGTGCAAGTTTGGATTTGAGGGGTGATTTCAGTGTTGGTGACAGACATTTAGGAAACATCAGGTAATAGAAGGCATGTAAAACTAGAGGACCAGGTGGTGAGTTCCCTCAAGTATTGTATGCAGGCCAAAGCAGAATTTTTGCACCCTCCGACATTCAGAAAGATGTTGGGAGAATCCAGCAAGGAAATCTGTGAAGCTGTTAGTGAATAGAAAAAAAAAAAAAAAGTAAAGATGAGCAAGTACAGAATTGTAAGTGAATAAAATGTTTCAAGAAAGAAGTCAATGCTGTATTATGTGAGATAAGATGAGGACCAGTAGTAGGATGTTTAATTTGGTTAAATGAAGACCCCTAGTAACTTTAACACGAGTGAATTTTGATCAGTGCAGAGAAAACCTGGATCTAATTTGGTTTTAGAAAAAATGCGACAGAGAAAGGGGCATTTGCTGGAAGAGGAGATGAGCTATCTTAAGGAGTGAAGTAGGGTAGCGTATTTGTAAATGGTGCAGTAGAGAGAGAAACTGAAAGGACAAGAGAAAGGTGATAATGAGAAGGAAAGATGGAATGCGGTTTTTGTGCATACAAAAAGATTTTGGTTTAAAGAGTGCGTCTTTTTTTTTTTTTAAGGGAAAAAGATGAGTTTGTGGATTTCTGGTGGGTAAAGACTTGTTTTCTGAATCTTTTTTCTTTTTCTAAGAAAAAGAAGTAGGGTAACCAATTTAGAGTGAGGAGTGGGCACTGGAGATGAGAAGGGAAGGAAAAAATACTCTTCTTAGAAAAGCTTACCCTGTTCACAGTAGTGACTCCGGGATCTGCAGGCTTCAGCAGAAGCTTGAAGGTCGGTGGGGCATCAGAAAGGTGCAGGCCTGGGTGGTGGATGAATCTCAGCTGGGTGCTCCCCACAAGGTGAGAGAGCATTCAGCCTGCAGTGCTGGTTTAAGCAAAAGGTGGTCTTTTTCTCAAGCTTGAACAGTTTCAGGGTACAAGCTGCTGCAACTCAATCTTGAACTTTGCAGACACGATTTAAGCAAAGACTGAACAATAGAGAAAGGAGTCTTTCTTTGTATCAGCCTTTTAGAAATGAAGCTACTTTTTCACTTCAAGGCAGCTGACCCCCACGTGCCCTGTGGAGCAGTGCTTCCTAAACCAGCTTTGGTATAAAAATGGTTTTTAAAATTTGTATGTTTTTAACGTCAAATTAATCTTGGACAAAATATCTTTACAAAATAAATCAAAATACCAAATTAAAAATTGAATAAAAATTTGTACAAAATACAAGTCTCAATGTTTCCATAATTGGGTTTAATAGACATACCCAAATATACACAATAAATCTAATCAGAACAAATGTAAAACATTGAAAAATAATTGCAAATGTAAAGATACTCTTCATTGAAAGTATTTTATACGTGAATAATATAGAGAATAACTCCTAGAGTCATAATGATGTTATTCCCCAATTGTTGATTACTATAATTATATGTGAAATAGGCATATTCATAATAAGCATCTAAAGGCACCAGTGGAACAAATCTACGTATATTAATATTTAAAAGTTTTACAGCAACAAACATTTTTCTTTGGCTTTTTAACTTACATAATGTAGGATAAATGGATTCTATTTCCAGGAGATAGTGATATATAAACTTGTATGTTGCTTTTCTTTATTTTTTCTTTTTCTTGATTTCAGAATTCAGTGCAGCAACAAGCCTCATAATACATATGTTAAAAGAAATGGAAGAAGAGATTTTAAAACAATTTCGGGCTGAGCACGGTGGCTCATGCTTGTAATCCCATACATTCAGAGGCCATTTTGCACCTAAAAGTTGGAGACTAGCCTCAGTAACATAGCGAGACTTCATCTCAAAAGTAAAACCAAAAAACTAGCTGGGCATGGTGGTGTGTGCCTGTAGTGCCTGTAGTCCCAGCTCCTTGAGAATCTAAGGTGGGAGGATCACCTCAACTCAAAGATTTGAGGCTGCTGTGAGCCTCGATTGCATCACTGCACTATAGCTTGGTAGAAAAGTGAGACTGTCTCATTTCTTTAAAAAAGCAATTTCAGTAAGGTTAGAATATTCATTTTAACTTTTAATCAAAAAGAAGCAAATGATACTGAATTTTCAAATTTAACTCTCTTTTTCTAGCAGCCAGCTCTAACAATTTATCCTGAAAAAATACAGTTGTATTTAAATAATATTCTGGTGGAAGAACGAATACTGGACCAATTAATTTCTTATTCTTGTATCTTCATCTGATAGAAGATAAAATTTAAAATATGCTATCAAATTTTCAAGGTCTTACGTGATAGCTTTTCACAGATTTGCAGTATCAAAATGATCACCCACTTCATGGATAATTGTTTATAGAACATGGCAATAATAACAAGCAGTAGAAACTGTTCTTTCAAGTTTCTAACAGCATTTGCCCTTTGTAATAGATGCTTTTGGTACCACATCCAGACCTCCTTGCTCAGATTCCTTTGCTGCTGTGTCTGCTTCAACAGCTCACAGTTTTATCCTGTGTGCCACCACACCCCAGAGCACCTCATGAGGTCAGGCTAAGTCTAGACTTCAGCTACATGCCTGGCTTTGCCTAGCTTCCTCCCCAGATAGATTCTGCTTTTTATTCCCTCGTAGGTTTTACTAGAGAGTATGCCCTCAGTAAGTCACTTGAGCCAAAAAACTACATTCCAGGCTCTGCTTCTAGGGAACTTGACCTAAGAACTGGTGACAAGGACTGCCATGACTCTACATGTTTAAACTTTACAAGAAGTCAGCAACGTTCAATCACTTAGAAAGAAGGTATGCAAAATTAGATTTTTCTCCCAGAAATAGTTATTGCATATTGGCAAAATTAAAATTCTGCAAGGAAATTTCTCCTAGTTGAATTTAAGTTTGCAAGTATGATAGTCTGAAAATATCGTGGAGAAGATTGATCCGATATTTTATTCTCCCAAGCTTCTATGTCCCAGAGACTGCCGAGTCTCCGCTGTGGTCTTTGGCAATGCTAAGTATAAGATTATAGGAAGATAATTTTGCCTGAGGAACTGCTTTTGGGAAAAGAGTTGGCTTACCTTTAAGTTTGGCAAGTGTAAGACTGATTCTAAAATAATTTTGCATATGTTATCATTTAGGTGTTCTTTTAAATTTTTTGTTGACAAATAGAGTTGTATATATTTATGCTGCAAAAGGTGATGCTTGGATGCATGCAAAGCTGACTAATTAAACTATCCATCACTTTACATACTTACTGTTTCTTCGTGGTGAGAATATTTAATATTCACTCCTTTAGCAATTTTGACATATACAATATATTATTATTAACCATAATCATCTTGTATAATAGATCACCAGTACTTTTTCCTCTTGTCTAACTGAAATTTGTACCCCTTGATCAACAATTCCCCTTTTCCTGCCCACCCTCCCCTTCTTCCCCTCAGCCTTTGGTAATTTTTAAATTCCACACATAAGTGATGTCACGTGACATTTCTCTCTCTGTGCCTGGCTCATTTCACTTAACATAATGTCCTCTAGATTCACCCTTCTTCTGTCGATAGCAACCTAAGTGTCTATCTGTTATTTGAGATAACAGCATTTCTTTCTTTTTAAAGGTTGAATATTACTCCTTTGTGTATGCATACCATGTTTTTAATGTCCATTCGCCTGCTGATAGACCTTTAGGTTGCTTCCAGATCTTGGCTGTTATGAATAATACTACAATAAACATGAGAGTGCAGACATCTCTTTAGCATACTGATTTCCATCCCGTTGGATATATACCCAGAGGTAGGGTTGCTAAATCATATGGTCATTCTCTTTCTGGCTTCTTGTGAGGAGCCCCCATACTGGTTTCCATCATGGCCATTCTAATTTGCAGTTTTACCAACAGCATGCAAGGATTCCCTTTTCTGCACATCTTCACCTGCACTTATCATTCATCTGTTTAATGATAACCATTCTAACAGGTGTGAGGTGCTAACTCATTGCAGTTTTAGTTTGCATTTCCCTGATTACTGGGGATTATGAAGGATGATGAGCATTCTTTTATATATCCATTGGTCTTTCGAATGCCTTCTGCTGAGAAATTTTCATTCAGGTCCTTGCCTATTTTTGAAACATAATTATTTGTTTTCTTTTTATTGAGTTGTTTGAGTTTCTTATACATTCTGGATTTATGCCCATTACTAGTGAGGTGCATCAGAAACTTGATATAAAATTAATTCAATTTGTAAGGCCATAAAATTTTACAATAAATTTCATTCCAGTGAAAGACAAGCCTAAAAAGTCCATACAAACATTGAGAGCCTTCTAGCTGAGACCGGACAACATATGAAATTGAAGAGGATGCTTTTTGTCTCAATTTCATTGGATTTTAACCTAAGGGGAAAATTATTTTCCTAGTTATTTTAAACTCAAACTTTTAAAAGTATTTGATGTATAGATACTTTTTTCTCTACCTCCAGGACAGTGATGTCTATGGAGAAACTAGGAGTGTTAGCCATAATGAAATTTGATGTTGGTGATAGGCTTATATGTAAATTTTGGCCATCTGTATCAAGGTGATATTTTATTTTTGAAGTATTTTAATACTTCATTTGTCATTAATACTTCAGTTTTGTCATTTGCATTTCCATAATTAATCAAATTTGTCATTTGATTTCATTATAGAATTTCTGCTAGAGTATCTTGAGCTGCATAGAACGTAAGAATGTGGGGTAAGCAATAAAACAGAGAAGGTTGGCTATTTATGTTTTTTCAAACAAAAGAAATTCTGTTCCTACCTACTTCAGAGACTTATTTGGCTATGTATGATATGTTCATCAACAGTCTTAGAAGAATCCTCAATGAAAAAGTGCTTGGCATTGGAGGAGCTGATTGTAATAAGGGTGCTGGACTTTCCACTGAGTTGGCTTAATCTCTGTCCACAGGTGGTGGGACTATATACTATAGGTCTAGAAGCATAGATGTATTGGGTAAACAGAACCAAAACTTATTGGCTAGAATCTGCAAACATACTAACTTGTTATTTTGCTTTACAACGTTTTAGGGTGATATTCTTACATAGCATTAGATAATCATAACACTCTCATGTCAGGGGCCTGCCTGGTGATATGTCAGCCATCAAATTTCAAGGATACAAAACAGCAATTTAGGCTACTTTAGGAAAAATATTTTTAAGTCATTGTGAAGTACAAACAATAATGATAAACAAAGTGTTATTTAAAAATCTAGAGATAAAAGGAAGATCTTCAAGGGAACAAAAGTCAGAATGAGAACTTAAACAACAGTGTGAAATAAAATTATTCTCAATTTTTATACATTGATTCAGAATCTTTATCACTGAGAGACTCTTTGAAAATTTATTATAGCATAAAAACATTCCGTTAAGAAGAAAAATAATTTTGGCATGAATCTATAAGAAGATATAGAGAGGAAGTAAACTATATAATAAAATGTACTTCTTACTAACCAAATACTCAAGTCGATATACATTTAAATATAAAATATGAATCTAATACTGGATAAGAGCAACATACTAGTAGCATATTTGAGAGAGAAGTAAAAGAGAGTTAAAAACATGCTAAGCTAGACTGCTAAAAGATACGGTACTGATTGATAAGAATTTAAAATAATCCAGAAAACTATCTGTATAAGGACAACTATTACTACATAAAATAATTCATATTAAATACAAATTAGAATGTCTAACATATTTTATGATATTGCTATGGAATTTGGGAGACCAAAAAGCACCTGAGCAGGAGAATTCATTTAAAACATGGACCACAATCACCTGAATGGGTCAGTAAAACACATGTGACCGGACACCAGTCCCAGGGCTTCGGATTTCCTAAGTTTGGAGTGGGGTTTACATTTTGCATTCCTAACCATTTTCATAATAATGCTTATACACAGGTCCAGGATTTATGTTTTTAGAAGTTCTACTCTACATTATTGATCATCAGGGAAAAGCAAATTAAAACCATAATGAAATACTATTTTCACTGACTAGATGGCTAAAATTAAAAAGATGGATAGCAGCAAATTCTGGCGACAATAAGGGACAACTTGGATACTTGGCAAACCCTTTGGAAAGCTATTTGGCAACTCTTCATATAATTAAACATTCACCTTTTATATAATTAAACATTTAATGAATTAACAAACTTTCACCTAGGAGTCACCTATGTTCAACAATCTCACTCCTTTTCATTTTCTCCAAGAGAATGGAAACATATGCCCCAAAATGACTTGTTGAAGACTGTTTATGCCAGCTTTATAAATAATAGCCAAAAACTAGAAGCTATTCAAATGTTTATCTCCCATGCCAACCCTGTTAACTTCAATAGGGATAGCAAGGCCAAGGAGGAGACCTGGAGCCAGCAAACAAGACATATAGTCTATTGAGAGGACTTACGTGTAAGGTGGTCCAGTGGTGGCAGTCTGGAATCACTACCGATTATAAAAAGTATGTAGTTTATATTAGCATTTCACTTAGCACCCACTCTCTAGCAACCTCCACCTGGAAAACTTTAACCCAAACAAAGGGCCTTGGTCCCCTGTACGGCTAGTGTTCAATGGGATGGGCCAGGGGTTCGAATGCTTCTCATAGATAAGGAGGTAGTCTCTGGGTCAGCCAACTCCCAGATTCCTTAGCTTAGAGCTCCAAAGACACATTCCTTTTAGAAGACAGGGTCATAGCTGGCTGGGCGTGGTGGTTCACGCCCATATTCCCAACACCTTGGAAGGGTGAAGCAGGCATATCATGAGGTCAAGAGATGGAGACCGTCCTGGCCAACATGGTGAAACCCATCTCTACTAAAAATACAAAAATTAGCTGAGCATGGTAGCATGCACCTGCAGTCCTAGCTACTCGGGAAGTTGAGGCAGGAGAATCGCTTGAACCTGGGAGGCGGAGGTTGCAATGAGCCAAGATAATACCACTGAACTCTAGTCTGGCTACAGAGCTAGACTCCATTTCAAAAAAAAAAAAAAAAAAAAAAAAAATACGGTCATTTCCAGGACATGCTTAAGTTACTTATGTCAAGTGCATCTGCCATACGTCAGGTGTGTCTGCTATACACCAGCAATAAGAGAATGAGTAACTTAAACATGGTGTATTCATACAGTGGAGCATTACCTAGTTATAGAAAAAATGAACTGATACATACAGCAATAAGGGTGGTTCTTAAACATATGACAGTGAGTGAAAGAAGCCAGATGTCATAGAGTATACATTGCATGGTTCCTGTTATGTGCTACTCAAGAACAAGTAATATTCATCTATTATAAAAATACAATAGTTTCCCAAGGAGCATGGTGACTGAATGGAAGGTGGTCAGAGTGATGAAACCTAAGATTATGGAAATGTGCTGTATGTTGGTTTAATTGGTAGTAACTGCTATATATATTTATCAAATGTCTTTGAACTGTACAATTATGATTTGTGCTTTCACTATATGTTTTATTTCATAAACAAACATCACATTTATTTTTTGATAAATTTATTTCATAAACAAACATCAAATTTATTTTTTTACAAATACTTGTAGAACTTAACTATTAGAAAAAAAACCTGATGATATCACAAGGAATTTACAAGCTACCATCACTTGTCAGCAGCTCCCCATGAAAGGATGCTGCATTTGATAATGTGCTCATTAACTAGTGCCTCGCTGAGAAAACTTGGAACAGGTGTGGCAACCAGAAATGAGAAAAAAAAAAAAAAAAAAAAAGGATATAATTTCAGGGACTCTGCAGATTGGATTGTTAAGAAATATCCTAAATTTCTCAGTAAGGATCCATTTGCAAATAATTTTTGCTTTTTTTCTTTCCTGCTTCAGGTTTGCTTGCTATATATCTTCTCTAAGTGTTTCTTAACCCTTGGGGCAATTTGAAGTCAGCCGAGTTTAAAAAACACACAAGCAAGCCAACAAGAAAACAAACAAAATTTCAAAATCCAACACTGTTCTAAGTTAATCAGAATCTTAGGGCAAAGTATATGAATTGGTATCTTTTATTTTATTTTTTATTTTTTATTGAATTTTAGGTTTTGGGGTACATGTGAAAACATGCAAGATTGTTGCATAGGTACACACGTGGCAGTGTGGTTTGCTGCCTTCCTCCCCTTCACCTGTAGCTGTCATTTCTTCTCATGCTATCTCTCCTCACCTTCCCACCCCACTATCCCTCCCCCATTTCCCCCCAACAGACCCCAGTGTGTAGTGCTCCCCTCCCTGTGTCCGTGTGTTCTCATTGTTCAACACCTGCCTATGAGTGAGAACATGAGGTGTTTGATTTTCTGTTCTTCTCTCAGTTTGCTGAGTATAATGGTTTCCAGATTCATCCATGTCCCTACCCAGGACACGAATGCATCATTTTTGATGGCTGCATAATATTCCATGGTGTATATGTACCACATTTTCCCTGTCCAGTTTATCATCAATGGGCACTTGAGTTGGTGCCAGGTCTTTGCTATTGTAAACAGTGCTGCAGTGAACATATGTGCATGTGTCTTTATAACACAATGATTTATAATCCTTTGGGTCTATATCCAGTAACGGGATTGCTGGGTCAAATGGAATTTCTATTTTTAGGTCCTTGAGGAATCGCCACACTGTCTTCCACAATGGTTGAACTAATTTACATTCCCACCAACAGTGTAAAAGTGTTTCTATCTCTCCACATCCTCTCCAGCATCTGTTGTCTCCAGATTTTTTGATGATCACCATCCTAACTGGCGTGAGATGGTATCTCAATGTAGTTTTGATTTGCATTTCTCTAATGACCAGTGATGATGAGCATTTTTTCATATGTTTGTTGGCCTCATATATGCCTTCTTTTGTAAAGTGTCTGTTCATATCCTTCACCCACTTTTGAATGGGCTTGTTTGATTTTTCTTGTAGATCTGTTTTAGTTCTTTGTAAATTCTGGATTTCAGCCCCTTGTCAGATGGGTAGACTGCAAAATTTTTTTTCCCATTCTGTGAAATGTATCTTTTAAATGATCACTTTCTCCAGCCAAATGTACTCAACTGAAGACCAAGTTTTAGCATCACAGCTTTGTATATCAATCTGATATGAGATCTTCCTTTCCACTCTACACAGATTTCTTCTCTCTTTCTGACGTCTGATATTCTGCCTATTTGCTGATAATTATCTGCTTAAGTTTTTATAACTGCTGCAGGCCTGAGTGATTCTGGCCTATTTTTCCATGGCTAATTATTGAGTCTTTATATTTGCCAGTTTTACCCTGCGTAGGGCGAGTTCAACCTGAATCATCAGGGCCATGCTGCTGATGTTTTCTTGTCTGACAACTGCTGATTCTATAGTAAACAAGCTTGTTGAAAGTCAAGCTGACTGGAAAACCATGGCCACATATTTTGTCTGGGTCTTTTTCTGATTGCATTCACCCTTAGATTCTGTAACACCACAATTAATGTGGAAACAAGATGCCACAGTCCTTATAATGAAACCGTGTTTGAGATATTAAAGAGAGAAGTCATTTTCTGCTTCTTTCTCATAGCATGAATCCAAACAGCTTTAAAATCATATGCCAATGCTCATGAAGCAAAAACCAAATTTGAAAGAGTCGGTTGAGTAGGAATGTGGGTTGAAGTGCCAAATCTATTCTTCTTGAATATCCTTTAGGATATTTAAATGGTAACTGCTTTTAGGAGGAATATTTCATTTATAGCAGCATTGGTTTTAAGAGTATGCCAAATCTTCCACTTACCTGTTAGTTTTAAAAATAGGTACCTACCAGGCCAGGCGTGGTGGCTCAAGCCTGTAATCCCAGCACTTTGGGAGGCCGAGGCGGGTGGATCACGAGGTCAAGAGATCAAGACCATCCTGGTCAACATGGTGAAACCCCATCTCTACTAAAAATACAAAAAATCAGCTGGGCATGGTGGCGCGTGCCTGTAATCCCAGCTACTCAGGAGGCTGAGGCAGGAGAATTGCCTGAACCCAGGAGGCGGAGGTTGCGGTGAGCCGAGATCGCGCCATTGCACTCCAGCCTGGGCAACAAGAGCGAAACTCCATCTCAAAAAAAAAAAAAAAAAAAAAAAAAAAAAAAAAGTAGGTACCTACCATTCTAGCATTCCACTACATATATAATTTGGATATGGCCAGTGAATTAATGAGAGTTGCTTTCCTTGGCTGTATTGTAATTCAGGAAGTCGAATTCCAGATTACAGTGGGAAGTCACCTATAACTCCTGGAAATGAAAAGAAGCTGACTGCTCTAAGAGAGGAGGTTTAGTTGAATACAACATATAACTATGCCAAAGTTCAGACCGTTTTCCTTTTATTCGTGGCAACGCAGGCATAGACATCTTAAAGTCATTATGTGAACTGACAAGTACTCACTCTTAATTCAATGTAAATAGTTGATAAGATTGAGTTAATACTGAGATACAATCTGCTTCGACGATTCCCCACCTGCTTAGGAATCAAAAGGCCATAAGGAGTGAAATGAAACAAGAAGTTTGTTTGGCATCTCCATGTGTCCTTTTTTTCAGTGTCATTGCCACCTAACACAAATCTCATTTATTCGGGTTTTAAATCTTCATTCCCAGCACTATTTACTTTGGAAAATTATAATTTGTATGTCACCATCTGTGAAAAAAAAAAGATTATTAAACAATAAAGGATTAAGAGAGAAACTGCAAAGCCTTGTAGCAATACATTGAATCCGAAATATAAATGCTGAGACTCTAAAAGACGTGCTCAAGAGCTTCTGAATTGTTTTAGGGTGCTGACTCTGTTCTTGAAATAGAAAGGAGTATATAAATAGGCAAAAACGCTTTGTTCTTAGATAACCAGCTCTAAGAGTTTAGCTTATATTTGATTAATGCAATTATGTTTTAATTTAAAATTTATTCTACGGCAATTTGGTTTCCTCTCTCACTTTAATAGTGTAATTATTACTAAATTCAATATGCTTCATGGGAAAATTTGCATCCTCTATAATGCTTGGAAATAAACTGTTTCTTCATTTAACATTTATCTTCAAACTAATAATTTCTCTCTGGCTCATACTTACTGTTAGAATAATAATTATCAAGGTTACTAATTATGTTTCTGTCTTTATATATATATAATTTATAATATATATAAAATATATATATAATTTATAACATATATAAAATTGCATTTTAGGTTTTGGGGTACATGTGATAATTATGTTTCTTTAAAAAATTTTTGTTATCAAAGTTAACAATTTGTCTGCTTAATTATCATTTTTACTTTCAAGAAAATGATTTATAAAATTCAAAGAACTATTTTTGTGTTTCAGACATGTATTGGAATTTCACAGACAGTCTTAAATCATTGGTAGCACCTCCAAGACATCTACCTCAGATAAACTTTCCTGAGGTCATATTTCTAGGCAAACCAGAGTGAGGCACCTTTGAGGTACAGAAAAGTTAATTTATCACCACATCTGTTAGTAGAGTGCTATTGGCTCTAACATGATCCAATTTCAGATTTTGTGAGTAAGCTTGGTAAAAGCCATTCTTTGTAATAGAAATTGATTAAAAATCAACACGAAATGAATAAGATAAAAACACTACCACCACCACCAACAACAAAAATCACCCTGATAAATGATACGCTTATGTAGAAAAAGTCTCTTCCATTTCTCAAAAATGAGTAAAAATGTAGCTGATGGGAGTTAACTAGTAACTACAAAATATCAAAACTATATTGATGTAAGATCAGAGTTAGGCTAGAATCTACAAGAAAGGAAAATGAAAGGAGAAGCTACCTATATGCGTTGTCTATCTACATTGGGGAATGCCTGCTTTTGCTAATGTAAATTTTTTTCTGAATAGGGAGGAAAAATTAATCAAGCCAATATTCCTTTAAATTTGCATCATGTAAGATTATTAATACTAAACACGAGGGGCATGCCCTGTATTAATGACAGACAGATTTTTTCCTTTCTTTTTTTTTTTTCCATTAACAAAATCTCTTATTTTATAGTTTTGCTTATAAATGTTTATATTATGAGTTTGGTTAATTTAAGTGATTATCACCTAAGGATATAACTGAGATATTCTTTATTGTTATTTCAGAGAATTACAAGTGGAATAAAAGATGGGATGTTTTCAGTCCCTGATGGGTGTTAATGTCCCAAATGCTCCCTTGCAATCTTTACCCCTAAATGTTCATATGGGTATTAATAGCAATATAAATTGTGTTTGTCAAATGATAATGATATCAACAAATTTACTAGTAGGTGGCAAGTTGTTTCACCAACAGAGAGGAGAAAACATGAAGGTTATATATAATTTTCACTATACAATCTATTAATCAAAATATGCAGTCTAAGAGTCATCAGAGTTTGTAGGATATAATCTGAGATGAAGGTGATCAGTGTGGACTTATTCTAGTGAGACTGTACTTTTTACTAGACGAGGAATTGAGAAATATTCTAAGTGGATTATTATATAAGTTTCCTTTAAAGCATAAAATAATTTTTTCAAGTAACAAAATGAGTCCAATAGGTTAAAATAAGACAAATGTCAGCTTCCCTGGAGAAGACAAAGATAAGCTATATAACTATTCTTTATGGCTCAACTTACAAATTTTGCTTTTTATATCATCAGTCTTAGGAAGACAACCAGAAATTACGAGCGAAGACATTTTGTTTTAAGTTCTAAACTAATTTATTTTTAAAAGGCATTTAAATTTAGTGTAGGTTTGTTTTCTATTTTGAGAATTTTGCACTAAAAATAACAACAGTCCATTCTTTTTTATGTACATCATTGCAAAAAACAGCAAGCTTAACACAACAACACTTTTATGTTTGTGATGTTTCATATCATTTTCAGAGAAATTGAGGCATGTAATACTAATATCTGTCCAGATACTTGATGCACATGAGCACTGAATAATGGATCAAGTGCGGGTTATTGTTCCCAGGATTAATAGAAATTACGCCTAAGTGAAGAATTAAATACAGGGAACTAGAAGACAGCCCCAACAACAAAAATCATGTGGATAGTGGATAAACTGAACTAGATTGCTAACTATATTTGAAGAGATAAGAAAAGGTTATAATTATGTATATGTATTAAATTGCACTTAAGAAATGTAGTGTTGAGAGATGTGATTGGCTTAGGATAGAATATCTGGTACATCAGTGTGACCTGGCTGACGTGAGAAGGACTTGGTGTTTGAACTGAAAACCTCAAAACTGAACCTGAGTTTATTGACTGCCCAGAAAGAAGGTATATGTCAATGTCATATCAGTTTCTTCAAGGTGAAATCATTCACTATAATATAAAATCAACTTGAAAAGAGATTTAACACAAAAATCTATGCCTGTGTATGACTAAAAATATTATATAATCACATAAATTTTTTGTGATAACCAGGATGTTACTATATAATATAACGAAACATATAGATCTCTTTCACTATGTTTACTATCATAAGCCAAGCTAATATAGCTTGGATATGGTAAATTCAAGTAGCATTTTAAAATATTAACCAACAAGCCATGTCTTCAAATGAAATATTTCATGGAACACAATATTTTAAAGGAGAGAATGTGGAGGTGATCTGACTGGAGTGTTATATAAACGAGGAGTACCAATAACTCATCTCTCCCCACCACTCAAGCCCTATCATTTTAGGAAAACGTCTCATTTTCTAGTCATTCATTGCATGTAGTTTAAAATTATTGATTAAAATTCAGTGACAGTCTGCTATGTAAGTGTGATAATAGCCGTCTGGTCAACCAATCACATTCTAGAAATCATTGAACTTGTCACCAAAAGAGAAGCAGATTTCTGACCAACAGAAATATAAATTTCACGTAATTTTAGGCCAACTCAAGCTACATACTTAATGAAAGTCTTACAATTAAATATATACTTTTCCTTAGATTAGAAAAGTGCTACCTACATAGTTCAATGTACTTTATACTATTTTTGTAAACTTCGAGTTGAGGGCCACTTTTCAAGTTCTAATGTTCTCAGTTTGTATCATTCGACGGCAACCTGATACTCAACAGCACTATTTTGGGAAGAAACACAAATAAATTCTTTGAAGAATGAGGTTAAGAATAGATGGCACAGAGCCTGGGCACATTGGGTCCTGCCTGTAATCCCAGCACATTGGGAGGCCGAGGTGGGTGGATCATCTGAGGTCAGGAGTTTGAGACCATCCTGGCCTACAGAGTGAAGCCCTGTCTCTACTAAAATAAGAAAAATTAGCCGGATGCAGTGGCGGACACCTGTATTCCCAGCAACTTGGGAGACTGAGGCAGGAGAATTGGTTGAACCCAGGAGGCGAGAGGTTGCAGTGAGCCGAGATGGCACCATTGCACTCCAGCCCAGGCGACAGAGCAAGACTCAAAAATAGATGGCATGTGCCAGGCGTGGTGGCTCACACCTGTAATCCAAGCACTTTGGAGGCCAAGGCGGGCGGATCACCTGAGGTCGGGAGTTCAAGACCAGCCTCACCAACATGGTAAAACCCCGTCTTTAAAAAAAGAAAAAAAAAAATTAATAGATGGCATGGATGTCCTCCTGGTTTTAGAATTAAGCATTCCAATGTGGTCAAAGGAAATAACAATTCAAGGTGGAAGTGCAAAATACTATAGATAATAAAATAAAGATAAAATAACATAGAATACTTGGTGTATAACATTACACAGACTTGTAAATCTATATTTATTCACATATAACACCGAATACCTGGATATTGTAGATAATTATGTAATTAAATGTAATTTATTTATTCTCCTGTGTGTGCTATGCAGTGTAGACGTGGGTAAACAGAAAAAATTGTTAGACTCAATATTTTCTATGTTTATAGAATCTAAACTATGTCACTGGTATTTTAGGATGTCTAAGAGGCAATTCAAACTGTCTTTACATCGACTGTTCTGTTTCAAAGTGCTTCCTGATCCACAATGTGACTAAAAAAAGGAAATTTTCTTTATTACATGTAGAAAGAGGGTATATCTGGGGCCCGGCGTGGTCCGGCCTTTAATCCGAGCACTTTGGGAGGCCCAGGCCGGCGGGTTGCCTGAGCTCAGGAGTTCAACGCCAGCCTGGGCAGCACTGTGTGAAAACCCATCTCTACAAAAAATACAAAAAAAAAAAAAAAAAAAAAAAAAAAATTAGCCGGGAGTGATGCACTGGCCTGTAGTCCCAGATATTCCAGCAGCTGAGGCAGGGGAATTGCTTGAACTCTGGGCGGAGGTCGCAGTGAGCCGAGATCACGCCACTGCACTCCAGCCTAGGCGACAAGAGTGAAACTTGGTCTCAAAAATAATAACAAAAATAAAAAATGAAAGAAAAAGGAAGAGGGTACATCCTTTACATTGACTTATTAAGCTGTTTTGTTTTTCATTTTTCTTGGTGCATAAACTCTCCATGGAAAACTAGAGCGTTTTGGAGTGGAATACAATAATATTTCAAGCCACGAAGGTGTTGCTTCCTATATTGAACCAGTAATTTTTAAAATGGTGACTAAAACATTAATTTTACTAAATGATATCCAATGACCCCAAAGAATAAATACAGCTTCCCAACGTCCTAATTCCCAGGGTCCAGTTTATGCATTAATGGATTTAACGTTTTGTTCAACTTCAGACTGGTTATCATTGCCTGTCCGAATTTATGTATCTCCATAAAAACAAGGACCATAAAAAAGAGCAAGAATATTCAAAAGTTTTTGTGTTTAGATTTGAAAACTGCTTTACTACCATTTACGTGACTACTATTATGCAAGTTTGTATTAATCTCTTAATTTTACTGTTGAATAAGCTGAGCCACAAAGAGGCTGTTACTTCCTCAAGTTTAAACAGCAAGAGTGAATTGGTAGCAAATCTGAAATTAGTTCTATGGAGTCCTCAGTCCATTACTTTGCTCACTGAATCACTTTGTATTTCTGCTTTTTGTGAGGATTGTTTTACATTAAGTAAGGAGCCTGACAATAAACATTCATTTACTCATTTTTGCTTTTTATAATGAAAAATGGTGTTGAATTGAACGCAAAAAAAAAAAAAATCTTTACTTTGGCATTCACATTAGCTCAAAACAGCTGAACTGGATGTTTGTCAAACTTGGCAGGACTGAAGTCTGACAGAGAGTAAATTCACGCCAAGTTCCATTTGAAATTAAATGTTCTGCCAAAGTTATAAGCTACTGAAAATTGGGACTTCACATTAATCTGCCATTTCAATATACTCCACCAGTGTCTTAAAATTCTTATTCTAATAAGTAATGTTGATGCTGTTTTAAAATTTATATGCTGTGTTCCTTAGTACTGAACTCCCAAGGAGAAGTGCTCTCCCCACCTTAGTCACTGGAGACTCATTAGATATCCCATTTACATTGCATGCTGTTTGAATTACTCTCTTTGCTCATATGTGGCTTTATCTTCATGTATGTTTTGACACCATTCCTAAATTTAAATCTACTTTTACCAGTGTTCTTGCTTTCATTTCATTTTCATGTGAAATGCTTTAGAAATATCTAGGTTTTCACTCTTTCGAGTAACTTACATGAACAAATTCATGACGTATGCCTGGCCGTCCACTAAGGGCAAAGTTTAGCACAAAACTTGTCCCCCTGATTACTTTCTTCTCTTTACTGGTGATAGAAACATATTTTCACCTGAAATTTCTTTTAGAAATGAAAAGGCTAGTTGAAATGATGTACTGTATTGGCCAAGAACTTTAAAACCTGGATACTGTATATTACTTTTGGATTTTCAGAAAAATTAAAAGCCTAACAGGTAAGGATGTGCTGAAATGGTGTTTCCCCAATGCCTTCACAATTAGGTTGTCTTGCTGATGCTGTCAGTTACTTAGGGACTTAACAGAAACTGGATGCCATTTTCCTGGCTCCTCTAACCTGTGTTCTAAAGCAAGTACTTGGCAGAGATCACTGGTTAACCTTTTCCCTTTCAATCTCACATTCTGACCCGGCTCATTCACTTTCTAAACACTTCTTGATTTCCTTCTCTCTTCCCTGTCTCTACTGCCGTTTTCATTTTCCTAATCAGAGTCTCATCTTAATGACAGAATAGATGGAGTTTTCTTGCCTCTCTATACACTTCCTTCCGACACAGTCTTCTTGCTTCCAGCGATCTTTTACACTAGAAAAAGAATCTAGAAAATGAAGTGCTCCCACTTCATTAAAATCCATCCTTACTCTTTCTGCCCTCATAATAAAATCTAAACACCTAGCTCTACACAGGACCTTCCACTGTCTGGTTTTTGCTTCCACTCTAGATTAATCTCCTGACACTCTTGTGTCAAGCTTTGCTTTGCGGATTCCTGTTGCTGCTGTAGGTCCCTGCACTATGCTGTAATAAAATCCCAAGCTGGAGTTATGTTGTAAACATCTTTTAAACGTTCTCCTTTCTTTTCATGAATAATTCGTGTACACCTTTCAAGACTAAACGCGGATATGTATACTCAAGGTTGACTCCTTCTCTGTTCTTCCAGACTTGGGCAAGTGTCTTTTATCCTGTGAATATTTGTCTTGAATATTTTGTACAAAACGGTGGCTTGTACCTTGTGTGTTTCCTTCACTAGCTGGTGTAGTCTTCAGGACAGGGAGTGGCTCATCCAGCTTTGTAACCTTAGACTCCCACTGTGCCTCCTATCTAGTAGGTATTCAGGATGAATTTCCTAAATGAATGAATGAATGAACACATCTATTTTCTCTGTGTGCTTCCTATGTTCCTTTAGCTTTCCTTACCAGTCTTATAAGGCAAAATTTCATGTTTCTTCTGAATAATTAATGAAATCAATTCATTAGGAACAAATGAGTTGAATCATAGGTAATAATTATCTTAGAGCAAATTACTTGGTGGGCCCTATTCCAAGAATTTCACATACACTTTTTTCACTTAATCATGGCATAGCCCCATAAAATAGGCCCGTTAATAACAACAGTTTACAAATGGGGAAAGCAAACTAGGGCTTTGGAAGGTTAAGTAGCTTACCTGTCAAAAATCTTATGTCTGCTAAGAAGCAGAATCTGTATTTGATTCCAATCTATTGAATTACAAAGGCTATGCTTCTAAGAGGTGTATTATACTTATTTTATCCTAAAATCTACTACTGTTAGCTTCCTGTAACTAAGACTGGGTGTTAACACAACTTAGCTAGAAAAATCACTAAAAATCCATCAACAATAAACCTTTGCAATGATACAAATAACTTCTGTTTTACATATTTTATAGTTATTCTTACTATAGGGCATAGGAGAGGGGATAGTGCTTAAAACCAGCTCACTCACTTGACTAATTTTTATTTATTCGTGTTTTATGTTTTCATGCAGCTGTTTTCTAGCTATAGACCTTGTTTATAATCCTCTGTCCACTTCTTTTCTAATATTTCTTTAAAGGTTAGACTCTCAAAGCTCTGAAAGAGGAAAGAAGCTGTTGAAAGCATTAGAATGGGCTCAGTTGCAGTATTAACATTTTTTCTATTTTTATCTTTCTGAGGTTTCAGCAACCCTTTCTTCCTCTCCTGATGGTTTGAAAGATTACTTCTTAAGCTAGTTATATCACCACAGTGCATAATGAAAACATACTGGAAGCACTTTTATGACAACAGAATCTTTTTCATTCCTTTTCAATGCTAGCAGCTGAAATTGTTACGAAGAAACATTGGGAGGAAAGGTAAAAATGACAAAGGTGATAAACACTTGGGGAATGGGAGAGATACAGAGCCGTTCTTACTTACTTTGTGCACTCGGGAAGGCCCCTCAGGCTCAACTGGTTAGAAGAAGAACACAGGTCCCTGGGATGGAATGGAGATGCAGATAAAGAGGCAGGGACCTTCTTCCCCATCGTGAAAATTTACATGTAGTCTCCAAAAAGATTCCTTTCTAACCTTCTGAAAGACTGTTCTGGCATTACCTTATGGGAAGAATTAATATAATTCAGATATGCATTATTGATATTAATTTTCTACTGTATGCTAAGGATACAGTTGCCAGATACCACAAATAAAAATGCAGGACATCTAGGTAAACTTCAATTTCAGATAACAGATATACGTTTTTAGTGTCAGAGTGCCCCATGCCGTATTCTATGTACCATACAATACTTATACTGTAAAAAGTCTTGTTTATCTGAAATTTCAATTTTAACTGGATGTCCTGTATTTTGTCTGGTATCCTTAGTTCAGAAGCTCAGGTTATTTACATAGATTTTTTTCCCATCAGTTTCTGTGAGGATACACAGTATATGAAGAGAAGGGAAATTAAAAAGGGGTTTAAAATCTGTTTACATGTTCACAAATGAATTGTGTGCCTGAATGAATTTGTGAGAGTTGACACGTCACCCCTAGTTTTTATTTATTCATAAAATGAAAGAAAACACTAGACTTTGTATTTCTGTGGTTTCCTGTAAAGTTTCATCTTTGTATGTTTAAAATTCCTGGCAGATAACATAAAACAGATTTCTAGTTCTACTAGATATACAAAATTCAGCACACATAGAGAATGGGCTCCACTGAGACTTCATTTTGCAAGGGGTGTTGCTAATCTCTGGTATTCCCAGCCTGGCTACCAGGAAGGTGACTTCAAAAGCTGATTGGATTTAGTCTGTTAGGTTTTTGCTTACTCAATCCTAAAAAGCTTTCTGCTTTACTTTGGGATTTGCGTGTAGACAACCCAGCTATTGGTTGATAATTGTACCAGTAAAGATTGGCTTAGTCTCCTTGGTGATCTTAAGCACTGTTTTAGATGATGCTATGTTTTTCCCTACTGCCCAGCCAATAATACACAGTTCAATATAAAACACCACCAAGCTATACAATAACAAAAAGGATGCCCAAAATGTCTGTTTTGCCATATTTTTGAATGTATCAAATTATTTCAAATTTGTTTAAAATACTTAATTTTAGTCCCTCTACTTTGTTGGTATTTTAAGTGTATACTTTGCTATCATGCAATCTAGCATTGGTATTACTATACTATAAAATAATCAATGAATTATTTAGTAAGTAATTCATAAAAATAAATCAACATTACTGGAGACAAATGATTTTTAAAAATACTCCTTTATAATTAATGTAAATGGTTGTAACTATGTGTAGTAATTTTATACTATGTACTTACCTAAACTGAAAATGTGTTTCCCAGAATCCCCTTCCCTGTCGGCATTGGCCACAAGACATTTTGTGCCAGAGCTGAAAGGCAGATTTTAAACTCTGAAGATGTGGATGCCCACATACCCATCTGCAGATCCGCTAGCTCACTTTGGTAGAATGGAACAACACGAGACCTTCCTTTCCTTCAGCTCTCATCATGTCTGCAGCTTCTTCAAGTTTTGGGACAAGCGGAGTGTAGTTTTTCGGCAGAGTGACACCTTTTGTAGCCATCAGGTCATCATGGTTATAGGTGGTGACAGTCAGACACTGATTCCACTTTATCCTTGTGGATACCAGTGGCCACCCCTTCATGGATTCTGATTTGTTCCTGCAGGTCTCAGCTTTCCCATTTTATTTCCCAGTGGCTGGTCAGGCGTGACCTAGAATCAGGGCAGCAGACAGTAACCTGCATAGATTGATCTACTTGTTCTCACCATTGCTTGAGGGCCAACTCCTACAATAAGTCAGTGCTCTAGATCACTCCTACTGTGTTCACTTCTCTGATACAACACTGCTACAGTCTTTATCAGATCCCTGGGGACAATGTCCATCCTGAGCTATCTTCTTCATGTTTTGTCCTGGTCCTACATTTTTTTTCTAAATTCCTAATCTTCCTGATGATTTATACTCTTTATTACAGCAGCACAATCAGTAACAAATTATTGCTTTTTTGGTCAGAATTCATAAAATAAATCACATTTTATTATAACTTTGCTGTTTGTAGTCAGTCTTTAAATGAGTCACTTAAACTGCTGTTAGCTGTAGCCTCTGAGTATCTTCTGTGGTTCTGGAGGTAATTTATCTTCAATTTTGTAAAGAAAAGTGAAGAACAATTTGAGAATGATGTAAGGCCCACATAGAATAAACCACATAATATTTGCTTATTACCCAATGTATCTTCATCAGACTATAAATAATAGGTGGTCAATCCAGCAAATAATAATTGTACATCTTACAGCCAGTGATTTTTCCAGGAAGAACTTGTCATCATTGTCTGAGTTTCTTCCTTTCTTTCTTCCTTCCTTTCTTTCTTTCTTTTCCTCCCTCCCTCCCTTCCCCCCTCCCTCCCTCCCTCCCTTCCTCCCTTCCTCCCTCCCTCCCTCCCTCCTCCTTCCCTCCTCCCTCCCTCCCTCCCTCCTCCCTTCCTCCCTTCCTCCCTCCCTCCCTTCCTCCCTTCCTCCCTCCCTCCCTCTCTTCCTCCCTCCCTTCTTCCCTTCCTCCCTTCCTCCCTCCCTCCCTCCCTCCTCCTTCCCTCCTCCCTCCCTCCCTCCCTCCTCCCTTCCTCCCTTCCTCCCTCCCTCCCTTCCTCCCTTCCTCCCTCCCTCCCTCTCTTCCTCCCTCCCTTCTTCCCTTCCTCCCTCCCTCCCTCCTCCCTTCCTCCCTCCTCCCTTCCTCCCTTCCTCCCTTCCTCCCTCCCTCCCTCCTCCCTCCCTCCCTCCCTTCCTCCCTCCCTCCCTCCTCCTTCCCTCCTCCCTCCCTCCCTCCCTCCTCCCTTCCTCCCTTCCTCCCTCCCTCCCTTCCTCCCTTCCTCCCTCCCTCCCTCCTCCCTTCCTCCCTTCCTCCCTCCCTCCCTCCTCCCTCCCTCCCTCCTCCCTTCCTCCCTTCCTCCCTTCCTCCCTCCCTCCCTTCCTCCCTTCCTCCCTCCCTCCCTCCTCCCTTCCTCCCTTCCTCCCTCCCTCCCTCCTCCCTCCCTCCCTCCTCCCTTCCTCCCTTCCTCCCTCCCTCCCTCCCTTCCCCCCTCCCTCCCTCCCTCCCTCCCTCCCTCCCTCCTCCTTCCCTCCTCCCTCCCTCCCTCCCTCCCTCCTCCCTCCCTCCCTTCCTCCCTCCCTCCCTTCCTCCCTTCCTCCCTCCCTTCCTCCCTTCCTCCCTCCCTCCCTCTCTTCCTCCCTCCCTTCCTCCCTCCCTCCCTTCCTCCCTTCCTCCCTCCCTTCCTCCCTTCCTCCCTCCCTCCCTCTCTTCCTCCCTCCCTTCCTCCCTTCCTCCCTCCCTCCCTCCTCCCTCCCTCCCTTCCTCCCTTCCTCCCTCCCTCCCTCCCTTCCTCCCTCCCTCCCTCCTCCCTCCCTCCCTCCCTTCCTCCCTCCCTCCCTCCTCCCTCCCTTCCTCCCTTCCTCCCTCCCTCCCTCTCTTCCTCCCTCCCTTCCTCCCTTCCTCCCTCCCTCCCTCCTCCCTCCCTCCCTTCCTCCCTTCCTCCCTCCCTCCCTCCCTTCCTCCCTCCCTCCCTCCTCCCTCCCTCCCTCCTCCCTTCCTTCCTTCCTTCCTTCCTTCCTTCCTTCCTTCCTTCCTTCCTTCCCTCCTTCCTTCCTTCCCCATTCTGGCTACAAGGATCAATTCAATATCTGTGCTGCATCCTGTAACAGTTGCTGTCTGGTCAGGATATTGTCTGTGACCTGATTCTTCCCCTTGGTTAGCTGGCAAACAATGACAAACACAGAGCCCTACAAACTGCTGAGCTGTTCCCTGCCTTGACTTTGATGTGCTTAAATCTGATTTTACTTCCTCTGCCAGCAGGAGACTCGTCCTCTCTCTAAAACTCCTCTTCAGTTTATAGCAATGGGTTATTCATTACTGTTTGAGTATTTATATTATAAATGCTTAATATATTTGAAATCTTAACCTATTTACAGATTTTTCTTCTAAACATACATACTTCCATCCCAGACAAACTTTTGGCTGGCTGTTCTGAGAACTTATGTTGCAACAACATAGAGCAAAGAAAAGTTAGTTCTTTTACTAGCTTTGCCTTTCAAAAGGAAGAGACAACTAACTAGAGTTTCAGTGGTTACCAGCAAGGACAAATAAACAAAAAAAAAATGAGATGTTCCAATTCTCTCGTGATAACTAAGAAATACTTGTTGTTTTTTTCTTTTTAATTTGGACACAACTCTGAATACATATGAGAACTCCAAACTAGCTCAGATGAGTTTTCTGCTACTTCTGTTCTAAAGAAGACTCAAAGTTTAAAGTAGATTCCTTCAACATGTGAATGGTTATCACATCATTAGAATCTTGCTGTCTTCATTCATGAGGTGCACCCATATGATGTCTTCTTATCCGTGTTCCCTGCAACTTGTGTGTGCCAATGGCTGATCCTTCACTGTGCGCCTTTGATTCCCACACACTGTGCCTGGACCCAGCTCATCAAAATAGGAACACAAATTGTCTGAAATTCAGTAGAAAATTTTGGCACTTTAACTTATAGCACATGCTATAGTTTTCTTTTATTTTTATTGTCAGATGCAAGATTTTGTTTTTAATAGTTAATCCAAGAGGCATTTGCTAAAACCTACTCTCTGACAGGGACTCCTGGCTTGGGTATTCGTTTTAATTGAATTAACTTGCAGAATAACATCTTCATCTACCATTGAAAACAGAAAAGATTAGAAGAAGCTTAAGAAGAAAAATGGGTTAGGAGCATTTTAAAATTTGGAAAAAATAAGTATCGTCTTCTTTTTATTTCTAACAAATACTAAATAGTTCTCGATCTATTTGAAGCCCCTTGAGGACAGAAATGTTATTTTGCATATCTTTGTGTGTCCACATTAAAAGCAGCAGCAGTGAAGATGTCAAGGTTGTTGGGAAAGATAAATCTACTTGTTCTCATTCACTAATAATTTAAAAGAAATTGTTTCACTGTTTTTCAGAGGAATATCAATTTTTTGTTATTATTTAAAAGAATGAGGAGACAAAATAAATATAGATGGTATAGGACCATTTCTGGCTTGAGGGATGGAAAACCCATCCATGTAAGAGCAGCCACACGGGCAACAAAAAACTATCATCAGGGAATTAATTACTGTTAGAAAAAACATAAGGAAGGGGTGAAGGGTATCCATGAGTAATACATGGAAGTAAACATTAACTTGACCTGTGATGAAACTGATCTGCTGTATATCAAGTTTGAATAATATAAACACCTACATTTACAGAAAATTCAAAAGTAAAAGTAAGCAATGAAGAAGCTGCCAGCGTTTAAAGAATATATATACCTGTGACAGATGTGGCAGATACTTTACATACATCGCCGCAGGTGCTGAGACACAGTGTGGGTTATCATTTCCCACTTTATAAGTGAGAAAACTGCATTCATTCACAGAGGTGATGTAAGTCACGTAAGGTGACGTAGGTAACAACTGTCAGACCAAAGATTGTAGCCAAAGTTTGAGCTCAGAACACATACTTTATCTAATATCATGTTGCTGCTCAAAAACTAATTCCTCTATGTGCATATTTTACTGAATTAAAAAGACAAAACTATACTCAGATTTGCTAATAAACGTTTATTGAGCACCATCCTCAAATAAGGCATTGGGCTATAATCTGGGCACATAAAGATAGAAAAACAGATATAATAATTGTCTGTGAATTTACAATTTGCTGAAAGTCATAATGCTTCTTGTTAAAAACATGATTCTGTAAATTCAATTATAGTTATATTTTATGGGTTATATTCTCCTGTTTTCAACAAGAAATTAAGTTGCAATAGAAGAATATGTAGCAAAAAAGTATAATGAATATAAAAATATCCTCTATGAAATTTTAAAATGCATATAAAATTACAGAAGGAATAAGGGATTTAGGCACAAAATGAATCCAAATATAAAATACAGGTAATTAAACTGGCTATGAGTATTTTTGTTAGCAATTGATAAAGGGAGCTATTTATACTAATACACTATATGTTTTGTGGAAATTACCCCAGTTCCTCTTTGATTCTTTCACTGTGTTTCTCTAATAACAAATGTAAATGCTAGAGATTTTTTTGTATACTTACGTTTTTAGATATTTTCGATGCAATTACATTTCTGCAGCACTAAATTGACATACTTAACCGATCCCTCTCAGAATTAATCATCTGTATCCCACCCATTTGCTCAAAGAAAAGTAAATGCTTTGTTTATCATTTTGTTAAATGTATTTAAATAAAAATGTTTACGATTTGTTTTTCTTCTTAAATGCTTATGGTGAATATCAATATTAACTAGCAGTATTTCTAATAGAGTTTTTATAATTTGGATTTAAATCCAATATTTGAGTTAGTTGTATTAATTTGGAGTCGCTGAAGACTGAAAATGTGATAAAATGAAAGAAATATCAAAATATTATAAAAGAAGGAAGGGAAATAATCTCCTGAGGGGATATTCTAAGGATAGAATTGTTTAAACTGATTTATTCAATATTAACTAATCTCTTGGAATTTTCTTTAACGAAAGCAGTGAAGGTATTAAGAGCTGAAAGTGTGTTAAAATTCCTCTGCAATTAGCAGAATTTTTGTCATGTTGTCAGAGTTGAAATAATCCCTTATATAATTTCTTAAACCTTTGTCAAAATGTCAGCAGAAGCAAGGAATTTTTCTGGTAATTAGAATTCTATATAAATGTTAAACAGGGGCACAAAGCTCACTAAGACTATGCCACTGGCTGATTCCCAAGAGTATTCAGCCTGGAGAAAAACTGTAAAATTATAAAAGTTACTTTAACACATCCTTGATTTTTAACACAAACTACTGATTGTAGGAGGAGGAAACACATGTGTCTGCCTGACAGCCCGTAACGCTAAAGGGAACCAGAGCAAGAAAAGAGAGGAAGACAGTTCTGATTCAAGAGTTCTTGCTGCTGTTGAGTTGTATGAATCTCTTACAGATTTGAACGTTAACTCTTTCTAAGATAGATGGCTCGAAAGCGTTTTCTTTCATTCCGTAGGTTGGCTTCTCATTTTGTTTATTGTTTTCTTTGTTGGTTAAGAGATTTTTAGTTTAGCATAGTCTCACTTGTTTACTTCATTCAGGCTTTTATTGGTTGTGATATTGGGGGCATATGGAAACAATTATTGCATGAAGGACATAATGCTAAGTGAAATAAGCCAGACACAGAGAAATAAGTACTGTATGATATCATTTATATGTGGAATCTAAAAAGTCAAACTCACAGAATGAGAGCAAATGGTGTTTACCAGGGGAGGAAGCAGTGGAAGAGGTTGGGGGTGGAGCTGACTGAAGGGTATAAACTTTAAGTTATAAGATGAATATGTTTTGGAGATGTAATGTATAGCATGGTGAATATAGTTTATAATACTGTATTGTACTTGAAATTGAAATTTGCTAAGAGAATAGATGCTAAGTGCCCTCACCACACCAAAAATAAAAAAGAAAAACTATGTGAAGGGATGACTTTTTAAACTAACCTGATCATAATAGTCATGTATATATATGAAATTATGACATTGTATACTAGCAATATAGCAATGTATACAATTTTTATTTATTATACTTCAGTAACACTGGGGAAAAAATGTTTTGCCTACAAGTTGAAAATTACTACATAGATTTGCTGGGTCCTGTGAAACAAACCACTGATCTCTCTTTATCTTGGCTTCTTTATAGTTAAAATCACGAAAATTTGACCTTATCTTACAGAACAATTGGGAAGAATTACTAATAGAGTCATCATAAAGTTGTCAAAAATACTGAGTGCTTAAATCACACAGAGAGATCAGTTTTTACTCTCTTGACATAATAATGTTTTAACTCACAATGTTTTGAAGCCATAATCTAAAAATTGCTGAAAAGTGACTGTTTTCTTTAGGATGCCTTCGTGTATGAGAAATTAAAATGTCCAAGTGGCTTAAAGAGTAAGAGGCTGTATTATCTCCCTTAATGAGCTGTGTGGGGAAACATGGTTGCTGAGTTGGTGAATTCACTGATTCAGTGACATCATTAAAGACAGAGTTCTTGTCATTCTTTCCTTTTTCCCAGAGCTCTGGATTCCCTCATTCCCTTTTTATCTATTTGGCCAATTCTAAGAGAATCTCTGACAAATAGAATGGGGAAACATGATTGGTTTTGTCTATGTAGGATTTATTTGAGTCAAGCAGAGGTAGAGTAGTGAGACCTGAAATAACTCAGATCAGGTCTAAGAAGAGAAAATGAATGGCCATTGACTAAGCAATGAACAATTTCTGGTTCAATTTCTTTGGTTTTATATTCTATTGTTTCTGATTCAATTTAAAAAGTACTGATTTTTACATTAACAATATTTTATACATTTTCCTGTAAAGAATACTCAGCCTGCTATGATTTGATGCTGTTTCACACTGTAAGAGGATGGAATATTTTCTTGCCTGTAGACTTACTCTTTCCCTCAGAAGCTTATTATTCCAGGCTCTGGATGATTCTTCCAATGTACCCATTCTGTGTCTACCATGGGGTGATGGAAATAGTTTTATGAGAAAACTCCAGTCCAAGCTCCCTGTGCCTTATGTGACTGCCATCTTTGGTGGCTGTATAAATAAATGAAAGAGCACATATTTCCCCCTTTTTAAATAATTGAATATGTACACGAGAATTAGTCTTATATTTTAACCTATTAATTCTGTGACTATTATTCAGTATAATTTGTCTGCACACTAGTTTAGCCATTTATTTCCATAGCTGAAAACTGCTATGAACTGAGATGTTTTCTCTATGAAATACTAAGTTTAAGTGTTGTGCTCTCAAATTTTAACTTCCAGTTATTTTTGCTCTCTCATTTTACTACCACTCCTTTTACTATCTGGACTTTTCTCCACTGTTCTCAGACTTTCTTCCCCTAAATGGATTTTTATTTCTAAATTTATCATTCTTCTCTTGCTTTCACTTCCTACCCCATACACCGTGGTCCGCATTCTTTATCACATTGCACAATCCGGTTTTCAATTGTAACATATTTTGTTTCAGGAAAGTGTGGCAGAAGATCAAATGAAGTATTCAAAACACAAAAACTGCTACTTAAACAGAAAATACACAAAAATTAGAAAATTAAAAAGTAACTTGAGGAGTTAAAAAAAGAATGATGTATAACTTCCAATAAGAATAGCTTGCCTATGTATTTTGAAACAAATAATCGTGGATAAATCATTCTGGTATTTAGATTCCATTAGGTACTTTTAAAGAGTGATACAACTATTTTATTTCAAAATATTATTATTTATATACATTAACACTTTTTTGTCTTTTAAAATCTGATGAAAAGTTTTAGATGTGAATCTAAAATATGGGAGGAATGCATAGTTTTTCAAAATTATTTTAGGGTGTACCTCAATATAAAGGTTTGAAAATCAGTAGTTTTAAAGGAATGCACTTAATAATTTTCAGATTTCAAATGTAGTCTCTTCTAACTTAATGTAAATTTTCCTGTCCTACCTACCATTTCATAATTTCTCTTTCTCTACCTTATGGGGGGGAAAAGATTTTACTCATCCAGAATCTTGTTATAGCACATTTGTTAGTCATGAAAAATACTTTGGGACATCTAAAAATGGGAAATTATCTCATCAGAGGTCTTACTGCCTCTTCTCATCTTAAACACATTGCTGTTACATACAAAGCATGACTGTAGAAATAAGTTGCTTTGGCAGTTGTTTGGATGCTCTAAATACATTCGTCCTTATAGAGTATGTGGGCAGCAGCAGTGATGGGAATTTTCTTTTAAGGAGCTCACATCTTTCATCCACTGGCTTTCAAAAGAGACAGAGACCTCACGGAGGAGACAGATGGGGGAAAGCAAAAGGAGTGTTGGCTTCATAAAATTAAATGGAAATAAACGATCTTTTCTTCCACCTACTCATAAGTATGCGATTCATTTTGCATACATTCATGTTCCCAAGTTCAGCCATTAGCTGGGAAGTACTTTTTAATAGATGAAGAAGTATATATTAGTGCCATTGATATATTTGAAGATAACTTTAATGTTTTAGGGACTACAACAATTTTCATGTTCCTATGGAGAAAAGTCACAGATTAAAATATTTTGCATTTTCTTGTCAGTTCGGTGTGCATTTCATAATCAGTTCCTGTGTTGCATTGTGTGATGTCAACTGGGAATAAGTTGAGAACGAGATTGCCAAGCAATCTCTTTTCAGTAATCTTAAGGTTAGACACAGATGCCTGAAAGAGTCTTGGACCTCGCACTTGTCCTTGCTGTCTTCTGCACCGTCTCTCCATTGCTGGTGCAGCTGACCAACAGCAGAGGGCCGCGGCAAGCAGCCTGAGCCTGGACTTGGCCGCTCCCGGGCAGCTACCCCATGGGGGCAACTCTGGAAGCAGCGTGGGCAGGAAATCATGCCAGGTTCTTAGATCTTCTGGCAAGCCTGGCCTACTGGTCAGTGACAACTTCTTTGAGCTTCTGACTCTCCCCTTCCAGGCCTCCACTTTCCAAGCTCCCCCCACATAAAAGTTTTAATTCCTATAGTAATTTCCTCATTTTGATAACACTCCTAGAGCCTCTGTTTTACTTACTGACCCCTCATTGATAAATTTAACTAAGAGCCTATTTTATCAACTATGTAATGAAGATTTATTACAGCATAAATCAATTATCACTTTATTATATTTAATACAATGATTAATATTTTCTTATACATATAATTTCTTATAGTTATCAAAAAATTATGTATTAGATGTTGAATTGATTGTTTTTAGAAGTTCAAACATTTCTGCTTTGGTAAGATTAAGCATAATGCATGAGGATTAATACAATTAATTATGACTTTTATTCATGATATTTAATTTTTCTTAAAAAGTCATATACAGAAAGCAATGTTCTCACTCAAACTTTACCAAAATCATATGCTTTTTGTCATACATCTCACTATGTATATTATTTATGATTTTTACTATATATTACATTGTTTTATTACAGATAAGCAATAAGAAATAGCATACTGAATAAATATTGTGATGAAGTCTTAAAAAAACGAATTAACAATAATGTATCTATGTAATTTTAATCTTGGTTGATTTTAGTAAAACATCCTTAAACAGGTGTTCCAATTTGTTTCACATTAGTTTTTATAATATTTGGTTTTTATAGTATTCCTCCCATATAGCATATTATGTATTTGAAATAAATGATAAAGTAAGCTTTTTCTGAAAAAAATCTGATTTGGATAATTAATTGTAAAATAGGGTTTTGTTAATTATATTGTGTTAGACATTATACATAAAGTAAAAGAGCTGAATATGCAGCTCATAGTTGTTCCCAAAAATACATTTAAAGCATATGATAATAAAGCATTTTATCAACATTTATTGTGTTGGCAAAGATATACTGAAATTTAACAATATCTTAATTCTCTCATATTAGTTTGAAAGACACTGAAATAAGTAAAATGCTCTGTGTGCAATTGTGTTAGTTGATTCATAGAACTAATGCGGTTATATCTCATTCTAGCATTTAAAATAATTTATTTAAGGGAAACGAGTTAACTGGATAAATGTTAGCTTCATCATATGAAAACTAATAAAATTTTAGTTCTTTTGAAAAATTCAATACAGTGTTTAGTATTTTAATAAATTTCATGATAATTGTTATAATACATCAAGCTATAAGATTTTCATACTTAGTCTTATAATCACAGAAACAATTTTAAAATGGTTTCTATTGTATTCCTATTTTGTTTCAGGAAGGTGTGACAGATCATCAGTTGAAGTGTATGAAGCATAAAAATTGTTACATTAAACAGAAAATCTGTAAAAAAAAAGTAAAATTAAAAGTAACGTTAAGGAGTTTTTAAAAAAGGATGATATATAATTTCCAATAAGGATACTGGAGACTGTATCCCATCCAGCGCTGTGGCTCATTCCTGTAATCCCAGCACTTTGGGAGGCCGAGGCGGGCGGATCACTTGAGATCAGGGGTTCCAGACCAGCCTGGCCAACATGGTAAAACCCCATCTCTACCAAAAATAAAAAAATTAGCCGGGTGTGGTGGCGCACCCCTGTAGTCCCAGCTACTGGGGACGCTGAGGCAGGAGAATTGCTTTAACCTGTGAGGCAGAGGTTGCAGTGAGCTGAGAACGCACCACTGCACTCCAGCCTGGGTAACAGAGTGAGACTCCCTCTCAAAAAAAAAAAAAAAAAAAAAAAAAAAAAAAAAAAAAAAAAAAGGGATTCACCCTGGTATTTAAACTTTATTAGGTACTTTTAAAAGAGTGATGCAACCATTTTATTTCAAAATACCATACTTACATACAGTGGAAATTTTTTTGCTTTATAGTTTTTAAAATGTGATTCAAAGCTTTAAATATCAGTATAAAAATGTTTGAGATGTGCACAATTTTTCAAAATTATTTTAGGGCATACCTAAATAGAATGGTTTGAACACAACAGATCTATCCTTTAAATTTTCAGACTTATCTCTCTTCACTCTCCTCTTAAGTCCCTCTCTATCTATACCAAACTATCTGTGCTCCAAAATTGCAATGTGTTTATTTGCCTGCAATGTCCTAAGCTTTGCAGCTTCTCTCTGCCTATCCCTTATCCTTTAACACACAGATGTGCCTTACCTATCACACGCAGTTCTCATTTTTCATAACAGAGTAGAAGTATGATCCAGGTGTCTCCTGGAAGTACTCCTATAATCCTTGGCTTATTGTAGCCATTTATATTGTTCTCACCTCTTTAATTATTTGGCACTTCTAGTTAGTCATCAAAAGTTCCCAGTACACTTTCTGGAAGAAAATAGAATGTACTCAATAAAAGTAACTCGAGAAAACAATTCATTAAGCAAATATGAATCAATGAGTGAATGAATAAATAGATTTTACAGAAAATTTTATTAGAGAAATAATAGACTCAGTTAAAAACCGTAGAATCCAGCCCTAACTCTTGAATAAGCCACCTGGTCTATACATTTAAATCATGTCTAAAACACTACTTGCACTGAAGTCTAGAAAATATTATTTTATTCTTGAAAATTTTATCATCTGACTTTTAATCTTTTAATGAAATTGTTAATATTAAATTATTAATATTAACACTGGAAGCTAATGTCTAAATAAATAAGGAATATTGGTAGTTCTAGGTAAGGTGATTTTTAAATGACTTGCTATATGTAATGGATGTATTGCTATATGTAATGCTATATATTATGAAATATATGGTTCAATTTTATAAAGTGAAGTAGTTTAATAATTCAGAAAATATTAACACTGGCTTTCTATGATAGCAACAGTATCATCTATATAACATTATTTATGATTTATAATAATAAAAAGTATGATATGTAATAGAACTGCTTTCACTGGTCTTGCTGTGATAAGATATATCTCTGGCAAAAGTATTAATGTATATTTTATAATTAACGAAATAGAAAAATTAGCAAGAGAAATAAGCCGTGTAGAGAAATTGTATGGAGAGTTAAAAAAATTCAATTAAACATTTAGCCAGTGATATTTGAAAAACTGGCAAAGGAAGAAATTGGAGATTAATAACAGAATTTTTTGGCTATGATTAAATAATCAAAATCTTATAACTAAGTAGAAATAGCAATTCCATCCTAGCAAAATTATTTCTTAAGATCTCCATGCTTTAAAAAGTATAAATACTTAGGACTCAGTACTCCTGAGGTTGCAAAGTTGTGATATTAGGTAAATCTAGTTTTAGACTACATTGCTATCACTAGTTCCCTGCAATTACTTAGCATTGAATCAACAAGATTATGTTTGATCTCTACACTATGTTTGAAAGAGATCGTTCCTCTCAGGTTCCTAAATAAAGCAGTGTGTGCTGGAAAGTATATGCTCCCTTTCTTAGTCCCCAAGTTCAGAGGCTTGTGCTAGAAGGCGTAGGCTTCCCTGTGCAGTACCAGAAATAGCACCAGAAGCTTCCCTGGGCTCTGCCCTCCACTTCGCCCCTCACCCTCGTTGTAGAGCACGTTATTTCTTCCAAGTCAAGTGATTTCTAGGTCTTCATAAGTTATAGGCTTGGCACTAGGGAAAATTAAGTTCCTTTATTTGTTTTGAAACACCTACTTAGGCAAGTTCCCCTGTTGATTGCTCCATAAAGTTTCCATGGAGAATGCAGTGTGTAGCTCACATTCACAGTGAAGCAAGTGTCATAAGCTTGCATGAGCATTATAGAATACACGAATGCTGAGTTCTTACTCATCAGGGACCACATTTCCAGTGTCAGCACTATCCAATATCTTTTGAGTAAATCATCTTTGTATTTCTTTTTATATACTTCGTCTTTAATTTGTCTTTTAATATAAAACACAGATTGAGGGATATGTATTCCACCCTAGGATAGACTTGCTAGGAGTGCAGTGTTCTTTGGTGAAAAGACCTTGAGGAAAATGTTAGGAAACAGCGTCCTAAGGGACACGAAGATAGTTTGTAAAGGGATCGTGTCATTATATGCTTTTCAGTGTGTTCTGTTGTTGTTTTCATTTTATGTTTTTGAGACGGAGTCTCTCTGTCACCAGGCTGGAGTGCGGTGACACAATCTCGGCTCACAGCAATTTCCGCCTCCCGGGTTCAGGTGACTGTCTTGCCTCAGCCTCCCAAGTAGCTGAGACTACAGGGACATGGCATCACAGCCAGTGAATTTTTGTATTTTTAGTAGAGATGGAGTTTCACCATGTTGGCCAGGGTGGTCTTGATCTCTGGACCTCTTTATCTGCCCGCTTTGGCCTCCCAAAGTGCTGGGATTATCATCATGAGCCACCATGCCCGGCCTCAGTGTTTTTTGCTGTAGCATTTATTTAATAAGTTGTTTTAAAGTGTCAGAATTTGGAAATAATTGTGTCTTCCCTTGGAAATGTGGTTTGAGATTCATTGCAAAGCCACTGTGAATTGTGTATCAAATCAAGATTTTTTTCTTAGCTGATAGATGAAAATCAGAGATTTTCAAACCAAATTGTAGATTCCCCTAACAAACAGTATAAAGTACTGCATAATATGCATATACATATCTATTTTGTATTTGACCGTGTTGAATCTCACTTTTTTTTCTTTCTCACCTATTTCTAATTTATGGTATTTTTCTATACATTATTTCATGTTTTTAAGCTGTCTTAATTTATTTTGTGAGCAAGGTGTGATTTACACTGATAGCTTAAACACTTTATGAAATTGTTTTGATTTATATTTCTCATTGCTAATATTCCCAGTGTGGGAATTTGAACCAAGCTCAACTTATTTCTGTCATAAATCCTTCCTCTATACAGTAATGCATTTTTATACCTTAGTGCATATAAAGAACAAGATCAGAGACACATACACTCCAACTACCTAGCACAAAACCATGAGGATTTTACTAAGACCTTGCCATTCAAGTTGGAATAAAACAAATATTTTTGGAGAAGAATGACATCAGAAGTTAGCATAAGTTCGCACAAAGTTTATTGTAAAGATTTTCAGGGATTAATTCTCGAACTTACTCATGCACAGTAGTTTCTTATTATAGCCAGAAACAATTGAGTTCTGAGGACAAATTTACCTTAAAGCATATAAAAAGATAAATGAATAAACCAAAATGTGAATAAGATAAATGTATGACTTCCATAGTAATTAAAATGTACAAATTTATAAGCTTATAAAAAAGAATTTTAATAAACACCTTATGCCAAATTAAAAATGTAAAAATTTACAAGCTTATACGAAAGAATTTTAATAATCACCTTATACCAAAAACTATGTAAATGACATGTTCTCGTATCCACTATCACTCTATATACATGAATTTGGCCTCCATGCAGAATATACTAATTGTGATTCACCTAGGCCATAACACAACCACCTCAATGTTTCTGGCATATTGTTCTTTGAATAGCCTCGTGACTACCATTCACTTGAGTTATAGTGATTGAGACTGCTTAGTTACAAGTACCAGAAAGCCACCTGGGACATTTGACAAAACAGGAAGACAGGGATAGATATGTTTCTTGGAATTAAAAAGAAAGTGGAACCAGGAAATACAATGCTACCTAAACCAGCTAGACTAAGATTGGAATTTCATTTCCAAATTTTGCTAAAGAAGGGGCTCATTGTCTGGGCTTGATTCAGGACAACTATAGACACAGAAAAGCCATGTTGTCCAAATGACAATTGCATGCAGGATGCAAAAAGGTCATCATTCTTAACTAGAATGCTTAATTTTAGTACTAACATGAGAGTTAAAAATAGTTTGTGTTTAATTTTTTTTTTCAGAGCATAACTTGGAAATTATAATCTTATTTGGGAAAACTAACCTTGTAAGAACACATAAAATTGTCATTGAAGATAAATACATATAAACATAAGTAAATAAGATGCGTTTAACATTGTAAAAATAAGATTAATCTGTAGTGTCTATGAGTTTATACGTACACATACTATGCATTCTTTTAAGCCTGGAACATTTGCTCAGAACAAGCTGTTTGAGATTCATCCCCGTTGTCATATGGATCGTCTGTTTGTTGTTTCCATTGCTGAGTAGTAGTACAACAGAATTTGTTTGTTCATTTTCCTATTGATGGAGAATTTGTTTTCTTCTCATTTATTTTTATTTAGAGGTAGGATTCACCTCTGTCACCCAGGCAGGAGAGCAGTGGCTCAATCATAGGATCGCTGCTCATTGCAGTCTGGATCTCCTGGGCTCAAGCAACACTCTTGCCTCAGCCTCCCTAGTAGCTGGAACTACAGGTGTTCATCAACACACTTGGCTTCTAGTTTTAATTTATTATAAAGCTGCTGTGAATATTTTTGTAAGGTCTTTGTGTGGGTATATATTTTTATGTACATACCTAGAGATCATATCATAAGAATCTGTTTAAGTACATAAGAAACCAATACACATTCACAAAATAGTTGTACTATTTTGCATTCCCACCAGCAAAGTATGAGTATGCCAGTTGATATACATTCTCATCAAAAACTCAAGGGTTATCTTTAAAAAAAAGAAGTAAATAATGTGATAAGTATCTAGTGATGTCACATCATGATTTTAATTTAGATTTCTTTTATGAATAACATTCTTGAAGTTATTTTAACATGCTTATTGGTCATTCATCTTTTGTTTTTGCAATATTTGAAATACCCATTCAGGTATTTTCCTTGTTGATTTGTGAAAAGTATATATTGGTTCTAAAATGTATATGAAAACACAAAGGACACAGACAAAACAATTCTTAAAAGAACACATTCGGAAAACTTTTACCACATGATTTCTACTCATTATAAACGAATAGCAATAAAGACAATGGTATTGGTGTAAAGATATGTGCGTCAGTAAAATAAAACAGCACATCTAGAAATGCTCTATTCTGCTTTCTACTCTGTATTGTTTTCTTGTTTTATTGCAATGCCTAGAACCTCTATAGCATTTATTGGTTATTTTAAATTCAAACCTAAAGTCCTGAATTCCGGTCTAATTGGTTTGTTTTAGACTAAAGAAAACGGTCTGGTGTGGATTTTCTAATTCTATTCCTTCACTGAGGCAAAACTAATCTTGCATGTTCTTCACATGTACCCCAAAACCTAAAATGCAATTAAAAAATTCTGGAAATTCTACATAACAGCTACTTTGACATGGGAAGAGGAGAGAACACATTTCTCTTATCCTCTTCTTCCTTTCTTCTCATTTAATGGCCAAATAAAATATTCTAAGAAGTATGTGGCTAATCTATCAGATAAGATGGCAGGCTGATGAGGCTAATTATTTTAACTGGTAAAATTACTTAGTAGTAGTACACCGAAATGTAAGATGACATGAGGCTAGACCTTCATTTTTTTCCCATTCACCATTATATCTCTGATGTGTCACCGTTATGTATCTATTGTGTCAGAACAATGCCTGACACAAAATAGAAATTCAATGGACATTTGCTAGCTAAAGTGAATAATTATTAGGGATAACTCTGAGTCTTGGCATTATACATAAAGATGGAATGTCTGACAAAAATAGACAGTCATTCAATGTAACTTCTGAAACAAATACAAGGCACTGTTGTAGGCAAGTTAATTCTTGAAACACTTTCACAACCACAAAGGTGGAGATGAATAGTTTATATATTCTTTCTGTGGAATATATTTTAAAGCTGAGTGAATTGTTTAAAACATGAAATGGTATGGGTATAGAAACTTGATAGAACCTCTAGACTGATTATGAAAGTTTTTCAGTGAGGCATTGCTTAGTTGATAAGATAAACTGAAAAGGCTGGGTATAAAATGTCAAAACTGTTTAGGCAGAAATGGTTCCAGTGATGCAGGTTCCAGGAGGCCTTTGAAGAGGAAGCCACAGAGATATGAGAAATTGAAAAGCATAAAGATAAAAGTGCTTCCCTGAAGGTGGAAAATAAATAATTGTATAAAACAAAGTGCAGCAAGTCAGGGTAAATATTTCTGAACTGTGTGTTGAATCTGCTGTATTATTTGTCGTTGACATGGGTGTATGTAATGATTCTTTAATATACTCATATATAGTGTTTTATAATGATGCAAGTTATTTTGTTTATATAAATTTGTTTTAATAATGCAGTGTGTGCAAAAAATGACATGTCAGTTGTGCAGACATTTACTCATATTAAAAGATGTTGACAAAATGAACTGCCATTAAAATATATATATATATATATATATGCGCAGTATATTTGGTGAGTCTCTTCAAAGTGTTGACAATTCTTAAAACTTGGTCATGGGTAAATGGGAATTTTTTTACTTCTAACTCTTGCATATCTATAGACAGTCTCAAAATCTTTAAAAATGGCTCCTTGTAAGTCCTTCAATTGCTCATTCTACAACTATTTGAGGAAAACATCCTAAATGACAGTAATTACTCTATGAAGTTTGGATACAGCATTGAACAATACAAAGTCCTTTCTTTCATGAAACTTAAATACTCATGAAAATAGATAATTATTACACATCAATATGAAATATAAAACACATAAGTTTTTAAAAGAGGCATGAAGCAAATGGGGCATAGAGTGATACTGGATGCTCTTTTAAATAAAAGGGATTCTCTCTAATGAAATGGCACCTTGCCTTAGCACAAAAGAAGAAAGCCATACAAGTAAAAATGCAAGAGTATTCCAGGTAGAAGGTGTAGCAGAAGCAAAGGCTACAAAGAGAAAAATGCTTCATCTGTTTAGTAAATGCAAGACCAGTGTTGTTCCAGAAGAGGTAGAAAAAGACAGAACAAATAAAGACGGCCAGGAGATGAGTTGTGCAGTCTGTTTTGAATTCTGGCAATGACTTATTCTAACTCTGACAACGTGCTGGATATGTTTAACCAAGTGAGTGTATTATTTCAATAGTTACCTAAGAAATTAACAGATGTTATTTTTTAGAGCACTTTAGAATTATAGAGAAAGGAAGTAGAAAGTACAGTTCCCCTATGACCTTCACCCTACTCCATCCCCACAGATTTTCCTCTTAAGATGTTTCATTACTGTGATACCTTTTGTAATACTGGGGTTCAGGGTGCCCCCAGCTCCCCTGAGAGGACGTTTCTCCAGGTTCTTGGTCTCCTGCCCTCTCAAGAATGAGAGAGGGGACCACGGCGCAGGGCGCAGTAAATGCCGGACTCGAACGTGTTTGTAGGAAGTGATTTATTTAGAGAGAGAAACAGGAGAAGGAGAGAGAAACAGCTAAGTCTCACACTGAGTGGCAGAATCCAGAAAGACGGAACCCAGGACAGGAAAGCAGCTTCCGCACTGAGTGGAAGGGAATAGAGATGGAGTTTAAGAGGGAAGACGGGCCTCCACGAGACAGTGTGGAAGGGGACCCCAGAGGGGAATTCCAGGAGAGAGAGAGAGACGGCTTCCACGAAGGGAGTGTTCGTGCAAGGGACCAAACATGGAGTCCGAAGGGGTGTGGAAGAAGGGGACTTCTAACCTGGGAGGAGCCCCCACCTTCTCTAAGACCCCAGGCCAATGAAAGGGGATCCTTAGAACTTCCGCTGGGGTGACTGAGTCTCAGTTTCTTCCCTTATTCGTGAATAAATCTCCTGGATGGAGAGAGATGGGCGGCGGGCATGGGGCTGGGAAATTCTTGCCCTTAAAACTACACCCCCTTGTAGACCTTGGAAAGAGAACACCTTCCTTCATTCCCTGTCTCTGAACATGGAAACCCAACTTGGAACACGAACGTGGATGCTCTTTAACCACTTCCTGCTGAAATGGGGCGTAGAAGGGGCCCTGCCGCTGAGGTTTCCTCCAGAGCGGAGCCTTTCAGGGGTGCAGGTGGATCCTGAGGTCCACGATAGAGCCCAAGGACACCTGGGCTTGCAGTGGCAGGATTATTTGTGACCTTAAGGTTTTATAAGAAACGGATGTGACAAGGTGGTTACAGATGAAAAGCCCAGAGGCCAATGAGCCTAGGAGAGAACAGAGCCAAGTTCTTGAAGGTTTTTAGTCCTGTGTTTGATTCCTGAGTTCTATGTTGAAAACAACACTTAACTGGTTTACAAGATAGCAGCATGATTCCTAGAAAGAGACAGGTCCCCTTCCCACTATGAAAAGGATAATCGGAGTTCAAGAGACAGCAAAGTTGAGGGTTCTAGTCCCATTAATGCCAGGATATAAATTAGACTTACGGGTGGTTGCTTCCTGAGGATCTTGTTGGAAAAGCAGGTGTAGCCCTTCTAATGGCTCGCAGGTGGATGAAGGGCTGTCCTGGAACTTGAGGCTGTGGAGTGGAGGGCCTATGACTTTCCTCAGGAGGTGTCCAAGGCTTCAGCCGAGTGTGATGAATCCACGAGCCTATTTCCACCACCTTAACTGCCGTGGGGGTGGACAGAATGACCGAAAATGGTCCTTCCCAGGATGGGCCTAGAGAGGAGAGTCTGAGGGGAGAGAATTAACAAGCACCAAGTCTCCAGGGCAGGAGAGGAATACTGAGAAGGCCATGCGGTGTCCAGGAGAGTAACTTCCTGGACCTCTATGGCCAGCTTTACCCGGGCTCTGTGAGGGTGACGGCTCGTGCTGGCACTTGCTCCAGGAACCCTCAGTCCTGCCATTGGGTCATCTGGTCAGACCCCTCAGGCCCTGGGGACCTTCACCCCCTGGGACAATGTGCTTTGCAGTGGTTCCCTTGGCACAGCGGGCATGGAGGAGATGGTGGTCCATTCCTCTGGGGACAATTGCTTATAAAATGTCCCTTCAGACCGCCCTGGTAACAGGTTCTGCCAGGCTGGCGGCTAACCCAAGCCTTTCCTTCATTTGAGTCTCTGGGTCTGCTTGCCTGAAAGCCATGACTCAGGCTGAGCTCTCCTGTTCCTTTCAGCCTGTTCTTCCTGGCCTCCGTTATAAATCACCGAGGCTGCCTGGTTCAGTAATGATTCTAGGCTCTGCTGTGGCCCCAAGGCCAGTTTCTGGAGCTTCCTCCTCATAACTGCTGCTGACTAATAAACTTGTCCTTTGGTATTAACTGACCCTCTATGGAGTCTGTTGGGTTTTCTTCCCTTCCCTTTGGGGCTCAGATTTTCCACTCGGCAGAGGGTAATTTGGCCACACTGTTTGGCAGGGAAAAGTAAGCCACTTCTTTAAGACTGTGTGCTAAATTGGTCCCAATTTTCCAGTATACACTTTAATGGGACTTGAGCTTGGGAATAGAAGCACCGATCTGATATTGAACACAAGGGATGCCCACACCCTTGATTAAAGAAATTACAGCCCCTTCAACCTGAGGCGTCCCTCAGGTAAAATGGGTACTGAAATGAAATGTCTTTCAGTGAGTACCCTGAAATTTTGTGTGCCCAAGATGTGTGATCCATCTTATCAGAGGATAAGCGTACATCTCATGTACTGGATTCCTGCCTGTATGAGCTCCAGTGACTACCACAGAGGTGTGGAATGAGAGGGGCTGTTGGGTGGGTGGGTAGTCACATACCAACGAGCCCCAGTGAGGCCACTGAGGCTCAGGAGATGGGTGTCAATAATTCCCAGCAAAAGTCCAATTTACACAGGCCAGATTATAAAACTGTCCCAGAAGGGTAAAGTTCTAGGGAGGGGCTGTTAGAGCACCCAGCTCAAAGAAGGCAGGGCAAGTGGCTGAGGCTGGAACAATACCGTCAGGACCCGGGTCTCCTCTCCCCTAACCCATCTTCCCTTGTAGGAAAATGCTGTTAAGGTTGTGAGACCTGCCATGGACTAGTTGGTCCCTGGAACTGGTTTATGATTTTCTAGATGGAGAAGTTCTGCCGTAGAGAGAGCCAATCCTAAGAAAGACAAATTATACACCAAACAGGAAGTCCTATATCCTTCAGCTTCTGAATTTCCCCAAAAGATCCCCCCAAATCAAGACTGACACCACCAGGGGTTAGAACCAGCAACTTTGCAGATCCCACACCTTAACCCAGTGTGCAAACGGGCCACTTGCATGAAGCAGAGGCAGACAGCTTTCTTAAGCCACGTTTTGGATGGGACTGCTCACCCTCAGGTGGTGCGGCCTGCCTAACAGCCGGGCGGGGCGGACGATCAGCAGCCGCACCTGCAGAGGAAAGAAGCTGCCTGCCTGTGGGTTTAAAAGCCGGCTCACAGCTGCAGCGAGTTCCCTCGCCCCGGCTTTCAGTCGCCATGTCGACCCGAGAACCATGTGCGCAGTTGGGCGGCTCCCCGTCTGGGGAGCGTTTTTACCCTGCTGCCTGGGACTGGGGGAGGCCGGAGAGGTCTCCCAGAGCCACGTGGCCCCCGGGTCCCCTGCAGGCTCGGGCTGGACCTCGCCCCTCCCCGTGTTTTCCTCTCACCCCGGGGCTGGGCCCGCGCCCGCTGCTCGACTCTGGGCCCACGGGGGGCTGGGCCTGGTCTCCAGGGAGCGAAAGGCCGGGGCAGAGCTCACCCGCTCAGCCCCACAGGCGGGGGTTTTGGTCCCAGAGACAATATCCGAAGGTTAGAGAAGGAGACGGAAAGCAGAGAGAGCTTGAAGGTAAAAAACTTCACTTTTAATTCTGGCTGGGCTGGGCTGCTTAAGAGGGGCTGGGTGCTGCCTCCAGGGCCGGGTGGTGCCTCCCGGGCTGGGCGCGCTGCTCGGGTTCCCCACAGCCCTGCCCGGCTGACGCGGCTTCAGCTGTTCTCAAAGAGACAGGACAGAATGGGGCCGGTTTTGCTAACCATTTTGAAATCTTTTTCTCTGGCGGTACCCTCTTTCTGGTGTACCCCTCTTTCTGATGTACCCCTCTCCTGGCTGGCTCACCAAAATGTAATATTGGGGTTCAGGGTGCCCGCAGCTCCCCTGAGAGGACGTTTCTCCAGGTTCGGAGTCTCCTGCCCTCTCAAGAATGAGAGAGGGGACCACGGCGCAGGGCGCAGTAAATGCCGGACTCGAACGTGTTTGTAGAAAGTGATTTATTTAGAGAGAGAAACAGGAGAAGGAGAGAGAGAGAAACAGCTGAGTCTCACACTGAGGGGGAGAATCCAGAAAGACGGAATCCAGGACAGGAAAGCAGCTTCCGCACTGAGTGGAAGGGAATAGAGATGGAGTTTAGGAGGGAAGACGGGCTTCCACGAGACAGTGTGGAAGGGGACCCCAGAGGGGAAATCCAGGAGAGAGAGAGAGACGGCTTCCACGAAGGGAGTGTTCCTGGAAGGGACCAAACATAGAGCCCGAAGGGGTGAGGAAGAAGGGGACTTCTAACCTGGGAGGAGCCCCCACCTTCTCTAAGACCCCTGGCTGATGAAGGGAGATCGTTAGAACTTCCGCTAGAGTTTCTTCCCGTGCCTGTGAAATTTAAACATAAACCATTAAATCTGGATGGAGAGAGATGGGAGGGGGACATGGTGCTGGGAAATTGTGGACCCCGGAAGAGAACAGCTTCCCTCACTTTGATGCATCGATGTTGATATGTAATTATTAAGTCCGTAGTTTATATTCAGGTTTATTTTTGTATTGTGTATCTTCTGGGTTTTGATAAGTGTATTTACCATTATAGTAGCATTCAGACACCGTAAGTTCACTGCCCTAAAAATCTCCTGTGCCTTATTCATTGCTCTCAACTACTGATTAATAGTTATGCCTTATTCAGAATGATATATAATTGGAGTTATATAGCAAGTAGATTTTTCAGGTTGATTTATTTATCAATCTGTACTTAAGATTCCTCTTTTTGTTGTGGAATAGTTTATCACTGAGTAATATTCCATAGTTTGAGTGTACACCGTTTGTTGATTCCATGCACCTATAGCAAGACCTCAAGTTTTGTCAACTACGAATAAAGCTGCTATGTTCATAAATGTATTTTATGTACGCATAAGTTTATAACTCATTTCGATAAATATCAATGAGTGCAATTGCTAGATCATGTAATAAGTATTATGTTTTGTTTTTTAAGAAATTCTCCACTTATCTTCCGAAGTGGCTATATTAGTTTGCCTTTCAGTCAGTCGTGAATGAGAGTTCCGTTGCTTCATTTTCTCACTAGCCTTGTTGTTAGAGGACTTTAAGCTTTGTACTATCTCATCTTGTTTTCATTTGTAATTCTCTAATGACATATGATGTTGAACATCTTTTGCTACGTTTATCAGTATATCTTCTTTGGTGAGGTGTCTGTTGAGATAGTGTCTGTTTCTTAAATGAGCCATTTGTTTTCTTACTGTGAAGGTGTAAAAGTTCTTTGTATATTATGCATACAAGCAACATATCAAATATGTGTTTTGCAAAACTCCCGGACTCCTAGTATGTGGCTAGTCTTTTTATTCTCTGAAGAGTGTTTTTCACAGCAAAAGTCTGTAATGATAAAATCTATCACCTTTCTTTCATGGACTGTGCTTTTGAGAATATGTCTAAAATGTCATTGTCAAGACCAACGTCATACACACCTTCTCTTTTGTTATCTTCTAAGAGTTTTATAGTTCTGCATTTTACATTTAGGCCTATGATGCATTCTGAGTTAGATATCATAAAGTATGTAAGGGCTGTATCTAAGCTCATTTTTTTTTTCCTCTAAATAACTTGATTAGCACTGTAAGTGAAGTGTGGAGAGAATTTATAGAGTGAGAAGAAGAGAGGCAGGGAAACCATTTTGGAGATTTTTGAACTCATTTATTAGCAGGAAGGATAAGGCCCGAGTAGAGGGCAATAGTGAAATTTGTAAAAGCTTGTTGTATTTCAGATATTTTAGGCTGGGCATGGTGGCTCAAGCCTGTAATACCAGCACTTTGAGAGGCTGAAGTGGGCAGGTCACAAGGTCAAGACATCAAGACCATCCTGGCCAACGTGATGAAACCCCATCTTTACTAAAAGTACAAAAATTAGCTGGCATGGTGGCACACACCTGTAATCCCAGCTGTACCCAGGAGGCTGAGGCAGGAGAATAGCTTGAACCCAGGAGGAGTCGGTTGCGGTGAGCCAAGATCGTGCCACTGCATTCCAGAGTGAAACTCAGTCTCAAAAAAAAAATACACACACACACACACACACACACACACACACACACACATTTTAAAGTTGGATTCCATAAGCTTTTAAGAGCTTTCAAGAGAGAATAGCTGTGAGATCTGGTTAGTAAGATAGCCAGTAAAAACAAGATTCTAGCCTGAGCAACTGTTTGAATCATGGGGCATTTTTCAAAATAGAGAATATTTGACAAATCATGATTTTTGTTACTTTGAAGGAGATGTCAGAAATCCATATCAGTTTTAATATATCCAGGTTTTTATTTAAACACACAATTGGAAATAACAAATACAAGATTGTTTCTATGAATCTGGAGTTCAGGAAAGAGGTGAGGGGAAGAATATAAATCTGGGAAATATCTGTATATAGTTGATGGGTAAGGCCCTGAGACTAAATGAAAGTACCAAGAGAGTCATTACAGATATAAAGAAAATTATCCTAGAAATCTAGAGTATATCGACATTTAGAGCTGACCTGGAGTTGGTGAATCCAGCAAAAGAGGCTGAAAGGGAGCTGCTAGTGTACTAAGGAAAAAAAGAAGGAAGAGTGAGAAGAATGTTTTCAAGAGAAAGAGATTGTGTGAGTTTGTCAAACACTGTCTAATTGAGTGCTAATACCTGCAACTATATTTGCTTGTCTACTTTTTTTCTGACAAACTTTGCTTTTCCTTCATATAGTTTGAAGATAAGCTATTAAATGCATACAAACTAATTTTATTTTATTTTATTTTATTTGAGGCGGAGTCTTGCCCTGGAGAACAGTGGCGCCATCTCGGTTCACTGCAATTTCCACCTCCCAGGTTCATGCGATTCTCCTGCCTCAGCCTCCTGAGTAGCTGAGATTACAGGCACTTACCACTACACTTGGCTAAATTTTTGTATTTTTAGTAGAGATGGGGTTTCACCACCTTGGCCAGGATGGTCTCGATCTCTTGACCTCGTGATCCACCCACCTTGGCCTCCCAAAGTGCTGGGATTACAGGCGTGTGCCACCGTACCCAGCCACAAACTGATTTTTATATCCTCCTCTTGAAGTTCTCTATATAAAAACATATTGTTTTAATATTATATATTTAAATAGTACCTATGCTATATATCATGTATATAAATAATAGGTATCTGTAGTATATAAATTATAGATAAATGAATGTATATTACACACAGTTTTTTTATTTTAAAATAGTATAGATATAATTTTTAGTTTTTTTTATAGGAAGAGGATACTGACAGAAATCTCCTAATGAGTTTGAGACATGCACTATGTCAGAAGTTGTATTCTGCTCACTATTTAACTGATGTGCTGTGAGAAGATCTTTCCTAGCATCTAATCAGATACAATTCCTGAACAATACTGAGGCTTGTAATTTTTCTCTCCCCCTTTCCTCACTGTATATAAAATCCTTGATTCTCCATACTTCACTTGCTTTAAATATCAATCCACATTTCTCTCCTAATGTATCACTGTAATTGGCAATTGCCACAACCTAGACTAGAATACCAGTTAAAATATTTTGACTGTTATAATTAAAATGTAATTATTTTATAATTTGTGACTGCAGTCAGTTTCATAGAGCATGGTTTAAAACCTCTTTTGGCATTGAGGTACTTCTCCATTTAATCTCATTTTCTGAATAAGTGCTTCACCTTATCTCCCCTACTTGTTGGTCTAAGTTTCCTATGTCTTTTTAAGTTTACTTTCATCTTTTAGACTCACAGAGCTGTATTATTTATATGAACTCTGACTTCTGGCTATCCTGTGAAATCATGGAAAAATACACTAATATTTCTGAATCTTACGTTTCATCCCTAAATTTATTAATCAAATATTATCAAATGTATAAATTTTATTTATCAAATTGGACACTTACCACATGATTATTGCTAATAACACTTGGCTGTACAGTTCAGAAAAATACCATAGTTACGGTTAATTATTTGCAGATTACAACATGCCTAATAAAATTAACTTGCTGAGTAAAGCAAATAATAACATAATAGAGCAGGCGTCCCCCAACTACGGCCCGCAGGCCGCATGCGGCCCCCTGAGGCCATTTATCCGGCCCCCCTGCCGCACTTCAGGAAGGGGCACCTCTTTCATTGGTGGTCAGTGAGAGGAGCACAGTATGTGGCGGCCCTCCAGCGGTCTGAGGGACAGTGAACTGGCCCCCTGTGTAAAAAGTTTGGGGACGCCTGTAACAGAGGCTGATGAATCCTAGTTTGCATCTTCTTATTTTAGATGTATCTGTAATGTTGAGCAATGTGTAGTTTCCGACATTGCACTGAAAGCATTTGAATGCTTTCATTTTTAGCATTGACTTGGTTTTCTATCTTCTGAACTTCTTCCCTTTCTGCCATGTAAAACTGTCTGCAGACAAAACTAGATAGAAAAACAGTGACTCAGGGTGCTAGGCAAGACGGGTTACTAGACACAGCCAGGTGGAACAGCTGCCAGAGAGACCAGCGGACTGGTACACCAAAAATCTTCAAAAGGAAGACCCTGAGAGTGGGTGGAGGGAAGGCACAGATGGTGAGCTGAAGGAAGAAGCTGGGAACCCTGCACAGGGCTACAGTGCCTTGGGACTCGTTCCTGGCCTCCAGCTACACCAGGGGAATACATGTGTTGAACTGACAAGGAGCAAACTGCTCTCACCACAGGCTTCTGGAACCTGAGGGAAGAGACCCTTGACCACCACCCATGTTTGAGTTGACAGGAAGAGCTCGTTACAGAAGTGGTAGGGGCCGCCAGCCGGTGATCCAGAGCTCAGAAGGTTTGGTGCTAGAGCTCCTGCAGCAGAGCGCAAGCAGGAGCACCCGTCACACTAGGCCCAATGTGCTCCCATAGGATACGTTAGCTCTAAGGGGACTGTTGGACCTGAACTCTGCAAGGGTGGCCTTGCCGATTAGGTAATAAAGTACACTGCTAGCTAGACTAATAAAGAAGAAAAAAGAGAATATCCAAATAAGCACAATGAAAAACATGAGGATAGAACCACTGGCCCATAGAAATACAAATAATGATCAGAGATTATTATGAATACCTTTATGAACACATACTAGAAAATATGGAAGGAATGAGTAAATTCCTGGACACATCACACTCTTGAGACTGAAGCAGGAAAAAACTGAATTCCTGAACAGGCCAATAACAAGTTTCAAAATTTAATCGGTAATAAATAGCCAACCAACCAAAAATCCCAGGACTAGTCAGACCCATTGCCAAACTAAGAAGACCTAATACCATTCCTACTTAAACTATGTCAAAAAACTGTGGAGAGGGGACTCCTTCCTAACTCATTCTCTGAGGCCAGTATTATCCTGATTTCAAAACCTGGCAAGTAATGCCGCAAATCTGCAACCATCTCATCTTTGACAAACCTGACAAAAACAAGCAATGGGGAAATGATTCCCTGTTTAATAAATGGTTTTGGGAAAACTGGCTAGCCATGTGCAGGAAGCAGAAACTGGACCCCTTCCTGACATCTTACATTAAAATTAATTCCAGATAGATTAAAGATTTAAACATAAGACCTAACACCATAAAAACCCTAGAAGAAAACCTAGACAGTATCATTCAGGACAGGCATAGGCAAGGGCTTTATGAGTAAATCACCAAAAGCAATGGCAACAAAAGCCAAAATACACAAATAGGATCTAACTACACTTAAGGGCTTCTGCACAGTAAAAGAAACAAGTCTTAGAGTGAACCGGCAACCGACACAATTGGAAAAAGTTTTTACAATCTACCCATCTGACAAAGGGCTAATATCTAGAATCTACAAAGAACTAAAACAAATGTACAGGAAAGAAATAACCCCATCAAAAAGTGAGCGAAAGATATGAACAGATACTTTTCAAAAGAAGACATTTATGTGGCCAATAAACATAGGAAATGAAGCTCATCATCACTGGTCATTAGAGAAAATGCAAATCAAAACCACATTGAGATACCATCTCACACTAGTTAGAATGGCGATCATCACACTTTTACGCTGTTGGTGGGAGTGTAAATTAGTTCAGCCATTAAGGAAGACAGCTTGGTGAGTCAAATGGAAATACCATTTGACCCAGCAATCCTATTACTAGGTATATACTCAAAGGATTATAAATTGATCTATTATAAAGCACATGCACACATATGTTCACTTCGGCACTGTTTACAATAGCAAAGACTTGGAACCAACCCAAATGCCCATCAATGATAGACTGGATAAAGAAAATGTGGCACATATACACCATGGAATACTCTGCAGCCATAAAAAAGGATGAGTTCATGTCCTTTGCAGTGACATGGATGAATCTGGAAACCACCATTCTCGGCAAACTGACACAAGAACAGAAAACCAAATACTGCATGTTCTCACTCGTAAGTAGATGTTGAATAATGAGAACACATGGATACAGGGAGGGGAACATCACACACAGGGGACTGTTGAGGGGGTGGGGAGCTAGAGTAGAGATAGGAGGGCATGGGGAGATTGGGGAGGGATAACATTAGGAGAAATACCTAATGTAGGTGATGGGGAGATGGAGGCAGCAAACCACAATGGCATGTGTATGCCTATGTACAGTCCTGCAAGATCTGTACATGTACCCCAGAACTTAAAAAGCACAAAAAAAAAAAAAATTAAAACTTCAGGCCAATAACCTTGATGAACATTGATGGAAAAATCCTCAATGAAAATACCTGGAAACCAAATCCAGCAGCACATCAGAAAGTTAATCTATGAAATTAGGCTTTATTCCTGAGATGCAGGGTGGGTTCAACATATGCAAGTCAGTAAGTATGATTTATCACAGAAAAAGAACAACAGACAATAATCACATGATTATCTCAATAGAAGCAGAAAAGGCTGTCAATACAGTTCAACCTCTCCATGTTAAAAACTCAGTAAACAAGGTGTTAAAGGAGCATATCTCAAAATGATGAGTCATCTATGACAAATCTATAGCCGACATCATACTGATTTTTCATCATACTGAAAAATCATAGTTTTTCCCCTTGATAAGTAGCACAAGACAAGAATGCTCCCTCTCACCTCTCCTTTTTAACATGATGTTGGAAACCCTGGGCAGAACAGTCAGGCAGAAGAAAGAAGTAAAGAGTTTCTAAATAGAGAGGAAGTCAAGATATCTCTGTTTATAGATGAGATGATCCTATATCTAGAAAACTTTATAGTCTCAGCCCCAAATCTCCTTAAACTGAAAAATAACTCCAGCAGTTGGCATGGTGGCTCATGCCTGTAATCCTAGACCTTTGAGAGGCCAAGGCTGGGAGTTGGAGACCAGTCTGCTCAACATGGTCAAATCCCATCTCTACTAAAAATGCAAAATGTAGCTGGGCATGGTGTCACACTCCTGTTTCTTAATCAGTTGCTGTGTGGTTTTTACAGATCAGTTTATATTTTATTTTTTTCAAATGCTTTCTATCTTCTAATTAACTGTCATGTCTTCTGAAGTCTGGGACATTTATTTCGACACTTTTCTGTGGTATTTTTTGTATGGCTATGTAAAACTTGGATCAGTTATTCTCATCTCTTGTCTTTAATTAAACTAAAACATTGAAAATTGTTCATGGGCTTTTCGGGGTGTGTGTGTGTGTGTGTGTGTGTCCAATTACATGTAAATATATAGTGCTTAACTGAATACAATTTGCTGAAAGATAAAAACATTGAAAGATTTTTCTTTCTGACAGTCATTTGGACACAACCCAGAGCTTTAGCCATACTGAGTTTTAATTTTCTTTTATGACTCTCAGCTTCAGATAAACAAAGTGAAAAAGATGTACATTAGTCATAACAGTGACCTTTCAACTGGGACAATTTATTTATATTCAGTAAAAACTCAGCAGAGAGTACTGTCATTTGCCAGTAATGCACACTGCTTGGTTTTACATATGTCTTCAGAAGAATGTGAAAGTTGTGAATATCTGTCAGCAACTATCACTGTAAGTTTTGAATTGTGTAGAATACTTTCTCTTGCTGTCATTTGATGTGTTAGTTCTATGAAGCTTTTAAAAACCATTTTCATTTTCTCAAATGAAAATGGTTGATGTTTTTGTTGACTAGGAAAACATATGAAATAGGCTTTAGGTATTTCTGGGACAAAAATTGATGAAGAGAGTCATTCATTTTGGAACCAGTGATATAATATCATATATTAATACTTAATATTTGAATATAAAATGGTGTTAATTGATATCACAGTCATATAACTCATATTTTGCTGCATTTTTATTTTCAGTGGATGGAAAAAAGGACAATTCATAGATGAAGCAACTAGACCCTAATATTAGGACATATTAAAGGAGATAACATATATAGCTTTGTATACAATCTAATGATGCAGTACGTCAATTCCTCATGGAAGTAAATAAATCTATCAGTTATTTAACTTCTTTTGCATCATTTCCTCTACTATTGCCTTAGTGCAAGCTCTAAGCATCTTCCATGTTTCCTCCTGAAACAGCCTTATAAATGGCTTTCTACTTCCAGTCAGTCACTCCTACAATCTACCTACCATATCATTCCAGAATAATCTTTTAAAAACTGAAATGATTATTTTATTCCCTTGATAAGTAGTTTTAACCATATCCTTAAGCCTAGAGAATGTACTTGAAGCTCCAAATATGCTTTATGATACAACCCCTTTTTCCTCTTCATGCCTCTTGTCTTCATTTTTTTTTCTTTTCTCCACACTAAGTTCAACCTATGGTAAACCACAGTCCTCTACTAAATGTGAGGCATGGTTTTATATTTCTATGCCTTTGCTAAGCTGCCCTTTTTTTTTTTTTTTTGGCCTGCTGAATCCCTCTCCCCCCACCAACAGGTGAGTAAGTAGTTACAGTTCAACATATACTTCAAGAACCACACCTGTCAAGCATTTTTTAATCCATCAGCATTCCCAGGTAGCCACTGCTTATCGCTTTGTGCCCCCATTGTACTGGATATACATTTCTATCCACTTAATGGTGAAATAGACTTATTTACTTGTCTGTTAAACAGCTCTGCACAAGCAGCCCTTTCAGAACAGGAATTACATATTATCTCTCTTGAGCGCTCAGCTCTTAACATTCACTGCTCAATTAGTAAACCTAATGATAGAAATAAAAAGGAAAACAAATTCAGCCTAAAATAACTTAACTAGCAAACCTGGAGCCCTCATCGGTGGGAACGAAATGCAGACATAGGTATGATTTGGTTCAAAACTCATAGTCTTTAGAAATTCTCACATGTAACTTTAGTTCTCAAAATACCAAGTTTTGAAAGAGAAATAAACTGCCGAGAGAATCGAAGCGAAGGTTTTTGCTGCTGTTTTCCTTCTTCCTCACTACCAGAGTTCATAGAACGTGTATCCACGCACCGTGTTCTGATCACCCAGAACTGGGTTCCAAGTGTTCAGGACTCTGTTGAGAATATCAGTGTAAAATGCCAGGGAAAATAGAGTCCCTGCAGTCAGTCCACACTGGATAAACTGACACATTTTGAAAAGAACAGTGACTAAAGAGATGATGCATACACTTTACAGAATGATTTCCATCTCATATTTTTGTGTCAAACTCCCAAGACTTAAACAGTGAAAAGTTGCTCATCTGCCTGCCAGCTTTGTATAATTTATTCTGGGAATCCGTAGAAAGCCATATCTATCTCTCATCTCCCATTTATGCCTTATTACTTTGATAAATGTTTTTTTTTTTTTTTTTTTTTTGAGACAGAGTTTCGCTCTTGTTACCCAGGCTGGAGTGCAATGGCGCGATCTCGGCTCACTGCAACCTCCGCCTCCTGGGTTCAGGCAATTCTCCTGCCTCAGCCTCCTGAGTAGCTGGGATTACAGGCACATGCCACCATGCCCAGCTAATTTTTTGCACTTTTAGTAGAGACGGGGTTTCACCATGTTGACTAGGATGGTCTCGATCTCTCGACCTCGTGATCCACCCGCCTCGGCCTCCCAAAGTGCTGGGATCACAGGCTTGAGCCACCGCGCCCGGCTGATAAATGTTTTAAAAATAATACTTTAATATTCTTTTGCAGCATGACTTTGTTTCTCCTTTGTTCTAACAGAGGTAGAATCTATTCCTCTCCCTTAAACCTACACTAGTCTTGTGAATAGGTTTGATCAACACAATGCAAAAGTAATAATGTGTTGATTAGACAGTTAGGTCTTAAGAGATTTTGCAGCTTCCAATTTTTGGGCTACTGAAACTGTCGTAAGAATATCACGTATGAAAGTTGGTCCGGTCTACTGGTGGAAAGGAGACCATATGAAGAAAAATGAAGGCATCCTGACAGCCAGTACTAAATGCCAGACGTGCAGTGAGGCCACTGAAAACCTCTAGCCTAAGAGAACCCTTAGCCGAATGCGGGGCATGGGTAAATCTATGTGAAACAAAAAGAAAATCCTCAGCCAAATACGGAATTATGATAAACAATATATTCCTGCTTTGAGGTATCCTGTTATCCAGCAAATGATAGCTGAAACAGGTAACCTAAGTTTCAGTGCCTGAGGTAAACCAGTGATTCTTCCCATAATTGATTAATAGGAGAAGATAGTCTTTCTACTGTCTTGACGACTTTCAAACATTAATTGACTGCTCTGCATTACTTTTCCATTTTTTCTTCAGGCAATCAAGCCCCTTCTTTTTCCATTCTCTATTGTTATAGTAAGAATAACCATTTTGTATTTCAGTTCAAAGGTACTTTCTGGCTTAGGACAAAAAGTCTATTAAGAAGGAGTACAGACGGAGAGTAAGGATGGCTATGTCTTCTCTGAGACTTACTCCCAGGATGTAGAAACTTTCTTGCCTATGCGTAGACGTCTCCATTCTCTCCTGTCTTTGTGTTTAACTCAAGACTCTTTGATGCCAGAAATCCAAGTCCTGCTGATCAAATTATTTATAAGCCAGATTTCATTGCCCTTCAACTGGTTCCTCTTTCCCTTTTTATTATCCATTCCCTCCTAGAAATACGGAGGTCAGGATTCGCTGTCTGTCTTCAGAGTTGTACCTCACCCTAAGTCCTGCAGTCCTCAAGACAGCGCTAATGCTCAGTGGTCAGCAGGAATGAGGCTGCCCAAGAGGGGAAGGCGGAGGATGGCAAAGAGCATGATATTTATTGGCTTTTTACATACATCACCACAACACTATTGATAAAAATTTTACAGTTGAAAACACGGAGGCTGAATAGGAAATTTGCTAGATGCTCACTCGTGGGATATCCCTGAGTTTGAGAATCAGAACAGCTGTTCTAAAGAATTGTTGGAACTTTGGGCAGCATCGCAATAACTCAAGCGCTAAGTTATGTGTGACGGAGGAATTTCTTCTCTTGAACAGTTGTCTCAGGACTTCTGTCCGTTAGTATTTCTTTTCTGTCCATTAGTGAATATGTAATTACAGCAGCTGCCTTTGCCTGTCAATCTTCTTTCAGAAGCAAACAACTCATTTCCAAAGCTACCAACAGTGTTAACCGTAGATGACTTACCAGTGACTTCTGTGAACTTTGTCTTTGACCATGACAAAGGGTGTCACCCAGGATCATGCCCCTTCCTCAGGGGCAGCCTGTACCTAATAAATGATCAGTGCTAAAGTGCGAAGGCCCTATGCCTTCTCTTCATTCAGCACAACACTAATCGGTCATCCCAACTCAGAAGTTCCCACAACATTAGTTTCAAACTTTTCCGCTGCCCAGTCAGATTGGTGCCTCTCATCTATTTTGGAAAATTCTCAACTTTTCCCTTCTATGATGCTGACTTTGTCCTTCTTTAGAAATCTGTTATCTTCGGTTGTACTGTGGCCTTTAAGTCCATGTTTCATTTCCCCTTTGTTTTCTTAAACTTCCTGCACTGCTTTGTGTGTTTTTTTTTTTTTTTTTTTTTTTTTTTTTTCAAATATTTCTTTCAGTTTGATAGTCTCTTTTTTAAATTTATGTTTTAAATTCTGGGATACGTGTGCAGAACATGCAGGTTTGTTACATAAGTATACACGTGCCATGGTGGTTTGCTGCACCCATCAACCTGTCGTCTACATTGGGCATTTCTCTTAATGCTGTCTGGTGTGTAATGTTCCCCTCCCCATGTCCCTGAGTTCTCATTGTTCACATCCCAATTATGAGTGAGAACATGCAGTGTTTGGTTTTCTGTTTTTGTGTTAGTTTGATGAAAATGATGGTTTCCAACTTCATTCATGTTCCTGAAAAGGACATGAACTCATCCTTTTTTATAGCTGCATAGTAGTCCATGGGTGTATAAGTGTCACATTTTCTTCATCAGATTGTTTGTTATTGGTTTTGTTTCTTGATATTTTAATTTAAAATATTTAGGTTTTTGCAATTTCCTAATTTTTAAAATTACATATCATAAAATTTGGTAACCTCCATCATATTTTTAATAATGATTATTTTTAAACATGGTACCATATGTTTTTTCTAGTGATCATATTATTTGCAGAACAGAGTGTATATTTATCTTCATTTTTTCTTCCTAATTCTGCTTTATGGGTGTTAGTTTCTTTATTGGTTGCATTTTTTATTTGTAGTTCTTTATTCCTTGAGATATTATTAGTGGTCTTTAAGACCTGAAATCAAAGAGCATTTTTCTGTGATAACATCAGGTGTCCAAAAAACCCATTACTTGGGATCACTTTAAAATGAAATTTTGGCTTTAAGTGCTAATGAGCCATATTTTTAGGGTCATTTCTTCCTTCCAGTTAAGCTAGTACAATTTGTGGTAATTCTCAGAAAAGACATCTGCTTTTTGTTTGTTGGTTCTTGTTTTCATCTTTTTTGTTTTTCCTCTGTCTCCCAGAGCCAGGGTTAGGCAGGGAATTTCCCTCAGCATACTTCTGTGGATTCTGTGGCATGGGGAGAAAGGTCTTAATTCCTCCACTGAATGACACGTCCTTCAGGTTCTTGTGCTGTGCACCAACCTCGGCTCAGCCCCTTGTGATGTCTCCTGTCATTCACAGCGGAGATTTATAAACACATTTTAAATGCAAGTCTTACAAGTACATTTCACATGTTTGTTTATTATGCCTTTTCCTCACCTAGATTACAAACTCCATGAGAAAAAGGGCCAAGTATGTTGTATATTTTTGGTTATAGGGGTCCAGCATCGTGGCATTCACTGAATTAAAGCAGATTTTATTTTGATACAGCTCAACTTCTCAGGGAAGGCCCCTTTGACTTTGATCAGGGCATATATTCTTCTTCTTCTTTTCCTGTAATCTTGTAAAAAAAACCTTCTACTATAGCTTTTTCAATGTAGTAAGATAAGTAGATAAGGTAATAAATATTTGACTTTTTGTCGCTCATAATTTTACTTACAAGAGCCAAACACCTAATTTGTCAGCCAGCCAAATAGTCTATGCTCCAAATTATCTATAATAATAGTTTAAATTTTCTAGGTACTGCTCTTTTATTTAAAAATGAAAACCAATGCATCCACATTTGTTTATTTAAATTTAAATTTAATTAAATTTATTTTGTTTTAATTTAAGTTCCCAGATACCTGTGCAGAATGTGCAGGTTTGTTACTTAGGTATACAGTTGCCATGGTCGTTTGCTGCACCTACCAACCCACTTCTAAATGACCAAGTCATGAGGTGGAAGGATCCTGTGATTCCTGAAACACTGCCTTAAAGGAAAGGAGCCTACTCTTTGGGAGCATGTCAGTTGGATAACTGGAAAAACATGTTTCTTTTGTGCTTGGGTGATTTTTAAATTGGGGTTTTTGTGTTAATCAATTTTTGACAACTAAAGTGTTGTGTCTCTTCTCTTTGGAGAAATTCTTCATGTATGCTCAAATGGCAATAATAAAAATGAAGTACATTTTAATGGGTAAAATAAAAACTATGAATATAACAAATACTATTCAAATAGATGTTTTATATCCTTTTCGAATCTCTCAAATTTCTTTTGAAATATTAATTTTATTAAAGTAATTATCTCTAGAAGAGAGATCTGTATAAAAGTCTATAAAATATGACAAAATTAATATTTAATCGACATAGGTCCATGTACCCTACCTCCTGAATAGAACTCAAGAAGAATGTTAGTCTTGAGTTTAATACTTCCACTAAAGATTGATGTCCTTTTTAAGAAAAATAATAAAATAACTACTTACTAGGCTTATATATTTTTCCTGCTGCTTAAGATTAATTATACACTATGTGTGGCAGTTTGAAATAGTGGTTCTTTGTAAAGTTATTTAACATAGGACACTGTTAAACAAGATTTGTATTTTAATTGCTTTTGTGTTGTTGCTTGCTTTTATTCTGGTGATTAAATACTAAAATGTTAGATAATGAATGTGTGTTACTAGCATCTAATTCTCAGGTGAGTTCAGCTAAAGAGATTGATGTTAACAACTTCCTCTGAAGAGTAATTGTTTCAGGATAGATGGATGAGTATTCTCAAAATCTCTTTCTCACTTTCTTGTTGCCGTTTGTGATTGCACTATGCTCACATTAAATTTTGTTACATGCTTGAGGATGCCATTTATTAATTAAAGCCTCAACAGAAATGAGACTATAATGTTTACTTACTTAAAATTAATGTGGATATAGTTTTTCCTATGTGAGTCTGATCCACACCTTCATTTAAACTAGGATCCAACACTTAGGTAAGTGTTCTATTATTGACACCTAAACTACAAGCCATGATTATGTTGTTGTTATTTTCAGTCAGCAATTCTACTGCTATGCCATCAAAGGGGATTCTGGAAACATAGTGTTGTCTTTAACAAGGGGAGTATTGCATTTTTCAAATTGTTTCTCTAGCTGCTGGTGTCTACAGCCATATCACCCTGAATATGCCTTGATCTCAAATGATTGCTGAAACCAGCATTCGTTTTTATTTGACTGTGGTATAATTATTATCTGAGTTTATTCTTTAATATTAAATAACTATAATAGTTACAGTACTTTGAATACATTAACATATCCTATATTAGATAACTAAATTGTATGTTCTATTAGGTAGAAATGTGGAATGAATTTGCAATATCACTGGCAGTTGGCCACATATTAAATTAGTGTTAAGAGATGAAAAATTGATTACTAACCATTTTTTTTTTTTTACTAAATTCATTCCTTTTGCTCATTAAAATATAATGATCAATACATGGATATTTTCTGGGTTGAGTTAGTATAAAAGAGAGTAATATGTAATTGAAGTTTTACATATAGTTATATATTTTAATTATATATACATATATAACATATTGGTAAGCTATAGAAATGGCCATAATAATTAAAGAGTTATTAAAAATTTATCCATGTATTAGCATTTGAGTCTGAAAAAAAATTACTATCTAACATGATGCCTAATAGAAAATAATAAGACAGAATGAAGACTGCTAATTAGATAATTTTTAGCAATTGTAATACTAAGCATTTCTTCTGGAAGTTAAATCTATAAAGGTTAAAAAAATCTTAATTGTAAGTTAAGCTATATAATAACAAATTGAACATTATTACACATATTTTAAATTACATGAAATAAATCAATTTCTGAAATTATAGTATTTTCTATAAGGTTTATGAGTGACTATTAAGGATAAATGCCATCCCATGGTATTCTATCTTGAATCCACATTACGAGGTAGAAAATCAGTTTCATCACCCACAATATTGATATGATTGGCCTATGCACATTGTCTTAGGAGTGGTTTAAGTCATTTCTTTGTTACCTACAACTTGAAAGTAGGATTTATAGTTCAGCTTTAGAGATTAACATGATGATATTAAGATGAAAAACTTTTAAAAGCCACTGGAAATCTGTTTTTATAATCAATAAAAACCAAAACAGTTCATTTTAAAATTTTCTTTGTCCATTTCTATCCACATTCTGAATAGCTTTAGAAGAATCTCTAAAAATATATGCCCATCTAAAAAAAAAAAAAAAAAACAAAACAGCAATCGTCACCTATACAAAAGAGTTTTCTTCAAAAACTTTTATAAATAAGGTTAAAATGTTGATTTCTGAACATGTTAAAATTGTCATAAATTAGGAAGTTATATATATTAAAAATACATATCTAAATCCCTTTGCTCCAATTTAATCTACCAGTTTTTTATGATTATAAAAAGAAAAAAAATCTTGAAATAATTAAACATTAAGTTTTGGGAAAAAAAAGTTTATGTTAAAGCAGTCACAATATATCCAGGATATAAAGAGGGAGAGCCTAGTTTTTCTTCTTTATTCCATTCCAAAAGAGAACCACCCCTGCCGAGTTATTTTTACTCTTTCAGAAATAAAAGCATATTAACATATTCTCGGTGTGTTGGTAGTGTATTAAAGACCATTGGATATAGGTTTCAGGAGTGTATAAACTGTGGGGTCTGACATAGTGTTATATAGTCCATTTATTTTGTATATATGTAAAGGATATTTAATGCCTGTTGACATGAAATATAAATGGGAAACATCTCTTCACATTCATAAGCACATTTATCAATATATATGTAGCATTCAACTGTTACACAAATTACTTCTCTTACACAAAGATGTTTTAAAGAAAAAGGAAAGCAAATAGTGGCAATTTACTAGTGACAATTAATATAAACTTGTAAAATACATTTAATATATATGATATACATATGTGTATAAATTTTGAAAGAATACAAACAAGAATTGAATGGGAAATATTTAAATGCAAATACACGCCCACATACACAAGTTGAGTTTTATAATTTAGTGAATATTTTTAGACTATAAATTAATGAACATCCACCATTATGTTTTGTGGGATCATCACTGGTTTTAAGAGGTCACCCAGTGAAAGCTGGAATAATGAGATTTATAAATGTAGAAGCAGCAGACATGCAATTAATTTCTGCTTGAAAAGTCAGAGGTTGAAATTAAGGAGTTTGAATAATAAATTTATTTTTCCTCACAAAGCTTACACACACAGTTAAGTATAAAACCTTTAAGAAATAATTATATTTTGCCTAGTTAAGAAAAAATAATGAATAAATTTGCTAGTGGTTGTGTTATTTTATTCATAGTCATTGTTACATTTATTTTGATCATTACAATCTTAAAATTTCATCATACAAAGATATTACCAAGGTAGAATCAAAGCTGTGTATTATGCCCATGAAATTATTCTAAAATTTAAATATATTGATTGAATATCTCTATAAGTTGATCTATTTTACTCTTTTCAAAAATACCAATAATAGGTGTAATTGAAAAAATTCTCAGAATACATTCAAATTAAAAATCTTTTTTTTTTTTTGCAATTGTAAATACACCATATTTCTGAAACATATCTAAGAATCCAATCTGTGAGGCACTAATATGTATCTGTAGACATCAGGATTTCCAAAATTTTTGGCATTCTAACATCAACTATAACAATACGTAATCCAATTTCCTAAATAATATCTAAATAATTTAATTTTCATGTAGTATATTATAAATATATTTTAAATACATTTCTAAAATTTGGGGTTACTATTTTATTAAACTGTATAATGTATTTAATTGCATGAAATGCATAAACTATAATCATACAGTCTTCAAAGTTTTCCATTTAATAACAGATGTGTAATAATTAAATGTTTACATACTAAAATAATAATTTGTTAAATCAATTTTAAATTGACAGTTTATATTTGGCTTTGAGATCAAAGGGATACAGAAGGCAAAATAAAGGTTAATATATTTTATGATACAGAGAAAGACTCTGTTTATTCCTTATTTATAATTATTGCATTTTTATTGAAAAATCAAATTGGCCAGGTGTGATGGCTCACGCCTGTAATTCCAGCACTTTGGGATGCTGCGGCGGGCGGATTACAAAGTCAGGAGATGGAAACCATCCTAGCCAACATGGTGAAACCCCATCTCTACTAAAAATACAAAAATTAGCTGAGTGTGTTGGCACACACCTGTAGTTCCAGCTACTCAGGAGGCTGAGGCAGGAGAATTGCTTGAACCAGGGAGTCACAGGTTACAGTGAGCAGAGATCACACCACTACACTCCAGCCTGGGGACAGAGCAAAACTCTGTTTCCAAAAAAAAAAAGGGAAAGACAAACTACATCATTTAAGTTAATATTTTTTGTTATAAATGAAAAGATGAAAAGTTTGTTTTCTATAATTTTTAAATGTCAAACTTCTCTTAATCACAATTATATTTACTCTTTTAAGCATCTGTATTTTATCAAAACTCTTGATTTTTTTTTTTTTTACGCCAGATTCCAAGCATTTCATGAATATCTAGAAGGGAAGTTGCAGAATTATTGTAATTGTTTTATATGTTTCCTAATTGTCAACTGTCAATTATAAGAGTTAACAAGAATTTCAAGAATAAATGTAATATTTAAAGATTTTTTCACAACCTTTATTTAGATTTATTTTTGAATCAGAAAAGTAAAACAATTGTAAGCATTCAATTTTAACATATTTTAAAAAATAAAGGCTACTCATATAAAAACAATGAAATAAATAATATATTAGCAATACACAAACTCCTTTCATCCTGCCTGATGTTTAGTGTTTTTCTAATGTTAAATCAACTTTCTTTTGCTAGGTTAAATACAGCTTAGTTATGATTTATTTTTATTATTTTTGTGTAAGGCTAAGTTTACTTCTTGAGATTATTGCATTTTGTGTTCATAAGTGAGACTGGCTTTGATAGTTCTTTCATACTCTTTGTTCAGTTCCAGGGCTAAGATTTTCGACTCTCATAGTTGGAGGGGGAGGGGGGATAGATCCTCTTCTATGTTCTGGAAGTGTTTAAGATGAGAATTCTATCTGCAAACTTTATTCAAAATTTTCCAGTGAAACATTTGTCCTGGGTGTTTTCATTATTTTTCATTGTATTATGAATAACTTCAAAATATACCAATGTCATGTCTCTACAAATACATGCAGTCTTCCTGTTAATTATACAAGAGCAGTGATTCAGAAACAGTAGCTTGGATCAAAATCACCTAAAGGGCTTGTTAAACCACAGACTAATGGGCCTCATGTCCAGCGTTTCCGTCACAAAATATGTGGTTTCCTCAGAGTCTGCTTTTCAAACAAGATCTCGAATGATGCTCTTGCTGCTAGTACAGGAATCATTTTTGAGAACCACTATACACAGAGGTTGGAATAAAGGAATTTTTACCACTTAGCTTCAAACATTGCCAACCCATGGTCACCTGGCTTCATATACATCCCTACCATATACTAGTATTCAGATTACTTCAAAACAAATGCCAGATATTATTTTATTTGCAAGCATATCAGTGCTTAACTCTAAAATACGAACACTCCGTTTTTCTCATTGTTCATTGTTAGTACAGTGATGCACCACATAATGACATTTGGGTCAGCGGCGGGCTGCATAGACAACAGTGGTCCCACAAGATTAAAGTGGAACTGAAAACTTTTTAGCACCTATTGATAGAATAGGTGACAAGCCATCTTAATGTCCTAGCCCAATGCATTACTTACGTGTCTGTGGTGATGCTGGGGTAAACAAATTGTGTTGGTAGTGTTAGAAAAGTATAGCAGTACAATTTTATGCAGTACATAATACTTAATAATGATAATAAATGACCATGTTTATGGTTTACACATTTACTAAAGCATCCTTTTTTGATTATTTTAGATAGAGTGTACTCCTTTCATATATATAGTTTTAAAAAGTGAACCACTTTAAACAGCCTCAAGCGGGTTCTTCAGGAGATATTCCTGCAGAAGGTGGTTATTATAGGAGATGGCGTGGCTGCCTGTCTGGGCACATTGTCCCTGAGGACATTCCTGTGGGACAAGATGTGGAGGTACAAGTCAGTGCTATTGATGAGCCGGACCCTAAGTATATGCTAGTGTTTGTGTTTGTGTCTCACTTTTTAACAAAAAAAGTTTAAGAAAATAGCTTATAGAATAAAGATACAGTTTCATGATATCTTTGTAACCTGTTGTCTACTTTTAATTTTTAAAAATATAAATTAAATTAAAAATTAAATAGAAATAGAAAATAGAAAATTAAAATTTTAATTTTTATTTCATTTAAAAAATTTTTAAAAATTATAAAAATAGCTTATAGAATAAAGATATAAAGAAAAAAAATCCTTGTGTACAGCAGATCAATGTGCTGGTTTTAATTGATATTACAAGAGATTAAAAAAGTTTAAAATTTATAAAGTTGTAAAGTAAAAATGTTACAGTAAGCTAAGGTTAATTTATTATTAAATAATTTTCTTCTAAATTTAGTGTATCCTAAATGTGCAGAGTTTATAAAGTTTACAGTAGTATACAGTTAGTTTCCCAGGTTTCACATTCACTTACCACTCTATTCATGGTCAGTGCCCCATACAGGTACATCATTTTTTACATCTTTTATACCATATTCTTACCGTACCTTTTCTGTTGAGATACACAAATGCTTATCATTATGCCTGTAATACTCAGTACAGTAACAAACGGCACATGTTTGTTGCCTGGTAGCAAAAGGCTATACCTTATTGCCTGGGTATACTACCTAGGTTCGTGTAAGTATAATCTGTGATCACATGACAGCAAAATGCATGTCTCAGAACGTATCCCTGATATTATATGACACATGACTATATAGAGAAATGTAATTGTGATTGATTTTTACGTCTTCATCTTATATCCCGTGACTCTAATGTGCCCACTTATTAGTTCTAGGAGTGTTTATTTTTCTTTTGTCGATTTCTTGGGATTTTCTTCATAAATAATAATGGATATTAGAGAGAGAGAGAGAGAGAGAGAGAGAGAGAGAGAGAGCGCGAGCGCGCACACTTTATTCCTTTGCAATCTGTATGCCATTTATGTCTTTTTCTTGCCTATTTTAATAGCTAGAACTTCCAGTATTGTGATGAGTAAAAGTAATAAATACATATTGGTTGTTTTCCAATATTAGAAGGAAAGTTTTTATTTTTTTCACCATAGAGTATGATGTTAGCTGTAGGTTTTTTTTGTAGATGTTTTTCATCAGGTTGAGGTAATTCTCTACTCTTAACTTGCTGAGAGTTTTAAAAATAAATTTATTCATGATACTTTAAGTTCTTGGATATTATTCGCTGCAGAATTTGCGGGTTTATTACATAGATATACACATGCTATGGTGGTTTGACGAGAGTTTTTATCTTACTGGGTGGCAGATTTTGTCAAAATGCTTTTCTTCTTTAGCATGTTTGCATTGTGCATTACTTTTATTGATTTTTGAATGTTAAATCAGCCTAGTATACTTGAAATAAGTCCTTTATAATGGTATTTAGTTTATACATTGCTGTATTTAGTAGGCTAATGTATTCTTGCTGGGGTTTTTGAGTTCATGAGAGATGATGATCTGTGGTTCCTTCCCTCCTTCCCTCCCTCCTTCTCTCCTTTCTTTTCTCTCTCCCTCCTTCCTCCTTTCCCCCTCCGTCCCTCCGTCCCTCCGTCCCTCCGTCCCTCCGTCCCTCCCTCCCTTCCTTCCTTCCTTCCTTCCTTTCATCCATCTTTCCTTTTTTTCTTGTACTGTTTTTGGATGCTTTTGGTCTCAGGGTAATAGTGGACCAATAAAACGAGTTGATAGGTATCCCAGTCTCTTCTGTTATTTTGAAAGATGTACAACATTGACATTAATTATTTTAAAGTTTTTAGTAGAATTCTTTACTGAAACCGTCTTGACCTGGAGATTACTTTTTCTGAGAGTTTTTAAGTTAAAGATTCATTTTCATTAATGGTTATAGGGCTATTCAGATTGTCTATTTTACTTGCTTCAATTTTGATAGTTATTGGACTTGGAGGAATTGGGTTATTTCTTCTAAGCTGTTGAATTTATGAGCATAAAGTTCTTATTTAATCTTCCCTTTTAAATTTTTAATGACTGCCAGATCAGTGGTGATATCCCTGATTTAATATTGGTGATACGTTTCTACTCTCTTTTCTTTTTTAAGTCTTGCTAGAGGTTTATAAGTTTTATTGATCATTTTTCAAAGAACCAGCTTTTAGTTTCATTGATTTTTTTCACTGTTGTTTTTCTATATTCAATTTTGTTTATTTCTGTTTCTTATTAATTCCCTTCTTCTGCTTGCTTTGGGTGTATTTTGCTAAGTTGCCAGTTCCTTGAGGTAGGAATTTATATTATTGATGTAAAGTCTTTCATTTATTTCTAATGTAAGCATTTAGAAATTGAACACAATTTAAAGATTGAGAATTGTTAAAAGTTTTAGATTTGTTTAGCAGTATTTGTCTATAGTGAGAGTTGGCAAACTATTCCTATAAAGTGACAGAGAGGACATCTTTTAGGCTTTGTGAGATGTATATTTTCTGTTGAAAGTACCCAACCATTCCTGTAGTAAGAACACTGTTATAAACAATACATAAATGAATTGGCATGGCTCTGTTGCAATAGTACTTTATATATACAAACAAGGAGAAGATTGAATTTGGCTGATGGAAAGGCGGTTGTGGACCCGTGATGTAAAGGACAAACAGACTGAGACATTATCATGCACATCTGTCAGTCAAACTGGGTCATGTTCATATAGCTTTGAAAGATTTTGAATTGTTCAATGTAAAAGATAAAATACTTAATTACTTAATGTATTTTAAAGACAGCAAATGACACTCCTTCAATGACTACTTTCAGTGCTATAAATCACCTAGAACATAACCCTTTTCCATATGGTTCATTTATCACATGAAAAAAGTCTACAATACGATAAAATCTTAATGAGTACTGGAACCCAGAGAAATTCAGAATCATATCGTCAGCAACTAGCAGATGCTCAATTAATATTGACTTAAATTAACACAATGCTTTTGTTATTTATATTTCAGGTTATAATTTCATGTTAGGTTGGCTTTTGCATTAAGAGACTATAAATGGGTTTTGGGACAATAGATTATTAATTATATTTTCAAATTACAAAAAGAAATTACCTTCTGAAATAACTAGTTAAATTATTCAACCTTTAAAATGAGAGGTAAAATACAACGTTTATCTGAATATATATTTTACATTAGTTTGCATACATTCCTCTTCCAATTTTTTGCTTCTGAAACAATTTAATAAAGACAATTTTAGGACTAGCATTGTTTATTTTTAAATGAGTTTCCCAATATATATTGGTAATTAATCTTCCTTTTAGAAGACTACAGATGTTTTATCAGCTTCATTTTTACAGATGAGTTATTTGAGAACCATAAATTTTAAATATCTTTTTCACATTGATAATTAGTGTATATGCATAAAGAGAAGAAACCACATATTCTGGTTGCTATTATATCTCACTTCCACTAGCAATTAGTGTTTGGAAATCAAGAATGAGACATTTGAGATGTACCTAGAGAATAAGGAAATAGAGATCAGGAGAATAACAGACTACTGACATCAAAAATTATTTATACTTGTTTTTGGAAATGTCAGTGCAAAAAAAGGTTAATAGAATAAACTCTGAAAGGTAGCATTCAGATTAAGCAATGAGGTTTTTTTTATTAATGATCCTGCTGAGAGCAGTGTAAACAACATTATTATGACAAAACTTTCATTGAATTGAGGAATTAGGATGAGATTGAGGCCTGGCAACATCAATATTATGAAAACTATTTTCACCAAAAGGGGACTGGTCTAGAAATAAATGAAAATTGTTGTTGTTATAAGTGAGCTTATACTGAAGGGGCGGAGCCAGTGAATACAGAAACAGGGAAGAAACATGGATGAAAAGGCAACACCTAGGAGTGGAAAATGAAAGAAAATTGAATTTATAGATAGAGAGATACTTGTGGTCTTTTGGTCGTGTGCTGGAGCTAGTTCACAGTGACTCTGGAAACCTCAGTCAACATACCTTGAAATTTGCCAGACAGCTGATTATACATTTGCAGCTTAAAGTGGCCAGGCCTGGCGCAGTGGCTCATGCCTGTAATCCCAGCACTTTGGGAGGCCAGGGCGGGCAGATGATGAAGTCAAGAGATCGAGACCATCCTGGCCAACATGAGGAACCCTGTCTGTACTGAAAATACAAAAATTAGCTGGGCATGGTGGCACACCAGCTACTCAGGAGGCTGAGGCAGGAGAATCCCTTGAACTTTTAAGATGGAGGTTGCAGTGAGCCAAGATGGCTCCCCTGCACTCCAGCCTGGATGGCATAGGGAGACTCCATCTGGGAAGGAAGGAAGGAAGGAGGGAGGGAAGGAGGGAGAGAGAAAAAAAATAAAGTTGCCAGGGTAGGAATATTTACACCAGAAAATAGCACAAATCAGAATTTGTGTTCCACGTCACCGCTGGAGGGCTAGTTTTAACAGATTATTGGCACACCACTAATTGTAAGATTTATAAAATTAAGCACAGAGATTTAGTATGTATTTAGCAATTATACTTGAGAATAACCTTTGCAATGTCAAATCTATTTTGTTATAAACAAGGTTGTAAAATGTTACTGTTAAAAGTTATACACCAATAGATTTTTATGTACCAAACGTACCTGCCATGAGTCCTAAGGGTGGGAGACTATCCCAATATTACTCACATTGATGCATATGGCTTGAGATAACAATTCTTACTAAAGCATCACAAAAGCAGTAGAGTGCCCTCTGGAAAACTGAGATGATATAAAAATTGATCTGTGATGATTAATTGAAGCCAATACTCCAAGTCAAAAACCTACCTAATATGATTTAATACAAGGTGATAGAGGGAAACAGATGCTATATTTATCAATAAAAATTCTCTATGTAATATGTTATTTAAAATAGTTACATGTAATTATATGAATAAAGTGCTATCAGTAGATATTTTGTTGTTTTACCGCTAAGTTTTCATATAGTCAAAATGGCCAGGTACCTTTTAAAATATGTTTATGTTTGAAAAATAAAGTATCATATTATTTTCAAGTTTCTTTAACACTTAGCAATACATTCTAGACTTTGCAGGCAGGATCAAGCATAAGTCAAATTACATCTGATATAAGTACTGTATTCAGTATACATCTGAATAAGTAGAATTACATCTGATAATTTTTCCATAAAATGGAAATATAAATCTTTGCCAGTTAAAGCATGAAGTTAGGTTCTCAAACTTCCTGTTTAAATATTAACATGAAAATAAATTGACAGTAAACACGAGTATTACTTATTAATAAGTATTGATATGAAAATAAATTGATAGTGAATATAAATGTCATTGGAAAATTTTTTTTTTTCTAAGAATTTGGCAACTTCATTATTTGATAGACTATTTGAAAGAAGTAAAATGTGAAAGATAAAGAACTACTGACCTAGTTTACATTTCTGTTTGTACCTTTAAATCACAGCACAGAAACACATACATGAATTCCTTCTACTAATTATGCTAGTGTAAATATATAGGGTTGTAGAAATTGTCTGCATATAGCATTCACTGGATTTGACTTAATCCGTCACATGTTTTTCCACAAAGTGTTTCAGTCACAAAACATTTAAAATAAAATTCTATTTTGGGTTAGCTTGATTCAATCTATATTGATAATATCAAATCTATGGGACAATATAATGAAGCCACCTCACTGGCAGTTATTGTGTTTTCTAAATGAGTACTGTCAATTTCCTTTCTTCGGTGGAATGACCAGAGTTTGATTTTGACATCATTCTGTATGTTTTTCTCAATATTGTAAACTGCAATTTAAAATAGACTGAGACATAATCACGTATAAATACCTGTTGCTTCAGCTTGGAGCTCTCTTTTTCCCCGATCCTCCAGGCAATGTGCAAATGCTCCACTGGCAAAAGGTTGGCATTTTATTACTAACAATGCTTTATGGTATTTCAACCACTGAAGAGATGATTAAAATAACACTTTAGCTGGAATATTGTTTTTCAGCTAACATTATAAAACAATATGTGACAGGAGGAGCAAATTTAGTAATGGAAAGTAGAAGTAAGAGTAATTTTTACATGAGTTTTCCTGTATTGTTAGCAGTTTACATTGATCCATGGAAGTCTTTGTCCATCTGCAGTGAATTTTTTCATGTTCAAGGTCCACAGCAGGATGTTTTAAAGCCTATTTATTACAGCCCCCCAAATTTTTTTCATACTGGTAAATTAACTCATCAAGACCTACAAAACATTTTTGTTCTCTCTCCTTTAATTCTATAAGTATATTCTAAATATCTCCTTGAGAATTTATTCATAACTCTATCTTGGTTACATTAGTTTTTTTTATCCTTCCAAAAGATAATCCCTACTCAGTCTAAATGAAGAAAAGTAGTGTTAGGAAAAATCTCCCTACTCAAAATATTTAAAAACCCGAAACTATTAAGAACCCATAATATTTAAGAAGATAAAAGCTATAGGCTAAATTAGTGTTAACAGTATCAAGCAAAAAACTTTACCCACGGTGATCGAATACTAAGAAGTTCCCACAGTCACCCCCAAATTTCATACCTGCTGTAGATTTCATTTGTATAGTCTTTGAATTTTCTTCCCACCTGTCACCTTTAACATCTGATGTCTTGAGCTGTGTGTTCCTAGAAAAGAGAATTTGGATCTCTTCTTTCTGACCCCAAAGTGAAATACAATTTCCAGCTCTCTGTAACTTTTATTTTCCCCCATTTGATTTTTTACTTTTTCCATTGTTGAAACTGAAATTTAGAATTTCAATGACATCTTAGCCCTCCTGTGTTGACTTTCATTTTGATGACTCCAGTACTAAGAGCATAGAGTGGGATGGGCTGCAGGTTCAATATAGATCATCCTCTATCATATCCTTGTTTAATAAAAGCATGTTATTAAAAATATATTTTATTAGAAAATCATTGATTTAAAATATTGGAAGAAAAAGCACAAAGGAAAATTTAAAAGTTCATTTAAAATCACATCCGTGTGCTTGAAATATATTTATTTTGTTCCTTAGAAGAATTACTGGATCAAAGGATATGAATAACTTAAGTCATTAAGTTTATTGCAAACTTGAACTCGAGAAAGTTTATGCAATTTTAGAATTTTGAACTCCCATAACTTCTGTATGAGAATGGAATGTGTGTCTCTTTATTTTTGTATCATAAACCACACATTGTAATGTTACATTTGCATATGTATATATCTTATAGAATGTATCTATGGTAGTCTGAATAACGCCCTCCCTATCAAATGTTCACATTCCAGTTCCCAGAACTTGTGAACATGTTACCTCACATAGTAAACAAGACTCTGTGGTGATTAAGAATCTTTTGGTAGAGAGAATGCCATGGATTATTCTGATAAGTTTAACTTGATCGTAAGTGTTCTTACAGTAGGGAGGCTGGCGGAGCATAGACACAGAAGGCAGTGTGATCATAGAAGCAGAGTTCAGAGGAAAGAGGATACTATGCTACTGGCTTTGGGGATGAGGAAAGGAGATGCAGACTAAGTGATATAGGTATTTGCGTTGTCTTAGGCCACTAGGTTTGTGGTAATTCATTATAACAGCAATAGAAATCTCATAGTGTATCATGCCCACAAGAGTATACTTACATATATACCCACATACACATACACGGTCTGAGGACAAACAATACTATTTACCCATCACCAGATCACAAAATAGTACACCACCAACTTTCAATTTGAAATTTTTATTAGCCCCTCTCCACCCAGAAATGAACAATTCTCTGAATTTTATCATTTATTTTTTTCTGATTAGTTGAATACCTATGCTTGTATATGTTATAAGCATAGATATTGTTATGTTATTTAATTTTACCTATTTTGACAAATAGAAACAGTTTATTACTCTGAATACCCCTGTTTTCCTGGGAAGCGTGTGGTTTCATTTTCAGTACTGGATGGTATTGCATCTGGTATGAATGTCATAATTTTATTTGATCATGCTAATGTTTATGAATATGCAGGATGTTCCCATGTTGCTGGGTTTGTTTTCAAATGTAAACAATGCTGCTATGACCATTCATTAATGTATCTTTCTGTGCACGTTTAGGAATTTCTTTAGAATATATTTGAAAGTGGAAATCTTGTGCCATAGGATATGATAAATTCCTTATCAAAGTAGTCACATTAACACACCAACAGTAGTGTATAAGGGGATTGTTAGCTTTTTAAGTTTATGACAATGTAAGAATCATCAAATTCTGTTTTATTGTGGCTATATTTTGCATTTGACTGATTAATAATACAATTTAACATATTTTCATATGCTTATTGACTGTTTAGCTTGCCCCACTCTGAAATGGCTAATCATTTCTTTTGCTCGTTTTTACTTGTTTTTATTTTTCCTAAGTTTGATGTTTTTCAAAATTGTTCAATAAATCCAGCAAGCTCTATTCATATATACTTATGTATATATAAGTATATATTCTTTAAATTTGTATCATTTGCTGAAACAAATTTATTATTTTAACATGAAGATTTAAATCCTCATGTTTAATCTTAGAGTAAATTTTTGAAGTGTGATGATCCAATTTGATTTGATTTTCACGTGAAAAAACATGTAGACCATGAAGCTGTTTCTGCATCATGTATTGAATCTTCCCAGTTTTTTCCCAGTTATCTGTAAACACATCCCACAATTCCAAATATGTTTTGATCATTTTCTTGGCACTTAATTCTACTTCTCTGAGTTCTGTGTTTATCGTTGTACCATTGGTTTCTTCTCTGTTTTAAATATTAAAGATTTAGATAAGTCTTGATCTCTCTCTCCCTCTCTCTCCCTCTCTTTCTGTGTCTCTCCTTCCTTTTTTCCCCCCCTCCCATTTTTCTTTTATTGTCTTTAACAATAATGATATAAAAATTTCCAAAAACAATACATAAAGTCCTGTGTAGCTTTCACCCAGCTTGCCCCAATGTTGATATCTTGCATAACTATAATACAATTTCAAACTTTCAGCCATTATTCCTTCAAATATTTTTCAACTCTTGAACTCTTTCTCCTCTCCTGTGACTCACGAAAATATTCCTTCTGCAACTCATATGATTGCTGAGTTGTTTTTGTCAGTTTTTCCTTTTGTGTTCAAATTCAATAATTTCTGTTGATTTCTCATCAAGTTCATTAATTCTTTCCTCTGTTATTCCCAGTCTTCATTTTTATTTATTTATTTTTTTAAAGACCGGGTCTCCTTCTGAGTTTAAGCACTTCCCCTGACTCAGCCTCCTGAGTAGCTGGGATTATAAATGACTGCCATTGCAGTCCAGCTAATTCTAATCTAATTTGGAGCCAACTCAGTTGAAGATTTTTTTTTATTTTTTAATTCAGTTATTTTATGTTTTAGTTTGATAGGTTCCCTTTGATTCTTTTTAATTTCTTCCATTTGTCTTAAAATGCTTATCAGATAATTTCATCTAAGTTATATGAGTATTGGCAGATTTTGAATGTGTTTTTTATTCAAATTGTTGTCCAGGTTCTTTGTATGATGGGTGATTTTTGATGGTATCTTGAACATTTTTGGTATTAAGCTGTGAAACTCAGGATATTATTTATTCTCATTCAGCCGACATCACAATGTTTAGGTCTGATAAAAAGTCTGGTTGGGAATTTATGTTAAGCTGACTTTGGGTCCATGTGCACTACTCAATAAAACTGAAGTACTGACTGGCACAGCGTCGTTGTCCCTGGGTGGAAGAAGCCAGTGTTGGGCTCCCAACATGTTTTCTACATGACCTAAAAATACACCCAGGTGTTCATTCCAGTCAAAGCTCCCAGACCTCAGGGGTTTTTTGTTTGTTTGTTTTTGTTTTTTTGTTTGTTTTTTAAACTTTACTTCATCAATGATTTCCACGAAAAAGAAATCTGGTCAAAGTAATACATCCCGAGAAATCAAAATAATTATCTTCAAATAATATCAAAAGAGACTTAGCCTGAAAATTTGATGGCCATGCAGAATCTTCACTTTCTTTTCTACTTTAATTCTCTCTTTTCTGGAAGACAATAATACTCTCACCTATAATTTAGGCAGTTGTACTCTCTCAATGGAATAAAGAGATGGAAAGCTAGTTAAGTTAAATAAATACAATTACATATATACTTCTCAACTTCAATTTTCTTGTAAGCATTTATTATATATATAAAACAAGATAAAGAGATAAAATGTGATTATGAATATATGCTATGTTTTATGTATTTAATATCTATTGTATCTAAACATTAAGAGCAAAACAAAACCAAAGCAAATGTAGAGTATCTATTACCTATTTTAACTGTCAAGAAATTAATGCTTAGAAAATTAATTTGTCCCAATCATACAATTAATATGCTTCAAGTGTGTTTTAATTTAAGACAATATAATGATTTTTCAAAACTAATTTTTAAGGAAGTGTTTCTTGGGACTTTCCAAGTAAACAGCAATTGACAAAGCCATTTTGGATTATAACATATTTGACTTTTCAAAAGAAAAAGACCTAGATTAAGTATATATAATGACAGAAATTTGGATTTGGATTTAATTTATATTTAAAAATAAAAATTAACAAAATATAATTCCTACTTGAACAAATAGATATTTACCCAAAAAAGTGAACTTGTGTTTTCACTTATCTTCATATAAACATTTCCTAAGAAATTAAACCACTTGCTACACTTTATATGTATTCAACATTAAAAGATCAGAATCATTCATGTTCTAGAAGTAGCAATATTATATTCTATTATTAAATTATTGCAAACAGATTCTGGGTTTATAAATTCTTAATCACCAATGCAGTAGATATTTGAAGAGCTACATTGCCAGATTTACTTTATAATTTTAAGAAACTGGTTTGTTGTTGTTGTTGTTGTTGTTTGCTTTTCGGATTAAACTTGTTCTTAATTTTTATGTTTTAGCATTGGTAGAGAACAAAATTTGTTGGCAAGACTCAGTGATATTTTCAACAGAAATGATCATTTTCAATATGACAGAACAAGAAGAAACATTGTGTTCTAAATACTAAGACTATGTTAAACAAATTTGGGATATTTTAAAAAGTTATGTCCAGGTTATAAAAATAAATCTTGGAAAGGAGTTATCAACATTTGCCACCTAAGTATGTCAGTTTTATTGCATATTTTTAGCAAGATTATATGCCATGAAATTTAAGTAGTTCAAGGTGGTATTTGAGGTGACTTTATAAATAAACTTTGTATATAGGTCAGCTATTGATTGTTGTTATAAATAAATAGACTCATTTTTTAAAAAATATTAAGATGCCAATTACTGAGAACATAAATTTATGTTACTTTCCATTTCCTTTACCTTAAAAGCAAATGTTCTTCAGCTATTTCTTCAGTTGTATCCCTTTCTTTCATGTCAAAATTCTCAATGTTCAGGATAAAATTCATTATTTATCTTATAATATTTTCTACCTACTATTACCATGAAGATCACTATTCAATATATTACAGCTGTTTTAATGTTTGTTTAGTAGCTGTGTCTAATACTTCTTTTATCCAGAGTTATTTGAATTATTTCAGGTAGGTTGCTAAAGGCATTTAATTTAGCAATTTTCTAAAGTCGAATTTACTTCCTTCTCAGCCCTATCAGCTTCCATATGCATTCTAACAACTTGGGGCTTAAACCCATATGCACAAGTTATTTTTCTCATCTTGGAGAATCATCATTTACACAAATTTAGTTTTCTTTTAATTCTATCAATGAAGCTACAAATTTTTTGTTACATTACATAGCTGTCATAGATATGACATGCATAGGTTAAAATTAATCATTGTCCCTTCATTCCCAACAGAAATGACCTTTTTCATGAACCATTTTCACCAGTTACTGAGGTGGTAACTAGAGACTGTTTTTCAGGAGCCTCTGAATTCCACTTGTTTTGTGGACAGAAATTATACAATATTATACAATAAATCTTTACAGACATAGCCTTCTAGGTGCCATTATGTAACACTGCGTTATGCCCCACCCTCCCAACGAGGATGACATTGTGTTGTTTCTTTTTAGGTCCAATTCCAGCTAATTGTGGCACAAGAAGGATACTTTTTTTTTTTTTTTTTTTAATTCATGGTACTAGAGCCATTACAGAATAATGATAAAAGCCACATTGCCCAGAAATGTCCTGCAATTATTTAAGATTACTCTCATTTTCCAACAAGCTCTTTTCACAGTGAAACAGTCATTCCTGAGTGAGGGCACAAGCCCTCTGGTGGGTATGGTCCTTCATTACTGTCAGTATTCAGTTTTTCCATTCATTTGATACTTGTCTCTCCAGGATTCTTTCCCGTGCAGTTTGTTTCCTGGAAGACAGCTCTCTCTAGTGTCCCTTTTTGGGTTAACATATATTGTGCCTTAGGATGGCAAGTTTCTACGTTGTCCTGATTTATTAACTAGAGATGAACTAGCACACTTACAGTCTGTTTACCAAAGTGGAGTTAGTGCTTATCAAGCCACGACCTGTATTGTTGTCATCGCACATTGATGAAACGTGCAGTTTAGGAAAACGGTCTGAACTTCCAAATATCAGTGTTCCATGGGACCGCCATTGAATACATTAAACCTTTAAATGTTCCATCTGTGTGTAGCATACACTTACTGTAGAATAAGTTGGTGTACCTTTGGATGAGTGTTATCTGTAACAGCAGGCATCAAGTGTCAGTGAACCAGAGTGCCTTTTTTGCCTGTCATACTGCTTAGAACACATAGTGGTCCATTTGAAAATAACGCTGTCATTGGCCCTATGTGAGTATAGGAAACTTCTCCCTCTAATCTTCTTCTTCTTTTTTTTTTTTTTAAAGGGAAAACAATTTTAAAAATTCAGTTTTAGGCATTAAATATTTAATAGACATAGTCTTAATCTTTAAAGCAACTTGTTTAATCCTCATTAAAATTGTAGGTACTATTTCAATCCCACTTTAATAAATAAAGAAACTTAGCCTGGATAACCAGCCCATCAAACAGCCGATAAGGTTCCCTTTTCTGTACTTTCTTATCTACATTTGTTATTTTTGCCTGTCTTTGGGATATGAGACGTTTTAACTGGTTTGAGATGGCATCACATTGTAGTTTTGATATGCGCTGCTCTGATGATCAGTGATGCTGAGCACCTTTTCATATGCCGGTTGGTCACTTGAATGTCTTCTTTTCAGAAATGTCTATTCAAATTATTTGCCCATCTTTAGATTGAATTATTAGATTTTTTTCCTGTGGAGTTTTTTGAGCTCTTTATGTATTTCGTTCATAAGCTTGTTTCTTCACTTTGTTGACTGCTTCCTTTGCTGTGCAGAATAAGATGTTTGACTTGATGTCATCTCATTTGTCCATTTTTGCTTATGGTTGCCTGGACATGTGAGGCTTGCTCAACATTTTTGCTTAGACCAATGCTCTGAAATTTTTCCACAGAATTTTCTTGTAACACTTTTATAGTTTGAGGTCTTAAATGCAAGTATTTAGTCAATTTGGATTTGATGTTTGTATGCCACATGATAGAGGGGTCTAGTTTTGAATATATTTTAGATAGGGGTCTAACTCCATATATCAGAATTTTGTTTTATTTCTGTGAAGAATGTTGTTGGTATTTTCATAGGGATTGCTTTGAGTCAGTGGATTCCTTTGGGAAGTAGGAATATTTTAACAATATTCTGTGATCCAGGAACAGAATATTTTTCCATTTTTTTTGTGTCTTCTTTAATTTCTTTTATCAGTGTTTTATAGTTTTCATCATAGAGATCTTTGACTTGCTTGGTTAAATTAATTTTTTGTTTATTATGTGTCACTAATGTAAATGGGCTTTTAAATTTCTTTTTCACAGTATTCACTTTAGACATATAAATATGCTACTGATTTTTGTATGTTGATTTTGTATCCTGCAACTTTACTGAATTTATCATTATGCATAGGTTTTTTTTTGTAGATTTTTAGATTTTGCCAAATATAAAATTATATCATCTGTGAACAAGAACAATTTGATGTCTTCCTTTCCAGTTTGAATGCCCTTTCTCTTGTCTTATTGCTCTAGCTAGGACTTCCAGCACTATGCTGAACAACAGTGGTGACAGGGGACATCCTTTCTGTGTTCCAGAACTTAGAAAAAAGGCTTTCAGTTTTGCCCCATTCCGTATGTTAGTAGCTTTGCGTCTATTGTATACAGCTTTTACTATGTTGAGATGTATTACTTCTAAGCCTACTTTTTTGAGACTATTTATCATGAAAAGACATTTAATTCTATCAAATACTTTTTCAGCATTCATTGAAATGATTATATGGGTTTATCCTTTATTCTGTAGATATGATGTATCACACCCTACATTTGCATATGTTGAACCATACTTGCATTCCAGGGATTAATCCCATTTGGTCACAAAAAATAATCTTTTTAATGTATCGTTGAATTTGGTTTGCTAGTATTTTGTTGAGAATTTTTGCATCAATATTCACCAGTGATATTGGCCTGTAGTTTTGCTTCTTAATGTGTCTTTGTCTGGTTTTGGTATCAGGGTAAGACTGACCTCAAAGAATGAATTTCAAATTATTCCCATTTCCTACATTTTTTTAGAATACTTTGAGTAGGGTTGGTGTTAATTCTTTAAATGTTTGTTATAATTCAGCAGTAAAGCCATTGGGGTCACAAGCTTTTCTTTCCTGGGAGACTTTTTACTAAGGTTTCAATGTTATTACTTGTAATTGGTCTATTCATGTTTTTAGCTTTCTTTCTGATAATGTCTTGGTAGGTTGTATGTATGCAGAAATTCGTCCATTTATGCTACATTTTCCAATGTTTTGCCATATAGTTACTCGTAGTAGTCAGTGATGACCCCTGGATTTCTGCAGTATCAGTTGTAATGTCTCTTCATTTCTGATTGTATTTATTTAAAACTTCTCTCTTCTTTCATTAGTCTGGATAAATATTTGTCAAATTTGTTACATTTTTTAAAACCCACATTTTTATTTCATTCATATTTTGTATTGTTTTCATTTCAATTTCATGTTTTTTTATTCATATTTTTATAATTCTAATTTGGGGTTTGTTTTGCTCTTGCTTTTCTTGTTCTTTAATATGCATCATTAGATTGTTCATTTGAAGACTTTTCTCTTTTATAGAAGACTTACAAACTTCCCTCAGTTGCTTTTGCTGGATCCTATAGGGTTTCTAGGTTGTATTTCCAGTATCATTTGTTTCAAAAAATTTTAAATGTCTCTGTTACATTATTCATTGACCCACTGGTCATCCAGGAGCATATTGTTTAATTGCCATGTATATGTATAATTTCCAAAAAATGTCTTTTGTTATTAATTTCTAGTTTTATTCCATTATGTTCAGAGAAAATGCTTGATATTATTTCAAATTTTTGAATGTTTTAAGACCTGTATTGTCTTCTAACATATGGTCTATCCTTGAGAATAATTTATTTTCTGAGGAAAGAATGTGTGCTCTGAAGCCCTTGGATAAAATATTCTATAAATATCTATTATGTCCTTCTGGTCTATGATGCAGATTAAGTGTACTGCTTCTTTGTTGATTGTCTAGACTGTCTGTACAACACTGAATGTGGGGTGTTGAAGTGTCCAGCTGTTACGGTATTGGGGCCTCCCTCTTTCTTTACGTTTAAGAAGATTTACTTTATATATCTGGGTGCTCCAGTGTTTGATGCCTCTATATTTAAAATTGTTATATCTTCTTGCTGAATTGACCCCTTTATCATTATATAGTGGCTTGCTTTCTCTCTTCTAAGTTTTTGTCTTGAAATCCATTTTGTCTAATGTAAGTATAGCGAGTTCTCCTCCCTTTTTATTTCCGTTGTCATGGGATATCTTTTTATCCCTTTATTTTTCCATCGTTTATTTTCAGTCTATTTGTGTCCTGCAATCCGGAGCTCAAGAGCCCACTTTGTGCTCTACCCTGCCATGGCCCATGGCTGTTCTAGTGCCTAAGATGCAGGACAAAGTCCCCTTTACTTTCCCCTGTGATTCTATCAAGCATAAGTACTTTTAGACTAGGTCCTTTTGTTTAAGGCAGCAGGTGCTCTTCTGACCCAGGGTGTGTCTGGAAATATCTAGGAGCCAAGGCATGGAACGGGGGTCTTATGACTCTGAGCAGTGTCTCACCCTGCTGTGGCTGAGCTGGTATCCTAGATGCAAGACAAGTCCACCCATTCTTCCCTCCATTCTCTTAAAATGGAAAGAAGTCGTGTCTTTTGGAGTTGAGAGCTGTGTAGCCTGGGGTTGGGAGAGGCCCAATGCCAGCACTTCCTTGGCTGATCCAGTTGGTGTCTCAGTAGGTTGAATACCTCTGCAGTCTAATGTCTGTGGACTCACCTAAAGGTTCAGTCTTTAGAGCCTAGACTGCTTGCCAAGTTTACTTGGAGACACAGAGTGCTGTATCCCTCAGTGGCAGTTCGCAGGTGCTCAATGTCGAACTGTTGGGATTGGCAAATCCTCGCTGCCCAGGGCTGGTTTAAATGCTCCCTCCATAGGCGGGCATCAACTGAGTTCAGCCTGGTTTTCCTTTCTGCTCTAACAGAGCTGCACTGAGTTCAGTGCCTCACAGTTGCTGTGTTCTCTCTCCCTCAGTGATCAGAGAGGCTCTCTGTCCCAATTTGCAGCTGCTGGGGTTGTGTGGGGCAGAGGGTGGGGAGTGGCAGTGATTCAGGGCTGTTTTCTCCGTCTTTTCAGTGCCTTTTTCTAGTCTACTTCGCTGATGAAGGTGTTTTTTCCTACATAGATAGTGGCTAATTTAGTGTCCTTGGACAGAGAATACGAGAATATGGTGGAGCTTGCTCCACCTGCTTCACCATCTTGGTTTTAGCTGATTTGGGCCAATTTGTTTACTGCATCCTGTTTTGAGCAGATCCTGTTTTTGACCAGCAGGGTCATGACTGGTACTCAGAATTCAAGTCCTGCTGATCTCATACCTCAATTTCAACCCAGATCCAGTTACAAGCAACTGATTGTTTTGGGCTATTACAAATATAAGATAGTCTCCTACTTAGGATATGTGCTGAAGATATCAATAGTGATATTAAAATGTGTATTTTATACTGTATAATAAAATGTGTTTATATTTAGGAGATTAGCCTGAATAGTAAACTTTATTTTCCAAATGGCCTATGATATTACAAAAGCATTTATGATTAAAGATCCATTAGAAGTGCAAAATAGATCAATGGGTTTTAAAGAGAATGAGAAATCATAGCTGTGTTTGCAGATTCCACATTGCAATTAATTATTAAGAAGTAACTACTTTTTGATTATGCTGAGGATCAAAGAAAATCTACAATTATCTGAGAAGATTATTAAAAACTCTCCTCTTTTCCCATAACATTTATTCATAAGACAAAATTTTATTCTTATATTTCAACTGAAACAACATAGCACAATAGCCTGAATGCGGAATCTGTTGTAAGAATCAAATTGCCTTTTATTAAACCACACATGAGGGATCGCTACAGGTAAAATAAACCAGTGCTACTCCCTCACAAATTTATTGTTCTTGAAAATAGTTATTCATTAAATTTGTTATTTATGTAAACTCATATTGGGATTACTATGTTTTAATGGCATCCTAATAACTATTTTTAAGTTTATATGTTTTAATTTTGAATATAGTATATATCAATAAACAGAATCCACATAATCAAAGCTCTTTGGTGTCCCCAATAACTTTAAAAGAGCAAAGAGATGCTGAAGTCAAAATGTTTAACTCACTGGCCTCCAGAAACATCCTTTTTTTATATACTGAACATATCAAACTATTGAAAAGAAAGTTTGTAGGAATCCAAACTCATCTGTCAAGAGATTTGCCTAATCAGAATAATGATCCCTCAGTAGATTTTGGACTTTAGTTTTTCTTAATTCTTAGCATCAGGAAGACAGAGGCAATTCGAATGGTTCTCATTTATCATAGACAATTAAAACAAGGTGAAAGCAATGTGTTCATAAAAAATGCAAAGGCAGTAAGCCCTAGTCATGTGCAATGTTTGTGATCATATTAATATCAAGTATAAATTCAGGTAAAAGCTACTTAACCATCAAATAATCTTTCCAGTCATACCTCCAGAATTTAACATAACTCCTTTGCTTTTCTTCTCTCCACCATAGCAACTCCAAATCCAAAACAATTAATTTCTCTCCACCATAGCAGCTCCAAATCCAAAAACGTTAATGTTAAGGCATTTTCAGAACCAATCTTTATTCTCTTTCAAGTAAATTACTGTACTCTGGGCTTCTGTTTTAAGTAGTGACTTAAATGAGACACATCATTTACACAGAAATAATTAGCCTCCTGCTTTTTATTTTGGCTTTCCAAGACCAAAGCTAGTTAAGGCATTTTATTCTCGGCATCACTCTTACCAAAGGACCTATGATTCCTGTGTCAATGGCATAATTCAGTGTTTCTCCCTGACATTCATAGACCTAGATTAAAATCACTTTTAATCCAGCCACACTCTCACTGTGCAATGCAGTATTCCATTTGTGTCTGGGTAAGGGGTGGGGCAGTTACCCCTCCCAGGGCAGGTTTTACAAGTCTTAAACTTTGCTCAGTGCCACAAATCAGATGTTATACTCTCGGAAGCATCTGTTCACAGAAAATTGATCCACATAGGGATTGGTTGTCCACACAAATAATCACTGCATTCTGTGCTATCTTAAATGCATGTCTTAAGCCCTTGATCCCTAGTTCTAAATAGTCCATTTTAATAGTGACTTATCGGGCTTCTGCTGAAATTATTGTATAAAATGTCCAAGTTCCTTACCCTCAAATGGTTACTAAACATACTCAACATTCAATAATCACTTGGTGTGACAACAGATACCTACATAGTCTTTGAGTAATCACTAGTCTTTATTATGTTACTTAATGGGGGAATATGATACCTATTCAGATAGTCTGGGAAAGAAGGTCTTCAAATGATAGAAAAAGGCTTATCTTTTCAATTTTTCTCCTCTTACTATTTTCTATCTTAAGGTCTCATTTTCATCAGTACTATAGCAACAGACAGAAGAGGGAATTTTTCACTTCTTTCCCTTTTGAATTCTATGAGCAATTAATATACTCAGCCAATTCTCTGAGATTCTAAATCATTTTATTCCATATTCCATTGAGAAGCCATTCATTACAATTAGTATGAGCGTTTTGCCACTTCACATGACATATGAACAGGCAGCCATTCTGGCATCAACTCCTCAATATAGTTTTCCGTCTCCCACTTTATGTCACTAAAAAGTACCTTCATCATTAATTTTTGTGGACATGATAAATAAGACGTATCACTACACCCATCTAAGCTAACGCAAATGACTAGACTCTTAGGTCAGACTCACATAAGGCAAGTCACACCTTTTCAGTTACTCACGCCACAAGCCTTGACGTCATCTTTGACCTAACTATCTCAGACCCTTGTCTCTGTCTTTTAGTTACTTATGATCCAGATTCTGAAAAGTCTGACATCTCTTTCTTTGTAGACTCTTACTATGCCAATGTAAGCCACCGAAATATTTATTGAAATAATACTCTCTATGCCTGTTTCTACCTTATCTATTTTCAAAACAGCAACCAGTGGTGTGTTTTACAGTCAACTCGTGTTAATTCTTTGATCATACTTTCCAAAGTAAAAAGTCACAGTTCTTACTATAACTCTTTGCTCCCTTCATGACAGCTGGCTTCCACTCCGCTGTAATCTGGCTGGTGTCAGTGTAAACATGAAGAAACCCCCCAAATAAATGCATGCATGCACACTCGGCCTAGAGCCTTTGTGTGTGCTCTTACCCTGGAATGTCCTTCGTCACTTAGACATATGGCCCCTTTCCTCTCCACCTTCACGTCTCTGTTTATTTACTTCTCTATTAGAAACCTCTAGCTGAATGAGTAGCCACTTTCTCACTACTGATTTCAGCTGTTTATTGTTGTTCATGGCATATATCACCATCTGACCACTGTGGACTTACAGATTCATTTATTTCTTGCTATTGCCTCTCATCCAAGTGCAGAATCTCTGAGATCAAAGACTTTGCTTTGCCTCTAATACTTTATTGCTGATATTAGGCATAGACAGTATTTTCACAAATCAAATATTTTTTGAGTAAATGAATTAATGCTTACATGAGTGCTTGGATAAAGGAATAAATAAATATTTTTTGGAAGTAGCTTCTGATACTAATATCCTCAAACATTTTCCCACATTGTTAACTGAAAAACAAATACTGTAGACCTGACAACTTTAAGTATATTTTCTTTCCATTTTCCCAAACACAAACACAGAAAATATATAATTTTTACAATTTTTTGATATAGTATTTAAGTAATATTTAGTTTAAAAAACTTCTGGGCTATTTAACCTAGAAGGATGTGTGTGTGTATGTGTACATATATATGTAACCCATTTTTCATGATAAGCTTTTATAAAAATGGATTTCACTTTTTTCCCTGAAGTACATGGGGAAAAATATCTACAATGCTTGAAGATAGTAAAAGATTTATTTATTTTTTTTTAAAAGGAGAAACCATGAAAACAGATCAACAAATGTACCAATATTAAATTTAAAATCTTGGGGAAGAGCTTCAAAATGGCCAACTAGAACCATTTCATTAACATCAGTCTCTTACTTGAATTTATAAATGGTAGGAATATTATTATAGATATTACATACACATAAGGCATGTTGCCTTTGCATTTTTAGTGAGCACATTGACTTTACCTTGTTGTAGCTGGCTGTGATAAATCAGAACCATTAGAATTGGGCCAGCTTTTCTGATGTGGACTTTCTTCCTCCAAAAAGAGCCCAAATAGTGAGTAATCATACATCAGATAGATCATCCAAGAAAGAACACTGGAATTCAACAGAAAAGTGACCGTAAACATCTAAGGCAAGGAAGGCAAGATAGCCTGCTTGGCTGGGATCATCTGGGAGCCTGGAGTTGGGTTCACCCATTCTACCTTTATCACCACAGCTGGCACCTACCTGCACTCAACACTTGTAAGCCTGAAGACTGGCCTGCCCAACCAACGGTAGACACAGCCAACACTAGCACACACATCTCAGGACCTACAGAGTTATCTTGCCACTGCTACTGCTATTGCCCATGCCACTTCTTCTGCCTAGGTGCAGCAGAACCTGCCCACACATTCAGCCTGACACTGCCACTGCCAGCATCTGAGAAAGCCATCTGGAAGCCCAAGAATTGGCCTACCTGGACCTGCTAACACTGGTGCCATGGGACACTACCCTTGGGTCCAAGGACAGACATGCTCAGCTCACTACTGCCACCAATGGGGCCTTAAGACTAGCTCACCTGGTGTCTTTGTCCCAGCAAAATGTCACCACAGCCTCCACTAAGTGCACCATAAGCTATTGAGGAAATCACAGATAAAACTGATGATCTTTATAGCTGAAGAAATAATACACCGATCACATTAATGCATACACTCAGAATCAAATCCAGTGTCCTACCCAGCCAACATCATAGGTACAACTTTACAAAAATGTCTTTCCCTAGAAAAACCAGTTTAAAACTAGGAAGCAGTGACACGTGTGCAGATATCAATGTAACAACACAAGCAATATGAAAATGTAAGAAAATATAACTTATGAAATCCTGGAAAAAGATTTTAAAATATAATGAAGAAGTTCAAAAAAATTGCATTAATTAATTTCTGGTTGTCTTGTATAGCCTTTTTCTTTTTTCTCTTGTTTATTATTGTGGTTTGGTGGTCTTCTTTAGTGCCACCACTATTATTGTGGTTTAGTGGTTGTCTTTAGTCTTTTCCTGTATTTGAATATCTGCATTCCTTGCTAGTCATGGAAAATTTTTAGCTGTTACTTCTCTTAATAACTTTACTATCACTTTAATTTTCTCTTTGCCTTCTGGGAAACCAAAAATTCAAATATTGTACTTCTTTATGGTATTCCATGTTATGTAGGCTGTGTTCATTTTTTAAAAAATTGCTTATTTCAAATATTTGTCTGGGTTATTTCAAAAAACTGGTCTTCACATTGAGATTCTTCTGCTGGGTTTAGTCAATTTTGGAGGCTTTTATATGTATTTTGTATTTCATTTCATTAATTCTTCAGTTCCAGATTTCAGTTTGGTGCATAATGTTTCTCTCTTTGTCAAATTTTCTTACTCTATCCTAGATTGCTTTTCTGATTTCATTATATACAACCAATAGGTATATTTAAAAATGATTGACATCACTAATAACCAGGGAAATGCAAATTAAAACCACAATGAGGTTTTATCTTACCCCAGTTAGCATTGCTATTAAAAAAGACAAAAACAAACAAACAAACAAACAAACAAACCTAAAGCTAGTGAGAATACCAGGAAAAAGGAACTCGTATGCTCTTGGTGGAAATGTCAATTAGTACAGCCACTATGGAAAACTGTATGAAAAATTTCCAAAAAAACTAAAACTGGAACTACCATACAATTCAGTAATCCCTCTACTGGACATTCATCCAATGGAAAACCCATCAGTATACTAAAGTGATACCTACATTCACATGTATATCGCAGCACTGTTCACAATAGCCAAAATACGGAGTTAACCTAAGTGTTCATCAGTGGATGCGTGGATAAAGAAAATGTGGTGTGCATACAAAATAAAATACTGTTTTTCTGTAACAGCAAATGAACTAATGTTATTCATAGCAAATGGATGGAGCTGAAGGTCAATATGTCAGTGAAAGAAGGCCCGCTCAAAAAGACAAATATCACATGCTCTTACTCGTATTTGGGAACTAAAATTTGTTTATCTTGTGTGGGTAGAAAATAGAATGATAGATGTAAGAGGCTGGGAAGAATATGTTGGTGGGAAGTGGAATGAATGGAGGTTAGTTGGTACAAACATACAGTCACATATAAAATATCAATTATAAGGTTTGCTAGCAGAGTAGGGTGACTGTAGTTAGCAACAGTGTATCTTATATTTCAAAATAGGTAGAAGAGAAGATTTGAAATGTTCCAAACACATATAAATAATAAGTAATCAAGGTAATGGACACCCCAAATACTCTGACTTGATCATTACACATTCTATGCATGTAACAAACACATGTATCCCATAAATATGCAAAATATGTCTCAAGAAATATAAATAAAATTAAAATCTTCTGTATGTCAGTTGCCAACTAATAAGGAAAAGCTTTCAAGCCACACTCAGGGAAGTTTTTTTAACCTTTATGTAATGCTGCAACAATGCTTATAATAGGGTAAAAATCAAAACAACCTATTTCTCAGTAGAGGAGTGGATAAACTGTGCCTTATACAACACTGCTGTTAAAATGAAATTCAGCAAGACGTAAGAATGTGTATGTGTCTCAAAATAACATTATCTAAAAAAAGTTACAAAAGTATATGCATGTATGATACCACTTATGTAATTTAAAATACAGAACAACAGCATAGATTATATAAGTTTGTGTGGCAATCATACATAATTGTTATCTCAGAGAAGAAAAAATAGGGAACTCAGAATGGAGCTGCAAATGTGTGTGTAATTTATTTAAAAGAGCTAACTAGCAGAAACTCGCACAACATTCAGCTTTCTTGATGAATATATGAGTGTATCTATTATCTTTGTATCTCTCCTCCTCACCTTTTAAACAATTCCAAACTTAGAGAAAAATGCAGTTTAAATAACACTTTTTTCTTTATCCTTTTGAAAATAATGCTGCGTCAACAATAAATGTTTTAGAATATTTTCCAAACACATTCTTCAATATACACATCAAAAGAAGAAAATTAATATCAATACCTGACTACTGTCTAATATACTTAGCCTCCATTAAAGTTTTTACACTTTTCAATTTTTTTTTTTTTGAAAGATCCAGTCCAGAATCTCATATTGCATTTAGCTATTATCATTTTAATGTTTTGAAATCTGGATTATTACTTCATCCTTTCTTTTACTTTGTGATTTTGACACTTTTGATGATTACAGGTTAGCTGTTTTTGTAGAGGACGTGGGGCAGTGTTTGTTTTTAATGTAAATATAAACAAAACCTCCCAACCCAGAAAATTTCTCCATAAAGCTACAAGGAAAAAATAATTTTAGTTTTATTACTAAGTGAGTATACAATCAGAGTGTGGTTCTCATCACAGGCAATCTGCTAAGAGATTGCAGAAGCAGAAGGAAATCTCACCCTTTTGTATAGCAAGCAGAAACAATCTATTACATGTATATTCTCTTACAAACAATAACTAGTCCTCAAGTAAGAGACCTTGACAGCAACATTTGTCACACATAGTTCATTCCAAATGCACTTGGTAGTTGGGGGAACCATCTGTGTTTGTTAATTGGCTTTAAAGAAAAAATGAACTTCTCATATATTTGTGACAGGATGTGGTTTTACAACTTGGACTGAGATGCCCACTCACCAAAGTTAGGCTGCTACCCTCCCGCAGAAACTGAGAGGTAGGTGCCATCACCATTGATGATGACTTTTCAAAGATGGTTCCTATGTCCTTGAGAAAAACATTCCTGGGTCTATAAAGCTTGAAAGAGGCTTTTTTAGTTTTTTAAAAGACTTAAGTATATTTCAGAGATGGGAAAAGACTTACAAGTTTTCTAAAGTAGATGTTTTAACAAAAGGAAGTAGTCTCTTCACTTATTTTCAGTAGGGAGCCTTTTCCTTTCTTTTAATTTTTACCTACTTTCATAAATGTTACTCGATTTGCATGTATTTAATATTTCCTTATAACTAGACTCAGATTCTGCACCTTTGGCAGGAATAACTTGGAAGTAATTTTGTTTTCTCATTTAATTCTATCAGTTGGTACCTGATTTCATTGTGTCTCACTACTGGTGATGTTAATTTTGATCATTTGATTAGAGTGGTTTGTGATAAGCTTTTTCATTGTAGAGTTATTTCTGCACTTCCTTTAAAATTACTAATAATTTTGTGAAAAAGATACCACAAGAGAAGATGAATTCCTCATCACATTTTCCATATCTATATATACTTATTTTAGTCAGTAGTGGCTTACAGTTTTCTGCTTTTATTCAGTGGGCTATACTTCATTAATACAACTCCTTATTTTGATTCTCACTTATTTCTGGTTTGACCAGTAGAAGCCCCTTCAAATTGGCTTATGTTTCCATTTAACATAGCCCTGTATTGAAAGAATTCCTTATTTCTAGCAAAATAATAATAATGTTCCAAACATGTTGTACTTCTGTCCCTACCCTGGAATCAGCCATTTCTCCAAGAAGGTATAGTTCTTTTTAGTGAAGAATTGTTCATAGAAACCAGCATCTGGGTGCTAAACATGTTCGATGCAATTTGTCTGTTGCTGTTCTTGTCTATTCATTAGACAGACCTAGGAAGGTGGTGTGTATGCAGCTATATATTTCTATGTCTATATTGAAATTATGAACTCACACTATTGTCTCCAGTTTAAATCTGAGAACAGAAGGTACTTTCTTATTTTTACCATTTCTGTATTTCGAACTATTTTTCTGATAGTGAGAAATCTGTGTCACCATATCCTTCATTAACCTAATTATGTGATGGGACGTCTTGTATTCTGTTTCACAGGACCCCCTCATCCAGCTAAGGCTGCTAGTCCCACTCCTGGGGTGTACTGTATGTTAAACATCCTCTCACCAAACTCAGGTTATTGTTTTCTGAGGGAAGGCAAGTGAAATTCAAAAAGAAGAAAGAATTATTACATTTTAAAAATATGAAAATCCAACCACATAAAAAACACAGCAAAAACTAATTTACTGGGATCATCCCTTTGCCAGGAGGCACCATCTACTTTCAGGCTGGGTAATTCACTAGGAAGACTCATAGGACTCAATATATGTGTAGCATATATGTACTTCATGATTATAATTTATTATTGGGAAATATTGCCTACCAAGGAGGCTAATTAAAATCTCAGCACCCAGAATTTTTATTGGGCACTGGTCATATAGACAGCCTCTGTCTGGCAAGAACTAAAATTCTAGACTCCCAGAAAGAAAGTAGATAGTCTCCATAAACCATGTTGTATAAACAGTTTAGTTCCAGTAAGCCACTCTTCAGTTCTGGGACTTACGAGAACACTCCTAAATGTAAGTTCTAAGATTTTAGCCAAAGGTCAGTTTTGCACACAGGTCTTTGAAAAATAGCAATTAGACCTGCATGCTGTGTTAACATTTCTTTTTTGCCCAATCATTGACCTTTGTTTTTCTTTAGTCATAAATTAAACTTTAATTGACTTCTGTCATGAATTGTACATTTATTTCCCTAGTGTCGTCGCCATCAGATCAAGATATGGAACATTTCTAGCATGCCCAAATGTATTGATTATTGAAACTTCTGTTATTTTAATGAGCTGTGACTGTTTTTATCTTTAGTTAAATGAAATTATGCAGTATGTATTTGATATGGTTTGACTGTGTTTCCATCCATATCTCATCTTGAACTGTAGTTCCTATAATCCCCATGTGTCAGAGAAGGGACCAGAGGTAGAGAAAATTGACTCATGGAGTTGTTCTTGCGAAAGTGAGTGAGTTTGCAAGAGATCTGATGGTTTAATAAAGGACTTTCCCCCATTTTGCTCTTCACTTCTTTTTGCTGCTGGCATGTGAAGAAGGACATGTTTGCTGCCGCTTCTGCTATAATCGTAAGTTTACTGAGGCCTCTCTACCCCTGCAGAACTCTGAGTCAATTGAACTTACTTCCTTTATAGATTATCCAGCCTTGGCATGAGAATGGATGAATACAGTAAATTGGTCCTGCTAGAGTGGGGCGCTGCTATGTGGATACCTGAAAATGTAGAGGTGACTTTGGAACTGGGTAACAGGCGGAGCTTGGTAGTTTGGAGGGCTCAGAAGAAGACAGAAAAACGTGGAAAGTTGAGAACTTCCTAGAGACTTGTTTAATGGCTTTGACCAAACTGTTGGTAGTGATATGGACAATAAAGCCCATGTTGGTCTCAGATGGAGATGAGGAACTTGTTAAAAACTGGAGCAAAGGTGACTCTTATTTATGCTTTAGCAAAGAGACAGGTAGCATTTTGCTCCCGTCTTAGAGATCTATTGAACTTGAACTTGAGAGAGATGATTTAGAGTATCTGGCAGAAGAAATTGCTAAGCAGCAAAGCATTCAGGAGGAAGCTGAGCATAAAATTTCAGAAGATTTGAAATTTGCAGAATTAACAAGGATCCAAATGTGAATCTCTAAAACAATGAGGAAAATGTCTAAGGGGCATGTCAGAGAACTTTGCAGTAGCCCCTCCTACCACAGAAGCAGAGGCCTAGGAGGAAAAAATGGTTTCACGAGCTGGGTCCAGGTTCCCCCTGCTGTGTGCAGCCTCGGCTAAAGGAGCCAAGGGACAATTCAGGCCATTGCTTAAAAGCGTGCAAGTGTCAAGCCTGGACAGCTTACATATGGCGTTGACCATGCAGGTATACAGAAGTGAAGAACTGAGGTGTGCGAACCTCCACTTGGATTTCAGAAGATGTATAGAAAGGCCTGCAAGTCCAGGCAGAAGTTTGCTACAGGGGCAGGGCCCTCATGTAGAATCTCTGCTAGGGCAGCATAGACAGGAAACGGGGTCAGAGCCCCCACACAGAGTCCTCACTGGGGCACTGCCTGGTGGAGTTGTGAGAAGAGGGCCAATTGCTTGCCAGACCCCGGAATGACAGATCCACTGACAGCCTGCATTATATGCTTGGAAGAGTCACAGACGCTCAGTGCCAGCCCATGAAAGCAGCTAGGAGGGTGGCTGTACTCTTCAAAGCCACAGGGATTGTGCTGCCCAAGACATGGGTGCCCACCTCTTGCATCATTGTGCTCTGAATGTGAAACATGGAGTCAAGGGAGATAATTTTGTAGCTTTAAGGGTTAATGACTGACCTATTGGATTTCAGATTTGCTTGGGGCCTGTAGCCCCTTTGTTTTGGGTAATTTCTCCCACTTGGCAGAAATATATTTACCCAATGTCTGTACCCACAGTGTATGTAGGAAGTAACTCACTTGCTTTTGATTTTACAGGTTCATAGGCATAAGGGATGTACCTTATCTCAGATGAGACTTTGGACTTGGACTTTTGAGTTAAAGCTGGAATGAGCTAATGCTTTGGGAGACTGTTGGGAGGGCATGATTGTGTTTTGAAATGTAAGGATATGAGATGTAGGAAAGGCCATGGGAGAATGATACGGTTTGGCTGTGTCCCAACCCAAATCCCATGTTCAATTGTACTCCCGTAATTCTCATGTGCAGTGGGAGGGACCTGGTGGAAGATAATTGAATCATGGGGGTGGTTTCCCCCATACTTTTCTCGTGGTAGTGAATAAGTCTCACAAGATCTGATGATTTTATTGGGGGTTTCTCCTTTTCCATCTTCCTCATTCTGTCTTTGCCTGCTGCCATCCATGTAAGACAAGACTTGTTCCTCCTTGCCTTCTACCATGACTATGAGTCTTTCCTAGCCATGTGGAACAGTAAGTCCAATTAAACCTCTTCCTTTGGTAAATTGCCCAGTCTTAGGTATGTCTTTATCAGCCGAATGAAAATGGACTAATAAAATGACCTTTACTTCTATGACATGATTCCTGTCCCTAAGACTTGGTCTTTCTGGGAAGTCAAGTGAACAGTGTTGTCCACTGCAGTGTCTTCAGTCTGGCATGATTTGTACTTCACCTTTCAGCACTGAATGGACTGTGAAATCTTGGCTCAGATATTTGGGTTTTCATTCTGTAACTCCCACCTCATGGAACCTGGCACCAAATCCTGTCCCTTTGGTAGTCTCTGTTTTTTCAACCGTGTGACACTGATGGTGTCTGTTGTTTCCTAAGTCCCTGGGCAACACTTTAAAAAATGCCTTTAGGAATAAATCCCAGGTGAAATGGGGCTCACCTCTTGTGTTCTCCTGTTTTCAAGGATCACAGCCATGTTAGTTTCATTGAGTGCTGCCTACACAGCACTGTAGTTTCATAGATCTTTCTCAGCTTTTAGAGTTATTATTGGTGGAAAAGCAGGTTCTATGTTTATTGTTCTATCATGACCAGTAATGGAAAAATAAAAGTAATTCCTGTTATTATAATAAACTTACAGTTTTTAAATTAGAATCAGGATTTGGATGTATGTCAACAACTTTTTGTTGGTTCTAGGAGGGGAGTCTAATGATGTTTTTGCTTTTATATTTCCTACCATCTCGCCTTATACAATGTTTTACTTGTGACACAGGACAAGAAATTAAATGATGGTGATAATGTCCAAGAAATAGTAGGTTACAGTAATATTTGATATCAGTCAGCAGGCCAACATTCATCAGATATATTAAATTTGGAAATAACAGTAGCAAATGGACTAAAAATTTTAAATAAATATTTTCAGACCTTGCATTTGTAGAAAACACTTGTCAAATAGAAACTTGATGTGACAAATGTTAAATTAAAATTTAACATTTAATTTAGAGATATGGAAATATCTCATGTAAATCTTAAGTGAAAAATTAGATTATTTTTGTGAAAAATATTCACTTGAACTTTGCAATTATTAACGGTAGAGAGATGCTGACGATTAAAGTTTTTATTGGAATCCTCTAACATCAGGATAATAAGTCATAGACATACTCTTGGTGATATAAAGGGGACAGGGAAGTCAACTATTCATAATATTTCATTAAGTGATTCTGAGCATTCAGCTTTTAGATTTGTACCTTGCAGTTACTTGAGGAAGCCTCTTCAGTTTTGATAACGCTTTATGCTTTTTGAGATTCTGACTTGAATCTGATTTCCCCATATGGCGTGCTCAATACTGCTTGTTTTAACTTCCGGTGTCACGCAAAGTGAACCTGCCCTTCCTGTACTCAACAGCTGCTCAAGACTTTAGCAGATACCCATGATCGTTGCTCAGCTTCCTTTCTGCCTGATAAGCAGGCCCATGTTGTTACATCAGTCATGATTTGCTGGTTTAGATTCTACTCTCTTCCTGGCCTGTCTTTTTTGAATGTGCCACCCAGTTTTAGTATTTCTCTTAAATTTGGTACACAGGTATGGTCTGCGTAGCACAGAGAACTTTAGGACATTGGCTTAGATATTTGTGAAGACGATTTCTATTAATGAAATTAATATACTACATTTTAGAGTAGTTTTCAGTATTGTTTACTCACAGTGTACTTACATTTTACCAGACAATTCAATAATTTTACATTTATTGCTCCTGTATTATAGGGCCCAAGTGCCTTTTATAAATTTTTGTATGTTTTATTTGGTTATTTTTTGTTTATTATTCCAGCCTCCTGATTGGATTTTAAATCTTAATTTTATTATTAACATATTCATCATCTCCTCTTTATTTCTGTCAACTTGCTCTTGACTGGCAAGGTTTTGACAGCAATGCTTATCTGAAAATCACCAGTACACTATTGCAAAACGTGTTCAAAAAAAGGAACCCATGGCAATCCACCAGCCTTGTTGATCAGTATTTTTAATGATTTTAATTAAAATAATAACATGATTAGAGCTGCTAGTGATTCAGCTCCCACTCTGTCAGGCATTTTGCTTGCCTACATTTTAAAATTCATGTTCAATAAAAATTATTGAATTGCTTTTATGTGCAATATTGTAGCAACACCACAAAATATGTATTGCTATATTTTGTCCATGATTTACTTCAAAGGTAAAGTTTCTCAGCTATCAGGGGTAGGAACCAGAATTTGGACCCTGTTAATATTCTCTAAAATTCAAGCTCACATTATTATTTTGAACTGCCTCCCACAAATCATAGACTTTTGATTCTGATTCCTGCCATGCAGTCTAACAGGTTTCTGATCCTCAATTGGCAATGGAAGTTCTATGGAGCATTTAGAAAGGCACTGATATGTGTAGTATTACCTCATAGACTGCTAAGTCATATTTTCTTAATGTGTTTTCCATGGAACACTAGTCTCCATAATAATTTATTGAAAATGGATTTATTTTTTAAAATTCAAATGCTGAATGAATGGGCAGTCAACAAAATCTATCCCTTCCCTATGGTTCTGAAACAATTGGGCAGGAGACGTGTGTGAAATAGAGAGCAAGTATCTGACTTGTAATTGGTAAATCTTGATTGGAAAACACATCTTGGATCCAAAGCCAAAATTATTCCTTCCACACTTTAATTTTCAGCAGCTGCACACATTGTAGGCCTCTTCCCTTACTAGAGCAGAATGTGGTATGGAAAGCTCATTGAGTTTATGAGTGTGAATGCCAATAAAGAGCTTGGCTGGGTTCATTCAGTATTTTCTCCCTATGGCACCAATTAAAGAAATCACTTTTTTTTTTTTTTTTTTTTTTTTTGCAAAGGACAGGAACACGTAAGAGTAGGAAGGGCCTGAAAGTATTACTCTTTTGTCTTTAAATCTTTCTCTAGAGAAATTGGGGATTGGCATAAATGACATCCTTTCCTAAAAAGTCACTGATGTTTGCTTTCCTAGTTAAAAAGAAGAATTTAGTACTTCTGTTTTTAAATTTTAAACCTAAAGGCTAATTGAATGAAAAGGTTGAAATAATGTGCATGTAGACTGAACCGTGGGTGATTTCATGTAGTCCGTCTTCCTAATTAGATACGCAGGAAATGCTGGAAGATGGGAAACTCACCACTGTGGCTTTGTCGTGTCTGTTGGTTTTTCATCCACAGTCGTTCCTCTCTGTCCTTCTTCCACGTGACCTTAGGTCCTAACTCTGCCTCCAAACTCCTTTTACTAAAATTCCCCACCAGCAACTACTAATACTTAAGAGTAATTACTAGAACTATTTCTAATCGGTTTTTCCCAGACCTAGCTGAGTTTCATCTGAACTTTCTTGCTAAATCTCCACAAAACCCTGGCCCCCTTCTCTCTCAAGTGAGAATCCTTCTTCAGCAGCTTTTAGTTCGTGGTGGTGCTCTAGTTGAGTTTCTTCCACAGATGCTGGAATCCATCCTATAATAATCCTGCCACACCACTTTGTAGCTGTGATAATCTATACATGTTAATGCAAATAATTATGCACTTACATACATGATAAATACGCAGGCATATACCTGATGGATACGCAGGTATATACGTGATGGATATGCAGGTAAATACGTGATGGATACACAGGTATATAAGTGGACACGCACGTATGAACGTGACGGATATGCAGGTATATACGTGATGGTTATGCAGGTATATATGTGATGGATAAGCAGGTATATAAGTGATGGATACGCACGTATAAACGTGATGGATATGCAGGTAAATGCGTGATGGATACGCAGGTATATATGTGATGGATATGCAGGTATATAAGTGATGGATGTGCAGGTACATGCTTGGTGGATACGCACATATATACATGTGTCAAGTGCTGCCCTGGCTGTTTCTTCTGCAGCTCATTGCCCGGCTGACTTTTACCTAGGCTTTGTGTGTCTGTGTAAGTATCATGTCTTTGCTGGACAATTTTCCAACCATGAGCTCGTACCTCTTGGTATAGAAACAGGGACTAATTCCATTGAAATATAAACTTACTTTCTTCGTACGTATTAACCAACAATCATAAAACAACTATGCCAGGAATAATATTTGACTTTGGAGCCACAGTGTTGTTTAAGAGAGATTTCTGTGTTGAGTTTATAGTGTGTTAGCAAATTCACTGTTTTTGGAAGCTAATATGTCAATTGATTTAACACTAGGTAACAATTACCATGTGCCAGACAATATTTTTAATATTAAAAAACTAATAATAACCCTTTGAGGTAGTACTATTGTATATACCTAAGGGTAAGTGTATTGCTATTTCACAGATTAGGAATCTGAGATGAGATACACAAGGGCCAAATATTTCCCGTGACCAGTAAGTGGTGGAGCCAAGATGCAACAGGAACTTCTGGCCTGAATCTGAACTTCAGAACACTATATTCTGTAGCCTGCTATGATCTAGAAACAAAAGATTCTTTATTTTTGCTTACATGAGATCGAGGGCTTTGTCTACAAATACTATTTTGATAAAATCGGGATTGTAATTATCAGTAAAAAGAAATAGCCTTGCAAATTAAACGACCAGTAGATCTTAATCTGATGACTATTAAAACTGTCCCTACAAAATGCTGCTATCAAATATATGACAATTTTATTTTTAAAACATAGACGTGAAAGAGTGTTCTTATTTTTATTTAGTAATGAACATTTACAAATTCAATTTAACCAGAAAATATTTATAGGGTAATAAGTCAGCTTTAAATTTTAAAGAAAAAAAAATCCAATGGCTTGCTAATAAACAAATGAAAATAATAAAACTATATCCGAAGGAAGTGTAAAAATCAGTCTCTATGTAAAAACGTCCATATATGCTAATTATGCTGTGAAGTCTGCTCGGTATGCTAGCATATGTTTACAAACCTGGATTTCCAAGATGAGAACCAAATAAAGCTGTGATTGACTTTGAGCCTAACAGTCACAACATAGTCCAATTTTCCTCTGTAAATACAACTCAAACTACATGATGGAGGTAACATAAATGAATTTAAATAACATTACTTTACAATATGTAATGTGATACACTCTAATGCAATTTCTGAAGAGGGAAATATTTATCACTTAAAGTTGTCAGTTCTTACTTATTTTAAGCCCAAACCACAAGTCAGTAGAACACATCTTGCATTTTGGAAAAGCTGAATTAATACACAGAATAAAACAGCTTTTGTTTTCCTAGAACTGTTTATTTCTCCTTTTGCTTCTTATTTATTTACTTACTTATTTATGATATATCTGAATGTGTTTGGTCTGTGGCTCTGTAAAGAGAGGTGTTCTAAATTATTTGTTCCTGATTCTTTCAGAGCTTGTTTAGACAATTAAATACAAATTAGGTAAATGTTAAGGTCAATTTATAATCTCCCTTTTTGTATCTGCCTTCTCTAACAAACCTTTTTTTTTTTTTTTTTTTAATCCAGGCATTCATACATTTAGGAGACTAAAGAAAAGTAGTTACATTAATTCATGCAGATTTGAGAAGTAATTATGGACTGATGCCTATTTCTTCCAAAGAACGTTAGAGTTTTCAAATGACAGTTGAATACTTTAATGCAAAGTGAAGAGTCAGGGCTAATCAAACATGCATGTACAAAAATATCATCTAGGAAACTGTTTTAAAATGTAGACAGAGCACCATCATTACATAATTTGACTCAATAGGTCCAGTATATAGCTTAAGGAAATATATTTTAATATACCCCCAGATAATTCTAATACAAATGTCCCAATAGCTACAGTGTAAAAAAAGCTGCAATTAAAATAGTGGATATTTCTGGTACTGTGCAGAAGGAGTAGGCTACAGACGTTTTTGGCAGTTTCAAATGAAGCATCTTCTTCATCAAACTGATAGATGATAATAATTTTTCACATTGATACTAAAAGATAAAGATTTTATGTTCATATTATATTTACTATATAATTGTGTAAGAGCAGCGGTATTCAGTTGGACACATTTCTCTATGACGTTGGGCTCGAATTTCAAATGTTGGATACAAAATAGATGGTAAAATGAAGTAGATTTAAAAACATCCATCGTTCATCATTGTGCAGTTATGCACTTTACAAAAATATTTTTGATATTGCTAAATGTTTAATTCTATAAATCGCTTTAAAATGAAACCACTGAAGTTTATTTTCTATACCATTTTCTACAACAATTAAGGGTAAAAGCAAATGTTATAAAATACTCCCAAGTAGATAAAAAATATTTAGTAACAGCCAATTTGCTCGTGGAGTTCGTTTTCTCAAACGATAGTTGCCCTGCATAGTCGAGGTGTACCTTCGCAAAGTGTTGCCATGATAGGAGCACTGCCCTTCTCAGTGTCCTAAACTTCTCCTTGTTGTTGCATCACTTTTAAGGTGACTATTGTATGCCCCTACTTTGCACATAAATGAAAACGCAACGTTCAGAGCTCTGCTTGGAGGTCAGTGGAAAATAATAGACTTTATCTGCTCTGCTTTTCAGATAGAGCACTATCTTTGACATATTGTGAAAAGCTTAATGTCTCATATTTTATTTTTTAAAAATAGGTTTTGTGTTTATATTTTTAAAAAGCAAACATACCAAATGTTTTGCATAGTTTTTTTTTACAACACATTGTAATTCACATAAAAATGAATTTTAAAATACTCGAAGAAATAGAGCCTTAGCTTAGTTTTATCACTCATCTTTTTTCTATTTAAGTACTTGGTTCTTTTGAATATAACTATCACAGAAGGTAAGCTAGCTCTGCCTAATTGGATGTTTTTCTTACTAGATGCTCCTTTTAAGTTAAATTTGTAAGACGGTGCATCAAGAGTATTACAAAAATAATTTCTGTGTATAGTAATCAGTTATATAATTGGAACAATGACAGTTTCACTGAGTTTGGTATCTTTTGAATGCAGTATCTGAAGCAAAGTTTCTATGCCTTAAGAACATAGTGCATACCTTAAGTAAAATAAATGTTTTTTTAAGTTGAATTGAATTAAACCTATGAAATAAGCTTCTTAAATGTGTCACAAAGTTGAGATCAGAGTTCTACTCAAAAAGACACTTATGCCATGTTTTGATAAATTTTAACATAGCATGTCTCCATAAAAATATTTAATATGTATTAAACTTTGAATTTTAATAATTTTGAACTTAAGCCAGTTAGTAGCATGTTGAATTTTGAGAAGGTAGAAATTGAAGCATAATTCTAGCAGCTAATGTGAGGTAATATTCCCTATTTATTTTTAAATCTATGAAAAACTCCAATATTCATACTCTTGGGATATTGAAAATACAAGTTCAATTTGAATCTACCAATATTTTAAGACCTATATTATTAGTATGGATTAAAGAGCAAATGAATTGTTCATCAAGTTTTAAATTTATATTTTAATATTTAGGAAATAGTATATAATCTAACAAAAATGATACACTTATACAAATAACAAGGTGTAGACATGATTTATGCTTAAAGCGAGACAATACATTGGATATGTGAAAAAACTGTGGCACCTGAAACTCAATTGAACTCTGTCAGTCATCCATTTCTTTACCATTTCTCATGTCGTCCTGTAAAATTTTGAGCACAAAGAACAGATTTTCCTAAACAGGGAAGAACAATTTTTGGTAAAGTGTGTATGATTAAAATAATTAACAGTAAATATAAAAATACTTTAATCATGTCTCATCTTTAAAAGAGATATCTAACATGATCTTTAAAAATGTAATATGGATTCATTAAAGACAAATGTGTGCATTCAGTGTTTTCTGCGGTACATTTTCATACAGATAGAATAAAAAATAAAACTTCGAATACTATTTGCAATATAAGTGACACTACATAGCAAACTTATGGATTGAATAAAATGGCCTTGTGCACATAGCAGATGCAATATCTGCCCTGGAGGGAAAGTGGAAGTGCTTATAGAAAGGCTAAAAACACACACAATACATATTCATCTTGCCAGGATGACCTAGCATGTTATAAAATTTCTTGTTAGATTATTCATGAAATATGAATATCTATGGAATTTGGATGAGAGTTCAATCTTGGAAGATATCAACAAAATAGCTGATTTTATTAAAGGAACAGAAAGGATAAGGTGTGGAAAATATAATGTTAGAACCACAATAATTATTTAGTATTTCAGGATCATACAAATCTTATCAGAGTATCATGTTTTTTGATAGGTTTCTTTTCCTATCCTGGATTTTAATTTGAAATGTAATTAAAAAAGAAAAACTCAAATAGTCACTTTCATCTACACTCCTAATTTAATTATCTGCTGGCTCAAATGCACAGTGAAGTCAAAGAGATGAAAATGAAAAATTCCCTTTCTTGAGGTTAAAGTTTTCGACACGAAAGGAAATGCAGAATTGGAAAATTTTCTATCTAAAAATGATTAATGTATCTTTGAATCAATTTGATGAAGTATGTAGCAAGTGGACAACAGTTATTAAGAAACAAGTGACTTTCAAATGAAATGAATTTTCAAATTATTACTCTTGAAAAATAAACATGTAAGAAACTCAGAGTATTGTAATAAAACCACTATGTAAGGGATTTATAGATACATTCCGTTAAATAGGAAGAAAACAGAGAAAGCCCAGCTGGAGGTGGATCATAATAACTCATATGATACATGCCCTGTTCTGGCCACTGTTCTGAGTGTGTTACATTGTAAAATTGAAACTGAAATAAGAGTAGCCAGAATTATTAGTAATTCCAATTATACAGATAATGCAATGAAGGCACAGCCAGGTTAGGTACCTTGCCAGATTTCACAGCTGTTAAGTGACATAAGCCCATGGAGTCTGGCTCCAGAGTCTGGGCTGTTAATCACTATGATGTACTATTTATAATGACAAGAAAGAAACTGAACAATGTCATCAGTAACAGTAACCCTTATAATTGTGAATCAGATAAGTAAACTGAGGTACATCAGCTTAGTTGAATATTGCAAGTGGCTCATAGACACAGTCTCAGACCGCTGCCCACTATTTCTCTTGAACTAGGCCAAACAAAAGTTGAGTTTCCAGCTTAAGATAAAGTTGCATCTGTGAGTGTTGCATAACTTTTATTTTTAATTATAGTTTTGATTCAATCTGCTTCAGACACACTCAAGCAGAAGTAAAAATGGTAGAAAAAAAGAGAAGGAATAAGAACAATAAATGCCATTCTAAATGCCTGCTGTGAGCCAAACTGATTTTTGGAGATAGTGATTTAGTCTCTTTGCTATTAAGATTTGACCGGAAAGGTATAGCTTATGCTAAAAATTAACTAGGGGACCCAGCTTCGTTATTGAGGAAGAGCACAAGGGTGAATAGAAATGGAAAGGGCCACGGAGTTGGGGCAGGACAGAACTGGTGCTCACCATGGTGTGATTCATTTAGTAAACAATTGGTGAGGACCCTGCACGCTAAGCCCTTTACCTCAGGCCACTCCTAACATAATGGTGATGTCACAAATCCTGGTACTGAAAACCTGAATTTCAAATAGACAAGCCCAATGGATGGCAGATAGAGGACATGGTTCTCTTGGACTGTAAATGGAAGTTATTAGTGAAGGCAGGAAAGCTGTGGAGAGTTACCAGAAGGGAAGGACAGAGAAAGACATACTGGTGTGCTGTCGACACGGAAGGGTGGCTCTCCTGGAATGCGGCCTGGGTGACTGGGTGGTTACGCCTGCCATATACTGAGATGAGGGACAGTGGAATGAGCTGGCGTTTTTTTGTTAGTTTGTTTATTTTTGGTTATTTTGAACATGGTAAATTTTGGGTGAATGTGTTGATTTATCTCTGGGGAAACAAGCAGATGAATATAAAAATCAGAAACTATAGATGTGCATGTCATAAGCTTATGGATGAAAAATTGAAGTATGTGGATAGGTGGGCTTACTGAAAAGCGGTCATGGAGGCCAGCAGGAGCTACTGAGAAACCTACTGTTTAATAACTTGGCAATAAACCATCAAGTGATACTGAAAAGTTATAACCAAAAATGCAGAAAGAAAAACCATATGAAAATCATTTAGCAGCAGCTGATAAGGGAAGTTACACTAAATATCATTATAATCCATATAACTGTACGTAATTCCAAAGTTTAAGAAAAGTGTCAATGGAGCCTGTCTATTGAATATGACATCAAGGAAAATTAATAATCATAGTAAGTTTTTTTGAGATGACTGATGGTGAAGCAGGTCTAATTTGAGAATGCTAAAGGCTTTGAGGTGAAGACAGGAAGGTATTGCTCATGAGTTTGCTTATAAAGAGGAAAAAAGATAATGAGCAAAAAGTGACATTAGGTTGAAAGGGGGTGTCCCTGAAAATGGGGAAAGCTCTACTTCATTATAAATCCAGTGGATTTATTTTTGACACTCTGGCAGGCCAAAAATATTTTTAAAACATGCCCACTTAAAAATAGAAAAACACCAAAATGCATATTTTTATATAAAAATGATCTATACATATTTGTTTTATAACATATAAATATACTATGCATATTTTATAATACATATTTGTTATATACATTTTGTAACATAGAAACATGTCTGTGGGTGTGTATGTACACTGTTACCTTACAGAAAAAAGGGGGAACCCTCAGGAGAAAAAGAGCACCATCAGGAATAAACTTAAGGAATTGCAAGGAAGTGGAATGATGGAAATGCACCCTGCTGAAAGCAGTGCAAAGTTTTACAACTATTTTGCAAAAAGTAAGGATTGTTTAGTAAAGTGGATGAGTCACAGACCCTAGGATCTAGAATTTCCACCTATAATAATAGATGCTAAGAGACATGAATCAGATATCTCTTGACACCGCCAAGTCCTTTGAGTTTTAAGCTGTTGCTTGCAGTATTCTGGTGAATAACTTTGCTTATTAAGTTATTTAAGCTGTGGCTAAGCATAGTGAGGTATCTAATCCCAGTCTGGGCCTTAGCTATTGTGTTATGAGAACATTAAAATCACTTTCACAGTTTATTGTAATTTAGCTGCAGGTCTTTACAACATGAGGTTAAGTTTGATTAAGATAAGAATCTTAAAAATGCTTTAGATGGAGTTTTATTAATGTGGTTTAATCTTAGGACTGCAGTGGCTGGCACAAGGTTTACCAACATTAGGTAATTTTCCAACCTGGCAGCATTCTTTGTAATAGCAACAAAATAAAACAAAGAAGAAAACTCTGGTATCAACGTTTATAGATAAATAATTATCTATACACATGTATTTTACATATGGTATGTAATATGAATATACATACAATGCAGTATTAATAGTATGTAGCAATAGGGAATGAATTAACTGCAGTTATTTAAATTAAGAATGTTGACTCTAATAAATGTATTACTTTAAAAAGCATATTTCAGAAGCTTATAGAATATATTTTAATAAATGATAGACATGCAAAACCGAGCAATTTATATTTATATATTAATCAAAAATACATAAATATGTATATAATATATTTCTGTTTAAGTGTAAAGAAATGCAAATAATTAAAAAATAGTATAGTTGCCACCTTTAAAGAGTAGTAGGTAGAGAGTAATTTGATCAAGAAAAGACCCTCAGGGTTTCAAAGATATTAATAATATTCTATTTCTTACAGCATTAAAGACATCTGTGCGTGTTTGACTTTTTACTACTGCTCTTTGTCTCATATATATGTAAGTGTTTGTGTGTGTACATTTGCGTTTGTGTTTATTTCACATACCATCTTCTGGGAAAAATTGCAGGTTCTTTTTATGAAAGTGTTTGAAACATGCCAATGAATTAAATATTCCATAGAGATAATATTGGAGAAATTCCTAAATGGAACAAAAAAATGTTTTATGAACCCCATTGTGACTTTGATTTCTATGGGATTATATACATATAGAAATGATCATAATTGTAGCTAAAATAAATTGAAGTTTTCTTTTGGGGGAAAACATTTAAATGACTAAATATTTTGCTTGGTATATTTTATTTGCTGAAAAATGACAGAGATTTTGAACAGAAATTAAACATGCACATGTACCATTCAAATACACATATACATATAGACACACTCAACTACAGAAAGAAGTTAGACTGAAATATCTTACTGTGAACAAACCATCTTTCAGTTTCTGTTCTGCTGTTTAAAACATGGCAATATCTTGAGAATCAAAGATCCTTTTACTCCTCCCTTTGGATAAAAGCCACGCTTATGCTTTTGTTTATAAGTAGAGAGCAGTAAATAACTTTTTTAAATGAAATACTTTAAAAGAAATAAAGTCATTATCATCCTGCTGAATAAGAAAGCAGTTCATATTATCCTAGACCACAAAGGTCTTTATAAACAATGAATAACAAACCTAATTGTTGCTTAAGTCATTAGATAACACATTAAAATGTTTACTCAGGCTTACTTAACAAGAAAATACAATAGAGGGGAGATTTATATATAAGAAATTCTAGTTTATGTGCAGTATGCCTCTCAGTCCCAAATCTCTTAGACCCTTTATGTTCTTTAAAGGTGAGCCTGATAGTTGCTGTTTCCTAATTCTAAACTCTAAGCCAGTTTTCCTGACACCATTGTACGTTTGCAAAGATGATAAATAGAACATAGTAAACAAATTCCTACTTCCAAGAAGTGGTTGAGAAAACTCAAAAACATTTTTCTGCCTTGGTTAGCTGGGTAAAATAACAGGACTGTAATTATTATTACTTATAATTATTGTTTTTGCCAATATTTTTGAACATTTTCCATAGGATTGAATTGCACTAAATGACTTACAGGGACTAATTCACTTAATCCCTTTTCAGCAAATAATAAGCATTATCATCCCTATTTCATAATTGAGGAAACAGGCTAAGAAGGCTGAAATAACTTGGCAAGTACACATAGTAACCATGTTACAAGGCTGAGCCATGAATACAGTTCTCTAAATTCAGCACACCCTTAATCTCTGTACTGTCCTTTTTTTTATCAGTAAGATCTCTCCTTCGAAGAGATGCCTTCTATCATTGTTCAGTCTGAAGGAAGCTACTGTGAGTTGAGTCACTATCAACAATATAATGTAACATTGTTGTGTATTCTTTACAGCATTAAGCATTATCTATACTTACATTGCACACTTGTTTAGCTGTTTGGAATTCATCTCTCTTCTTCTGGCAGCATGACCTTGTCTATCAGGTTTAATACTATATTTTCAAGATAATAGTTCTTGTACATCGTAAGTACTCTGTAAGTCATTGTTGAGCAAATGAATTAACCACGTCATTTCTAATCGCCCCATATAACATGTTTTAGCTCCATATCCCACATGTCCAACTACCTATGTGTATTTTCAACTAATAATTTCAGATATTTTTAATGTAATATATCTAAATGCAAATTCATTTTTATCATCTCACTAAATTAAAAAAAGTTTATTTCTTAAATCTTAACCCTAAGTCATTTTTGTCTTTCTTGCTGTTATTTTTTTCAATCCCAAAATACTAATTGATGTAGGTTCAGTCTTCTAATAGCTCAAGATTTCTTTTTAATTCTTTGATTAATTGCACTATCTGTAGCTAAGGCTGCCATTGTCTCTGGCTTGAATCTGTTCAGCAGCTTTCTGATGTATCTGCCTTTTGGTGTAATCTTCCTATAATCTGTTTTCCATACTAGAAATCAAAAGGTGCACATTGAGCACAATAGGTACGGAATTTCTGTATTTACGGCAGTTTGTTGTGCTTGTCCTGTCTTTGGAATAAAATCCAAATTATTGTAACATGATTGAGTATATTTTTCAATATTGAAATTGTATTTTCCCTCCTCACTAGCCGTCTTTCAGAATCCTTCATCTTACGCAAACTAGGCAATATATGGTAGGGCCGTAGAGCGCAGATTTCTGATTCAAATTCCCCAGTTCTAAATAAAGACTCCATCCACTTCTTAGCTCTGTGACATGGACAGACTACATAGTCTATTTTGCTCTGGATAACTTGACTGTAAAATGGGAGAGTGGTTGTATGTGATGGTGATAATAATTGCACCTACCAGCTAAGGTTGATGTATTAAATGAGTAAATAATGCAAAACACTGAAAGAAGTTATTTGCTTTGTAAATATCACCTCTTTATATATAGTCCTAGATTCCTATTTTTAGTTCCATAAATATGCCATGTTTTCACATATCCCTGTAATTTTGCAATAATAACCGTTCAGCTTTTGAAGTCTGCATATACACTCCACTTAACCGGGTTATTCCACGTTTCTTTCAAGTTTCAGTATAGACATTACCAATTCTAGTGAGCCTTTGCTTACCTCTCAAGAGACAATTGAATGGTTCTTCCAAGGGGGACTCTCTTGCAACCTCCTGTAAATGACTCTATCTATAAACACCTGTCACAGTGTTTTAATATTGTCTCTTTTTTTTGTGCCTCCCAGTATATAAATTCCTTTCACCTGGAGACTATGCCTTGCCCATAGTTATATTTAGTTATAACTCAATTCCTTGTAGCAAGAATACACTCTATCAAATGGCTGTTAAGCCCAGTCCAAAAAAGAGCTCACATGAAAGGCCAATTGCTAAAAGAAAAAATTCCATACAGAAGCCAGGTCTTTTGATATTGCCCCTTATTGTCTTTGAATATTACAAGGCTATACTTGGGGGGAGTGTGGGGCCTCACAGATGACATCACTTTCACTTTCCCTATTCCCTCACATTCACTCCAGGATTTCGTGCAGACAAAAGCAATACTGAGTACTCATTCTCTGGAGAAAAATAAAAATATTGGCAATGCTTGCTTTGGCTTTTTCCCTAGGAGAACATGTGCCACTCTGACATTGGATTTATGTTAAGAAATGAGTCCAATGATTAAATTATTGTCTTAACTGAAAATAGTGTTTTTACACAAAGTATTTTCTGAGCATTAATAAGACCAAAGGAAGCAGTGCCGAGATACGGGTCATCTGCTTTTGGTCATTTTTTGTAAAAGTAAGCTGAGGAATTAATACACCTGACTTTTTAATATTATGTCTGTTTCTGTGTGTGGAGGTGTGTGTATGTGTCTGTGTGAGAGTGAGAGATCATCTTTTTTCATAAATTGTAATGCATGAAAAATGATACAAATTAATCATTACTACATGTCATTAAACTCCTCAACAGGACAAGGTGCTAGGCCATGTGAAATAATTTATCAATCAGATGGGCAATCGTGGCTCAAAATGGTAATACTGTTAGTTTTGTTGGTATGGTTTGAGCTTAGTGACCTCTTTATGTTATATGATCAATGAGTATCCCACAACTTTCAAGGTAAAAATCTTTATTGTTTGCTTAATAAGTATATGCTCATACTCCATGCATTTATTCATTATTGAAATTAGACTTCATAAACATTAGACTTTATAAAAACCCATTGATATAAATATTACTAAATCCATTTTATAGATGAACAAACTAATATGCCCATTTGTAAGATGATTGATTCCTTTCTTACTCCCTCTTCCCTCCTCCTTTTAAAGGAAAATCAATACTAGTCATTGAAAGCCCACTAGGCTTTCTGTTTCAATACATTTACTATTAATCTTGACCCTTTTATCCTCTAATTTTTACTATAACTTTTCATAATGCGAACATTACCTCCACGTAGCCACCAAAAATACATTGTTTTGAGCTGAATTCATTGATTTGAGCTTTAATGGTTAGAGCTGTGGATTAAACAAGATGTATTCTAGGGCCTCATGTAATATATATCCTGGAAGGGAAAATGAACATTAGGTGAATTATAAAACACAAGAACTCGTAATGACAAATTGAATACAACAATAATTTTGTCTTACAAGATAAAATAAATTTCTTGTAGTATTTCAAACCTCTCTAGACAAAGTAAATGCAATTTATTGCAATTAGAGAACTCTAATGTGTAAATGTCCCCAAGAATAATAAATGATGGGCTCTTACTACTTTTTCTCATTTTTATTTCATCTTTAATTTTTATAATAATATGACTTCTCAGCCTAATTGTAAAAAATAACACCAATAACTTTAGATAGAACTTCATTAAAGGAAAGCAAACAAATATAAACCATGACTTTGTAAGATACCCTCTCCATTCAATGACTGTTTAATTCAGTCGTTTATTTCCCAGGGTGTTCTGAACATGTACAAATCTAGACTGGCTTTTAGCAACAGAATTAATTTAAATATAGAATGCCTCTTGAACCCATAAACCATTTTCATTAATGACTTCTAAATAACAGTTAGATTAACAGGCAAACACTTAATTAGTGTCTCCTTTTTTAATCAGTCAAGCAATTCTAATACAAACTGACAGGGCATTTATTTAGGAAGCTACTTATTTTAAATAGTCCCTGGCAATTTCAAAGGTTTCCTTTTAAGCCTATGAAATATATATTAGAGATGAAAAACAATAAATTTGAATACAATTTTTTAACTTTGTTTTTATTACTTTCTATGTCCAAAATTTAAGTTCTCTTGTAGATTGTGGACGTCTGAGGAAATGATGTGAATCACAGCAGAAGGATCTGCCTAAGGAAATCTAACTTTCCAATAGGTCTCAAAAAGTGAGAGTTAATTCAGGAATTCATCACGACTCAAGAACTAGCCTTTAGCTTTTTCCTCTCTGAAAGCTGAACCTTTAGAACATTGATATATTGCCTCCATTCTCAAGGCAAGATTCACAATATCCAAGCACACTGAGATGTTGCAAAAACTCAGAATGCCAATAACAGATTTTAATGCTATGAAGCTAACATTTGAACATGATACTAATGTTCTTTGGCCAGTGATGTTATTTCTATAAGTAAGCCTTATGGGATGTGAAATTATATTTGGAATAATATGTGCCAGTTATATTTTTACTGGCATCAGGGTAAGTATCGGGCTATAATGATTTTATCAACAGAAATATCAGTATTTGACCAACTAAATATTACATATGTTTAAAGCTTCCATGAATACAAACGTTTTTACAAATTAATAACAAGCTCTGTGTTTTGAATATTTAATATTGTCTAGCCATGGTAATAAGAGGGTTCCAGATAATATTGTTCTAAAGACATATTACCAAGTAATACCAAGCAAAATCAATGTATATAAAATGAGCTAAGAAGTATAATAGACATTTTTTAATGTTCACAGTTGCCTATCCTTGCTTGAGCATGCTTTCACTTGTTTCAACAAATTCCCGTATTATGAGATTTGCCTCCCAAGGTAGAAGTCCGGATTCACTAGTCCAGGCTTTCTTGCTACTGGGGCTGAACTACTTCCCATTTTTCTCCTAGGAGGTATTCCAACATGGCGCTTTATTTAGAGAGGACTATGAGGAAGCTGATGAGTATGGAATCTATCACTGAGAACATGCATGTTTAAGAGCATCAGAACTGGGATTCCTGGGGTCTAGTCCGTGCTTATTAGGGCCACTAATGATTTCTCTCTGTCCTTCAGATCTCAAGAGGGTACAGTTGGCCCTTAAACCACAGCGAGGTTAGGGAAGATTGCCTGTACTGTGAAAACTTTTGTGTAAAATTATTGACTCTTGACAAACTTAACTACCAAAGCCTGTTGACCAGAAGTCTTATTGATAACATAAACAGCTAATTAACATATTTTGTATGTCATATGTATTAATATATACTATATTCTTATAATAAAGCTAGCTGTAGAGAAGAAAATATTGAGAAAATCATAAGGAAGAGAAACTATTTACTATTCATTAAGTGGAAGTGAATTATATAAGGATTTATCCTTTTTGTCTTCACATTGAGTAGGCTGAGCAGAAGGATGAGAAAGGGTTGGTCTTGCTGTCTCATGGGTGGGAGTGGTGAATGAGGTGGAGAAGGTGGAATGGGAGGCAGGAGATGCAGGCACAGTTGGAATAATTTTTATTGAAAAAATTCCACATAGAAATGAACTGTGTCGTTCCAATCTGTGTTGTCTAAAAATACTTTTTAATGCACTGTGTTCTCCCTGTGCTAGTCATAGTGAATCCTATTCTTTGTAGTTAAGAACGCTGACTGACATATCAAAGTTACCCAGATCCTGAGACTGTAATTTATGTTTTGCCAAGATTCCCGTCTGCATTGTCCGACCCTGAAATCAGTGTGCATGTGTTTATTGTATTAACAGTCATTCCATAGAGGTAAACAATTGTCCGCGGTCTTTAATAATCTGATACGTTTAACAAGGTTTCCTTGGAAAATTACCAAACTGGACTGGGGAAATATCTGTGGTAGTGAAGCTATTGGAATCAATGGCTTTTCTTAACAGACTACTTTCATTGTTCTCAGACTGCTCAGGCTGATTTTCCATAAGCAGTGCTTGCAATATGTTTATATATATATATATATATATATATATATATATATATATATATGTATATATATATATATGTATGTGTGAATATATGTAGATATATATATATATACACACACACACATATATATGTGTGTATATATATCTACGCTCTTTCCCTCTTTTCATTTCCTATCTGAAATAAATATGGCTCCTGTTGTGTAAGGATATTTCTAGTCAAGCAATACTATATTTTTAAAAGCCATATGTGTTGAAATTCCATTTAGATATGACAAAATGACAGTTCTGTGAAGATTTCAGTTGCTAGAAAACTTAAATTCACAAAAAACTCCTTGAGGATTTCCACAAGGACTTTTATTTATTGTTTTCTTCTCAAACTTTTTTATTTTAGAGTAGCTGCATTCATAATAACAGTTTTAGAAAACCTGCAATCATGTCACAAATATTTAACAGTATTATTATTGTAAGAATTTTTATTACCCAATGAATTCTCAACAATATTTGAGATTTAATCATTTCCGTGAACTGACTTTTAATTTGAACATTAAAAGATGTTATGTGAAAAAAAATTGTGCATTTCCACAAACTTACAAATGATTTTGTACAACAGATTGTAAGCATCTTCATTTCTTGCTAGTCTTAGTTTTATGTCGTTTATTAAATAAATGTGTAGTTCTTCTCCCAAAGATAAGTATGTCTTTCAAAATGAAGCTCAATAAATAACAACCATAAATGTAGATTTTGTATTTAAAAATAATTTCAAGAAATTCAGAAAATATTTTCCAATTGCAAAAAAAGAAAGAGATTTGTCCTAGACAATAAGTGAAGAGCAAGAACATAGGGTGTAACTTTTAAAAAGTCGTTCTTTTAGAATAGATTTAGAAAAAATTTATGGAGATAGTACAAGGAATTCGTATATGCTCTATACCTTGTTTTCTATACTGCTACTATCTTATGTTATTATGATGCAGTTGTCAAAGTTAACAAACCAATATTGCTATATTATTATTAAATAAATTCCTAGTTTATTTAGATTTTCTTAGTTTTTATGTAACATTCTTTTTTTTCTCTTTCAGGATCCTATAAACGTTACCACATTACATTTAAAAATATTAAATTTCTCATCATTATGTATGATGCTAAATAGGATATTCATATATCTTGTTTATCATGATGTGGTAGTTCCCTGGTATTTTATTCTGTTTGCTCAAAGATTTTGTAATAAATTAGCATTGTATTTTATTAAATGATTTTTCTATGTCTAATGATAAGACCATATTATTTTTTTTTTTAGCATGTTGATGTGTTGAATTATGTCGATGGACCTAAAAATATAAACCAGTCTTGCATGGAATAAAATCCGTTTAGTCTTGTGTAACTTTGTTATTCATTGTTAAATCGTATTACCTCCTGTTTTGTTGAGGAATTTTGCACCTGTGTTCATGAGACATATTGGTCCTCAGGTTTTCCTTTCTAGTGATGTTTTTATCTGGTTTTGGTATAACGGTAATGCTGTCCCCAGGCAATGAGTTAGGAAATTTCCCTATGCTTTAGTTTTCTGGAAGAGACAGAATAATTAATATCTTTTCTTTCTTGTTTGTTAGAATTTACCAGTGAAATCATTTGGGCTTGCTGCTTTGTTTTTTTGCAATATTATTATTGATTTAATACTTAAATATGAAGCTATTCAGATTATCTGTATATCCTTGTGTGAATTTTGGTAGTTTATGTCTTTCAAGGAATTGTTTCATTACATTTAAATTTGTAGGTACAGAGTTTTCGTTACGTTCCTTTATTATCCTTTTGATGTGCATGGGATCTGTAGTGATCCTTCTTTTGTTTTTGTTATTGATATAATGCGTGTTCTCTGTTTTTAAAAATTTGTCTGATAAAAGATTATAATGTTACTTATCTTTCAAAAAACAAAGCATCTACTCATGTCATTGATTTTCTCTATGGTTTTCATTTCTATTGATTTCTCTTAATTTTTTCTTCTATTTGTTGTTGGCTTAAGTTGCTCATCTTTCTGTAGCTAAGGTTTAAGCTTAGATTCTTGATTCTCCATCTTTCTTTTGTTCTAATATATACATTGAATGCTGTATTTCCCTCTAAGCGTTGTTTTCATTACAACCTGAACATACTGTTAGCTGTATTTTTACTTTATTTCAAAATATTTTTAATACGTATGTCTGTTTCTCAGAAAATTTACTCAAGGTACTGCCCCTTTTATGTTTCTGATATATATTTTTTTTCTGAAATCTGATTTACATAAAATTCATAGTCCAACATTTAAAAATTATTGTTAGAATAGCATATTGTTTTTATCCTTTTATTTTTACCCTATACTATATGTGAGTTTCTTATTGACCATATACAATTGTGTTCTTTTTTTTAATCTACTCTAACAATCTCTGTCTTTTAAATAGTGATTTAATGTGATTACTGATATAATATGATTAATATCTACCATTTTGGTGACTGTTTTCTATTAGCTACACTTGCCATTATTCCTTCTTTTGTCATATTGTTTTTATTGAACGTTAAAAAATTTTTTGTTGCCTTATCTCTTACCATGTCAATTGTATACAATCATGTCATTTGAAAATAGAGACAATTTGACTTCCTCCTTTCCTAGCTGAATATCGTTTATTTCTTTTTCTTGCCTGATTGCTCTGGTTAGAACTTCCATACTATATTGAATAGGAGTGGTGAGAGAGGGCATCCTGGTCTAATGACAGATTTCAAAGGGAATGCTTGCAGTTTTTTCTCACTCAGTATGATATTGGCTGTGGGTTTGTCATAAATAGCTTCTATTATTTTGAGATATGGTCTGTCAATAATGGTCATGTCGGCTTGGTCATGGCTAAGTGCAGCTTCGACATCCTGGGCTCAAGCAATCCTCCCACCTCAGTCTCTCATTGCTGGGACTATGGGTATGTGCCATCAATACCTCACTAATTTTTTATTTCTTTTTTTTTTTTTCTTTTTTCTTTTTTTCTTTTTCTTTTTTTTTTTTTTTGTAGAGACAGGATCTCACTGTGTTCCTCAGTTTGGTCTTGAACTTGTGTCCTCAAGCGATCTTCCCACCTTGGTCTCCCAAAGTGCTGGGAATATGGGTGGTAGCTACCACACCTGGCATAATTAACTGTTATAATGACAGCTGTAATTCCCAATTCTAGGACAGGGCCTGGCTTATGAGCCATTAGAAAATGTGAATCTGGAATATAGACTATCCTGTATTATAATCTTAAGTACATTCTGTATTTATGTGTGCAGAGATTAATATACAGACAGTTCCTGTTTTATGGTGGCTGCAATTTTCAGTTGAACCATGCGTGAATGTAAAAGACATATGCATTCAGTAGTATTTCAAGTGTCTGTACAACCATTCAGTTTTTCATTCAGTCCAGGAGTCAATTAATTACCTGAAAAATTAAATAGCTTATTATAAAATAGGTTTTGTTTTAGATGGTCCTGCCCAACTATAGGCTAATCGAAAGTGTTCTGAGCACACTTCAGTAATGCTAGGCTAAGCTGCGATGTTTGGTATATTAGGTGTATTCAACAAATTTCTGACATAATATTTTCAGTTTGCCATGAGTTTCTTGGGATATGATGCCATCATAAGTTAAGTAGCATCCCTTATATTTTTTTCAACTCTTTGACTACCACATGTAAAATTAAGATTATTGTAGAATTACAAGGTAGCAGATTAGTGTTTGGGAAAAGTCTCAGCCATTATTTAAACATGAAAAATGTAGAATTTTAAATAGAGTGTACCTTAAACATTTATAGTGTATGATGGAAGAGAAAATCATATACATCATTCAATCGTGCATTGCAGCGAAATTAATAAAATTAAAAGTACAATAATTTTTATCAATGACTTGGAAAAATAAGAACTCAGTTTCAGCCACTATAATTGCTTTATTGCACTAACATGATTGGAATTTGTTTTTTAGCCAAACTTTATTATTTTAATAAAGTTAAAATTTATATGATGTTGCTCATTTGTTATTGCCAGTTCCTGGTTGAATAAGAGTGAGAACTTGACTGTTTAATCAGAGTCAGTTCTTTCTATGACAGAACGTCTTATAGGAAAAAAGTACTCAAGATTCACATTACTTTACATATGGAATGGGCAAATAAGCATGTTTTTCTTCCCTAATATTCTAAGTGATATATCTTGAAGTTATAGAATATTTTTTAAAAAAATATTTCTAATATTTTGATAATATGTGAGATCTAAGTAAGAACCGGGATTAGGTCTTTATTGGTGTTTTTGTTATTGTCAGTGTTGAGTTATTAAAGCAGGGATTGGAATAACTGCTCTCAACCAACTTTCTGGTGGCAGGACATGGCGGGGGGGTACTTTCTTTTGCAGAATGGAACATTTTGCAGATACTCAAAAGTGTGCTATTGTAGAACTCAGTATCTAATAGTAATAATAAAAGCTCATCTGTAATTATACTTTTAGTTTGCTTATTAAGGTAAAATAGTCCAAGTTTGAATATCCACTTCACGTGAATTATAGAATAGTTTTTTTAAATTTCTGTGAAGAATGATGTTGGTAGTTTGACAAGAATAACAATCAATCTGTAAATTGCTTTGGGCAGTGTGGCCATTATAACTATTGATTCTTCCAATCCATGAGCATGAGATGCTCTTGCATTTATTTGTTTCATTTCTGATTTGTTTCAGCAGTGTTTTGTCATTCACCTCGTAGAGATCTTTCATCATCTTGGTTAGCTGTATTTCTAGTTAGTTCATTTTCTTGGTGGCGGTTGTAAATGGGATTGTGTTCTTGATCTGACTCTCAGCCTGGACATGATTGGGGTATAGAAAGAATACTGATTCTTATACATTTATTTTTGTATCATGAAAACTTACTGAAATCATTTGGCATTTCTAGTAGCTTTTAAAAATTATTATTATGCTTTCAGTTCTGGGGTGCATGTGCAGAATGTACAGGTTTGTTGCATAGGTAAACACGAGCCATGGTGCTTGCTGCATCCATCAACCTGTCATCTACATTAGGTATTTCTCCTAATGCTATCGCTTCCCTAATGCCCCAACCCCAGACAGACCCCAGTGTGTGATGTTTCTCTTCCCTGTGTCTCATTGTTCCACTCCCACTTATCAGGGAGAATATGCAGCATTTGTTTTTCTGTTCCTGTGTTAGTTTGCTGTGAATGATGGTTTCCGGCTTCATCCATGTCCCTGAAAAGAACATGAACTCATCCTTTTTCATGGCTACATATTATTCCGTGGTATATATGTGCCATATTTTCATTATCTAGTCTATCATTGATGGGCATCTGGGTTAGCTCCAAGTCTTTGCTATTGTGAATAGTGTTGCAGTGAACATATGTGTGCATGTGTCTTTAGAGTAGAATGATTTATAATCTTTTGGGCATATACCCAGTAATGGATTGCTGGGTCAAATGATATTTCTGGTTCTAGATCCTTGAGGAATCGCCACACTGTCTTCTACAATGGTTGAACTAATTTACCCTCCTACCAGTAGTGTAAAAGTGTTCCTATTTCTCCACATCCTCTCCAGCATCTGTTGTTTCCTGACTTTTTAATGATGATTATTCTAACTGGTGTGAGATGGTATCTCATTGTGGTTTTGATTTGCATTTCTCTAATGAGCAGTGATGGTGACCTTTTTTTCATATGTTTCTTGGCAGCATAAATGTCTTCTTTTGAGAAGTGTCTGTTCATATCCTTGGCCCACGTTTTGATGGGGTCTTTAGGGTTTTCTAGTTACACAATCGTATCACCAATAAAGAGGTGCATTGGATTTTTCTCTTCCTGTTGGGATGCCTTTTACTTCTTTCTCTTGCCTGACTGCTCCGGCTGGGACTTTGAGTATTATGTCGCATAGGATGATGATAGGGGGCATTTTTTTCTTCTTCCGGTTTGCAAGGGGAGTGCTTCCAGGTTTTGCCCATTTAGCATGCTCTTGGCTGTGGGTTTTTCATGGATGACTTATTATTTTGAGGTATGTTCCTTTGATGCCTAGTTTATTGAGGGATTTTATCATGAAGGGAAGTTGGATTTTATGAAAATCTTTTTCTGTGTCCAGTGAGATGATCATGTGGTTTTTGTTTTTAGTTACATCTCTACAGGGTGAATCACATTTATTGATTAACATACGTCTGAACCAAAACAGAGCCTAAAGAGCCAAAGCAATCATAAGCAAAAAGAACAAAGCCACAGGCATCACATTACCTGACTTGAAAACACACTATAAGGCTACAGTAACCAAAAACGCATAGTACTTGTCCAAAAGCAGAAACATAGATCAATGGAACAGAAGAGAAAACTCAAAAGTAAAGGTTCACACCTATGACCGTCTGATCTTTGACAATGCCAACAAAAACAAGCAATGGGGTAAAGACTCCCTATTTAATAAGTGGTGCTGGAATAACTGGTTAGCCATGTGCAGAGGAATGAAAGTGGACCCTTGCCTTTCACGATACACACAAATTCACTCAAGCTGGATTAAAGATTTAACTAGAAGGCCTCAAACTATGAAAATCCTACAAAAATAACTTAGGAAATATTTTCCCTGATACCAGCCTTGACAAATAATTTTTATCTAAGTCCCCAAAAACGACTGCAACAAAAACAGCAATTGACAAGTGAGAAGTAACTAAAGATCTTCACAGCAAAAAAAACTATTGACAGAGTAAACAGACAACATATAGAATGGGAGGAAATATTCACAAACTATACATCTAAAGAAGGTCAATATTTAGTCTCTATAAGGAACTTAACAGGCAAAACACAAATAACCTCCTTAAAAATGGACAAAGGACATGAACAGACACTTCTCAAGAGAGGACATACACGCAGCCAACAAATACCTGAAAAAATGCTCACCATCACTAATCATCAAAGAAATGCAAACAAAAACCCCATAATAAGACATCATCTCACACTCGTCAGAACGGCTATTTAAAAGTCAAAACACGAGAGATGCTGAGAAAAGGAAACACTTATACACTGTTGGTGAGGATGTAAATACAGCTACTGTGGAAAGAACTTTGGAGATTTCTCAAAGAATTTACAACAGAGATACCGTTTGATGCAGCAATCCCATTACTGCATATATACCCAAAGGAAAATAAATTATTTTGCCAAAAAAAAAAAACCCACATGCACTGGTATGTTCATTGTTGGGCTAGTTACAATAGCAAAGACATGGAATCAATTAGGTGTCCATCAAAGGTGGATTGCATGAAGAACATGTGGTACATACACATCATAGAATACTATTCAGCCATAAAAAGAATGAAATCTCATGTTTTGCAGAACATGGATGGCGTTGGAGGTCATAATCCTAAGTTAATTAAAGTAGAAACAGAAAACCAAATACCGTATCCTCTCACTTATAAGTGGGAGCTGAACATTGAGCACCCCATGTACATAAACATGGGAACAATAGATACTGCAAAATACTAGAATGGGGAGGAAGGGAGGAAAGCATGGGTTGAAAAAGTATCTACTGGGTACTATGCTCACTACCTGCGTGAAACATACCCATGAAACAAAACTTCACATACATCCTCTGTACCTAAAATAAACATTAAGGAAAAAAATGAATACCAATTTTATCACTTGGCCAGCTCTGTGAACTTCAGTAGATTCCGTCACATCTCCAAAGTTTATTTTCTTCTTTGTAAATTGAGATGAACAATTATTTATTTCTTGAAGGATTGTTTTAAGGAAGACAGGACATCATCAATTTGAAGCACTCAACATAGAATCTTACATATGGTATTCAACTTTGTAAGATTTTAATAATTTTTGAAAAATGTTGGAGGCTACATAGTAGTTGTATATATTTATGGGGTATGTGAGATGTTTTGGTACAGGCAAATAATGTGAAATTATTTGCCCTCATAATGTGAAATAAGCACATTATGAAAAATGGAGTGTTCATCCCCTCAAGCACTTGCCATTTGGGTTTCAAATAATTCAATTATACTCTTTAAATTATTCTAAAATGTACAATTTAGTTATATTGACTATAGTCACCCTGTTGTGCTATGACATAGTAGGTCTTATTCATTCTTTATAACCATTTTGTTTTGTACCCATTAACCAGCCACTACACTTACCAGCCTCTGGTAGAAATGCTTAAACTCTCTCTGTCCATGAGTTCAATTGTTTTCATTTTTAGATCCCACAAATGAGTGAGAACATGCAATATTTGTCTTTCTGGGCCTGGTTTATTTCACTAAAAATAATGATCTTCAGTTCCATCCATGTTGTTGCAAATGACAGGATCTCATTTATTATGGCTAAATAGTACTCCTTTGTGTATATGTGCCACATTTTATATATCCATTCATCTGTTGATGAACACTTAGGCTGCTTTCAAATGTTTGCTATGGTGAACAGTGCTGCAACAGACGTCGGAGTGTAGGGAGTCTAGACGTTTCTCTGCTATACTGATTTTCTTTCTCTTGGGTATATACCAGCAGTGAGATTGTTAAAACATATGATAGCTCAATTTTTAATTTTCTGAGGAAGCTCCAACTGTTCTCAATAGTGACTGTAGTAATTGACGTTCCTATCAACAGTGTATGAGAGAGTTCCCTTCTCTCCACATCCTCACCAACACTTGTTACTGCTCGTTCTTTGGATATAAGCCATTTCAGTTGGGGTGAGATGATCTCATTGTTGTTCTGATGTGCATTTCTCTGGTGATCGATGATGTTGAGCACCTTTTCATATACCTGTTTGCCATTTGACTGTCTCCTTTTAAGAAACGTCAATTCAAATCTTTTGCCTATCTTTTGTTCAGATTATCACATTTTTTCCTATAGAGTTGTTTGAGTTTCTTACACATTTTATTTATGAATCCCTTGTCATATGAGTAGTTTGAAAATTCTTTCTCCCATTCTGCGGGCTGTCTTTTCACTTTGTTAATATTCTTTTGCAGAAGGTTTTTAACTTGATGTCATCCCATTTGTCCATTTATGCTTTGATTGTCTGTGCTTGTGGGGTGTTGCTCAAGAAACTTTTGCCCAGACCTATGTCCCAGATATTTTACCCAGAGTTTTCCTGTAGCAGTTGTGTAGGTTGAGGTCTTGGATTTAAATCTTTAATAAATTTTGAGTTGGCTTTTGCATTTGGTGAGAAATAGGGGTCTAATCTTATTCTTCTGTATATGCATATCCAGTTTTCTCAGCACCATTTATTGAAGATAAATACTTTTCCCCAGTGTATGTTCTTGGCACCTATGCCAAAAAAAAGTTCACTGTATGTGTGTGGGTTTGTTTCTGGGATTTTTATTCTGTTCCCTTGGTCTATGTATCTATTTTAATGCCAGTACCATGTGTTTTTATTTACAGTAGCACTAGGAAAATATGAAGTCAGGTAATGTGATTCCTCCAGTTCTGTTCTTTTTACTTAGGATGACGTTGGCTATTCTGGGTATTTTGTGGTTCCATATAAATTTTAGAATTTTTTTTTCTACTTCTGTGAAGAATGTCATTTGTATGTTAATAGGGATTGCATTGAATCTGTGATTGTCTTGGGGAGTTAAGTGATACTTCTAATTCATGAACATAGAATATTTTTTCCATTTTGTGGTGTCTGCTTGATTTTTTATCAGTGTTTCTTAGTTTTTTTCTTTTCTTTTTTCTCTTTTCTTCCTTTTTTTTTTTTTGATGCAGTGTTCCTCTGTCACCCAAGCTGTAATGCAGTGGCATAATCTTGGCTCATTACAACCTCTACTTCCCGGGTTCAAGTGATTTTCCTGCCTCAGCCTTCAAGTAGCTGTTACTACAGGCATGCGCCACCATGCCTGACTAATTCTTGTATTTTTAGTAGCGACGGGGTTTCATTATGTTGGCCAGGCTGGTCTTGAACACCTGACCTCATGATCCACCCACTTCAGCCTCCCAGAGTGCTGGGATTACAGGCATAAGCCACTGTGCCTGGCCTGTACTTTTTATTATAGAGATATTTTTACTTCCTAATTCCTAGGTGTTTAATTTTATGGTTGATTATTGTAAGTAGAATTACTTTTTAATTTTTTTCACATTGTTTACTGTTGGCATATAAAAATGCTACTGATTTTTGTGTGTTTATTTTGTACCCTACAACTTAATTTGTTTATCAGTTCTAAAATTTTTCTTGTGAAGTCTTTAATATTTTCCAAACATAAGATTATGTCAACTGCAAACAAAGATAATTCGACTTATTCCTTTACAATTTGGATGCCTTTACTTTTGCTTCCTGTCTGATTGTTCTGAATAGGACTTCAAGTATTATGTTGAATAACAAGGGTGACAGTGGAATTTCTTATTATGCTCCATATCTTAGGGGAAAGACTTTCAGTTTTTCCCCATTCAATATGATACTAGCTGTGAGTTTATCATATTTGGTTTTTATTATGTTGAAGTGTGTTCCTTCTAGCCCCAGTTATTTAAGAATTTTTATGAAAGGATGCTGAATTTTTCAAATGCTTTTTCAGCATCAATTGAAATGATCATATGGTTTTTATCATTCATTCTAATGATATTCTGTATCACACTGATTGGTTTGCCTATGTTGAACCATCCTTGCATCCCAGAGATCAATCTCAATCAGTCATGATGAATGGTCTTTCTAATGTATTTTTGAATTTGGTTTGCTAGTATATTGCTGAGAACTTCTGCATCAATATTTACCAGAGACAGTGGCCTGTAGTTTTGCTTTTTGAATGTGTCTTTGACTGGTTTTGATAGCAGGGTAATACTGACTTTGTAGAATTAGTTTGGAAGTGTTCTCTTCTCTATTTTTCAGAACAGTTTGCATAGAATTGTTATTTGTTCTCCTTTAAATGTTTGGTAGAATTCAACACTGAAGCCATCAGGTCCCAATATTTTCTATACTGGGCTTCATTCTCATTATTTGTTATAGGTCTGTTCAGGTTTTGGATTTCTTCTTTGTTCAATCTTGTTTTAAGAGTTGTTTTGTGTCCTAACATACAGGATATAGGTTTATCCTTGAGATAAACACATAGGGTAGGTTTATCCTTGAGAATAACATGTGCTGAGGAAAAGAATGGGAATTCTGCTGCTCTTGGGTGAGTTATTCTGTACATATCTCAGGTCTATTTGGTCCATAGTGCAGATTAAGTCTGCTGTTTCTTTGTTAATTTTCTATCTGGAACATCTATCCAATGCTGGAAGTGAGGTGTTGATATCTCCAGTTATTATTGTATTGGAATCTATCTCTGTCTCTTTAGTTCTATTAATATTTCTTTCATAAATCTGGGTACTCCAGTGTCAGGTGCATATATTTAAATATTATATATCCTATTGCTTAATAAACTCCTTTATCATTATATAGTGACCTTCTTTTTTGCTTCTTATAGCGTTTGTTTTAAAATTTATTTTACCAAAAATAATTATAGCAACTTCTGCTCCTCTTCGGTTTCCATTGGCATGGAATCTTTTTCCATTCCTTTATTTTCAGTTTCTGTGTGTCTTTATAGTGAGAAGTGTTTCTTGTAGGCAATAGGTAATTGGATCTTGTATGTTAATTCATTCAGTATATGTCTTTTGATCAAAGTTTAATTCATTCACATTCAATGTTATTATTGTTAAGAACTTATCATATTGTTTGTTTTCTGCTTGTTTTGTGGTCTTCTTTCTTTCATTCCTGTCTTCTTCTAATGAAAACGATTTTCTCTGGTAACATAATTTAGTTTCTTGGTTTTTATTTTTTGTGTATCTATTGTATGTTTTTTGGCTTGCGATTACCATGAGGCTTGGAAATACTCTCTTAAAACCCTTTATTATAATCTGATAACTTAATACTATAAGCATAAACTAACAAAAATAAAACAATAAAAACTTGCCTTCACTTCATAGTCTGCTTTTTAACTTTTATTGTTTCTGTTTGCATCTTTTTGTACTGACTATGTCTTGGAAAGTGTTTGTAGTTATTGCTTTTGATTATTTACTCTACTTAGGATAAAAATTATTTACACACCATAGTTACAGTGTTATAATATACTGTGTTTTTCTGTGTATTTACTACTACCAGTAAGTTTTGTACCTTCAAGTATTTATTGCTTATTAATGTTTTTTTCTTTCTAATTAAACTATTCCCTTTAGCATTTCTTGGAGGATGGGTCTGGTATTAATAAAATCCCTCAACTTTTTTTTTTGTCTGGGAAAGTATTTATTTCTCCTTTATGTTAATGGATATTTTCACCAGATGTTCTATTATTAGGTATAAGTTTTATTCCCTCAACACTTTAAATATGTCATGCTACTTTCTCTTGATCTGTAAGGTTTCTACCGGGAAGTCTGTTGCCAGACATATTGTAGCTCCATCGTATGTTATTTGTTTCTTTTCTCTGTAGTTTTTAGAATCCTTTCTTTATCCTTGATCTTTGGAAGTTTGATTATTAAATGGTTTGAGGTGGTCTTATGTGGGTTAAATCTACTTGATATTCTCTATCCTTCTTGTACTTGCACATGAATATCTTTCTGTAGGTTTGGGAAGTTCTGTTATTATCCCTTTGAATCAACTTTATAACCCACCTCTTACTCTACTTCCTCTTTAAGACAAATATCTTTCCATTTTCACATTTGAGCCTATTTTCTAGAACATATAGGCATGCCTCGTTGTTTTTTATTTTTTCTTTTATCTACTCTGACTGTATATTTTCAAATAGCCTGTCTTCAAGCTCACCTATTCTTTCCTCTGCTTGATCCATTCTGCTATTAAAGGACTCTGAAGCATTATTTAATATTCCAGTTGTATGTTTCAAATCCAGAATTTCCACTTGATTTTTTTAATTGTTTCCATGTCTGTTAAATGTATGTGGTAGAATTCTGAATTCCTTCTCAGTGTTATCTTGTATTTGAGTTTCCTCAACAAAGATATTTTGAATTCTCTGTGTGAAAGGTCACATATCTCTGTTTCTCCATGATTGGTCCATGGTGGCTTATTTAGTTCATTTGTTGAGGTCATGCTTCCCTGGATGGTGTTGATGCTAGTGGGTATTCTTTGATGTCTGGGCATTGAAGAGTTAGGTATTTATTGTAGTCTTCACTGTCTGTGCCATCCTTCAGGGGAAAGATTTCTAGATATTTAAAAGGACTTGGGCATTGTGATCAAAGCAGTATCTGCTTTTGCAGGCACCCCACGCCCAGGAATACTGTGGTTCTTGTAGAGCTATAGAAGTACAGCCTTGATTGTCTTGGAGAAGGTGTGAGGGAATTATCTGGATTGCCACACAAAGACTTTTGCTCCTTCCTTACATTCTCTTAAACATACAGTATCTCTCTCTTCTGAGCCACCTAAATCCAGGGGTGGAGCAGTACAGGCATCCCTGTGGCCACCACCACTATGTGCTGGGTTAGACCCAAAGCCAGCATGGTGCTGGTTCTCACCCAAGGTCTGCTGTAACAACTCCCTGGCTACTGCCTATGTTTTCTCAAGGGCCTGGGGCTCTTCAGTGGGCAGTTTGCAAAGCCTGCCAGGCTCGTGTCCATCCTGTTAGTGTGATGAGGTCCTCCATGCCTCAGTGGGCCCAGACGTGCCATCTGGGAATCAGGGACTAGAGTAAAAAGCCTTAGAATTCTACCTGGTGTTCTCTTGTACTATAGCTGACCTGGCACTCAAAACATAAGATGCAATCCTTCCCACTCTTCTCTCCCCTTTCCAAAGGCAGAAGAGCCTCACTCAGTAGCCACCGTTACCTCTGGCCACAGGGAGTACTGCCAGATAACCAATGATTATCTTAAGGCCCGAGATCCGAGTCAGCTTGTGGTGAATGTTACCTGGCTTGGGGCTCACTCTTCCTGGCAGTGGGCTGCCCTCTGGTGCAGGGAAGGCCCAGAAATGCTGTCCAAGAATCAAGTCCTGGAGTTGGGGACCCCTAGAGCCTACTTGGTCCTCTGCCCCCCTGTTATGGTATTGGCAGCTAAGGTGCAGGACAAAGTCCCCTTTACTTTTCCCCTGCTGTCCTCAAGCAAAAGGACTTTTGCCCCATAGTCACCAAAGCTGGTAATGTGCTGACTCTCACCTGAAGCCAGCAAGTCTCAGAGGCTTACCAAAGCCCTTGACATAGTACTTACGTATCACTGTCGGTTATTCAGGGATCAAGGGCTTTTCAGTTAGCAGGTGATAAATGCTGGCAGAACTGAGCACTTTCTTTCAAGACACCAGATTCCCTTCTGACCCACGGTGTGTCTCAAAATATTCCCTGGAAGCGAGGGCCTGGCATGGGGGCCTCGAGCCTCTGATGAGTGCCCTATTTCCTGTCACGGGAGCCTCGAGACCCTGTCCTGCTGTGGCTGAGCTGGTGTCTAACATGCAAGACAAAGTCTTCCGCACTCTTCCCTCTCTTCTCCTCAAGTGGAAGGAAGGGGTCTCTTTTAAAGCCTGTGGTTATGGAAGGGGTGATGCCAACACCCCTTGGTTGCCCCAGGTGATATCTCATGGATCCACATGCCCTTCTAGTCCACTGTCTCTGGACCTAGTTCAGCCCTTGGACTCACCTAAGTTTCAGTTCTCATGGCCTAGACTTCCTTTTCCCTTATTATTATTATTATTTTTGTTTGTTTGTTTGAGAGGAAGTCTTTCCCTGTCACCCAGGCTGGAATGCAGTGGTGTGATCTCCGTTCACTGCAACCTCGCCTCCTGAGTTCAAGAATTCTCCTGCCTCAGCCTCCTGAGTAGCTGTGACTACAGGTGCCTGCCACCATACCCCCTAATTTTTCTATTTTTAGTAGAGACAGGATTTCACCATGTTGGCCAGGCTGATCTGAAGATCCTGACCTTGTGATCTGCCTGCCTCAGCCTCCCAAAGTGCTGGGATTACAGGCAAGAGCCATCGCACCTAGCCTTCTTTTGAGACAGTCTTGCTCTGTCACCCAGGCTGGAGTGCAGTGGTGTAATTTCAGCTTACTGCAACCTCCACCTCCTGGGTTTAAGTGATTCTCATGCATCAGCCACCCGAGTAGCTGAGACTGCAAGCCTGTGCCACCAAACCCAACTATTTATTTTAATGTTTTTAGCAGAGACAGGGTTTCACTGCACTGGATCCTATACACTTCCACCTGTCTCAGGAAAGTCAGTCCAGCAATTCTCTGTTCTGTATCATATATTGACCCTTCTCCTGAATCATACCCATTACCATAACTTTTGCTGAAATACGTCTTTTGCTTCTGTACAGGGAAAATGTATCTCCCTGGAATCTATGTTTCCTTAAAACTAGTATCCCATTTCTCTTCCCATCTAACAGAAAATCACCTCAAAATTTCTGTCTATATTCATATTTTTTAATTTTTCTGTTCTCATATTTTCTTGAACTCATTCAATTAGTCTTTCATATCTACTACGTATCAATGAGACAACTTTTCGTGGTCACTGGTGACTTCCATGTTTCTTTATTCAGTTCTCAGTCGCTGTTTTACTTGATCTCTCACATAATTATTCATTACCTCCTCTTCTAAACATGTTCTTCATTGGGTCTCGGGGCATCATTCTTTCTCACACTCTACATTGTTCTTTCTCAGTCTTCTTTGTGGATCTTAGTACTTTGACAGAAATCCAAAGGTTAAACTTAGAGCAATTATTTAGACCTAGTTATTCTTCTCTTCTTCCTTCTATAATGTCATTACCTGTTGTCTCTATAACATCATTTAGTCTTATGATTTTATATATATTCACCTCACTGAGGACTCTTCATTGTATACCTCCAGTCTGGAGATCTATCTGGATCTCAAGACTTGGTAACCTACTTGATATCTCCATGTAGATACCTAGGAGACATATGAACTATATATAGTCACAATTAAGTCATAATATTTTTATATTAAAATCAACAGGTTTTGCAATATTCTTCATCTCAGTAAATGACAATCTTATCCTTTGAGTTGTTGAAGCTAAAAATCTGTACTCATTTTTTTTTTGTTCACAGCCCGTATCTAATCCATTAAAAAGCCATATTAGTCGTACCTTAAAATCCCCCTCCTAAAAAAACCTTATGTTGACTAACTGATGGACTGAAATTTCCTCAAATCCTTTTAACCCCTCTCTGCTTTTCTTTTTAGTTCCACCCGTGTCCCTGTCTACTCTAAATACAGAAGTCAAAGTTATCCTTTTAAAATGTCAATCAGATCACGTCACTTCCATACTCAAAGCTCTCAATGATTTCACATTGCATTTTCAGTCATAGCCGCAGTCCTTTCAGGGGCTACCACAGCCAGACAGTTCAGACGCACTGCCACCTCCATGGTTACCTTTTCTTTCACTCTTCTACCTGTCCACACTGATACGGACATGCCTTGCTTCTATTCTGTTGTCCTAAGCACCAAAATGTTCTCCATCTCACTGACTTTGCACCTAATATTTTCTCTACGTTAATAACTCTTCATAATTCCTGCATACATTCACATTGCAGAAATATCAGTGTACCTGATCACAGTGTTCTGGGAGAAGCCCAACTAAAGTATTACTTTAAAAGTTATACTGTACCTATTCATTGTGTAAAATACAAGCCATTGTGAATTCTGAAACGTATCTTGCCCTAAGAGATAAATTTTTTAGAGCCTATATAAGGATTGCATCATCAACACCATAATATTTTCCTTTATGGAAAATTTAAGGGTTGTTTAAGGGTAGTCTCTTTTACTAAAGACTTTTTTTTTTCTTTAAGGACTGATGATAGAAACTAACATCTACATAAGATATGATTCTGGATTTTGCCATGATCCTTATAAACCTTCATATAGTAGTTTTGTCCTCATTTTCAGAAGGTAAAACTGAGACTCAAATTGTATAATCAGTTTAAGATGACAGAGTTTAGGAAAAAATATTAGAATATAAAACAAGATAAATCTAAGATAATGGAAGCAATTATGGAGATATTAAAATAAGTATAAACCTCTTTCTTTTCAGTAGTTAAATATTAGTCTAAAATCTTTTCATAAAGGATTTTTAATAAAATTAAGGTCAACATTACTAACAAAAATTTTATTAACTAAAGAATTTTATTTTTAAAAGTTATGATAGGAACAATGGGAAGCCTTTGATAGCAGGCACATGTTTTATATCTATACATTCAGCACATAAGCATTCCATAAAAGGTGCATCTGGCTGACTGAAAGGGATTTTCAAAGAGCTGCATAAGATATTGCCATTATTCTCAAGGAACTCAAAAGCTTATTAATAGAGATAAGAGGAAAATTAATCCGTCTGTTGTTTCACTTTGTGCAATTAGTTTTTCTACAATGTGACTTCTGACCATGTCTTAAATTGCATGTCATATTACGAACATCCAAAGATTTATGCAATAAATTTGCTTTATTTTGACTATTCTTTTGAATGACTCCATGATAGAGAATCACTTGCAGGGGTACTTGATATGCCAAAGTAAATTACATTCTGATATTGCTAGTGACTAGTTAAAGTAAATTACATTCTGATATTGCTAGTGACCAGTTAAAGTAAATTACATTCTTATATTGCTAGTGACTAAAGTAAATTATATTCTGATATTGCTAGTGACTAAAGTAAATTATATTCTGATATTGCTAGTGACTAGTTAAAGTAAATTATATTCTGATATTGCTGGTGACTAGTTAAAGTAAATTACATTCTGATATTGCTAGCGACTAGTTAAAGTAAATTACATTCTGATATTGCTAGTGAGTAAAGTAAATTATGTTCTGATATTGCTAGTGACTAAAGTAAATTATATTCTGATATTGCTAGTGACTAGTTAAAGTAAATTATATTCTGATATTGCTAGTGACTAGTTAAAGTAAATTATATTCTGATATTGCTGGTGACTAGTTAAAGTAAATTACATTTGGATACTGCTAGTGACTAGTTAAAGTAAATTATATTCTGATACTGTTAGTGACTAAAGTAAATTGCATTCTGATATTGCTAGTGACTAGTTAAATATTCTAAATTAAATATTTTTACATTTTAGTTTACCTTTTTAAATTCAGTTTATGTAGGATTAATTTATATTTATATGGTAATTGTATATTACTTTAACTTTCTGGATATGCTTATAAAAGATATTTAACATAATACTATTCTAATCAATTTGTGATAAATTGAATCAAGATTTGGTTGTAAAAAACATTTTTGGGGGGTTAAAACAAATAAATGAGTTTCCTCTGTTCAAGTTTCACCTTGATATCTATCTTAAAAGATCATTTTGCCTCTTTACCTGTCTGTTTCCATGTCTTCTTGTGAAGTTTTCAGTGGCATTGAGAATACTTTAGTACAGATGTACAACAAGGTAATTCATGCCAGCCTTTCTTGAAATTTCTAGTTATACCTTCAGAGAAAGTAATATTATAACAAGCAAATTAAAGCGCCATGAAAATGTAATGAAAACAAGTTTATGTCAAAGGAATAAATGGTAGCAATTGAAAATAAGCCACCTGTTTCTCATTAAGCAAACAAGTGATGTGGCACATAATTAAGGGGCTGAAAAATGTATTTTTCACCCCAGGATCTTTTATAATACTAGAACTTTAGGCTGCTGAAAGTGATAGCAAGGGAACAATGTACCGTAACAGTCTCTTACAGGATCTTCATTATAGTGAAGAGGAATTCTCAAAAACAAAAGGCATTCATCAGGTGACTATAGAAAATGCTTCCTTTATTTTGGTCCTTGAGCTAGCAGAGAATAAAACCAGTAACAGCCACAGTTAATAGAGGTCATGTATTTTCGCCAGCAATCCCCAACCTTTTTGACACCAGGGACTGGCTTCTTGGAAGACAGTATTTCCATGGATGAGGGATGAGGGGAGGGGCTGGGTGAGGTTGGGTGGAGAATGGTGTCCGGACAAAACTGTTCCACTTCAGATCATCAGGCATTAGATTCTCATAAGGAGCATTGCAATTGAGATTGCTTGCACGAAGTTCACCATAAGGTTTGCACTCTTAGGAGAATACAATTCCTCTGCCGAGCCGATCTGACAAGAGGAGGGGGTTAAGCAGTAATGCTCTGCTCCCCGGAGGCTCACCGCCTGCTGTGTGGCCCAGTTCCTAACAGGCCAAGAACCCTTACCAGTCTGCAGCCTGGGGCTGGCTACCCCTGTTTTATACCTTTTCTGCAGTAGTGGTTCTAACAGTTTTGCATTAATAGATTCACAGGGAAGGACTGTTAAAGTGAGTCTATCAGTTCCATTCTCAGATTTCTGGCTCATTGTGTTTGGTGTATGGCCACAGACTATATTTGTAGCACATTCCCAGGGGGTGCTGCTGCTGTTGGTCCAGGGATCACAATGTGATCACCACTAGGCTAGAGAATCCTTAAGGGCAGTCAAAACGTTTTCAGAGATTTTTTAAAAAACTTTTATGAAAAATAGATATATGAGCATGCATAATCATGCACCTTGAATAATTTCCCATAATTAAAAAATTTGATTTGCCTCAAATTTTACGTGGGAGGTACAGGAACCTAAGTAGATGTATGGCCAACCTGAACATCAGATTGTTGAATTCATTGTTTTAGCCCAGAGTGATTTTTATGCAAATCCACACATACACAGGGATGCATGCTCAAATACACAGAGCTATTTGTTGTGTGTGCATTTAGAATAATTCTTTGCCAAAGTTACTTTCCTTTCTATAAGGTCTATCTGGTATTTTAAGAATGTTGTGAGAGTAAATAACATATAATAATGTATGTGAATAAGCAGTGCGCAGGACCTTATACATCACACAGAAACCAGCAGCAACAACAAAAGCTGCTGGTGGAAAGATGGGGAGATTATAGCAAGAGAAAACAGCTAGTGGTTCCTCCTCACTCTTTTGTTCTTCTTAAAAGCAAGAGCAGTGCTTATCAGTCACACAGAACCAAGTCTCCTATTCAACACGTTGTGAAGGAAAACTGCTTCATTATTTTACAGAAAAAAAAGAGCCATGGTTTTCATATTTCTGTCCACTGATGAAGCTAAATGTAATTCACCCAGTCTAGAATCTATGCTTCAAAAAACAACTTGAATCTAAAATAACCATCCAGGTGCTGACACATTAATAAAATAATGGCAGGATATAGCCTATGTGGAAAGATCGAAAAGCGATGCTTACCGAGAAGTCATGCCTATGAGAAAAATTAATTCAAACAAAAAAAAATCACACTTTTTTGGATATTAGTGTGAATATACATTAAAGGTACCATAAACTGGTAAAATAATCTGTGAACAGATGCACGAACAAAGAAGAACTATTTTATGCAACTAATAATGCAGGTATTATATCAAAGACGTGACCAGATAGCCACCAATTGGACAATAAGAGTAAATCACTAAGATTAACAGAACTAAAAAAAAAATAAAATCTGGAAGGAATGCAGCAATTTTGTCACATTAGAAACTGTTTCTTCAGGTATTCATATTATAGTTACATGTCTGAAATAAGAGATATTTTCCAAAATATTGAAGTCCATAGTCTGGTGCTTCAGTGTACTTGAGCAAGTAGCTCCCCCAAATAATGTTGCTTGTCCTAAGTGTATTTTTTCTATTATTTATTAATTATATAAGTAAGTGTGCTTATACAATAATTTACTTAAGGCGTGCAGCCTATGCTGTAATTTTTTTTTTTTTTTTTTTTTTTGAGACGGAATTTCATTCTTGTTACCCAGGCTGGAGTGCAATGGCGCGATCTCGGCTCACCGCAACCTCCGCCTCCTGGGTTCAGGCAATTCTCCTGCCTCGGCCTCCTGAGTAGCTGGGATTATAGGCACGAGCCACCATGCCCAGCTAATTTTTTGTATTTTTAGTAGAGATAGGATTTCACCATGTTGACCAGGATGGTCTCGATCTCTTGACCTTGTGATCCATCCGCCTCGGCCTCCCAAAGTGCTGGGATTCCAGGCTTGAGCCACCGTGCCTGGCTGATGTAAATATTACACATAAAAAATGAATTCTTGAAACCTCATGAAAAATAAGACAATCCTTTCAAGATGAAGGAAATCATAGTGTAAAGCAGGTGTTGCCAAATTCCTGCAAGGCACAGATGATATTTGGCTTCTGGTCTGTTCTCGTAGGCCTAAAAATCAAGAATGTTCCTTATATTTTAATTGGTTGTGGCAAAAAATATTTTCAATGCCACAAAGATACAATGTAGCTTGCACAATTTAATATCTTGATTGTATGGCACATTAATTAAAAGTCTGCTAACTCTTGGCCTAGAGTTGCAATTTTATACTGATACAATTTTTAATCAAAATACTAGAGTGCAAGGAGAAAACATTAGAACTTTATGTGTGCATGCATATAATCTTTTCAATATTTTTATACATGCTGCATTGTGTAGTTTCATATTTATGCCAACAGACACCATTACGTAAATAAATGTTCACATATTGAATATGCTGCTTCAACTTCTCTTTTACTAAAGTGACCAGTAATCTAAAACATTAGTCATGCAATGGTCTAGACAAGTTGAGCAAAATATTATTAAATACAAATTATTTGAAATGGATGAAAAAATAAATGCTGATGATAAAGTTTAATAAGAGTACAGAGAAGGTGAAGTTATTGAAGCTTTGAGTTGTCATTTGGTGAAGATAGCCATAAAAGTTATAAAGGAAGTTATGGCTTATGGTATAAAATACACTTTTTTCATCAACATTGGAGTTTGAAACTGGGTTTTTACTCTTTTGCTTAGGTGAGTTCAATTAGGAGTTTCAAGAAGAAAAATAAAAAAATACAATCTCTCAGATTACCATTAATGCGATTAATATTGTTTAATCCTTAATATATATTATATCACTTTGTTTTTTAAGAAAACATTTGTATATGACTGATAGAATCTTTCAGGTGTACTTTTAACTCAAGGACAATATCTATAAACAGTATTTGCTGGTAAAAATTGATATAAAAGTTATGGAGAGCAATTTTAGTGTAAAATCTGAAAGTGTGCCTATAAAATATGTTCCTCAGTTTACAATGGAATTATGTTTAGATAAATGTACTTTCAACTTAATAGTTTCAATTCAATGGATTTAGCAAAATATAATCCCATCATAAGTTGAGGGATATACTGAATGAGTATCACTTTTGCACTATGGGACAGTAAAAAAATTGTGAGTCAAATCACTGTAAGTTAAGGAGTGCCTATAGTTTCAAGACTGAATAGTTTTCATTTTAGAAATTTGCCCCCCAAAGTAAAGTCACATATGACAACATTACCTTAATTATATTCAAAATTAAGTCTCATAAACCATTGGAGTTCTTACTCTGCCTTTTGCTGAGGTCTTCCCTTGTTTTACTATGCCCACACACCAACTTTTTAATCCTAACATGCTCCGTTTTCAATAATTGTTATGTCCTGACACTGAAAAACATGAAAGTTTTTGGAATTCCATTTATTAATAATTTGGTGAAATATTGCAGTTGCTTGAAACAAAGTGCAACTAAAATTTAAATGTATTTTAAGCAGAATAAAACCAAATTGATGACATAAACAAATAAACAGTTCTGCTGAATTACTTTTCCTAAAAATTCAATATTAGCTCTTCATAAAAAGAAACGTATTTTGATCAGTCTTCCTGGGTGTATAAGAAAAATTTTCAGTAAAGACTAATAACCCAATTTTAAATTGGGCTATAGACTTGAATAGACAGTATAAAAAATACGAAGAGCCAATAGGTACATGGAAAACCAATCAATCATTAGGGAAATGCAAATCAAAACCACAGTGAGATGTCATCTTTACACCTGTCAGGGTGGTTATTATTTTTAAGAAAGTCATACAGTTACTGCCAGTGAGATATGGAGAAAGCAAAACTCTTGTACAGTGTTGGGAATGCAAAATGGTTCAACCAGGATTGGAAACACTTTAGACAGTCCTTAAAAAATTGAAAATAAAACTGTCATATAACCCAGCAATCTCACTCCGGCTATTCATCCAAAATAATTGAAATCAGGATCTGGAAGAAATATTAGCACACCTATTGTTCATTGCAGTACTAGTCACAGTAGCCAAGATGCGGAACAAACCTCAGTGTTCCTCCACAGATGAATGAATGAATGAATTGTAGTCTGCATTAATGATGAAATACTGTTCGGCCTTAAAATAGAAGAAAATTCTACAACATGTTACAATATGGATAAACCTGGAGGAAATTGACTGAAGTGAGACAGTCACAGAAAAATACTGCGAGATTTCACTTATGTGAAATAAACCAAATAGTCAAATTACTAGAGTCGAAGAGTGGAATGGTGGTTAGCAGAAGACAGGATGTGGGGCAAAAGAGAGGGTTACAAATCGGGGCAGAATGTTCAGTCAGAAAGAAGATTAAGCTCCAAAGATCTGCTACACAACAGTGCACCTGTGGTAAATATAATGTACTGTAAGATTCAAAATTTTTAAGAGTGTAAATCTCATGCCAATTATTCTTACAATAAAATAAAATATTTTTAAAGTATGCAGTCTTGAAAATAGATTGCATTTTTTGTTGTTGAAATGTTTAAAAAGTAACAATGAACTGAAAAGTATTCTTTGTACAAACTGTAAAGTATGTGGCTATACATATATAACTATTTATGTTAATTTTCAATATTTAGATAACAGATAAGTTATTTTAATGGACATGTGGACATGGGCATAAATCATATTACATTTTAATAAAATTAGTTATTGTGAATGAGTTTTCAAATAGAAACATTTTGTCTAAATTTATCAGAAATTAATAATTTCAAAGCCTTTAAAGATTAAATTGTATTGCCATTTATGGTTCTGGAAAATTAAGACAAAATAAGTGATTCACAAAATGCATCAACAGAAATGATAGAGACAAGCCATCGGAGGTATGGTTTGGTCCTAATGTTTTTAAGTGCCTTTTAAAATGTATACTTGCACATATGTGTACATGCAGATACTGAAATCTATACACGAGGCTGGTGGGACATCAAAATGATAATGTAATTTAACCTTGAGTGCCAGGAGTATGTTTGCTTTAATTTTCCTTCTTGAACTTTTCTATATTTGTCAGTTTTTAAGTAGTCAATATCTGTTACCTTTCATGTGTGGCAAAAAAAATTGATAAATATATGTGAGTTTTTAACAGTTTAAGAGGTGGTGCATTGATTTGAAGATTCTGGAGCCAGGCTGTATTGGTTTAAATTCCAGTTGTCCCTCTTAACACCTAAACGGCCTTATGCTAGTTACCCAAACTCTCTATACCCTAGTATTCTTACTTGTAAAAATGGAGATGTTGGCAATAGTTAGCTCACAGGAATGTTAGATGAAAGTTAAAGTTAGTGTTTATTGTGTGTTTAGAATTGTAGCTTATATAAAGAAAACAATAAAACTAGTTACATATTATTACTTTTGTTATCACCCCAAATCGGAGACTAGTTATTTAACATTTTTAATCTTCTTAAATTTCAAATTTTCTTACTGTTTTTATTTTATGTAATTTATATTCCTTTTGCCAGTGAATGTTATATTTACTTTATATCAAAATCATTTAAATTATTCATATTTACTAACACAAAATTTTGAAGAAAATGTACAGCTTTGATTTGTCCTAAATATGCACCATTAGTACCAGTATTTTCTTTTTGTATGGTTCTTTCTGTATATATTAAGGTTGAGTGATTAATTCTATAGATATTTAACTGTATTTCTAGCTAGATCATTTCTAACCCATTGCCTTAGACTCTTTCCTTTTATGTGTACTTTATAATCTTATATAATTTTTAGGAGTAGCAATTAGAATAAAACAAAGTAGGTCTAGATGAGCAAATTTTTTGCTTATTAATAAAATATTAAAATAGTCTCCTTAATCTCAATATCTTTTTTTTTTGAAACATAATATGATTTTTTCTTTATCCACATCTATGTTTAGATACTGGTGCTTTAGATTGTGCAGTGCATATATTTATTGTAGCCAATACCTTTTGAGAATGATCTTAAGAACATTTTCTTAGTTTCTCGACTTGTATGCCTTGCCTTTCCAAGGTAGGACTGAATTAAAATAGCATCAAATCAAACCAACCAGCAAAGAAAATGAATTCCAGTTTCTTCAAATCCTTGCAGTTAAATGCAAGGATACAGGTCACCATACTATGGCCTGAGGTCTGCTTTTGCATGGCCAGTATATTAATTTCCTAAGGCTGCTATAATGTACCCAAAGCGGAGTAACTTTAAAGAACAGAAATTTACTATCTTTTGGGGGCTATAGATCAAAATGTTGTCAGGCCATGCACCTGCTGAAAGCTGCAGGGCCACCCTTCCTTGCCTCTTCCTAGCTTCCATTAGTTTACCAGAAATCTTTGTCCATCCGGCTTGCAGCTATTAAACTCCAATCTCTGCTTTTTTTCTTCATGTGATGTTCTTCCTTTGTGTTCCTGTCTTTAGAAAGCCATCTTCTTAAAGAAACACCTTTCATAATGGACTAGGGGCTAAACGTACTCCATTGTGACCTTATTTTAACGTATATAATCACATCTATAATGACCGTGTTTCAAATAAGCTCTGAATCTGAAGTACTGGGGTTTAGGACTTCACTTTTGTTTGTTGTTGTTGTTGTTTTCTTGTTTTGTTTTGTTATTTTGGGAAAGGCACAATTCAACCCATAACAACTGTCAAAGAAGAGTTTTTACATTTTAACAGGTTGTAAGTGTATTTATTTCCCTGTGTCATGTCGTATACATTTTGCAGTAAGTTCTGTTTGCTTACTAAACACACTCTACTCTATCAAAATTAATCATCAATAGCTTGCATTCTTGCTTCTAGTACATTTGCAGTCATCGGTGCTATTGGGGCCATATCCAAACAGATATTTCTGATCGTGCTTTCTCTTCAGTGTGCTTTGGTTCTCATTGTTCAGTCTATCTGAAATATCATCTCCTCATTGTAATATATCAGAATTACAATATCTTCACTGTCAATACCTAGCTTATTTAGTTTGCTCTTTGTTAATTGACACTGGAATAAAGTAATTATTCCCTAAAAACCACATGCATTGGTTACTTGCATTGCTTATTGTATATATTTAGTCTTTTATACTGTTACTACTTCAACAGGACTTTTATGCATACACATTTAAATTCTAAAATGCTTAACGCGATAGTATAACAATTTTTTCAAAAGCATTTTATTGATGATTTATTGAATGACTTAAGCAAAATAGTGAATTGAATTATCCAGATAATTGTTTCCTTTCACTATATCGCTTCAAATAAGTACATACTGGGTAGGTAAATATAAAACAAATAATTAGTGCAAAGGTTCAGATGTTAGAAACCACTGTGTGCTTATAGACCAACAAAAATCTGTTCAAAAAACTGGTGATAACAGTTACTTAACCTTACTGTATCATTTTTGAAAATGTATTTATTTCTGCAGTTGATAGTTATTATAATTTGCTAATGTAAAACTTTATGATGCTGGAATTGATTTATTTAAGGGCTAAATGGATAATACTTTAAAAATGGATTTTCTGAAGTAAATATACAATTCTACATATATTAAAAACAACAGTAATAAAAAGGATAGGTATTTAAAATTATACTCTAATTGTATCATGGCAAAATCACAGATTGAAATAATTATTCCATACTCTGAAAAGATGACTTATGACCTCTTTTGAAAACAAAAGCAATTAGTAGTTGATTATTTACTGCAGTTACACCTGTATTACTGAAGAGAATTTAAGATAAAATTTGTGGCAGTGCTTATAGGCTTAACAATTTAGCTTTCCTTGAACAGCATTGTGTCCTCTTCCTATCTACACTTCCAACTTTAGCCAATCTCGACCATTCTTTATTAATTCTAACGTAGCTAAACCCATAGAATCTCTCTAATGGAAGCCATTTACATTTCACAAGCAAAGAAATCCATTTTCAGGATGTTTCTGTATCATGACAGCAAGATTAGTTCAAAAATGAAAAATTCAGACAATCAAGCAGCTGTTTCATATACAAAATGCCAAACGTCTGGTTCTCCTGACTTTTTCTTCTCACTGATTTGATTGAAACAGCGGGGTTGATCGTGTTGTGCAAATATAGCCTTAGAGCAGGAAAATTAAGGAGTAAAAATCTTGACTTTATTGTAGACTTCTTAAAAATCCTGAATTTGGAGATTCTGAGGCTACAATGTCAGCTGCTTGAACAGCCTGCCTTCTATTTTATTCTTAGTAGATTCAGGAAGATGTTTACCAAAGAACTCTGGAACTCTGAGATAATTTTAATTAGCATAGTTGTTAGCATTTTTGTTCCCCAGTGATCTTCCATACATGATTTTCCAAGCTAGACAAATGTACTAAGGACTGCTTAGATGTTCATTACAATCCCAGTTCCACGTATAAACCAGTGATATGCCTCAAGAGGTGACCATTTACTAGACAAATATTTGCACATTGGAGTGAATGACATAGAACCCTATCTCATATCTTTCATATGAATGTGAAATATAATCTGAGTTCAAGTCAAGTGAGTTGTAGTTATTCACATTTCTGATAACATGCTGTTTTTACCACCTGCTATGCTTTGCGTCCATAGCTTACCATAACATTTGAAAGAAGTTGAAAATCACTAAAATAATAATTGGTAGGTTGGTAACAAACATCAGTAGCCAGTCAGCTATCAACAAGAAGGCTGTAATGGGATGTTAGAGTGGAGAAACACCAAACGGCAAGGAAAAGAATAGAATAATGTCAGGAGAGATGAGAAGTGATATGGAGAATAGTTTCATACCAAAATCAAGACCAAGCTTCAGTGGAAATAGCAGAATGATGTCCTATGAAAAAATGAGAGTTATTGATATTGTTTTGTCCTTTGTGCAGCATTGGGGCAGTTTCCCACATGCTGTTTTTGGAACAGTGAGTGCTCACAGGATCTCATTATTTAAAAGTGACAAACCCCACTGGGTGCAGTGGCTCATGCCTCTAATCCCAGCACCTTGGGAGGCCCAGGAGGGTGGATCACCTGAGGTCGGGATGTTGAGATCTCCAAATAAACCTGTCTCTATTAAAAATACAAAATTAGCCGGGTGTGGTGGCACATGCCTGTAATCACAGCTACTTGGGAGGCTGAGGCAGGAGAATCTCTTAAACCCAGGAGGCAGAGGTTCCAGTGAGCTGAGATCATGCCATTGTACTCCAGCCTGGGCAATAAGAGTGAAACTGTCTCAAAACAAACAAAAAACAAAAAACAGTGGCGACTCCCCTCATACTCTCTCTCTTGCCACTATGGAGGGCCTGCCTTGCTTCCCCTTTGCATTCTGCCATGATTGCAATTACCCTGAGGTTTCCCTAGGCATGTGAAACTGTGAGTCAATTAAATCTCTTTGTGTGTAAACTACCAAGCTATTGGAAAGCCACAAGCATTCAGCATCGGCCCACGAAAGCAGGTGCAGGGACTGTACCCTACAGAACCAAAAGAGCAGAGCAGCCCAAGGCCTTGGGAGCCCACCTCTTGCATCAGTATGCCCTGGATTTTAGACATGGAGCCAAAGGCGCTTTTTCTGAGTTTTCAAATTTAATCAATTCCCTGTTGGTTTTTAGACTTGTATGCAACTTGTAGCCCCTTTGCTTTGACCAATTTCTCACTTTTTGAACAAGAGCATTTAGTCAATGCCTTTACACCTGCTGTATCTTAGAAGTAATGAACTTGCTTTTGATTTTACAGGCTCATAGGTAGAAGGGATTTCCCTTGCCTTAGATGAGACTTTGGCCTTGGCCTTTCGGTTGAATGCTGGAATGAGTTAAGACTTTGGGGGACTGTTGGAAAGGCATGATTGTGTTTTGAAATGTGAGAATGACATGAGATTTGGGAGGAGCCTGGGGCAGAATAATATGGTTTGGCTCTGTGTCCCCACCAACATCTCATCTTGAACTGTAAGCCCCATGTGTCCTGGGAGGAAACTGGTGGGAGGTGACTGGATTCTGGGGGCAGTTTCCCCCACGCTATTCTCACAGGAGTGAGTGAGTGAGTTCTCATGTGATCTGAAGGTTTAACAGTGTCGGTCAGTTTTCTGTCACTCTCTCTCCTGCTGCTGGGTTAGATGTGCCTTTCTTCCCCTTTTCCTTCCGCTATGATTGTTAGTTTCCTGATGCCTCCCCGGCCATATGGAACTGTGAGTCCATTAATCCTCTCTCGTTTACAAATTACCTAGTACCAGGTAGTCCTTTACAGTAGCGTGAAAAGACTATTGTAGTCATTCAAACATTTTATCTACATCAGGCTTCCCCAAACTTTTTACACAGGGGGCCAGTTCACTGTCCCTCAGACCGTGGGAGGGCCGCCACATACTGTGCTCCTCTCACTGAGCACCAGTGAAAGAGGTGCCCCTTCCTGAAGTGCGGCGGGGGGCCGGATAAATGGCCTCAGGGGGCCGCATGCGGCCTGCGGGCGGGCCGTAGTGTGGGGACACCTGGTCTACACAGTAAAGATTCTAAACAACTATTTACTTCTCACAAGACTGTGTGTGTGTGTGTGTGTGTGTGTGTGTGTGTGTGTGTGTGTATTTCTCTACTAAACTTGGACTGAAAGAAGAAAACAGTAATGTTTCAGCAGGTAATATTCATAATTACCAAACATTATAGTTATATTTTGTTAATTAAGACGGAGATAAAAACTAAAAACAACAAAAAAAAAAAACCTTAAACAATAGATATGGAAGGAAAGTAAGAAAGGGAGAAATGAAGAAATAGCAGGAAAGGAAATTTAATTACAGGTGCCTTTGCACTGCTTCCCATACTTTAGGATAAATTTCTTCTAGCTTTCCAGCTGTGAAGGGAGCCATTGTTCTCAGGGGAGCTAATTATACTAAGAAGCTTGTCTTCCTGGTGGGTTCTAATAAGCACAGTTCATTGCAGAACTTTGCCAGTGTGTGTCAAAGACCCACAACTGTGTGAAGCTGATGCTAGAGGCGTGCCATACGAAGCTCTGTAAGGTAGTTGCAGTAAATACACACTCCGGACACTGGTGGAGTAGTACAGGAGCCTCAAGAATCGGAAGTTACGGTTTCATTAATGCTGAACTGTAGGGGTCAAAGAACTAATGAAGGGGCTAAAGGGATAAAAATCCCACCTATGATAAACACTATTTACCATGGAGTCTTGAGCAGACTTCTATGTTAGAAGGAATCACATGGACGGGACTGCGTTAGCCATCTGCTCACTGTGCTAGTTGCCATTTTTTCCTGCTTGCTTACATACTGTAAATAGTGACCTAAAGGCAATGAAAAGGCAAACAATGTGTGCTGGGAGGGAATTCTAAACAATAAATTAAACAGAGGCAGCATATAAACAAGTTGGCCTATAATTTTGTTTAATAAAAACAATGCTTATTTTATGTTATCAATTCATTTCTAACTGCTTGCCTATTAAGTTTATTTCTCAAAACTATGGTTATCGAACATAGATTTAGACTTCATGGAATATAATTTTGAACATAACTAAAACAATATTTAATAAAGAGATTTATATGAATGTTATGAGAGAGTTTCAAATATCTCCAATGAAACACAACTGGTATCAGTTGACACACGCGAATTGGCAACCTATGATTTTGCTATAGCCTCATAAACTCTTTTTTTATTTTATGAACTTATATTTTGATTATTTTAGCTTTTAAAACAAAACAAATGTTAGTATAAAAAGATAGTACTTATTTTACTGGTACCACAATAAGGAAACCTTTAAAGAAGAATTTCTAAACATCAAATTCTTTTTTCATAGTGACTTATGCTTCCTTCCTTCTTTTCCTACTCCCTCTTAAAGATTGCAAAAAAAGCAAAAACAAAAAAAAAACACCTACCTGCAGATAAATTTGATTTCCAATAATGTAATTTTATTAAAAAATAAAGTTTTCTCTATATCAGTTTAATAACAAATAATGGAATTAGAAGATAACCATCCACAACTTTATAACCATTATAACTTATGTCTAAGTCCCTAAAGTTTCTTTTAGATAACAAATTTGCTGTGCTTAGCTGTAGATATACAGAAGATTACTACCTTGATTGTACTGAAACATCTATGCTCCATGGGAAGATTCTTTGAAATTTTCCACTGGCAATTCCATGAGTGAGCTTCATAATGACTTGTGGAAACAGCCTGGTTTTCAACACATCCCTGTTGCTTCAGTTGAACAAAGTTGGCCAGCTGTAACAAATAGCACAGCAGTGTTCTTTTTCAGTGTCCAATTCAAATCCATTTCACCCCACTTGGGAGGAAACTGCGATTTAGTCTTAAGATTTATGACATAAAAGCAGATGTACTACTCAAAAGTACATGAAATTAACAACAAAAATACCCCCACTATGTTTATAGAATAAAATTAACTGTTTATGAAATAAAAGCAATTTTCTTATGGAATATCCTGGTATAAAAGCAGCAATAAGAAATACATGAAAGTTACTCTTTTAGGGAAATAAAAACAAATTCATAGTGGAATACAGTTTAAAAAAACACACATGCACACATGCTTATGTAAAAAGCAACCAGCAAATAAATTCTGTTTCCTGATGTTGAAATGCTATTATCAAAAGATAAAATAACAACAAATTTAAAGATCCTAATTAGCTTTGTTTTCGATTCTAGAATCAGACAACACTTTATTCTCTAAGACAGTATAAGTTTTCCAATGTACTGAGCCGAGAAGTGTGGTTTTATAGATAAAGGTTGGGCTGGGGAAAGCAGAAACTAATAATAACAAGTGGATTGCTCATTTTAGAGTTACTTTCTTTGTAAGATGAGAACAGGGAGACAAAACAATAGGAAAATAATTGGTTGTTGACAACATGTTACTTCCTGTTACTTTTTTATAGGATTAACTTTATTAATAGGTCAACTGAAACTGGACTGGGAATTTGACTGCTGTCTTTCATTCTCCTGATTTCTTTGAAGGTCAGATAAACAGCTCACTTTTGGTTTGATGATGTAGAATTTTAGCAAGAATTACTCCATTTTATTTTGGTCTGTTGGGGCTAGTGCAACAGCTTTGACCAAACCAGTGGCCTCCTATAAATATTATTTAACCTATAAAAATGATGAGTATATAGACCTACTTATAATACAATAATATCATGAACACTTATACTACAAAATGACAGTATTTTCAAAAATGTGAGAATAAAACTAAAGCCTTGAAATTAACTGGTATTTATTAGTATGGTGTCTATAGTCACATAATTTTATTATCTGTTGATACTCATCCTGTAGAAGTTGTAGAAGTTTTGTAAAACATACAAGCATACATCTCATTTTATATTAAGTTCAGCCATTTATGTTTTTTTTTTTAAATTTTAGCCAGTAATTAGCCAAAAAGACTCAAATGAATTATTGGGAAGTGAATTGAACTAAGTATATGCAAAATTAAATTCTAAACATGACCCCCTTTCTTTCATTACTCTTGCCATGGCTATGATAATTTTCATATTTAAGTAAATTGTCTTTGGTAATTACACAAATAAAAATCTAACAAGACATGTTAGTAGTTTTAACTGCGTGTGTGTGTGTGTGTACATACATGCATACATAATAGATACATATGTGTGTGTATTTTTTAGAACAGAGAAGAAACACCATAAAAATATTTGAAGACCATGAGCATGGAATGTTTTTCCATCTGTTTGTGTCCTCTCTGATTTTCTTGAGCAGGGGTTTGTAGTTCTCCTTGAAGTGGTCCTTCACATCCTTTGTTAGTTGTACTTCCAGGTATTTTATTCTCTTTGTGGCAATTGTGAATGGGAATTCCCTCATTATATGGCTGTTTGTCTGTTATTGGTGTATAGGAATGCTTGTGATTTCTGCACAATGATTTTGTATCCTGAGACTTTGCTGAAGTTGCTTATCATCTTAAGGAGATTTTGGGCTGACACAATAGGGTCTTCTAAATATACAGTCATGTCTTCTGCAGATAGAGAGAAGTTGATTTCCTCTTTTCCTAATTGAATACTCTTTATTTCTTTTTCTCATTCGATTGCTTTAGCTAAAACTTACAGTACTATGTTGAATAGGAATAGGGAGAGCAGGCATCATTGTCTAGTGCCAGTTTTCACAGGGAATGCTTCTGGTGTTTTTCCTTTCAGTATGATATTGGTTGTGGGTCTGTTGTAAATAGCTTTTATTATTTTGAGATATGTTCAACCTAGTTCATTGAGAGTTTTTAGCATACAGAGCTGTTGAGTTTTGTCAGAGGCCTTCTCTGTGTCTATTGAGATAATCATGTGGCTTTTGCCTTTGGTTCTGTTTATGTGGTGGATTACCTTTATAGATTTGCACATATTGAACCAGCCTTGCATCCCAATGCTCACGGTTAGGAAAAATTAGTATCTTGAAAACAGCCATACTGCCTGAAGTAATTTATAGATTCAATGCTATTTCCATCAAGCTACCATTGACCTTCTTCACAAAACTGGAAAAACCACTTTAAATTTCATATGGAACCAAAAAAGAGCCCATACAGCCCAGACAATCTTAAGCAAAAAGAACAAAGCTGGAGGCATCATGCTACCTGACTTCAAACTGTAGTACACTACAAGGCTACAGTAATCAAAACAGCATGGTACTGGTACCAAAACAGAGATGTAGACCAATGGAACAGAACAGAGACCTTAGAAGTATTGCCACATATCTACAACCATCTGATCTTTGACAAACATGACAAAAACGAGCAATGGGGAAAGGATTCCCTGCTTATTAAATGGTGTTGGGAAAATTGGCTAGCCATGGGTAGAAAGCAGAAACTGGACCCCTTCCTGACACCTTACACTAAAATTAACTCCAGATGGATTAAATATTTAAATGTAAGGCCTAACACCATACAAACCCTAGAAGAAAACCTAGGCAGTACCATTCAGGACATAGGCGTAGGAAAGGACTTCATGACTAAAACACTCAAAGCAATGGCAACAAAAGCCAAAATAGACAAATGGGATCTAATTAAACCTAAGAGCTTCTGTACAGCAAAAGAAGCAGTCATTAGAGTGAACCGGCAACCAGCAGAATGGGAAAAAATTTTTGCAATCTTCCCATCTCACAAAAGGTTAATATCCAGACTCTACAAAGAACTAAAACAAATTTACAAGAAAACAAAACAAAACAAAAAAACCATCAAAAAGTAGGTGAAGGACATGAACAGACACTTTTCAGAAGACATTTACGCAGCCAAGAAACATGAAAAAAAGCTCATCATCACTGGTCATTAGAGAACTGCAAATCAAAACCACATTGAGATAAGATCTCATGCCAGTTAGAACAGCAATCACTAAAAAATCTGGAGACAACAGATGCTGGAGAGAATGCGGACAAGTAGGAACACTTTTACAGAGTTGGGGGGAGTGTAAATTAGTTCAACCATTGTGGAAGACAGTGTGGCGATTCCTCAAGGACCTAGAAATGGAAATATCATTTGACCCAGCAATCCCATTACTGGGTATATACCCAGAGGATTATATATCGTTCTGTTATAAAGACACATGCACATGTATGTTCACTGCTTGTGACACTGTTTACAATAGCAAAGACCTGGAACCAAGGCATATATCAATCAACGATAGACTGGATAAAGAAAGTGAGGCATACATATATACCATGGAATACTATGCAGCCATAAAAAAAGGATGAGTTCACATCCTTTGCAGGGAAATGCATGAATCTGGAAACCATCAGTTTCAGCAAATTGACACAAGAACAGAAAACCGAACGCTGCCTGTTCTCACTCACAGGTGTATGTTGAACAATGAGAGCACATGGACACAGGGAGGAGAACATCACACACTGGGTCTGTTGGGGTGTGGGGGGATTAGGGAAGAGATAGCAGGGGCTGGGAAGACTGGGGAGGGATAACATTGGTAGAAATACCTAATGTTGGTGATGCGGGGATGGATGCAGCAAACCACCATGGCACATGTATACCTATGTAACAATCCTGCAAAATCTGCATGTGTACCCCAGAACTTAAAATACACACATAAATATGTAAGTATTTGAAGACCATAATGTCATATGTGAGAAAACACGGGACAGAATTCTCTTGTTCTTAATATTTTGCAGACCTCATTTACCTATGCTGTAAAATTCCACCTGACCCAAAATTTAATGCCAACTTACAGAGAAAATAAAATTTCTTTCTAGGAGAGACTTAGAGGCCCTTCTGTTATGATTCATAGAGTCGAGGTTTCTCCATATTGGCCAGGCTGGTCTCGAACTCCTGACCTTGTGATCCACCCACCTCAGCCTCCCAAAGCTCTGGGATTATGGTCCTTTTTCTGTTTTGAATCATTGTGTAAGTTTTAATGAGTGTTATTAGATAATCTGGCAGACAACAGAAGAAATTGTCTTCTTTGGTTCAATTGCAGTATGAAGTTCGATAATATCCTGTTCTATTCCAGAGTCTTGTACGAGCTAAAACAGAATTGCTCTTCTTACAACTCCCAGAAGAAAAAACAAAGGAACAGTGATAGTTATTATAAAATTCATCTTACGAAGTAGTCAGACCATGATTACTTGTATAACCTGCCAGCCTCTTCCTCTGGGAGGGAACTACACACTGGTTGATGTTAAGATTGACTGTTAAGACCCTTGGATTAAAAGAGGAGGAATATTTTATTTATTTGTGTGGGGACAGGCACTTTTCTCCTCTAACTTCTATATTGTCCTAATTTGTAAAAGGATCATGAACATCTTTTAGCCTTTCTTTTACTCTATATACTTCATGGAAGATATTAAAGCTACGAGTTTATTAAGCTATGTATTGCTGGAGGGTGGCCTTGCTTCCTTGAGAGATAATGTTCTCCCACGGTGTACAGTCTGCTTTGACTGACGCTGACAGAGAGACTGGTCATTCTTTTGGTCCTTCGAATGCAGAATTGTTTGCTCCTTAGCTAAGCTAATCCAGGTTTTCGTCTTACAACCAGGGAAAATTAGGCACCCATACACATTGAAGGCTGGGGAAGATGGAATTAGTTAAGTAAAAGTAGAACTCTCATCAAAGAGTGGGTGTTCTGCAAGCAGGTTTCCACCTCACTAATTGAATACCGTGGCCATTACACCTGAGCCAAAGAGACCAGGCTCTTCTGCTACAGAAGGTGTGAATTCCGGGTGGCTCCACCCCAGTCCCCAGTGTGCACAGGGGCAAGCCATAGGTAGTTTCAGAAAATGCAACATTCAGTTGGTTAAAAGGCATTATTCAGAAAGAATCCATGGGAAAAGTCTGGCAAACAGGGGTGAAGTTCTCCCCCTGGGTTGCGGGTTTCATCTGGGACTAGTAGCCCCATCTTTCAGCCTCCAGGCTATTCTAGGATTAATGGTGAGATTTCACTGGGGACCCTTCCCTGTCTGCCTAGGCGTTTGTCTGCCTCCTGTTTTATCATTACCTCTGATGACCAAGTGTGGGAAAATGAGACAAGTTTAAAGAGAAAGAAGTTAAGATAAAGAGGCACATCTTACAGTAGCCTCCACATACCACACGTCATCTCATTTCCTATGATAATTTCAAATTCAAATTTGCATTCTTGTTCAGTATCCAAGACAAAATATTTACCTATACTTGGTTGTCCACTTGGCTGGGGGCGTTTACGTGTATGTACCTCATCGGCAAGAAATTCAAGATGGATTGTGAGGTAATCAGAAACAACTAACATGGGAATTGTCTGAGATTTCCATCTGGGTGCCTTGGAGAATAATGAAAGAGAGAGTGATGACAGGAAGGCAAGTTCATTTGGCAGTAAGGAGAGGAGTAAACAGAGATAAGTTATATTCTGAACCTGCGTAAGTTGGAGATCTTGGCATGCTGATGGATTTATCGCACAAGTGTTGGGTATAAGAAATTGGGCAAGTATGCAACATTACGCCTCAGAATTCTGATGGAAGGGGTTATAGAAAGTCTGGCATAAAGGAGAATGAAGGGAAGCCTTTTACCTTCTATTCCTTTCCATTAATATTTAAGAGTATATTTTCACAAACATGGTTAGTACAGCTGAATATATAACACGGGTCTCTTATGCTATGGAGAATTTTCAAAAGTTTGGGATCAGTTGTGGTGGTCCACACCTGTAATCACAGCACTTTGGGAGTCCAAGGAAGGCAGATTACTTGAGGCCAGGAGGTGGAGATCAGCCTGGCCAACATGGTGAAAAACTCATCTTTACTGAAAGTACCAAAAATTCGCCAAGCATGGTGATGTGCACCTGTGATCTCCGCTGCTTGGGTGGCTGAGGCATGAGAGTTGCTTGAAGCAAGGAAGCACAGGTTGCAGTGAGCCGAGATGGCGCCACTGTACTTCAGCCTGGGTGACAGAGCCAAGTTCTGTCTCAAAAAAAAAAAAAAAAAAAAAGTTTGTAAGGAAGTGATTGAGGAAGTTACAAGGATATATGGGGAAAAAATAATGCAGAAGGGATGATATGAGCATAGAACTGGAGGTGATAATTACTGATAACTATTTCTTTAAGGCAATTGAAATGTGAATTTTGAATTTAGAAGAGTAAGCAAAGAATAACACATAGATTTAACATCAAGGCACCCCAGAAAATATATTGTTAATTCATGTTAATTAAACATACCCTGTTTGCTGGATCTATGAGAGTCATTACTTTGCATAGGAGAATACAAAAATTAATAAGACTCAGTCCATAGTTTGAATATGGCAGAGAGACTACTGAATAGATCAGTGTTATTCTCTATAATAGAAAGTACTAATCACAATGGTAGATGTATTTACAGCGGAAGTTTTGATACAATTGAAGGGCAACTGACTGGAACAGACAGGCCATAGAGGCCTCTTGGTGAAGACCTTAAGGAGTTAAGTACGAATAGATTTAATGGAGGCTAGGAGATAAGAAGGAAATGGCAGGGCATTTTCACAAATTTTATCCCAATTTAGTTCCACTAGAGAGAGAACTGTAAAGCAGAATGTTGTAACTTGAAGCTTGAGGAACAGACACTGCTTAGATGATGGGCAATCTCGTAGGAAGAAAACAACCATTTCACACAGCAGGTAAATCAGGATGCTTTAAGAAGTTTTAAAGAAGTTGTAACGCATGGTTTGCAGTTTTTACAAGAGAATTGTAACCAGAGCACTACAACAAATAAACAAACGGAAACAACACAAAGAGTAGCATATTTAAGTCTGTATGAGCACGTGGACCCAGCATCACAATCAGCTGGCTGTTTACAGCCTTAAAACTTGTGGCATGAGTTTTCTCCTTTGAGATAGGTAACTGATGGCTTTTGTTTTCAGTACATATCAGTTTTATTAATAATTAAAATTGCAGGCTGGGCATGGTGGCTCACGCCTGTAATCCAAGCACTTTGAGAGGCCAAGGAGGGTAGATCACCTGAGGTCAGGAGTTCGAGACCGCCCTGCCAACATGGTGAAACCTCATCTCTACTAAAAATATGGAAATGATTTAGGTGATTTATAAGTCGATTTACAGGGTGTAATTTTGTCTCACTTAAAAGGTTTTTCATGAACATGTATGTGGTATGGGAACAGAAAGATGTGCATCATAATAAATTGTGATCAAGGCCGTGAAATGTATATATAATTCAGAAACAGGGAGTCAGATGGGGACATTAGAAAGGAGGACATGTTTCTTTGAGGACAGGAAATTTTAGCCAAGGACTGAAATATGAGACTTAGGATCATGCAATTGAATAAAGAAATAATGATTATAGGATAGATTTTCAACTAGAAATAAATATGGGAATCATTTGGATAAGTGATTCGACGTTAGTAAAATTAGAAGAATAAATAAGCCAGCTAAGAATATAAAGTTATTATATGCAAAGTAAGAAGGACAGAGAGCACAGTACTGAGGCATCAAAATTCTAAAGTCTGTTGAAAGAAGTAAGATTTTGAAAAAAAAAATGTTCATAGAGTAGGAAAAGCAAAAGGAATTAGTGAAGATGCTAGGAGGAAGTGTGTTTAAAGCAGGTGGTTGTCAGCCAATTCTAACCAATATTGCTGAAAGATAAAATGTTACAAAGACTGAGAAACGTTCATTGCTTTTACAAATGGTCTTTGGTAATGCTAAGAGAAACGGTTTGAGCAGGATGAGAGGGTAGACCATCTTAGTACCCTTAGAAACAAGGAATGCTACTGACAAAGAGATTCAGAGATAAACGGCTGGACACTAATGTATGACCTATAAACTAAAAAGGAAATCCTAAATCCCCAAACGACTGATCAGACACCAGTTGGCCATGGCGGGGCCCAGAAAAAGCTGAGAAATGGAGTTCCTGGCCATGATGGGGTAGGAGGTTGGACACACCTCATTATACCCTCCCCGCCTTTTGTGAATTACACGCTACAACTGACCAGCACTAATGCTGAAATAGAGATCAGAAGACTCACAGAAGGAACGCTTTGTGGCAAGAAGGTACCAAGTGATAAACAAGACCGAAGGTGATGCTAGGCAGGGGTGATGTCGTTCACCTCTATGCTTAAAGAATAAACCGTGTTCTCACTGCCACAAGGTTTGTTGTTGCTGTCATTTTGTTGTTGCTGCTTTTTCCTCTAAGTTAAACAAGCAGTGGCTCTGAGATAAGCAACAGTAGAACCATTGCTGCTCGCCACCACACACGGACTAACGGATCCCTGTTTCATAAACCGTAACTACAGCTTTGGTTGAACAGGGCACTGATTTCTGTAACTTTCTCCTGGTAAGAGATTACCGCCTATAGACTGGTTCTGGCCAGTTTTACTGGTTGTGCATGTGAGTGCCTTCGTATCCCTGCTTCCCCTTTTGACATATGGGGACTCATTTTAATGCCTTTAAATGTTTTCTCCACTGACAAGTGAACATGAGTCATTTGTGACATACATGTTTATTTACTATGCATGTGTTACGACTACCTTCATAAATCGTCATATGTCCTCCTGTAACCTATTAAATATTTACACTTGAACCAACCCATTCAACATAAATTACTGTTTCACATTCCTCTCCCTTGACATGCTTGCTTTTGAATTCTCAACCTGTGGCTGTGCTTCCTGCCTGCAGGTTGTAATCCCTTCTTTAAAATTCTGGCTCTCCTTTCTGAATTTGTACATTGTGTGATTTTTATTAAGTTAACAGGTCTGAATGTTTGCATCCTCCAAAATTCGTATATTAAAACCTAGCCCCCAAAATGATGGTGTTGGGAGGTATCGATTTTGGGAGGTAATTGGGTTATGAGGGCAGAGCCATCGTAAATGGAATTGGTATTCTCCTGAGGGGGCCCAAAGAAGCTTGTTTGCCTCTTGGACCGTATGAGGACAGAGGGGAACACTGTCGCCATTGAGAAAGCAGCCTCTCACCACATACCAAATCTGTTGACACCCCGATCTTGGAATAGCCAGTTTCCAGAGCTGTGAGAAACAAATTTCTGTTGTTTATAAGTTTCCAAAATTACAGAGTTTTGTAATAAAAGCTGGAACGGACGAGGCACACGATTGTCTATCCCTTCCTGTTTTTGAAGAATTGTCTTATGATCTGCAATATTAAGAACTGGTTTGGCGGCACGGCTCTCATTATAGCAGCCTAATGGGCTACTTTTCGTTTCTTTTCTCGGTGCCTCACCAGCCAAGGCACAGGTACACAGGCCAGGTTCAGGTGATCAATGCAGGTGACACAAAAGAAAAAGGTGTTTTTAAAACGCCTTCCCACCAGGAGGAGTGAAACATGTAACTGTGGCCAACAGGGGCATATAGCCACGTGTTGACAAGGAGCAGAGCTGATGTCCTGAGCAAATGATTCCTGCTACTTACTTCACAGGGCCTCCACTTCTTCTCAGTTGTGAAAGCTCCCTAGGTTTTTTTTTTTTTTTTTTTTTTTTTTTTTTTTATGAGATTTTTAAAAAAATGAGATTTCTGGGTTTTGGATTATATAGCCATAATTTGTTCATGTTGGTTACAGTAAAAACTCCGGAGAAGATGTTGGTCAAAAGGCACAAAATTTCAGTTATGCAGACTGAATAAGTTCTGGAGATGTGAGGTGCAGCATGGTGACTAACTAATAATACTGTTATGCATACTAGAAATTCACTAAAATTATAGCTCTTAAATGTTCTCTCTCTCTCTCTCTCTCTCTCTCTCTCACACACACACACACACACACACACACACACACAGAGTAACTACGTGAGATGGTAGATGTGTTATCCATCTTGATTGTGATAATCATTTCACAGTGATTACGTAGTTGAGCAGCTTCACTTCGAAATGCATTTTAAGACCTTTTTTTTCCCTTTTTCTTTTGTTTTAAGATACAACATTGAAACAAACAGCAGAAGCTTTTTCCCTTCACCTTAAAATAGACTCCGTATCCCTGTCTTTCTCACTGGCTATACTCCCTTCACATTTATCTCACTGTATTCTAGTATGTAATCATGTGTTTTCATAGAAGGGGCAATCTTGAGACAGACAGACCAAGCCTGCAGGCCCAGCTGGAAAATCCCAGAGATACTTTAAGGCGGCTAGTTAACAACCCAGCCATTGTTGAAATGATGCCAGCCTGCCCTCCAGGGGAACTGGGGCCTGAGACAGTCACTTTTACAAGACACACAGACATCACAGTCAGCAAAATTCATGCATGATTTCCATATCAAGATTTACCTTTTTAAACCCTCTTCTTCCCCCTAAAACTCAGTTGCTTTGGATAGGAATCATCCACTTCTCCATTACTAGATTTGGTTAATAAAATGACTTTCTTTCTACCAGACCTCAGTCTTGTTCATTGAACTCTGAAAGTGATGAGTAGCCAGATCTGCATTTGGTTACATATTCAAATATCCAAATATGTTGCACACCTTAAATATATACAACGTTCACACAATATTTCTTTGTCGGTTACACCTCAATAAAACTGGAGTGGCAGCTCTGACTTTCAGAAGCAAGTCTTTCAGGAAGCCTGAGGGAAGGACAGAGAGCAGCGAGCAGTACACCGACAGAGCAGGGTCATGGAACATTCTGTTTGTGTTTTTAATTGTGAAAGGAAATTGTTTTTATATAACGAGATGCTGAAGAATCATACTCTGTATGATGATGCAGTATGGTCTGTGCTAAGCACTCTTAGAATTAAGCCTCAAGTGAAGATTTGTAACACTGAGGTTTTAGACTTTACAACAAAAGCCAACGATAGGCTATGATGGTTAATGCTTAGGTTTGCCAGTGGGGAAAATTGAGGGAGGCACCATTAGGTTCTCATTTTCTGCGTGACTAGGCGAGAGATGGGGTTTGGCTTGAAGAATGATGTATAGTTTTGAAGATTCTATGTGGAGAATCAACTAGGAAACTATTAAAGACAAGGACCCAGATGGCCAAAAATTTTTCAAGGCTACAAAAGTTACAGATAATGACCTGTTTTTAGCACTAGAGCATACAGTGTTGTGTCTTTGTTTATCTTCATAGACACTTAACAATCCATAGACAAAAGTAAGCTTTAAGTACTGGCATCCGAATTTCTTTCCTGGTTGTTCACTAACTTTCGCCTAACTTAAAAATGTTACTTAGTTAATTGCAATCTGGATTTTAAAGACATTTTTTCATATTGCTATGACAAAGTTATTGGTACGTTAATTACACCTCTGCATATCATTTAAAATACTTAAAATAGTTTTATTTACTGCAAATTCCACATAGTAATCCTTGAAGTGGACATAGTAACAGCTATATCAAAGATTCTGTTGGGATTTGAGTCTGGGCATTGCCTTTTATGTGCTGTTGTTTTGTAATTTGGAGTAGGATAGCTTCTCACCACACTCATATATATATATATATATATATATACACATATATATATACATATATATATGCACACATACATATATATACATATATATACATATATATGAGAAATTAAGATTTCTTAAATCTTATACCTTGATAACTATTTCAATGCAGTGATTTATTTGTTCATTATTTAAAATAGTATTTACTCTGACAATGAATATTTTCTTAAACTAATATGTACCTAACAGGTTACATTATCTATATCTATTACATCAAACTGTAAGCAAAAGATTCGGTTGCTTAATGAAATAAGCAATCCCTGAGGATTTGAAATAGTAGCTTATTCTGCCATTGAATCAGTATGTAACTTAAGACAACTTCTCTTGTGGCTTTTGGTAAATTTTGTAATCCATAAGATAGAATAATAAGTCTGACTTGCTTTGGGGTTTTTCTCAATAACTCCTTACACATTTTTAATAAAATAATTTTAAATTATAGAGTTGATATACACACTTAATACTTAGGAAAAAATATAACCAATATGTTTTCCCTTTTAATGTTTAATGACATCAATTTATTGTGCTGTTTGGAATAGCTTAAGATGTTAGGATAACAGATCAAACATTTAACATTTTGAAATAAGAGTTAATAAATATCCCCAATTCCTCTTGGAAGAACCATTTCAGTTTGATCAGTCTTCTAGAAAATAAGCATATTGGTCTTTTCAGCCCCAACTTAGTATAGTATGACATATTCCTACTTGATTGTAAATATTTACAAACAGGTTTATAATAAATTTAAAAGTTTTTACAAATATATTGAAAACATCTTTAAAATCTCTCTGGTTCCTAAATGATAAAATATCTGGGTTTCCGAATAAATAAATTTTCACTCTCCAACACAAGTGTTTCCATGAAAAAGTTATTTATAAATGAGAATACATTCAAACAAAGTTAAGAAGTTGTTTTTATAGGCCGGGCGCGGTGGCTCAAGCCTGTAATCCCAGCTCTTTGGGAGGCCGAGGCGGGTGGATCACGAGGTCGAGAGATCGAGACCATCCTGGTCAACATGGTGAAACCCCGTCTCTACTAAAAATACAAAAAATTAGCTGGGCATAGTGGTGCGTGCCTGTAATCCCAGCTACTCAGGAGGCTGAGGCAGGAGAATTGCCTGAACCCAGGAGGCGGAGGTTGCGGTGAGCCGAGATCGCGCCATTGCACTCCAGCCTGGGAAACAAGAGCGAAACTCCGTCTCAAAAAGAAAAAAAAAAAAAAAAAAAAAAAAAAGAAATGGCAAAATTTAACCTTTTTAGGTTCACATTATATGAATTCTGATAAATGCATACAGTTATGTAACTATCACTACAATCAATACACAGAACACTTCCACCTTCCCAGAAAGTTCCCCTGAGCCCCTTTACACTCGCTCCCTTTCCTACTTTCTTGACACTCAGCTCCTGGAAACCACTGATTTGTTTTCAATTTCTAAAGTTTTGCCTTTTTCAGAATGTCACATAAATGAACTCTGAGTTTCTGGGCTGTGCCGCTTTGTCTTCTGTCTGAAGAACTTTCAACATGCCTTTCAAGGATGAGCTACTCGTGACAAATTTTCGGTAGTTGTTTGCCTGAGAAATTGTTTATTCTTCACTTTTGAAGGTTAATTTTGTGAAATACAGAGTTTCATGTTTTTTCATTCAATGTTGTAAACACATCACTCCACTCTATTCTTGCTTGCATGGTTTCTTGTGAGAAATTTAATGTAATTCTTCTCTTTGTTCCCCTATAAGTGAGGTGTTTTTCCCAAGATCTCGCCGCACTCGCTCCTCACACCCCTGGCTTCTTGTAAAATTTTCCTTTTATCTTTGGTTTTCTGCAATTTGAATGTAAGAGGTCTATATCTATGTTTGTGTTATTGTTATTTATTCTTCTAGATGTTTCCTGAGTTTTCCAGCTCTGTGTTTTGATGCCATTATTAATTTTAAAATATTCTTTGCCACTATTATTTCAAACTTTTCTTCTGCTTCTTTTTCTTTCTTTTCTTTCCTTTCCCCTCCCTCCCTCTCTCCCTCCCTCCCTTCCCTCCTTCCTTCCTCCCTCCCTCCCTCCCTCCCTCCCTTCCTTCCTTCCTCCCTTCCTTCCTTCCTTCCTTCCTCTTTCTTCTGCTTTTCCCATTATGTATATTTCACTTTTACAATTGTCATATAGTTTCCAGTTCTTGGTATTTTGTTTCATATTTTTCTTTTTTTTTCTTTTTTGGTCTTTGCATTTTGTTTCTGGGAGTTTCTATTGACCTGTCATCAAGTTCTCTGATTTTTTTTTCATGGTCATGTCCAGACTACCAATGAACCCAATTAAATGCACTCTTTATTTACGTTACAGAGTCTTTAAACACTTACTTGTAATTCTTTTTGGAATTCCCATGTTCCCATTACATTTACTATCTGTTTTTGCATATTGTCTAATTTTTGCATTAGAACTTTTACCATCTTAATATTAGTTATTTTAAATTCCCTATAATGGCAAAATCTGTGTCAAATACGGGTCTGGTTCTGATACTTTGTCTCTTAAGAATGTGATGGGTTTTGTGTGTGTTTTTTTGAATTGCTCATTTTTTTATAGTAACCCTTGTAATTTTCTGTTGAAAACAGAATGTGAATTTTTGACAACAGAAACTGAGGAATCTTGCATATATCTTTGATCTACTTTTCTTATCTCCATAACTTTGGACCATATCTTAATTTTCTCCTTTAAATTCAGTGCCCCCTTATTCATTTCCTCACACTGTGGCCTGTATTGACTTAAAATAAAAGTCTTAGCATTACATTTCTCTGATTAAAATCATTAAATTTGTACTTATGTCTGTTGTTAAGATATAGAAAGTTGTAGATAATTTCTCCCGCTCTAGACAAAAGAAGAAATAGGACAAACTAAAAGTGAGACAGTAAAAGAAAAAGGATTTTTTTTTTATCAGAAAAATAAGAAATCCACTGTCACTTCCACCCTGGCAGAACGAGAGAGTAAGAGTGATTCACACTAGATGGGGGTAAGTAGAAACTAAAGAGTAAGTAAGTTTATGATAGATTCATGTGACCTGGTAGGATGTATTAGAATTCTAAAGCCTGCATCCTCAGCGCGTGTCTACAACGCCCATGCACTCTTTCCCACAGCTTCACAGACTGGAGAGGCACTAACCAGAAAATGAGGTTGATTCAGGAGAGATAAGAGAACTCTCCGTAAGGCACACTTGGCTTTCAGAGAGTACACTGCAATGACCCTTCATAGTCTAGAACTCTCCATAGTCTAAAGAAATGGAAAGCCAGGAGAAACCCCCAACAATTCAAAAAGCTGCAATGAAGCTATGAAGAATAGAAAATATCCCATAGGTTGGAAAGCTACAGCGGGGCAGAAACACCTAAGTTTCTGAAATCTTACTGATGCCAAAATTCCATATACCTTCAGGAAACATTCTGATCCCATCTTCAAAATATTTAAAGTCATTAAATGATGCTATTCACTCGGGGTAGTTGGCAAAATATTAGAGACAATAATTAGGGAAAGTTACAAATTACAGTCTCAAACCTTTTGGAAGGCCAAAAGTTTCTACAGAGGCAGGTTGAAGGCAGCCTCCTCATTAACATTGCGTAGGAAAGAGAGTCTAATCAAAGGTTCTACTCCTCAACCATTTGCCCCCACTCTGTTTACTCAGGCAAATTTTGTGCTGGATGGTCTCTCTGGAGAGGATCAAAGGTGAATTACCTGTTTTGTTTTTGTTTTTTTTTTTTTTTCTAAATTATACTTTATTTCTGGAGTGCATGAGTAGACCTTGCAGGATTGTTACATAGGTATACATGTGTCATGGTTTGCTGCATCTATCCCCCTCATCATCTACATTAGATATTTCTCCTAATGTTACCCCTCCCCAATCTCCCCATCCCCTGCTATCCCTTCCCTAGTCTCCCCACCCCCCAACAGGCCCCGATGTGTGACGTTCCTCTCCCTGTGTCCATGTGTTCTCACTGTTCAATATCCATTTATGAGTGAGAAAATGTGGTGATTGCTTTTCTGTTCTTGAGTCAGTTTTCTGAGAATGATGATTTCCAGATTCATCCATGTTCCTGCAAAGGACATGAACTCATCCCTTTTTATGGCTGCATAGTATTCCATGGTATATATGTGCCACATTTTCTTTATCTAGTCTATCACTGCTGGGCATTTGTGGTTGGTTCCAAGTGTTTGCTATTATAAACAGTGCCACAATAAACATATGTGTGCATGTGTCTTTATAACAAAACAATTTTTAATTCTTTGGGTATATACCAGTAATAGGATTTCTGGGTCAAATTGTATTTCTGTTTCTAAATCCTTGAGGCATTGCCACACTGTCTTACACAATGGTTGAACTAATTTACACTCCCACCAACAGTGTAAAACTGTTCCTATTTCTCCACATCCTCTCCAGCATCTGTTGTCTGCAGATTTTTTAATGATCATAATTCTAACTGGCATGAGATGGTACCTCAGTGTGGTTTTGATTTGCACTTCTCTAATGACCAGTAATGATGACCTTTTTTCATATGTTTGTTGGCTGCATAAATGTCTTCTTCTGAAAAGTGTCTGTTCATATCCTTTGCCCACATTTTGATGGGGTTGTTTTTTTCTTGTACATCTGTTTTAGTTCTTTGTAGATTCTGGATATTAGCCCTTTGTCAGATGGGTAGCTTGAAAATTTTTTTTCCCATTTCGTTGGTTGCTGGTTCACTCTAATGATAGTTTCTTTTGCTGTGCAGAAGCTCTTAAATTTAATTGGTACCCATTTGTCTACTTTGGCTTTTGTTGTCATTGCTTTTGGTGTTTTAGTCATGAAGTCCTTGCCTATGCCCATGTCCTGAATGGTACTGCCTAGGTTTTCTTCTAGGGTTTTTATGGTGTTAGGTCTCATGTTTAAATCTTTAATCCATCTGGAGTTAATTTTTGCATAAAGTGTAAGTGGGCTACACCCACTGTCTAGCCAGTCCCATTGATATGAACCCGGTACCTAGGTTGGAAATGCAGAAGTCACTCACCTTCTGCATCGCTCTTGGTGGGAACTGCACTCCGGAGCTGTTTCTGTTTGGCCATCTTGGCAGAAGTCCCCGGTGAATTGCCTGTTAATAGTATTTATGCTGGTCCCCAGAACCTAAAGTTTTTACTAGTCGTCAAACCACTCTCTTAGCCATGTTAATTATCCGCAAGTGTGTTAACTTAGAACCTTTGTTGTAAAATCTTCAGGGACTAAATATGTGGAAGAACAGGGAGTCTTGGTCAATGGGTTACATTGCAACCTCTGAAAGCAGCCAGCATCCATCCCTAGTACACTTGAAGCGCTGTACCTGTGTGACAGTGCATTCATTCATCCATCTTTGAGTCAAGGTCTGAAGGTCAGACTTCTACAGGCAGTGACCCATTCTCAGATGGTAACCCCAACATGATTTAGGACACAATTAATATACTAAAGCTGACAAGTTATTGCAAAATCAAGTTTCAGTTTAAATGTATGTTGAATTATCTCAGCTCCACACTAGCAGCCTGAGGAGAGAAAAAAAAAAGAGCATGCTTTCTCATATGGGTAAATATTTCCATTAATCCAAGCTTGTTCAACCCATGGCCCATTGTGGCTCAAGACAGCTTTGAATGGGGCCAACACAAATTCATAAACTTTCTTAATACATTGTGAGATTATTTTGCGATTTTGTTTTACATCCTCAGCTCTTGTTAGTGTATTTTGTGTGTGGCTCAAGACAACTCTTCCTCTTCCAGTGTGGCCCAGGGAAGCCAAAAGATGAGACACCCCAGAACTGAAATATGTCAGGGAAGAACAAACCATGGCTCGTGAGGAATGGTTTGGTAAAGCCTGTTGGCCAAAAATTATTTTTACATGATTATATGCTTAAAAATTAAAAGAAATTTTCATGAGACATCAAAATTTCATCAAATTCAAATTTTCGTGTTTATAAAGAGGGCTTTGTTGAAAACACAGTCACCAATTCCTTTGCATATTATCTGTAGCTGCTTTCGTACTACAGCTGCAGTGTTGAGTAGTACCAATCCAGGCTCTATGTCCTGTGAAACGTGAAGTATTTACAATTGAGTCCTTTGTAAAAATGTACTCCAACTACTGATCTATACTCTGTGCATGACATTTTTATATATACTGTGTCTGGCATTTTTTTTTAAATCAGAAGACATGCTAAGATGCAAGAAAATGTGACCCTCGATAAAGATGGAAAACAGAAATGAAAGTGTACCAGGAGAGCCAGAAAAGGTCCAGAAGTTCCAGATAGCCATTTTCTTTCCCCCAGGACAGGGATCTGAAACTAACTCAGACCTATTTGAAAAGGTGAACATCCATTATCACATAGGAAGTTTAATCAGAGAGAGATGACAGTTATAAGAAAGAATTATGAGGAAATGCTAAAAGTGAAAAATGCAACAGCAGAAATGAAAAATTTGTCAGATACACTAAAAGTAGGTGGAAAAGAATCAGTGAATTTGCTAAAAAGGTCAACATAAATTATCCAAACTGAATTACAATTAGGAGAAAAAACATCAATGAAACAGAGCATTCGGCATCTGTAGGGCAGTATCAACTAGTCTAACATGCATGTAATTTGAGGCCCAGAAGGAGATGAGACTATGAGGAGGGCAGAAAGCAATATCTGAAATGATACTTGCTGACAGCTTTCCAACATTGATGAAAACATCAACTTACTTATTTGAGAAACCCAGTACTAAAGCAAAATAAATACAAAAACAAACCCCAACTGTAGCTGGGCGCACTGTGTTCAACTGCTCAGAGCACAGAGAAAGAAGAGTTATTAAAAGCAGCAAGAAGAAAGAAGCATATGATATGAGATGCTACTGGTGTGGGACTCTCAGTGGGAGATGATCCGTTTACTTACTCTCTTAATGGGTTTGCTCAGTACCCAGTGGTTGGCAGCCAGATGGCGCTTTGTTTCATCCAAGCTGGTTGAAATTTTCCATTTTTGGAAGCGGTGCCTTGCTCTAGTTTCTGGTAGTTAATATGGGTGTCTGTCTGTGTGTTACCTTACTTCCAGACTCAGCCAGGCTTACAGGCAAAAGTAGAGAGAGGTCATCAGACACAGAACTCTGCTTCCTTACAAGCTGGTTGTCAGCTGAGTTGATCATCATAGAAGTAGCTCTTGAATAGAGGAAAAGTTAGTTTATTTTAGCTAACAATATGCTAAATAAATATTTGTACACAATGTATAATTACTATACTCATCATATATAGGACATTAGGACGTAAATTTTGCTTGAGGCCAATGAAATAAATCACTCTATTTTGTAAGTGAAGCAGACCAAAACCTTTTGTTATTAACCATATTTGTAAGAGGCTCTATAAACTTTAACTCTTCTTATTTTTTAATTAAAATATACTCCATTTCAAAAGCTGAAATTAAATATTTAAATATAGAATAATTGCCCTATGATATTAATAGGTATGCCGTGAGGATGAGTGAAAAAGTCTGCAAGTGAAATTCAGTCAAAGAAAAGAAAGTCGCATGGAACAGCCGAAGCTCATGTACAGTCTGCAGCACATTCAGTGAATGTATGTAATTTTTTCTTGAAAAAAGTGGCTATCAGAGTTTAGGATTTAGGGGTTGAAAAACTGACCTGACAATTTCAAATCCTAAATCTAAAGTGGTATCTGTGTAATAGCAATTTGAGCAGATATTACATCTGACAAACGTGGCAAGAACGTGCCAGATAGAAGACTATTTTAACCCTGTGCTCAACGTAACAATGGTTTTGAAAACCATTCTTACTGCAAGCACCTTTTTGCAGTTACATAAGTTTATTTGTTTCAGATGCTGCTCTAAAAACTTTATGTAGGTTAAACCATTTAATCACATCAAGAGATAATAATCCCTATTTTATAAATGAGTAGAGTGAGATTTACAAAGATTTTGCTTTACTGGAATCCATAATCCATATATGTGAGTGATCTTAATGCAATATAGATTATGTAAAATACTAGAAAAAATGTCAGAATTAGGTATCAAGAAACACAAATAAAAGATTGCATTAAATAAAGAATATTTTAAAAATTAGAAAAAGCCTTAAGAATTTACATTAAAATAACATTTATGTAAAATATATACATGATAAGGTTGTTAAATTCATGGGAATATCTACTATTTAGGTTTCACAGTATACCTAATGAAATTAATCTCTAGTTAGTATGTTTTGAATTGATGAATAATTCAAGTAATTTAGAAGCTGATGTAGCCAACTTTTGAAAAGAGAATGAAGAAATACGTCATTCAGTGTTGCTGGGAGTGTAAGTTAATACAAGTATTTTAGTTAATCCAAGTATCTACCCACTCATTGTGGGTAAATCTGTATCATAACTAAAAGTAGGTATTTTTGACAAGCCAAATAACTACTAGGGACTTATTACAATAAATTATAATATGTACCTAGAGTTTAATCATCACTATCATAGTTTATTCATATTATAAAAGACTTGAGAGAATTTATTCATACTTAGAAGACTGGTTACGTCAATCATTATAAATATTTATAAGAGATTTTCAAGCACCTGTTAAAATGATTATGGCATTCTACATTTAATGATTCTGAAAGATACCGATTATATATAAATTGATAAAAGTAACTTGTGCATAAGATGTTTTCATTTCATGTATATAGTCACCAATCTCATAACAGCAGTATCCATTCTGAAAAACATGTCCTTAGGCAAATTTATCATTGAGCTTTAAAGAGTATAGTTCTGCAAAGCTAGATAGTATAGCCTACTAATACACCCTGGTTATACAGTATAGCCAATTGCTCCTAGGCTACAAACCTGTACAGCATGTTACTGTACAGGATACTGTGGGGAACTGTAACACAGTGGTAAGTGTTTGTGCATCTAAACATATCTAAACTTAGAAAAGGTACCTTAAAAAGCATAGCATTATAATCTTATGAGACCACCATGCTATATGTGGCCCACTGTTGACTAAAACATCACTATGTGATGCATAACTATATACACACACAAATACACACACAAACAGTGATAATTGTGTTACTACATTATAATGTGATTTAGGATGAGGTTTACATTCTTTGTTGTAGTTTTCTATATTGCTTGAACTTCTTTTTATGTTATGATAGCTCACTTGTACTACCAAGAAAAGGAGTATTTCAATAATAAAAGTATTGAAAGAATAAATTACTGGATTTACATGACAGATGAAATGATAGGTTTCTGTCATATTTCAGTTAGTACTTTTTGGAACAATATGAATTATGTGGTATTTCCTAGAAAAAGTAATAAAAGATAAAGCTTGTTAGAGAAATTCAATATTTGAAGAGGTAGAACTCAATTAGAAGTGTAAAGAGAAAATGTTATCAGAATAATTGAAAGAATGTTGTCAATATCTGAGAGTAACCTATATGTATTCTCAGAAGAATAATGTAACTTGAAAATCAGGCAAAGAGCTTGGTAAATAGCTCAAGTGAAGGGAATAATCAGAGATTATTATTAAATATACTATTATAAATATACTATTATGCTGTATTATATTAATATATATTCATACAAAATATATATTAATATTTATATAATTGGTTGTATTAATACAGCCAAATATTTATATATTATGTCTAAATATATAACATAATATAAATTCTATATTATATATTATATATATATTTGTCTAAATATATATACTATTATATATTATGCTGTATTATTTATATATTATATACATAATATATAAATAGTAAGAAAATAAGATAATACACAATGTAAAAACATTTCTGCAACCAGAACAGTATATATAATATATACTATTATATATTATGCTGTATTATTTATATATTATGTATTAGTATTTGTATATTACATATTTCTGTATTATGTATTTATATATTATGTATTTATATGTAATATATATGTATTATTTATATATGATATATAAATGTGTATATATATTTATATATATATATGCCTTCATCAAAAGACACCAAAAGAAAATGAAATAGAAGCTGAAATTTGAGGAAAGACTTTTGTAATCTCTATAGATGATGAATAGTTAGTATTGAAACTATACAAAACAATACACACCAGTAAGAAAAAAATCAAAGAGTAAGTGGGAAGGGTAAAAAATTTCCTAATAATAAATGTATCAAATAAGACCAATGTGAAAATAAGACAGATAATACACAATGTAAAAACATTTCTGCAACCACAATTTTACAAAAATTAAGAATTCTTAGAATATCAATTGTTGGCAAGGATAGGGACCAATGAATATTGTTTAACATTGTTGAAATATGTAAGTATACAACCAAATTAGAAGCTATCTTTAAAAAACTATTTACATATTCTATTAATAAGCATTGTAATCCTATTACAACAGGGATAGTTTTGATATATGCAAACAAGTTA